>NC_090921.1:34559208-35977165 GCF_040938575.1 Ambystoma mexicanum
GGTCAAGAGATTAGCCTCCTTTGCCTTCAGTGAGCCCAGTCACACAGGTGAAATCAGCTCAGTCAGGAGATTAGCCTCCTTTGCCTTCAGTGAGCCCAATCATACAGGTGAAACCACCTCGGTCAAGAGATTAGCCCCCTTTGCCTTCAGTGAGCCCAATCACGCAGGTGACACCAGCTCAGTCGAGAGATTAGCCTCCGTTGACTTCAGTGAGCCAAGTCATACAGGTGAAACCAGCTCGGTCGAGAGATTAGCCTCCTTTGCCTTCAGTGAGCCCAGTCGCACAGGTGAAACCAGCTCGGTCAAGAGATTAGCCTCCTTTGGCTTCAGTGAGCCCAATCACAAAGGTGAAGCCAGCTCGGTCAAGAGATTAGCCTCCTTTGCCTTCAGTGAGCCCAGTCGCAAAGGTGAAACCAGCTCAGTCAAGAGACCAGCCTCCTTTGCCTTCAGTGAGCCCAATCACACAGGCAAACCCAGTTCGGTCATGAGATCAGCCTCCTTTGCCTTCAGTGAGCCCAGACACACAGGCGACACCAGCTCGGTCAAGAGATTAGCCTCCTTTGCCTTTCTGTGAGCTCAATCACACAGGTGAAACCAGCTCGGTCAAGAGATTAGCCTCCTTTGCCTTCAGTGAGCCCAATCACAAAGGTGAAACCATCTCGGTCAAGAGATTAGCCTCCTTTGCCTCCATTGAGCTCAATCACACAGGTGAAACCAGTTCGGTCAACAGATTAGCCTCCGTTGCCTTCAGTGAGCCCAGTCACACAGTTGAAATCAATTTGGTCAAGAGATTAGCCCCCTTTGCCTTCAGTGAGCCCAATCACACAGGTGAAACCAGCTCAGTCGAGAGATTAGCCTCCGTTGACTTCAGTGAGCCCAGTCACACAGGTGAAACCAGTTCGGTCGAGAGATTAGCCTCCTTTGCCTTCAGTGAGCCCAGTCACACAGGTGAAACCAGCTCGGTCAAGAGATTAGCCTCCTTTGCCTTCAGTGAGCCCAGTCGCACAGGTGAAACCAGCTCGGTCAAGAGATTAGCCTCCTTTGCCTTCAGTGAGCCCAATCGCACAGGTGAAACCAGCTCGGTCAAGAGATTAGCCTCCTTTGCCTTCAGTGAGCCGAATCGCCCAGGTGAAACCAGCTCGGTCAAGAGATTAGCCTCCTTTGCCTTCAGTGAGCCCAATCGCACAGGTGAAACCAGCTCGGTCAAGAGATTAGCCTCCTTTGCCTTCAGTGAGCCCAATCGCCCAGGTGAAACCAGCTCGGTCAAGAGATTAGCCTCCTTTGCCTTCAGTGAGCCCAGTCACAAAGGTGAAACCGGCTCTGACAAGAGATTAGCCTCCTTTGCCTTCAGTGAGCCCAATCACACAGGTGAAACCGGCTCGGTCAAGAGATTAGCCTCCTTTGCCTTCAGTGAGCCCAGTCACACAGGTAAACCAGCTCAGTCAAGAGATTTGCCTCCAGTGAGCTCAATCACACAGGTGAAACCAGCTCGGTCAACAGATTAGCCTTCATTCCCTTCAGTGAGCCCAGTCACACAGGTGAAATCAGCTCGGTCAAGAGATTAGCCTCCTTTGCCTTCAGTGAGTCCAATCGCACAGGTGAAACCAGCTTGGTCAAGAGATTAGCCTCCTTTGCCTTCAGTGAGCCCAATCGCCCAGGTGAAACCAGCTCGGTCAAGAGATTAGCCTCCTTTGCCTTCAGTGAGCCCAGTCACAAAGGTGAAACCAGCTCAGACAAGAGATTAGCCTCCTTTGCCTTCAGTGAGCCCAATCACACAGGTGAAACCGGCTCGGTCAAGAGATTAGCCTCCTTTGCCTTCAGTGAGCCCAGTCACACAGGTAAACCAGCTCAGTCAAGAGATTTGCCTCCAGTGAGCTCAATCACACAGGTGAAACCAGCTCGGTCAACAGATTAGCCTTCATTCCCTTCAGTGAGCCCAGTCACACAGGTGAAATCAGCTCGGTCAAGAGATTAGCCTCCTTTGCCTTCAGTGAGCCCAATCACACAGGTGAAACCAGCTCAGTCAATAGATTAGCCCCCTTTGCCTTCAGTGAGCCCAATCACACAGGTGAAACCAGCTCAGTCGAGAGATCAGCCTCCTTTGCCTTCAGTGAGCCCAATCACACAGGAAAACCCAGTTCGGTCAAGAGATCAGACTCCTTTGCCTTCAGTGAGCCCAGACACACAGGTCAAACCAGCTTGGTCAAGAGATTAGCCTCCTTTGCCTTCAGTGAGCCCAGTCACACAGGTGAAATCAGCTCAGTCAGGAGATTAGCCTCCTTTGCCTTCAGTGAGCCCAATCATACAGGTGAAACCACCTCGGTCAAGAGATTAGCCCCCTTTGCCTTCAGTGAGCCCAATCACGCAGGTGACACCAGCTCAGTCGAGAGATTAGCCTCCGTTGACTTCAGTGAGCCAGGTCATACAGGTGAAACCAGCTCGGTCGAGAGATTAGCCTCCTTTGCCTTCAGTGAGCCCAGTCGCACAGGTGAAACCAGCTCGGTCAAGAGATTAGCCTCCTTTGGCTTCAGTGAGCCCAATCACAAAGGTGAAGCCAGCTCGGTCAAGAGATTAGCCTCCTTTGCCTTCAGTGAGCCCAGTCGCAAAGGTGAAACCAGCTCAGTCAAGAGACCAGCCTCCTTTGCCTTCAGTGAGCCCAATCACACAGGCAAACCCAGTTCGGTCAAGAGATCAGCCTCCTTTGCCTTCAGTGAGCCCAGACACACAGGCGAAACCAGCTCGGTCTAGAGATTAGCCTCCTTTGCCTTTCTGTGAGCTCAATCACACAGGTGAAACCAGCTCGGTCAAGAGATTAGCCTCCTTTGCCTTCAGTGAGCCCAATCACAAAGGTGAAACCATCTCGGTCAAGAGATTAGCCTCCTTTGCCTCCAGTGAGCTCAATCACACAGGTGAAACCAGTTTGGTCAAGAGATTAGCCCCCTTTGCCTTCAGTGAGCCCAATCACACAGGTGAAACCAGCTCAGTCGAGAGATTAGCCTCCGTTGACTTCAGTGAGCCCAGTCACACAGGTGAAACCAGTTCGGTCGAGAGATTAGCCTCCTTTGCCTTCAGTGAGCCCAGTCACACAGGTGAAACCAGCTCGGTCAAGAGATTAGCCTCCTTTGCCTTCAGTGAGCCCAGTCGCACAGGTGAAACCAGCTCGGTCAAGAGATTAGCCTCCTTTGCCTTCAGTGAGCCCAATCGCACAGGTGAAACCAGCTCGGTCAAGAGATTAGCCTCCTTTGCCTTCAGTGAGCCCAATCGCCCAGGTGAAACCAGCTCGGTCAAGAGATTAGCCTCCTTTGCCTTCAGTGAGCCCAGTCACAAAGGTGAAACCGGCTCAGACAAGAGATTAGCCTCCTTTGCCTTCAGTGAGCCCAATCACACAGGTGAAACCGGCTCGGTCAAGAGATTAGCCTCCTTTGCCTTCAGTGAGCCCAGTCACACAGGTAAACCAGCTCAGTCAAGAGATTTGCCTCCAGTGAGCTCAATCACACAGGTGAAACCAGCTCGGTCAACAGATTAGCCTTCATTCCCTTCAGTGAGCCCAGTCACACAGGTGAAATCAGCTCGGTCAAGAGATTAGCCTCCCTTTTCGTCAGTAAACCCAATCACACAGGTGAAAGCAGCTCGGTCAAGAGATTAGCCTCCTTTGCCTACAGTGACTCCAGTCACACAGGTGAAACCAGCTCGGTCAAGAGATTAGCCTCCTTTGGCTTCAGTGAGCCCAGTCACACAGGTGAAACCAGCTCGGTCAAGAGATCAGCCTGATTTGCCTTCAGTGAGTCCAAACACACAGGTGAAGCCAGCTCGGTCAAAAGGTCTGCCTCCTTTGCCTCCAGTGAGCCTAATCAAACAGGCGAAACCAGCACGGTCAAGAGATCAGCCTGCTTTGCCTTCAGTGATCCCAGTCACACAGGCGAAGCCAGTTTGGTCAAGAGATTAGCCTCCTTTGCCTACAGTGACTCCAGTCACACAGGTGAAACCAGCTCGGTCAAGAGATTAGCCTCCTTTGGCTTCAGTGAGCCCAGTCACACAGGTGAAACCAGCTCGGTCAAGAGATCAGCCTGATTTGCCTTCAGTGAGTCCAAACACACAGGTGAAGCCAGCTCGGTCAAAAGGTCTGCCTCCTTTGCCATCAGTGAGCCCAATCACACAGGTGAAACCAGCTCGGCCAAGAGATCAGCCTCCTTTGCCTTTCTGTGAGCTCAATCACACAGGTGAAACCAGCTCGGTCAAGAGATCAGCCTCCTTTGCCTTCAGTGAGCCCAATCACAAAGGTGAAACCAGCTCGGTCAAGAGATTAGCCTCCTTTGCCTTCAGTGAGCCCAATCACACAGGTGAAATCAGCTTGGTCAAGAGATCAGCCTCCTTTGCCTTCGGTGAGCCCAATCACAAAGGCGAAACCAGCTCGGTCAAAAGATCAGCCTCCTTTGCCGTCAGTGAGCCCAATCACACAGGCGAAACCAGCTCGGTCAAGAGATTAGCCTCCTTTGCCTTCAGTGAGCCCAGTCACACAGGTGAAACCAACTCGGTCAAGCGATTAGCCTCCTTTGCCTTCAGTGAGCCCAGTCACACAGGTCAAACCATCTTGGTCAAGAGATTAGCCTCCTTTGCCTTCAGTGAGCCCAGTCACACAGGTGAAATCAGCTCAGTCAGGAGATTAGCCTCCTTTGCCTTCAGTGAGCCCAATCATACAGGTGAAACCACCTCGGTCAAGAGATTAGCCCCCTTTGCCTTCAGTGAGCCCAATCACGCAGGTGACACCAGCTCAGTCGAGAGATTAGCCTCCGTTGACTTCAGTGAGCCAAGTCATACAGGTGAAACCAGCTCGGTCGAGAGATTAGCCTCCTTTGCCTTCAGTGAGCCCAGTCGCACAGGTGAAACCAGCTCGGTCAAGAGATTAGCCTCCTTTGGCTTCAGTGAGCCCAATCACAAAGGTGAAGCCAGCTCGGTCAAGAGATTAGCCTCCTTTGCCTTCAGTGAGCCCAGTCGCAAAGGTGAAACCAGCTCAGTCAAGAGACCAGCCTCCTTTGCCTTCAGTGAGCCCAATCACACAGGCAAACCCAGTTCGGTCATGAGATCAGCCTCCTTTGCCTTCAGTGAGCCCAGACACACAGGCGAAACCAGCTCGGTCAAGAGATTAGCCTCCTTTGCCTTTCTGTGAGCTCAATCACACAGGTGAAACCAGCTCGGTCAAGAGATTAGCCTCCTTTGCCTTCAGTGAGCCCAATCACAAAGGTGAAACCATCTCGGTCAAGAGATTAGCCTCCTTTGCCTCCAGTGAGCTCAATCACACAGGTGAAACCAGCTCGGTCAAGAGATCAGCCTGATTTGCCTTCAGTGAGTCCAAACACACAGGTGAAGCCAGCTCGGTCAAAAGGTCTGCCTCCTTTGCCTCCAGTGAGCCTAATCAAACAGGCGAAACCAGCACGGTCAAGAGATCAGCCTGCTTTGCCTTCAGTGATCCCAGTCACACAGGCGAAGCCAGTTTGGTCAAGAGATTAGCCTCCTTTGCCTACAGTGACTCCAGTCACACAGGTGAAACCAGCTCGGTCAAGAGATTAGCCTCCTTTGGCTTCAGTGAGCCCAGTCACACAGGTGAAACCAGCTCGGTCAAGAGATCAGCCTGATTTGCCTTCAGTGAGTCCAAACACACAGGTGAAGCCAGCTCGGTCAAAAGGTCTGCCTCCTTTGCCATCAGTGAGCCCAATCACACAGGTGAAACCAGCTCGGCCAAGAGATCAGCCTCCTTTGCCTTTCTGTGAGCTCAATCACACAGGTGAAACCAGCTCGGTCAAGAGATCAGCCTCCTTTGCCTTCAGTGAGCCCAATCACAAAGGTGAAACCAGCTCGGTCAAGAGATTAGCCTCCTTTGCCTTCAGTGAGCCCAATCACACAGGTGAAATCAGCTCGGTCAAGAGATCAGCCTCCTTTGCCTTCGGTGAGCCCAATCACAAAGGCGAAACCAGCTCGGTCAAAAGATCAGCCTCCTTTGCCGTCAGTGAGCCCAATCACACAGGCGAAACCAGCTCGGTCAAGAGATTAGCCTCCTTTGCCTTCAGTGAGCCCAGTCACACAGGTGAAACCAACTCGGTCAAGCGATTAGCCTCCTTTGCCTTCAGTGAGCCCAGTCACACAGGTCAAACCATCTTGGTCAAGAGATTAGCCTCCTTTGCCTTCAGTGAGCCCAGTCACACAGGTGAAATCAGCTCAGTCAGGAGATTAGCCTCCTTTGCCTTCAGTGAGCCCAATCATACAGGTGAAACCACCTCGGTCAAGAGATTAGCCCCCTTTGCCTTCAGTGAGCCCAATCACGCAGGTGACACCAGCTCAGTCGAGAGATTAGCCTCCGTTGACTTCAGTGAGCCAAGTCATACAGGTGAAACCAGCTCGGTCGAGAGATTAGCCTCCTTTGCCTTCAGTGAGCCCAGTCGCACAGGTGAAACCAGCTCGGTCAAGAGATTAGCCTCCTTTGGCTTCAGTGAGCCCAATCACAAAGGTGAAGCCAGCTCGGTCAAGAGATTAGCCTCCTTTGCCTTCAGTGAGCCCAGTCGCAAAGGTGAAACCAGCTCAGTCAAGAGACCAGCCTCCTTTGCCTTCAGTGAGCCCAATCACACAGGCAAACCCAGTTCGGTCATGAGATCAGCCTCCTTTGCCTTCAGTGAGCCCAGACACACAGGCGAAACCAGCTCGGTCAAGAGATTAGCCTCCTTTGCCTTTCTGTGAGCTCAATCACACAGGTGAAACCAGCTCGGTCAAGAGATTAGCCTCCTTTGCCTTCAGTGAGCCCAATCACAAAGGTGAAACCATCTCGGTCAAGAGATTAGCCTCCTTTGCCTCCATTGAGCTCAATCACACAGGTGAAACCAGTTCGGTCAACAGATTAGCCTCCGTTGCCTTCAGTGAGCCCAGTCACACAGTTGAAATCAATTTGGTCAAGAGATTAGCCCCCTTTGCCTTCAGTGAGCCCAATCACACAGGTGAAACCAGCTCAGTCGAGAGATTAGCCTCCGTTGACTTCAGTGAGCCCAGTCACACAGGTGAAACCAGTTCGGTCGAGAGATTAGCCTCCTTTGCCTTCAGTGAGCCCAGTCACACAGGTGAAACCAGCTCGGTCAAGAGATTAGCCTCCTTTGCCTTCAGTGAGCCCAGTCGCACAGGTGAAACCAGCTCGGTCAAGAGATTAGCCTCCTTTGCCTTCAGTGAGCCCAATCGCACAGGTGAAACCAGCTCGGTCAAGAGATTAGCCTCCTTTGCCTTCAGTGAGCCGAATCGCCCAGGTGAAACCAGC
This sequence comes from Ambystoma mexicanum, assembly GCF_040938575.1. Classification (NCBI taxonomy): domain Eukaryota; kingdom Metazoa; phylum Chordata; class Amphibia; order Caudata; family Ambystomatidae; genus Ambystoma; species Ambystoma mexicanum. The sequence goes on from NC_090921.1 coordinate 34,566,503, forward strand.
TCGGTCAAGAGATTAGCCTCCTTTGCCTTCAGTGAGCCCAATCGCACAGGTGAAACCAGCTCGGTCAAGAGATTAGCCTCCTTTGCCTTCAGTGAGCCCAATCGCCCAGGTGAAACCAGCTCGGTCAAGAGATTAGCCTCCTTTGCCTTCAGTGAGCCCAGTCACAAAGGTGAAACCGGCTCAGACAAGAGATTAGCCTCCTTTGCCTTCAGTGAGCCCAATCACACAGGTGAAACCGGCTCGGTCAAGAGATTAGCCTCCTTTGCCTTCAGTGAGCCCAGTCACACAGGTAAACCAGCTCAGTCAAGAGATTTGCCTCCAGTGAGCTCAATCACACAGGTGAAACCAGCTCGGTCAACAGATTAGCCTTCATTCCCTTCAGTGAGCCCAGTCACACAGGTGAAATCAGCTCGGTCAAGAGATTAGCCTCCTTTGCCTTCAGTGAGTCCAATCGCACAGGTGAAACCAGCTTGGTCAAGAGATTAGCCTCCTTTGCCTTCAGTGAGCCCAATCGCCCAGGTGAAACCAGCTCGGTCAAGAGATTAGCCTCCTTTGCCTTCAGTGAGCCCAGTCACAAAGGTGAAACCAGCTCAGACAAGAGATTAGCCTCCTTTGCCTTCAGTGAGCCCAATCACACAGGTGAAACCGGCTCGGTCAAGAGATTAGCCTCCTTTGCCTTCAGTGAGCCCAGTCACACAGGTAAACCAGCTCAGTCAAGAGATTTGCCTCCAGTGAGCTCAATCACACAGGTGAAACCAGCTCGGTCAACAGATTAGCCTTCATTCCCTTCAGTGAGCCCAGTCACACAGGTGAAATCAGCTCGGTCAAGAGATTAGCCTCCTTTGCCTTCAGTGAGCCCAATCACACAGGTGAAACCAGCTCAGTCAATAGATTAGCCCCCTTTGCCTTCAGTGAGCCCAATCACACAGGTGAAACCAGCTCAGTCGAGAGATCAGCCTCCTTTGCCTTCAGTGAGCCCAATCACACAGGAAAACCCAGTTCGGTCAAGAGATCAGACTCCTTTGCCTTCAGTGAGCCCAGACACACAGGCGAAACCAGCTCGGTCAAGAGATTAGCATCCTTTGCCTTTCTGTGAGCTCAATCACACAGGTGAAACCAGCTCGGTCAAGACATTAGCCTCCTTTGCCTTCAGTGAGCCCAATCACAAAGGTGAAACCATCTCGGTCAAGAGATTAGCCTCCTTTGCCTTCAGTGAGCCCAATCATAAAGGTGAAACCAGCCCGGCCAAGAGATTAGCCTCCTTTTCCTTCAATGAGCCCAGTCACACAGGTGAAACCAGCTTGGTCAAGAGATTAGCCTGCTTTGCCTTCAGTGAGCCCAATCGCACAGATGAAACCAGCTCGGTCAAGAGATTAGCCTCCTTTGCCTTCAGTGAGCCCAGTCACAAACGTGAAACCAGCTCAGACAAGAGATTAGCCTCCTTTGCCTTCAGTGAGCCCAGTCACACAGGTGAAACCAGCTCAGTCAAGAGACTTGCCTCCAGTGAGCTCAGTCACACAGGTGAAACCAGTTCGGTCAACAGATTAGCCTCCGTTACCTTCAGTGAGCCCAGTCACACAGGTGAAATCAGTTTGGTCAAGAGATTAGCCCCCTTTGCCTTCAGTGAGCCCAATCACACAGGTGAAACCAGCTCAGTCGAGAGATTAGCCTCCGTTGACTTCAGTGAGACCAGTCACACAGGTGAAACCAGCTCGGTCGAGAGATTAGCCTCCTTTGCCTTCAGTGAGCCCAGTCACACAGGTGAAACCAGCTCGGTCAAGAGATTAGCCTCCTTTGCCTTCAGTGAGCCCAATCACAAAGGTGAAACCAGCCCGGCCAAGAGATTAGCCTCCTTTGCCTTCAGTGAGCCCAATCACACAGGTGAAACCGGCTCGGTCAAGAGATTAGCCTCCTTTGCCTTCAGTGAGCCCAGTCACACGGGTAAACCAGCTCAGTCAAGAGATTTGCCTCCAGTGAGCTCAATCACACAGGTGAAACCAGCTCGGTCAACAGATTAGCCTTCATTCCCTTCAGTGAGCCCAGTCACACAGGTGAAATCAGCTCGGTCAAGAGACCAGCCTCCTTTGCCTTCAGTGAGCCCAATCACACAGGCAAACCCAGTTCGGTCAAGAGATCAGCCTCCTTTGCCTTTAGTGAGCCCAGACACACAGGCGAAACCAGCTCGATCAAGAGATTAGCCTCCTTTGCCTTTCTGTGAGCTCAATCACACAGGTGAAACCAGCTCGGTTAAGAGATTAGCCTCCTTTGCCTTCAGTGAGCCCAGTCACACAGGTGAAACCAGCTCGGTCAAGACATTAGCCTCCTTTGCCTTCAGTGAGCCCAGTCGCACAGGTGAAACCAGCTCGGTCAAGAGATTAGCCTCCTTTACCTTCAGTGAGCCCAATCGCACAGGTGAAACCAGCTCGGTCAAGAGATTAGCCTCCTTTGCCTTCAGTGAGCCCAATCGCCCAGGTGAAACCAGCTCGGTCAAGAGATTAGCCTCCTTTGCCTTCAGTGAGCCCAGTCACAAAGGTGAAACCGGCTCAGACAAGAGATTAGTCACCTTTGCCTTCAGTGAGCCCAATCACACAGGTGAAACCGGCTCGGTCAAGAGATTAGCCTCCTTTGCTTTCAGTGAGCCCAGTCACACAGGTAAACCAGCTCAGTCAAGAGATTTGCCTCCAGTGAGCTCAATCACACAGGTGAAACCAGCTCGGTCAACAGATTAGCCTTCATTCCCTTCAGTGAGCCCAGTCACACAGGTGAAATCAGCTCGATCAAGAGATTAGCCTCCTTTGCCTTCAGTGAGTCCAATCGCACAGGTGAAACCAGCTCGGTCAAGAGATTAGCCTCCTTTGCCTTCAGTGAGCCCAATCGCCCAGGTGAAACCAGCTCGGTCAAGAGATTAGCCTCCTTTGCCTTCAGTGAGCCCAATCACACAGGTGAAACCGGCTCGGTCAAGAGATTAGCCTCCTTTGCCTTCATTGAGCCCAGTCACACAGGTAAACCAGCTCAGTCAAGAGATTTGCCTCCAGTGAGCTCAATCACACAGGTGAAACCAGCTCGGTCAACAGATTAGCCTTCATTCCCTTCAGTGAGCCCAGTCACACAGGTGAAATCAGCTTGGTCAAGAGATTAGCCTCCTTTGCCTTCAGTGAGCCCAATCACACAGGTGAAACCAGCTCAGTCAATAGATTAGCCCCCTTTGCCTTCAGTGAGCCCAATCACACAGGTGAAACCAGCTCAGTCGAGAGATCAGCCTCCTTTGCCTTCAGTGAGCCCAATCACACAGGCAAACCCAGTTCGGTCAAGAGATCAGCCTCCTTTGCCTTCAGTGAGCCCAGACACACAGGCGAAACCAGCTCGGTCAAGAGATTAGCATCCTTTGCCTTTCAGTGAGCTCAATCACACAGGTGAAACCAGCTCGGTCAAGACATTAGCCTCCTTTGCCTTCAGTGAGCCCAATCACAAAGGTGAAACCATCTCGGTCAAGAGATTAGCCTCCTTTGCCTTCAGTGAGCTCAATCATAAAGGTGAAACCAGCCCGGCCAAGAGATTAGCCTCCTTTGCCTTCAGTGAGCCCAATCGCACAGATGAAACCAGCTCGGTCAAGAGATTAGCCTGCTTTGCCTTCAGTGAGCCCAATCGCACAGGTGAAACCAGCTCGGTCAAGAGATTAGCCTCCTTTGCCTTCAGTGAGCCCAGTCACAAACGTGAAACCAGCTCAGACAAGAGATTAGCCTCCTTTGCCTTCAGTGAGCCCAATCACACAGGTGGAACCAGCTCGGTCAAGAGATTAGCCTCCTTTGCCTTCAGTGAGCCCAGTCACACAGGTGAAACCAGCTCAGTCAAGAGACTTGCCTCCAGTGAGCTCAGTCACACAGGTGAAACCAGTTCGGTCAACAGATTAGCCTCCGTTGCCTTCAGTGAGCCCAGTCACACAGGTGAAATCAGTTTGGTCAAGAGATTAGCCCCCTTTGCCTTCAGTGAGCCCAATCACACAGGTGAAACCAGCTCAGTCGAGAGATTAGCCTCCGTTGACTTCAGTGAGACCAGTCACACAGGTGAAAACAGCTCGGTCGAGAGATTAGCCTCCTTTGCCTTCAGTGAGCCCAATCACAAAGGTGAAACCAGCTTGGTCAAGAGATTAGCCTCCTTTGCCTTCAGTGAGCCCAATCACAAAGGTGAAACCAGCCCGGCCAAGAGATTAGCCTCCTTTGCCTTCAGTGAGCCCAATCACACAGGTGAAACCGGCTCGGTCAAGAGATTAGCCTCCTTTGCCTTCAGTGAGCCCAGTCACACGGGTAAACCAGCTCAGTCAAGAGATTTGCCTCCAGTGAGCTCAGTCACACAGGTGAAACCAGCTCGGTCAACAGATTAGCCTTCATTCCCTTCAGTGAGCCCAGTCACACAGGTGAAATCAGCTCGGTCAAGAGATTAGCCTCCTTTGCCTTCAGTGAGCCCAGTGACCCAGGTCAAACCAGCTTGGTCAAGAGATTAGCCTCCTTTGCCTTCAGTGAGCCCAATCACAAAGGTGAAACCAGCTCGGTCAAGAGATTAGCCTCCTTTGCCTTCAGTGAGCCCAGTCACACAGGTGAAACCAGCTCGGTCAAGAGATTAGCCTCCTTTGGCTTCAGTGAGCCCAATCACAAAGGTGAAACCATCTCGGTCAAGAGATTAGCCTCCTTTGCCTTCAGTGAGTCCAATCGCACACGTGAAACCAGCTCGGTCAAGAGATTAGCCTCCTTTGCCTTCAGGGAGCCCAATCACAAAGGTGAAACCTGCTAGGGCAAGAGATTAGCCTCCTTTGCCTTCAGTGAGCCCAATCACACAGGTGAAACCAGCCCAGAGGCATCGATGCACTGTTACATGGGAATCTTAGTTACAGGGGGCGTCAGAGAGGCTGTTGGAGTCAGTACAGGATTAGTTACATACATACAGAATACATTTTGTCAAGCTGTATATGTGGCTATCGAGTCCTGGTGCATACAGAATACATTTTGTCAAGCAGTATATGTGGCCATCGAGTGCTAGTGCATACAGAATACATTTTGTCAAGACAGAAGATGTAGCAACTGGGTGCTGATGAATTCATGTGAAGAGTAGGGTCTTTACTGCTTTGCGGAAGGCAATGCGTGAATTTTCTCCCCTGAGTGCTGAGGGGAGGGTGTTCCAATGCTGGGCTGTAAGGTAGAGGAAACTAGTTCCACCTGCTCTGACTCGCTTGATCCTGGGCACCATTAGCATGTTGAAATATGGAGTTCTGGTGGTCGTGGATCGGTCTATTTTTTTATGTAAGTAAGGAGGGGCATTTAGGAGGACTCATTTGTGGGTAAGTGCGAGGGTCTTAATGAGGATGCGCTGTTTAATGGTTAACCAGTGTGCCTGTTTTCTGGCTGCAGTGATGTGTTCCCTTTTGGGGATGCCTAGTGCTGCACGTAGGGCGCTGTTTTGAATAACCTGCAGTTTCTCTGTGTTTTTGGCTGACGTGCCTAGAAATAGGGCATTGCAATAATCGAGTCTTGACCCTGTAATGGCTCTGGCGATGGTCAGGCAGTTTTCCTTAGATAAGAATGGTCTGACTGCATTCAGAAGTTTAGCATGGTATGCAGCGGCCGATGCTATGGCATTGACTTGCCAAGTCATAGATAGCTTTGAGTCTAAGTATACTCCTAGTGTTTTGACTGAATCTGAAACTGGGATTATGTTTTTATCAATGGAGAAATGACTGAATTGGGAGTCACGGTTCTTTAGAGTTTCCCAAGACCCAATTATGAGAAGCTCAGTTTTGTTACTGTTGAGACAAAGTCTGTTGAGGGTCATCCAGGCTTGGATAGTCGAGTAGATGGTGTTGAGGGCTTTGGAGTCAGACTCATAGTCACCTGTCAGTGGGAGGAGGATCTGTGTGTCGTCCGTGTAGTTTGTCTAAGTGTGTCTAGGATGTAGAAGAAGGGCCTTGTAAAAATCCTGTAGAGTGTGGGTGAGACGCATGATCCTTGAAGTACACCGCATGAAATGATGGTAGGGGATGCGGACGCTAGTTTGGAGAAGACTAGCATGTACGGCGACCAGAAAACTTTGTAAATGGCTGTCCATACAAGAAAAAATTGACAAAAAAACCATCTGCCTCACCCACAAAGCCTTGAACCACCGATCCCCACCATATCTCACGGACAAATTCACAATTAAATTGTCAACCAGAATCACAAGATCTTCCAACACTTTTTGCCTGGTGCTGCCCAGGTACAACCTAAAAATAGCTGGCGGAACCAGTTTCCAGGAACTAGCCGCCCAATTATGAAACACACTTCCACAGGACATTAAATCTATTCAAACATTCGACAACTTTAGAAGCCACGTCATCACATGGCTACTTGACAAAAACTAACATCTTTCTACCAGACTTTAACTTCTCTATGCTCCCCTCGCTCTACCTTATGCATGTAATTTTATCCTTTCGCCCCTCTATCCTTGGGGTCGAGAGCAGCTCACCGGGCAGCCCAGTTGCAGGATAGAAATCCTGCCGGTCCATCTGGGCCTCAAGTGAGGAATTGTGTTTGTGTTAGCATTTTGTTAGCGCTCCGAGCGCGTGGTTGTGTTTCTCCCTCCCCGCTCCTCTTGCAGCCTCTTCCTGGTGCCCTCCTCCAGCCCGCCTCCCTGCCCGTCCACCCCCCCTTATCTACCGACCCTCCTGGGCAGCCCCCCTGCCCGGCAGCCCCCACGGCTAAGGGCCCCTCAGGCAAAGGGCGGCTCCTACGGCTGCGGCTCCCTCTGTGTCTGCAGGTGTCCGCAGGGGACGCCTGGCGCCGGTCCACCTTGTTAGCTCCACCTGCTCCCTCGGCCTACCGCACTTACACCCGTCACCTCCTCCGCATGGTGCCCTGACTTCACTATGCCTTGCAAATTGTGGTAAACTAGGGTTTTTCTCCCATCGCAGGATTTCAAACTTAGGTGGCCTCTCCACTGGGTACCTGATATGCATTACTGTGTTCACTGTGTTCTGAATTTGTGGTAAACTAGGGTTTTTCTCCCCTCGCAGGATTTTCAAACATAGGTGGCCTCTCCACTGGGTACCTGATATGCATTATTGTGTTCACTGTGTTCTGAATTTGTGGTAAACTAGGGCTTGCCGCTCTCTTTTTGTCCGCTTGTGCTTGTCCTGCACCCCCCCTCTCCCTCCTATCCCATGGTGCTCTCTATCTCACCTATCTTTTCTAACTGCTTCTCCATTGACTATCCTGCTCTCCTCACTAAATCTGGTAGGAAAAGGTTTAAAAAGGACATCCTGGTCTCCAACCCAGGCCTCCCTATCGCTGACACCTACACCAGTGCCTCCTCTACATTTATATAGCACGCAGGCAGCCCAGGGGCATTGTGGCGCTGTTACTTGTAAGGGAACTTAGTTACAGGTACAGGTTGTGCCTTGGGTTACAGTAAGGCAGGATCCTGTGTTAATCAATAGGGAGTATCATACAACATAATACATCATACACCATAGTACATCATACATGTTAGTCATTAGAGTTTAAACATGTGGGGTTGGTTAGGTGAACAGGGTAGTTTTCATGGCTTTGCGGAAAGCAGTCAGTGAGGGTTCAGCTCGTAGAGAGGTGGGAAGGGTGTTCCAGTGTAAAGCAGCAAGGTAGGGGAAGCTGGCGCCACCTGCTCTAGCTCTTTTTACCCTCGGTACAGAGAGCATATAGGCATAGGGTGTCCTGGTGGGTCTTGTGGAGGAGACCGGGTGGATTCTCTGGGATAGGTACGCTGGGGCAGAGAGGTGGACGCACTTGTGGGTGATGCTTAGTGCTTTGAATATAATCCTTTCCTTTATGGGGAGCCAATGGGACGCTTTTCTGGCAGCAGTGGTGTGCTCTCTCTTGGCAATGCCTTGTGCAGCACGCAGGGCGCTATTCTGAATTACTTGCAGCTTCTCGAGGTTTTTGTTGGAGGTCCCTATCTTGGCCCCAACAAAAGTTAAAATTTTCATCAGTACCATCATATACCTATTTGGGAATCTGTTTCTCCAATCAGTGGAATGATATTAGTTATCATCATCAACTTGCCCAGAAATTGCAAACAGCTGTGTCTCATGCCAAAATTATTAAGGCCACATTTTGCAGATTCTCCATAGTGCCCCTAATAACCTATTATAAACAAAAAGTTACTCCTATTCTGACTTACGGCTGTGAAGCAAAACAATGCCAGCCATAACATTTCTGGGCCCTGAAAGAAGGAGCCAATGTCTGAGTCAATACAATCGTAAGACATGAGCTGGGGTTGCTCTCTCTTCATGCTATGGCAAAATGGAAGCTTTGCTCGCTTTATCGCGTAACAACAACAGGTCTATTGAAGATTATCTCTGGTTATCTAAATAACTCTACTGATCCATTTCCCAGGAGTTGGCGTCAAAGAGCGGAGAAGGTCCTCGACGGATCAGATATCTCTATAGAATTATTACTAGGAAATCCCAATAAAATGAAATTGAAATGATGGAGTCATAATTGGATGAAAACTAGAGCTGCATGTTTTGGCTATAAAAAATTCCATGAAAATCCCTTTGATTTAAAGCATTATAATACCACAGAAAGTTATCTAGTCAAATTTCCCAATTCAGGACTTCAAGATGACTTTCTGCGCTTGAGACTCACAGGCCGATTCATGGAATAATTAGCGCGTCGCAAGTGGGCAAAAACGTGCGAATCGCAGTGGAATAGCGAAAATCGCAGTGCAAGTGCGAAAATCGCACGAAAAGCAGCGCACGTCGATTCATGGAAGTCCGTGCGCGAGAAAACCAGCGGATGTGCGATAAAAAGTGCGCCGCGCACGTTGGCGCACAGGCCATCTAACAGCGTGCGCCAGGTCACAGCGAAAATCGCACAGGCCACAGCGAAATTCGCACATAGCGCGGCGCACGCAACAAAAGTAGGCGGAACACGGGCGTAACACTCGGAATGGGGAACAACTTGCAAAAACGTGGGCGTCATGGGGGAAGTACAGGGCACAAGTGCGCGGAACGCCCACACGCTCGCCTACAACACGTATTCATGGAATAGAATAGGGCAAAAAAGCGCAGGCTCAAACCAGTGCACAGGCACAAACACGACCGCCACAAGAAAGCAGGCGGTAGCGTCTCTGCGGCTGTAAGAAATGTGCACCAAAAGGTGCGCCAACAAATAGCACCCATATACTGCCATGATGAATGTCCTATACTGTGGCCCTCCAGGACAAATGACGTGCAAAGGGGTACCCACAAACACGGACACGCTGACAAAAAATACGTGTGCGTGTATACCGGGGTGCGCAGGAAGTCTCACACGCGATTTGGCCGGGTACGTGGATTTCAGGGGTGCGCGGGAAGTTCCACACGCGATTCCATCAGGGTACGTGTATTTCAGGGGTGCGCGGGAAGTTCCACACGCGATTCCATCAGGGTACGTGTATTTCAGGGGTGCGCGGGAAGTCCCACACGCGATTACAGCAGGGTACGTGTATTTCAGGGGTGCGCGGGAAGTTCCACACGCGAATAGCCTGGGCGCGTGTATTTCAGGGGTGCGCGGGAAGTTCCACACGCGAATAGCCTGGGCGCGTGTATTTCAGGGGTGCGCGGGAAGTTCCACACGCGAATAGCCTGGGCGCGTGTATTTCAGGGGTGCGCGGGAAGTTCCACACGCGAATAGCCTGGGCGCGTGTATTTCAGGGGTGCGCGGGAAGTTCCACACGCGAATAGCCTGGGCGCGTGTATTTCAGGGGTGCGCGGGAAGTCCCACATGCGATTACAGCAGGGTACGTGTATTTCAGGGGTGCGCGGGAAGTTCCACACGCGAGTAGCCTGGGCGCGTGTATCTCACGGGTGCGCGAGGAGTTCCCACACGCGATTACAGCAGGGTACGTGTATTTCAGGGGTGCGCGGGAATTTCCACACGCGAATAGCCTGGGCGCGTGTATTTCAGGGGTGCGCGGGAAGTCCCACACGCGATTACAGCAGGGTACGTGTATTTCAGGGGTGCGCGGGAATTTCCACACGTGAATAGCCTGGGCGCGTGTATTTCAGGGGTGCACGGGAATTATCACACGCGATTTGGCTTGGTACGTGTATTACAGGGGTGCGTGGGAAGTTACACACGCGATTAGGCTGGGTGGGTCCTCACAGGTGTTCCCTGTACACCCTCGACGGCCCCTGCAGGCAACCCACAAAACAGGGGACTACCCTGCACACCTGCTCATGTCTCCCACCCCCCACCATCCAGGGGCAGCCTCCACCAGGCCCCCACTCATGTCTCCCACCACCCCCACCCCCCAGCAGTGCAGGGGCAGCCTCCACCAGGCCCCCACCCATGTCTCCCACCACCCCCACCCCCCAGCAGTGCAGGGGCAGCCTCCACCAGGCACCCACTCATGTCCCCTATCACCCCCACCCCCCCGCCACCAGGGGCACCCTCCACCAGGCCCCCACTCATGTCTCCCACCACCCCACCCCCCAGCAGTGCAGGGGCAGCCCCCACCAGGCCCCCACTCATGTCCCCTATCACCCCCACCCCCCCAGTCACCAGGGGCACCCTCCACCAGGCCCCCACTCATGTCTCCCACCACCCCCACCCCCGAGCAGTGCAGGGGCAGCCCTCACCAGGCCCCCACTCATGTCCCCTATCACCCCCACCCCCCCCAGTCACCAGGGGCACCCTCCACCAGGCCCCCACTCATGTCTCCCACCACCCCCACCCCCCACCATCCAGGGGAAGCCTCCACCAGGCCCCCACTCATGTCTCCCACCACCCCCACCCCCCACCATCCAGGGGCACCCTCCACCAGGCCCCCACTCATGTCTCCCACCACCCCCACCACCCACCATCCAGGGGCGCCCTCCACCAGGCCCCCACTCATGTCTCCCACCACCCCCACCCCCCAGTCACCAGGGGCAGCCTCCACCAGGCCCCCACTCATGTCTCCCACCACCCCCACCCCCCAGCAGTGCAGGGGCAGCCCCCACTAGGCCCCCACTCATGTCCCCTATCACCCCCACCCCCCCAGTCACCAGGGGCAACCTCCACCAGGCCCCCACTCATGTCTCCCACCACCCCCACCCCCCACCATCCAGGGGCATCCTCCACCAGGCACCCACACATGTCCCCCTGCCCCCAGGTCCTGACGATACTCAATCATGGCAGTAATGGGCAGCATACCCAGCACAAACACCCAGGCAAGGATTGCATCCACCCACATAGTGAATGCAATTACATGATACAACCCCAATGGCAAGTATGTAAATGAACACATGTCCGTCACACACACATACACAACGGGTGCAAGTGAATGTCAAAACCCATATCATGACATGTATGAAACCAATGAGAAAATACCACAAGTGAAAGTTAAAAAAACATGTATTAAAGATGAAAAATAAGTAAACAAATCAAACATACAACAATGTGGATAACAAAATAAATGGTCCATGTCCCAGAACAAATGTAAAAATAAAAAAAACAAAGTAATCCAAAAACAAATGTTGTCCAAAGCAATGTCATGTGGAAGGAAAATAATGAAAAACCATTTCCTCATGGTGAACACAATAATCAATAAAAAAAATGTTTCTTCAAAAAGCAAACTATATACACGAATATTCCAGGGTCCATGAGCCCAACACCATAAATGAAACCTACTACTACCTAATGAAAAAAATATCTACAAAAAAGTGGCCATTGTCCGAGCGGTCCAAAAAAATAAAAATGAATAAAGGAAACATAACACTAACTAACTAAATAACTATATACAAAGGCAGCGGGCAAGTCCTGCGGCTCACTCGGTGATGTTGCTGGCCAGGGCATCATCGAACTCCATGTCGATGTCCTGGAGGCGGGACTCTGTCCTGGCGCCGAGGTCTCGCAGGGATAACCCCATGTCCAGCTCAAACTCCCTGAGAGCTTCCTCGAGGCACTCAGCCCGCCTCAACGCCCGACGCATGGAGAACTCCGCCCTGACCATGGTGAGCCGCTCCTCTTCTGCCCGCTGCCGCTCCGCACCTATCCGCTGGACCAACTGCTCCCACACGGAAGACACCACCATCCCAGGGTTGCCCTGCCCTCCGGCCGATGCCTGCCCCTCTGATCTTGATGGCCCCGAGCCATGATGCCTCCCACGTCGAGCCTGCTGCTGCCTCCGACGCCACTGCCTCTGCCAGCACAACGGCATCCAGGCTGATGGAAACCACCGACGCCGTCGTGCACGTGCCCTGCCCGATGATGCTGTCACATCTTCCATCTGCTGGGGTCCAGTTGCTGTGTTGTCCACCCCTGCTGGACCTCCGACTCCCAACTGTGGCAGGGATGGGATCCCCACCGAGCTGGCTGCATTGGTCGGTGCAGGTCCTCAGGGGGCCCTGGTGGCATCTGGGCCGGAAGACGGCAAGGAGAACGACTGGTGTATAGCCTGCACAGAGGAGGAGAGGGCCGCCAGATTGGCCAACACATGCAGCAAACCCCCGAACATGGCCGATCCCAATTGGGCCACGTCGGCACGGTGCACTTCGTGATGACGTGCGTGCTCCTCCCGGGAAGCATGCACGGCATCACGAATCACAGCCGTGCGCATCGCGACCCCAATCAGGACCTTCTCCACACGGCCAGGCGTTCCCACGTCCGCAGGTGGAGGGGAGTCAGGTGACATGGACATCCCCTCTACCTGCGGAGGGGCCTGGGACGGGGCATCCCTGCTGGTGCATGGTGGAGCACTCACAGGGTCAGGGACAGCGACATGCACAGGCCCCTCCACGGTGACCTGTGCTGCCTCCTGCCCCTGGCCCTGGACTGCACCACTTGCACCAGCAGGGATGCCCCCACCAGGCCCCATGTGTGCCCCAGTGGCGGCCTCCTCCTCCTCTGTGCAAACCACCAACCTGGATGGCTCCTCACCGTCTCCCACCGTAGCAGGCCCCTGTGGGGGCTCACCCACCCCTTCCGCTGCAGCCGTGGGGGCATCCCCGCCGCCTTGCTCCACAGCGCCGTCTCCGCCCTCTTCTTCACTAGCCGCTGCGTAGAGGGAGACAAAGAACACAAGCATCAGGGTACTGTACAATGGTCCCCTAGACAGGAAGCAATAGCAGATGAGCACCACTGTCAAAGTACACTTCCATCATGTCCCTCCACAACACATGGGTCAGTCCAGGCAAAACACACACAGTAACAGGCATGGTGCATGCCATGGACATTTCCATGCATGTCCATTGGACTCTTGAAACATTCAATGATATGTAACTCACATGCATCATGGCTCATGCCTATCACATGCACACACTTCACCTCAGTCACATCCATCTGGCCCCAAACACACCAAACACAGCGGATACAAGGGTAATTTGGCTGCTTCACTGAATCTGTGCATTGTCACACACATGTGTCATGCATCCATGGCATGCACAAGTCACAGACACGCAGGTCAGGCACACAGACATGGCTACCATATATGTACCTGGCATCAGCACCCATCCCTCACCCCCACCCATGTCCAGGTACAGAGACTGGCATGCTCTCATGTTCAAAATCTGCATAGGGCTCCCCATGCGGCATTTGAACACATGCAACAACCATGTGGGTCACACATCACTGGTTGCACATGCATTACTATGATGTCCCTGCACACATACATGCATACATGGCCTATGGCACACATACAGGCAAGTATCATAGAACCAGCACACCGCAACATGCCCTGTCTCACACAGTAATGCTTGGACACTTACCGCTCAACTCCAGACGGGCCTCCCTCTCAAGGATCTGGGCGTGGAGCGCTGGGCGTACGCGTTCCAGGACCCTCATCTGGATGGAACTCATGCGGCCCCGGCCCCCCTCCACGAGGCGCCGGGCCTTCACAAGGGTCCTGGACCTCAAGTCCTCCCAGCGCTTCTTGATCTTCAGGACGTTGCGGGTTGCCACCCCCTCCGCGTTGATGGCAACCACACAGTCGGGCCAGATCCTCTCCCGTCCTTCCTTGCTGGCGCGGGACGATCCAAAGAGGGCATCATACTGCCCCAGGACATGCTCCACCAGGACACCAACTTCGGTGGCAGTGAAGCTGGTGCCCCTCTGCCCCTCTGGCCTGGGGTTGCCACTGGTGCCAGATGTGGAAGTGCCCGACATGGCAACCCCAGAGGCAGGTATGGGTGGGCAACTGGGTCCTGGGGCTGGGCTGTGGAGCGATGTAATCCCAGTCGGGAGTCTTCAGTTCCAGCAGGGGTGGACACAGCAACTGGACCCCTGCAGATGGCTGATGTGCAGGCACCAAATGGCAGGGCACGGTGGCAGCAGGCAGGCAGGCAGGCAGGTAGGCAGGCAGCAGCAGATGGCACGTGGGAGGCTGCTCGGGGCACTGGGGGGCAGTAACTCGGCCTTCTGGGCAGGAGCGTGGTCTTCCGTGTGTTTTCGCGTGGCCAGCTTGATACGGAGTGATTTGGCACGTGAAGATGCTGCACGTCAGCGTGAAATCCGAGGAAAGGCCCTTAGCGCGTAAGCGCGTCAGCACACATACGCGATTCTATTGGACCAGAGTCCCTCAGCGCGTAAGCGCGTCTGTGTCGTGACCCGCACGGGTGTTCCCCACTCAGCACGTGATGACGGAGCACACGTGGAAATACTGCACGTCAGCGTGTAATTGGACAAAAGTGCGCGTACACGCGATTGGCCTATGTACGTGTATTTCATGGGTGCGCGGGCACTTACACACGCAAGTACGTCAGCGCACCTGTATCCCGTGGTGCGTGGGAATTTCCACACGCTATTGGACTGGGAACTGGATTCCAGGGGTGCGCGGGTCACACGCTCGCCTAGAACACGCGCAAAGATAAATTTGCGCACTTTAACAATAACAAGCTCAGACGCCAGGATGAACATACCGTTCCTAGCAGCAGTGGCAGTGGGCTACCAAAGGAGGAGGAGGAGGATAGTCAGGGCCAGAATATTCACACCCAGAACCAGCCTTTTCGGGATGCCTGATGACCAGGTGTATGGGAGGTACAGGTTTCCACCACACATAATACTGGAGCTGGTGAGTGAGTGGGAGGATGACCTCACATCACCCACCCTGTGCTCCCAAGCACTCAGCCCCCTGGAGAAGGTCCTCAATGTACTGCACTTCTTAGCCACTGGATCATTTCAGCGGACAAGTGCCATAGTGGGTTTGGTGTCACAGGCCACCCAGTCACGCTGCCTACACCAGGTCTTGAACATCATCACTGCACGCCCATCAGTCCGCAGGCACATATACCTGCCCAGAACACCTGCAGAAAGGCATGCTGCCGCCCTGGATTTTTACGGTGTGGCACGATTCCCCAAAGTGCTAGGTGCCATCGACTGCACCCATGTGGCTCTACGTCCCCCCAGGGCATCTGAGCACATCTATAGGAACCGCAAGCACTGGCATTCCATCAACGTGCAGGTAGCATGTAATGCCAAGGGAATCATCACCTCAGTATATGCCAACTATCCCGGGTCCACCCACGACAGCTTCATTTACCGAATGTCCACCCTAAGCCGGGACCTAGAAGCTGGGCGGCTTGGCGATACATGGCTGCTTGGTGAGTATGTATGCCACTGCACATGCATGCATGTTGGATACTGAGCAAGGTCACAACCCCACCAATGATACCAATCACCACCTCCACAGGGGACAGTGCCTACCCTCTCAGCCCCCACATGATGACGCCAATTCGGAACCCCACCACGCCACCCGAGGTAAGATATAACACAGCCCACATTACGACCCGGGGCATAGTGGAGCGCACATTCGGAGTGCTAAAGTCACGCTTTCGCTCCCTTGACCGTTCTGGCGGCCAGCTGTTATACGCTCCCCCAGTAGTGTGCAGGATCATAGTGGCAGCATGTGTCCTGCACAACGTTGCAACACGCCGGGGCCTGGCCGTGGACATGGTGGTGGCCCCACATCCCCAACCACATGCACAGCCGCTGCGCATGGGAGGGGAAAGGGCACGGGGGGAGGCAGCCCGTACACAGCTAGTGGCTAATTACTTCACATAGAAATCACACCCCTGTGGAGTGCACACTGCCCTGGCACATTCCATCTGACAATCAATGATGACTCAACCTGACACTGATCCTGAATGTCTGGAGAATGAACCGTGAATACCATATCAGCCTGAGATTGTTCACCTGGAAGTGTCACAATGTGTGCATCCCTACCCACACAGACACCACCAATGCAGTTTTGTGGAGTTACACATTCAAGCAGCTAAAAAGAATACCCACTTGCAAAATGCAACAAGAGGACAGTGCCATGTCAGCCAACCCAACCCCAGCACCGCCACACGACACACCGTGCCATGTCATGCTATTTGCAGGTAAACAAAGTAATCCCCACAACATGACATTAGTGTCACTATGGACAGTGTCCATATTAGAAACCTGCAACACCTGAAATGCTCACAGCAATGCTGGACCAACAACATACTTGAGCACGTACTACCATTAACATGACATCACAAATGTTACATATTAGTAGTCTCACCACCTGGAAATGCCTGCACTCCCACCACTACCAACTGTGCAGTGTTGGCGCCATGTAGAGTTGTAGGTGCACTGCTGCCAACATGGACCCCATCTCCAGACTAGAGGTCCTTGTGTAGACATGAGGAAGGGACCTGCAAATTGTGAGGTAGACACAGAAGATGAGTTACACATCAATGCAACATGCAGTGTACAACACAACAGCAATATGCACCAGGAATGTATACACAGTATTGACTACAGACTGCCCACACAGCTCATGGGAGTCCAACGTCACTGTGTAATTCACTGTCACTTGGGCACACCCTTTGCAAGCCCATGGAAACGGGAAGCAGGAGGGGTGTGTGTGACTCAAACCCAAGCATCTGAACCAAATACATTACAAGCCTGCATGTGCCCAGCCACAATGCAGCCTATGCCCACAGTAACCACGGAAGCCAACAAATCGTCCCAAAAAAATTGGGAATAAAAGAAATCAAAATAAAAATAAAAATAAGAAATAATCAAAAATGGCCATTGATGGGCCCGGGGGGGTTGGGGAGGCCACCCAGGAGGTCCGAGGACAGGATGCACACCAGAACCCACCTGCGTGGATCCTGGGAAAATAAAACACCTCCATGGGCTCATGGCCCACACGGCTACCCTATTGTGGGAGTATCACTGCTGTCGCTATTATCACCCTGTGCAGCTGCATCCGGAGGTGGTTGCACTATGGGAGGCAGCCCACGCAAGGCCCTAGTCTGCTCCTCCATGGCTGCAAGCATGCGGGTGTGGTAGGTCTGGTTCTGGAGGATGAGTGTGCGGAGGTCCCCATGCAACAACTCACGGGATGCCCGGACCTCCGCCCTCGTTGCCTGCATCTCAGCTGAGAGCGTACGGGTGAGACGCTCCAGCTGCTGTTCTGTCCTTTGGTGTGTTGAAGCCTCAAGCTCAACAAGAGTCGTCCTGAGGTGAAGGAGCTCCTGCCTCAGGGCTTCCCTGTGGCCCTGGGACTCAATGGAGATGGCCTCCTGCAGAGTCGCCAGTGCCGCTCGCCTGTCCCTGTTGGACCCCAACATGTCCTCCCTGTGTGACTGGCAGATGGAGTCGGTTGCCTGCTCTAGTCGCTCCATCAGCCTTTCTGGGGGGACAATGGAAGTGGCCACCCTATCCATGGCCTGAGCCATCATCTCGGATGATGCAGCCTGTTGGGTTGCCATACCGTAAATGGATTGCTCCCATGCGGTATTGCCAGGTGGCGTACGGCCACCACGTCGGCGGGCACCACACCTGTCTGGGGCAAGGCGAACTGCGCCTTGCTGTGCCGGCACTGCCTGAGGCTGCAGGACTGCATTCCCCCTCTGATCTGCTGGCCCAGGAACAGGATCAGATGTCGCGGAGTGTGACCCTGCATCCGTAACCACCAAAGGCGTAGCTGCCAACACTGACATCCCCATGGAGGGTTCTGACCCTGGTGCAGGTGGGTGAGACAGAACAGAATCCCTCCCTGGAACACTCACCTGCGACGGCACGTAGGTCTCATCCGAATCAACACCTGAGTACAGCTCCGGGGAGGTGCAGCCAGAGACACCCCTTGAGAGCACGACCTGCAGCACTTGTGGGTTCTCCCCCACCACCACACCACGTCCCTCACTGGTGGTTGGTCGGCCCTCGGACCCCTCCTGGGTCTGCACCATCTCCACAACCCCAGCAGTATCAGGTGCGTCTTCCCCTGCAAAGACATGAAAACAAAGAAATGGAAACAGGCATTAGCACCATGGCACACAATGAGGGCTGAGAAGCAAGAGAACCAGTACTTGATTGACACATGTCCCACATGACTAAAACCCTCCCATGCATGCACCCTCACTGCGTATGAAGTGCAGGCAAATTGCACACACTGATGACACCAAGATGGAAGATGAACACATTTTCTGCATGCTGCCTGGCAGTGGCATCACACATTGGCCTGTGATTGCCAGGTGAAACACACATGCCATCACACAGATGGCATGTACCATTGCTATTGAGTGAAGATGGAGAGGAGGGCAGCACCTATTCATTCAGTCCAGTTCCCGCATGTAATTGCTTTTCTAATTCTAACAGGTCAGATTTTTCACCTGGAGCTGCCAGTCTGAAATGGTCCAATGTGTGTACATATGATATCCAGGTAACAAAGTCACTCCACTTTACCATAGCCATGTCAGACATGTGACTAGTGGACAGCGACATGGCTAGTAAAAGAGAGGGAATGCAAACAATCTGACTGAATGAACAGTGAAAAATAAGCAACTATGTTGTGGCAAGGTGACACTTTAAGGGCAACTGGCGTGCAGTTGGGCTAGATGTCTACTGTTGGCAGAAGGGATACTGCTATGGCCAAATGCAGCTGCGCAGGAAGTATTGCATGAAGCACATGGCTGACCCATACGACTCAGGCGCACACACTCTCACCTGGCACACAAACAGAAGCCCTCACACACACACCATGCACATGGATGACACACACATGCATGTGCACTCACCGGACAATGCCTCGTAATCAGCCAGATCTCCCACGCCTTGGATCTGTTCCTCCGTGACGTAGGTCCCAGCGACTGACTCATGTGGAGTGAGTTCCATGTCTACTACTGGAGACCCACCTCCAGTCACTAGAGTTGCGGCATGACTTGAGGCCAGCTTACTCTTTGCCCTGCGCTTTAGGTCATTCCAGCGCTTATAGCAATCATTGGCTGTGCGCCTCACGATTCCAAGGGCACTTACGATGTCCGCAACGGTCTGCCAGTGTGCCTGGCGTTGTGCAGGTGTGGTCTTGGATCCTGCAACAATGACCATCTCGTTGTCATGTCCGGACACATACTCGACAAGTGCATTCAGTTCGTCATCCGTGAAGCTGGGCTTCCTGGACGGGCCGGACTGTGTAGCCGTGTATGGGGCATCAGCCTGTGCCGGACGAGCACTCTTCCTCTTCCGCTTGGAAGGTGGTGGTGATCCTGAGTGTCCTGCGCCGCTCTGGACACTAGGGGCAGGAGCCCTGGTGGACTCTGTATCAGGAGTGTGGGATTGCACACTCAGCATGGGAGTTGGTGCAGGCATTGGCTCTAGTGTGATGGTGTCAGGGGGAATGTCAGCAGCATGGACTAGGACCGACACTGTCCTGGCTGGGTGTGTGAGGGCTGGGGTGGATGGAGCCGCAGCTGTCCCTGCAGCCTCTCCGCCCTGCCTCCTTGGTGCAGCAGATGACCTTGCTGCCCCAGATCCACGTGGCATGATGGCATCAACGTGCACCAGCGCACGTGTCGTAGCCCTGCTGACCTGGAAGTCAGCCATGGAGTCAGCCAGGTCTGGTGCCACAATGGGCTGGTCCAACAAGGGCTGAGCATGGATGGTGTCAGCCACATCAGCCTAAACGGGAGGGGGGGAGGGGGAGGGATTATGGGTGCCCGTGACTGGTCCTCCACACATGGGGGGACAGGCTCACCCTGCAAGTTACGACCACGTCCCCTACCGGATCCACCACGGCCACCACTTGTGACTCTTCCACCTTTGCCACCCTTACGGAATCCTCGCCTCCCAGCCATGGCACTGATGTTAATGTGCGTATGGGAGTGGATGTAGACTATTGTCCTGGGCAATTGGGGGTCAAAGGGGTTGGGTACCAGATGGTAATTGTACCCTAGTGCTCTAGCAAGGCTGAATGTAACCCCTGGGGAAAGATGACGGGTCACGCAACGCACAGGAGGCCCAAAAAAGGGAGATGACGTGCACGCAACCCCTCCTAGACCACGTGTGCAGAAAGAAAAACCTGCACTACGCTGTGGCACCCAGTAACACAAGAATGAACGTATGCGTGTCACACGCAGCCTAGAATGACCTCTGAAGGGGTAGGCTACACACGGGGCAAGCACAGATGTTAGATACGTGCGTGACTCACCGTCTGCCAGGTAAAAGAGCGTGAAAAATGAGCGCGTTTGGTTGGCAACACCCCCGCCAAAAGAAGATATGTACGCTGTCTGAGGAGACAGGACAACAGTAGAAGGGAACACTGTTTGAGGGAACAGGCCCAGGTAAACCAGTACAAGAGAAAAAATAGAAAAAGCTGTCAGAGGTAACAGGGAGTACGAACTTGAAACGCAGTGAAGTAAATCGCGTGTGAAACGACAAGAAGTACAGAATTCACCCACTCGCTCTCCACGAAAAGCAGTACAAGGAATTGGTGTTCTACACGTACCTTATATGCAGGCCCACACGTACAGCGTCACTTACGCGGCGTGTACGTGCTAGGCCCATTCCCACCAATTACACGCTTTGTCACTTCTGCGTGTAGGTCCATTTGCACCAATTACACGCTTTGTCACTTCTGCGTGTTGTCCATTTGCACCAATTACACGCTTTGACACTTCTGCGTGTAGGTCCATTTGCACCAATTACACGCTTTGACACTTCTGCGTGTAGCGCTATTTCCACCAATAACACGCTTTGACACTCGGACGTGTCACGCAACCTTTTCCTACGCGTGCACGTGACTTCATAGACGCGCATACGCGTTTACGCGCTAAGGGCCTTTCATCGATTTACACGCAGACGTGTGGGATTTTCACGTGCAAAATCACTCACTACGTATCAAGCTGTCCACGCGTTCACACACGAAAGACCACGCTCCTGCCCAGGAGGCCAAATTACTGCCCCCCAGAGCCCTGAGCACGCTCCCACCTGCCATCTGCTGCTGCCTGACTGCCTGCTGCCCACGTGCCCTGCCATTTGCTGCCTGCACATCAGCCAGGGGTGCTGTTGCTGTGACCACCCCTGCTGGAACCAAAGGCTCCCGACTGCTTTTCCGTCGCCCCACAGCCCAGCCCCAGGACCCAGTTGCCCACCCACTCCTGCCTCTGGGGTTGCCATGTCGGGCACTACAACATCTGGCACCAGTGGCAACCCCCGGCCAAGGAGGCAGAGGGGCACCAGCTTCAGTGCCAGGGAAGTTGGTGTCCTGGTGGAGGATGCCCCTGCACTGCTGGGGGGTGGGGGTGGTGGGAGACATGGATGGGGGCCTGGTGGAGGGTGCCCCTGGTGGCAGGGGGGGTGGGGGTGATAGGGGACATGAGTGGGGGCCTGGTGGAGGGTGCCCCTGCACTGCTGGGGGGTGGGGGTGGTGGGAGACATGGATGGGGGCCTGGTGGAGGGTGCCCCTGGTGGCAGGGGGGTGGGGGTGATAGGGGACATGAGTGGGGTCCTGGTGGGGGCTGCCCCTGCACTGCTGGGGGGTGGGGGTGGTGGGAGACATGGGTGGGGGTGGTGGGAGACATGGGTGGGGGCCTGGTGGAGGGTGCCCCTGGATGCTGGGGGGTGGGGGTGGTGGGAGACATGAGTGGGGGCCTGGTGGATGGTGCCCCTGGTGGCTGGGGGGTGGGGGTGGTGGGAGACATGGGTGGGGGCCTGGTGGAGGGTGCCCCTGGATGCTGGGGGGTGGGGGTGGTGGGAGACATGAGTGGGGGCCTGGTGGAGGGTGCCCCTGCACTGCTGGGGGGTGGGGGTGGTGGGAGACATGGATGGGGGCCTTGTGAAGGGTGCCCCTGGTGGCGGGGGGGGTGGGGGTGATAGGGGACATGAGTGGGCGCCTGGTGGAGGGTGCCCCTGGTGGCTGGGGGGTGGGGGTGGTGGGAGACATGAGTGGGGGCCTGGTGGAGGGTGCCCCTGGTGGCGGGGGGTGGGGGTGATAGGGGACATGGGTGGGGGCCTGGTGGAGGGTGCCCCTGCACTGCTGCGGGGTGGGTGTGGTGGGAGACATGGGTGGGGGCCTGGTGGAGGGTGCCCCTGGATGCTGGGGGGTGGGGGTGGTGGGAGACATGAGTGGGGGCCTGGTGGAGGGTGCCCCTGGTGGCGGGAGGGTGGGGGTGATAGGGGACATGAGTGGGGGCCTGGTGGAGGGTGCCCCTGCACTGCTGGGGGGTGGGGGTGGTGGGAGACATGGATGGGGGCCTGGTGGAGGGTGCCCCTGGTGGCGGGGGGGTGGGGGTGATAGGGGACATGAGTGGGGTCCTGGTGGAGGCTGCCCCTGCACTGCTGGGGGGTGGGGGTGGTGGGAGACATGGGTGGGGGCCTGGTGGAGGGTGCCCCTGGATGCTGGGGGGTGGGGGTGGTGGGAGGCATGAGTGGGGGCCTGGTGGAGGGTGCCCCTGGTGGCTGGGGGGTGGGGGTGGTGGGAGACATGGGTGGGGGCCTGGTGGAGGGTGCCCCTGGATGCTGGGGGGTGGGGGTGGTGGGAGACATGAGTGGGGGCCTGGTGGAGGGTGCCCCTGCACTGCTGGGGGGTGGGGGTGGTGGGAGACATGGATGGGGGCCTTGTGAAGGGTGCCCCTGGTGGCGGGGGGGGGGGTGGGGGTGATAGGGGACATGAGTGGGCGCCTGGTGGAGGGTGCCCCTGGTGGCTGGGGGGTGGGGGTGGTGGGAGACATGGATGGGAGCCTTGTGAAGGGTGCCCCTGGTGGCGGGGGGTGGGGGTGATAGGGGACATGAGTGGGGGCCTGGTGGAGGGTGCCCCTGCACTGCTGGGGGGTGGGGGTGGTGGGAGACATGAGTGGGGGCCTGGTGGAGGGTGCCCCTGGTGGCTGGGGGTGGTGGGAGACATGGATGGGGGCCTTGTGAAGGGTGCCCCTGGTGGCGGGGGGGTGGGGGTGATAGGGGACATGAGTGGGGGCCTGGTGGAGGGTGCCCCTGCACTGCTGGGGGTGGGGGTGGTGGGAGACATGGATGGGGGCCTGGTGGAGGGTGCCCCTGGTGGCGGCGGGGTGGGGGTGATAGGGGACATGGGTGGGGGCCTGGTGGTGGGTGCCCCTGCACTGCTGGGGGGTGGGTGTGGTGGGAGACATGGGTGGGGGCCTGGTGGAGGGTGCCCCTGGATGCTGGGGGGTGGGGGTGGTGGGAGACATGAGTGGGGGCCTGGTGGAGGGTGCCCCTGGTGGCGGGGGGTGGGGGTGATAGGGGACATGAGTGGGGGCCTGGTGGAGGGTGCCCGTGCACTGCTGGGGGGTGGGGGTGGTGGGAGACATGGATGGGGGCCTGGTGGAGGGTGCCCCTGGTGGCGGGGGGTGGGGGTGATAGGGGACATGAGTGGGGGCCTGGTGGAGGCTGCCCCTGCACTGCTGGGGGGTGGGGGTGGTGGGAGGCATGGGTGGGGGCCTGGTGGAGGGTGCCCCTGGATGCTGGGGGGTGGGGGTGGTGGGAGACATGAGTGGGGTCCTGGTGGAGGGTGCCCCTGGTGGCTGGGGGGTGGGGGTGGTGGGAGACATGGGTGGGGGCCTGGTGGAGGGTGCCCCTGGATGCTGGGGTGGTGGGAGACATGAGTGGGGGCCTGGTGGAGGGTGCCCCTGCACTGCTGGGGGGTGGGGGTGGTGGGAGACATGGATGGGGGCCTTGTGAAGGGTGCCCCTGGTGGCGGGGGGGGGTGGGGGTGATAGGGGACATGAGTGGGCGCCTGGTGGAGGGTGCCCCTGGTGGCTGGGGGGTGGGGGTGGTGGGAGACATGGATGGGGGCCTTGTGAAGGGTGCCCCTGGTGGCGGGGGGTGGGGGTGATAGAGGACATGAGTGGGGGCCTGGTGGAGGGTGCCCCTGCACTGCTGGGGGGTGGGGGTAGTGGGAGACATGAGTGGGGGCCTGGTGGAGGGTGCCCCTGGTGGCTGGGGGTGGTGGGAGACATGGATGGGGGCCTTGTGAAGGGTGCCCCTGGTGGCGGGGGGGGTGGGGGTGATAGGGGACATGAGTGGGGGCCTGGTGGAGGGTGCCCCTGCACTGCTGGGGGGTGGGGGTGGTGGGAGACATGGATGGGGGCCTGGTGGAGGGTGCCCCTGGTGGCGGGGGGGTGGGGGTGATAGGGGACATGGGTGGGGGCCTGGTGGAGGGTGCCCCTGCACTGCTGGGGGGTGGGTGTGGTGGGAGACATGGGTGGGGGCCTGGTGGAGGGTGCCCTGGATGGTGGGGGGTGGTGGGAGACATGAGTGGGGGCCTGGTGGAGGGTGCCCCTGGTGGCGGGGGGGGTGGGGGTTATAGGGGACATGAGTGGGGGCCTGGTGGAGGGTGCCCCTGCACTGCTGGGGGGTGGGGGTGGTGGGAGACATGGATGGGGGCCTGGTGGAGGGTTCCCCCTTGGATGGTGGGGGGTGGGGGTGGTGGGAGACATGAGCAGGTGTGCAGGGTAGTCCCCTGTTTTGTGGGCTGCCTGCAGGGGCCGTGGAGGGTGTACAGGGAACACCTGTGAGGACCCACCCAGCCTAATTGCGTGTGATAATTCCCGCACACCCCTGTAATACACGTACCTGGCCAAATCGCATGTGAGAATTCCCGCACACCCCTGTAATACACGTACCCAGCCGAATCGCGTGTAGAACTTCCCGTGTACCCCTGTAATACACGTACCCAGCCAAATCGCGTGTGATAATTCCCACGTACCCCTGTAATGCACGTACCCTGGCCAATCACGTGTAGAACTTCCCACGCACCCCTGTAATACACGTACCAAGCCAAATCGTGTGTGATAATTCCCGCGCACCCCTGTAATACACGTACCTGGCCAAATCGCATGTGAGAATTCCCGCGCACCCCTGTAATACACGTACCCAGCCGAATCGCGTGTAGAACTTCCCGTGTACCCCTGTAATACACGTACCCAGCCAAATCGTGTGTGATAATTCCTGCGTACCCCTGTGATACACGTGCCCTGGCTAATCGCGTGTAAAACTTCACGCGTACCCCTGTAATACACGTACCCTGGCTAATCGCGTGTATGACTTCACGCGTACCCCTGATATGCACGTTACCCGCTTTGCGTTCCTTGTTTGGCAGCCCTGTAGACTGGTCCAGGGTTAGCGCAGCCCTTTGCGATGATTTAGCGATTTTGATGGCTTTTCCTTGCGAGAGGGCGTTCTTGGGGGCGTTACTGGCGCTGCTGCAGGGTCGCTGCGATACTCTGCGCCACGGCTGGTTTGGGAGCCTAAAATCCATGAATACGCTGTGCGCGGAAATCGGTTTTAGCGCACGTGCCTGGCGCAGACAATCGCACGCGGACACTCTGCGCCAGCCGCTTGCGACACTTTTCTGCGAAATTCTATGAATTACCCTGTCAATCTTTGGGCTACCAGAGAAATTCTAAGCAGAAGAAAACTGATTGATCCCAACGATGCTCAATGCCGATTTTGTCATACTGTTACCGAATCACTTAAACATCTATGCACAGAATGTATCATGACAAGTGTACAAATAATCTTGCACCTTAAACCCCTGCTTGAAGGTCAATGTATTATGACAAGTGACAATTTGTGGCTTCTGCTTTTTCATACAACAAAGAAAGCTGTTAGGTATGCAATACTTAACTTGTTATACCATCTAGGCCTGAAAGGGAAAATCATAGTTAGTTGCATAATCCTCCCAACTCTAGTACAGGACTAGAATGCCCTAGTGACCAATAAGACTTGGAAAACATCTTTATTTTATAAAAAACCGACCTCTGGCTCATTACAGGCACTCTATGTAAGACACATTTGTGACATATTGTTAAATTTAATACATTGGTAATAATACCTTCTTCAAAGAAAACAAGATTGTAAAGGGAAAATTGATCAAACTTGTAACTAATGAAATTGTTTTTATTTTATGGTTTTTAAAACTGGAATGAGAACTTTCTTTCTTCTTTTTTTATGTAATTGATGGAAATGGATGTAATGAATTTATTTCCTTTTTATTTTAATGTATCTGATCGAAATGAATATAATGTATTTTCTTTGTAAATATTGAAAGGTCATGATTATTCATGACCAAACCAACTGATCTTAAATAAAAAACAACTGCCTTCTCTCATAACATGTAATCCTATGCACTTAAGTTTCTTCCTGTATAAATTGTATAACTGTCTGCACCTGCACAGCAATGTAACCAAAGCTGAACAATCCTCTTGATGCTTATTGCGCCCTGATACCCTCTGGTCTGGCGCGCATTACAAATATTTAAACTAAACTAAACTATCTTGTTCCTGAATTTCTTTGAAAGAGAATAAGGGGGTGGACTCTCGATCTTAAGGTGGTTCAATGAGTGGGGGGTTGGTCATGGTTAGTTGAGTAGCTTGGATTTTAGCTTGTAGGGCATCCAGTTTGTTAAGCATAGCTGCTTGGATTTCATCGCACCAGGTTTTGTCTTTGGTGATGTTCTGAGGGCGGGTGGAGGGGGTTTTAAGGTCTCTAAAAATGGAGAAGATTTCTTTGGTGTTGAATTTGGCTGTCAAGATCCTTCCTTTGAAAGATGTGGCTTTGGCCTGGGTGATAGCTTTTTTGTATATTTTAGAGTGGAGTTGGAAGTTCTGCTTCGCTGCTTCTGACTAGATAGTTTGCCAGTGGGAAAGTGCAGCACGCTTTGTGGAACAAAGTTCTAGGAGGCCATCAGTGAACCACGCATTGTTGTGCATGGTGGGTTTGGCTTTCCGCGCTTTGAGGGGCGCAATGGTGTCCACTGCTAGTTTAATAGCAGTGTTGTATGATATTGCTATGGTCTCAGGATCATTGGAGAAGGGGGGCCTGAAGGCCGGGACTTGAAGGTGTCGAAGTAGTCTCTCCGCCGTCAACAACTTCTGGTAATCGCTGGTGGACGAGTGGGCGTGGTATGGTGGGTTTTCCGAGTGGAGGTAATGTTGAATTGAATAACATTGTGGTCTGACCACGGTACCTGTGCATTAGCGGTAATGGAGAGGGGGCAGTTGTGTTGGGCTACCCAGTCCAAAGTGCGATCTAGAGAGTGCGTGGGTTTGGAGATGATGTTGGAGAACCCTAGTGTTAAGAGAGCAGTATTAAGGGACTTAGCTGCCTGATCTTTGGGGTTGTTGAAGCTTAAACTCTTAAGGTGGCTGTGAATGTGCGAACACTTACAACTCAAACATCAATAGTACACCTACTCCAAAATAAAAGGCTGTCCAATCAATGTATTAAAACATGTATAGTTTAGTTTAGTTTAGTTTTTTATTTGATAATGCGCTCCAAACCCAGGGGTAGCCGGGCGCAGCAGTAGCAAGAATACTTAAGCTTAGGTGTCAGGAATGGGACTCTGTCAAGAGTGGCACAGGGTACCCAAGTTGGGTTTGGGTGGCTGTGCTGAGATAAGGTAGCAGATAAGCACACACAGCAGGAAGTTCAACAAGAAAGAAGAGTAGGAAACAGTAGCTGTGAGCCAAAAGGGGCAAAAGATACAAAGGTACAAACAAACTGGATTTCCTCTTGGGGTGTATGCTGAAATGGGAAAGAGTGTTCCACGAACCTTAGGAAACTCCAGCCTTCTGCACAGATTGCTATAACAGAGGCCCACGCTGTATGCTCATGGCTGGGAACAACAGCAGTGGGTGTCTGTAACACTGAAAACGCGACAAAGGAAGGGGCAGAGGTTGCCTACCGGAAACCAACAGGCAAGCTCTGTACAAAGGGATTACATAAGACACATGAGAAGACAAGAACAGAAATATCCAGCGAAAAGGAAGTCAATGAGCAATCTAGCAGAAGGAAATGAAGGAAAGGCAGTTAGACTGAAATAGATAACCTAAGGTGGAGTAGAGAGGACTCAAGGTAGAGAGCAAGGAGCAGCAGTCAGGAAAACAGAAGGCTGCAAAGTAGGAAGCAGGTCTGCAGTCAAGAGTGGCACTAGGTGCAGGCAAACTGTATTGGACTGCGGAGGACTGTAGTAGGCTGAAAGGCAGGGAGTCCAGAAGAACAGGACAGAGAGAGATTAGTAGTAGGCGACAGACAGAGAGCCCAAAAGAATAGGGCCGCTAGGTAGGGAGCCCAGAGTAGCAGGGCTGTAGGCAGCGAAGAGGTGCAGGCTGCAAGTTAGGGAGCCCAGGGAACAAGGGCTTGGAGACAGCAGAAGGTTGCAAGCTGCACGGTAGGAAGCCCAGAGGATAAGGGCTGAAGGCAGCCGGAGTGAGGCAGGCTGCAGGGCAGGGAGCCCAGAGGACAAGGACGGTAGGCAGCCGGAGTGAGGCAGGCTGCAGGGCAGGGAGCCCAGAGGACAAGGATTGTAGGCAGCCGGAGTGAGGCAGGCTGCAAGGCGGGCAGCAGAGGACAAGGATTGTAGGCAGCCGGAGTGAGGCAGGCTGCAAGGCGGGCAGCAGAGGACTAGGACTGTAGGCAGCCGGAGTGAAGCAGGCTGCAGAGCTGGGAGCCCAGAGGACAAGGACGGTAGGCAGCCGGAGTGAGGCAGGCTGCAAGGTGGGCTGCAGAGGACTAGGACTGTAGGCAGCCGGAGTGAGGTAGGCTGCAGGGCAGGGAGCCCAGAGGACAAGGACTGTAGGCAGCTGGAGTGAGGCAGGCTGCAGGGCAAGGAGCCCAGAGGAGCAGGGCAGCAAGGAGTGAGCCCAGAGGAGCAGGGCCGCTGACTGTAGAGGGCTGCAGAGGACTGTAATAGGCTGCAAGGCAGGAAGCCCAGAGGACAAGGGCTGTAGGTAGAAGGCAGCGGAGCGTGATCGGCTGCAAGGCAGGGAGCCCGGAAAGGGCACTGGAACAAAACAGGATAATGCAGCAACATGAACAGCATACAAAGTAAAGGGTCAAGGCAAACAGGAGCGGGGAGAACTCAAGATGCAAGACACTGTGCTCCTGCAGGCAGCTGCTTATATACAGCCCTGCCCTGTTCTGAGGCAGGCTAATTGACAGCACCTGGGACAGCACACCTGATGACAATCTGCCTCCTCCCTCTCTGGTCCTGAGCAGGTGGAAGCAGCGCTGGCCGCTAGGGCTTCTGGGGATTGTGGTCCCAATAACGATGAATGAGAATAGCCAGGAATTGAGGACTGCAGCCAGGTGCATTATGGTAAATGTAGTTAATTGAATAAAATAAGAAAGAACCAAAGTTGAGCAAATGGAAATAAAAGACCAAGGCATGAAAAGGAGTTGTTCAAGGAGTATTAGGAGGATAGATGAGTACCAAGTAGTCCATGATGGTTGCCAATGCGTGCGCCAGTGGCGCAGGCATGACAGTATGCCCCTCTCCATGCCCCTCTCCAGGCCCCCTGAAGACTGACCAACAAGAAGAGCACGTCCAAGTCCTGTCACACCGCGAGAGAGTCTTATACCAAAAAGGCACATCATGAAGCACCAAAAACTGTTTAATGCTGCAAGGTGAGAGTCTTGAAGGGAGGAGACATTACCAATGTTTCGAACCTTTGAGGTATAATTCAGAAAAGACAACTTCTTAGGGACCAAAAACCCAACAGTGCGTTCATGAACTGAGGAACTGTGGAGATGTGCTGCAGACTCCATGGCATATATTGCTTTGAAAGAAGTGGTCTTCCTTAGGACTGGCAATGGTACAGTGCTGAAAGGTGGAACCAGAGATTCAGCTGAATTGGTTGCTCTAGGACGGTCGTCCAAATAGTCAGAAGCAGCAATGGCAACATGCAGATTTGCGACAGAGACTTCAGGAGTAACAAATGTTGCAGGAACACCATGAGTTGCAGGAAGATCAGGAATGGCAGTAGGAAGTTCAGATGCTGTAACAGCTGGAAGTATAGGTGTCACAGGAGCACCAGCCGACAGGGACGCAACTGAGACTGATGGCGTCGTGACTGGTAGTTTAGGTGCTGCAGAGGCACCAACAGGATCTACCGGAGCTGTAGCCTTAATAGGAGAACTTTTAACTGGCTTTGCAACATGTACTGTCCTTGCAGGCAGAGAGGAAGGGGGTGCTTCGACTGCAGTAGGAGTGATCTGAGTTGAGGCATCAGTAGCAGATTCAAGAGTACTAGCAGGGGGAGCAGCAGAGATAGGGCTAGCAGATCTTGTAACAAGTAGCATGGTGGATGTAGGACCAGGAAAGGGTAAGCCTTCCGAAGGCTGGCCTGTAAAGTCTTGTGTGCCCAAGTTGATACATGGATCTGGGGTATTGACAGTAGGCAAAGTTGGATTCCAGACAGGTACTGGGTATGTTTCAGGATCTGACTCCTGGTCAGGAGTGCCAATGTTCATAGAAGCAATATACATCTCAGATCTGGTCACTTCAGTAGAGGCTGTAAGTGGGAGTAAAGGACTGACATCAAGGGCAAGAATGGAACAATCCTTTGACTCAGCAGAATGTCCAGTCAGATGATTACACTTGATCTTTGGTGTAATGGCCGTGTGAGCAATCTGGCCCACTGGAGGAGTCCATGCTTCACTATCTGAACGACAGCCTGTGTTACTGTGGCTAGTAAGTGAATGAGCGGTGTCAAGCTTTAACTGGTATGTATATGCCAAGTTCAGGTCTTCCAACTGCTCTGTATAAGTCTGTATCCTCTTCTGTGTTACCAGTAACGGCCTTAATCTGTTAAACTCTAAAGACAGAATGTCGGGTGTTGGACATAGTGTCAGATGGTCTGGTAAATTGCGTCCCTTAGCTAGATTCTTATAATGCAGATAGACAAATTCATCATAGAGGTCTTCGGTTTGTCTTTTAAGGCTTAAGAGTTGTTCTTGTAACAGATATGTTCCATTAGCCTTTTCTACAGCTTCAGAATCTGGTGCAGCAGAAAATTCGGGTGTTGCAATAGGAAGACTGACCTTAGTGTTATCATGGTTAGTAGTTACTGGGGAAGCATTAAGACAACCGATGGTCAGTATTGGTCTTTTGTACCCAGGACCAGCTGGACTAACCTCAGGATACTGAATGCCTTGTCCGGTTAAATTAGTGTTTACAGCAGTCAGGGGAGGTTGTGTAGCTTGCCAAGCTGATCTTGAGCATATCACTTTGGCAACAGCGTACTCTGGTTGAGAGTCTGCCACAATGAGTGCAATATCCTTGGCTGTAGCAGTGTTACGACATTGGTCCTGAGACCGAGTAGCCTGGGATAAAGGAATACAAGGTTTGTGTACCGGCTGAATGTCGAATGTTGTATCAGAAGAAATGCCAGAAACCGCATGAGTGTTTTCCACTGGTTGGGCTAACAAAATCTGCAGGAATTCATTTTCTTGCTGTAGCTCTTCTATAGATAGAGACTGCGGATCATAGTTGCAAATGTCATAGTAGTTACACATGGAAGGGTCAGCGAGCCAGTGAGTGTAGTACTGTGCTTGTAAACCTTTGTTTACTAGGGCAAGTCTGTTTTTTAAACTATGGTTTTTGTGTGCATTCCTTAAGAAAACTTTAGATTTTTGCAGAGGTTTCCTGAACCGAAAAGAAAGCATCTTTGGTCTGTGTGTGCCCTTCCTGCCTATGGAACAAGAATCGTTTAGGTCTTGCATTCTGTCAGGAATGGCACTCTGTCAAGAGTGGCACAGGGTACCCAGGTAGGGTTTGGGTGGCTGTGCTGAAGTAAGGTAGCAGATAAGCACACACAGCAGGAAGTTCAACAAGAAAGAAGAGTAGGAAACAGTAGCTGTGAGCCAAAAGGGGCAAAAGATACAAAGGTACAAACAAACTGGATTCCCTCTTGGGGTGCATGCTGAAATGGGAAAGAGTTTTCCACGAACCTTAGGAAACTCCAGCCTTCTGCACAGATTGCTATAACAGAGGCCCACGCTGTATGCTCATGGCTGGGAACAACAGCAGTGGGTGTCTGTAACACTGAAAACGCGACAAAGGAAGGGGCAGAGGTTGCCTGCCGGAAACCAACAGGCAAGCTCTGTACAAAGGGATTACATAAGACACATGAGAAGACAAGAACAGAAATATCCAGCGAAAAGGAAGTCAATGAGCAAACTAGCAGAAGGAAATGAAGGAAAGGCAGTTAGACTGAAATATTTAACCTAAGGTGGAGTAGAGAGGACTCAAGGAAGAGAGCAAGGAGCAGCAGTCAGGAAAACAGAAGGCTGCAAAGTAGGAAGCAGGTCTGCAGTCAAGAGTGGCACTAGGTGCAGGCAAACTGTATTGGACTGCGGAGAACTGTAGTAGGCTGAAAGGCAGGGAGTCCAGAAGAACAGGACAGAGAGAGATTAGTAGTAGGCGACAGACAGAGAGCCCAAAAGAATAGGGCCGCTAGGTAGGGAGCCCAGAGGAGCAGGGCTGTAGGCAGCAAAGAGGTGCAGGCTGCAAGTTAGGGAGCCCAGGGAACAAGGGCTTGGAGACAGCAGAAGGTTGCAAGCTGCACAGTAGGAAGCCCAGAGGACAAGGGCTGAAGGCAGCCGGAGTGAGGCAGGCTGCAGGGCAGGGAGCCCAGAGGACAAGGACGGTAGGCAGCCGGAGTGAGGCAGGCTGCAGGGCAGGGAGCCCAGAGGACAAGGATTGTAGGCAGCCAGAGTGAGGCAGGCTGCAAGGCGGGCAGCAGAGGACTAGGACTGTAGGCAGCCGGAGTGAAGCAGGCTGCAGAGCAGGGAGCCCAGAGGACAAGGACGGTAGGCAGCCGGAGTGAGGCAGGCTGCAAGGCGGGCTGCAGAGGACTAGGACTGTAGGCAGCCGGAGTGAGGTAGGCTGCAGGGCAGGGAGCCCAGAGGACAAGGACTGTAGGCAGCTGGAGTGAGGCAGGCTGCAGGGCAAGGAGCCCAGAGGAGCAGGGCAGCAAGGAGTGAGCCCAGAGGAGCAGGGCCGCTGACTGTAGAGGGCTGCAGAGGACTGTAATAGGCTGCAAGGCAGGAAGCCCAGAGGACAAGGGCTGTAGGTAGAAGGCAGCGGAGCGTGATCGGCTGCAAGGCAGGGAGCCTGGAAAGGGCACTGGAACAAAACAGGATAATGCAGCAAACGGAACAGCATACAAAGTAAAGGGTCAAGGCAAACAGGAGCGGGGAGAACTCAAGATGCAACACACTGTGCTCCTGCAGGCAGCTGCTTATATACAGCCCTGCCCTGTTCTAAGGCAGGCTAATTGACAACACCTGTAGCAGCACACCTGAAGACAATCTGCCTCCTCCCTCTCTGGTCCTGAGCAGGTGGAAGCAGCGCTGGCCGCTAGGGCTTCTGGGGATTGTGGTCCCAATAACGATGAATGAGAATAGCCAGGAATTGAGGACTGCAGCCAGGTGCATTATGGTAAATGTAGTTAATTGAATAAAATAAGAAAGAACCAAAGTTGAGCAAATGGAAATAAAAGACCAAGGCATGAAAAGGAGTTGTTCAAGGAGTATTAGGAGGATAGACGAGTACCAAGTAGTCCATGATGGTTGCCAAAGCGTGCGCCAGTGGCGCGGGCATGACATTAGGTTACATACAGAGGATACATTACATGTGCTAGTAACATATTTCCAAAACATATATACAAGAGGTACAAGATGTGGCGACCTCACATCGCAAGGGGCAATGAGATAGTCTATAGTCCGGTTTCAGAAGTTCAAGGTAATTATATGCAATGATCCGGGCCTAGAGCAGGGGATCAGTTCGTTGGTCGTCATTGGTCCAGAGCGAACTTTTCACATTACATCTAAATCTAGAGTAGGGTAGATTAGCTCTCAATGCAGTAGGGAGAGCATTCCAGGCACGGGCAGCTCTAACAGGGAAGCTTGCTCCACCCGCCTTTGTTAGTCTGAATCTTGGAGTTTCAAGTAGGAAGTGGTTGGAGGCTCTAGTGTGGTGACTAGAGGATTTTCTGGTCAGTCTAGCCGAGATGTATGGGGGCGCAGTATTGTTCAGTCCTTTATGGGTGAGAGATAGCGTCTTGAGGAGGACTTTGTCACAATTTTTTAACCAATGATGGTCTTTCCTGATGTTGGATATGTGCACTCTGCGGGGTATGTCCAAGGCAGCTCTAAGAGCATTATTCTGCAGTATTTGCATTTTGTTTATGATAGTTTTATTGGCACCTGCATATAGGGCATTGCAGTAGTCCAATTTAGACATTACTAGGGCGTTGGCTCGTGTGATACAATTGGTTTTGGAGAGGTAGGGTCTGCAGGCCCTGATTAATTTACAGGTGTAAGCTGTGGAGGAGGCCAAGGAGTTGACTTGTTTTTTGAGGGATAGAGTGGAATCAAGGTAGAAACCCAGTGTTTTTACCTCAGTTGCCACTTTGATTATATTGCCGTCTATGTTGAAGGCGAGATAATTAGGGCTACTTTTTTTGAGGTTAGAGTCGGAACCCAGGATCAGTATCTGTGTTTTGTCATCATTCAGGCAGAGGCCGTGGGAGGCCATCCATGCCTGAATGAGGAGGTACATCTTGTTTACTAGAGCTGTGTCTTCGACAAAGTTGCCAGATAGTGGTATGAGGAGCTGCGTGTCGTCCGCGTAATTAGTATAGGTTACCCTCAGTCTGTCAAGTGTGTCGAAGAGTGGCTTAGTGAAGATGTTGTACATTGTGGGAGAGACACATGAACCTTGTAGGACGCCGCGGGTGATTTGTATTGGGTCCGCTGAGGCTAGGGGGGAGAACACTCTCATTGTACGGTTGGCTAGGAAGGATTGTACCCAGGCTATAGCTTCGCTTGAGAAATAGGCGGCAGACGCTAGGTGGTTGCATAACACTGCATGGTCCACCAGGTCAAAAGCCGCCGATAAGTCAAGGAGGAGGAGCATAGCTGTTTTACCTTTATCCTTCAACTCGTCGATTTCTGTTTTAAAGTCAATTAAGGCCGTTTCAGTGCCATGTAATGGTCTGAATCCGGATTGGCGTGATCCTAATAGTTGGTTACTCTCCAGATAGTTTTGGATCTGGAGTTATGCTACTCTGTCAATGATTTTAAGGAGAAATGGGACCGTCGTAATGGGCCTATAATTGGTAAGGATAGCTGGGTTGAGGGTCTGTTTTTTAAGGGGAGGCAGTACCCAGGATTCATTGAGGTTTGTGGGTACAGTACTGGATCTAAAGGAGGCATTGATTATTTCAGAGACAAAGGGTGCTAAATCTCTAGCTGCGTCCTTAATAACCTGTGCTGGGCAACTGTCGCCTTGGCAGTTAGATGGTTTCAAGGATGATATCACCTTTTCAGTTTCCAAAATGGATATGTTGGTAAATCTGAATGGTTTTCAGTTGCTCTGTATAACTGTTGTAGGTGTATCTGTCAAATGGGTAGTATGTGTTCCAGTGGAACTCAAGGATGCTTTCTTCTTTGCAATTTTGGATTGTAAGGTTGTGATTTTATTAGATAATGCATTTTGGATACTGGTACACCATTGTTTGTCCTTGGGGATATTGTCTGTGGGTTTCCATTTCCTGGAGGATGGAAAAGAGTTCTTTGGAGTTAGAGTTAGCTTTAGTAATTCTCTCATTGAATGTGTCTTTTTTGGTTTGGATTATTTCCTTCTTATATTTTTTAGCGAGGTTGTTGAGTAGAGTTTTATTCTCATCTGAGGGTGTATGCCTCCAGATAGCTAAGAGTTTACGTTTTTGGATTCGCAGTTCTTTGAGGTGAGGGGTGAACCATGAGTTGAGATGAGATTCTTGTTTACTTTTACGTAATTTGATAGGGGCAATTATGTCCAAGGCTTTGGACATAGTGTTGTTGAATGCCTCAACTAGCGTATTAGGGTCAGAGTTAATATCGCTGGCAGTGAGAGCTGGTAGGAGGAGTGGGAGAAGTTTTTCAGCCGTAATTTCTTTTTTACTTCTAGTTGGCATAGGTGGTACTGTTTGCGGGTTATCTAATTTAGGAGGCTCTATAGTGGATGAGAAGCAGATGAGGTGGTGATCGGTACAGGTTTGTGTTAAAATATTAGAGATGGTAGTAGCACAGTTTCGGTTGGCTATCCAGTCTAATGTGTGTCCTTTTGTATGTGTAGGGGCTAAAACATTTTGGGTAAGGCCATGATCGACTAAGATTGATTGGATGGAGTGGGCCTGTTTGTCCTCATTATCACTGAATCCCAAGTTAAAGTCACCTAGTAATAGGAGCTGGGTGGAATCTTTGATGTTATTAGTGAGGAGGCTGGATAAGTCATCCTCAAAGTTGCCTAGTGGACATGGTGGTCTGTACACCAGAAGGACAGTTAGTGTACTGTTATTGGAGATAGGTATTTTAGCATAAAGAAGTTCGCAAGATGTAATAGCTGGGTGTCGGGTAAGTCTTACAGCTAACTTAGTTTTGGCGATGATGGCCAAGCCACCTCCCCTAGAGTTGGTGCAATCGACTCTTAGTATGTTGTAGTTGTCTGGTATGGCAATCATGAGTGTGGGACCTGTGGCATCATGGAGCCAGGTCTCAGTGATAGCGAGAAGATCTAGGTTGTCCATGGCAAGTATATCGGCAATTTCCATATTGTGTGCTATGAGGGACCTCGCATCGATAAGGGCTCCTGATAAGGTAGGGGTTGTGATTTTATCTTGGATGAGTCTAGGATTGGGAAGGTTGGGTCTCTTCTTGTTATGGAGAAAGTCTGTTTGTATTTTAGGGCGCCTTTCTGCAGCTAGGGCAAAAGGGTTAGGGTGGGAAGCAGTTAGAGTTGATATAGAACGTGATGGTCTAGTTCTTTTGTTTTTGAGGTCATAAAGACGAGGCAGCCTCGCTCTAAGTCACGTGTTTCCCCCTTGCAGGTTGCAAGGTGTGGATTCAGTGTGGACCGTTGTTGTGGTGATGGTTAGAAGAGTCCAGAGTAGGGAACAGAATGTGTTTATAAGGCAAGTCTTGGTGGTGCACATGTTGGGAAGCAGATAGCAAGGGGCAACTAAGTTTGACAATCCCGGCAGCGACTAAAATGCATACAGCAGAGTGCACCTAAATTTGACAATCCCAGCAGCGACTAAAATGCATACAGCAAAGTGCATCTAAATTTGACAATCCCAGCAGCGACTAAAATGCATATAGTGGAGTGCATCTAAATTTGACAGTCCCAGCAGCGACTAAAATGCATACAGCAGAGTGCATCTAAATTTGACATTCCCAGCAGCGACTAAAATGCATACAGCAGAGTGCATCTAAATTTGACAATCCCAGCGGCGACTAAAATGCCTACCTCAGAGTGCATCTAAATTTGACAAGCAGAGTCTTGGATACTCTGAGTGCAAATTGCTATTGTAGTTGCTAGTGTGGCCAAGAAGTCAAACAGGTGATAGCAATCTGAATGCAGTTAACTCTGAGTGCAGTAGTAATAGCAGTCGAGCAAAATCAAGGATACTTTGAATGCAAAACACTCATGTGACCATTAATCAGGACAGTTTCAAACATACTAGATGAAGTTTGCTAGGCAGGCAATCAATGGGCAATTTTAAAGCCATTCAGTAATGAGCAAAGTTTATGAAAAGTTTATTTCGCTCTGTATGCTGTTTTCTAATGTACTGCAGGCAAGCGTGGTAGTAGAAGGCAGTAAGGACATGTAACTAGGCGTTATGCCGCAATGTTAGTGCAGTGAGAGTTCATAAATTACCTGGTGTGTGACAGACAGGGGAGATGGCAGAAGGCAGACACAGGTACAAGCAGGCATCTAACAGGTGCTGGCCTTGTTACTGTGGGCCTTGAGAGGTGAGGGCCGGCTTTGCCTGGCAGCGGCCAATGGGCGATCAGGTAGGAACGGCAGCCTATCGGTGGTGAGTGCTAGAGCCTCAGGAGGCTCTGTAGTAGGCAGTAAGGAAACGGTCTGCCATTTTGGAACTGCAAGTACCTTGTGTACTTGAATGGAGATTTCTGTGCAGCAGCTATATTTTAAATTTGTTTTAGATGAAGTAGGCTGTGTAGTAGTCTTGCCTTCGTTTAAGAATGGTGCGGATCAACTTGGAGGAATAAGTAGCAGTGACGGCGTGGTACTGAGTAGGTTTGACAAAGCGGTAGACTGTAAATGTGATAGATCGATCGTATGTTCTTGTGTGTAACTGCGAGTAGGCGAGTCTATTAAGAAAGGATGCAGTGCAGATGTTGACGTGCACAGGTCGGAAGGGCTTATGTGTGCAGGCTTTACAAATAGTTTGGTTAGTCTTTGAGGGCGTGGAAGTTGAGGGACACGGGTGGCGTATGCACTCTGCGTTGTGGATTGTTTAAATCGCTGGATAGACAGGTGATTGGGGTCAGGCAGTGTTAATCTTTCGGCATGAAAGGAGCGGGTGTCGATCCGTTAGTGCCTGTCACAGTTTGCACCACAGAAACCGTTCGGCTAAGAGAACGACTCTAACCTAGTGCAGAACACGTACCGCACAGTTTTTGTTTGTTCCATTTGAGGTTACCCTGTTAAAAGTATCCAGGGACCCCTTCTCGATCCGAGGTGACCTACCTCAAGAGAGACCTTCGCTGAAGAAAATTCTTCACAATTTTAACTTATCTGTATCTGCACCTGCCTACCCAGAGAAAACCTAATAAAATTAATGTTTATCTTCATTTTGGGGGGCAGCCAACACATGCCAAAGCCAAGGTGGTAGAGCATGTGTCTTTTAGCACACCATAAGTGCAAAAAGAGACTATTCGGAAAGCGCAATTAGGCATATTGGCCTTTCTTTGAAAAACTCTCTACAAATCGATATAACTGTGTTATTATTAGTGTGAATACGAGACTGGGCAACACACAGTTGCATTACCCTAAAAATAGTCCTCCTTTTGATTTGGTACAGTTTGTGAGCCGACACGACTTTCCCATTGCAGTGGTGCGCGCAATGGAGGTTTTTAAGATAGAGAGCATGGGGTGCAAATGGTAGCGCAGTGTGGGTATTTACTTAGGCATCGATGAATTTAGGAGCAGGACATGGCAATCAGTGTTGCCTCTTACCGATAGCGTGGCTGGTCCTCAGGAACTCAGTGGCTCAGGCAACGACAGGCTTGGACAGGCAGGTAGCCTTTGCAGACGGCCTTCGTAGTAAGGCCGGCTGGCGCCATCCGGTGTTGTGGCTGCCGTAAATCTCCACGGCAGGCCAATCGGAGCGCAGCCCTTGTTGCTAGGCAATGTCCGTCAACAAATGGCGGTGGCCATTTTGGAAGGGCTCCTCGTGGCAAAAGACGTACACACAAGTGAATATTACCATCTGATTACAGGTGATGGGGTCGCTGGACGGGGTATTAAGACGGCGATGCTGATCTTGGCTGTGAGGCAGCACAGCACAGTTTGCTGCACTGAATCCAGTGGAAGACGCTGATCCGCCTGGATCAGAGGGGGCAGACTTCACGGAGGGTAACTGCTTCATTTTTGCTGGGTGAGCTCCAGCCCTCCCAACGTCGGGGCTCAGGTGGGTGCAATGGGAGGCAGGTCTTTTGGTTGTTGGCCTTTCACAAAATAAACCAATATGCAATTGACTGCATGGAAAAGCTGTAACAGAAGCTCACCTCTAGGGAGAAAATGCAGTAGAACGAAGACACTCTTGGTAAATAGGCAAGAAACTAACAATGTCACCTTTTATAAAGGATATGTCTTTGAAAAAGGAGCAAAATGTTGACTTATCAGTCTCTATGGTCCTGACAGATGGCATCCGGTCTGGAACAAATGCAACTGCAGTGATACGTTGTACGCCGCAAGCATGTTAGCTGTTCAGCCTGCACTATCGGAGTGGCCATGCTTTACTCCTGACCGCTTCTGCTCCGTGACGTGTCCCATCTTTCTCTCTACCGCATCTCTCAGAGGACATTCAACGTATGCCATCTTTCCTCTTGAGTCTGATTTCAGATGCCTCCTGGGACTTAGCCTCCCAGACGTGGATCATCGCGCAGCTACCATTTTATC
Organism: Ambystoma mexicanum; assembly: GCF_040938575.1. Taxonomy (NCBI): domain Eukaryota; kingdom Metazoa; phylum Chordata; class Amphibia; order Caudata; family Ambystomatidae; genus Ambystoma; species Ambystoma mexicanum. The sequence continues at coordinate 34,606,487 of NC_090921.1, forward strand.
TCCATTCAGATTGAGTGCCTACCTTCATCTGGTGGGACAGCTACTCATTACCTCACATACGCTCCATACCTTCCCTTGGGGTCCTGAAGAAGGCGGCCACTCCACCGTCATGCGGAAACATCCATGTTGAACATCCTACACGCCCTATATTTTTAGGCCGTGGTTTGCTCATTATTGGGACATAGACCTGGGATGTGTCTAAAGGCCGGATATCAACTTACCTACTAACGTCCAGCCATGCCTGAGCCTCCCTGAATACCCCCCCTCCTTCTCAGATTAATTTCCTGAAATGGATCTAAAATGTACAAATTGTTGAATTCTTCTGTCTAAGTTTAGCTTTGTTCTAAACGGAAGAACAGCCAGGCATTGTGTTTTAATAAAATATATATTATCCAAAGAGCGCCAGGGGACCACTCCGGTGGTGATAGTGCGCGGTACAAATGTCCTTTAACATTAAGATTAACATTGACATACGTCTTTCATGTGGAAATTGTATTTTCTTCCAGTGATTTATTTATGTCTAGTTTACGGTATATATTGCTGTACATAACAGAACAAATTTCATATATGCTGTCATAATCATCTTTTGGTTTCCTTTTTTTGTTTGGGGAACTTAAATACCCCCAGTTCATGTAGGACATATGATTTTATAAACAAAAGGGCAAAATGTGTACATGCCTGTTTAGCTCATGTCAGATTTATATGTTTATGTTTGTCCTAGCCCACTACAGCCGTTAACTTCATTTAATGCCTGGTTTATTACTTTGACCAAATCAGATTTCTAAAATGGTCCACTTGGGGGCTACCCTTTTTGTTTAGACAATCAAGGTATTAATACATGTATACTTTCACAAAATAAACCAATATGCAATTAACTGCCTAGAAAAACTGTAACAAAATCTCACCTATATGGAGGGATGTAGTAGATGCAAAGACACTCTGGGTGAATAGGCCAGAAACTGTAACAATGTCATCTTGTAGAAAGGATGTGTCTTTGAAAAAGTAGCAAAATGTTGGCTTATCAGTCTCTATGGTCCCAACAGATGGCAACTGGTCTGGACCTTTCAAAAGTATATTATTCTGTTCTTGGTGGCGCGACAACACCAGGCATGTGTCGAGTCGGAGTGATGCTGCCAGTTCCCACATTGCAGTGAAGTTCAGCAACGGCTTGCAACCTGAAGATGCTGTGTCAACAGGCTCTGTTGGCCGGCAGCTCTGTGAGACTCGATGGAAATGGGTGTGGAGACTGGACTTCGGTGACGAGCGGCCTAGCTTCCTCAACAAAGCGTTGGGATATTTCAGCAGCGTTTGGTGGGAGCTCCAAAAACATGGCGAACAGGCAGCAGTGTTGAGATGGAGGTGCCGGAAGTCTCAGTGCGTCTTGGTTGTTATGGTAGAGCTTCAGCATCAGCGTCAAGCAAGCACGGAGATGCAAAGAGGTTCCAGCGTCAAGAACAATGATGACTCTAGTAGTTACCTTGCTTTAGCCAGGACGATATTGTAGGTGCGCGAATCGGTGTTGAGGCAGTTTGGGGAAGCAGGGAGAGCCAGAGGTCACTTTCTTTATTATGCCATAATCCAGGGCAAGGTGACTCCTCATTCCCAGTGCAGGGAACATAGCTGGCATCTTCAGGAGTTCCTTTACCTCCAGCAATGAGCCTGGTTCCAATGCAGCTGGCCAAGTGTCCAAATCCTGCTTGTCCTCCCCTGACCAGCTACCTTCCACCCCCTCCTCAACTGATGGACTTGACTAAGAGTCGTCCTGAACCAGGCGTCGCTGGGAAAGGTAGTCCTTTTCTGTTTTATGAAGAACGGGCCTACCTCGGGAGGAAGCCAAAGTGGCTGTCTGTAGGCTGCAGCCCTGTGACTCCTCTCCTGGAGAAGGCTTGAAACAGGGAAAAACCCCGAGAGGCAAAAAAAAACATGCTAGTCCGGCGGACATGATTGGTGGGAGTCCTTATTTGCACAGTGGTTAGTGGTCCTCCGGACAAGATGACGTTTCCTAAATCCAGCAGGAGAAAGCAGCCCACTATAGGCAGCAGCATGGGAGGTGCGATCCTGACCGCTGTCCTGGTGGAGGTAACCCACAAGGAGACGCGCTGGAGAGAAAGGAGGTGCCGCTGAGGGAGAGAGCCGCAGTGCGGCGAGAACGAGAGAGAGAGAAAGGCCGGGGAGCAGGCAGGTAAGACAGGCTGATAGGAGAAACAGAAGGGGAAGAACCGAAGAGGGAACTTCTGTGAGAGAGAGGAAAGTGAGAAAACGGAGAATGAGCCGGGATGAGACCCGCAAAGAGGAGACGGCCGGATAGAAGCCGGTCGGGAAGTGCAAGAAAAGCCGTTCCGAAGTGGAGCACAAAAAGGAAATTACCGGTAGCGTGTAAACCGAAAAGGAGAAAAATATCCTAGCGGTTGCAACGCGCCATCTGCTGGGAGTACCTGGAACAAGTACCTCCCAGCGGCAGCCATGTTGGGAAAAGGCTAGAACGCCACCGCAGAACGTAATGGCAACGTGATGGAACAATCAATGGCGGTGTAGTCGCCACTGGTGCCACATGCACCAATAGCCTGGGCGCATGACAGTGAGTCACAGGGCCTGGTCCAAATAGCAGTCGCCCCCAATGATCCCTGGCGATGGTTAGGGGACAGAGCTTGCCTCTGCCTTGGAATCACTATCTTCACCTCACTTCCAATAAGTGTTCCAATCTCTGTCCATATAACGAGTGACCCTTCTCTTCTTGCATCATACTCTGAGTACCTTGCTCCGCAGGAAGTGTAGGGGACAGGAAGGAAACAGAGCCCCACAGAAAATCAAGATAGCCAAACATTTCCTAAATTCCCTTCTGGCTACTCTAACCCCCACCCTATTCCCAAACCTGCAGGTTCAAAGGCCCTCTGGTAGGCAACTGTCATGCGCCCCTTCTATGTGAGGGGGTATGGGACCAATGGCGATGCAGCCGCCATAGAATTGCTCCACCATGTTGTACCGCAGTGTGTTCAGCAGTCTAGTCTTTCCTTCTGTCATGGCCGCCGCTGCCGGCTTTTCAGCAGTTCCCTCCCGGCGGCGGTCGCGTTGCAACTGTTTGCCTTTCTCCTTCGTTGCCAGCGCTCCTGTGAGTTTTTCCTCTTGTTCTCAGTTAGCCCCCCTTTCTGGCATTCTGCCTTTCCCCCCTTTTCTTGCCTCCCTTTCGCTACCCCCGTGTTACGGGGACTTTTCATTATTTCTTGGCTTCTCTCGGCCTTGCTCGCGCTCTCTGGCTCCTTGGTCTGGCTCATACCCGGCCCTTCCTTACTTACCTGGATTTCCACTCTTTCCTCCTCTCTCACGTTCCATTTCACAGTTACGGAGTGGAGCAGTTTTGTTCATGGATTTATTGCTTACCTGTGTGTCCGGAAGAACTTCATCGACATACCAGTGCTCTTCGGGGTTTTTTGCCTTTGTGGCTTTTTCCCCTTCAGGCGGCTGCGGATCCGGGGCCTCTGGTTTCCGGATATTCTTCCGGTAACCATTCTGGCGTCGTTCCGCGGTCGGCCATACCTGCATAAAAAGAAATCAACAGTGAGAGAAAAGAAGAAGAAGAAAGCTTCCCCCACACCCTCTTCAGGTGAGAAAGAGAGACAAATTATTCAGAGATTGAAGTCGATTTACCTGACAGCTTGCAACGCCCGAAAGATCCTGTAATGGCAACTGCCGAACAGGTCCAAGAGCTGGTAGCGGCTGTGCAGTCCTTGAATATGGAAGTGCGAAATTTAAATCAGGAGTTACAGAACATCAAGGCTGAAAACAACATACTCCGACAGTTAGTGGCGACTCGTGAATCCCGCAATACGGATCTTCCTCCAGTGCCACTGTCATCCGGTAAGTATGATGGTTCTTCTAAGAAACTTAAGGAATTCATTGAGGCATGTAACATACAATTTGCCTTTCGGCCTACTACTTTTTTTACCGATCGAAGTAAGGTCGGGTTTTTGGTTTCTAATTTGTCAGGGAACGCTTAAGCCTGGGCGAGTCCCTTGGTTACAGCAGATGATCCGATTTTGAGGGATTGGAGTGCCTTCCTTGAAAAGTTTAAACAGACCTTTGAAAGGCCAGAAGTCAGGTATATGGCTTGTGAAGAATTGTTGGAGGTCCATCAAGGGCAAATGGATCTATTATTGTACATCACTAAGTTTAAACAACTTGTCACAGAAGCTAATTGGCAGGAACAAGCCCAATTTAACATCTTCAGGAGAGGACTAAAGAAGGAATTTAAGGACGAACTTGTGAGAATTCCTCGTCCGGCATCTTTCTCGGAACTGTTGTCAGTCACTCTGCAGATTGAGCATCGCATCAACGAAAGGAAGCAAGAAAAGAACAAGGCCAGAGGGGCCTTCAGTCTTCCCAGTCCTTCAGGAACTCCTACTGTTCCCCCAGGTTCCTCTAAAAAGGAACCCATGCAGATCGGCACCATAAGAGCGCCGCTCACTCCGGATGAAAGAAAGAGACGCTGTGAAACCGGCCTCTGCATGTATTGCGGATCTGCCTCTCATCTACTTCGTGATTGTCCCGATGTCCCACAAAGAAGGTTGGGAAACTCGGTGCCTCGAACCTAAATGGGACCACGGTTCGAGGAGTGAATAAGGGTCCCATGTAACCTTGTCTATCACCCCCTCCCGCCAGAATGAAGATGCTCGCTTAATGGTGGTTTCGCTGCATTTGTCTTGGGGGCAGAATTCGGTTGGCACGCTGGCTCTCTTAGATTGTGGTGCAGCGGGAAGCTTTATGGACACAGTATGGGCCAGCAAGATGGGTATCCAACAAGTCCAGAATAAAGAGGCCCTCAAGGTAGAAGGAGTGGATGGCACTCCTCTCTGTTCTGGCTCCTCTCTGTTCTGGCAAGTATTTATCGGAGCCACAGTGACCTTTCTCTCCCAAGTCACCCACTCCACTGAAGCCATCCAGGTTGCTATTCAGGATCACAGTGAAGAGATGTCATTTGATATCATAAGGGCAGCTCCCTTCCCCATAATTTTGGGCATCTCTTGGCTCCATCGTCACAATCCAACAATCGATTGGGCCACCAATACCCTGAGTTTTCTCTCCTCCTACTGCAGTCAGTCGTGTTTGGCTTCTCAAAGATATCAGACTGCGGTTTTGCAGACCTTAGAGTCTCCTATTCGAACCATACACTCGGTTCCACCTCAATTTTCGGAATACTCCCAAGTGTTTGTCGAGAAGGTGGAACATGATCCCCCCTCCGGCCCCCACCACCTGGAGGACTGTTCTATTGACCTTATTCCCGAGGCTTTAGTACCATTTAGTAGGATGTTTTCCTTGTCCCTCAAAGAGAAATCTGTTCTTCGACAGTATCTGGATGCCAAGCTCAAGAACGGCTTAATTCAACACTCCAAATCACCAGCTGGGGCCTGTCTAGTCTTTATCTCGAAGAAAGATTCGGAGGAGCTTCGGCCTTGCATTGACTATCGCAAGGTCACCATCAGAGACAGATATCCCATGCCCCTAATATCAGACATACTTGAGGCAGTCAAAGGGGCAGTGAATTTTACCAAGCTAGATCTGAGGAACGCATATCATATCCTGCGCATCCGTGCTTGAGATTAATGGAAGACCGCTTTTAGAACCCCGTACGGGCTCTACGAATATAGGGTAATGCCCTTTGGCTTGGTAAATGCACCTGCGGTCTTTCAACGGTTTATGGACCGGACCTTTTCTGACTAACTATTCCATTCGGTCATCATTTACCTGGATGATATTCTAGTCTTTTCCAAATCAGTCCAAGAACATTCCACTCATCTACATGAAGTACTCAGGCGCCTACAAAATAATCATCTATTGGTCAAACCTAGTAAATGTCTTTTTCAAGTATCCTCGGTTCCTTATTTGGGGTTTATACTTTCCAGCGACGGCGTTCAGATGGATCCCAAGAAGGTTTCTGCAATCACCGACTGGCCTTCTCCTTCTTCCATAAAGGAGGTTCAGAGATTCTTGGGATTCGCCAACTTCTATCGCAACTTCATCAAGGACTTTTCCTCTACAGTGGTTCCCATCACCTCTCTCCTCAAGAAAGACCAATTACCTTTCAGATGGTCTGTGGAAGCGGAAGAGGCTTTCAGATGTTTAAAAGGAACATTTTGTTCAGCCCCCATACTGAAGCAACCTGATCAAACCAATAGATTCATAGTGGAAGCTGATGCTTCAGCTGATGCGGTGGGAGCAGTTCTACTGCAAGAGCATGAAGGAGAGGAACACCCTGTAGCATATCTCTCCAAGACTCTAAAACCCAGTCAGAAGAATTATTCTGTGATCGAGCGAGAGCTTCTAGCCATCAAACTGGCTTGTGAGGACTGGAGGCATCTTCTTCAAGGAGGAGTAGGTCCTTTCACCATACGCACGGACCATAAGAATTTGAAATCTTTAAAGAACATGGAGTGTACCAATGCCCGACAGGCACGATGGGCTCACCTTTCTGCTCAGTACGACTTTGAAATTACCTATTTCCTGGGTGTTCAGAATGTGGTTGCAGACTCTCTTTCCCGTCGATGGAACACCAAAGGTCCCTGTCTCCGGTCAAGGAGAAGCTCTTCCCAGATCAAGTATTTATCGGAGCCACAGTGACCTTTCTCTCCCAAGTCAAGGCTGCCAATGAACGATTACCGCTCCCTGAGTTTATAACCTCCAAGTATAAGGTTGTAAAGAAGGATAGGTTGGTATTTGTCGACAAGAAATTATACATTCCGTTACACGATCTGCACCGTCAAATTTTATCATGGTGTCATGGCCATAAGACGGCAGGGCATCGAGGCATAAAAAACTCTGAAGATCTAGTCAGAAGATCATTCTTTTGGCCTGAAATCTCTGCCGATGTCAGAAGACATGTACAGTCCTGTGTCTCATGCGCTCGCAGCAAACATCAATACCAGAAACCCATAGGTCTTCTTGAGCAGATTCCGTTACCTTCAAGACCCTGGGAGCAGATATCCACGGATTTCATTGTAGAACTGCCAGCATCTCGAGAACACACCTGCATAATGGTTACTGTGGATTCCCTCACCAAGTTAGCCCACTTCTCCCCTCTTCCGGGTCTACCTTCCGCATCTGAAATGGCGGAAGTATTTATCCGAGATATTTTTCGCCTACACGGTCTACCTGCTAAAATCATTTCGGATAGGGGGGGTCAATTCACCTCTAAATTCTGGAGAGCCTTATGTCATCAGTTAGGGATAGCACGGGCTCTCTCATCAGGCTTCCACCCACAAACGAATGGACAGACCGAAAGACTCAATGGCACTCTTGAACAATATTTAAGATGCTACGTCAACATGGTTCCTGTGTGCATGTTGTTTGACTCACAGCTATTCACTGTGTGATTTTGTGCACACTTCCCTTGCCATATTCACTTCCTTTGTCCTTACCTGACACCCCCCCAGAACTTCCAAACCCATTATACCATTTAAGAGGAGCGGGGGACACTCCCGCAACCCCTGCTCCCCTTAAATGGTATAATGGGGTACACCTTTACCAGGTCAAACCACAGCATTTTTGCCGTGATTTTTGTAAAGGCGATTTTATTATTGCATACCAGCTTCCGCTCACGTGATCGCTGTTCGGTCACGTGAGCGCACGAAACCAGGAAACCCAGCATAAAAGCCCAGCCCTTTTGTACTTCCTTGCTTCTCAGCTGTGTTTTTTGGCTGCAATTTTCGGACCTTCTGTTTTGGCTTCAGTCTGTCTGGTATTCCCTGACCATGGCTTTGTTACTCGGATTGCTTCAGCTTAACCCTTTTGATTATTGGCAGTACTAGTGTTTTTTTGGATTTCTGGCCTTCTTTAAGGACTGCTCCTGGACATTCCTTTGGACTTGGTGAACCGGCTCATCTTTGGATACTCTAAGGAACTCTGGTTTGAACTGCTCCTCATTGGATTTTCGGGTGGACATTATCAAAGAGACAACTGCTGAAACTTTGTCAGCTGCACCTCACCTTCCTGGGAGGCAGGACTTCCCTGCTTTGGGGCCTCTTCCTCCTCGCCCTCATTGTCGCCCTGGGTTTCTGGCTAGGTAGGTCCTGTTGCATGCATAACCCCAGTGTTGGATTGGGACTAGCGTTATACGTAACAAACACTTCTTTTCTTTTCGCTGCCTGAAGCTTTGGTGTTGCTGTTCCAGTCCACCTGTGGCTCCAATAACCGGTCAGGGAAAGCTTTTACGTCTCTGACTGGTTCTTGGAGACTGAGGTATTATAATCCACCGGAAGACCACGTCTTGACAACGTCATCCTGATCCTGAGAAACCGTTTCAAGTAGAGACGGATGCCTCAAATATGGCCATCGGGCAATTTTGTCAAAGTCTGATGAGGAGGGCATCATGCATCCCGTGGCTTATTTTTCACGCAAATTGACAAGTTGTGAACAGAACTATGCTATTATGGATAAGGAGCTCCTAGCCATTAGAGTGACATTTCAGGAGTGGCGTCACTATTTGATGGGGGCTCGGCATCCTGTGGTAGTTATCACGGATCACAAAAATGTTCAATATTTAAGATCAGCAAGAACCTTGAGCTCCCGGCAGTTATGGTGGTCCCAATTGTTTCAGGAATTTGACTTTGTGGTCATGTATCGTGCGGTTAGGAGTACTGGAAAGGCAGATGCACTGTCCAGACAGGAGAATATGGGCGGGCAATGTCAGAAAGAGCAGTGTATTATTCCGGTGGAGAAGATTGTGGGGGCAGTGACTAAGGATGTGCTCGGTGAGGTACACAGGAGTTTCACAAGAAAGGAGTGGCAGGGATGAGTGAAGGTAAACAGAGAAAGATGCATTCGGGAACGATTACCTTATCAGGAGGGAACGTTTTTTCTCCCCACTGAGATGATGAGAAGGAAGCCCTTTTGTTTTAGTGCCACAAGTCCCGAATGGCGGCCCATGCCGGGGTTAGGAAAACCTGGAGCATGGTGCAGCGGTACTTCTGGTGGGAGGGCTTATCTTCCGATGCACAAGAGTATGTAGCAAACTGTGACACCTGTGTGTGGTCCAAGGTCGACCATTTGAGGAAGGCAGGGATGTTACAACTGCTAGCCATGCCTGCGGAACCGTGGGCATGCCGTTCTATGGATTTTGTTACTGAACTGGCCAAGGATGGGGATTTTGATACCATTCTGGTGATGGTAGATTACTTGACTAACCAAGCCCATGTTACTCCCTGTGAAGGTATTCCAAGTGCAGGACGTTCTTGCAACAGGTGGTGAGATTGCACGGGTTATCAAGAGCCATGGTATCCGATCGGGGATCCTAGTTTACATCACGGTTTTGGCATGCTCTCTGTAAATTGCTCGAAATTTACTGTGCCCTGTCCACCATCTAGCATCCGCAGATGGATGGGCAGACCGAGAGAGTTAATTAGACGATGGAGCAATATTTGAGGTGTTTTCTGGCATATGGCAAGTCATCTTGGATCCGGTTTTTGTGGCTGGCAGAATTTTGTTATAACAATGCCAAGCATGATTTTCTGGGAATGTCTCCACATTTCTGCTTTTAATATGGACACGATTGTAAGATATTGTCAGAGGAGGTTCCCGTTTTTAATAAGATTTCTGCAGTTTTGAAAAGTACACAGGAGTTTCTAGGCATATGAGAGGGAGCACGCCAACATTTGGACATAGCCAAGGTGGCCTATAAGAGGCATGCCGACTGGAAGAGACGGGTCAGTCCCAAGTATATGGTGTGGGATTGAGTGTGGTTGTCCATTCAACACATCAAGCTGTTTGGGTATCATACATTTTTGCCTCGCTTTATTGGTCCCTATACAATTGTAAAATGTGTTTCTGAGACTGCGGTTAGTTTGCGTCTGCCCTCACATATGAGGGTCCATCCTGTGTTTCATGTTTCTTTGTTAAACCCGCAGCTCCTGATATGGTTACACAGATGTTTCCGGACATGATGCGGGATGGTCAGGAGGAGTTTGAGGTGCACCTGGATTCCAAGTGGTGCTACATGAAACCCTGGTACTTGATTTCCTGGGTGGGCTGTGGTCCAGGAGACGATTCTTGGGAGCCTTCAGAGTCAGTGCATGCACCACGCTTGGTAAGACTGTTTATCATGCTCATCTGGATAAGCTGAGTCCTGGGAAGGGCCCTGGAGGAGGGGGTAATTGAGGAAAAGGGGGCTTGGCAGAGCTCAGCAGGGCTATTTTTGGGCCACAGGACTCAGAAAACTATGTTTCCCATGATGACATGGGATTTCGGAGTATGCGCATACGCATGCTGTCGCGTGCTATTTAGACGCCTCCCCGGCCCGTGCTGCTTGTTGGCGTTGCAGGCACGGGCCGGAGGAGAGCAAGACGGTGAACTGGTGTACCCGAGCCCTGGCGGTGAAGAACAGAGCGGACAGAGCTCGGAGGAGTTGTAGCTCCTTTCCTCTCCCTTACAGAGGCTCGGCAAGCATTTCAGAGACTGTGGGCTCACCTGCTCAATGCAGCAGCTGCTTTGCCTGGGGAGGTGCCATTCGGCAGGCAAGACTTTTCCTTGGCCTCAAGACCAGGGATCGTATCCCTCCAGGACTGAAATCTCTGCACTGGCTCCCAGTCAGGGGCGTTGCTAGGGGGGGTAAGGGGGCTATAGCCCCTGATCTTTTGGTTGTAGCCCCGGATAGAATCTCAGGAGCTACAGCCAAAAGACTAGCTAGCCCCCAGTCCCAACAGTACCGACATCAGCTTAGCCCCGGGTCTTTTCCAGACCTAGCAACTCCCCTGCTCCCAGTGGCTGCGAGGATTAAGTTAAAAACCCTCTGCATTGTCCACAAGGCCTTCTGGGGCCTCAATACCTCCAACTCTCTCTCCCTAAATATCTTCCTTCTCTTCGCTCATCTGCCACCACAGCCTTTACACTGTCAAAATTACAATCATTGAGCTTTGATTTGCAATGGTTTTGCTGCTTTTCCATGGTTTGATGTTTGAAACCAACTTGGAAATCACTTCTATTCACAAAGGAATACTGCTGCTGCTGCTTTACAATAGTTCGATATGTATCAGTAACGTGTGACTCACTTTCAGTCACATGTGACTGCTGCTTCTTTCTATCAATGCTGCTTCTACATGAGTGCAATTTACTCATGGGTGTGCCTGCAATCTCTACGCGAGCGGGGACAAAGTGCTCCGGGGTCACTGACAAGCAGTGAACTCACTGAATCAGACGTGCACCCTGTTCCCCTTGCTGATCACAGGACTTCAGCTGTTGTGGTTCCAAATGAAACAGCAAACCACTTTGTTAAGTCTGCCTTCATCCATGCCACTCTCACATGTCCCCTGCTCCCGAGGTCTACAGGTGCATGTCAGCTACCTGACACAGTCTGCTGCACATTTCCCGCTGCACCACCTCTGCAGATCAGGTCCCAAGGGGGAAAGCTTTCATCCAACTCGCTTACCACTGTGTGACCGCTGCATTTCAGAATTCTGGAGGCACAGACCATTTCAGAATCGGCAGTTGATATCTACCGAGCAATAGTCCCGGTGTCTTCTCGCTCCTCCAGCTTCTCCCTGGGCTGCCAGCAAAAACCAGCTTCTGCTGATGACTTCTTCTACTCTCCACCAACAATGCCAATTCTATGGTCTGCATCTGAGGGGGCCTTTTAAGCCTCTCCGTCTCCCTCAGGTGTGGCTCATCTGCTCTAATGAACTGACCACTCCTGCAACTTTGCCCCTCGTCATCCCTCTTCTTCATCCCAGTACTTAGGGAATTGTGAGACTTGAAGTCCCCAACAATAAAATCAGAGTTTCTAATTTCGTTGTTTTCCTTTTAAACCTTAGTTTGTTCCTTATAATATTCTTAAAAGGGACAGCAGAAGAGTTAGACATTGGCTTTGATTGAATTGGGAAAGCCAATTCCTTTACGCTGATGTTATTCCCAAATATCCTTTCAGTGGCCCTTTTCGGTGTTAAGGAGGTTTTCATTTTTAGGGTTTTGATTTCTCCCCTATTTATATGCATATCTATCTTGCGCAACAGCAAGATGGTTATTACAACAAGCCATTAGATACTTGGGTATTGTGAATCCATCCTCCCCAGAGGAAGACAAATACTGTGTCTCATCCCACGGAGTCCACTCACTCCCCTGGGCCTTTTCTACTCCTCCATGATCCTCCCGCAGAGCACCACCCCCAGGATTGGGATCAGGAAGCGTCTGCCTTTCCCTGGCCACCTGGGAGGAGACTTTAGGCGGGGGTTTAGTGAGCACCACCCCCAGGATTCGGGATCAGGAAGCATCTGCCTTTCCCTGGCCACCTGGGAGGAGACTTTAGGCAGGGGCACAGTGAGCACCACCCCCAGGGTCAGGATCAGGAAGCGTCTGCCTTTCCCTGCCCACCTGGGAGGAGACTTTAGGCAGGGACACAGTGCGCACCACCCCCAGGATCGGGATCAGGAAGCGTCTGCCTTTCCCTGCCCACCTGGCAGGAAACTTTAGGCAGGGGCATAGTGCGCACCACCCCCAGGATTGGGATCAGGAAGTGTCTGCCTTTCCCTGGCCACCTGGGAGGAGACTTTAGGCAGGGGCACAGTGCGCACCACCCCCAGGATTGGGATCCGGAAGCATCTGCCTTTCCCTGGCCACCTGGGAGGAGACTTTAGGCAGGGGCACAGTGAGCACCACCCCCAGGGTCAGGATCAGGAAGCGTCTGCCTTTCCCTGCCCACCTGGGAGGAGACTTTAGGCGGGGGTTTAGTGAGCACCACCCCCAGGGTCAGAATCAGGAAGCGTCTGCCTTTCCTTGCCCACCTGGGAGGAGACTTTAGGCAGGGGCACAGTGAGGGACTTGTAGGATTCATCACAATCCCCAATGCCTTTCTGGCAACCCACGTACCATTGTGGGTGGTCCGTGGAGGTTCCGGTTTCTCCTGGGAGTCTGCTAACAGCCGCTGGGTCCCTGAGGCTTCCGTGAACCTCTTCTATGCTGTGGCGACTCTGCATTCTCTGACTTCTTCCCAGTCATCCAGTTCTCTTTCCCAGAATCTCCTAGGTTTTAGGAACGCCTGGAGCCCCCGTCCGCCTGACGGCCGTGCTGTCCCTCGTTCTCTGACTGACTTTGGACCTCTCGGATCCCTCTCCAACATCCCAGCCTGCTTCCTCTTCCTTTGTCATACCATGTCCACTCTCGCTGCTCCTTCAGGGAGGGCTAGACAAGTTGGTAAGTCCCTCTTTGGTTTTTATTGCAGAATTCCACAAAAAGCAAGACTGCTCAATCATGTCCTTGTTGGTGATCATCATTGTTCGCGCCTCCTCCTAGTGCCAGTCTCTATCCATGATCGTCTATGAGGGTGGTCTCCATTTTCCCTCGTCTCAGTATTATTGAGAGGGGTAGATGGACATAAATAGGGGTAATTGTAAAGGAACTGGGGTCTAAGGTAGGATTATTAGGGTTTAGTTGAGGGTCAAAATTCTGCATTCTACCATTGTGTCCTTCCTCTCTGTATCCCAGAAGGGGAATCCCTCCCCATGAGATCCTCCTGCTGAGTACCACCCCCAGGGTGACTATCAGGTAGCAGCATCACCTCCCCTCGTGGAGAAGTCACGACACCACAGGATTCATTACAGCAGGTTGAGCTGATAATAACTTTGCTTTTGGAGTTATGTGAGCTTCTGGATCCTCCCTGATCTATTTTATAGAAAAAGAAAGGTACATTGGGTGTCCCAGAAAATGTGTGTCTCTCCTATTGAGGGGAGTATTCTGGGAGATCACTAGTATTTGCTGCATTTCCCTTGTTTGGGCTGGAGTGAGGAACAGAGGATGTCGGGTTCATGCTCAGATTACTTACTGGTAATCTTCACTGCACCTAGTCACTCTTCCTCATCAAATGCACCCACCTCTTCCTTCTTTGGGTGCTCGATAGCTCAGACTTCTTTGGTATGTAACAGGATTGTGAGTAAGTCTACCCCATTAAGGGACGGGAGGGAGGGGCACAATTACACATTTCAGAGGGAGTTCTTTGGGGAAGGTGGGCTATCTTCACTTCTTAGGACTGGGATGCGATAGAGTGACGAGGCGTAATGAAGATTGCCAGTAAGTAATCAGAGCATTCCCTCATACACAGAGACAGTCCTGGGCGCTTTTATGGTGCACAGAACCCTTAAGCATGTTAATGCATTTTATTATTATTATTATTATTATTATTATTATTATTAGGGTATTTATTGAGCACAGACCTGGCTTCGGGAAGCATCAGAGTGCTTTACAATCATAGTGGGAAGAACACAATGGGGCAAGCAGTGAAAAAATAGGGGAGGGTGGGCAATTGGCAGCATGGGTGGGAGGCAGTGGGGAGCAGATCGCCATGTCTCAGGTAGGGTGCGGAGTGCAGAGTGTGTGGACCTTGGTGTTAAGGAGGAGCCATTCCTTGAAGAAGAAGGTCTTGAGCTCTTTCCAACACTCTAGAAGTGATGGGGGAAGTCTTATATTGACGGGGAGAAGGTTCCAGATTCATGGGGTGTATACAGAGAAGGCCTGTCTTCTGGTTCCTTCTGTCCTCCGCTGTCTTAATTCAAGTCTGCACATTTCCTTATTTCTGGTGGATCACAAGCCGCTGGAGATGCTGACTTTCTCAATGAGGTAGCTTGGGGACTTCAGGTTGACAGCCTTGTAGATGATGCAACAGGATTTGAAGATGATACAGGCTTGCAGTGGGATCCAGTACCGTTAGATGAGGGTTGGGTGATGTGGTAGAATTTTAGAATTTACTGAGTCCTTTAATGAATCTTGCTGCAGCATGCAGGAGACATTTCAGGGGTGCCAGGGTAGTCGCCGGAAGGCTTTCCAAAAGGGCTTTGCCACCATCTAGGTAGCAGAGGACCAAGGATTGGTCAGCGGATCTGCAGTGGTTTTCTGTGATGAAGGGATTTTCTGAAGGAGGGAATGTTGGTATCAGGCGGTTTGCATCTTCCTTGCTATGTGCTGAACGTGAGTTGTCTGTCGATGTTGAACCCAAGTGACTTGGCACAGGGGATCAGCTGGGGTGTGAATCCCTCAAGGTACATAGCAGAAGTAACTGTCGTGGCATTATTAGTTCATTAAATAGCATAAATATCAATAGGATGTATTTATAAGAAATTAATTATTGTCGATCTTTAATGGTCTGTTGCTCTGGACCTTTCAGTGATTGGAGGTGACCCAGAAATGAACAGTGGGGCACTGTGTGACAGGGGGTTTTACAATATTATTACAAAATAAATGATCTCTGTATGCAACACCCAAAGCTGTATAAATGCTCCGACCATGCAGCGAAGTGCAACAAGGCACCAAAGTCCAAGGTAAAATACAGGCGGTGCTGCAACAGATATAGTTTATCCATCTGCTGAACCTGATGAGTCTTCTAGGTGGCTATATTAAGATGCTTTTGCTGAGTGATCCCATTGAATTCCTTGAAAACGAGTATGTGATGTACTGGGTGACAAAGGAGGGTGGAGCAAAAGGGGGCATGTTGTTTACTGTGAAGGGGAAATGAGTCCACGATGTGTGGTACCCTCCAAATTGAGGGTGTGTTAAGCATTATGATGTAAGGCATGCAGTTTGGTGGAAGTGAGCCCAGTAGGTGGCCCCCTGTAAATGAGGGCAAGATGAGCGATACGTCTCCTGTAAATCTTAACAGGTTTAGAGGGCTGCCAAAGTCAAGGGTGGGTCATGTTTGCCCTGTACCGGCCTGGCAGGGCCACTGGCCCAGCTCTGCTTCACATTGTCCTGGTTCCCATACCAGTGATCACACATGATGGCCCCTTTTATTTCTTTCTTTTAGTTTCCTCTTGGTGACATATGACCCTATGCATGCTGATTGCCCCGTAATTCTTAATTGCATTGTGCACTGCATTTCTTGGTCGCCTATGGCCCCGCTCACCATATAATTCTTAAATGCACAGGACTGCACACCCTGGTTTCACTGTGAGTATTAATTGCATTTTAGTGTGATTCGTAACTGCTTATCTTGGTCCTGAGTGAACACCTACACTCACCACTATACCTAACCTTCCCCCCTCAATGTATTCTCTGGGTGAGAAAGCATTCTGAGATAGGGAGAGGAACTTCAGAGCATCAGAGAAAGAAGGCCAAGTCAGGTAGAGTGTTTGGCAGGCACATCCCCTAACCTTTCCCCCTCAATGTATTCTCAGTGTGAGAAAGCATTGTGAGATAGGGAGAGGAACTTCAGAGCATCAGAGAAAGAAGGCCAAGTCAGATAGAGTGTGAGGCAGGCACATCCCCTAACCTTTCCCCCTCAATGTATTCTCAGTGTGAGAAAGCATTCTGAGATAGGGAGAGGAACTTCAGAGCATCAGAGAAAGAAGGGCAAGTCAGATACAGTGTGTGGCAGGCACATCCCCTAACCTTTCCCCCTCAATGTATTCTCCAGGTGAGAAAGCATTCTGAGATAGGGAGAGGAACCTCACAGCATCAGAGAAAGAAGGCCAAGTCAGATAGAGTGTGTGGCAGGCACATCCCCTAACCTTTCCCCCTCAATGTGTTCACCAGGTGAGAAAGCATTCTGAGATAGGGAGAGGAACTTCAGAGCATCAGAGAAAGAAGGCCAAGTCAGATAGAGTGTGTGGCAGGCACATCCCCTAACCTTTCCCCCTCAATGTATTCTCCAGGTGAGAAAGCATTCTGAGATAGGGAGAGGAACGTCAGAGCATCAGAGAAAGAAGGCCAAGTCAGATAGAGTGTGTGGCAGGCACATCCCCTAACCTTTCCCCCTCAATGTGTTCACCAGGTGAGAAAGCATTCTGAGATAGGGAGAGGAACTTCAGAGCATCAGAGAAAGAAGGCCAAGTCAGATAGAGTGTGTGGCAGGCACATCCCCTAACCTTTCCCCCTCAATGTGTTCACCAGGTGAGAAAGCATTCTGAGATAGGGAGAGGAACTTCAGAGCATCAGAGAAAGAAGGCCAAGTCAGATAGAGTGTGTGGCAGGCACATCCCCTAACCTTTCCCCCTCAATGTATTCTCCAGGTGAGAAAGCATTCTGAGATAGGGAGAGGAACTTCAGAGCATCAGAGAAAGAAGGCCAAGTCAGATAGAGTGTGTGGCAGGCACATCCCCTAACCTTTCCCCCTCAATGTGTTCACCAGGTGAGAAAGCATTCTGAGATAGGGAGGGGAACTTCACAGCATAAGAGAAAGAAGGGCAAGTCAGATAGAGTGTGTGGCAGGCACATCCCCTAACCTTTCCCCCCTCAATGTATTCTCTGGGTGAGAAAGCATTCTGAGATAGGGAGAGGAACTTCAGAGCATCAGAGAAAGAAGGCCAAGTCAGATAGAGTGTGTGGCAGGCACATCCCCTAACCTTTCCCCCTCAATGTATTCTCCAGGTGAGAAAGCATTCTGAGATAGGGAGAGGAACGTCAGAGCATCAGAGAAAGAAGGCCAAGTCAGATAGAGTGTGTGGCAGGCACACCCCCTAACCTTTCCCCCTCAATGTATTCTCTGGGTGAGAAAGCATTCTGAGATAGGGAGAGGAACGTCAGAGCATCAGAGAAAGAAGGCCAAGTCAGATAGAGTGTGTGGCAGGCACACCCCCTAACCTTTCCCCCTCAATGTATTCTCTGGGTGAGAAAGCATTCTGAGGTAGGGAGAGGAACTTCAGAGCATCAGAGAAAGAAGGGCAAGTCAGATAGAGTGTGAGGCAGGCACATCCCCTAACCTTTCCCCCTCAATGTATTCTCTGGGTGAGAAAGCATTCTGAGATAGGGAGAGGAACGTCAGAGCATCAGAGAAAGAAGGCCAAGTCAGATAGAGTGTGGGGCAGGTACATCCCCTAACCTTTCCCCCTCAATGTATTCTCAGTGTGAGAAAGCATTGTGAGATAGGGAGAGGAACTTCAGAGCATCAGAGAAAGAAGGCCAAGTCAGATAGAGTGTGAGGCAGGCACATCCCCTTACCTTCCCCCCTCAATGTATTCTCAGTGTGAGAAAGCATTCTGAGATAGGGAGAGGAACTTCAGAGCATCAGAGAAAGAAGGGCAAGTCAGATAGAGTGTGTGGCAGGCACATCCCCTAACCTTTCCCCCTCAATGTATTCTCCAGATGAGAAAGCATTCTGAGATAGGGAGAGGAACTTCAGAGCATCAGAGAAAGAAGGGCAAGTCAGATAGAGTGTGTGGCAGGCACATCCCCTAACCTTTCCCCCTCAATGTATTCTCCAGGTGAGAAAGCATTCTGAGATAGGGAGAGGAACCTCACAGCATCAGAGAAAGAAGGCCAAGTCAGATAGAGTGTGTGGCAGGCACATCCCCTAACCTTTCCCCCTCAATGTGTTCACCAGGTGAGAAAGCATTCTGAGATAGGGAGAGGAACTTCAGAGCATCAGAGAAAGAAGGCCAAGTCAGATAGAGTGTGTGGCAGGCACATCCCCTAACCTTTCCCCCTCAATGTATTCTCCAGGTGAGAAAGCATTCTGAGATAGGGAGAGGAACGTCAGAGCATCAGAGAAAGAAGACCAAGTCAGATAGAGTGTGTGGCAGGCACATCCCCTAACCTTTCCCCCTCAATGTGTTCACCAGGTGAGAAAGCATTCTGAGATAGGGAGAGGAACTTCAGAGCATCAGAGAAAGAAGGCCAAGTCAGATAGAGTGTGTGGCAGGCACATCCCCTAACATTTCCCCCTCAATGTGTTCACCAGGTGAGAAAGCATTCTGAGATAGGGAGAGGAACTTCAGAGCATCAGAGAAAGAAGGCCAAGTCAGATAGAGTGTGTGGCAGGCACATCCCCTAACCTTTCCCCCTCAATGTATTCTCCAGGTGAGAAAGCATTCTGAGATAGGGAGAGGAACTTCAGAGCATCAGAGAAAGAAGGCCAAGTCAGATAGAGTGTGTGGCAGGCACATCCCCTAACCTTTCCCCCTCAATGTGTTCACCAGGTGAGAAAGCATTCTGAGATAGGGAGGGGAACTTCACAGCATCAGAGAAAGAAGGGCAAGTCAGATAGAGTGTGTGGCAGGCACATCCCCTAACCTTTCCCCCCTCAATGTATTCTCTGGGTGAGAAAGCATTCTGAGATAGGGAGAGGAACTTCAGAGCATCAGAGAAAGAAGGCCAAGTCAGATAGAGTGTGTGGCAGGCACATCCCCTAACCTTTCCCCCTCAATGTATTCTCCAGGTGAGAAAGCATTCTGAGATAGGGAGAGGAACGTCAGAGCATCAGAGAAAGAAGGCCAAGTCAGATAGAGTGTGTGGCAGGCACACCCCCTAACCTTTCCCCCTCAATGTATTCTCTGGGTGAGAAAGCATTCTGAGATAGGGAGAGGAACGTCAGAGCATCAGAGAAAGAAGGCCAAGTCAGATAGAGTGTGTGGCAGGCACACCCCCTAACCTTTCCCCCTCAATGTATTCTCTGGGTGAGAAAGCATTCTGAGATAGGGAGAGGAACTTCAGAGCATCAGAGAAAGAAGGCCAAGTCAGATAGAGTGTGAGGCAGGCACATCCCCTAACCTTTCCCCCTCAATGTATTCTCTGGGTGAGAAAGCATTCTGAGATAGGGAGGGGAACGTCAGAACATCAGAGAAAGAAGGGCAAGTCAGATAGAGTGTGAGGCAGGCACATCCCCTAACCTTTCCCCCTCAATGTATTCTCTGGGTGAGAAAGCATTCTGAGATAGGGAGAGGAACGTCAGAGCATCAGAGAAAGAAGGCCAAGTCACATAGAGTGTGGGGCAGGCACATCCCCCAACCTTTCCCACTCAATGTATTCTCTGGGTGAGAAAGCATTCTGAGATAGGGAGAGGAACGTCAGAACATCAGAGAAAGAAGGCCAAGTCAGATAGAGTGTGTGGCAGGCACATCCCCTAACCTTTCCCACTCAATGTATTCTCCAGGTGAGAAAGCATTCTGAGATAGGGAGAGGAACCTCACAGCATCAGAGAAAGAAGGGCAAGTCAGACAGAGTGTGTGGCAGGCACATCCCCTAACCTTTCCCCCTCAATGTATTCTCTGGGTGAGAAAGCATTCTGAGATAGGGAGAGGAACGTCAGAGCATCAGAGAAAGAAGGCCAAGTCAGATAGAGTGTGGGGCAGGCACATCCCCCAACCTTTCCCACTCAATGTATTCTCTGGGTGAGAAAGCATTCTGAGATAGGGAGGGGAACTTCAGAGCATCAGAGAAAGAAGGGCAAGTCAGATAGAGTGTGGGGCAGGCACATCCCCCAACCTTTCCCACTCAATGTATTCTCTGGGTGAGAAAGCATTCTGAGATAGGGAGAGGAACTTCAGAGCATCAGAGAAAGAAGGCCAAGTCAGATAGAGTGTGTGGCAGGCACATCCCCTAACCTTTCCCCCTCAATGTATTCTCTGGGTGAGAAAGCATTCTGAGATAGGGAGGGGAACTTCAGAGCATCAGAGAAAGAAGGGCAAGTCAGATAGAGTGTGGGGCAGGCACATCCCCCAACCTTTCCCACTCAATGTATTCTCTGGGTGAGAAAGCATTCTGAGATAGGGAGGGGACCATCAGAGCATCAGAGAAAGAAGGGCAAGTCAGATAGAGTGTGTGGCAGGCACATCCCCTAACCTTTCCCCCTCAATGTATTCTCTGGGTGAGAAAGCATTCTGAGATAGGGAGAGAAACTTCAGAGCATCAGAGAAAGAAGGGCAAGTCAGATAGAGTGTGGGGCAGGCACATCCCCCAACCTTTCCCACTCAATGTGTTCACCAGGTGAGAAAGCATTCTGAGATAGGGAGAGGAACCTCAGAGCATCAGAGAAAGAAGGCCAAGTCAGATAGAGTGTGTGGCAGGCACATCCCCTAACCTTTCCCCCTCAATGTATTCTCCAGGTGAGAAAGCATTCTGAGATAGGGAGGGGAACTTCACAGCATCAGAGAAAGAAGGCCAAGTCAGATAGAGTGTGGGGCAGGCACATCCTCCAACCTTTCCCACTCAATGTGTTCACCAGGTGAGAAAGCATTCTGAGATAGGGAGAGGAACTTCAGAGCATCAGAGAAAGAAGGCCAAGTCAGATAGAGTGTGTGGCAGGCACATCCCCCAACCTTTCCCCCTCAATGTATTCTCCAGGTGAGAAAGCATTCTGAGATAGGGAGGGGAACTTCACAGCATCAGAGAAAGAAGGCCAAGTCAGATAGAGTGTGTGGCAGGCACATCCCCTAACCTTTCCCCCTCAATGTATTCTCTGGGTGAGAAAGCATTCTGAGATAGGGAGGGGAACTTCAGAGCATCAGAGAAAGAAGGTCAAGTCAGATAGAGTGTGTGGCAGGCACATCCCCTAACCTTTCCCCCTCAATGTATTCTCTGGGTGAGAAAGCATTCTGAGATAGGGAGGGGAACTTCACAGCATCAGAGAAAGAAGGGCAAGTCAGATAGAGTGTGTGGCAGGCACATCCCCTAACCTTTCCCCCTCAATGTATTCTCTGGGTGAGAAAGCATTCTGAGATAGGGAGGGGAACTTCAGAGCATCAGAGAAAGAAGGCCAAGTCAGATAGCGTGTGTGGCAGGCACATCCCCTAACCTTCCCCCTCAATGTATTATCTGGGTGAGAAAGCATTCTGAGATAGGGAGGGGAACTTCAGAGCATCAGAGAAAGAAGGCCAAGTCAGATAGCGTGTGTGGCAGGCACATCCCCTAACCTTTCCCACTCAATGTATTATCTGGGTGAGAAAGCATTCTGAGATAGGGAGAGGAACTTCAGAGCATCAGAGAAAGAAGGGCAAGTCAGATAGAGTGTGTGGCAGGCACATCCCCTAACCTTTCCCCCTCAATGTATTCTCCGGGTGAGAAAGCATTCTGAGATAGGGAGAGGAACTTCACAGCATCAGAGAAAGAAGGGCACGTCAGATAGAGTGTGTGGCAGGCACATCCCCTAACCTTTCCCACTCAATGTATTATCTGGGTGAGAAAGCATTCTGAGTTTAACGCTCACCTGGTTCCCCCGGAGGCGCAGGTCTTGAACTGGTGAGGATACTGTCTTCAGTGTTAGGCGCAGGGTTCGTTTTGCTCCCGGACTGGGCCCCCTTCCCACCGACAGGTTAAGCTGAAGAGTGAGATGTCTGCAAGGGTAAACCAAGGTATTAGTGTTTGGAAGGTTCGGAAAGTTCCTAGCCCCTCTCGCCCTTTCTTTCCCCGTGGAACTGGGTTGATATTGCGCTTACCTTATATAGGTAAATGCCGGGCTCTCCATCCTGCGTCTTGTGCAGGGGCGCTGGATCCAGTTGCTTCACTGGATGCGAGCTCTGCCTCTTGATAGTAGAGGATTTGCTTGTTTGCTTGTTTGTTTGTTTGTTTAGTATTTATTATGCGCACCGGACCCTGGGGTATAAGGGCGCAGAAAGTAAGAATATGTACAGCTTAGAGCATAGGTTACAGGTTACAGATACAAGTTACAGAGAATACCAGTTACAGGTGCAAGTTTACAATACAGGTTTACAATCGTATGGTGCAGATGCTGTGTAGCAAACAGGCGTAAGCATTATCGTAGGTTCAATTAGCAGTTACTGTCGTTAGCCAGTTGATTACAATTTGCCTGAATTTGGAAAAAGAGCATTCTAGCCTTGCGGTAGTGGGTAATTCGTTCCACAATTGAGCAGCTTTGACTGGGAAGCTAGCTCCGCCTATGGTGGTCAGTTTAAAGCGTGGTACTTGTAGGCGATTGGTGTAGGCAAGTCTGGTTTGTCTTGTGGGGTGTGATCTAGTGAACCTGTCCTTTAGGTATTGAGGGGCTTTGTTATGTAGAGATTTGTGTGTGAGAGATGCAGTTTTGAGTCTGATTTTCTCATGGGTGGAGAGCCATTTGTGTTTCCTTCTTATTGCTGTAATGTGTTCTCTCCTGGGGATGTTCAATGCCGCTCGGAGGGCCTTATTTTGCTGTATCTGGATTTTGTTGATGATGGATTTAGTGGCTCCTATGTATAGTGCGTTACAATAATCTAGTTTAGAAATGATAAGGGCTCTGGCTAGTGTTAGACAACTGTGCTGAGAAAGGAATTGTTTCCCTGCTCTAATGAGCTTACATGTGTAGGCTGTTGAGGAAGCTAGGGAGTTTACCTGTTTGGAGAAAGATAAGGTAGAATCAAGGTAGATCCCTAATGTTTTAACTTCTTTGGCAACTTGTATGCAGTTCCCATCTATGGTGAAGGAAGAGTAATTTGTACTTAGTTTATTGATGAGGGGTGCGGTGCCTAGGATAAGAAGCTCAGTTTTATCATCGTTCAGGCATAGGCCATGGGTTGCCATCCATGCCTGAACGATACTGTATATTTTGTTCACCATAGCTAGATCTTTTTCGTAAACCCCTGTGAGTGGGAGGAGGATCTGGGTATCGTCAGCATAGTTAGTATACGTGATACCCAGATGGTCCAAATCATCAAACAGGGGCTTAGTGAATATGTTATAAAGCGTTGGTGAAACGCATGATCCCTGTGGCACACCGCAGGTAATAGGGATGGGGTCTGCCGCTGCTGTAGGTGAGAAAACCCTCATGGTGCGGTCACTAAGGAAGGATTGTATCCATGCTATAGCCTCAGTGGAGAAGTGTGCTGCTGAATCTAGGTGGTTACATAGGACTTTATGGTCCACTAAATCAAAAGCGGCCGATAGGTCTAGTAGCAGGAGGAGTGCTGGTTTTCCAGAATCTCGTACTTTGTCTATTTGGGCTTTCAGGTCAATCAGTGCAGTTTCTGTGCCGTGAAGAGGGCGGAAGCCAGATTGTCGGGAGCCTAATAATTGGTTTTGTTCCAGGAAGTTCTGGATTTGGATGTATGCCACCTTGTCCAGTATCTTCAAGAGGAATGGAACCGTAGTAATAGGTCTATAATTAGTGGGTATAGTGGGGTCTAGAGTAGCCTTTTTTAAGAGTGGGAGCACCCAGGACTCTTTTAAGTTACTGGGGATAATGCCTGTGGTAAAGGAGGCATTAATTAACTTAGTGATAAATGGTGCTAGATCTCGTGCGGCATCTTTGATGAGTTGTGCTGGACATAAGTCTCCTTTGCAGTTGGACGGTTTTAGACCGAGTATTGCTTTCTCTACTTCTAGTATGGAGACTTTGGAAAAGTGGAATTGCGTAGTGGGTTTGGAGTTAGGAGGTGTCTTAATAGGCGGTAATATATTGGGTGCTAAGGTCTCGCGTTTTAGTTCTATTTTCTTTTGAAGGTTTCGGACTTTGTTAGAGAGGGCTTGCTGGATTTCAGAGCACCACTTTTTGTCTTTGAGACAGTTATCTTGAGGTGTTATTGGGTTTTCCAGTTCTCTGAGTATGGCGAACAGTTCTTTAGTATTTGATTTAGCTTGTGTGATTCTGTTATTGTAGGTCTCTTGTTTAGCTAGGATGATTTCTTTTTTATAATGAGAAGAGATGTTGACTAGTTTCAGTTTATTTTCTGGACTGGGGTTAGTTTTCCACGTATTTTCCCATTTCCTTTTTTCTAATCTTAGATTTTTTAAGAGGGGGGTGAACCAGTTGTTCAGGTGGCTCTTAGGCTTGCTGTTTCTGAGCTTGAGTGGTGCGATGTTGTCAAGGGTTTTGTTCATGATGTTGTTAAATTCTTCCACTAGGCTGTTAGGGTTAAGGTTGTCAGGTAGGGCGTCCAGAGTGGGCATGATGCCGGGGAGTAGTTTGTCTAATGTCATGTTTTTTTTGTTTCTGGTAAGTGCAGGAGGTGCACACGGTTGTTGTAGTTTGGGGGTGGTAGTGTCCAAGGAGAATGAAATTAGATGGTGATCTGACCAGATTTGGGGTGAGATGGAGAGATTGGCTATATTGCAGTTGTGGTCAGCAATCCAATCAAGGGTTCTCCCTTTGATATGGGTGGGCTCAAGCACTCTTTGTGTGTAACCCAGTTCTGTTAGGGTGTTGGAAGCTGCTGTGGCTTGTAAGTCGTTGATATCATTAAAGCCAATATTGAGGTCACCTAGTAGTATTGATTGAGTAGTATCTTTGAGGTTTTCTGATAGGATGGTAGTTAAGTCTTCTATGAAGTTCTTGATAGGACCTGGAGGTCTGTATATCAAGTGAAGGTTAAGAGTTTGTGAGTTAGCTGTGGGTGTCTTGGTGGACATTATCTCACAGGATTCAATGGTTGGTGAGGGGGTGAGTCTCATCCCAAGTTTAGTTTTGACGATGATGGCTAGTCCGCCACCTCGAGCTCCGCGCCTATCCGATCTGAGGATAGTATAATTGTTGGGCACAGCTAGGGATAGTGCTGGGCCTGATGCCTCATGCAGCCAAGTTTCTGTAATGGCTAGGAAGTCGTAGTCTTCTGTCAAGATAATTTCAGATATTTCTATGGCGTGGGCGACTAAGGATCTAGCGTTTATTAAGGCTCCTTTGATTTTCGGTGTGTGGTTAGGGTGTGTAGCAGTATTTATTGCGGCATTAGGAGGGGCATTTGTTTCTTTGTTTGTTTGGTAGTTATTATACTTAATGTAGTTATGGGTGAATGGTTTGCGAGTGGGTTCCTTTTTGGTTCGAATGGTATTAGTTTCGTATTTGATGAGTGGATCAAAGATTCTGGGTAGTCTTGCTCGTAGTCTTAGGTTTCTGTCAGCTATGTTACATTGTGTAGTGGATCGTTGTGTTGTGATTGCTGTAGGAGGCGACATGGTGAGACGTTCCCAAGGGGCGAGTGAGGAGGTCAGGTATACTAGATAGGATAGTATAAGGAGCATTGTATAATGTGTGAGCATCCTGTATCTAGAATGATGGCTGGAGTTATAGTTTTGGGTAGAGTGCAGGCAGAGTAACTGCTAGGTCTGCTATGTTGTTATCTAGTGTGTGAGGTCAGGCATAAAGTGTTAAGTTGCAGTGATCCTAGGGCGCAGACAGATGGCTGTATGGTGTATATATGGACATGGGCAACACAATTACTGTGGTCTATGAGCGACCAGAGGGCACAACACAATTACTGTGGTCTATGAGCGTCCAGAGGGCACAACACAATTACTGTGGTCTATGAGCGACCAGAGGGCACAACACAATTACTGTGGTCTATGAGCGACCAGAGGGCACAATACAATTACTGTGGTCTATGGGCGACCAGAGGGCACAACATAATTACTGTGGTCTATGAGCGACCAAAGGGCACAACACAATTACTGTGGTCTATGGGCGACCAGAGGGCACAACATAATTACTGTGGTCTATGAGCGACCAAAGGGCAAACCACAATTACTGTGGTCTAAGAGCGACCAGAGGGCACAACACAATTACTGTGGTCTATGAGCGACCAGAGGGCACAACACAATTACTGTGGTCTATGAGCGACCAAAGGGCACAACACAATTACTGTGGTCTATGGGCGACCAGAGGGCACAACATAATTACTGTGGTCTATGAGCGACCAAAGGGCACAACACAATTACTGTGGTCTATGGGCGACCAGAGGGCACAACATAATTACTGTGGTCTATTAGCGACCAGAGGGCACAACACAATTACTGTGGTCTATGGGCGACCAAAGGGCACAACACAATTACTGTGGTCTATGGGCGACCAGAGGGCACAACATAATTACTGTGGTCTATGAGCGACCAGAGGGCACAACACAATTACTGTGGTCCATGAGCGACCAGAGGGCACAACACAATTACTGTGGTCTATGGGCGACCAAAGGGCACAACACTGACGCTGAGAGCGAGGACGCCGTTAATGCACGAGCGTGCCTTTTAAGTATTAAAGTTCCTTTTGCATTGTTCTCTTCTCTTTCAAAAGTCTTAAGTCTGTAAAGTCTATGTCTTTCCCTTTTCCGATGCTGTGACGATGAAGATTATCCTTCTAATGGCACGTAAGTAGAAAGACTGCACTAGCGCTGGAGAATGCTCCGTAATGTCTCTTTTGTCTTTGCAGGTGCAGAGGTGCAGCGCGAACAGATTGAAAGCGATGGGTAAGCAGTCTTGTAACTAAGCGTTACTAACCGATGTATCTTGCCTTGCAGGTGCCGGAATGCAGCGCGAGCTGAGTTGGAACGGGCGTAACACAGGTAAGCAGAACTTGTAGTTGAATATTACTGACCGATGTTCTCTCTCTTTGCAGATGTCGGATGCCGGAAGAGAAAGGCAGAAAAAGGCGCCTTGGATGCTGCCGGTGGATTAGGTAAGTAGATTTGCTGCCTTTACTTTAGCCTAACCTGTGCCTTTGTTTTGCAGGAGCTGCAGAAGACTGAAGAAGACTGAAGGTTGGATTCCAGCAGGTTATTTCGTGTTCACAGGATCTGGAGCTGGAGGTTTCCTGGAGCTGACACGGTGAGCGTCCTGCTGCAGATGCAGAATAACGCAAAGCACGTGAAACCAATCGGGTGTGGTTTAAATAGCCTTCTGTAGTGCTTAGGCGTCTCCTTCCACGGCCCCACCCAGGTAAGAAAAGAGTTCCAGATTTCTAGAAGAGTTCCTGTGTTCTGCTTCCAGGGAGTGGCTCCTGCTCCACCCAGACAGAAAAAGTAGTTCCAGGCAGAGAAGGATCAGGAGACCAGTTAGCTGGTAAGTAAGCAGCATGGTCTGCTACAGGTAGGTCCACCAAGCACTCTTATCTAATATGAGCCCGGCGCTTCCTGTGCCGGGACCAGTCACCATCATGAGCCTGGCGCCACTGGCGCCAGGACAAGGTCCAGAGGGTCCCTATAGGGACTGGTTGGTTCCTGGGATCAGAGTCATGGGCCTGCTTCCAAGGTCGTGGGGCAAGTCCTGACCCCTTGGAAGCAGGGATCATGACAGCACCCCCCCTCAAGGCCCCTCCCAAGGTTGACTTCTCCGGAGGTCTTGGTTTGTTAGGAAATGTCCGATGAAATTTCTTGATTAGTCGGGGTGCGTGTACATGTTCTGCAGGTTCCCAAGATCTTTCTTGGGGGCCGTAGCCTTTCCAGTCAATCAGGTAGTGTAGTTTTGATTTGGAGATCTTGGAATCCAGGATATTTTTGATTTCAAACTCAAGTTCTCCGTCAACTAGGATAGGTTCAGGAGATTTAGTCAATCGGGTTTCTGGTTGAACTGGTTTTAGTAGTGAAACATGGAAGACTGGGTGCATTCTCATGCGAGGGGGTAAATCCAACTTGACCGCTACTGGATTTATTATGGCAGTAACAGAGTTGGGTCCCGGGTATCTTGGGTTAAAGGTGCGTGGTCCCTTTAGGGGTAAATATTTGGTGGATAACCAGACTTGATCTCCTATTTGGTATTGAGGGGCTTCCTTTCGATGTTGATCTGCTCCTTTCTTGTATTGTTCCTTGGCCCTTTGAAGGTGGGTAGTAGCTTCCTTGAAGGCTTGGGTGATGGTTGAATGTAGGTGGTCAACTGCTGGTGTTCCAAGATCCTGAGGTGGATCCAGGTTAGAGGTTCGAGGATGATTACCATACAAAAGAAAAAACGGGGTCTTTCCGGTTCCAGAGTGGACTGAGTTATTGTAAGCGTACTCGGCTATCCAAAGGATGTCCTTCCAAGTTCCTCCTGCCTGTTGCAGCATGCAGCATAGGTACTGTTCCAAAGTCTGATTGGTCCTTTCGGTCTGACCATCGGTTTGTGGGTGGTGACTGGTGGAAAGCCTTACATCAATTTGAGCTAACCGACAGCAACTCCGCCAGAAGTGGGAGATGAATTGACTTCCTCTGTCTGAGATTAAAACTGAAGGAAAGCCGTGCAACCGAACGATGTTTTCAAGAAATTCTCGAGCCAGGATTGCTGCTGACGGTAACCCCTTTAGTGGGATGAAATGTGCCATTTTTGAAAATAAGTCTACGATTACCAGGATTGTATTGTATCCGGAACAGGGAGGTAAGTCGGTGATAAAGTCCATGGAAAGGGTATGCCAGGGATGAGGTGGGATTTCAAGTGGATGTAAGAGGCCTGCTGGTTTTTCCTTAGGACTCTTGTTCTGGGCGCACACTCCACAGGACATGACAAAGTTTCTGATGTCTTTTCTCCAAGATGGCCACCAAAAGTGACGCTTGACCTTTTCCGAGGTCTTGGCCATACCCGGGTGTCCTTCCATTAAGGAGTCGTGATAACAAGAGATGACTTGATTTTGTAAGCTGGTACAGGGTAGATAAAGTTGTTCCTTGAAGTATAATAAGTCGTTCTTTACTGTGAAGTCTTCCCCCTGAAGCTGCCATTTTTGTATGTCCGTTGGAGTTACAAGTTGTTTAACCTGGGTTTCAATTTCTTCAATGGATTGCATGTTGATCAAACCCAGGATTGTTTGTTCAGGAATAATAGGTACGAGCTCAGGGTTAACCATGTGTTCCTCTACTCCGATTCGAGAGAGGGCATCCGCTTTACCATTCTTATTGCCTGGTCGGTAGGTGATTATAAAATCAAATTCGGCAAACAATAATGCCCAGGGAAGTTGTCTGGAGGATTGAGCTTTGGCTGATTTAAGATACTGTAGATTACGATGGTCAGTAATGACAGTGACTGTGTGTCGGGCTCCTAAGAGATAATGCCGCCAGGCCTTAAAGGCGGACTTAATAGCCAACAGTTCCTTATCGGTAATGGTGTAATTGATTTCTGGGGCTGATAATTTACGAGACCAAAACGCCACGGGGTGCAACTGGTTGGTTTCTGGATCTCTTTGTGAAAGCACTGCTCCCATAGCAAGGCTGGAGGCATCGGTCTCGACGATGTAAGGTAGTTCCGGGCGGGGATGTTTTAAAATCGGGGCGGAGGTAAATTTAGTCTTTAGCTCCTGAAAGGCTTGTTCTGCCTCGGTAGACCATTCAAAACGTTTGTTTTTTCTGAGGAGAGCTGTAATGGGTTGGACTACCCGAGAAAAGTCTGGAATAAACCTGCGATAGAAGTTGGCGAAGCCCAACATACTTTGAACCCCTTTTACAGATGATGGTGAGGGCCACTTGATTATTGCATCTACTTTCCTCGAGTCCATGTGAACTCCGTTAGGTGACAAAATAAATCCCAGAAATTCGACCTCAGTAACATGAAAGACGCACTTCTCTAATTTTGCAAAAAGTTTGTGTTTGCGGAGCCTCTCCAGTACTGCGGTTACATGTTTTCGGTGTTCTGCCTCAGAGGACGAATAAACCAGAATGCCGTCAATGTATACAACTACACACACATCAATGAGTTCACGGAGCACGTCATTCATAAAGAACTGGAATGCGGCCGGTGCGTTACACAACCCGAAGGGCATCACTTGATACTCGAACAGTCCATACTTGGTACGAAAGGCCGTCTTCCATTCATCGCCCTCCTTTATTCGCACCAAATGGTAGGCTCCTCTGAGGTCTAACTTAGTATATATGCAGGCGTTTTTGACTTGGTCAAGTAGTTCTGGGATCAATGGCAATGGATACCTGTTCTTAACTGTAATCTGGTTCAGGGCACGGTAGTCTATACATGTTCTTAAGTCTCCCTCCTTTTTTGGCACGAAGAACAGAGCTGAGGAGGCCGGGGACTTCGAAGGACGGATGAATCCGTTAGCCTGGTACTGGTCCAAATATTGCCTTAGGTGGAGATTTTCAGGTTCAGTAAGGGCATAAATCTGACTGCACGGAGGAGTGGATCCGGGAATCAGGTCTATCTGACAGTCGTATGATCTGTGAGGAGGCAAAGAATTAGCTTGGTCTTTCCGAAAGACATCTTGGAATTCCTGGTATTCAGGAGGCAGTTGCGGACTCTCAGAAACAGTTGGAGCTAGTTTGGCGGAGAGCTGAGGGTAGCAGGTAGAAGCGCATTCTGGAAACCGGATTGTCTTTGCTCGCCAATCAATTTGAGGATTGTGTTTCTCCAACCAAGGAACTCCCAAGATGACTTGAAACTGAGGGGCCTTGATCACATCAAACACGATCTTCTCTTGATGCCCATCTTGGCTTACTAATGTTACTTCCATGGTGGTGTGAGTTACGGGTCCGGAAGCTATTTCCGTCCCATCCACGGTGGTAATGACGTCTTTCACCGTCTTTGGACAAAGAGACAGATTCATCCTGGCGGCCAGCTCACAGTCCAAGTAATTCCCGATTGCGCCACTATCAATGTATGCTTTAATGGCATGCATACGATTAGGTTGTTCAGGACTCACGAGGACCATGGGCATGATGAAATGCAAGGTCAAAGAACTGGTTTTAACGCTTGGCAAGCGGACCTCTACACTTGCCGGGCGAGGTCGTTTCCCGGCTCAGAATTCTCGGTACCCTTATCAGACGCCCCTACTATCTTCTTCTTGGGCTTCACTGGACAATCTCGAAGAAAGTGCCCTGAGTTTCCGCAATAGAGGCATAATTGCAGTTGTCTCCTCCTTTCCCTCTCCTTTTGGGTTAAAGGTCCTTTTACACCCCCTATTTGCATGGGTTCCACGGAATCAGTTCCTTTCGTAGAACTTTGTGGCCTTGAAAAAGGTCGGGTTTCAAATCTGGATCGATCGGCTTTCCGATTCTGTAGTCGATGATCCAATTGCACTACCAGATCGATATATTCGGAACAGTCTTGTGGAGGATTTACCACTTGAGCCAGAACGTCTTTTAATTCCCCACGCAGACCTCTGTAAAACAGTGTGATCCTCTTATCCTCCGGCCATCCGGTTTCCACCACTAGTCTGTTAAATGATGCAATATAAGTCAGAAGATCTTGATTGCCCTGTCGTAGTGAAAGAAGTTCATTATCCAAGGCCTGTCCCTGATAGTGCCTTGCGAACAGTTTCTCCATACTGGCTTGGAAGTCCTGGAAGTTATGGAGAATGGGGTCATCTTGAGACACTAAAGGAACAGACCAATCTGCGGCACTGCCACTGAGATAAGAGAGCACGAAGGCCACTTTAGCCTGGTCCATTGGAAAAGCGGCGGGTCTGCACAAAAAGTGCAAGCGACATTGATTGAAGAACACAGCAAACCTTTTTGAATCACCTGAAAAGCGTTCGGGCGGAGCCAAAGGTATATTTCCTGGTAGATTGATTTGTACCGGATTTGAGGAAGCTGGAGGAGCGTGGCCCCCACTTGGGGTTGGTAGAGGAGTTTGTCCAGCTTGGGCGTGCAGCAATTGTCTAGCCAAATCGTCTGTTCGCTCTTTGGAGACCACTAACTCCCTCCTTAGGGCATTTGTTTCCTGACGTGCAGCGTGTACTTCCGCCCTCAACTCCCCGAGTAATTGGGCCAACTGGTCTGTGTCTGAGGTTTCCATTGCGCCTGGGCGGGAATTTTGTGGTAAGGCTTCGCGTTCTGTAACGCTCACCTGGTTCCCCCGGAGGCGCAGGTCTTGATCTGGCGAGGATACTGTCTTCAGTGTTAGGCGCAGGGTTCGTTTTGCTCCCGGACTGGGCCCCCTTCCCACCGACAGATTAAGCTGAAGAGCGAGATGTCTGCAAGGGTAAACCAAGGTATTAGTGTTTGGAAGGTTCGGAAAGTTCCTAGCCCCTCTCGCCCTTTCTTTCCCCGTGGAACTGGGTTGATATTGCGCTTACCTTATATAGGTAAATGCCGGGCTCTCCATCCTGCGTCTTGTGCAGGGGCGCTGGATCCAGTTGCTTCACTGGATGCGAGCTCTGCCTCTTGATAGCAGAGGATTTGCTGAGAGCGAGGACGCCGTTAATGCACGAGCGTGCCTTGTAAGTATTAAAGTTCCTTTTGCATTGTTCTCTTCTCTTTCAAAAGTCTTAAGTCTGTAAAGTCTATGTCTTTCCCTTTTCCGATGCTGTGACGATGAAGATTATCCTTCTAATGGCACGTAAGTAGAAAGACTGCACTAGCGCTGGAGAATGCTCCGTAATGTCTCTTTTGTCTTTGCAGGTGCAGAGGTGCAGCGCGAACAGATTGAAAGCGACGGGTAAGCAGTCTTGTAACTAAGCGTTACTAACCGATGTATCTTGCCTTGCAGGTGCCGGAATGCAGCGCGAGCTGAGTTGGAACGGGCGTAACACAGGTAAGCAGAACTTGTAGTTGAATATTACTGACCGATGTTCTCTCTCTTTGCAGATGTCGGATGCCGGAAGAGAAAGGCAGAAAAAGGCGCCTTGGATGCTGCCGGTGGATTAGGTAAGTAGATTCGCTGCCTTTACTTTAGCCTAACCTGTGCCTTTGTTTTGCAGGAGCTGCAGAAGACTGAAGAAGACTGAAGGTTGGATTCCAGCAGGTTATTTCGTGTTAACAGGATCTGGAGCTGGAGGTTTCCTGGAGCTGACACGGTGAGCGTCCTGCTGCAGATGCAGAATAACGCGAAGCACGTGAAACCAATCGGGTGTGGTTTAAATAGCCTTCTGTAGTGCTTAGGCGTCTCCTTCCACGGCCCCACCCAGGTAAGAAAAGAGTTCCAGATTTCTAGAAGAGTTCCTGTGTTCTGCTTCCAGGGAGTGGCTCCTGCTCCACCCAGACAGAAAAGGTAGTTCCAGGCAGAGAAGGATCAGGAGACCAGTTAGCTGGTAAGTAAGCAGCATGGTCTGCTACAGGTAGGTCCACCAAGCACTCTTATCTAATATGAGCCCGGCGCTTCCTGTGCCGGGACCAGTCACCATAATGAGCCTGGCGCCACTGGCGCCAGGACAAGGTCCAGAGGGTCCCTATAGGGACTGGCTGGTTCCTGGGATCAGAGTCATGGGCCTGCTTCCAAGGTCGTGGGGCAAGTCCTGACCCCTTGGAAGCAGGGATCATGACACTGAGATAGGGAGAGGAACTTCAGAGCATCAGAGAAAGAAGGCCAAGTCAGATAGAGTGTGTGGCAGGCACATCGCCTAACCTTTCCCCCTCAATGTATTCTCTGGGTGAGAAAGCATTCTGAGATAGGGAGAGGAACTTCACAGCATCAGAGAAAGAAGGGCAAGTCAGATAGAGTGTGTGGCAGGCACATCCCCTAACCTTTCCCCATCAATGTATTCTCTGGGTGAGAAAGCATTCTGAGATAGGGAGAGGAACCTCAGAGCATCAGAGAAAGAAGGCCAAGTCAGATAGAGTGTGTGGCAGGCACATCCCCTAACCTTTCCCCCCTCAATGTATTCTCTGGGTGAGAAAGCATTCTGAGATAGGGAGAGGAACGTCAGAGCATCAGAGAAAGAAGGCCAAGTCAGATAGAGTGTGTGGCAGGCACATCCCCTAACCTTTCCCCCTCAATGTGTTCACCAGGTGAGAAAGCATTCTGAGATAGGGAGAGGAACCTCAGAGCATCAGAGAAAGAAGGCCAAGTCAGATAGAGTGTGTGGCAGGCACATCCCCTAACCTTTCCCCCTCAATGTATTCTCTGGGTGAGAAAGCATTCTGAGATAGGGAGAGGAACGTCAGAACATCAGAGAAAGAAGGCCAAGTCAGATAGAGTGTGTGGCAGGCACATCCCCAAACTTTCCCCCTCAATGTATTCTCCAGATGAGAAAGCATTCTGAGATAGGGAGAGGAACTTCAGAGCATCAGAGAAAGAAGGCCAAGTCAGATAGAGTGTGTGGCAGGCACATCCCCTAACCTTCCCCCCTCAATGTATTCTCTGGGTGAGAAAGCATTCTGAGATAGGGAGAGGAACTTCACAGCGTCAGAGAAAGAAGGGCAAGTCAGATAGAGTGTGTGGCAGGCACATCCCCTAACCTTTCCCCCTCAATGTATTCTCTGGGTGAGAAAGCATTCTGAGATAGGGAGAGGAACTTCACAGCATCAGAGAAAGAAGGGCAAGTCAGATAGAGTGTGTGGCAGGCACATCCCCTAACCTTCCCCCCTCAATGTATTCTCTGGGTGAGAAAGCATTCTGAGATAGGGAGAGGAACTTCACAGCATCAGAGAAAGAAGGCCAAGTCAGATAGAGTGTGTGGCAGGCACATCCCCTAACCTTTCCCACTCAATGTATTCTCTGGGTGAGAAAGCATTCTGAGATAGGGAGAGGAACTTCAGAGCATCAGAGAAAGAAGGGCAAGTCAGATAGAGTGTGTGGCAGGCACATCCCCTAACCTTCCCCCCTCAATGTATTCTCTGGGTGAGAAAGCATTCTGAGATAGGGAGAGGAACTTCAGAGCATCAGAGAAAGAAGGCCAAGTCATATAGAGTGTGTGGCAGGCACATCCCCTAACCTTTCCCCCTCAATGTATTCTCCAGGTGAGAAAGCATTCTGAGATAGGGAGAGGAACGTCAGAACATCAGAGAAAGAAGGCCAAGTCAGATAGAGTGTGTGGCAGGCACATCCCCTAACCTTCCCCCCTCAATGTATTCTCTGGGTGAGAAAGCATTCTGAGATAGGGAGAGGAACTTCACAGCATCAGAGAAAGAAGGCCAAGTCAGATAGAGTGTGTGGCAGGCACATCCCCTAACCTTTCCCCCTCAATGTATTCTCCAGATGAGAAAGCATTCTGAGATAGGGAGAGGAACTTCACAGCATCAGAGAAAGAAGGGCAAGTCAGATAGAGTGTGTGGCAGGCACATCCCCTAACCTTCCCCCCTCAATGTATTCTCCAGATGAGAAAGCATTCTGAGATAGGGAGAGGAACTTCACAGCATCAGAGAAAGAAGGGCACGTCAGATAGAGTGTGTGGCAGGCACATCCCCTAACCTTTCCCCCTCAATGTGTTCACCAGGTGAGAAAGCATTCTGAGATAGGGAGAGGAACTTCAGAGCATCAGAGAAAGAGGGCCAAGTCAGATAGAATGTGTGGCAGGCACATCCCCTAACCTTTCCCCCCCTCAATGTATTCACCAGGTGAGAACGCATTCTGAGATAGGGAGAGGAACTTCAGAGCATCAGAGAAAGAAGGGCAAGTCAGATAGAGTGTGTGGCAGGCACATCCCCTAACCTTTCCCCATCAATGTATTCTCTGGGTGAGAAAGCATTCTGAGATAGGGAGAGGAACCTCAGAGCATCAGAGAAAGAAGGCCAAGTCAGATAGAGTGTGTGGCAGGCACATCCCCTAACCTTTCCCCCCTCAATGTATTCTCTGGGTGAGAAAGCATTCTGAGATAGGGAGAGGAACGTCAGAGCATCAGAGAAAGAAGGCCAAGTCAGATAGAGTGTGTGGCAGGCACATCCCCTAACCTTTCCCCCTCAATGTGTTCACCAGGTGAGAAAGCATTCTGAGATAGGGAGAGGAACCTCAGAGCATCAGAGAAAGAAGGCCAAGTCAGATAGAGTGTGTGGCAGGCACATCCCCTAACCTTTCCCCCTCAATGTATTCTCTGGGTGAGAAAGCATTCTGAGATAGGGAGAGGAACTTCACAGCATCAGAGAAAGAAGGGCAAGTCAGATAGAATGTGTGGCAGGCACATCCCCTAACCTTCCCCCCTCAATGTATTCTCTGGGTGAGAAAGCATTCTGAGATAGGGAGAGGAACTTCACAGCATCAGAGAAAGAAGGGCAAGTCAGATAGAGTGTGTGGCAGGCACATCCCCTAACCTTTCCCCCTCAATGTATTCTCTGGGTGAGAAAGCATTCTGAGATAGGGAGAGGAACTTCACAGCATCAGAGAAAGAAGGGCAAGTCAGATAGAGTGTGTGGCAAGCACATCCCCTAACCTTCCCCCCTCAATGTATTCTCTGGGTGAGAAAGCATTCTGAGATAGGGAGAGGAACTTCACAGCATCAGAGAAAGAAGGCCAAGTCAGATAGAGTGTGTGGCAGGCACATCCCCTAACCTTTCCCACTCAATGTATTCTCTGGGTGAGAAAGCATTCTGAGATAGGGAGAGGAACTTCAGAGCATCAGAGAAAGAAGGGCAAGTCAGAAAGAGTGTGTGGCAGGCACATCCCCTAACCTTCCCCCCTCAATGTATTCTCTGGGTGAGAAAGCATTCTGAGATAGGGAGAGGAACTTCAGAGCATCAGAGAAAGAAGGCCAAGTCATATAGAGTGTGTGGCAGGCACATCCCCTAACCTTTCCCCCTCAATGTATTCTCCAGGTGAGAAAGCATTCTGAGATAGGGAGAGGAACGTCAGAACATCAGAGAAAGAAGGCCAAGTCAGATAGAGTGTGTGGCAGGCACATCCCCTAACCTTCCCCCCTCAATGTATTCTCTGGGTGAGAAAGCATTCTGAGATAGGGAGAGGAACTTCACAGCATCAGAGAAAGAAGGCCAAGTCAGATAGAGTGTGTGGCAGGCACATCCCCTAACCTTTCCCCCTCAATGTATTCTCCAGATGAGAAAGCATTCTGAGATAGGGAGAGGAACTTCACAGCATCAGAGAAAGAAGGGCAAGTCAGATAGAGTGTGTGGCAGGCACATCCCCTAACCTTCCCCCCTCAATGTATTCTCCAGATGAGAAAGCATTCTGAGATAGGGAGAGGAACTTCACAGCATCAGAGAAAGAAGGGCACGTCAGATAGAGTGTGTGGCAGGCACATCCCCTAACCTTTCCCCCTCAATGTGTTCACCAGGTGAGAAAGCATTCTGAGATAGGGAGAGGAACTTCAGAGCATCAGAGAAAGAGGGCCAAGTCAGATAGAATGTGTGGCAGGCACATCCCCTAACCTTTCCCCCCCTCAATGTATTCACCAGGTGAGAACGCATTCTGAGATAGGGAGAGGAACTTCAGAGCATCAGAGAAAGAAGGGCAAGTCAGATAGAGTGTGTGGCAGGCACATCCCCTAACCTTCCCCCCTCAATGTATTCTCTGGGTGAGAAAGCATTCTGAGATAGGGAGAGGAACTTCAGAGCATCAGAGAAAGAAGGCCAAGTCAGATAGAGTGTGTGGCAGGCACATCCCCTAACCTTTCC
The DNA here is from genome assembly GCF_040938575.1 of Ambystoma mexicanum. NCBI lineage: Eukaryota > Metazoa > Chordata > Amphibia > Caudata > Ambystomatidae > Ambystoma > Ambystoma mexicanum. The sequence goes on from NC_090921.1 coordinate 34,644,043, forward strand.
CCCTCAATGTATTCTCCAGGTGAGAAAGCATTCTGAGATAGGGAGGGGAACTTCACAGCATCAGAGAAAGAAGGCCAAGTCAGATAAGTGTGTGGCAGGCACATCCCCTAACCTTTCCCCCTCAATGTATTCTCTGGGTGAGAAAGCATTCTGAGATAGGGAGGGGAACTTCAGAGCATCAGAGAAAGAAGGCCAAGTCAGATAGAGTGTGTGGCAGGCACATCCCCTAACCTTTCCCCCTCAATGTATTCTCTGGGTGAGAAAGCATTCTGAGATAGGGAGGGGAACTTCACAGCATCAGAGAAAGAAGGGCAAGTCAGATAGAGTGTGTGGCAGGCACATCCCCTAACCTTTCCCCCTCAATGTATTCTCTGGGTGAGAAAGCATTCTGAGATAGGGAGAGGAACTTCAGAGCATCAGAGAAAGAAGGCCAAGTCAGATAGAGTGTGTGGCAGGCACACCCCCTAACCTTTCCCCCTCAATGTATTCTCTGGGTGAGAAAGCATTCTGAGATAGGGAGAGGAACTTCAGAGCATCAGAGAAAGAAGGCCAAGTCAGATAGAGTGTGTGGCAGGCACATCCCCTAACCTTCCCCCTCAATGTATTATCTGGGTGAGAAAGAATTCTGAGATAGGGAGGGGAACTTCAGAGCATCAGAGAAAGAAGGCCAAGTCAGATAGCGTGTGTGGCAGGCACATCCCCTAACCTTTCCCACTCAATGTATTATCTGGGTGAGAAAGCATTCTGAGATAGGGAGAGGAACCTCAGAGCATCAGAGAAAGAAGGGCAAGTCAGATAGAGTGTGTGGCAGGCACATCCCCTAACCTTTCCCCCTCAATGTATTCTCTGGGTGAGAAAGCATTCTGAGATAGGGAGGGGACCTTCAGAGCATCAGAGAAAGAAGGGCAAGTCAGATAGAGTGTGTGGCAGGCACATCCCCTAACCTTTCCCCCTCAATGTATTATCTGGGTGAGAAAGCATTCTGAGATAGGGAGAGGAACTTCAGAGCATCAGAGAAAGAAGGGCAAGTCAGATAGAGTGTGTGGCAGGCACATCCCCTAACCTTTCCCCCTCAATGTATTCTCTGGGTGAGAAAGCATTCTGAGATAGGGAGGGGACCTTCAGAGCATCAGAGAAAGAAGGGCAAGTCAGATAGAGTGTGTGGCAGGCACATCCCCTAACCTTTCCCCCTCAATGTATTCTCTGGGTGAGAAAGCATTCTGAGATAGGGAGAGGAACTTCACAGCATCAGAGAAAGAAGGGCACGTCAGATAGAGTGTGTGGCAGGCACATCCCCTAACATTTCCCCCTCAATGTGTTCACCAGGTGAGAAAGCATTCTGAGATAGGGAGAGGAACTTCAGAGCATCAGAGAAAGAAGGCCAAGTCAGATAGAGTGTGTGGCAGGCACATCCCCTAACCTTCCCCCTCAATGTATTATCTGGGTGAGAAAGAATTCTGAGATAGGGAGGGGACCTTCAGAGCATCAGAGAAAGAAGGGCAAGTCAGATAGAGTGTGTGGCAGGCACATCCCCTAACCTTTCCCCCTCAATGTATTCTCTGGGTGAGAAAGCATTCTGAGATAGGGAGAGGAACTTCACAGCATCAGAGAAAGAAGGGCAAGTCAGATAGAGTGTGTGGCAGGCACATCCCCTAACCTTCCCCCCTCAATGTATTCTCTGGGTGAGAAAGCATTCTGAGATAGGGAGAGGAACCTCACAGCATCAGAGAAAGAAGGCCAAGTCAGATAGAGTGTGAGGCAGGCACATCCCCTAACCTTTCCCCCTCAATGTATTCTCTGGGTGAGAAAGCATTCTGAGATAGGGAGAGGAACTTCAGAGCATCAGAGAAAGAAGGCCAAGTCAGATAGAGTGTGTGGCAGGCACATCCCCTAACCTTTCCCCCTCAATGTATTCTCTGGGTGAGAAAGCATTCTGAGATAGGGAGAGGAACTTCAGAGCATCAGAGAAAGAAGGCCAAGTCAGATAGAGTGTGAAGCAGGCACACCCCTAACCTTTCCCCCCTCAATGTATTCTCTGGGTGAGAAAGCATTCTGAGATAGGGAGAGGAACTTCAGAGCATCAGAGAAAGAAGGTCAAGTCAGATAGAGTGTGTGGCAGGCACATCCCCTAACCTTCCCCCTCAATGTATTATCTGGGTGAGAAAGAATTCTGAGATAGGGAGGGGACCTTCAGAGCATCAGAGAAAGAAGGACAAGTCAGATAGAGTGTGTGGCAGGCACATCCCCTAACCTTTCCCCCTCAATGTATTCTCTGGGTGAGAAAGCATTCTGAGCGCATTCTGAGATAGGGAGAGGAACTTCAGAGCATCAGAGAAAGAAGGCCAAGTCAGATAGAGTGTGTGGCAGGCACATCCCCTAACCTTTCCCCCTCAATGTAATCTCCAGATGAGAAAGCATTCTGAGATAGGGAGAGGAACTTCAGAGCATCAGAGAAAGAAGGCCAAGTCAGATAGAGTGTGTGGCAGGCACATCCCCTAACCTTTCCCCCTCAATGTATTCTCTGGGTGAGAAAGCATTCTGAGATAGGGAGAGGAACTTCAGAGCATCAGAGAAAGAAGGCCAAGTCAGATAGAGTGTGTGGCAGGCACATCCCCTAACCTTTCCCCCTCAATGTAATCTCCAGATGAGAAAGCATTCTGAGATAGGGAGAGGAACTTCAGAGCATCAGAGAAAGAAGGCCAAGTCAGATAGAGTGTGTGGCAGGCACATCCCCTAACCTTTCCCCCTCAATGTAATCTCCAGATGAGAAAGCATTCTGAGATAGGGAGAGGAACTTCAGAGCATCAGAGAAAGAAGGGCAAGTCAGGTAGAGTGTGGGGCAGGCACATCCCCTAACCTTTCCCCCTCAATGTATTCTCAGTGTGAGAAAGCATTGTGAGATAGGGAGAGGAACTTCAGAGCATCAGAGAAAGAAGGGCAAGTCAGGTAGAGTGTGTGGCAGGCACATCCCCTAACCTTCCCCCTCAATGTATTCTCCAGATGAGAAAGCATTCTGAGATAGGGAGAGGAACTTCAGAGCATCAGAGAAAGAAGGGCAAGTCAGATAGAGTGTGTGGCAGGCACATCCCCTAACCTTTCCCCCTCAATGTATTCTCAGTGTGAGAAAGCATTGTGAGATAGGGAGAGGAACTTCAGAGCATCAGAGAAAGAAGGGCAAGTCAGGTAGAGTGTGTGGCAGGCACATCCCCTAACCTTCCCCCTCAATGTATTATCTGGGTGAGAAAGAATTCTGAGATAGGGAGGGGACCTTCAGAGCATCAGAGAAAGAAGGGCAAGTCAGATAGAGTGTGTGGCAGGCACATCCCCTAACCTTTCCCCCTCAATGTATTCTCTGGGTGAGAAAGCATTCTGAGATAGGGAGGGGAACTTCACAGCATCAGAGAAAGAAGGGCAAGTCAGATAGAGTGTGTGGCAGGCACATCCCCTAACCTTCCCCCCTCAATGTATTCTCTGGGTGAGAAAGCATTCTGAGATAGGGAGAGGAACCTCACAGCATCAGAGAAAGAAGGCCAAGTCAGATAGAGTGTGAGGCAGGCACATCCCCTAACCTTTCCCCCTCAATGTATTCTCTGGGTGAGAAAGCATTCTGAGATAGGGAGAGGATCTTCAGAGCATCAGAGAAAGAAGGCCAAGTCAGATAGAGTGTGTGGCAGGCACATCCCCTAACCTTTCCCCCTCAATGTATTCTCTGGGTGAGAAAGCATTCTGAGATAGGGAGGGGAACTTCACAGCATCAGAGAAAGAAGGGCAAGTCAGATAGAGTGTGTGGCAGGCACATCCCCTAACCTTCCCCCCTCAATGTATTCTCTGGGTGAGAAAGCATTCTGAGATAGGGAGAGGAACCTCACAGCATCAGAGAAAGAAGGCCAAGTCAGATAGAGTGTGAGGCAGGCACATCCCCTAACCTTTCCCCCTCAATGTATTCTCTGGGTGAGAAAGCATTCTGAGATAGGGAGAGGAACTTCAGAGCATCAGAGAAAGAAGGCCAAGTCAGATAGAGTGTGTGGCAGGCACATCCCCTAACCTTTCCCCCTCAATGTATTCTCTGGGTGAGAAAGCATTCTGAGATAGGGAGAGGAACTTCAGAGCATCAGAGAAAGAAGGCCAAGTCAGATAGAGTGTGAAGCAGGCACACCCCTAACCTTTCCCCCCTCAATGTATTCTCTGGGTGAGAAAGCATTCTGAGATAGGGAGAGGAACTTCAGAGCATCAGAGAAAGAAGGTCAAGTCAGATAGAGTGTGTGGCAGGCACATCCCCTAACCTTCCCCCTCAATGTATTATCTGGGTGAGAAAGAATTCTGAGATAGGGAGGGGACCTTCAGAGCATCAGAGAAAGAAGGGCAAGTCAGATAAGAGTGTGTGGCAGGCACATCCCCTAACCTTTCCCCCTCAATGTATTCTCTGGGTGAGAAAGCATTCTGAGATAGGGAGAGGAACTTCAGAGCATCAGAGAAAGAAGGCCAAGTCAGATAGAGTGTGTGGCAGGCACATCCCCTAACCTTTCCCCCTCAATGTAATCTCCAGATGAGAAAGCATTCTGAGATAGGGAGAGGAACTTCAGAGCATCAGAGAAAGAAGGCCAAGTCAGATAGAGTGTGTGGCAGGCACATCCCCTAACCTTTCCCCCTCAATGTATTCTCTGGGTGAGAAAGCATTCTGAGATAGGGAGAGGAACTTCAGAGCATCAGAGAAAGAAGGCCAAGTCAGATAGAGTGTGTGGCAGGCACATCCCCTAACCTTTCCCCCTCAATGTAATCTCCAGATGAGAAAGCATTCTGAGATAGGGAGAGGAACTTCAGAGCATCAGAGAAAGAAGGCCAAGTCAGATAGAGTGTGTGGCAGGCACATCCCCTAACCTTTCCCCCTCAATGTAATCTCCAGATGAGAAAGCATTCTGAGATAGGGAGAGGAACTTCAGAGCATCAGAGAAAGAAGGGCAAGTCAGGTAGAGTGTGGGGCAGGCACATCCCCTAACCTTTCCCCCTCAATGTATTCTCAGTGTGAGAAAGCATTGTGAGATAGGGAGAGGAACTTCAGAGCATCAGAGAAAGAAGGGCAAGTCAGGTAGAGTGTGGGGCAGGCACATCCCCTAACCTTCCCCCTCAATGTATTCTCCAGATGAGAAAGCATTCTGAGATAGGGAGAGGAACTTCAGAGCATCAGAGAAAGAAGGGCAAGTCAGATAGAGTGTGTGGCAGGCACATCCCCTAACCTTTCCCCCTCAATGTATTCTCAGTGTGAGAAAGCATTGTGAGATAGGGAGAGGAACTTCAGAGCATCAGAGAAAGAAGGGCAAGTCAGGTAGAGTGTGGGGCAGGCACATCCCCTAACCTTTTAGTCATTAACAACATCAATAGTGTACGGCTAGTCTAGAAAGGCGCAGAGGGGGCCTTGGTAAAGAAGATGATTGCCTACTCATTGACAGCAAAGTAGAGACTAGACAGTTTGGGTCAATAATCTCTACTAAACTCTGGGCTGAGGACGCCTGGGTTAGGGTGCGTAGCACTATATCTAGACAAGAGAGTAAGCCACAGCCCTAGAGTCCTGCCAACAAAACAATAAAAGCTCTCGAAGCTTCTCTGAGAGTCCTAGCATTCTTCCAGCCATGTGTGGCAGTGGCGCCCTGCTTCCCCTTCAGCCCCTCTACATATATATCCTACCTGGCACCCTGAACTTACACGCACCCCACTGCACAAATCCCCTACCCGGCATCCTAGCATCCCACTACACAAATCCCCCACCCGGCATCCTAGCACCCCACTGCACAAATCCCCCACCCGGCATCCTAGAATCCCACTGCACAAATCCCCCACTCGGCATCCTAGCATCCCACTGCAAACATTCTCTACCTTGCACCATGGCACCCTGATTCCCTACCCATCAGTCGTGTCTTAAGTCCCGTGCCCAGTGCCTGCCCTTTGGTGGGCCACATGGCGCCTGCAGTTTCCTGCTTTGGTGAAAGTTGACCTTTCACCTAGACAAGTAGCAGAGGCGCCTTCTGGTTCAGGTCCGAGCAAGAGGCATAAGTAGGTAAGTAGATCACTCAAGCAGCGCAGCCTCAGAAACACTGGTGCAACAGTATAAGCCCGGACCCCAGATGTTGTTGAGTTTGACAGCAATCCTCTCCAGTGCTTTCCAGACCAACATGTCCTTTTAAATATGTACAGGGCCTATGAGCTCCAGTTGAGTGACTTTGCTGAACATGTTGGGGGGGACATGATATCGAAATGCAAAGTGCCCCTCCAAAATCAATGGGGACAAAACAGTGTGCCTCTTAAGTTGGGGGGGAGGAAAACACCCTTTCCCCTGCCAGAATTACGCACATGATGAGTTCTGTGAACAACATCACTGATCATATGTTGAACACGATTATTGATTTTTTCCACATTTTCATTGACTGCTGTGCATCAGTGGGACTGCTGTGCGCTGTGTGACCAAAATGTGAATGCATATGCATAGATTTTAGTGCCATGATAGCTCAGATCAGCCAGCATGTTCAGAACTTACAGCAGGCATCTGTGTTCATATGCCAGCTGATAGTACCATATTCCGGCACAGCTTGCTCAGTCTTTTCTTTCTCTGAGATTGGGGGTCATTATGAGTTGGGCGGTAAGGGATTATCGGCGCCGGTAAGGAGACCGGTGCAGGTAATCCCTTACCGCCCAATTCCGAGGTCCCTTAGCAGGAACCGCAAGGAACGTGTGGTCTGACCACACGCCCCTTACGGGTCCCGCTAAGGGACCAGTGCGCTAATAACGGGCTTGCTAGTCGCAAGTCCGTTATTAGTGCCCTCCCCATTCCCATTGAGCCCTCTGGGGGCTCAAATGGGAATGGGGAATGGTTTGTTCAATGAAGACTTACCGGTCCCTCCAGGGTTGAATGCACCGGTAAGTCCCAATTGAACAAGACCAGTGCCGGACCCGGTATTGGAGGCAGCCAAGGCGCAAATAGCGCCATGGCTACCTCCAATCTCGGAATGAGGCCCATAGTCTTGAATTTGTGTATATGTTTTGGTGATGGTAACACCTACTGTGCTACAAATGAAATGATGTGCACAGGTTGGCGCTAGTTGTAAGATACTAGTTCTAATACAGCATCAGTATGGTGCAGGCCTAGAGCTCTGTTCTCCTAATGAAGCAGTGTTCGAAATGGAGGGGAGATGGAAGCTATTTAGCTCCTGCTTGTAGCTTAGAAGAGCTTCACACCAACACCCACCAGGAGCTACTCTTGGATCCCCAGCCCAACTGATGCAGAACAAAGCCACTGATGTGAATTTAACGCTGTGCACTTGGGACAATCTATAAATACACATTAGGACACATCTATACAACATTTAAAGAATAAGGGGTCATAAATAACGGACAAAGCGATATGTTTGCATCTTACATGAAAGCTAGATTTGCAAAATGCCATGTACTAGCTCCACATTCCCCAGTGGCAGCTTCTGGGTACTGGTTAATGCTGGATACCCAGGGCCTGCTTTTAGCTCTTGCTTGACTAATCTTAATTTCGAGCCATGTGAGGGGTTTTAAAACTTGGCAGGCACCCCCAACGAAGAGCAGGAAGTGTTAGTCACCAAAAGTGATCAGGTTTCCACCTGGGGATAACCTGATCCTGGCCAAATCCTCTTTACTGTGTACGAATCTGGAGACTCGTCCCTTCTACCCTATGGGGGAGCCAACACCTTTGAGACTAGGGAGGTGATTTATAATAATAAAATAATAATAATAATAATAAATAATATATATATATTTTATTATTTGTTTATGGTTCAATTACAAAATGTAGAACCATTACAAAAACACACAAATCTTAAAAACAATAAAATATGTTTACATTCATTATTACAGATAAAACAAAGAAAAAAGTGATCACAACACGCCATGGATATCTTCTAGTTATTACATCTAAGAAGCTCTTTTTCAATATGCTTACACAGGCTAACCAATTCGAAAACCAGGGGTGTATGCGTACCTTGCATCATGCGGGCCCATAGAAGTTGCAAACAGACCTTAAAATCGATGTTTACAAATTTCATCAGACGCTTAGTTCACATTCCTTTGAAATGAGGGCGTCCAAGAATAAGATGTTTCATAGTTTCAAAGGGCTCGTTGCACGAGGGAAAACAACATTTAATTTGTTTGTGTTCATCTTTGTTGCTCCAGTTAGCAATTCTTTCCCGAGTGCAATTTGGGTTCATTCTATACCATATGTAAGCTTTTCTAGTATGCTTGCATGGAAATAAAACAACATGATCAAATCTTGGTATGCGTTGTTTGATGAATGCACCATACTCCCTACACATTTTATAGGAAGATATTCTTTCTATTGTCAACCGCCAGTCCTGTTCAAAGACCTTCTTTTTGGCATAACCTGGACGCTGGTGGACATCTTCAATTGAGATGCATAAAGCGTTCAGTAGATGTTCCATTTTAGATTGGTATGGAGAAAAGGAGGCCAAATTAGTGGACTTCAGCATGTTTTGCAAATCTTCGTATAATGAGTTTTTTGGAGGAAAATTGATTTTTTCATAGTGACATAATTGTCGCCATTTCCAGCGTCCAGATAATGCCACAAGCCCAAACTCGTGACGAATCACTGCATTTGGAACGGACATTTGTAGATGCATAGCACTTTTTATCAATGACCCCTGGATACAATCTAAAGTTGCACTCATGTCACATAAACAGATGTCAAGAGAATATAAAATGACACTTTCTATTTTTAACGTCAAGAAATCAATCATTGGTGTTAATGAGAATTTACAAAATTTTGAGTAAATCATTTTTAGTTGGGACAGTAATGGGCGAGTCTTATTTTTAATTAAGTCTGTCCAAACTTTGATTGAGTTTTGGGATGAAAGATTGTAACCCAAATAAATCGCACTAGTGGAACTAGGGATTTGCGTTTTCATGATCTCCCATCGATATCCCTTGCTATTCTGTTTGGTGCCAAATTTCAAAATAGCAGTTTTTGAAGGGTTAGGGGTCAGATTATGAGCGACTGCAAATTCTTCAAAAAGTAAGAGTTTCGTTTGCAGTCCCGCAGGAGTAGGATCGACAATGATAATATCATCTGCAAATAATAATAATTTAGCATTCATATAGCGATACGAACCCTCAGGTATCTGAGCACTGCTTATTATTACCCAAAGTTTGTGATGCTCATTTATCGACCTCGGAAGGACGAAAGGCTGAGTTTGGCCCTGCCGGGATTCAAACCTGCGTCAGCAGGCTCTGCACAGATGTCAAAGCGAGCGCTCTACTCACTGTGCTATCGATTTGCTAAACAAAACCCTCCCTACGGGTTTGGGAAATGGGGACCTCACTGGGAGTGACTCCCCTACTGGGGACAAGCACTCCCTATACACAAGATATTATCTGCCTACTTAGGAGCAAGAAATGCTGACCTTACATCTTTGTGTTTGGCTCAAGATAATATTGACAATACCTCTATGTGTTTGGCTCAGGGTGATGCTGCATTCTGCACCTGCCTGATAATCTGTGTTGAACAATAAGCCCCCTCTCGCTACAGGAGCAAGAATAAAGGACCAATGACCCTTGAGTGGAAGGGAAGAACCCATACACAGACGCGAGCCTCTGACGTGAAAGCGTCAGCGAGGGGTGGAGCCCTAGCAGGAAAGTATACCAGGCAAGCATGAGTCTGTGTGTGTAAAGTCCACATGTTAAAAGCCCTGGCAGGGGAGTATACAAGGCAAACCCAAGTCGACAAGTGTGTGTAAGGTAAAACACATTAAAAGCCCTGGCAGGAGACTATACCAGACCAAAGCTCAAGTTTGCAAATTGTAGCAAGTAAGCCATTCAAAGAAGTCCTGGCATAGGAGTATGCCAGGTAAAACTGTAACAGAGTGTAAAGAGAGACCGAAGGGGAAAAGAACCTGGCAGGGAAATACACCAGGTTTTGTGTATAGGTTGAACTGATATCTAAAACTGTGTGGGAACATACAGTGTTTCTATCATTTACTAAGAACCCTCCAAGGAAGCTTTGTGCCTATTGGAGTTTTGAGAAACCCTGAACCGCAACCGGGCAAGGGAGCCATCCCCTGGAACTGTGAACCTTATCCACTGGAAACTTTTGTGTTGGAGTACCTTTATATTTCTGTCAGGAGGGGCTTGAGGGTAGAGGCATGCCTACTAAGCCAAAGGGAGAAAGGCATACAAGAAGCTGGATTACAATGAGTCCTGCAGACAAGAAAGAATAGGCAACAGAGGCCGTGAACAAAAACAGGCAGGGAATACAAAGATAACAAAAGATTCCCTCTTGGGGTGTACGCAGAATGGGGAAAGAGTGTTCCACAGATCTTGATGAAACTCCAGCCTTCTGAACAGATTGCTATTACAGGGGCCCACTCTGAATGCTCAAGGCTAGGAGCAACAGCAGTGGGTGTCTGTATCTGAACCCTAGGCCACGAACAAGGTAACAGTACTCACAAGACTGAAGCCTGTACAGGTCCAGCAGGAACCGAATAATGGCTGCTTCCTGAAACAGGAACTAGTACACTGTTAACAATGACATGAAGTACAACACTGAAACGCGACAAGGAAAGGGGCAGAGATTGCCTGCTGGGAATCCAGCAGCCAAACTCTGTATATAGGAATTACATAAAGCACAAGTGAAGACAAGAACAGAAAAATCCAGGGGAAAGTAAGTCAAAGAGAGCAAGGTTCAGGACAGAGAACCGGAAAAAGGAAGGGCAGAAAACTAGTATCTAATTTCAGGGAACGGCGACCGGAAACTGTACACGGGAATCAAGAACAGTAACTCAGGGCTGGAAAGACAAGAGAAGGCTAGCAGAGGGAAATTAAGGAAACAGTACAACTGAAGTGGATAACCAAAGGGGAGGACTGAAGACTCAAGGAAGTCAAGGACAGGAATCATGAACAGAAGGCTGCAGGCAAGGAAGAGAGCAAGGGAGCAGTAGCCAGAGAACAGAGGGCTTCAAACAAGAAAGAGAGCAAGGGGGCTGTAGCCAGGGAACAGAGGGCTGCAAACAAGGAAACGCGCAAGGGGGCTGTAGCCAGGGAACAGGGGGCTGCAAACAAGGAAGCAGGGCTGCAGAATGGGAAGCACTGAGTTGCAGGCAAAAGCCAGGGGAGAGAAGGCTGAGAAGCCGGGCTGCAATGCAGGAAGCACAGGGCTCAGAAACAAGAGTAGGAACTGGAAACCACAGGACACAGCATATCTCCAAGGAATAAGGCAACAAAGGGCTGGTAGAAGGCTCAATGCAAGAGACCTGTGCTCCTGCAGGCAGCTGCTTAAATACTGACCTGCCCTGTGCTGAAGTAAGCTAATTAGCAGCACCTGGAGCAGTACACCTAAATGTACTTGGCCTCTGCCCTCTCTAGTCCTGGGAAAGCGAAAGCTGCACTGTTCTCTAAGGCTTCTGGGGATTGTAGTGCTAGAACTGGTGCATAGGAATAGCCAGGAAATGGGAACTGCCTCAAGGTGCATTATGGGACATGTAGTTTGTAAAAGTAAATAAAGTTACAAAGCCTTGCAAACAGAAAGTAAACACAATAATATGAATAGGTGGTGTCCAGGGAGTATTACGGAAACAAATGAGTCCCAAATAGTCCACGATGGATGCCAATTGGTGCGCCAGTGGCACAATTGTGACAATTTCCTTTGAACTTGTGCACCTTTTAAGAATAACAACATGACCACTTTACACATTAGAGTTACTTTAGGATGTGAAGGCAAGGATAGGATGTCGGACACAGGACAGTTTTGCTTTGGACATCTTGACATTGGACACAGCCTTAGTTTTGTTTGATGTAAGGAAATACCTCTTAGAAGTAGGGACATTGAGGCATTTTCGAAACCCTTATTATTTAATAAATGTCTATAACCACAAATATGATTTCTCTGTGTCCGTGACTCATTCCTGTCTCCTCACACCCCTCAGAGACGGTGCAGATGAAGAGGTATGGATTTGCCAGTGAAAACTATAGTGTTCTTTAGACTGAGGCTTTGAAAGTTTGTTTTCTGGGATTTTGTCAAATCTGTTTTTGGGTGTTTGCTTGTTTATTTGCTTTAACATTATAGGATCAAACATTGATTGCTTTACAATGTATCCAGAAATTCATTCAGTTGACTTCGAATGTCTAGTAGCAGGGGCTACCTCAGCAATGTTTCCCTGATTGCATTGCTGGGTGTGTTTCTATGGAGCTTGAGTAGAATCAGTTCAAATAATTTCAGGGGCTAGTTTTCTATTTGAGTCGTGTGCCCCTCGCTCAAGGTCTTGGTTAGGAGTTGGTATCCAGACCTCATTTCATAGAGAACAAATAGAATCAAATAAAGCTACCCACCCGGAGTGTTATGGATGGGTTAGTCTAAGCAGTGTGGAATTTAAGGCACAATATGACGGTAAAGTTTTCTCATATAATGCTTTTGTGGCTTGTGAGAAATGTCTGAGCCACTACCCGACAGTCCCCCTGTGGGTGGTACTCAGTGGGTGGATCTCATGGGGAGGGAAGCCCTCCATGGGACCAGTGATAATAGACTTGGTGAGAATGCAGTATTCACTGCTGTCATTTCTGCCCCTCTCTTCTCTCACCCCCACTCAGTCCCCTGTGGGCCTCCACACCTCTATGTACCTCTGTAAAGTAGAGTACTCCATTCACACCAATCATACTGGGACGAGGAAGAGTCAGGCCTACCTAGGTGGTGTGCATACAATCTCTGGGATGAAGATCATCAACTAGAGACGCCAAAGCCCACAGCGGAAGCATCATACGCATTATAGCTCACTAGAGGCAGTCCCGGCAATACAAACCAAAGAAGGACTTTGTACCTCGTCAAGCTAGCCCTGGAGGAGCGAGGAACAGAAAGTCACTTCCGTGGAGAGAGGCCTGTGGAGAACAGGATGAGGCGCTCTCGAGGAGGCATGGCTGTCTCCACTAGGGCTGAGGGGCAGTACCTTGTCCAGTGTTGGGGAAGGAGAAAACCCGACCGGTGAAGCCGAGCAAAGAAGAAGCCGTGCAGTTGAGGATTCAAGGGAGCTGCTGCTGCTGCAGTGCCGCAGAGAGCATGAAGCTGTCCACGGAAGCAACAGTGAAGTCCCACTCCACTCCCAGGACATCCCGGAGACTGCAACAGCATTTCCCATAGGGAGGGAATGGGTTATGCTGGCTGTTGGGACATGAAGGGGGCCAAAGAAAGGACAGAGACACATACCAACATCCCAGGTGTCAGGAAGGGATAACAAGATAACTATATAAGCTGGAAAGAAAGTTAAGACACATTCTATGTTGAACAGTACCTGGCAGGATAGTACATCATGTCTGTTCCGTTGGTTATTAACTGAAATAGGGACATTGGTCACACAGAAGTCCCAAACCAGGGTCTGGGACCCTTATAAATCGGGTGCGGCCTGCCAAAGCAGTATTCGGGGATCAAGGACTCTCACAAGCCCAAAGAAGCACAGAGTTACAGGGCCGAAAGCCCAAAACAAGTTGGGGAGGTCCCAAGATAATCTAAGGGGATCTGGGGCCTACACAGAAGAGAAACAAACTGCAGAGCGACACAGGGAAATCACGAAACAGCCCAGAGGGGTCAGGGAACCATATAAGAAAGAATGATAAGAAAGAAAGAGAGGTGCAAGAAACCATCCAAGAGGTTGAGGACCCAGTGCATGGAGAATACATATTATCTGGAATTCTAAGATCTGCAATCAAGTCTGGCAAGATAGAGAACCAGACATGAGGTGACAGTTGTGAACTGGAAAAGAAACAGAGGAGGAACCTCCCCCTGATACTTGGGAACTGTATTTTGGAAATCTACAGTCAAGTCTGGCAGGATAGTGAACAAGGATTGATGCTATGTTTGTTAGTTGGAAAAGGAACAGGGGAAGAGACTCACCCCTGATAATTGGGTACTGTGTTTTGTGTTTTGGAAAGCTGCAGTAAAGTCTGGCAGGATAGTAAACCAGACAAAACAAGGAAGAAAGCCTCATATTGGAGGGATATGAGGTTGCCTGGGCACAGGGAACGCCTTAGAGAACTGTTCAACCATAGTTTGAAGGGCGAGGCCTATCACGTCAGTTTACAGACTAAGACTGTGTGGCAGCAACGCCGCCACAGTGCAGTAGTGAGAGGCGCACAGCAAACGCTGCCACGTCACTCGACAAATTGCCTAGCAATAGCAATTCTGCACTAAACCAGTGCTAGTACCAAAGTGATTAGTGGAACAAGAGTACCATCTGGTGGTGAGCGACACTGTCACATTATTGCAAAGGCAATTGGTAAACGAGAACACAATCTGGTGGCGATCAAAGCCATGGCCCTCTAAACATGTTCATAAAATAAATACAGTACCAGGAGTGTAAGCGGAGGTGATTTATAAGCTACATTTACAAGTTAATACTGGTCATGGCAAATATCCCAGGTCCGGCCTTGTTTCTGCCAGTGCCAGTGGAACCCACTGTAAGGTGGAAGGATCGGAAAGTAGGATTCATGAAGAATGTTCTGGCTGTGTATGGGCCAAATTATTCCAAGCTTATTACGAGCTCAGGACTCTGCCCTTTTCCCTGAGAAAGAAGGTGGAAGCCGAGCAGGCAAAATTACAAGCAGAGGGAATCACTGAAGCAGCAGATGCCTCAAGAGTGGGTAAGCCCCAAAGTAGTTGTCTAGAAGACGAGTGGAGCTATAAGGCTATGCATAGATTTAAGGAAACTCAAAAAGAACATTATAGAAGAGAAATATCCACTACCACAAATCAGTGAAAGAGTGTCACAAATATCAGGAGCAAAGATATTCTCCCATTTGGACTTGAAATTGGTGTACCATCAGGTGAGATTGCAAATATTATCAGGATGATAAACTAGTGTGGGGGGGGGAGAAACGACAAAGAGCATGATAGCAAACTTAAAGAAGTGTTGCGAATGTTGGCTGATGCAGGACTCACATTGTCCTTAGAAAAGTGCAAATTCAAACAAAATAAGGTGGATGACATAGGACATGAGTGGGCTGCGGAGGGAGGCGGCCAAAGATCAACACAGTTAAAGCCATAGTAGATATGGCAAAGCCATTAACTAAACCTGAGCTAGCATTGTTTTTAGAATTAATTGAATATTATTCAAGGTTTGTAAAGAATATGTTGAGTAAGAAAAATAATTTAAGAGGTTTGACTAGGAAAGTTGCAGCATTTATGTGGTCACGTGAATGTGGTGATGACTTCCAAAGGATTAAACAAGGTGTAGTGGGCGCAAAGTGATGGTGCAGAAAAGCATACTGTAGGATTTGCCCCAAGATCACTAATGGAAGTGGAAGTTATATTCTGGAGGGAAGGGTACTCCAGGAAAGTGCTCAAGAACAATGGACCACAAATTGTTTCAAGAGAATTAGAGAATTTATGAACCAAATGTGGAATTAAACATGTTACAACATCTCTATATTATCTCAAAAGTAATAGTTGCGTTGAAATATTCGGTAGGAGGATAATGGGTGGTGTTCAATCAATGTGGGTCATGACTGGGTATGTGCTTTACATGAAAGGGTGTTCCAATACAGAATCGCACCACATGGCACCACAGGAGAAAGGCTACTTGAATTGCTAAGGGGTAGAAAGCCCAAGGCTCACGTGTGCCCTGGATGGATGGAGAAGTTGAGGATGATAAAAATTGATTTGAGAAGAGTGAAAGAGAGGATTAGTGAGTGTGGGGGCTTGTGCATGTTTCAGGTCAGCTATGTACATATGAAAAAGAATCGGGCAAGAACGCAGCATTCTTGTAGGCTTCACTTAGTTATGATCTTTTCTGAAAATAACCCTCCTATATCCAGGTGGATCCGTACATAGGTGTTATCATGAAATAGCACCTGTATGGTGAACAATGGACCAAATGGGGACTAGGCAATAACCACCCAACCACTACTCATGATCTGGCGCTCACAGCGCTGGACCGAGTAGCAATAATACTATTTGCACTGGTGGTATCCCAGTGGTATTATGGCCGGAATACCACCACACTCCTGATGAGGCCCTATGTCTCCATCACACACAAAAGCTGAATTAAGGTCACAGAATTTGCAAAGTGAATGGAAGGGCGATGACCCTAATGAGATTATGTGGATACCAGTGTTAAAGGAAGATTTTCAAGTGTTGAAAACTGCATTTTGTACCGCCCTGGCATTGGGTTACCATTGTCTAAGAAGAATGATGTTCTTTATTGTCATGAGCGCTCAGGAATAGCATCTGGAGTACTTACACAAGATCATGAGTGCAAGCCACGCCCCTTTGCATATTTTTCTGCACCTCTGGGTACAGTGGCTCAAGGTTTTCCAGCTTGTTTGAGAGCAGTCTCTGCATCCATAGCGCTCACCAGAAAAGTGACTCAGATTGTTTTAAGGTCACCTCTCGCTATTATGGTCCAGCACGCTGTGTATTCCTCGTTGTTACAAAGCAAAACACAACACCGAACCCAACAGCTTTTGCTGCTGTGAGGGGTTAGTAATGTGAGACTCACAACTAGGTTTAGTTTTCTCAAGGTTTGACATTTTAAACAAAATTAGAAAATACACTCTAATTAAACGTACTCTACCAGGGGCTTCCCTACCTAGTCTAGGATCTAAGGGGAAACCTCCCCTAGCACTCACAAAACTAACCCTCACTCTAAACAACATAAACATGTAAATAAACATGAAAACAACATACATTAAAGGTTAGCAAATAACCAGTGTCTTGGATGACTTCTATTGGTCCTAGGCAGTTCTTGCTCCCCCAGGAATGTCCCAAAGTCACGTTTCTTCCAAGGAAACGAAAGCCTTAAATCAAGTTTCAAAGAAACAGGAGTTCACACAAACAAAAATCCACTGGTAAAAGTTCCTTCTTCGCTTGATGGAAAGATTCCCTTTCCAAGTTCCACAAAGAAAAGAACAGCACCAATGGGATTCCTGGACACCTTCCTTCCAGGAAAGAATGGGTAAAATTTAACACAGAAGCACCACTTCTGCTTAACAATAACTCTTCTACTTGTAACCTCTGCAGCGTCTTTGAATACAGTCTGTCAGGATGCTTCCTCGTAGGGTTTGCTCTGTCTCTAGTAACTCCCTTCTGCCACTGATACTGAGAGAGCAGACTCACTTGTCTCACAGTCTACTACTGCTTCTACTACACAATAATAATGTTCTGACAAAGGTATCGACAGCCACAGATCTACTGCTATTACTGCGACTTAGTAGTTTAGGCAACTCCAACAGGACTCTTCCACCTCTTCAGGCTGGCAAGTCAGTCGTCTCTCTTGTATGGCAAGAAAGGGCAGCCTCTTTGCCTTTCCTTTCTGTCATGCAGCTACCACGACATGTGTCATTAGCTCCACGACTGCTTCTTTTTTACTTGAACAGCCTCAGCTCTACAGATTTTAATGAGTTATTTTAACACGTACCCAGCTCCCTTCCCCAGCTTCATATAAACCTCTTTGTCTCCAGTAGTTACCCCAAAGCTGTATTGCCACTATCCCAGCCTTGGATAACCTAGTCATCCTTCTATCAGAGGACTCTGGGAGTGCAACAGCTTCAACAACTTTAAAACAGTGGTGTTCAGTTCTTAATTGAGATTGATTAACAGGGGTTGCTCTACTGGCTTGGGTAATACTTGTTCTTTGTTTGATTCCAACAACTTCTGCAACTGCTACATGCGTGTTCAGTATGTTACAAGAAGTACGTTTCTTTGGGGATACAAAAGTAGGGTCTGTAAGGTATCAAACAGTAAAGTCAGATACAAGTGACCACAGTTCAAGGGTGTTTATTGAACTTCAATGGGTTGGTTGAACGCCTATCTAACCTAAATCTAAGGAGGGGAGCAAGCTACAACCATCAAATAATAGCACAGTCCTAGTGGAGTCTATCAAAATAAAAGGGCCTATACTAACAAACCTATTGCCAATCCTTACTTCTAAATACAAATGGTGTGGGAAAATGATGTATGCAAAAGAAACGTGTTCAAGAAAGAATATGTCAGGACGGTTGAGCAGTTGGCTTCACTTCCCCACGTTTTCCGCACAGTGTAAGGCGGCACGTTCGAGCTATGCACACACTATGGCTTCTTGGCCACGAGGAACCAGTTCAAAGCACAGGTATCAGGGCGTTCTGCCAAAGTCTCTCTCCCAATGACAGTCTCTTATTGCAGAGAGCCTGACGTAACAAAAAAGCACCAAAGTTCCTTTCTTATCAGGATTTTTACAGTTCACAGTTTTGCCATTTATTTTATTTATTTATTTTATTCTTTACTTTTTTGGCGCTTATACAATAAGAATATACTGTTTCAAAGCGCCCACAGGGAAAGGTACGGAGCAGGGGTGGGAAATACTATAATACATTAAAACACAATGGCCCTCATTACGACCCTTGCGGAAAGCGACTGACCGGAGCGCCACAGCGTAAATAGCGTTTCCGCCATTGTACGAAGGAGCAAAGTGCGGCCCATTCCGACCCATCGGGCACGAGCACCACGCCACGGCGGAAGTGCAAAGTCCGCGATGGCGGAAATGACCCCAAAACGGCCCACACCGCCGCCGTACGGCGCCCTAGGTGCAATACCGCCACCCCTCTTAGCGGTCACCGCAGTGTGCGCCTACCGGAAAGTACGGTGCCCGGAAATATACGGAAACGGAAGTTAAAACATGGGCCCGGAACGGGAAACATCCCGGCGTACACCTATAAAAACACCAAAACCACACAACCACTAAAATCACTACCCTGAAACACACCCCAACCCGTCAACCACCCTAGCGAAACCACGAAAAATGGGAAAAGTAGCGAAGAAAGCGTGCGACCGCAAGCGGCAGGTCCACTTCTCCCATGAGGAACTCACCGTGCTAACAGAGACCCTCCAGGAGAATGCAGCCGTCGTCTTCTCCACGCAAATGACCAGGACGGCACTTGCAAACAAGAAGGCCATATGGGCTCTGGTGGCACAGCGGGTAAGTGCGGTGGGGACCGCACCCCGCACCCCACAGCAATGCCGCAAGCGATGGGACGACCTGCGGATACGCGTCCGCAGCATACTCTCTGCCAACCGCAACATTGCCACAGCCACCGGGGGAGGTCCTGAATCACCCATCAAGTTGACCCCCTGGGAAGAAATCTGTGCCTCCACCATCGGAATGGAGAGCATAGAGGGAGTCGGAGGGATGGAGAAAGGAGTGCAGACATCCGAAGATTCAGGTAGGTGGGCCAGATAAAACAATGCCAAATCCACAAAGTCCAACCATGTGAAGTACCATGCGTCCACATAGTGCAACAGAAACACATGTCCAGGAGAACGTCCACACACATCGGCCTGAAAGCGCACGTCAAAACCCACAATAAATACATAAATAATTAAAAACCCCTAATACACGCACTACACGTGCAGCAGGCACACCCTAACTGCAGGCTGCCAAACAACTGCACCCTCACTCCACACACAAATCAAAGCACCTCCAAGACCCCGACCCAAATCACCCTCAGGTACCACCCCAATGCATGTGATACAATGCCATTCCAATTCCCACTGACCCATCAATAACCCTCGCCCTCCTTTACTCCACCACAGGGTCCGATCCAAACGACGAGCTACAGGACACCCCTACCAGCACACCTGCAAAGAGGGCCAAGACCAACGGCCAGAGACCCTCCACCTCAGCTGCACGCATCAAGACACGGCAGCAGCACAAATCAGGTGGCAGCACAGAGGAGGGAACATCAACAGGCACCCCAGCAGCCAGCATGGCCACAACACCACCACCACAGGTCCCCCCAATGGATGCCACAGAAGGCACTGCCTCTGGTGGCAGCAGCACCATAGGTGACACCCCATTGATGGCAGCATGCTCGGACACAGAAGACGGGGATGTCGAGGTCAGATCCATCCATGACCTGTCCCAATCCCCCTGTCTGTCCCCTCCCGTACAACATGAGGATACCACGCAGGTGCAGCCACAAGACGACGACTGGCCATCCCCCACAAGCCCTGTGGCAAGGCAACATGAGGACAACAGCCCCTCTGTGACACCACCGCAAATGGCCATGGCCCAGCAGAGGCAACAGTCCCTCGACAAGTTAATCGTCCAACAGCAGCAAATGGCCACACTCCTCAAGGGCCATGCCGATGAATGTGGGGGCACCAAGGCAGACATAGAAACATCAACAGAGACACTTAGGGCAGAAATGGAGAGAGGTACAGAGACGCTAAGGGCACAAATTGAGAGTAGCACCGAGAGCCTGAGAGTCCAAATGGAGAGTAGCACCGAGAGCCTGAGGGGGGAACTGCATGCGACGTCCAAAGACGTATGTGCCGAACTTGCCGCAGTGCGCCGTGTGCTCACTGAGCTCTCGCAAACCCTTAGGGACATGCATGGACGTGAGCAGGCAGACACATCATCCGTTGCAAGTTCCGTCCAGGGCAGCCCCCAACGTAGATCTGGAAGGAACCTGCGCTCCACAGGCAGGGGTGCCCCTGATACCCGCAGAGGGGGCATGCAATAGCGACAGCCCACTGACAATGAGCATCTTTGGACACTGGTGTTCGGGTGGGAGGTAGGAGGGTGGAGGGGGTGTGTTGGGCTCACTTGGGTGGCGGGTCGATAGGGTGTTCAACATGATATCACATATGCCATAAAAAGTGCACGATCAACCAAAGAGAAGTGTGGACATTGATCTTTGTGTACTAGGCCATCATAGGCGTACAGTCCATATTGTGCATGTCCCAGACACACGCAGTGCCACGAGTCCCGTGTCCATGCATCAGCCACCAGGCGTGAGTGCTAGAAGCATACATCAATGAGATGCTGACGAATGTCACGGCCCTCCGGTGCCTCGCAGACTCCATGAGGTGCTGCCACATCCCCACCCTCATCATGACCATCATCAGGTGCTTGCAGTTCTGCGTCAGGGGGCATGGGCACATTTCTACGTACGCACATGTTGTGGAGCATGACACATGCCATGACCATCTTTGCAACCTTCTCATGGCGGTACAGGAGTGCCCCGCCAGACCTGCTGAGGCAGCGGAAACGGGTCTTCAGTAGGCCGAATGCCTGTTCTATGACTACACGGGTACGTGAGTGGGCATGGTTGTAGTCCTCCTCATGCTGGTCCCGTGGGTTCCGGACTGGTGTGAGGAGCCATCTCTTCAGTGGATATCCAGCATCACCTGTATGTGGACGAGAAACGTATGATGTGGAATGCCATTGATACGTACGCACACCCCCCCCCCCCTTCCTGGCAGGTCATTGACAATTCACATACCCCACATCATCATGCATGTAATGAGACTCACCGAGTAGCCAGGATCTGTTCCCTGCGTGTCGTTCCATGTAGCGTGGTATTGTAGAGTTCCTCAAGACCATAGAATCATGGGTTGATCCAGGGAATCGGGCACAACAATGTGTAATGATCCTGTTGGAGTCACACACCATCTGTACATTCAGGGAATGAAATTGTTTTCGGTTGCGGTACTGGGCCTCCATGGCATGTGGGACGACCAATTCAACATGGGTGCAGTCGATGGCACCAATGCAACCCGGTATGCCGGCAAGTGCATGGAATCCCACTTTTGTGTTGGTAATTTCCTGCTCCGAGCGTGGTAGAGAGATGTAGTCGTCTGCGTGCTGCAGGAGGGCATCGAGCACTTGCAATAGTGTCCGTGAGAACAGTGGCTGAGAAATGCCATGCAACTGTCCGACTGTGTGCTGGTAGGTGCCTGTGGCCAGGAAGTGGAGTACAGACACCACCTTCAGTAGGGGTGGGATGGCGGTTGGGCTATCTATCATGCTGACAAGGTCAGCCTGTGTCATGTCCACAATGGCGGCTATGGTGTCCCGGTCCAGACGGTAGAGGGTGTGGATCTGCTCATCAGTGAGGTTGAACGGATGTGCTCGGAGGCGTTGAATTGCGGGCTGCCTGCGTGGTGGTAGTGGCTGTGCTGGTGGGCCTTGCTGGCCCTGCCTTGGCCTCCTCCTCCTCCTGCGTCTCCTCCGTGCGGCTGGTTGTAGTTGGTGTTCGTCTACTTCTTGGAGTCGGAGCACTTGCAGTGCTATCAGGTCCCCCAGGGCCAACATCGCGAGTCCTGCCGGTAGCATTTCGGTGTGGTTGTGGGAGGAGACTGGCTGTGCAATTTATGTGTTTTCAGGCTGTATGGCCTCCACCTGTGGTGATTGATTCCACCTGTGCAAACTGCTCTCCCCTTTGGCCGAGCACGTCCCGCGCACAACGCTGCAATTCGGGGAATTGTATCTTGCTATTGCAATCATGTATTAGTACCCGATGGCCGTGTAAGATTGGTTGATATGTTCATTCTGCTGTGGTCCCATTGTTTCACATACTATCTGTGCAGTCGCGAACAGACTTGTGAGGGGTCAGTGGGACGTAGTACTCGAGTAACGGTGGGCCCTCATGCATCACTGTACCGAGTTGCAACGACGGGCGGGGCGTCCCATTCGTGGGTGAAGGCAGTTGCCATTTTCACACACAGCCGCACTCGATGGGATAATTAGTGATTTCAAACGGCCACAGATGCCTTTTCGACGTGATGTTGCAAATGAGGAATTCGAAGGGCGGCGCTTTCGGTTTCCAGCTAGCGGCGAGGAGATGCCCACAGGTCTGACTGCAAATGTAACGTTCTATTGTTCTATGTCCTTGAGACAGGGCCCATGGCGAGGGAGCAATGATTGATATGAATAGTTTGGGATGCGCAATAGCTACGTGGGCGATGAGGCCGTCCGTTCCCAAATACATGTTACTTCACAACACTGGAATTACGGGCTGGGGCACTGTGGATTTAGCAGGCTGCATAACGCACAGACTCAATGGATGTTTCTAATGTCATGTGAGTAATTATTCAGGCATTTTGATCCCGGGATGAGGGAATGATGGATGGATGCATGGGCAGGTGATTTGATACAGAGTTTGCCATGTACAGGGCTTCTTGGGATCTATCCGCCTCCCCTACGCTATGTGATGCAGGGCTGCCATAGTGGGACCATCGTCCATCTGGCCTTGTTGAGCCCTCCCTGTCTCGAGGCGCCCTCAGACACTCGTTTGCGATGGTGTTTGCACCTCGATATAGATGGTTATGAGTCGCAAGTGGTTTTGGGGTGGTGATGTTCCTTTGGAGTGGGCTAGCATGCATATGGCTGTGGATTTCGTGTGATCATTGAAGTGAGTTGTTGGTATGTAGTTCTGATGGCCATTCTGTTCTTTTTCTTTTCTTTTGGTTGACAGGTATCTCCTCCCCTTTTGCCACTGCCATCTGTATGCCACTCCTGCAGATGGATTTTACTCCCGACACCTGCTGCTTCGTGTTAATCAGTGGAGCAGCATTACGATCTTATGGGACGATCGGCAATGGGCCACATGCCCTTACGCAGTACTGGTGGCTCGGAGCAACATTTCGGCCTTTCAGCTGGACTAGTGCCTCCCCATTGGGACGGCCCTGCGGTTCTGTGCGCTTCCATGTTGCCTTTTCGGACGTGAATGTGGCTCTGTGTACCATGGGGGAACAGGGCGACACACAGGTAGTGGCTGGTCATTTCTTGCGGAAGCAGCCCACAATGGTGATTGGTGTTTTGGATTTCATGGCCTGATGGCTGTATGTGCTTGGTGATTTTGATGTGCATAAATATCTATTCTGATTTGGCCCGTGTAGCGTTTTTCTTTGCAAGTGATGTGGCATATGCCTATTTGGGGGGCGATGTATTGTGAGGAGATCTGCATTGGGTTCCAGCTTCGGGGTTTAGTTGCGTGGTACTGTGCTGTGCGCGTTTGCCTACGAAGCCCAGTGAGGTCAGGGATGGGGGCTGCCAATATGCCAGTTTGAATGTTGTCATGCTCAGGGGCGGGGGATTGGGTTTTGTGTAACAGATGCCGGTCAGCCAGGTGGACTGGTTGAATGATGTGGTTTTCGGAATATTGCTGGTCACAGGTGCCTGTGTTTGCGTGCGTTTCTTGGTGGGGGACTGTGGTCATGTCCATTGGGATGGCTTCTGTATTCGTGCCATCTGTGCCCTGCAGCTCCCATTGGCCCCTGTTGTGTTTCTTTTGTTCGTTGCCATGCATGGGTGACTTGTACATTTCAATGGTTGCATTGTGGCTTCGTTGCACCTACGGGGAGTTGTACTTTGTGGGCAGGGAGCGGTGTACAGGCACTCAGTGGGGCCGTTTACGGTTGATTCGCGATGCCGTACTTCTCGCCATGGCGGAATGGTACATTCCGCCATGCCTGATGGCGTTAGGTACATGTCCGCTAGGGTCGGAATTGGCGTACCGTTGCACCATGGTGGTGTTTGCGGTTTGGCATGGCGCGCGCGCGCGTGCTTGGTGCAGTTAGCGTTGGCGTTCACTACGGTGTCGCTAATGGCTTCGTACTTTGCGGTGACGGGTCATAGTCGCACCGAGCGCTATTCGATGGCGGTATTGCATTTCCGCCATCGTTTTTCGATTTCCGCCAGGGTCGTAATGAGGGCCAATAACATAAGAGCAGTGGGGGAGAGGAAAAAGGACAACCCTACTATGCCTTGTGAGTATTCAGAATGTGCAAGTAAAGCAAAGAAGAAGGCAGGGGGTCAGTGTTTTGGGGTCTGAGCTCATGGGTGAGCCACAGATAAAGTGCTAGGAATGCTCAGTGCTACACGGCCTGGAGCCGCGATAGTTGTAAGTGCGAGCCAAAGGGCAAAGGGTGTGGGTGCAAGTGCAGATAGACAGGAGCTGGGCCAATTGGGTGAGGGAGGTCAGGGCCTGAGGATGAATAATGGCCCAGGACACCCAAACACAGAAACTGTGGGATTAGCAGGGGAACGAAGAAGGGAAGGAGGAGGTAAAGAGGAGAGTCTTAAGGTGCTTTCAGAATTGCTCTCCCTCATTCGGGCTCGGACCATGGATCCCCCTCATTCGGGCTCAGACCCTGTTTTAGCACACTATTCTCAATGGGTGTCTCTTGTTCAGGCTCGGACCGCGGATCTCCCTCGTTCGGGCTCAGAAACCGAAGACCTTCGAATGTGCAATGGGTTTGCTTAAACCATCGTAGGACCACTATGATTCACTCCATTCTGCATTTTTTATCCTTTACTTTTGCTTCTGCCACTTCTTGGCTGAATACCTCACAGAGACATTCGATTGAGCACACTCGTGGTACCAGACCACTCTGTCATGTATATTGTAACTTCTTTGCTACAGTTCAAACATCCATCAGCCATTAGGCTTTGCTCGCGTCTTTCATCACAGGCGTTACCAATCTCTATCTTTTCGTTCTTCATACAATGTTGTCGCTTGCAATCTTGACTTCAACACAGACCGGTCTAGCATCGGTCTCCCCAACTCACAGGCTGTGTTGATGTTTCTTTGATCTTGGAGCCAAGGACGGTACCGCGGCGGCTGCTACTTTTCATCGACTCGATCAGCCGTGTAGGAGGGCCCTGGGTATCGCCGACCCACAATGCAGGATTCTTTAGCCTGGTTTCCTGGCCTCACGCTTTACAGTCCAAAGGTTTCTAGAAAGTAACGGCTTTCCGTCCGAATGTTCAAGGATATTTCCCTCCTTGCACACCCTTCTTGGTTTGCCATCTTTCATCCCTCTTTCAGCTGCCATCTCAAAATTGCTGTTCCTTCGAGTGCTTTACCTCGCTCAGAGTGTGCTCTCGTGCTCTGTCTTTTATCTGTGTGAGGAAGCTCAATGGAAGTCAGGTGTGAATGGTTACCAATAATTGCCTGACATTGCCTGACCATAGTAGTGGGACATGTCAGGTACACTGCTCGGGTGTGAGTCTGTTTTCTCCCAGAGTGGGTTGTCCGTGTAAAGGTGGTCCACCCCCAGGCTGTGCCCTGGCCACCTGAGAGAGAGAGACCGCCGGGGAGTAGCGGGTGAGACACCTTCTGGTTTCTCACAGTTCCCACAATTTCGTTTTAATAATAAACAACCACTTTTTTCAGTCAGCGTTCTGCTTCAAAAGACATTGGGAAACATAGTTTCATATCCGTAATCTCTTTTGATGTTAAATGAAATTGTAACATTATGGGAAAGTCAGCTTCTGATACATAAGTTTCACTGGCTACGTTCTCCTCTTTAATAGGAAACACGCGACTGTTCAGCAAAAGTTTATATTTAACAATGGGGAAAAAGTCTTTCTCTACGCGCAGTCACTTTAGCTTTGAGCGCTTTGAGGTCATACTAATGATATATAGAGCACTACATAAATGCCAAGTAACATAAAATAACATATAAGCGCGTGATACAATTCCCTTGTAAAAATGACTTCCCACTTCTGTGAACAACTTTCACTTGCTTTAATGAGTACACAAATATTATTTAAGCTGGCTACAGTTAATTGCAAGGTATTCCTGATGATTTGGAATATGGAGCGTCCTTCACCGACTCCACAATCACAGCTGTTACGGGCTGGTTCCCGACTTCATTTCTTCTTCTACTACTAGTACAGGCACTCTTGGGACCCACACTCCTCTGCTGCACGGGGGTCTCTGATCCGGCCTCGTTAATGGAGAGTCTTCCTTGCTCCAACTTCCCTCAGCTTGCTTCACACAGGCCTTGGGTGGATGCTTCTTCTGCTACTACTTCTGCCGGCCTTCAAGGTCCTGCTCCTGCTTCTTTCTACTGCTCCTTCCTGCTGCAGCCTTTTATGCCCTTCAGATGGGTTAATTGTCTTCAGGTACAGGCCCTCTGGACTAATTTCCCGACCTTGCCAAAAGCTATTAGGCCTGCCTGCCTGTCCTTAGCTCCTAGATGCCTCTTCAGCCCTCTTCTTTGTCACAGTCCCTGAGGGATTCTGGGGCATGTGGTCCACATTAGAGAAATTCAGTTTTCTTACTTCTTTAAAAGGGTTAAAGATGTTTTTTCCTCCCTTGATGTTATAGAAGAGGAGTTATAGGGTTTAACCTTTTGAGAGAGAGATGGGACAGGAGACGTTACATGTTCATCATTCCTTTTGGTATATCCTTGGCATTGTGGAGGATATGTGATTTTAGGGGGATAAAAGAATGGTTCTGGAAGTATAGCAACTTTAGAGATTTTAACACTACGTTTTACTGGTTTAGTTTTAACCATAGACGGAAAGCCATCAGAATGGCACGATGCTTTAACCTCTCTCGGTATGATCTTACCAGCATCCGAGGAACAATACCATGCCTCACCCTGTGAAATCTCCCCACTACCATGGGCCTTGTCTCCACCCAGGTAATCCTCCCACAGTACACCACCCCCAGGATTGGTATCAGGAAGCATCTGCCCTCTCCTGGCCACCTGAGAGGATACTTTAGGCAGGGCTGTAGTGGGGGAGCCCCAAGATTCACCCCACTGCGCTACGAGGAAACACTCTTGAATGACCCTCCCATCACATCAGAGCATGTGGATCCTCTTAATGTTGCCTCATTGTTACTAGCGCCTGCGCTGCCTGAAGAACATTTGCATGCTTGTGTTACTGTGGTTTCTCAATGTACTACTGTCAGGCCTAACATACGGGAACTTCCCTTAAAAGGAGGGTGCACTATTTTTGTGGATGGTGTTAGCGGTCAGATATGTGAGACGGACAACTTTGTGAAGGTTTTTCAAAAGATGTAATTTCATTAACTCAAAAGGTTGAATAAACGACTCACTTTCCCTACCCTGATGAGGATTTCCCTGCCTAAAATAAACTAAAAGAAACACTCTAAAAAAAGGTTTCTGTCCCTCACTCTTATACATACAATAACTCAACAAGGTAATATATATGGCAGTGCAAAACCTACAAATAGAAAAGTTCAATTCACAGTATGATAACAGTCTCTCCTTATAATCTGTGTGAATTCCCCTTCCCCAGATTTAAGCAGGATTCTATTCAACAGTTCCAAAAGAATATGGAAATCCTGTCTTGTAACAAATTTCCAACATCGTTGTTTGTGATTCCAACTTGATAACAAAAGTTCCAACACTTCAGCGTTGTTCAACAAAGGTTCTTTCTCTTCCACTTGTAATAGTTCTTTGTTTTAAACCAAGAACACTTCCTTAGTACCTCAATATCAACATGAACGTCTGCAGCAGTTTATATAACACTTTCTTCAGCAATGAAAGATTGTCTGGATGATTTGTTAAAACCACTTCATCAACTTCCACCTGGTTTACTTCCATGCCAGGCCTACTGCTTCAACTTCCACCTGGTTTACTTCCATGCCAGGCCTACTGCTTCAA
The DNA here is from genome assembly GCF_040938575.1 of Ambystoma mexicanum. Classification (NCBI taxonomy): domain Eukaryota; kingdom Metazoa; phylum Chordata; class Amphibia; order Caudata; family Ambystomatidae; genus Ambystoma; species Ambystoma mexicanum. The sequence goes on from NC_090921.1 coordinate 34,672,235, forward strand.
CTTCCACCTGGTTTACTTCCATGCCAGGCCTACTGCTTCAACTTCCACCTGGTTTACTTCCATGCCAGGCCTACTGCTTCAACTTCCACCTGGTTTACTTCCATGCCAGGCCTACTGCTTCAACTTCCACCTGGTTTACTTCCATGCCAGGCCTACTGCTTCAATGACACCTGGTTTACTTCCATGCCAGGCCTACTGCTTCAACGTCCACCTGGTTTACTTCCATGCCAGGCCTACTGCTTCAATGACACCTGGTTTACTTCCATGCCAGGCCTACTGCTTCAACTTCCACCTGGTCTACTTCTATGCCAGGCCTACTGCTTCAATGACACCTGGTTTACTTCCATGCCAGGCCTACTGCTTCAACTTCCACCTGGTTTACTTCCATGCGAGGCCTACTGCTTCAACTTCCACCTGGTTTACTCCCATGCCAGGCCTACTGCTTCAACTTCCACCTGGTTTACTTCCATGCCAGGCCTACTGCTTCAACTTCCACCATGTTTACTTCCATGCCAGGCCTACTGCCTCAGTCACACCTGGTTTACTCCCATGCCAGGCCTACTGCTTCAATGACACCTGGTTTACTTCCATGCCACGCCTACTGCTTCAACTTCCACCTGGTTTACTTCCATGCCAGGCCTACTGCTTCAATGACACCTGGTTTACTTCCATGCCAGGCCTACTGCTTCAACGTCCACCTGGTTTACTTCCATGCCAGGCCTACTGCTTCAATGACACCTGGTTTAATTCCATGCCAGGCCTACTGCTTCAACTTCCACCTGGTCTACTTCTATGCCAGGCCTACTGCTTCAATGACACCTGGTTTACTTCCATGCCAGGCCTACTGCTTCAACTTCCACCTGGTTTACTTCCATGCGAGGCCTACTGCTTCAATGACACCTGGTTTACTCCCATGCCAGGCCTACTGCTTCAATGACACCTGGTTTACTTCCATGCCAGGCCTACTGCTTCAACTTCCACCTGGTTTACTTCCATGCCAGGCCTACTGCTTCAATGACACCTGGTTTACTCCCATGCCAAGCCTACTGCTTCAATGACACCTGGTTTACTCCCATGCCAGGCCTACTGCTTCAATGACACCTGGTTTACTTCCATGCCAGGCCTACTGCTTCAATAACACCTGGTTTACTCCCATGCCAGGCCTACTGCTTCAATGACACCTGGTTTACTCCCATGCCAGGGCCACTACTTCAATGACACCTGGTTTACTCCCATGCCAGGGCCACTACTTCACTGTGGGCTGGATTACCTTCAGTTTCACATCAGCATGCGTAAAGCATGTCGCCGTGAAACTGAAAGTAAAATCACTGCAGCAGCCATTTTCGGCTGCTGCAGTGTAGAAAGAAGGTAAGAGCCCTTATTTCTCTGTGCCGATCTCCGGCTGTATTTCAAGCCGGAGATTGAGGCGGATATTGTTGGAAAGGGGAGATTCTCCCCTTTCCAACGATACCCATTATGTGGCATTTCTGCACACGGATCAGGCGCGGGGTGCGCGATCCGTGAGCAGCAATGTCATAGGATCAATACAGATCCTTTTGTGACGCGGGGGAGAGGGGGCTGTTTACTAGGTAAGCGTCCTCCTTCCCCCCGTGGCCCCAAAGCATGGGGCCACAGTGCTGGAGACCCCTGGGGGCAGATGATCACTGCCCCTAAGGGTGAAAAAGAAAAATAAATAAATAAAAGTCGAGGGAAGGGGGAGGTGGGAGGGGGTTTGGGGCCCTGGGGCCCACTAGACCACCAGGGATATAGGAAAAAGTGGTGTCTTGGAAAGTGGAGGTTCTAATTCGATGCCACACACGCCAAAGAAGCAATGAAAAGATTGCTACACTGTGAAAGGTCAACCAATGAATTTCATTCTGCCATCTAAATTTTGATGACATTACTTAACGTCCTGAAGACGGGTCCTGCACACATCTCATAGCTGTCTAAGTCAGCTACAGAATGTGGTCTAAAATTGCTGCTAGAACCCAGAAACACATTTTTCTGTGTCGACAGAGTCAAGGACAAATTAATGATTAATTGAGGATATATGTAATAGCAACATGTCTACTTCACATTCTTACTAACCTCACAACATTGTTTCAATTCAATAATTTTGTTAGGGTTGGTTTGTTAGAAAATATCGACTTTCATAAATTGTGTATTGTTTTATGTGATGTTTCATGTAAACAAAATGCATTTTTGTCTTTTTCATGAAATATTTTGAGTGTTTTTATACTTATAAATTAAAATATGTTTATCTCTATCTTTCATGTTCTAATCGATTGACTTACATGATTGACACACCCATGACGTGTGTAGGCGGGTAGCTGTTCTCAGTGGCATTTCTTTATATATAATAAAAACTGGGGCAATTTGCGCAAGGCAGACCTCTGTGGATTCCCACGGGTGTCCTCTTTTGGGAAATGCATGGGGCTCCCTGTTTTCCTTGCTGGCTTCGACACCCTAAACCCAAATCTGTAGGTTGCCCACATGAACAAAATGGTCAGTGGCAAAAGGCTTGGGGTTACCAGTGGATTACCCTTTTCCTTTTGCGCCCCCAGTAGGTGGTCCCACACATGTGAGGTACCGTTTTCATCGGGACACGTGTGGGGACGTGGGAAGGTAGGCCATGTGTTGTTGGTGGTGTGTTTCGGTGGGTGGCCAGAGCGAAATGTCTGAGGATTGTTTTCATTTCCAGCCAATTTCAGAGACTTTTCTGTGTCCACTCACCGAAACACGTCGCCAACAACAGATGTCATACCTTCTCGCGTTCCCACCGGTGTCCCGACAAAAAAGGTACCTCACATGTGTGGGTGCACCTACCTGGGGTGCAAAAGGAAAAGGGTAACCCGCTGGTAACCCCAAGCCTTTTGCCACAGCACAATTTGTTCATCTGGGCAACCTACAGATTTGGGCCTAGGGTGTCGAAGCCAGCAAGGAAAACAGGGAACCCCATACAGTTCCCAAAAGATGACACTGCGCAAATCGGGCCAGAATCTACTACCCAGAACCTCTGGCAAATTCCAAATTTGGGGGTAAAAAACACAATTTCCAGACATTTCACTCTGCCCAACCACCGAAACATGCCGCCAACAACAGATGTCATACTTTCCCGCGTTCCCGCAGGTGTCCCAACGAAAACGGTACCTCACATGTGTGGGTTCACCAATCTAGCTGCAAAGGGAAACGGCTAACCCACTAGTAACCACAAAAGGGTTTGGGGAGATAACCTACAGATTTGGGCATAGGGTGTCCGAGTCACCAAGGAAAACTGGGAACCCCATGAATTTCTGAAAAGAGGGCACCAGTAGGAATCCACAGAGGTCCAACTTGCGCGAAGCGGACCAGAATGTTTTACCCAGAACCCCCGATAAAGTGAAAAATGTGGGTAATTTCGGCACATTTCAGACTTTGCTGGTGCTTCTGGGTAATAAATTCTGGGCCGATTTGCGCTAATCATATCTCTGCGGATTCCCACGGGTGTCCTCTTTTTGGAAATGCATGGGTTTCCCTGTTTTCCTTGGTGGATTGGACACCCGAGGCCCATATCTGTATGTTGTGCTTGTCTGGAGAAAGTGTCAAATTCAGGTGTCGAAACAGACTTGGGGGTTACCTGTGTTTTAGGCTTTCCCCTTGGCGCCCAGGTAGTTGCACCCACACAGTGAGGTACCGTTTTCATCGGCACACCTGTGGGAATGCGGGAAGGTATAACATTTGTTGTGTTTGTGTGGTTTTCATAACGTTTTAACCCATTTGCTGGTGCCCTTTGTCACACAACCCTTTCATTTCCCAAATGTGACCTACATTTAGTCGCTGCTTTAGGCACCATACACTTTTGTCACCTGCACAAGTCACCTACCCTTAAAAAGGTCTGCCTGTGCTCTTTCAAAAAATGGATGGTTGCCGTTCCTCACCACATTGGTTTCCCCGATTTACACATGCTAAGTGCGTCTGTTCAGGCCTTGAGCGTAAAACTCTTGTGTACCATGGCTCAGTGTTTGGCTTGTGGTATTGCTTGTTTTGTAAAACACTACAAAAAATGTGTGCTTTCCTAACTGCAAGAGTCGGGGGAATGTAGCGGAGCATTGCTTTTCTCAAAATTCATAGAAGCCATTGCTGTACCAAGCCAACCATGTCCAACACATACCTTTTTTTCTGGCATTTTCCCGCTTTTGCCCCAATCTGTGGCATTTTCCCCTACCTAGTGTTTGCCTGACCTACGCAAATCACCCCTTCCTAAACTTGGAATTTTGTCTACTTTTCAGAAATATATGCCTTTCTGTCCTCCAATTCGGCTTTCCTACCCTTTTCTCCCATTCCGTCCATGCATGTCCAATTGGCAAAAATGGCAAAATCGCCTACCTCTCACAAGAGTTGATAACCACATCAAAATAATTTCTTTCGTTTTCACTAAACCTGTTCTTGAAAGCCATGAAATTGGGGAATTCAGCACAGCAAACCATTCGTTCCTAGCTCTTACAAGGAAAAAACCACAGGCTTCTTTGTACATCATTTTATTGGCATTTTCTGAAAAAAACCTAAATTTGCCGCCTCTTTGCTTATTTTCTCTCACCCCCCCTACAGCAACCTAGGATTCCTGGGTGGCGTTACGACCGCCTACATGTGGGGAAAAAAAGGAGCCAAATTTGGCTGAGATACCTCAAGTCACAAAAAAGGTACAAGACATTGAATGGCCACATACCGAAATCACCAAAAAAGGCCCTGGCACTGGGGGGAAATACCCATGTCACTTAAAGTGTTAAAATCTTTTTTTAAAAATCTTTGTATTGCTTTTAATAACATTACAATAAACAAACAAAACAAGTGGCTGTTTTTGGAGTGGTTCAACAGTCTCATACATTTGCCAATCGTGTGCATCGCTGTGAAGGTGTCTATTGCGGGTGATGTCCGCGGCGTGCAACATATGGTGAGTCCCCCCAACCCCTGCTTATCCGTCCCCCTCGCCAGCCCAGCCGCCCAATACCTTTTGGAATTTCCTTGGGCAACCTCTAGCCTTATATATACATTGTTCGAAAGACATGCATCTGGCCATTTCGGCAGTCCATTGGCTGAGGCACAGACGATACGCTGAGCCACACATCATAGCTATGATTTTCTTTGACAGTCCTAATGCAGTGGATAGGAACACCTTTTCAGATCTTGTAAACCCAGTCCCTCCCCAGATTCCCAGTATAGCCGTTTTAGGATCACAGGGGAGCACCATCCAATTATTTCAGACAATTACTGTATGGATTTCCCACAGAACACTTATACTTGTGCACATTACCATAAGTTGTGGAAAACAGTACCCCCAGTTCTACCACATCTCAAACAGTTGTCTCGGTCTGTTGCTCTCGATCGGGCCAGTGACGTTCACGAGTAATACACCCTATGGAATATGTTGTACTGAATCAGGTACGGCCTAGCCCCCATCCTAATTTCTTTCGAGACCATGAGTGCTTCGACCACTGCTCCGGGTCCAGCTTCCCTACATCACTCACCCATTTGCCCCTGAGTCGGGACAGTTCGGTGCCTGATATAACGTTCCCGTTTATGCGCTCAGGAAAGGCATTTGCTTCTAAGGGCGAGCATGTGGGTATCTCTTCTAGCGCAGGAAACTGGGATCCTATCACATGGGATAGCTGCATGAATTTACAATAGTCCCTCCCCGGTATCCCAAATGAGTCCTGCAATTTCGAGAAGGGGAGGACGGCTCCCTCCTGCACCACATCGGCGAGGTCCCTTACCCCTGGTCTTCCCATTTTTTGAAATGCCCCATTTTCCTGAGTTCCGGGAGAAGCCTGTTGTTCCCCAGAGGCTGGTCCAGGGTAGGCCTCTTTCCCTAACCCATGTCCTGGTGTGCGTCCTTCCATGCCTGTCTGGTATGTTTGATCATCAGAGGAAGGGCTGCGCCTGCTGTCCCATCCACATATAGTATCTGTTTGGATGGCTTTCCCCATCCATACCTTTTCTAACACCACGTGCAGGAGTTTCGGGTCTCCATGCAGCCAGTCGTTTACCATATCCATTTGCGCCGCCCAGTAATACCCCTGACCTCCCACCCACAGCGAGTGCTGGAGTGTTGAAAGCACAATACGTGGATGCTTCCCTCCACACAGTAGCCCCCTCAGGGAGTTCTCAATCGTGTCAAATGTAGTCCTGGGAATTGCCACAGGGAGGTTTTTCAATACATACAAAAATTTGGGGAGAGCCAGCATCTTGAAGAGGGCTGCCTTATCCATCAGTGACAGCGGGAGCGTTTGCCCGTGTGTCATGTCGGAAGAGAATCAGTCTATTAGTGTGGTGAGATTGAGTCGGATATAATCCTCTAGGTAGGGATTCAGATGTATGCCCTAGTATTTAAATCCTGAGAGCGAGACTAAGAAAGGGAAGTCCGGGCGGATGGCCCCTACTCCCCCAACTAGTGGGAAGAGTACTGATTTCTGCTGGTTCACTCTAAGCCCACAATGGCCTGGTATTCCCCCAGTGTATCAATTACTGCTCGACAGGATATCGCTGGTTCGCCCATATATACCAAAAGATCGTCAGCATATCACAAGACTGTCTCCCCCGCCCCCAGTCGCTCAATGGCCAAGATGAACAACAGGGGGGATAGGCGGCATCCCTGCCTCGTGCTACGTTCAAGGGTGAACGCCTCCGATAGTACCCCGTTAACCTTGACCAAAGCCCCAGGGGCTACGTACAGCTGGCAAACCCCATGCATCCCATAATTTCCCAAAGCGTCTCCCATCTTACCGAATCAAAAGCTTTTTTGAAATCGATGGCCAGGACTGCTGCCAGTGTTTGTAGCTGTGTTCTCTGATCTATTGCCATTTGTGCTCTACAAATGTTAATTTGAATAGATTTGGTGGGCATGAACCCGCACTGGTCCTCGTGTACTAAAGAATCTATAACACCTAAAAGGCAGCTGGCCAAAACTTGTGCCAGCACTTTGACATCACCATTAATCAGCAAAATGGGCTGATATGAGGCGCACCATTCGGGGGGCTTCCCCTCTTTTGGCAGGACCACTATACATGCCTTGCTCACATCCGGGGGAGGATCTCGTAAACTTTACACTGCTTGAAAAGACGGTGCATGGGTCCCATGACTTTGTCTTCGAGTCGCTTCCAGATCTCAACTAGGAAGCCGCTAGGCCCCGGCATCTTGTCTGGCTGTAGCTGCAGGAGCGCAGCCGCCACTTCCGCTTCCGTTATGTCTGCCTCTAACCCAGATTTCTGGTGTGCCATTAGGCAAGGGAGTTCTGTGGAACCGATGAACCCTCGGTCCGTTGGCCAAGCCTGATCCATCGGGATGCTGTAGAGCTTCCTGTAAAAGGATGTGAACGCCCCTGGAATCTCCCCATCTTCCGTTAATGTCGTACCATTCGGGCCCTGTATCGCCTGTACCTGTCCATTTGCCGCTTCTCTCCTCTCCAGCCATGCCAGTATCTTCCCTGTCTTGTTCCAAGACTTGTGGACTTGGCTCAGCATTGCCCAGTGTGCCTGCCTTGCATTGTCGAGGGCTACATTCCTTAGAGCCTCCTGCGCCGTGACCAGGACCACCCGTGCGACCTGGGTGCCGGAAGCGAGGAACCCTTCCTCTAATCGCAGTGCTTGTTTTTGTGCCTCTTCTACTTCCTGGGTGTGTTTCTTTCGCGCAGCTGCTGTCAGTGATATTGTCTCCTCCCGTAACACTGCCTTGAAACCCTCCCAGAGCATGACTGGGCTGTCTAGGGATCCCTCGTTCTCGGTGAAGTATACTGAAGTCTTCTGAGACAGTCCCTTCATTACATCCGGGTCTCCTAAGTGGTATGTGGCTCCATATTGCCGCTGGCTTGGTTCGGCCATTTTTGAGTTCTATGGAGAGGGGTGAGGGGTTCAAGATCCCCCTGTCCAGGTACCTGGCAGAGACAAGCCTATTTGTGGTACCGTGGCGGAAAAAGAAGTAGTCAATGCGCGACATGGAGCCATGTGCATTCGAGAAAAAGGAGTAGCCCGCCTCTGATTCATGTAGCAGCCGCCAGTCATCTACCAGGCCTAGCGCTGTAGTGAAAGCTCGTAACTTGGTGGTGAGGGTTGGGCTCCTATTTTCCAGATGTGTGCGATCCTTCCTCAGGTCCATGACCTCATTGACGTCCCCCCCGACCACCCAAGTGCCTGCCGAATCTAGGAGGTCCTGCAGGTCATTCAGCGGTTCTAGCGTATGTGGGAGTGGGATGTAAACGGACACCACCCTCCATACCGCCCCACAGCTCTCCTTTAATTAATACATATCTACTCCTGGGCACAGACCTGACTTGAGTGAGATGAAAGAAAGGGGATTCTCTTGTGCATCAGTATCATCGTCCCTCTCGCTCCCCTCGAGAAGCCAGCATGGTATGCCTTATTGTAGTTTGTCCTTCTGAACAGTTTACATTCCCCCCCACCAGGTGTGTTTTGGTCAGGAGCACTGGCCGGGGTGTTTCTGTTCAAAAACCGATGCACCAAGCGACGCTTGATGCTGGAGCCCAGTCTGTTGACATTTCATGTCAGCATGGAGATTTTCCCTTCAGCCATTATTCCACCACAAATCTTGTAGGGCATACCAGAACAATGGCCTTCCCCCACCTTATTCCCTGCAAGCCCTCTCTACTGCATTGCCTTCCTGCATTTCCTGCCATCCAGCCAAGCCTTATATAAAGTCCCCTATCCCACCCAACGTAGTGATAACCGGCCAAACTCACCCCAAGAGTGTCCCTATTCCCTACCCAGTACTTCCCTCCAACTTGAAGCACCTGATGGCCAAAATCGCCCCAACAGGTGCAGAGTCCAACACAAAACATCTACAGGGCTTCCACTGGCCCAGCAGCCACAACGCGTACCCTGGTTCTGTGGCCGCCTATGCCTGGTACCTCAACATACTGTCCTTCAGCTCTCTGTCAATCCTCATTCGGCTGTATCTTCAGCCGTTGCCCCCTATCTCAGAGTGGGCCTCGGCTCGTGCCAGTTGTTCTGGGGTCTGCGGGCAGTCTTGCAGTGGTTCATGTCGCTTCTTCCCATTTGTCTGTAGGTTTCTGGTCCTGATAAAACCTGAGTCTTTAGCGAGGCCCATGCCTCATTCGGTGCATGAAAGAGATGAATGGACCCTCCTACTGAACCTTGAGTTGGGCCGGAAAAAAGAGGGCATATTTGATGCCCAAGAAATGCAGCTTTCTCTTGATTGAGTCACATGACTGACGTGCCTTCTGGACTTCTCTGCTGTAGTCTGGAACAAAGCCCACCCGATGGCCATTGTATGTGATGAGGCCCTTAGCCCGCGCCATTGGTAGTAAGGCATATCTGTGTAGGTAGTTCAATAGCTGCACTATAATTGTCCGGGGGGTGCCTCAGGGGTGGGCCAGCATGTTGGGATCCTGTGTTCCCGTTCCACGGAAAATAATTTAGAATGTTTTTAAGGAGAAAATAGGTCTGCCAACCAGTCTTACAAGAAGAGCTCCATACTTGGGCACTCCTCCTTCTCTGGCACACTAAGGATGCAGAGGTTATTACGGCGTGCCCGGCCTTCACTGTCCTCCGTTCTGTTTTCCAGATGGCAAGCATCTGGGTGACCATCATGAGCTGCTTCTCCAGCCTCTTGATTGCATCTTCGGCATCTGAGAAGCGTTGTTCAGCTTCCCATACCCTTGTTTCCAGGTTCCATAGGTCCTGACGCAGAAAGGACGCTTCCACTGCGAGGCTGTCCACTTTACTTTCTATGGCTGCACCTGAGTCTCTTACGGCCTTCATTACATCAAGGAGGGAGAGCTGTGGGTCGCCGGCTTCCTCCTCCATCTCCTTGGTTGAGACTGTGGCCAGTTGGGCAGCCCCCACTGTAAACTGGCACATCTTGCTGTGTAGCCCAGACTTCTTGCATTTGTCCCTTGACCATGGGTCTCCTGTGCGTGACAGCCTGGTCAGCTATCACAGGCAATGTGGGTGTCTCCCCCTCAGCAGCCGTGGTGGGTCTCCAGTATATTCTTCGGGCAGTCCCCCTATGTGATTGCTGCCTTATCTTCAGACTGGTGGAGCTTATCTCCAGTGGCAGGCCTCACCTCTGAGTCTGTTCCACCCCCCGCCCCATCTCAGACAGGGCCTTGTTCTGTATCAGTCCTCTCCGGGGGCACCTGTGTTTGTCTGTTGCTCACTGTGGGAAGTTTTGCAGCATTACACCCTCTTGTGCGTGGTGTATAACCCCAAATTGGGGCAGGCTGTGTTGGCAGTTGTTTTGTTGTGGCAGCCTCTTGTCTCGGGGCCAATGTGCTGTGTCGGGTGCCCGGTCCTGTTCCTGTCCCAGATCTTTGCCAAACCGCCAGAGAGGCCGTAGTTTTCCCCAGTGCAGAGCTTCCATTGTGCACCCCTTTATGAGAGCCTTCCAGCCCCACCGCCACTCCCCGCTCAATGTCTGCTTATAGGGGGAATCAGAGATTTGCAGGGTTCCGGTAAGGTTAAGAAGCGGAATGATTGCAGCAAAGTGTTGTTGTACTGGGCTAGGGGGGGGAGCAGCAATGGCGGATGTCTAATGCTGCTGTTGTTACTGTTGTATCCCGCACCAGTCCTCGCAGCGTTTCTGAGCCGGCCTGCAATGTTTCCTCCCGGCCGTTACCAGGTTGCGGATCCTGGCACTGATGTTTCACTGCCACTGGTCCAGTGACATAATTGCTGCTCTTTATTCCGGTCACCTGCGAGTGCCTTTCCCTGCCGGCCCAAAGGATGCAGCTCTGTGTTTTATTGATGGGGGGACTGGCCTATCCTGACATATAGTACCTTGGCAGGGCCCGCCGGGCCCTCCCTCTATTGCTGGAGACCCTCTGCAGCACCCGCTGGCAGCCCCGGTCTTACCCAGTTGTCCGACAAGGGTGTCAAGTCGCAGTCTCCACAGCCACTGTGTGTCCACTAGCCTCCGGGTGCTTCTACGACTCTTTCTGTCTCTGCCTGGTCGCTCCGATCTGAGGGACGTATAGCGGATAGCGCCTGCTGCCACCTTCCAGCGGCTCGCTGCTCCCAGCTCCGAAAATGGCACAAAACCTGGTCCGCCACTCACGGGTGGCAGTGTATGGCCCCCTTAGCCCCAATTACGAAGGGGGTTACAGCGTTATGGAGCCAGAGCATTCAGCGACTTCGCTCCACAAAGGACATTTTAATATTGCCTTTGGAAAAGGATATAAAAGGCCGGATATCGGCGGCCCCATCGGAGCAGCAGAAGCTTATGTCTTCATCTGTCTGCTGCGCAACAGCACCCCATAAAGTGTTATTACAATCTCTGATCTGGTATACTCACCTGCCATGTCAGCAAATTACAAACAAGTGCCTCTGTGGTTGAGATCAGCTTACAACAACTTTGCAATTTCTCTTACTTTACAACACCAGGATTTAAGCAATTCTTCAGGGAAGACAAGATTGACATTGGTGTTCTTTATTACACGTCTGTGCCTTTCAAAGCCTCTGCAAGTTAGCTCCTCTCCTTCTGAATAACCTTTACCAGAATGGCAGCCTTCTTGCCACTTTGCTTTCCCCACTTCTTCATCAACCAAACAATGGCGTTGATATGGTCTTATTCTGATTCTTCCTTGGCTTTGGCAATGTGGGTTTATACCAGATTCTGTTATGCACTTCTTTAAACTTTATAAACTCTGGGACTTTCATTTCCCCCCTTCTGCCTTTGGCAATGTTTGTTGGTTTTAAATTGCATTGCTTTAAATTTCGTTTGGCTTGGGTAATGGTAGTTTGGCTTGGGTAATGGTAGTTTGTATTGGGTACTAAAATGATTGCCTCTTCTCGTTGCTGGGCTTTTAATAAACTCACATGCTTAAAGTTACAGCCAATTGATCTTACAAAATAAAGTTTTCTCTGCTTCCTGTCAGTATGGTATTCAAAATTGCCTTCTGTCGGGTTTTCATTTCTACTCAATTGTTTTCTGATGTTAAAGTACCTGCTCAAGCACGCGAGCGGTCACAGAGCGCTCCAGTGTCACAACATCATGGTGAACTCACCGGGTATGGTGTGCGGGTCAGTTTCCCTCACTGTTCCTAGGGCTTCTGTTTCAGCTGCTCCTTGCGGTCAGGAAAGCTGCTGCTTCCAGTCTGCTGTTGCACGCACCACTCGCACACAGAGCTACCTCTGCTCCAAAGACTCTTCGATGCTCGCCTGACATCGGAGATAGCCTTGTTAAGGGGGAAGCTTTTTTAAACTTTCACTTCCCAACGCGCAGCCTCTGCAATCCAGGTATCCAGGGGGCAAGCTTCCTTCTCTGATGCTTCCCACTGCGCAACCTCTGCAATTAAGGCTTCTGGAGGTGAAAACCCACTCAGAACCGGCTACTGCTTGACACTCAACAGTGGTCCGGCATCTCCTCTCCCCTGCAGTTTCTGCTTCTCCTGGAAAGTGAAGAGATCACAACTCCTCCACCTACGACTGCTGCCCTGAGGAGCCTTTTAAGCCTCCTGGTCTCCCTCAGGTGTGGGTAATTTCCATTAACAAGCTGCACCTCTCAGCCTTGTTGCTCTGCTGCCCTCTTCTTTGTCCCATTACCTTGGGGATTATGGGAATTGAAATCCATAATGCAAAAAACTGTTTTTCTAATTCCTTCTATTTTGCAACAGGCTGTTATTAGAAGGTTGGAGTCTTGGTGGAAGTTGAAAAATGGGGGTTCCTATTCCTCCTGACATGCTCCATCCATGTGATCCTCCTGCAGAACACCATCCTCAGGGACTGGATCAGAAAGCGTCCGCCTTTCCCTGGCAACATGAGAAGGGTCCCAGGCCCGGTTATCTGGGGGAATCATCTCTGATTCATCACAACGGACTCTCCCTGCGCCTTCCCTCCTCCGGTGCACTCTCGTCTGCATATGCTGCAATTCAATTATAAAATGATGAATTTGATGTTTTAATGGTTCAAATGACACGTTTCTACTTCAGCCCAAGTTGCGGCTTATTACATTAACATCCACATGTCACCATATACACAGACAGCAGATATGCATGGGGCGTAGTTCATGATTTCAGACAAATTTGGAAAGAGCAAGGCTTTCTAACCTCAGCAGTGACACCAATCCTCAATGGAACATATAGTGCATGTCTCCCACAAACATAGCTATTGTCAAATGCTCTGCGCATACAAAGGGGGACGATACGGTGGCCAAAGTCAATGAAGCAGCTGACGACACAGCACACGGAGTGGCCCTGGGGATAATCCCACCAAAATGTAGTACCCTGAGCACCCCTAAGGCCATGGCTGGCATATATGTGAGCGACGGTCGGGTGTATGTGACAGACATTTCGAGTAAGTTACACACACTGGCCACAAAATAATTAAAAGGCCACATGAGAAAAGAAGGCAGTGGTGAAGGATACGCAGACGATTTGGAGACAGGAAGGAAAACCTATAGTTCCTCAAAAGGCACTTTTTCAGTTTGCTAGAAAGGCACATTGATAAGCACATGTGAAGGAACTGTCGGTCTAGAAAAATGGACACCTCTCACGATTGACCGCAAACGTATTTTGGTGGCCAAAGGCCAACCGTCTCATGTACATAACGATAGTTTTCCGAGTTTGACCAATGAGCGGCCATTTTGATGTAACAAGGATCGCCATTTTGTTTTCTAACGATTGCTCATTGCTTTCTGTTCAAATTGCTTCGCAGCACATTTCTGCTTACTCTGCTCAACTGTTAGCATTGTTGTCTGAACGTGAAAGGACAAAGCCGCAAGGCCGCAAGGCTAATAAGAGTTTGTTGAAACACAACGTAGGCAGCTCCGGAGAGGAATGCACGGCTCCCTCCCGAATGTAGCCTTGAAGCAGAGCCGCAGGGCATTTAATCATTTCACAGATGCCAGCCAGTCTCGTTGTATGGTACAATATGTTAGAATAAAGCAGCTAAAGGCTTGAATTATGCTCTTCTTATGGCCCCCCTTTTCCGAGTCCTGTAGAGCGTGTCGGCTCCCAGGACACGAATAGCACCTCATAGATAGCAAGGTCTGGAATGTGACTCTTCCCCCGTATGTAGCTCGCTTACAAGAACAGAAGCACTGTGTTCTGTTCATCAAAGAAAAGATGTCTCTACACTTGCAAGGTTGCATATTGTTACTAGAATAGATATTTGAAGGTGTCATATTCGTCGAAATTGTCCATCATCAAATCAAGTTCAAAGAAACCCAATAAAGGGGGGTGTTAAACATGTCAGAGCCGATTGTATGATATGCATTTTGTATATATGGAACTGATGTACGTAATTCGCTTTCTTGCGTCCCTCGAAGTCTAGAGATACACGTTGCGGGGCGTGAGAACGAGTAGGCCAATTGAGATTATTTGCTTTGCAATAAACCCTAGCTTTGGGAATACAACCTCGTGTCTGGCGTATCTATCGTGTGTGGTGACTTGCCTTGTTTCCATAATGCGAGGGACCCCTAGGGACCCCTTTCAAGATGGCGCCCGAATAGGGACCCTCCCCCACTTGTTCCATCGTGTATGTTGTAATTGAGTAAAGGCGGAGAACGACGAGGACGGGACGATGGAGCCGGGATCAAGAGGTGTTCGGGGCGCCCTGTAGAAGTGATGAGAGATTCCTTTGCAGATCTGCACACATCTGATCCATGATTGACGTATCTGGCCAGAGAACAAGGAGGCGAGGGTCCCGAAACGAGGCAGAAGCCAAGAAACGCAGACACAACGTCATTGGTTGCGTCAGTATACAGACGAATTGTGTCCTGGAGGACACATTGATTTTTCAGGTGAGTCATACCCCGATTCAAAATAACCCTGATATTGGTTGAGAGTTGACTTTGCAAAATCAAACGCCCTAGGTAAGGTTGATTAACCAAGGGGAGGTTGAAACATGCCTGGGGCATTGTCCACCCTAGCAGGGTTTTTCCGCTGCGGTAGACAATCTTTGGAAGATGGCCAAATTGCACCACCTGGGGGAACGCCGGCGTATGAAATGTATGTGAAGTATGGTGTGGGAGCGATAATATTCTGTGAGACTTGGCATAGGCAAACCAGAAAGCAACAAGACCATCAGTGGCTGATAAATGGTAGTTTTGAGATAGCGAGAATAGATAACCTGGAAAGGGTGTTGATAAGAAAGAAAGCGCATCCCGCAGCATTTGATACCGTTAAGGACTGGAGAAGGGAAGCAATGCTCTGATTTAGAAGTAGAGCGAAGCATGCGCGCAGGCATAAATCGAAAGATGAAGTAGCAGAAGAAAAGGAGGAGGAGGAGTGGACGGAGAGTCTAAGGAGGTCAGGTAGACGTGACCAGTTGAACATAGAAAAAATATACCCACAACGGGAATTGCACATTGCAGATGAAGTGATGGAAAACATATTGATCCATACAAAACAAGGCCCAAGATCAGAAGCGAGGCCAAACACGCCATTAACTATTACTCAAGCCCCTCCCATAGCTCAAACTCTCCCTCCCGTAGCTCAAGCCCTCCCACAGCCACAGACCGCGCACGTAACACTTCCTTTTAGCCAACCAGGCCCACAGCAGACACTCCCCGTTCCTATTGTCCCATCCGCGCCTCCCGCCTTAGCTACAGACTCGGTACCGTCCGTCCCTACAGAGGTTGAAGTTGAAACCACGGGTGCGAGAGGCGGGACTGAACAAAGTAGATTAACAACGGTAACTCGAAGTGCGATCAGCAAAGAAAGGAAGGTGGAATTGCAGCAACAGGCAGAGATGTATATAGACGGGAATGGTGGGACGGCAGCATTGGCTTCGATGTATGACTGCCGAAGAAGCAACGAATGACAGGTAGTGTTGGAATGCATGGGTGAATATTTGGTGGAGAGATGGAAACAGTTAATTGGGAAATTACCACTGCAGCGATTGTTAGATTTGAATGCATTAGCACGCTGTAGAGAAAGAGATGAAGAAGTAAGGGAACATGTATATGGACTTTTCGAGCTTAAAAATGAATTGGATAATGATTATGCTGAAATGTTTACTGCTCCTGGGAACAGGGGTAGGGATATCAGGAGAGATAGGAAGGAAGTGCTAGGGCGACATAATCGACGGCAACAGTTACCATCGCCGGGGCGAAAGGCGATGGTGGACGAATTATTGTTGTTAAAACAGGTGGGGGAAGACTTGAAAGCATGCATACTGAAAACAAGGGTGTTACTGCAGCAAGTAGCAGGACATAATAGAGGAAGAGGGAACGCACAAGGGAGGAGTAATTCGAATATGCATGGGGGGCCATTGGGACCAAATCAGTGTGCATACTGTAAGGAGGAAGGACACAGGCGAGCGCAATGTCCACATTTACAGAATAGAAATGGAACTGGCCAGCGAAGACAGCACAGAGGGCACCAAGGAGCGCATGGACCAAATAGGAATAGTATGCAGCAGCACCACAATAATGAGGTAATCAAAACCAAGCCCAAAACCAAAGTGCTCCTAACCAGAGTCAGGGTCAGCAAAACCAACAGTATGGGAATCAGAGTGGGGGAAATAGAGGAAAGAATGGGAACATTTTGAAGACGCAGCCAAATACGTATTACAGTAATAGTAGTGACTACACATCGGATGATGTGTTATTTCCCCAATAGGACAGCCCAGGGCAGGGGTCGGAACCAGTGTCTATTCCCGTGAATCAGAGAGGACCCTATGTAGAAATGAGAGTAGGGAATGAGGAGCACCGCTTTCTTGTACATACAGCAGCGCAAAAGTGTTCAATAGACCATCACTTGGTTCCGGTTATACCACTGTCAGGGCAAAAGAATGTTTCCGTAGGGTTCGCAGGTACACCAGTCATAAACTCAGTGTCCCAACCAGTCCCAGTCGCCATAGGACCATTCACTGAACATTGTCCCTATCTCCTAACAGAAAATTGTGGTGAGAACCTGTTGGGATTAAGCTTGTTGAAAAAGCTAGGTGCGATTATACATTGCACGTCAGACGGGGTGTTTCTGACGATTTGGCCACAAGATGCCCCTGTGTCAGAATTCATGTCTGAAACTTTGCCAGGAGAGTTAAGAAAAGTGCCAACCTGTATATGGGCGATGCATGACAACGATGTAGGATGCTTGAAGATAGAGCCAGTGAGGATCATTTTGAAAGAAGGAGTTACACTGCCGCGAATTCCCCAGTATAAAATTTCGGCTAACGGAGAGAGAGGATTGAAAAGTATTGTTTCAGATTTGATGAAATTAGGGGTAATTGAAGAAATTACAGGCAGTACATGTAACAGCCCGATTCTTCCAGTGTATAAGAAAGGAGGCAATGAAGTACCATATCGTTTCATAATTGATTTGCGTGCGCTAAACAAAGTAGTAGATCCACAATTTCCTTTGGTCCCAGACGTCACTACAATATTGACAATGATACCTGCCTCAGCAGAATACTTTAGTGTAATTGATCTAAAAAATGCTTTCTTTAGCAGGTGGTCAAGGACAGTAGATATTTGTTCGCGTTCACACTGGGTGGACGATCATTTACATTCACGTGCATTCCACAAGGATATACGGAAAGTCTGAGTATTTACAGTAGAGCGTTAAAAGAGCAGCTAGACATGTTAGAATTACCAGTGGAGTGTGTACTATTGCAATACATAGATGATCTGTTGATCGCTGCTGATACAGAAGAGATTTGTAAAGAAAGCACTGTATTACTACTGTCACACCTAGCGGCACATGGGCATAAAACTGGTATGAAGAAGTTTCAATATAATCGAAAGGAGGTAGCTTATTTGGGCTACCTACTTTCGAAAGAAGGGAGAAGGCGAACGCTAGAACGCATAGAAAGTATTTCTTGTATGCCTATTCCAAAGACACAGAAAGGAGTGAGAGCCATAATAGGCATGGCTTCTTATTGCCGGCAGTGGATCGGTAATTTTGCGTTGATTGTGAAGCCAATGGTGCTATTAACTAAGAAGGATGCGGTGATACCTTTGCAGTGGAATGAAGAATGTCAGAGAGCGTTTGATCAATTGAAAACTGCATTATGTTCTGCTCCAGTTTTGGGCACACCAAATTATGAAAAAGTTTTTAGATTGTTTGTATGTGAGAATGAAGGATGTGCATTAGCTGTGTTGACACAGGAACAAGGTGGAAGAAATAAGCCGTGCGGCTATTTTTCTTCTGCGCTGGACCCTGTAGCGCGCACACTACCATGATGTTTGCGATCTGTCGCGGCGGCTGCTGAGTCGGTGAAACAAACGGAAGGGATGGTATTGGGGCATACTTTAATTCTGATGGTGCCACATGCCATATATGTCCTACTAAATAGGACACAGACACAACACCTCACCTCTGCTAGACTGACAAGATATGAAATGATCTTATTCGCGCCCCATATCCAAATTATGAGGTGTAGCGCTTTGAATCCTGCAGAATTAATGCCACTACCCACAGAAGAAATTGGTGACAACGAATCACCACCCCATGATTGCTTAATGGTCACTGAGGAAGAAACGAAGGGGAGAGTTGATTTAAGTGATATCCCACAGGAAGAGTTATTTTGTGACGGCTCATGTTTTAAATTACCAGATGGCACGACAACTGCCGCATACGCTATCACTACCCTAGAGAGTGTTGTAGAAAGTAAAAGAATCCCATATAATTCAGCACAAGCCGCGGAAATAATAGCATTGACCAGAGCCTGCGAGATTTCTGAAAATTTGAATGTTAATATATATACTGATAGTCAGTATGCTTTTGGAGTGGTTCATAATTTTGGTCGACTCTGGGCTGAGAGAGGGTTTCTGACATCACATGGTGCCAGAATTCAACATGGCCCTTTAATTGTACGATTGCTGTCTGCACTCACGTTTCCAAAGCGCCCAGCAATAGTGAAATGCGAGGCACATAAAAAAGTAACATGCAAAGTAGGAGAGGAAAACGCGTTTTCAAACAGAATTGCGAAACAAACTGCCACTGATTTGAATACCAAAACGATGACGGTTCAGACAGAGGAAGTACCGTGTATGATAGAAGATGGAGTTGCCACTGTCAAAGAAATGCAGGCCGAGGCTACGGCTGATGAAATACAGGGGTGGGCAGAGGGATCTGCTGAGTTGGATCTGGAGGGTTGTTGGGTGGACAAGGCAACTAGAAACTGGATGTTGCCAAATTCGTATGTGACTGCAATGGTCACAATGGCCCACAGCCCTACGCACATCTGTGCGAAGAAAATAATACAGCACCTTTCTACAGTTTGGCAGAATGTAAACATAAAAAAGAATGCAGAGAGGCTGGTGCAGAACTGTATCACGTGTTTGCAACACAATGTAGGGAAGGGAATAGTGACTCCAACAGGCAGGACAGAGATTGATATGTTTGGGATATTTCTTCTCTGTGAAAGATAGTGAGCTAAAGACTCTGGGTAAGTTTCTCGTAACCAGGACTAATGTCTGGCAGAGGGACACCCAGGACCCCCCTTGTTAATTTGCATAATTAAGAAACTTTGGGTCTCACCCTAAGTTACTAGGGGAATCCAGACTTAGACCCCTTGCTCACTATTCTTAGAGAGGCACAGATCCACCCTACTGATGAGGTCCAACCAGACCAAAACACGTGTCTGGGGTTTCTGTTGGTACTCTTGTTCAGAGGACAATTGCCTAGCATTTCGGTGCTCGACTGCCCCAGGGCAGGACAAAGACAGATATGCTTTGGATATTTCTTCTCTGTGAAAGATAGTGAGCTAAAGACTCTGGGTAAGTCTCTCGTAACCAGGACTAATGGCTGGCAGAGGGACTCCCAGGACCCCCCTTGTAAATTTGTATCCTGAGTGAAGACATCTGAGTAAAGTGTTGACCACATTCCATGCATTTGTGGGGCTTCTTACCGGAATGTATCCACTGATGTAGTCTCAGGTGTGTTGTCTGAGTAAATTGCTTACCACATTCCATGCACTCATAGGTCTTCTCACCAGAATGTATCATCTGATGCTTCTGTAGGTTTCCGATCTGATTGAAGCGTTTCTCACACTTTGTACACTGGCATAGTTTCACCCCTGTGTGGGATCTCTGATGTATACACAGGTCTGACCTCTGAATAAAGCGCTTCGCACATTCCATACACTTGTAGGGTCTCCTTCCAGAGTGGATCATCTGATGCTTTTGTAGGTTTCCGATCTGATTAAATCATTTCTCACTCTGAACACTGGAATGGTCTCTCGCCTGTGTGGGATGTCTGATGTCGCATTAGGTCCGAAGATTGGTTAAAATGCTTGCCACATTCTGTGCACTCATATGGCTTCTCTCCAGAATGTACCCTCTGATGCTTACACAGGCTTCCTATCTGGGAAAAGCATTTCTCACAATATGTACACTGGTATGGTCTCTCCCCAGTGTGGGTTCTCCGATGTGTGTCCAGATTGTAAGGCGAAGTGAAGCTTTTGTTACGCCCTGTGCACTTATAGAGTCTTTTGCCCATGGGGGATTTCTTGTGGCTGGCCAGACTGACTTTGTTAGCTGAGCCCGGGTCACAGAAGCTACTGTTAGATACTTTCTGCTTCGTGTGGCGCTTCAGATGTGTCATGAGTTGGGAGCGCTGAATAAAGCTCTTCTCAGAGTATGTGCATTTATAGGGTCTCACGTGACAGCTACTATGCCTTTGCAAGCTGGGTCTGTGTGTAAGGTTTTCCCCACACTCTGTACATGCACAGGGCATTTGGGGTTGATGTACCTGTTTGTCAGAGGGGCCTGGTCTGTCTTCAGTAGCATTGCTCTTCTTCCTCTGGATATCCCATCTTCTCAGCTTCATTTTCTGTTTCTCGTTTTGATAATGGCTCTCTTTCCTGTTGAAAGAAGCAGAAATCATAGTTATTATTTGTGCCATCAATCGTCCTAATCATCCTAATAAACCTGTTGTAAGCTGCACGTTTGCCTCTATCCCCACGAATACACTGCAGGATCCGAAGCAAAAGCATTTGTGTCTCTGTCTCTTTGATGAAATATAGGAATTACAACAATCTGGATTGGAATTAAAAGAACCACTGGATTGGCTGACCTCTTTCCTCACTAACCACCCTTCCCAGTTGTAATTGGGCCCTTCCGCCTCCACAACCTCACTTTATACCTGTGGCATCACCCAGAACTCGAGTCTATCTCGCCATGGCTTTTCAATATCTATCTTGCTTTCCTCTGTCTCACCTAATTTCCAGTGTTATGCCGACGACACACAGCTTTCCTCCCAACTTCCCTCTACCTCCTCTTCCCCCACTCTGATCCCTAACTGTCTGTCCACCAATCAGGCATGGTGTGCAGCTAACGAGCTCTGCCATTATGCCGTAAGATGATGATCCTTCTCATTGGGACACCTGTGCCCTCTTTTCCTCTTACCCTCTGGCCGCCCACTTTGGGCCCTATAACCCCACCATCTTGTGAAGCCACAAACCTCAGGGTCATCTTTGATTCTGCTCCCTCCTTCATTCCACACATCATGGATTTGTATTTGTATTGTATTAAATGTATAGAGTGCCTTTCGCCAAAGGCGCTGTACAATAAAAGAATCAAAGAAACAATACAACCATAAAAGGATCTTACTAAGAAGTCCCACTTCCAGTTGCACCTCCGCAGAGGTATTCTTCCTTTCCTCACCTTCCCCCAGAAGCTCACTGTCTCCAGAGCTCTGGTCTTCTCCAGGCTGGACTACTGCAACAGCCTCTTTCTAAATGTCTGTCTTGCCTCCCTACGTCCCCTCCAGCTAATCCAGAATAGGGCTATAAAACGTATCCCTGGCCTCAAGCCCAGGGACTGTATCTCTCCAGCCCTAAAATCTCTCCACTGGCTCCCAGGGGCTGCAAGGATCAGGTTCAAGACTCTCTGCATCATCCACAAGGCCTTCTGGGGCCTGGGTCCATGCTGTCTCCAACTTTCCCTCTTTAAATACTCCCCTGCTAGAGCTCTTCGCTCCTCTAACTTCAAATCTTTGACTGTCAAACGCTTCTCCAAGCAGACAGTGGGAGGCATGACTCTCTCCTCGGCCACATCTCACTTTTGAACAGCCTCCCTGGCCCTCTCAGACTTGAGTCGGACGGCCTTAAGTTCCAGAAACTGTTAAAAATCCTGCTGTTCTCTACCTCTTTCCCTTCCCTGCTAATCACCCCACTGCCGCTGTGACTCGTGGCCTGATTCTCATGAATCTAAAAGGATTCCAGGCCATTCATCCCAGTCAATACCAGAACACGCACTTAGCCTGAGGTAATCCTCCTTGGCTAGCCTTAGCACTTCCCTCCGGGCCCTCCTCCAGCACTTCTCAACTCCTCTGCTTCTCCCTCCTTCCCTATCTCCTGCACTTCTCCTCACTGCAATTGCACGTCCGAATTCCACAAGGCCTAGATCGGACCACATCTGTTTTTTACTGTTTTTGGCCATTGTTATTTTTCCTTTCCCATTTAGCCTTGTAGCGCTTCCAAACACTATTCTGATGTGTAAGCGCCTAACATATGCTCAATAAAATGAAGTAAAATACATATTCGAGCTCAGAAAGGCAAAATAAATAGGACCAACTCATGTTCTGCATTTCAGTAGATTTATGTGTGTATACATTTCAAACCTTAATGCGTGCATACTCTAATAGTGTAGTTAGCAGCTGACCATACATGGGAGGGAACACAGCAGCCGGGTCAGCCATCAGTCCACGACCACAGAGTCCAAGTGGCTGAGTTTCTATGCGCTGCACAGTCAGACTCAGCACTGGACCCAGTTGGCCCAAATGCACTAGATAAGTGTAAACATGTTACCCCAGTGGATTCTGGACTTAGCACACAGTGGCTCTTGATGAATTGCATTCTAGTTTGTCTTGGGATTGAACTACAACTCCCATCTGCCTCTGACAGCCCTATAGGATGACTAGATTATATAACCCACACTCAGCCCTTGCACATTGTTTTGCATAGAAGGCATTCATTAAAGCTAGAAGTGGCCTCCTTTTTTCTAGAGCCAGTCAGTGTCCAGAGAAGGCAGACATTCATGCAATGTATCTCGTCTTTGGGGTCCCATTAACCCTGCAATCACTCAGCTAGCGAGAAGTACTCAGTTTAGAATTGTTCATGTGGCATTTTCAGAACACCTGAATATATTGGAATAAAGGAACGATGCAAGCCTGGACTTTAGACATGAACAAGACTGCTGTTCACTCTAGCTAGTGTGTGTATCTTAGAACCACAAATAAACCACGCTGATGCGGGCAGGGAAACAGCCTTTTCACCCCACACAATTCACAGCAGATTCTTTACCACAGTGTTTTCTGCAAAATGTGGGGTAGGTTTGAAGGAGGCACTAAGGCATGGGGAGATGGTAGGGCTAGGGGAGGTGTGCGGGAGTCTCCTTTGCACTTTGCAGGGAAAATAAAGATTAAAAACTGCAGGGAAACAAAAATCTACTGTGAATGCCTGGTAAGTAAAAGAACCAGGCATGAAAACTCAGATATATCAGTTCCCTGCCGATGATGGCTACCGTGGGTTACCCCGACTGAGGCAGAAGCAGTACGCTTAGTACAGCGACTCAAGGTCATGAGGGCTTCCTGTTTCCTGCTGACCCCTTAGCACACCTTGAGTTCCGGACTGGTTCAGTGGAAGTCTGGTGGATTCGCTGCTCTCTTCTCTTTGAGGCGACCTTCAGGGGAGGAGGATGGTGAGTGATCTGATTTCAGGGCGTGAAGCTTTCAGGGGTGGGGAGCCGCGAGTGTGAAGAAGCTGACGTAGGAAGTGGGTGGTGGAGACAGGTTTTGGGTTGGAGAGGCTGTCAGGGTTTTGTAGTCTAAGTAGACAACTGAGAGTAGAACTGGCGACTGTCTGGGTCACACAGAGAGATGCAAGATTGCGAAGGAACTGGACTACTAAAACAAACCTGCTAAGGAATTTGTCAACCATGATCCACCCGGCTTGGTGGCAGTAGGAGTTGGATATGGAAATTAAAAGGAATGAATGCGGTGTGAATTTGACAACATTAGGAACATTATAAAGGTGCTGGTGGGGGTATAGAGGGAGGCCCAGGAGGCGGCTGTAACTGGTGTCACTGGTGGCTCATACATACTCTATCTCCCAGAGATGGCGTAAGGGTCTTTATTAATTGATTCACCCGGGTGCTTGGGCCGATCCTCACTCGCATCCCTGACCCCACGTTAGTATCTAGCGAATCTTGACTCTACTGTCTAATATCTAATACCTCGCTGCTTGGGAGAGCCTAAAGGCAATTTATCTCGTTTTCTGCAGGGATTTCCTAAACCAGCCATAGGTATTTTCCAAATTGACCTTTTACAATTGCCCTTTTGTCCTAATTGACCTAACTATAGTGGTCCTAATTGACCTTCTGCACAATTGACCTTTATATTATTTTAGTTATTTGTATTGGGTTGGTTTTGGATTATAAATAATATATGGGGATTGGGTTACGGGCTGTGGCGTGTTTTGTATTGGGTAGGGATTTGCGGGGGGTTTCCCCCCGCATATATGTTCTAATTGACCCTTTAAATTAGGTAAATTCTCCTGAAGTCAATTCTCCCGAGGTCAACTGTGAAAAGGTCAATTAGTATAGATCCCTGCCATACACTATCAATGTGTTAGTATCTACCGGAGGATCTGGGGATGCGCCTTTCAGACACTCTGTCTGACTTAGTCTCCTTCCTCTCGTGCCCTGATGTTCCTGTCTCTGGCTCTTTAACCTACTCACCCTTCTCTAGGCTCATACTCCCAACTCCATCCTCCTTCACGCTTTTACTCTCTGTGTCCGATGTGTCTCACTCACTCCTTCTACTACTGCCTCCACCCTTCGATGTTCCCTCCTCCACACTTCTCCCTTCTCCACACTACTTTCCAGTCACACTCCTTTCACTCTCACAACCACTTCACATTCACTTCTATGCGCCCCCAACAATTCCACTCACAAGTCTGACACACACACTCACAACACAGTACCATTGGCAATAACCAACCAATATTTCAGCAGTTGTATGCTTTTCCCCCATACTCTTGTCCAATGGCCTTCCCCCTGCTAGTAGGCCACTGACTCCTCCTCTGACCTCACTTGAGCAAATGTCCTGTTTCCCGGTGTTTCTCTTATCCCTCTTCCCATCCTCTGGTTGGTTGTCTGGCTCTGGGAGGTTTTACATACAGGCAAAACCTCTAATAGAGTCTGGAAGTGGCTCCTAGGATGAGTAGAAAGGTTGTGGAGAGGGGTAATTTCAGGACCCAAAGAGAAGCGGTGAGGCCCTCTTAACCTTGCCTGTTGAAACTCGGAAATGAAACCCCAGTTGCCTTGAAATCCAGGAGAATCTTGAGGTGCCCTTGTACTTGTTGGAAAGACCTGATGCCACAGAGTTGCCTGCAGCAATCTAGGCGGTGATGGTCTCCTACCCAAGCGAGTAGCACAAGTAACAGAGAATAAAGGATAGCACCATAGGAAGGGGAATGACAGGGAAAGCCCCTCGGAGGACTGAAATTATTGCGGATCCTAACACAGTGATTGCATTAGATTATCGTGGAGCGACTGGAGGGCATGCGATTCTGCCTATATCATTCATTGGCATATCTCGCCTAGCATCAGAAAAACGATAACTATAGAAATAAAAGAGACTAAAACATAAACCTGGCCGGGTCTATATTCATGATATGATAAGACCTCCAAGGGTATCTGTGAACCATGAGCCAGCTGCGTTTGTGTTGGAAAAACCTAGGAAGCGGGCCTGTGTGGCAAAGTTAAAGACTTTTTTAAGGGGCCGGAAGAGTGTAGTGATGTACTCATGGTGGCCCTGAATCATGGTGTTCCCATCTTCATCTTGTATCCTGGCTTGCAACATTATGTGTTACTACTGACTTCTGCAATTGTTTCCACTCTCCCCTCTTGCTTCTCCACTCTTATTGACTGCTAACTCTCTATTCTCCCCTCCTTTCCCTTCTCCCTTTTCCTATCTCCTCCCCTTACTTTCTTCTATGCACTTACTCTATCAGAATTGTCCCTGGACCTAGTATGATAGCAACCCCGTCTGTCTCCTCCTCCCTCCCCTTACTGTTTTTGTCTTCCCCACACCTCTCCAGCACTATCTGAAATGTTGTCAGGCCTAGTATGATAGTCGCTTGTTTTGTTCCTCCCCAACCGTTCTGCACCCCTTTCCCTCACCTCTTGTTTTTTTCTGGCTCTACCAGAAATGTCGTCAGGCCTAGTACGGTAGTTTCCATTTCCTTCCCACTCTCCCCCTCCCTTCCTTATCTATGTCTTAGCTCTTGCACTATCTGAAATGTCGTCAGGCCGAGTACGATAGTTAATTTCACATTCTTACTGTTCATGGCCTGTAAGAATGTCATTGTTTTTTCCCTTGTTCCCTCCCTTGCCTTGAAGCACTTTGAAATACATTGTGTATAGGCGTTATATACATAAACTATCATATCACATCATATCAAGGAGGAGGATTGCAGTATTCAGGAATTCAGCAGTGAGGTGGGCTTTGACAGCATGGAAAAGACAACCAAACAGATGTTACAGAGGTTTAGTAGCTGGTATTGGACCATGGTGGCGGTGGAGGTGATAACGTGGAGAGTCACAGCTCTCCATGCCAGATCCAGAGATCTAGAGAATAGAAGGAGAGCCAAGAGATGGTGCTGTTCCAGAAGCATCCAAAATAGGAGACACTAGAGTGCTGTGCTGGAGACATTCAGAACAGGAGACTTGGGCGAGTGCTGTCCGACAAGCATCCAAAACAGGGCACACAAGAGAGTGCTGTTCCATCAACATCCAAAACAGAAGACACAGGAGAGTGCTGTCCCAATGACATCCAAAAGAATAGACCTAGGAGTGTGATGCTCCAGCTTTCAAAACAGGAGAAACAGGAAAGTGCTCACCCAGAGACATCTAAAACAGGAGAAACAGGAAAGTGCTCTCCCAGAGACATCTAAAACAGGAGAAACAGGAAAGTGCTCATCCAGAGACATCTAAAACAGGAGAAACAGGAAAGTGCTCAGCCAGAGACATCTAAAACAGGAGACACAGGAAAGTGCTCACACAGAGACATCTAAAACAGAAGACACAGGAAAGTGCTCACCCAGAGACATCGAAAACAGGAGAAACAGGAAAGTGCTCACCCAGAGACATCTAAAACAGTAGAATCAGGAAAGTGCTCACCCAGAGACATCTAAAACAGGAGACACAGGAAAGTGCTCACCCAGAGACATCTAAAACAGGAGAAACAGGAAAGTGCTCTCCCAGAGACATCTAAAACAGGAGAAACAGGAAAAGTGCTCTCCCAGAGACATCTAAAACAGGAGAAACAGGAAAGTGCTCTCCCAGAGACATCTAAAACATGAGAAACAGGAAAGTGCTCTCCCAGAGACATCTAAAACAGGAGAAAAAGGAAATTGCTCTCCAAGAGACATCTAAAACAGGAGAAACAGGAAAGTGCTCACCCAGAGACATCTAAAACAGGAGAAAACAGGAGAAACAGGAAAGTGCTCTCCCAGAGACATCTAAAACAGGAGAAACAGGAAAGTGCTCTCCCAAAGACATCTAAAACAGCAGAAACAGGAAAGTGCTCACCCACAGACATCTAAAACAGGAGAAACAGGAAAGTGTTCTCACAGAGACATCTAAAACAGGAGAAACAGGAAAGTGCTCTCCCAGAGACATCTAAAACAGGTGAAACAGGAAAGTGCTCTCCCAGAGACATCTAAAACAGGAGAAACAGGAAAGTGCTCACCCAGAGACATCTAAAACAGGAGAAACGGGAAAGTGCTCTCCCAGGGACATCTAAAACAGGTGAAACAGGAAAGTGCTCTCCCAGGGACATCTAAAACAGAGAGAAACAGGAAAGTGCTCTCCCAGAGATATCTAAAACAGGAGGAACAGGAAAGTGCTCACCCAGAGACATCTAAAACAGGAGAAACAGGAAAGTGCTCTCCCAGAGACATCGAAAACAGGAGAAACAGGAAAGTGCTCACCCAGAGACATCTAAAACAGGAGACAAAGGAAAGTGCTCACCCAGAGACATCTAAAACAGGAGACAAAGGAAATTGCTCTCCCAGAGACATCTAAAACAGGAGAAACAGGAAAGTGCTCACCCAGAGACATCTAAAACAGGAGAAAACAGGAGAAACAGGAAAGTGCTCTCCCAGAGACATCTAAAACAGGAGAAACAGGAAAGTGCTCTCCCAGAGACACCTAAAACAGGAGAAACAGGAAAGTGCTCTCCCAGAGACATCTAAAACAGCAGAAACAGGAAAGTGCTCACCCACAGACATCTAAAACAGGAGAAACAGGAAAGTGCTCTCCCAGTGACGTCTAAAATGGGAGAAACAGGAAAGTGCTCTCCCAGAGACATCTAAAACAGGAGAAACAGGAAAGTGCTCTCCCAGAGACATCTAAAACAGGAGAAACAGGAAAGTGCTCACCCAGAGACATCTAAAACAGGAGAAACAGGAAAGTGCTCTCCCAGAGACATCTAAAACAGGAGAAACAGGAAAGTGCTCTCCCAGGGACATCTAAAACATGAGAAACAGGAAAGTGCTCACCCAGAGACATCTAAAACAGGAGAAACAGGAAAGTGCTCTCCCAGAGACATCTAAAACAGGAGAAACAGGAAAGTGCTCACCCAGAGACATCTAAAACAGGAGAAACAGGAAAGTGCTCACCCAGAGACATCTAAAACAGGAGACACGGGAAAGTGCTCACCCAGAGACATCTAAAACATGAGACACAGGAAAGTGCTCACCCAGAGACATCTAAACCAGGAGACACAGGAAAGTGCTCACCCAGAGACATCTAAACCAGGAGAAACAGGAAAGTGCTCACCCAGAGACATCTAAAACAGGAGAAACAGGAAAGTGCTGGAGACAGAGGAAAGAAGGAAAGTGCTCACCCAGAGACATCTAAAACAGGAGACACAGGAAAGTGCTCACCCAGAGACATCTAAAACAGGAGAAACAGGAAAGTGCTCACCCAGAAACATCCAAAACAGTAGAAACAGGAAAGTGCTCACCCAGAGACATCTAAAACAGGAGAAACAGGAAAGTGCTCACCCAGAGACATCTAAAACAGGAGACACAGGAAAGTGCTCACCCAGAGACATCTAAAACAGGAGAATTTGCAAGTGGCATTGGAAAGTGGCTGTTGGGCTGGAAGGACGCTGTTTCAGCTTTCCCCCTGCTCGACTGCGAAAACGCCGCCGTCGGCGAGAGGAAGCCCATCTGGAGTGTTTTACCTGCCGTAACAACCAGCATTCAACGCTTACTTTGGCCACACCCCCACAACCGTCTGCATCCGATTGGTTTTGTTTATTTACTGAGGTGTGGGCGCATCGCGCGCGCGCCTTGCAAGTGGCATTGGAAAGTGGCTGTTGGGCTGGAAGGACGCTGTTTCAGCTTTCCCCCTGCTCGACTGCGAAAACACCGCCGTCGGCGAGAGGAAGCCCATCTGGAGTGTTTTACCTGCCGTAACACTACAACAACCAGCATTCAAGTAATGGACTAATCTTTGGACTGACACTTTATGTTTTTGTGTTCATTCTGTGCATTCTGTGATATTCACCGCGGATCGCGGTGAGTTCCTTTTTACCTTGGTGCTTATGAGAGTTCTCTCTTCTCTTTCTACAGCGCTTACTTTGGCCACGCCCCCACAACCGTCTGCATCCGATTGGTTTTGTTTATTTACTGGGGTGTTCGCACATCGCACGCGCGCATTGCAAGTGGCATTGGAAAGTGGCTGTTGGGCTGTTGGGCTGGCGGAGGGGGGAGGTGGTAAGAGTTCATTTGGCCTAGTAGACTTTTTGACTAAAGGCTGGTGTGTCTTGCTGCACAGGGTTTGACTGAACATATATCCGTGTATTGCGTATCTCTGCAGATATAAATTGTAGTCTTGTGAGAAATGGGGAAAGTCAAACCTCCGCCCCACAAAGATGCGAGGGCTGACTTTTTTATTGCGGTAAGCACCAGAAGGGCGAGTTTGGCCAGGGCTGCAGCCTTACCGCTGCCGGAGGCCAACGAGGACGAGGCAGACTTACTTCAATGTGCACAACAATGTTCTCAGCTAGAAAAACAGTCGGAGGACAACATTGATCCCTCGCAATAGGCCAAAGTCCTAAAATATGCTCAAGAACGTTCTCTTCTCGAGAAACTGAGTGAGGACATAATTGATCATTCTCAACCGCTCTTTGGGGAGGATGATACAGTGAACACTGTTCAACCTAAAGAGATGACACTTAATATAAATAAAGAGCATGAGAATACCCATAAATTGAATGATAATGATGTGCATGAGAACCTGAATTATGATAAACTGCTTGATTTCTCAAATGGCACTACATTTGATAAGGAGAACGCCATTAAGATCAGTTCAGATTCTTCTCCCTCAGAATTCACGGTAATGATGACAATTTTTAATTGTTTAATTCTGTCTGAACTGCGTAAGCAAACAGAGTGTTTCACCAATTTATCCTCTGATTTTAAAGCGTTACCAGATAGAATATCAGACAAATCTCTGAGGAAAATAAAGGAGTGGGAAGGGGAGGTTAGGCCGGTTGATCTTACGAAGGATCCTCTCACGGAAGAGATAATTCTGGTAGATGCCTCACAAGAACTGGCACGAGACTCTATTGGGATGGGGGGAAGTACCTCGTTGGAGGACACTGACCTAAGTTGCCCAGATGCAAGAACGAGGAAAAATGGGTCAGTAGACCAGCTGACTGAATTTAAAAGTGTTGTGTCTTGACTGCTGTGTAGTCAGGAGAGTCCTCCGTCCACAAGTGTCACACAGGGAGGAACAAAATACACTCCCTGTGCAACCCTTGAGGCCACAGGTGGGAGATGTTCTTCCTTCTGGAACCGCAGACCCTCTGAACCCCGGACCACTGCAAAGAAAGCACCGGTTAGGTTATACGCCTAACAACAACCACTAGCCAAACACAAACAACTGGAACGGTCTTACCCACTGGAGCAGTGAGGTACTCCTGTATACCTATGGGGGTTTCCGGAATTCTCCAAGGGCCCTCCTTACTCTGTGGGAAGTGCCAGAAGGCCAGATGTGGGTTTAATGGGCCGGGCCCACCCGTTGTCAGACTCCTGAACAAGAACCAAGTAAACGTAATGCCAAGGGATAAAGCAAGCGGATGTCCAAGAAGCAGTCCGTGATCTGTGATAGGCAATGCAGAAGACAAAAACCAGGGAGATCAAAAACCAATCCGTGAGGCAGTCCAAGGTCGATATCCAGATGATCAAGAAATCAGGTACGTAGCGCCGAACAGTGTGAAGCATCGGTTGGACAGACACGGCCGTTTAAATGCTGGCGCTTCTCTTCCCTTTCGGACACGTGATCCGCAGGTTCCGGTCACGTGATCTGCGGGTACAGCACGTGTGCGTATCTTTTGGGTCACGTGAACCGCAGCCATGTTATGAGAGCGGGAAGCATTCCTGGTATGCGGAAGTGCGACGGCACGAAGCCGATCCCTCAATCGCCATGGGAGTCGCCACCGAAACGGGCGTTGCAGCGAGCGGGCAGCAGCACGCCGGAGTCCAGGCGATGGCAAAGTAAGCGAGGAGGGCACAGGTGAATCTCGGAACCGGGCATGGGGTCGGGAGGTACTAGAAACAATGGCGGGTGAACTGGGGGGACAGGGAACCTTGCTAGACGTTGTGACAAAAAGACAGATTAAAAAAATGGCAAAACAAAAAAAGAAAAATATAAATAAAAATGGAGTGATTGCCAAAACATTGAGAACATTTTTGAGAAATGTTATTCAGGGGGATGAGTTTGAGGAATCTCCAACTAGAGAAAATACACAACAGCAGAACAAAAACATTCCAAAGGAGGATGGTAGGGCCACCAATAAGTTGAATGACCAAGCGACTCAAAGTGTATATGTACAAGGTGAGCAACAACTATGTGAAGTAATGAAAAATAAAAACAAAAGGGATGAGGTACATGAAATTTTCAATGCGGCTCCTCCGCAGGAAATTACAACTACTACTGGATGGCTTGCCAATGAGCCAAACAGGAGAAACAGGAAAGTTCTCTCCCAGAGACATCTAAAACAGGAAACACAGGAAAATGCTCACCCAGAGACATCTAAAACAGGAGAAACAGGAAAGTGCTCTCCCAGAGGCATCTAAAACAGGAGAAACAGGAAAGTGCTCACCCAGAGACATCTAAAACAGGAGAAACAGGAAAGTGCTCTCCCAGAGACATCTAAAACAGGAGAAACAGGAAAGTGCTCTCCCAGAGACATCTAAAACAGGAGAAACAGGAAAGTGCTCACCCAAAGACATCTAAAACAGGAGACACATATTTGTGTCTTATGTCATTTTGTGAAGACACTTGAAATCTCTATCTAAATATATGTAACTGTTGACGAGTTGCAGGTGCCAACATGTGTACAGATATTTATAATGTGGTGAAGATAGAGTTAGGAAAACGAAAAGTGCAGAATTGTGAAGTGCCTTTCATGTGAGGTGCAGGGACTGGGCACCAGACACCGCCCAGTAAGCCGCAGCTATCTCACGAGAACAAGGATCTAGCACATAACCGGAAACGGTACATCCACATGAGCGGCACACTACAGCCTTCTGGCCATATATAGGACTCATTTTGCTTAAAATGTGTTCTACGCGTGTACTGTGAGGATAGAAGTAGGCACTACAGAGCAGCTCGATAAACTTTCAATTGTTCTTGATTATTGCATCCAGTTCCTTGATATCTAAAAAGTTTGTACCAGGAGCTATCAGACTTAACTGGTCCTATGACACAAAGTCAGCATCGAAGCTGTATAACCAAAAAAAAGGTGAAATCACCAAGTAGTGTCTGATGCTCTCAAAGTGCTCAAATGACAGAGTCTTTTATTCATATTGTGAAGTTTCAATAGTTTCTTGTTTCGCTCCATTTATTCTCAAACAGATCTGTATAGATTACTACCTTTTCAAATCAAACTCATATAACATATATTTATGACAGAGTCCCTTCTAAAATGTAGTAGGAAGTATTTATTCCAAATTCTTCAGGCACTGGGGACTGTGATTTTATGGCAGACAAAGACTCCCGGGTCTATATTTCATAATTTAGCCAATGCATTTCGGTGTAGAACACCATCTTCAGAGCTATACATGCTTTGTATTCAGATTTCATACAAAAATCAAACATTTCATAAGTAATACATACCGTAATGTTCAAATCGTTTCCACACATGTTGGGGGAAACAGAAGCAGAAATTGCCAAAGTCACCTTAAATATCTTTAGATGTGAAGCAACTAATGTCTGATTGTAAAATATTACTATAGTGTTAATTCTTAACTCCGGTCGTACCTTAATGCCCATTAATCAGACGACAGCCAAATCAGTGGCTAGTTTTACAGCGCTGATGGCTGACTTAGGCCTCCTTCAGGGCGTCAATTCTCCCACTCACAAAGGTAGCAATATATTGGATCTTATTTTCTCCCCTGCCGCCTACACTGACATCTCCATTCCTATACCTTTAATGTGGTCAGACCACCTTATGGTACCTTTCTCTATCCCTCTCAAGATCCTTCTCCCGACTGCTGTGAAGCCTGCTATTTGCAAACGAAATTGGACTGGCTTATCCAAAACTAAATTGATTAGCTCACTGCAAATGCATTGCAGCACAGCGGAGAGCTGCTCCCTGATTACACTGGAAGCCGCCGTCACCGCTACTGCAGATGCATTAGCTCCGTATAAGATGTGTAAACAACGCAATCGGCCACCTGAACCTTGGCTCTCACAGGAACTTAGGCAAAGCAAACTTTGCTGCAGGCAAGCAGAAAGAAAGTGGCGTTTATGCTACTCCCCTAAACTTAAATCTCTCTTTCGGAGCACTCTCGCTGCTTATCATACTGATATTGTGAATGCCAAAATAACCTACTTTGGGCAGACAGTAGAAGGGGCCATTAACAAACCTAAAGCCCTATTTGATCTAGTCCAAACCCTTTCTACCCCTAAGATAGGACATAATACTGATTACGACTATTCGGGATAACATAAACATTGAGGCTATGACAGCCACGATTGTCATAGCTCCTGGTCTTGGTCCACTTTTCCCCTTTTTTCCAACTCAGATGTTTTATTAGCTATCCAGAAACTGAAATCTGCCTCCCTTGCTCATGCCATACCCCTGGGCCTCTTGCAAGATACATCCGCCAACTTAATTAACTATATTACCTCAGCTGTAAACATTTCATTCACTACAGGAGTGATCCCGAGTTCCCTCAAGCCCACCCTAGTTATTCCTCTGATGAAAAAGCCTTCTCTTGACCCAGAAGTGCTGGCCAACTATCGTCCCATTTCACACCTGTCATTTTTGATGAAGGTTCTGGAAGCACTGGTATCGCCCCTTCTCTCTGCCTTTCTGGAAACGTCCCAGTTCCTTGACCCGTTTCAGTCTGGTTTTCGACCTGGCAGAGGCACTGAATCTGTTTTTAATTCAGTGATGGACGATCTGATGCGTCTGGGGGACCAGGGCGATGTCGGCGCAGTCCTACTATTGGATCTCTCGGCTGCTTTTGAAACCGTCGACCACTCTCTCCTCATCTCTCGGCTTGCTGAGGCCGGTATCTCTGGCCAAGTTCTCGACTGGTTCAGAGCTTTCCAGGCGGATCACTCGCAATCCATCTCTCTCACTCCTTTCCACTCGGCCCCTGCACCCCTTTTCTGTGGAGTCCCTCATAGATCAGCATTGTCTCTTATCCTATTCTACATTTATATAAGATTTCTGCTGCTCCTCATCGAGGCTCATGGGTTCCGGTTCTACTCATATGCCGATGTGCCCAGATTTTGGTCCATTTAGATCTGACTAAATATGAAACGGCCACCCAGTTAAGAAACCGTCTGGAGGAACTGGGGACATGGATGACACTGAATTGGCTACAGTTGAATGGTAGTAAAACCGAAGTACTAGTTCTAGGGACTTCCACTCCTCAACTGTTCTGGACACCAGAGTTTTGGCCCACCTCCATTAGCCCCCTGTTGAACTGTAGATTCTTACTTCCTGTTAGAGAACCCTGGAATCCCGTATGGACCTTACTTTGTAAATAACGGGCTTTTGACACATTGTTAGAAATTGACCCATGGACACACATACAATTTTGAGGTGTGACTGTATCTGTTGAGAAAATACCAGATAACCGACTGTTGATCAATTGGATATTTCCTTCTACATGTACTGGCTCAAAGCCAGCAGGATGTTAATACACTATCACCAATTTATCCTCACACCACTAGGCGCATGGTGTTCTTCCGTACGAATGTCACACAGAACTCAAGCTGGTTCAATCTGTTCCACTACGCAGGAAATTAGGAGTGTTTTTCTGTACTTATGACACACAGCACTCAAGATATCTGTTCCGCTACATAGGTCATCAGGAGGGCATACCAGTCGCATTATCCTCATAGGTCTGCGACGTTGGTTACTGGAAGTGAGAGTTAGTAAACAAATGCAAGTCTTCATCCACATAGAACGGGTGATTTATAGGACACGGAGTGACGGTGCCACTGTCATTCACACTGAATTGAAAATGCACATATTTAGAGGACTTTGAATAGGTAGAGAGCAACATTTGACATATTTGAATGACACACATTCAGCTGCGTACATCACAGTGTGCACGCGCGTTCACATATCCACATTATCTCGCAGTAAAAACAATGAACACAACATAGGTATGATTTATTTCATTTTAGCGAGACGCATGAGAATCGATACCCGCTCTTTGAGACGGGTTGACCGAAGGACGCTTGTTGCCATGACAATGCTACAAACAACATTGTGACCGAGTCCCGCCCTCCTGTTTCCATGGGAGGGTGGGACGCGAGGCAGTGGCACTCCGGCACTTTGCTGCTGGAGGGCGACGCCGTTCATGGTCACCATAGCAACATTTAAAAACCTTGGTGAGCCGCGCGTCCACGCAGTTCTCCTCGGCACACACTGCTGCTCTCACAACGCTGCCAATAAGGAAAGAGAACTTAGTTTTACATTCAGAGCGATGGCATTCACATATTGTAGATATTTATAGAGGGATATTTTTTACAGGCAGCCGCATCTTAGAAAAAGGGATTCGCATTAAGGAAGGTGGGGAATCTTAGGAGAGAGACTCCCTCATTAATGTTATGTTATGTTATCACTATTTGTTAAGTGCACGTTCACCTGAAGGCATCATGGCGCTGGAGAGGTGAGGAAAGATATTCTACAATTCAACTAGAAAAACCGGGTCTTCAGCTACTAACGGAAGGCAAGATGGTCCGTGATCTCCCGCAGAGGTCGAGGAAGATCGTTCCATGCCTTAGCGGCAGCAACTGAAAAGACACGTCCACCCTTACGGGCTAACTTAACTCAAGGCACTGCCACCAGCAGGGCTGCTTACGATCGAAGAGATCGAGTAGGCAGGTAGCAGAGGAATTTTGCTTGCAGGAACTCTGCACCTACGCAATAAAAGGCTCTATGCACTATGCACAGAGACTTAAACATGATCCGATGGGCGACAGGGAGCCAATGTAGTTGCCTCAATAGTGGGGTCATATGTGCTCCAAATGGAGGGCGAATGATGGCTATTGCGGCAGCATTTAAGAGCAACTGCAAGCGGCTAATAAGGTAGCCGGGCTCAGCCAGATGCAGAGAATTGCAGTAGTCCAGAATGCTAAGGACCAGAGCAGCAACCACTGGGACTTGATTAGCTGTGGGAATGAAGGAAGAACCTTCCGGAGGACCCGGAGTTTGAAGTGGCCGTATTTACACACTGCTTTGACCCGAGTATCACAGGTTGCATAGTTCCGCAATTTGATTCACTCACCTGTATGTGGATGGTTGATTGTTTCTCCCTTAAGTACATGACCACAATTACCGCAGTTGAGACAAGGAAATGTCCCAATACGTTCCGTTCTCCTCCTCGCTATTGTGGGTTTCGTTCTGACCAACCTGTCCCTGAAGTTTCTGCTCCTTTGATAGGCAAAGGTGGGAAAGTCTCTGAACAAATGTTCTACTCGCTGGCCGCCTGTGACTGTTTTCCAATTCTTCTTGATGATACCTTTTATCCTATTACTCTGTTTGGAATACTTAGATACAAAAACTAATGGTTACTCTGCGACTGGTTTATCCTTGATTTTGAGTAGATTCTCTTTCTTCTGAGCTTTCATCCGTGTTTTAGGCTATTTGTACTTCTTCCACAGAGTATCCCCTGTTGATGAATTTGTTGCCCATCTCTGTTACCTCTTGTGCATAGTCTTCAGGGTCACTTACGATTCGTTTCACACACAACATTTTGTTATGCCACTAGGCACATGGTGTTATTCCGTACGAATGTCACACAGAACTCACGCTGGTTCAATCTGTTCCGCTACACGTTGGGTTGGCTGTGCTGAACGGTATGTGCATGTCTCTGTACATTGTCCATATTGCAACTTTCTGATGCTGATGACTTCCTTTCATGGCGCAATATGTTAAAACACTTCATCACTCAAGGGTCTTGTAAAGGCCATCCCATAGCAAACGGAAATGCGAACATATGGCTCCCTAATGTACAACACGTGCAATGACCTAAACCATGTGCTCGTCACCACATAGCACCTCACTTTGGTTGTTCCACCAAGTGTAAAATGCTCTCTGCACCCATTATTCAAAGGTCACCATCCTCAGAGAGATGCAGAGGCAACTCTGCATGGCTGCAGTATGCTGTGCTGGCTGTCGTCAAGGGATAGGCTCTTGGGTGCATGGCCAATGGCCAGCGGCCTACGGCCATGTACCTAATAGTTCAGGCCTTAACCACACCCAGCACAAAATAATGGCCTCGTGAAGGGGAACATTTGCCACATACCACAATCTACAAACGTACCATAGGATGGGTGGTGCAAAGGGCAACTCATGCCAAACGCAAACAGTGCCATGTGCCTTTCTAATATCCAAGGTTGTGGAATAATGTACACCACATTGTACTGGACGCATATCAGGTCACTTGTGCTGTTCTACCACGTCTACATTTTTTTAAACCATTTCTTAACGTCACCACCATCAGAGACATGCATACTTAAAACTGCATGTCTGAGTTATGGTGGTGTGCTATGGTGCAGGGCTAGGCTCTTCAGTGCCTAGCCTACGGCCTTTTGCCATACACCCAACAGTGTAGGCCTTTGCCACACTCAGCACAACATAACAGAGCCATGCAGTTGAACAAGTGGCCAGGTACATGCAGGACACCCCTAGCCACTTCTAAGCATCCACTACTTCACCACTGCACCCACAGGACACACTAGAGGAGTCGTCACTCCATGAGGTCCAGGCTTGTACTACACAGTGTAAGAATTGCAACCAATCCCCACAACCATGAAAGCAACATTGTATGTAATGATCACACACCGCACACCGACGGCAAGAATGTGAAATCTACTTCACCCCAGGGCACATATTTGGCGGTGCAAGGTGGCCACTCATTCATGGAAGGGGCTAAGGGCTTAGCACACACAACACACCATACTGCAGTGTACGTTTCAAGTTTTATGTGGTCTTCATTGTACTCCCCTTCTGCCATTGCTCTACCATCACTGACCGCTAGGGCCTCACCACACACAGCACACCCTAGTACAACCCATGTTTTACTTCTCATGTTATGTGTAATGCACTCCCTATCTGCAATTGCGCCTGCCAACTTTCACCCTGAGCACATCTCTACATGCATGGCTCCATGCCGTTGTGTTGCCTGTGCTGAACGGTATGTGAGTGGATGTGTACATTGTCCATATTGCAACTTTCTGATGCTGATGATTTCCTTTCATGGGACAATGTGGTCAAACACTTTCTCAAGCAAGGGTCTTATAAGGGCCTAACCATTGCAAACACAAATGTTGACGTGTGGCTCCCTATTGTGCAACAGGGACAATGATGGTGTCTATCTTCATGCCACTCTATCCCTATCCCGTCAAACAAACGCAGTCAGATCCTCCTCAGCATACACTTGCAAACTCATTGCAGCTTGCAGGCCATTTCTGACCACCCCTAACACGGTCA
Organism: Ambystoma mexicanum; assembly: GCF_040938575.1. Lineage (NCBI taxonomy): Eukaryota > Metazoa > Chordata > Amphibia > Caudata > Ambystomatidae > Ambystoma > Ambystoma mexicanum. The sequence goes on from NC_090921.1 coordinate 34,711,176, forward strand.
CATTGGCCAGAACTCTTATTATGGCCAAAATCGACTATGGGAGCGCCCTCTACCTTCGAACGAGCCAAGAGAATCTGAACAAACTGCAAATCACCCAGAATAACGCTATCAGAGCAGCCCTAAACATCCCACGAAACCACCACATCTCCGAATCTAGATCCAACCTACACTGGCTACCGGTCAAACAGATAATTTCACTAAAAGTCCTAGGCCTCACCCACAAATGCCTAGCTAACCAAGCCCCACCATACCTCTTTAGCCGGATATCCCGACATGCGCCCACCCGCCCGCAAAGAACGGCTCAGACCCACTGCCTAACCATCCCGAGGTTCAAACTACAAAAAGCGGGTGGATCTAGCTTCCCCGTTCTAGCCTCCAAGCTCTGGAATGCCCTTCCCATCTCCATCCGATCTGAAGAATGTTTTAGTGCATTCAAATCTAAAACCAAATCTTGGCTCTTCAACCACCCATGATGCCCGAACTAGCCCCCGGGAAACGCCTGCCCTAATCTTTCTGTAGATATGTAGATTGCTGTATGCTTTGAATTCTATGTGCAGTTAATGCTGTGAATATATAAAATTGTATGCTTTTGAAACTATTTCTAAATTGCGCCCTGATGCCTCCGGGCCTGATGGTGCGCGTTACAAATAAAAACGAAACAAAACGAAACGAATGATGAACACCATATGCTAATGTACGCATAGCAGCTCACTTCTTTTTTTTCTTTTTCTTTTGGATTTGTAGAGCGCACTGCAGCCCGAAAGGCATTGAGGCGCTATAAGAGGAACGTAAAAAGGCTTGATTCCGGGTTACATGAATGCCGTCCATAGAAGTAATCTTAGTACAAGGTGCATGGTTACAATACAGAGGACGATACGGTACAGGTTGGTTTTGATGGCCCTGCGAAAGACCGCATGAGAGTCAATTAGCCTGATTTGTGGAGAGAGGGCATTCCAGTAGGTCACAGCCATAGTTGGGAAGCTGATGCCACCGGCACGAGCTTTGCGTATTTTGGCAACGGTTATCTAGTTAGAGTATGGCATTCTGGCTGGCCTGGAAGCAAGGGGTTTGGAGATCCTTTGGACCAGACGAGGGGGGGCCTGGTCGTGGGTTTTGAAATGATCCTTTCCTTGACAGGTGACCAGTGGACCTGCCTCTTGAGCCCTGAGATATGACCCCTGCGTGATAGACCATTGGCGTTATTTTGAGCTAGTTGCGGTTTAGGAAGATTTTTGCCTGAGGTTCCTACAAGAAGGGCATTACAGTAGTCCAGTCTAGATCCAATTGTTGCCCTGGCGATGGCGAGACAGTTGGGATAGGAACGGTCTCACTGCATTAATAATTTTGGAGTGATATGCTGAGGAGGATACTGTTCATGGTCAGGTTGGGTTCCAAATACACACCCAAGGTCTTAATAGCTTGTGAGACAGTGATGGGGATATTGTCAACTATGAAGGAGCTGTATTGTTTATCCAGCCTGCCCAGGGTGGACGGGGAGCCAATAAAACGAATTTTGGTTTTCTCACTGTTGAGGCATAACCAGTTTTCGGCCGTTCAGGATTGGATTGTTGAATAGATGGAATTGTGGGTGTTCAAGTCAGACAGGTAGTCACCCGAGAGGGGGATGAGCACCTGGGTATCATCAGCATAGTTTGTATATGAGATGACCAGTGCGTCCAGGATTTTGAACAATGGCCTCGTGAAAAGGTTGTAAAGGGTGGGAGAAATGCAAGAACCCTTTGGGACCCCGCATCTAATGATGCTGGGGTTGGCACAGGAGGATTCGGAGAAGAACTTCATTGTTCTGTCCTGCAGCAACAAAGTTATTCAGTTACAGGCCCTTGGGGAGAAGTTTGCTGCGGTGGAGAGATGATGGCAGAGGGTCTTGTGATCCACCAAATCAACGGCAGCGGATAGGTCGAGGAGGAGAAGGAGCGGAGGTTTACCTGCATCTCTGAGGTCCTCCATCTGGTTTTTGAGGTCGAAGAGGGCTGGTTCGGTGCCATGTCGCAGCCGGAACCCTGACTGCCAGAGACCGAGAAGATGGTTGCAGGTAGGCTGCCTTGTCCAGGATTATTAATAAGAAGGGGACAGTGATAATGGGACTGTAGTTCCCTGGGACCGATGGGTCTAGGGAGAGTTTTTTAAGGAGCAGACGAATGCACGCTTCCTTAAGTCCAATTGGGACATGGCCAGACTGGAAAGAGGCGTTAATGAAAACCGTGATAAGAGAGGCAAGGGAGGGGGCACAGTCCTTAATGACCTGTGCTGGGCAGGCTTCCCCTTTACAATTGGACGGTTTAATGGATCTGAGGAGGGCAATGACTTCAAGTTCACTCATATCCTTAAATTCAACATGGGTGATTGGCTGGAGTTGGATACTGGTGACGGGCTACTGTGGCTGTCAGCTATTAGGTTGGTAAGTGCCTGTTGGTGGGCAAGGTGGGTAAGGATTTTGGAGTGCAATGTGTCCAGCTTATCCAGCATGGCAGATTGAATTTTATTACACCACGCCTCATCCTTTAGAAGGGTGGGAGGCGGGGAGGCAGGGTTCTCCAGCTCTCTGAAGATGGTAAAGATTTATTTTGTCCCTGATTTGGCATTAGCTATCGCTGTGTTGAAGGATGAAGCTTTGGCCTTAATGATGGCGGTTTTATAATCTTTAGACAAGGCCTTGAAAGCTGCTTTAGTAATCTCCTTAGGGTTGTTTCTCCAGGTAGTAAGTGCAGCCCTTTTATTGGAGCATAACTGTAGGAGCTCCTGGGTGAACCAGGCATTGGCATGCTTTTTTGGCTTTTGTAAGGATACGTGGAGCCACAGTGTCGATGGCCTGGGTGATGATCCTTTTGAATGCATTGGCGAGTACCTCAGTGTCATTGGAGAAAGGGGGCAGTAGTGTGGGCACCAAGAGGTGTTGGATGAGATTCGCCTTTGTGAGCTGCCGAGAGCTTCTTGAGAGTGCAGCAGGGAGAGGGATGGTAGGCTTAGGGGGCCCATCAAATTTAATGCAATGGTGTTCAGACCATGGAATGGGAGTGATCTCTATGATACAGAGGGAGCAGTTATGGTGGGACACCCAGTCTAATGTGCAGCCTTTAATGTGGGCGGGCCTAGAGATGGCTTGGGAGAACCCTAGGATGGAGAGCGCTTTATGAAGGGCAGTGGCCTGTGAATCATTGGGGTCGTTCAGCCCTAAGTTAGGAACGCCTAAGAGTATGAATTTGGATTATTCTTTTAGGTTATCTGAAAGTGAGTGGATTAAGCCTTCCTGGAAATCAGTGGTGGGGCCAGGAGGGCGATAAACGACGTGGAGGGCCATGGTACAGTTATGGGAGAGCTTCATGAGCAGAGGGTAGTCAGAACTCTGACCAAGGTTCCCTTGAATCCTCCTGATCGAGAGAGTCTCCTTGGCGGTGACAGCTACCCCACGGCCTCTATGAGAGGAGTGGTCTTGTCTATAGACCAAGTGTACAATGTCCTCCGCAACCATTGTGTGCTACTGACCAACTTCAAATGCATGCAGAGTGACAACTGCATTGCTGCACTATGTTGTGGTGGCTGTGATGAAGGCCTAGGCTGTTGGGCACATAGCCCACGGCCTACGGTCTTCGGCAATGCACCCGACAGTCTAGGCCACACTCACCGCAACATAACGCATGTGCCATAAATCACAAAGACAACATACGCACCAGCACTTCCACTCATCCGCTGCACCATAAAGCAGGGAGGCAAGGACACATGTTCCACTTACCGTAATGCAGAAACATATTGTGTTTGGCAGTGCTACCCACTTCCAATCACAAAGCATTATAAGCATGCCAACCAAACAAGACAATATTCACCACATTGGGCCTGCTCCCAACACTTTAGTACGTGCATTAAACCAATGGTGCGTAGTGCACTGCAACACTTACTAATCTGTGCAATGCACACTATGCAAGAACATATACGAACCATTTGTATCGTGACCTCTTCCATATGTACACTATTCCGACTGTTCACTGCAGCATCTCCACCCATACACTGACAACTGTAGGTTGTTCTATCAATCACCACACCCATGCAACCAACACTGTGTGCACTGCAGCCGAACCACACACAAAAAGCAACAATGTGTCACCTACTTTAACCCAGTGCACATACCTTTTCAACCAGTAGGCATACTTTTCTGTGCTAGGGCTGCAGCCATGCATCGATGGGGCTACGGACTTACCTCACACAGCACACCATAGTACAGGCTATCTTTAAATCCTCATGTCTCGTGGAATGCACTCCCCTTCTGCAAATGTGCTTGCCACCACTCATTAAAGAAAGACATCGCTGCTGCACCTGTCATGCAATAACGAAGGCTGGCTGCCATGACCACACAAGATTGTTGCCTGTTGAGGTATCCGCACATTGGCGGAGCATGCATGGATAGTGCTGGCACACCACCATCGTCTTCTAATGAGATATATCACATGAAGCACTTCTCACTCCAGCTCCCTTTCGATCCCTTCTTCCCACCACCAGATGCCGTACGCTATGTTTTTCAGCCCCTTTCGCCACTGCATTGTCCTCTGATACAACATGCCGCGTCATGGAACACTTTTCACACACATTCCGTCACTGCACACTGCGTTGCAATCAACATTTTGACCGCGCAGCGAACAGGGAAATGGGACGCTGGAGTTGAGTCAGATATGACTAATTTTAGTGTGCACAGTGCTACATACAAGAGGCCCAGGGGACTTACACAATTCCGCCTCTGGAATTCCTGGGGTCGTAATGACCCGGTGATTCCGGGAATCACAGAGGCAGAATGGTAATACGAGTCCGGAGGTAACCTGCCAGTTTTTTTCTGCTCAGTTACCGCCGGACTCGTAATGAGGCCCAATGACTTAGAGTCTTGCCACACACACCACAACACTATCCTCCAATACACCATGGTGACTTTCCCAAAACATTTGACGCACAGCACGCTTCCCTCGTCCAATGTTCGCCGACATCACAGCGTACCACAGGCCAATGAGACTTCGGTCCGTGGCGATAACAGGAAAATCACTAATGTTTTAGATGTACATTTCAGTTCTTTGCAACAAAAGTACTGGTCGGATTTCCACCAAACACACAAAAGCACACTTTCTGACCCAAGCCCCCGCTCCTGCTGCAAATTTGGTGAAAATCCGTCCTGCTGTTCGGCCTGTAACCTTGCGCAAAGTTTTTGCCCATTCAGTCTATGGAAAAATACATTTTTGGGGTCTCCCCCTATAACTTTGCCTTCCCCGCCCCCTGCACGAAACCTCACCCAAAAAAATTCAGAGCCAGCCATATACTTGCTTTGCAAATATTGGTAAGGATTCCTCCAGGGGGAGCCAAGTTATAAGCCACCGAAAAAGTGCTCTTCCTATGAGTTTAGCAACTTAACCAAAACTAGACGGCTGTTACTGCAGGCCGTGTAATATGAGCTGTGTAAGGAACTCATGGTGGCAACAGTAAAGACAGACACAAGTGATCACAGTTCAAGGGTGTTTATTAAACTGTATATGCGGGTTGGAAAACCACATAATCTAAACGTAAATCTAAGATGGGAGCAAGCTACGACCATCAAATAATAATAGGCTGTCCTTGTGGCATCTTGTCAAATGAGAAGAGCCTATACTAGAAAAAAACTATTGCCAATCCTTACCTCACAATAGTGTGGGATAATGTTCACCAGAAAAGAAAGAAGTGTTCACCAAAAAATAAGTCAGGATGGTATGGCTGGGGTCTCCCTTCCCCACGATTTTAGCACGGGACAAAGTGGGACTCTTGAGCAGACACACTTCTGGGCCTCGCCAGCACAAGGTTATATTTCCTTGCAACAATGCCAGGCTCTTCCAGGGTCAAGTCTCTGTTCTACAAAGTCTCTTGCCTTGGAAGGCCTGATGGACCATAAACAACAAACAAAATGTATCTTGAATAATCTTCACGTGGGGCGATCTCTCTTCACCCTTGGATCCCCTCAACCGGGCTCCGATCCTTCTTGCAACGTGGACATCCCTCGATCGGGTTCACATTTGTTACCACAATGTTCACGGGTGTGTTACTGTTCACCCTAATTCGCAGGCATCCCTCAGCCGGGTTCACAATTTGCCTCATTCAACAGTTCACCTTGGTTTCAACACAACGTGAGATTCATTTCCCTGAACTTCCTACTGGCATCCCTCTGTCAGGTTCACATAGCCATTCTAACACATTCTTATCAGATAGCTGGGTTTCCCTTCCCTTAGCCTTCCTCTTGGCATCCCTACATCGGGTTCACACGTACCTATTCCCTCTTAGTTATGGGTCAAAGACTTTCGATTGTGCAAGGGCTTTTACTCGACCCTTGTATGACTACTCTGAGCTCTTGCGTCGGCTCTCCTAGGGCCTTCTGGGATCTGCAGTTTTAACAAACAGGGACCTGCCAGAGTCTTTCAAAACGAGCGCCCACTTGGCCCCGGACTACTCTGCAGCTGGTCTCTCCCTGGACTGTTTCAACAGTTCCGTAACACACAAAGGGCCTCATTACGGGTCCAGCAGTAACCCTGCCGGTGCTGCCAGCGGGTTGCTGCCGGACCTGTAAAATATTACCGCCGCCTGACTTCCCCATGCCCCCTGGCTATTCCAAGTCTGGCGCCCGGGAAGTCAGGCGCCGGCATTTTTGTTAGTCCCCATTCCCATGGAGTTCCATAGGACTCCATGGGAATGGGGACATGGAAGCACCAGCACCATTACTAACAGTGCCGGTGCTCCTGTGAAAAATCTGTGAGCGGGTGCCGTCCCGTCCGGCAGGTCTGGCTCTGTGGGGCGGGACGGCACCCATCCGCAGAGTTGTAGTATGCCAGTCTGGAAACATCGGTGCCGGTAAGCTTACCAGCACGTTGTTTCCGGACCAGCAGTTATAATGAGGCCCAAAGTCTTTTTTCTTTCAGTTTACGTTATGTTGCCATTTGCAACCTTCGATTAACACGGTTCCGTTTACTATCGGTTCTCCCTCCGATTCCCCCGCTGTGATGAACCGCTTGGTATTTCTTGTCTCTGGAGTCAAGGACGGTATCACAGTAGCAATCGTCTCTCCCTGACTTGGTTATCGTGTGTCGAAAGGCTCCTTGCACCGTTGACATCTACTACACCATAAACTGGCTGTTGTTCCCGTCCTTATGATTCCTTTCACGGAGGCTTTGCGTGTCTGGGTCTAAGAGGGCAAGGACACTTCCCTCCTTGTCGTCCTTTCGCTAATCGCTGCCTTTCTCCTTCTCTTGTACTGCCATCCTGGAATGGATTAGCTGTCTCGTTGTGCGGTCTGCCTTGCTTAAAGTGTGCTCTCGTACTCCACCTTTTATCCCTGCGGTGAAGGGAAAGGGTTGTGAGGTGTGTGTGATTTTTGTTAATTGCCTGACTCTGCCTGACCCTTGTGTTGGGACTTGTCAGGTAAACGGCCCTGGTGTTAGTCCATTGTCTTTCGTGGTGTAAGAAAGTGTTGGGGTCGGAAAAGGGGCGGGGTGGGTAGAGCTTCTGAATATCATACGGGGTAGGATGGGGAAATGTGTTATAAGGAAGGAGGTACTGCATCTCACCCGTCGGTATCCCACCTTCACTCCTCCCCGAAGACCCCCCATCCAGGTGATCGTCCCCCACTGGTCCACCCCCAGGAACTGGATCCAATAGCGATGGCCGTGTCCTGGCAACCTGTATGACAGATCCCTTGGGGCTAGCGGGTGAGACACCTTCAGGTTTCTCACAGCTGTTTCCAAATGTTTTCTTTTGGAGTACACCACTCTCACCCCAAATTGTCCACAGACATCCGGATCACTCGGCAGTCACTGACGTTTTGAACTAATTCACAAGTGTACCTTGAGTGCAGCCTTTAAAACCTTTGGCTTTCAGCTAAGTTCATTTTAGAGAGAATTGCACTTCAAAATACCTCCAGTATGCCCCCTATAAACAAGAATACTGATAGAGTGATGAGGGGGTCGTCCACACTAACAACCCTGAGGAGAAAGTGGAGCTAGGGTTGCTCAGTTAAGTTACTTGGTTTGACATGGGGCTCCCAAAAAGTTTGAAACGTCAGCAGCTTTCACTCTTAATGATGACATTTCCACTACAAATGTCACTCCATTCATCTCATTTCTGTTGGTGAGTTTTCTTGGTTATTCTCTTTCGCTTCCTCCGTTTGTCATTGTTCTCCCAGTGTTTGTATCTCTTCAATGGTAAGGTCTTTAGTTGATGACAAGGATCCACTTAGGAAGATCTCCTGCTCTGAAACCAGTCCGGCACTGTTTGTTCCATTTCCAAGTGTCCATTCTGCAAGTTGACAATTATGCCGGTTTTGTGGCTGCGTGTATTTTGCTTTGGATGCTGCTCAGGTTGTATAAATAGAGTTTACAGAAGACGAACACCACAGCAGAGCTAACAATGTTTACATGCAACATATTTTCAGTTTCATCCTATATGCGCAGTTAGTAACATGCAGTTTAGGAGCCAATACCAGAATTACTTCTCGGCAGTAGTTTTGATCGTGGGTGTGAGGTCTGTTGCTGTTCGGTCTATATCACAGCAGAGATGTTACCAATTTATAAAGGCTCAGTTTGGTTGCTACCCACCTTAGAGTAAACCGTCTTTGTGCTATCTCTGACGTGTCCCCAGATGTAACCTCATGTCTTGCACTAGAAGGGCTTCTCCCCAGAATGCAGCCTCTGATGTGCCTTCAGGTAAGACATAAGAGTAAAGTGTTTACCACATTCCCTACATTCATAGGGCTTCAACCCGGAGTGTATCCTCTGATGCTTCTTCAGGTTGGACACCTGGCTAAAACGCTTACTGCATTCAGTGCATTCATAGGGCTTCTCGCCAGAATGAATCCGCTGATGTACCCTCAGGTGTGATGCCCAAGTAAAGTGCTTGCCACATTCCGTGCACTCGTAGGGCTTCTCCCCAGAGTGGATCATCTGGTGATTGTTCAGGTTTCCGATCTGCGAGAAGCATTTATCACACTGTGGACACTGGTACGGCCTCTCCCCTGTGTGGGATCTCTGATGTATCCAGAGATGTGACATCTGAGTAAATTGCTTTCCACATTCCATGCACTCGTAGGGCTTCTCCTCAGAATGGATCTTCTGATGTTTCTGCAGATGTCGGATTTGACTGAAGGTTGTCTCGCACTCTGTACACTGGAATGGGCCCTCGCCTGCGTGGGATGTCTGATGTCGTCTTAGCTCAGAAGACTGATTAAAATGTTTGCCACATTCTGTGCACTTGTACAGCTTCTCCCCAGAATGGATCCTCTGATGCTTATGCAGGCTTCCAATTTGAGAGAAACGTTTCTCACAATATGTACACTGGTATGGTCTCTCCCCTGTGTGGGATCTCAAATGTGTGTACAGATTGTAAGGCGAAGTGAAGCTTTTGTTACACTCTGTGCACTTATAGAGTCTTTTGTCCATGGAGGATTTCTTGTGACTGGCTAGACTTGGTCTGATAGCTGAGCGCGGGTCACAGAAGTTGCTGGTAGATATCTCCTTCCTGTGGCCCTTCAGATGGGTCATGAGTTGGGAGCGCTGGATAAAGCCCTTCTCACAGTCTGTGCATTTATAGGGCCGCACGTGACAACTCTTATGCCGTTGAAAGGCGAGTTTGTCTGTAAAACCTTCCACACAAACAGTATATGTACAGGGAATTTGGTTTTTCTGCGAGTATGTTGATCTTTTTGCCAGTTTCTCGGTTTTGATAATGGCCCTGTTTTCTGTTGAAAGAAGCAGAGATTCCAGTTATTATTTTCTGCCATCACAGGTGCAAAAGGTTAATTAAGCTGGCAAGAGCTGCATTTGTGTGTCGATGCCCCACTAATGCACTGTACGATTCTGAGTGCCTGCATTTGTTCCCTTGTGCCTCAGATGAAATCTGAGAATGAAAAGAATTTTAGAACTTATGCAGCTCAGAAATGCACAATGTAAAAAATGTAATGAAAAGCTTAGGTATTGCATGCCATTAAATGTATATTTAATTTCTTACACATTTCCGTCGTACATGTTATGCATACATGGAAAGCATAGATAGCAGCTGACAGTGCCTGAGAACAGAGCAGGAGGATCCGCAATCACTTGAAGAGGCAAAAGGGCTGTGAGATTCTACGACAAGGAAATTACAGTGTCCAAGTGCCTTAGTTCATACGTCTATACTAATTGAAACCTCAATATAACTGATAAGAGATTTTAGATCATTTCCCTGATTACCCTTGCTATTGTGCCTTACCCAGTCGAGCCAGTAGCAGTAATCCTAGTACAGGGACTCGGGGTGATGAGGAGTTCTTATTTCCTCCAGATCCCTTTCTACCCTCGTGTTAAGATGGATTTCTGAACCGTGTCCTGGAGGGGCAGAGGTTCAGAAGGCCAGCTTAGTTTCTTGGAACAGGGTAACCTCTGGACAAGCCAGACCAATCAGGGTAGGTCTCGCCAATCAAGACTAGGTCTCAAGAGGGGTGAGGGTGACTGAAAGCCCGCAATGAGCACACAAAGCAAGGACACTTACAAATTACTCCAAGCAGGTGTTATATTAAAAATATATACACATTTATTACAAGGCCTTTGTAATATCGACCATAGCGAGAAATCACAATAAAACTCAAGTAAACCAACACATACCAAACCAATACAATATATATACAAATACAAACGAGTCTAACGAGTCAGACGCACGAAATGTCTAGACCACCTAGATGGGGAGGAAAACAGGCAGTGCGAATAATAATTAGACCCAGTCCGCCTTCAGAGGCACCTAACTAAAAGGAAGTCCAAGCCCTACGAAGAGTGGAGCCTTGTGCTGAAAAGTACCTGCACACGCTGGTGCCAACGGGCAAAAAAGGGGAGTCTCTTCGAGGGAATCAGGCAGTTTAGTTCAGTGAACAAATGAAGATGAACAGAGCTCTGCGACTCAAGCGCAGCCTCCACTGTGGGCAGAAGCAGAGCGCGAGTATGGAAAGGCGTGCTGTTAGACACAGCGGGGAAAAGCTATGGGCTCCTGCAGGAGGGCAACCAGTTCCTAGCGATGCTACTCACCGGTCCCCGATGCAAGCAGACCCAGGCTTCTCCGCGTCAGTTTCAGTGCTGGCAGGTTCCAATACGAGCAGGGGACGTCTCGGCGTCGTGTAGATTCCGCAGTAGAAGTTGAATTGAGGACGTCCCAAACGCAGGGAACCCGCACAGTAGTTACCACAGCAGGGCAACCGAGCGGCCGTGTGTATTTCAGCCAAATGTACACTACTCACTTCAGACCTGGGAATGCCAAGTGTACGAATCGTGTGAGAGTGACAAGGACTCGTAATACAACACAACTTGACGACGGTTACAGAGCAAGACTCCTGGGTAGGCTAGTCAGTCTGCTGGATGGCCCAGAGACACTTCCGAAGGCTTACGTGCAGGAGATGGTAAAGATGCCGAGAATAGTTGTTCCCACTATTCCAAGGGTCGAAGTACCAGTACAGGCCTTCTTGTCCGATCAGAGGTAGAAAGGGTTTCACCAAGCGACAGCAGTGCAGAGGAGCAGTCCTTCAGCGGGTCACCAGCAATTCCTCGGTTCAGCCTCGTGGTTGCAGGATACTTGGCTCCTGTATTCCTTCATTCGTGAGAACTCAGGAGATCGACATGGTAGTGGTGTTTCCAGCCCCCTCTTATCCACGATTCCCTTCGCGCCACAACAGAGGGGACCCAATGGGAGATCTGCTCACAAAACACTCACACCATACGTGGACCTATCACGGACCACGGAGGTCCCAGGCATTCACACCACCCTAGACTCTCTGGCACCCAGGATGTGTATTGGGACCAGACATCCCAGCCCACATCCTGGAGGCACACACAAGGCCTGTAGAAGCCAGCGTAAGCATCTGTGTTTCGCGGGAAAGTACATGCCCAAATAAGGAAGGCCCCGGGTCGGCTCAACCTGGGGAAGGTGAAGGGGGCAAGACGGTCAGCGGACAGGACAACGAGCCTCGTGGGCTGGCCATTTTGGTAGCCAGGCCACTATTTTGGGCTAAGTGCGAGAAACGTGCTTAAACGCCAAAAGGAGCTCAAAAACACAAAGAAACGATCGCTGCCACCAGTCCCGTCCGTGATTCACTTGCACCGTTCGTTAACAATCCCAAGAGAGTATCTAGGGCCTGTAGTAGACTAGAGACCCAAGAGAGCAGTAACTTAGCTTACAGTGCCCTCTTGTGTCATGTTGCGCGAAAGCTGCAACATGATAAAAGAACTACGGAAAACAACGTTTCCCGGTACTGACTGTCTTAAGGGCAAGTCAGTTTCCCCGTAAGAATGGAGCGAAAGCCAAGAGGAGTGCGGCAGAAGGCTGCACTTCTCTGGCAAAGTCTAGATCCTGGTGAAAACAACAGCAAAAAGTTTAGGGGTTGCCACATGGACGGAAAATTACCCACAATTAAGAAATCGTTCCTAACACTCGCCCCTCCCAGACTATGGACAGGGGGAACTAATCCATCCCTGGATGAGACTCTTGTTCAGGTCGGTTAAACATTCTGGAAAACCCATCAGCATTGCTATGTTGGACACCCGGCCTATGATCAATAGTGAAGTCGAAGCCTTGTAGACTTATGGACCACCTAAGCAACTTTGGATTCTCTCCCTTCATGTTCATTAACCACTTTAAGGGCTTATGGTCAGTTTGCACAGTGAAATGGGTCCCATAGAGGTAGGGCCTCAGCTTCCGTAGGGCCCACACAACAAAGAAACATTCTTTCTCCACTGTGGACCATCTGAGCTCTCTGTCCTTAAGCTGGCGACTAATAAAACCAATAGGGTGTTCCTTACCCTTCTCATCTACTTGCGATAGTACAGCTCCTATCCCAGTGTCAGAGGCGTCCGTCTGCACAATAAAAGGTCTTTGATAATCAGGGGCCCTGAGGACAGGGGCCTGGCACAAGGAGTCTTTTAAGCCATTGAAGGCCTTCTCACACTCGTCGGTCCAAGTTACCTTCTTGGGTTTCTTCGGAGTAGTGAGGGCAGTCAGAGGGGCAGCTATGGTGACATAGTCTGCCATGAAGTTGCGGTAATACCCAGTGAGTCCTAAGAAGGCTCTCACTTGGGTCTGTGTAGTGGGGGTAGGCCAGTCTTGTACTGCTTGTACTTTACTGGGAAGAGGCTGTATCCTCCCTCCACCTACTTCATGTCCAAGGTAAACCACTGAGCCTTGTCCAATCTGGCATTTACTAGCCTTTATGGTCAAGTGTGCTTTCTGAAGACCCTGGAGCACAATCCCGAGGTGTTTCACATGGTCTTCCCAGGTGGCACTGAAAACTGCTATATCGTCCAGATATGCAAGACAGAATTCGTCCAACCCATTCAACACATGATTCACAAGCCTCTGGAAAGTGGCAGGTGCATTTTTCAACCCGAACGGCATTACCCTGAACTGGTAAAGGCCATCTGGAGTAGAAAACGCTGTCTTCTCCTTGGCATGTTCTGCTAAAGCTATTTGCCAATAGCCCGCAGTGAGGTCAAACGTGCTGAGGTACTTGGAGGCACCCAAAGTATCCACCAGCTCATCTGTTCGAGGCAAGGGGTGTGCATCTGTCTTGGTGACAGCATTCAGAGCCCTGTAATCCACGCAGAACCTCAAGTCAGAAGTGCCTGCCTTTGGAACCAAAACCACAGGGCTGGACCAAGGACTACTAGAGGGTTCAATCACCCCAAGGTCTAACATCTTGTTGACCTCGGTCTTAATGTAAGACCGTACTTTGTCTGACATCCTGTATCCCCTACTCTTGGTAGGTACACTGTCTCCTGTGTCTATGTTATGTTTGCACCAAGGTGTCAAACCAGGCGACTGTGAAAACAGGGGGGAAAACTGCCTAAGCAAACTTTTCACCTCAGCCTGCTGATTAGAAGTCAGGTGAGGGGCCACTCAGACACCCTCAAAGGAGCTATCTGAAGGACCGCTTTGGAACCTGTCGGGGAGAGGGTCAGACTCCTCTTCCTCAAAATCTGAAGCCAGTAGCAGTGCTGTGATTTCGACTCTTGGGACGAAAGCCTTCAGCCTATTTACGTGGAACACTTTTGGAGTCTGTCTAGGCCTTCCAAGGTCCACTAAATAGTTAACCTCACCCAGGGGCTCCACCACTGTGTAAGGGCCTGACCATTTGTCCTGTAAAGCTCGAGGCCTTATGGGATTCATGATCAGGACTTGCTGACCAGGTGTAAAGTTGATGAGGGAAGCTTTCTGGCCATACCAATGTTTCACCAGCTCTTGTCCTGCCTTCAATTTATCACTAGCCAAACCCATCAGAAGTACCATCCGTTTTCTGAGCCCCAGCACATAGTCAACTACGTTGGTAGTAACAGGGGGAATGGGCATCTCCCATCCCTCCTTGACTATGGCTAAGGGTTCCCGTACAGGATGACCGAACAGAAGTTCGAAGGGGCTGAAGCCAACACCCTCCTGTGGTACCTCTCGGTAGGCAAACAGTAAGCATGGTAAAAGAAGATCCCATTTTCTTCTCTGAGGTTCTTCCAGAGCCCCAATCATGCTCTTCAACGTTCTGTTGAAAAGTTCCACCAGACCATTGGTCTGGGGGTGATATGCAGAAGAGAACTTGTAGGTGACCCCACATTCTTTCCACATAGCCTGGATATACTTTGACATAAAGTTGCTGCCTCTGTCAGACACAACTTCTTTAGGGAAGCCAACCCTAGTAAAGATGCCAAGTAACGCTTTTGCAACTGACTTGGCAGTTACAGTTTTCAATGGGATGGCCTCAGGATATCTGGTAGCATAGTCGACTAGCACCAAGATAAACCTATTGCCTGAGGATGTCTGCGGGTCAAGGGGACCAACAATGTCAATCCCTACCCTTTCGAATGGTATTCCCACAACTGGGAGTGGTACCAATGGAGCTTGGATTGTTGAGCTACTCTTACCAGATAACTGGCAGGAGGCACAACTCCTGCAGTGACTTTCTACTTGCACCCCCACCTTGGGCCAGTAGAAGTGCATGGATAACCTTTGCTTGGTCCTCTTAATACCAAGGTGACCAGCAAGGGGCACTTCATGCGCCAGCTGCAGGAGGAAGGGTCTTACAGCAAGGGGAACCACCAACCTCCTATGGTCTCCTTCTGTAGACTCTGTGGGCTCACTATACAGGAGTCCACCTTCCCAATAAATCCGATGCAGCCCAGGAGGCTCACCCTCAAGCCGGGAGCAGGCATGTCTCCTTAGGCCTTCCAGAGATGGGCAGTCACGTTGGCCTTTACTGAATTCTTCCCTGTCAGGACCACCTTCTACTACAAGTCTTTTAGTTCAGGATGGTCGTTGGGGTCAAATACTTCAGGCATCGCCACCTCCTCGTCAGGCCCGGGCGATTGACCAACTTCCTCCACCGCAGTGGTAGGCGAGCTTGGGGGAATGTTCTCTTTCCCTCGTCTTGACTTGCTTACTCCTTTCGCCTTGGGTTTCCCCTTCGGCTGGGGCGGCGTATTGGTCTTGGCCAATGCTGCCTGTGTTTGAGACCGTGTGCAGGGTCTGTCGGCAGTGTCTTCTACGAGCCCTAAAGCTCTGAGATCATTGCCTAACAAGACCTTTCCTGGGACGTTTCTCTGAATGCTCACTGGAATCCTGACTGCTGTACCATTTAAAGTAAGATTTACAGGTATTACTGGAAACATGCGAGGTGGCCGTCAGCCAACTTAGTGGGCATCAGAGTAGCTCTGGCAACTTCCTCTGAGTCTACCAAGGTAGAATCCACTACAGTTCGACTGCACCCACTATCCCTAAGAGCTGGAGTATCCACTCCATTGATCAGCACACTGTCTTTAAAGTAGTGCTTGGTATTTTCTGGAATCCTAGCATAAGCCTCTGCGACTTTAGGCTCCCAGGAACCCAGGGAAACTAAAACTACCTCAGCTTCTATCCCGCTGGGGAAGGAGTCTGAGGATAAGGATGCTCCTGTAATCTCTTCTTCCTCGTAGGAGGAGAAGGCCAGATTAGCGGAGTGGACCCTCAAAGGTTTAACACCGGGGATCCCCCTTCACGTGGTCAGATGCTCCACAAGCAAAACAAGATCCTTTGGGTCTGTTTACATAGGGAGGCTTATTGCAACCAGAGTTCTGTTTCGGAGGTTGACCTCCACTACCCTGTGAGTTCTCTTGTGTCTTACCCTTATTTTTCTTTTTGTGGCCCTTTTGAGAAGAAGGTTTATCAGATCTCCACCCTCCTTATCGTTGGACTTTTTCCCTTCCTCCTGCTTACCAGGATGAGTTTTGTCCTTATGGGATACTTGATGTGACACCCATAAATCTGCAGCAATGGCCAGCTTCTTAGGATCTATCTCCTTCGAATCGGCCAAATGCTGCTTAAGCTCCGGGGAAGAAGATGCAAAAATATGTTCCAGCATGACAAGACTTATCATGCCTTCAAAGGTAGAAACATTATAACCTTCGACCCAGCCAGTCAAGTTTTTTAAGGATTCGGTTACATAAGATACCCAAGTACCACCCTCTTTTTTCTTATACTCTCGGAATCGTTTTAAATATTGGCCAGGAGTCTTTCCAAACTTTAAAATGAGAGTTTGCTTTAACATTGCGAAATCCGCTCGCTCAGCCTTCGACATTTCCATAATGGCACTACAGCCAGAATGGGGCAGTCTGCTGAGTAACCAGGCAACCTTATCAGCATTGTCAACTTGTTGAACTTCGCATGAATACTCAAATGTATTCAGCCAGTCCATAATGTCATTCTTTTCCTCATACACACTGAGCAGATCTTTTGGACACCGTGGATGAGAGGAGGCCCCAGACCCATGTCCAGGACCCTTGGATCCATTTGCAACCTGAAGCTTGGCCAGTTCCAAATGGTGATCCCTGTCTTTCTGTTTTTCAGCCTGTTCGATTTTTAGTTTGGTCATGTTGAAATCAAGCTCCTTCTGCCTAAACAGCAGTTCTTGCTCCTTGAATTCAAGCATGGCCTCCCCATCAACACTGGCAGAGGAAACATTAGACATCTCATCCTCCCTTTCCTCGTGGTCGCGGTGGACCAGTGCAGCGGCAGAACCGTCGGTTCTACCAGTGAGAGCAGCCCCACCTCCTTCCGCACTGTCCTCAGAAGTTATAGCATCAAGCTGCGCTTCTTGCCACACCACGATTCTTTGGATCATATCCATTTTGGTGCCTTGAGAGGGGACGCCTCTCTCCGCACACATCTTTTTCAATGTTTCGGATTTAGAAGCATTTAAAGTTAACAAGGTATTTGTTTCCATACTGTACGATAGGACTATGGCCTTTTAAAAGCTATACTACGACAATTCACTACGTGTCCTGGTAGGAATAACTTGAAATGCCTTCGCTCGTGCGCAACACTGGATACCTTCAGTCGTATCCCACCGCTGCCACCAATTTGTTAAGACCGATTTCTGAACTCTGTCCTGGAGGGGCAGAGGTTCAGAAGGCCAGCCTAGTTTCTTGGAACAGGGTAACCTCTGGACAAGCCAGACCAATCAGGGTAGCGATCGCGGCGGTCAAGACTAGGTCTCAAGAGTGGTGAGGGTGACTGAAAGCCCGCAATGAGCACACAAAGCAAGGACACTTACAAATTACTCCAAGCAGGTGTTATATTAAAAATATATACACATTTATTACAAGGCCTTTGTAATATTGACCGTAGAGAGAAATCACAATAAAACTCAAGTAAGCCAACACATACCAAACCAATACAATATATATACAAATACAAACGAGTCTAACGAGTCAGACGCACGAAATGTGTAGACCACCTAGATGGGGAGGAAAACAGGCAGTGCGAATAATAATTAGACCCAGTCCGCCTTCAGAGGCACCTAACTAAAAGGAAGTCCAAGCCCTACGAAGAGTGGAGCCTTGTGCTGAAAAGTACCTGCACACGCTGGTGCCAACGGGCAAAAAAGGGGAGTCTCTTCGAGGGAATCAGGTAGTTTAGTTCGGTGAACAAATTAAGATGAACAGAGCTCCGCGACTCAAGCGCAGCCTCCACTGTGGGCAGAAGCAGAGCGCGAGTACGGAAAGGCGTGCTGTTAGACACAGCGGGGAAAAGCTATGGGCTCCTGCAGGAGGGCGACCAGTTCCTAGCGATGCTACTCACCGGTCCCCGATGCAAGCAGACCCAGGCTTCTCCGCGTCAGTTTCAGTGCTGGCAGGTTCAGATACGAGCAGGGGACGTCTCGGCGTCGTGTAGATTCCGCAGCAGCAGAAGTTGAGTTGAGGACGTCCCAAACGCAGTGAACCCGCACTGTTTGTTACCACAGCAGGGCAACGGAGCGGCCGTGTGTATTTCAGCCAAATGTACACTACTCACTTCAGACCTGGGAATGCCAAGTGTACAAATCGTGTGAGAGTGACAAGGACTCGTAATACAACACAACCTGATGGCGGTTACAGAGCAAGACTCCTGGGTAGGCTGGTCAGTCTGCTGGATGGCCCAGAGACACTTCCGAAGGCTTACGTGCAGGAGATGGTGAAGATGCCGAGAATAGTTGTTCCCACTATTCCAAGGGTCGAAGTACCAGTACAGGCCTTCTCGTTGGATCAGAGGTAGAAAGGGTTTCACCAAGCGACAGCAGTGCAGAGGAGCAGACCTTCAGCGGGTCACCAGCGATTCCTCAGTTCAGCCTCGTGGTTGCAGGATACTTGGCTCCTGTATTCCTTTGTTCGTGAGAAATCAGGAGATCGACATGGTAGTGGTGTTTCCAGCCCCCTCTTATCCACGGTTCCCTTCGCGCCACAGCGGAGGGGACCCAATGGGAGATCTGCTCATAAAACACTCACACCATACGTGGACCTATCACGGATCACGGAGGTCCCAGGCATTCACACCACCCTAGACTCTCTGGCACCCAGGATGTGTATTGGGACCAGACATCCCAGCCCACACCCTGGAGGCACACACAAGGCCTGTAGAAGCCCGCAAAAGCATCTGTGTTTCGCGGGAAAGTACATGCCCAAATAAGGAAGGCCCCGGGTCGGCTCGGCCTGGGGAAGGTGAAGGGGGCAAGACGGTCAGAGGACAGGACAACGAGCCTCATGGGCTGGCCATTTTGGGAGCCAGGCCACCATTTTGGGCTAAGTGCGAGAAACACGCTGAAACGCCAAAAGGAGCTCAAAAACACAAAGAAACAATCGCTGCCACCAGTCCCATCCGTGATTCACTTTCACCGTTTGTTAACAATCCCAAGAGAGTATCTAGGGCCTTAAGTAGACTAGAGACCCAAGAGAGCAGTAACTTAGCTTATAGTGCCCTCTTGTGTCACGTTGCGCGAAAGCTGCAACATGATAAAAGAACTACGGAAAACAACATTTCCCGGTACTGACTGTCTTAAGGGCATGTCAGTTTCCCCGTAAGAATGGAGCGAAAGCCCAGAGGAGTGCGGCAGAATGCTGCACTTCTCTGGCAAAGTCTAGATCCTGGTGAAAACAACAGCAAAAAGTTTAGGGGTTGCCACATGGAAGGAAAATTACCCACAGTTAAGAAATCTTTCCTAACACCTCGTTCCTAGGCTGCCACTTCTTGGCTCACATTCACACCCATTGGACCCCACTACGAGTTCAGCGGTAAGTAGAAAAGGTTGCGGTAATGGAATTACCGCCACGTTTACCACTCTGCCAAATTAAGGATTCCAAAAATGAGTGTTAATTTCGCCCGCGGAATTAGCGGCAGCTATATTTCTGCCAAAAAACAGGGGAATTAGTGTTGGTGGCAAGTCCACCTGCAGAATTAGCATGCTGTATTACAAGTAAATACTGCCAAAAATGGCAGTAATTATGCAAAAGACACAGTGCAAGTACCTCAACCTAAAGGGTAGAGGTAAATGCAAACAGGTGATGGAAATTAAGAAACAGGTGCATGAATATCCTGGCAGCTCGGCTGAGTCCGGATATGCACACCTTGGTCCACCCCGGCCAAACGGAATTCATCCCTGGGAGATCCACGATGCACAATCTCAGGCGGTTGCTTTTGATTCCTGATAAACACAGACAGTGGGAGTGGCTGGCGGTGGTGAGTTTGGACTGGTAGAAAGCCTTTGATTCGGTCCCATGGGAATTCCAACGGCTGGTCTTGGAAAGAATGGGCCTCAGGGTCGGTTTTCTTGAGTGGGTTAGGATGGTGTACATCGGCTCTTTGTCTAGGGTTTGGGTGAATGGGGTTGGTTCCTGCGCGTGAAGGTACTCAGGGATATGCGTCAGGGCTGCCCATTGTCCCCGCTCATACTTGCACTGGTGATTGAGCCCCTAGGGAGAATGTACAGGATCAGGCATGAGCATATGGGTTTGAAGCTGGGGGGTGGGGACAGTCATTGCATCTCCATGTACGCTGACGATGTCCTGTTGTATGTTTGGAATCCCCAGGACAACTTGGGGCAGGCTTTTGTGGCAGTGCAGGAGTTCGGACAGCTTTCGGGGCTGGTGGTTAATAAGCCGAAGTCAGTAGTGTATGCACTGCCGACAGATGACAGCAGGGGCTTGGATCATTTTGGGATGCAGGTGTTGACTGTGGGTTTTAAGTACTTGGGCATACGGATAAGCGTTGACTGGGAATGGATGTACACCCAGAATGTTACTAGGTTGCTTACGGCTTTTGAAGGACTTACACATTTTTGGATCCAGTTTCCCATCTCTTTACTGGGACGCACGGCTCTGGCAAAAATATTCATACTGCTGAGAATGTTGTATGTGTTCCAAGTGATGCTGATAGTGTTGGGTAACACCTGTTTTCGCTCTCTGCACGCTACTCTCGGTAGGGTGCTTTGGAAGGGGACGACCCAGAGGATTGCCCTAGCCACACTGCAATTGCCGTCAGGTAAAGGGGATATTAGGGTGCCAGATTTTAGGGCATACTACTGGACGTCTGTCCTTAAACATATGGTGGACTGGTTCGCCCAACTTTATGAGGATCGGATCACGAGCTGGATGGAGAGGGAGCTGCTGGAGTTGCTCTGAGGATGGGCTCAGAAGCTGCGGAATGTCATCTCCCAGGTGCGTAAGATTGTTAGGATCTGGTGGAGGGCCACCGCTTGCGAGGGTCCGCGTTTTCCCTTTCTGGTGGTTATCTCCCTGTGCTGCAGTAGACTGCGATAGACGGTGGTTAAGACGGGTCTAGGGTGGTTGGGTGGTACGCTGGATGCTTTGTATGTAGAGGATAAGGCCATCACGTTTGCTGAATTCTGGGCACCACATCCCCTGGTCCGTCTGAACTTCTTAGACTTTGCCACTCTGATGGTGGGAGTGAGAGAGGCCTGGGAGGGGGGATTCCCAGGAAAGCCCCGGACTCATTGGATGAATGTGACCCTCATGCAGCTGGTGGAGGGAGGGAAGAGTGTGTCGAAGCTATATGCAGCTAACCGGGAGAAGTGCAGCACCGCAGCAGTGGAGCTCCGCACAAAATAGGAGACTGTTATGGGGGAGCAACTTACGGATGGTGAATAAGGGCTCTTAAGCACGCAAAACGGGTATCTCGGAATGCCAAATTTCAGGGGATTCAATATATAATAGTCTGGAGGGCATACATCATACCAGTGAGAGTAGCTAAAATGGTGGAGGGGTAGACCTGGTCTTCTGGAGATGTAGGTAGGAGGTTGGGACCTTCCTGCATATGGGAGGGGGTGTGAGCGGTGGGTTTTTGGGGCAACATCTGCTGGGAACTTTCAGTACTAACTGGGATGAGCGTACAAGTTACAATCAAGCACTGTCTGCTGGGGTTATTGCCTATGGGGAAGGGCAAGCGCAGGAAGGGGTTGACCAGAGCTCTGGCACTGGGCTTCCTCTTGGCACACAGGACAATTTCCATGACCTGGAAGGTGCAGGGGAGCCCCAAGTTGGGTGAGTGACGTAGGAGCTTGCGGAAATGCGTGAGAGCAGATATGGATGTGAGTGCCCAGTTGCGGGTGGAGGAGCCCGCTATACAATATGGGACAAGATATGGAACAAACTATAACTGAACCCGGACTTCCGTCCCCCTTGAAGGAACTGGTGGTTGTTGATGGTGAAGGGCGAGGGGGGGCTCATGGTGGAGCAGAAGGGGGGGCTGGGCGGTAGAGAGAGGTGAGGCAGGGTGGAGCGGGGGGATGCTCTGTCGGGAAAAATGTGTCCTGGGATGTTGTTTGTACAAGTTGAGGGGGCGGCGGGATAGGGAGTTGCAGCAAAGCATTATCTGTGTATGACAAGTGCTTATTTGATCTTTGGAAAATCAATAAAAACATTTTTTTTAAAGATGAAACAGGTGCATCCAATGGACTCAAAGGGTGCATAGGGGCCACTACTGCCCCAAACACACTTTCCAACACTGTGCTGCCACTAGCAGTTGCTAACCTGTAAATCCAGCCCCTCCTGCTGTACATTGAGGTGCAGAGGAACAGCACCTCAGACTACATGGGGCCTCATTATAAGTTGGCTGGTGCGGTATTAACGTGCCAGTGCTATCGTATACCGGCATGTTACTGCACCGGCCACGTATTTGCCGGTGAGGTGCCTTATTTACCTCAAGCTAAGAGGTGAAGGTAAGTCAGGCCCCTTACCAGCAAACATCGCCGTCATTACTCGTGTTGGTAATACAAGCAAATCCGCCCATGATGTTCAATGTGACGCCTTCTAATGGGGATTTACAACCGTTGACAGCACTCATAATCTGGCAGTTATACTGCCGGACCGAATG
Organism: Ambystoma mexicanum; assembly: GCF_040938575.1. Taxonomy (NCBI): domain Eukaryota; kingdom Metazoa; phylum Chordata; class Amphibia; order Caudata; family Ambystomatidae; genus Ambystoma; species Ambystoma mexicanum. The sequence continues at coordinate 34,733,856 of NC_090921.1, forward strand.
CTGGTAACAATACCTTCAAACTCATAATGAGGCCCAAGGTGCACAGAGGCCGGGGAGACGCCATGCAAGGCGAGCACCTATTCCCCAGGTCCATCCATCACCTGGGCATTAACAGATGGGCACCCCATAACCCTGTACTGGCTGTTAGGCAAAGGTTGCATGCAGTACCCTCTGGAAACACTGGGCCTCATTACGAGTCTGGCGGTAACCGAGGCGGTAAAACCACCTGGTTACCGCCGGACTCGTATTACCATTCTGCCTTCGTGACTCCCGGAAATACCAGGGCATTACGACCCTGGTGTCCCGGGAATTCCGGAGGCGGAATTCGGTAAATCCCCATTCCCATTGAGTCCAATAGGACTCAATGGGAATGGGGAAGTGGAAACACCGGCACCATCTCGTGATGGTGCTGGTGTTTCATGTCTGCCTGCAGGCGCCTCCCGCCTGCAGGACTCAGGATCAGGCGGTCCGGAATTAACAGTGACAGAGGGTTTACCGCCACTGTTATTTCCGGACCCCCCAACCAGGGTCGGACTGGGACAAGAAATAGGCCCGGACACTGAAAAAAAAGTGGCCTACCCCTCGCCTCACAAAAGTGGCCCACCCCTCCCCTCAAAAAAAGTGGCCCTCAAACCATCATCTGTGAATCGTGTCAATTCACGACTTTACAGAAAAGGCTACTTATGGAGCGTTCATGAGTTTCCCACATTACATCACAGCTCATAAAATATCGTAACTTTGCATACAAGAATGGATCACGATATGTATCATTAATATCTGTGTGTATAGATCCATATTGTCAAATTACTGTGAATGCAAGCAATCGTCCAAGGCCAAATGATAATATGTTATTGTATAGCACTTACGCTTAAGCTCTTTTTTATAGAACAAATTTGCATACAATATCACCCAACCTGTGTTGGTACTCATTTATCGACCTAAGAAGGATGAAAGGCTGAGATGGCCTTGCTGGGATTCACACCTGCAGATCACACACACATCGCAGTAGCGAGCGCTCAACCCACTGAGCTATCATATCGGATATAGTAAAATGAGCAATTATTATTTGGTGGATACCATTCAACTGGTAACTGAGATTTAACGGCAGACCAGTTAAGTTCATCTGCAGGTCTGGTGCAAATATGGCTGCATTTCGAGCCTGCGTGCATCTACTTTTCAGGCTTCAGATCAGAGGTTGGCAAAATAGGCAAAGCAGCACACTCACAGGACATCCCATACTCTGATCACTCATTACCTGATACATGCAAACAAACATCCTGAACAGCATGCCAGAGATAGGAAAAATAGACACATTACAACAAAGCATTCATTCATTGTGGACAAATGAAGACTAGTCAATGGCCACTTGATGTGCTATTGTCAAATATTTCTCATGTAGTCCGTACGGTGTATTACTACTGTAAGTCATCAGTTATCATTTACATTCGCTAAAATATTATGGAAAATGCATGTTTTTTGCAAAAATGTGAGCCGTTTTTCGAAGGAATGTTTCTTGCTTGGGCCCATTTATACTGGAGCGTGTTTACTAATCACAAGAGAGAGACACCACATACATGAAGATCTGTTGAACACATGTGCCCTCATTGATGCATTTAGCAACACCTCTCTGCGGCTTGTTGTTTTAGTGTTAAGTGGATGTAAAGACCAGGAAACTGGAGCTCGCCTGTGTAAGCAACAGGAAGGAGAAAGGACGAGAACTCAGGAGCCAATAAATCACGCTTTTTATGGGTGACGCACTGACCGACCACCCCGGCGAGCGAACAAACACCGAAGAAGGCAGAGCTGCCAGGGTGTTGCAAAAAATAACAATGTAGGGCACCTTCGAACACATCCAACCCCCAGTGAAGGATGTAAGGAGGAGTGTCTCCTAATGTTACACTTGGACTAGAGCGCAGGTCCCTTCCCTCCACCCAACAGGCCGCCTTTGTGCTGCGGTGCACATCCACCCCGTCGAACAACAAACATGAATGACCGTGGTGACCCTTTCAGTGTTGGCCTTTTATGGGACAGGCCGGACAGCCAATGACCCAAAGCATTTTCTAGAGATCTCCCATTTTCTAGAAATGAGTTCACACTCACAGCCTCTGAAAACATCTTTTTTTGGCAGGCAAATGTTGCTGCGTGCTTTCCAAGTGCGGCAAAATCTTTACCTCAAACCACTTTGACGAATCTAGCCCCAGCTGCATTACATGGACTGGTAACATATCAAATATCATACTTGAAATGCTTACGTTTGGAGCACAACATTTCTTAGCTGTTAAATATGCATGCAGGCAGGCAGCCTGTGACTCGGGCCTGTGGGGTGTTGGTGTTGGGCTGTGGGTGGTTGATGATGGGTCCTTCACCTCTGTGCCGGCAGGCTGGCCTGGGTGGCTGGTTGCTGCCTGAATGCTGCTCTGTGCCCTCCTGGGCTGACTGGGGGCGGTGGCCCACCCCAGACCATCCCTGAACACCGTACATGCACCCAAGCCACCGGAGGAGAGAGCCAGGAGCACCAGGCACACCAGCGGGATCCTGAGAGCTGCCATTCTCGGGCTCCTAGAGAGAAACGTCCATGACCTTCATGAAGGGGTGAGCAGGGAGAGGTGACTGGCGCTGCCTTCTCCGCCCCCACTGCTCCGATGTTCGGGTCGTGCGCTCTGTACCTGGACCATAAAGGCAGCACCGGGGCGGCGAGGTGATGTCACGAGAGGGGAACGTGCGCCTTTTCAATGAAGCCCCCGCTTCATCCACCGCCCCATCTGCCCAGCTAGAAAGGGACTTCCCTCCTCTCAGAGAAGAGTGTCACCAGTCTGTGCCCAGCGTGTCCTGCGGGGTCAGTGCATGGCAGGAGCCCAAGGGTGGGACCTCCCCAAACTCCCTAAGGTGCCGTGCAGGCAATTTTTCAAAAATGATATGCCCCCCACGCAATACGTTGCAGCCTGGCTCCAGTGTAATACAAAACACTGGGAGGGAGCAGGCCGGGCTGAGGCAGCTCCGCCCAGCATTGCCGCTCCCTCCCAGTGTTTTGTAACACTGACTGCTGCTGGCGCCAGGGTGTCGCGGCCGGGCCGCGGCAGTTGGCCGCCGGCCCGCCGCATTTATCAAAGAAAGGTAACACTTCAGTGTTACCTTTCTCTGCATCTGCGGCAGGCTGGCGGCGGCAGGCGCAGGGCTGCAATTGCAAAGGATCTGTAAGTTGCTTACTTACAGATCCTTTGCAACTTGCATCCATCCGTCCGGCGAGGCCGAGGCCCTGGGGGCTGGTTCCTGAAGTGTGAAGGCTTCACAATGAAGCCCATGCCTGGGCTGAAACCGGCCCACATGGTCTTCAGGAACCGGCCCCCAGGTCTCCAGCCATGATTTTGCATCGGCCACAGGCCGATGGGCCGACGACCCAATCCGACCCTGCCCCCAACCTGTAATGAGGCCCTACAAACAACTCTGACTACAGGTATAGGAAACCCAACCTTTGGTATAAGCTTGTACTACACGGTTTTGGTAGCGTGTTGAGCAGCCAGGCTTATCTCAAAAGGGGTCAATGTGAGGTATAGGGGAGTTACACAGAGATTCACAGTGACAAGTATTCAAATAAGCACTTACACTCAAGGTTTCCTGAATAAACAATTATTAATGTATTTATCAGTCAGTTAGAATAAGCCTTCTTCAGAAGGGAGCAATATACTAGTAAAACACAAATGCACTTCAATACTGTACACACTCAGTTTCTTAACCAGTTAAGACCCTTTTGGGATGGCCCACAGACACAACCTACACCCTCAGGTGACTTCAATAGCTAGGGTGCTGGGAACATTAATATCTTACTGTTGGTGTTTAGAAGAATACTGTTATAAGTTGGTAAAAGGAAAAGGTTAGTAGAACAACAAGAGATCACAAATATTCTTAAGCAGGCAAATACTTTTGGATCCCCACAGCAGAGTCATTCAGTATAATAGGCTAGGCCAAAGTCAATGGGCAAAAGTCTTATATAGGATGAAGCACTTCTGGTAGGTATGTAGAAAAGTCTTTGCACAGTGTTTTAGAAGTCTTTGGAGAAATGAAGAATCAAATGTAGGGCCACAAACCATTAGACTTGTGAGGGGTAGAAGATGCAAGCAACTCGACAGCAAGAGGTAAGTTCTCTCAGACTTTGTACAGTACCTTTGAATTGTAGAAAAAGTGCAGCAGATGACTTCTGTTCCTGTACAGCTCTGCAGATCTCACTGTTCCTGGCCCTCAGCCGTGGGGACAAGAGGGAAGACTTATGGGGACTCCTGCACTGCAACAGGACGGTCACCGCTCGCAACCGGCAATCTTCAAATCAGTGGCTGTTCAGTGTTTCAGCTCCTCGCGTCTACCGCAAATAGCAACACTGCGGTTCCTGGCTGTCGAGATGGACTTTCCTTGTTTCTGGGGTCCTGCACTCTGTTTAGGGGGCTCAGGCTCGGTCAGTCCTGCTTCCTGGGAGTCCGGAGGATCTTCCTGAAGTTCTAGGCCAGCTTAAAAGCAACGCACACAATCTGGTGTTCCTCTCCCTGGCTATATGGTTTCTAGCAGCAACTCTGTGGAAATTCAACCAGCTCCGAGAAGGATATCCAGGTGGCTTACATTGGAGTTGATTGGTCCCACCAACTCAAGGGGAGAAGTCGTCCTTGCAGAGGCTTCTCTGTCAATACGAATTTGGAGTTTCAGCACAGGAGTAGGGCTTCACCGGACAAACCAACGGTCCAGGAGTTGCAGCAGGCGTCCTCTTCAAGTTCTTCTTCGGTTCCTTTGTCCAGTGGTTGACTCTGCCTTCCAAGCCAAAAGCCTCTCCTTTTAATCAGTTCTCTCCCATTCATTCCAGCCTAGTTGTCAATCACCCAGCAGGATGGCTATCCTTTCCGGACAGTCAGCCGGCCAATCACTACAGAGTGCATTTGGGTCTCCTAGGAGACTAAGCACAGGGAGTTTAAGGCACCTCCGTCACTTCCTGCCTACCCCAGACACCCTGGAGCCAGAGGCGGGCTTCACTCGTGAATCCTGTCAAAGGCAAAGTGAACAATGAGACCAAACCTGGTTTGGCATGCAGAGTAAATCTCAAGAAGGACCTTTCCACAAAGAAATGGTGAAAAAGGAAGACCGGGGCCATTTTGATGAAAATGGCACCCTTGGGTGCTTTACTGCAGCTGCGAACGTGGCCCGTTGTAAATGCACCCCATGGTAGTCAAAACAAAACCACTGCCACCAGCCATTCAGTGAGGAAAGGGTAACATACAATTGTTACATGAGAAGCTAGACAAAGGGGATACTAGGTAGCTTCTCCAGTACTCTATTGTAAGATAGTGTGTGCTGGGTCTAGAAAGTTACTAAGGTAAGTAAAGTCAGTTTCACTTTACTGTTCTGGGAAACAGTAGTTTATCCCAAAGAAGGTATTTAAACTTTTGGGAAATCGAACAGACTTCCCGGTGCCACTGCACTGAAGGTGCTGTGTGACACAATGTAAATGTCATGGCGCGCACGCCATGGAAGCTATGGAGACAATGGAAAAAGGGCTAATCCTACCGGCGGTCTAGTCTTCCACGCCATGGAAGCTATGGAGACAATGGAAAAAGGGCTAATCCCACCGGCGGTCTAGTCTTCCACGCACCTTGCACGTCATGACGCATTTAAATAGGCGTCACATGCGGAAGTCGTCGCGTTACAACCTTGCTTCCCGGCTAGGTCTGTATGCTAGTACTCCGCTCCTTTTCCACCTGTGTTTTCTCCACTGGCCTTTCCCCCTTGTCCGCCCGCTGTGGCTGCTTCGTTCTGCTCCGCCTGCTCTCCTTTCATTCCGCTCGAGCAGCCCGCCTTTTCCCCTGCTTGTCTCGTGTTTCTCCCTTGGTATCCTCCTGCTGTGTGTACAGCTGTCACTGTACGCTCCTTCCTCCTCAGCGTCCTTCAGTCCTCTTCCTCATTTCTCCCTGTAGTATCCATCCAAGCTGCTGCTCCGGAAACCCTCATTGGAATCTCTTCCACCTGCCAACCATAGTGTCTTCTGGGAATGGAGTCCATTCATCTCACTCCAACGGAAAGCCTTCCTGTCTTCGAATCCGTATTGCTATCACATCTCAGCACACCAGGGTTTTTCAGCCACGCTTTTCCCTGGTTTTGGGGGCAGGCTCCCTGAGGGCCCCCTTTGCCTTGCTGTCTACCGGCAGGCAAGGTGGCCTCCGGTGGAGCTCGTCCTAAACTCACTAAGAAAGGACTGGACCTCTGGAGAGAAAGAAGAGCCATTTCCACGGACAGTTCTTCGGAAGAACCCAGTACAGGTGAGGAGGAGGAGGATTGAACTTAAGAGGGTATTAGTCAAGCACACTATACTCCATCGCATGACAGTTTGCAACGCCAAAGGATGGCTAGCTTAGAGCAGTATCAAGAACTGGTTAACGCCATACAAGGGATAACTGCCGAGCTCCAAACCCTTAAGGTAGAAAACTCCGCTCTTAAGGCTGACAATGCCGCCCTGAGACAACAAATGTTTCAGAGAGAAGAAGTCCGGGGTGATCTCCCACCTATGCCATTACCCTGTGGGAAGTATGAAGGGAACCCCAAGAGGATCAAGGAATTCCTCGACGCTTGTAGAGTATACTTCACCTTTCGCCCTAAGATGTATTAATTTCGACCAGGCAAAGGTTGGCTTCCTCGTCTCAAACCTTGGGGGTAACGCCCTAGCATGGGCCACCCCATTGGTCACAGAAGCTGATCCAGTGCTAAATGATTACAATGCCTTTGTACTACGATTCAGAGAACGCTTTGAAAGGACCGAAGCCTTATACGCATCGTATGAAAACATACGTGATCTCAAACAGGGCCTTTCTGATGTACAAACTTATGCCTCAAACTTCCAGAGGATAGCTTTGGAGACAGGATGGCCCGATTCAGCTAAACAAACACTCTTTAGGAGAGGGTTACATGAAGACTTGAAGGATGAACTTTCTCGGGTAGCCAGACCTCCTTCATTCCAAGAACTGGTCGCCCTAGCCCTCCAGATGGAATTTCGGATATCCGAAAGACGAGCAGAAAGAAGGAAGTCCAGACCCAACCACACTCTACTCCCTCCTCCTACTCGCCTACCGTTCCGGAGAAGTCTCATCTCCAGACTGAAGAACCCATGCAAATAGGTGCAGCAAGGGGTCCCCTTAGTGCTGCAGAAAGAAAGAGACAAAAAGACCTAAACTTGTGCATGTACTGCGGTTCTGAGAAGCACCTTCTTAGAGACTGTCCAGAAGTACCTCTCAGATGATCGGGAAACGAAGGACCCCGACCCTGAACAGGGACACGGAAGGGGCTTCGCTTGCTAATCCCTGTGTTACAAGTTCACCCATAACCTGTAACCCTTCTAACCAACTTATGGTCCTGAAGATCGTCCTGGAATGGACAACAACTCATGCAGTAGAGTGTCTCGCTATGCTAGACTGCGGTGCAGCTGGAAACTTTATGGACGACCTATGGGCTAGTAAATACACCATTCCCAGAAGAGAAAAACCACAACCTATACCTGTAGAAGGAGTAGACGGTACCCCTCTGTCTTCTGGTCTCATCCGACAAGAAACCACAGAAGTCGTGGTTAAGATGAAGACTCATCAGGAAACCCTGGTGTTTGATTTGATCAAGGCAGCTCACTTTCCAGTGATACTCGGAATACCCTGGTTAAGAAAGCACAATCCAGGGATTGACTGGGTAACAAACATAGTGGAGTTCAGGTCAGACTTTTGTGTGCAGTCCTGCTTGAAAGAAGAAGGACAACAGTCACATCAGGGAGATGCAGTGCCTGCAAGAAGTATCAACTCCATTCCTGTGACCTATCAAGAATTTACCGACATCTTTACAGATACTCAACCCAGACCCCTTCCTCCACATCGAGCCGAGGATTGTAGGATCGATCTTGTACCCAATGCTGTGGTTCCTTTTGGAAGAATGTATCCCTTATCACTTCCTGAGAAGGAAGCATTAAGGGACTACCTAGCAAGTAATTTACAGAATGGCTTGATACAAGAATCCACTTCATCGGCTGGAGCCCCCCCATTCTTTATTCCAAAGAGAGGAACCAAGGAGCTAAGACCGTGTATTGACTTTAGGGGTCTGAATAGTCAAACCATACGAGACAGATACCCAATGCCTCTGATAAAAGAGATCATGGAAGCAGTACAAGGGGCTAGATGGTTTACCAAATTAGACCTCAGAGGGGCCTATCATCTCCTACAAATCAAACAAGGGGACGAATGGAAGACCGCCTTTCGTACTCCTCTAGGTCATTTCGAGTACAAGGTGATGCCCTTTGGGTTAGTCAACGCGCCAGCCCAGTTCCAAAGATTCATGGACAAAGTCTTCAGTGATCTTCTGTTTAAATCCACGGTAGTCTACTTGGATGACATCTTGGTTTAATCGTACACGTTACAACAACATCGTCTACATGTAAGGGAAGTACTCAAGAGACTACGAGACCATCACCTGTTAGCCAAACCTGAGAAATGTCTTTTTGAGGTTTCTACAGTTCCGTACTTGGGCTTTATTCTGTCAGAAAACCGCATCGAGATGGATCCCAACAAGACAGCATCCATTAACAATTGGCCTGTTCCCAACTCTGTTAAAGACATCCAGAGGTTCTTGGGTCTGACTAATTTCTATCGGAAATTCATCACAGGCTTCTCCAACACAGTCTTACCTATTACGGCTTTGCTAAAGAAGGGGGTGAAATTCCATTGGAAAACCGAAGCTGATTCCGCCTTTAACCAGCTCAAACAAGCGTTCACCTCTGTACCTATCCTCAGGCAGCCTGACCAGTCTCAGCCCTTTATCGTAGAAGCTGACGCCTCACAAGGGGCCATTGGGGCAGCTTTGCTACAACGGAAGGAGGACCAACTCGAACATCCCATCGCCTATTATTCCAGAACACTCACCTCTAGTGAAAGAAACTATTCAGTGATTGAAAAGGAACTGTTAGCAATTAAACAAGCTTGTGAGGAGTGGCGTCATCTGTTGCAAGGAGCAAGGTACCCATTTCAAGTTCGGACTGACCACAGGAACCTAAGTATTATCCAACAAATGGAATGCAGAAACTCTCGTCATGCTCGTTGGGCTTATTTCTTCTCCCAATTCGATTTCGTACTTACATACTTACCTGGTAAAGAAAACCACTTAGCTGATGCACTCTCCCGCAGCTACGGAGAAGAATCTGGGAACTACACAGAACAGGAATGTCTACTCAACGGGAAGAGTTTTATTGGAACCGTCAATAGTTATTTACAACAAGTATTGAATGCCCAAAAGACTGTATCTCTTCCAAAGGATCCCTCTCTAGCCTATAAAGGGGAATACCTATTCAAAGACGACTTGCTTTACCTGCCCACCCAGGATCTCCAGAATCTAGCAATGTCTTGGTGCCATGATCTGCCTATGGCTGGACATAAAGGTCGTGCTTCCACACTGGATTTGCTGAAAAGGAGATTTTGGTGGCCGACAATGAACAAGGACGTAGTGAAGTACGTCTCCACCTGCCCCATATGTGCACAAAGCAAGCACAGTACGTCTAAACCATTGGGGCTTCTACAACAAGATGAACCATCTACCGGACCCTGGCAACGTATATCCATGGATTTTATTGTTGATTTACCCAAATCAGAAGGATGTTCAGCAATCATGGTTGTTGTTGACTCCTTCAGTAAACTAGCTCATTTCGTCCCACTCAAAGGTACTCCTTCGGCAACTACCACAGCAGACGTATTCCTGAAGGAGATAGTCCGTCTCCATGGCCTACCGTCCTCTATACTGTCCGATAGAGGAACACAGTTCACCTCCAAGTTCTGGACAACCTTGTGCAAACAGTTACATATTCAGAGGGCGTTATCTTCTGGTTTTCACCCCGAAACTAATGGACAGACTGAACGCCTCAACGCTACACTTGAACAGTTTCTAAGATGTTACTGTAACCAGAATCAGGACAACTGGTATCATCTCTTTTCAGTGGCAGAATTCTCATACAGCAACACCAAACATACTGCAATAGGAATGAGTCCTTTTAAATGTACCTATGGGTACGAACCCAAACATAGCCCATTCTCTACAGTTCAACCCACCAATGTACCTACCATAGACCTACTGCTGAACACCCTTAAGCAAACTCATAAGGCTGCTCAAGAAACCCTGTCAGTCAGTCGTCAAACTTATAAGAGATGGGCTGATAAGAACAGAAGACCAAATCCTGATTGGAAAAAAGAAGACAAGGTATGCCTGTCCACTAGATATCTCCCCAGAAGAGTCCATCCGGGTAAATTCACTCCTAGATATATCGGACCATTTTCCATAGAACAGAAGATCAATCCTGTAGCCTTCCGGTTAGCCCTCCCAAACTCTCTTCGAAGGGTACATCCGGTATTCCATACCTCGCTTCTTAAGGAGTATAAACCTGATCCTTTCTCCAGAACCATCAGAAGAAAGATACCCAGTGAGGAGGATGACACCCAAGATTATGAGGTTTCACGCATCTTGGACTCTCGATACGAACACGGTGTCCTGCAATACCTCATCCTATGGAAGGGATACCCTTGGACGGAAAGATCGTGGGAACCAGCGAGAAATCTACATACCTCCAGACTCCTACGCAAGTTTCACAGACTCCGTCCAGGTAAGCCTGGAGGAGGACCTTGGCGAAGGGTTATACTGTCATGGCGCGCGCGCCATGGAAGCTATGGAGACAATGGAAAAAGGGCTAATCCTACCGGCGGTCTAGTCTTCCACGCCATGGAAGCTATGGAGACAATGGAAAAAGGGGTAATGCCACCGGCGGTCTAGTCTTCCACGCACCTTGCACGTCATGACGCATTTAAATAGGCGTCACATGCGGAAGTCGTCGCGTTACAACCTTGCTTCCCGGCTAGGTCCGTACGCTAGTACTCCGCTCCTTTTCCACCTGTGTTTTCTCCACTGGCCTTTCCCCTTTGTCCGCCCGGTGTGGCTGCTTCGTTCTGCTCCGCCTGCTCTCCTTTCATTCCGCTCGAGCAGCCCGCCTTTTCCCCTGCTTGTCTCGTGTTTCTCCCTTGGTATCCTCCTGCTGTGTGTACAGCTGTCACTGTACGCTCCTTCCTCCTCAGCGTCCTTCAGTCCTCTTCCTCATTTCTCGCCTGTAGTATCCATCCAAGCTGCTGCTCCGGAAACCCTCATTGGAATCTCTTCCACCTGCCAACCATAGTGTCTTCTGGGAATTGGAGTCCATTCATCTCACTCCAACGGAAAGCCTTCCTGTCTTCGAATCCGTATTGCTATCACATCTCAGCACACCAGGGTTTTTCAGCCACGCCTTTCCCTGGTTTTGGGGGCAGGCTCCCTGAGGGCCCCCTTTGCCTTGCTGTCTACCGGCAGGCAAGGTGGCCTCCGGTGGAGCTCGTCCTAAACTCACTAAGAAAGGACTGGACCTCTGGAGAGAAAGAAAAACCATTTCCACGGACAGTTCTTCGGAAGAACCCAGTACAGGTGAGGAGGAGGAGGGAACTTAAGAGGGTATTAGTCAAGCACACTATACTCCATCGCATGACAGTAAAAGATGATGCCTTTGGAGTCTGTCAGACTCCACAACCAAAAGAAACACAAAGCTCAGAAATCACATTTAAAATACATTAGAGAGAGGGAAAAAGGGTCTCACTCTCTCCAGGTTAAAAAACTCAAGTCCTCAAAATTCAGCAAAACTGCTGGGGGTCTCCACGGTGGAGGCAATTAGCTCATTTTTGAGAATTCTCCCAAACACTGGCTCAACAGGGAGACTATTTCTGAGCGACTCTCCCGGATCCAGGATGACATCCAGAGCAGGATCAACATTCAAACAGCCTTATCACTGCTGCTCAACCTTGTGTGGGCGCTGCATTTCTTAGCCACAGGCTACCAGCACACTGCGGGCATGTGCACAGCATGTTGCACCTACATTTTCTTTCCAACCGTGTTTGAGCATGGGCTGGATGCACTCTCGTAGAATGCACCCCACCACATCTCCCTGCCCACCACAGATAAAGGCCACAAAGGCAGCCCACATGTCCAACCTAACTGCAGCCCTGTACTGCACCGATTGGGCGTTGGTGGTGCCCTGGGCGCAGAAGAGGTATACCACAACAGGAGGCAGTACCATTCACTGAATACAAAGGTGACCTGTGATACTGACCTGACCAATGCACACTGATGCACCCGCTTTCCTGGTTCCACCCATGACGCTGTGGTCCTAAGGAACAGCACACTGACTGCCTACATCGAGAACCACAGAGTGTGACAGACATGGTTCTAAGTACAAGTGCCATCAGAAATTACAAACTTGCGTCACAAGTTAAATGGGTCCTGGAGGGCGGAGGAGAATGGGCACACATTACAAAACCTAATCAATGTAAGCACTGTGCATGCAGGACCTGGCCTCTCACCCAATACATTGCAGCCACCAAGCCACAGGAGTAGGACCTGCAGGACAATGCAGTAGCAGCACAGCAAAGCATATTGCATTAGCAAAGAAGAAATGCACTCAGAGAGGACTAAAGGTACCACAATGCATAGGGAAACCATACCATCACAGGCAATATCACATTTTATCACTGCACAATGACAACGCTACACTGCCAAACAGTGGGAGAATAGCTCAGCGGCAACGTGCTCGCCTTGGAAGCAAGACGACACGGAGCAACACAGGTTTGATCCCCAGGTCCGCGCTTAGGAACCTCTGGGTATTAAGTGCGTTATAAATAACCTATCATATTATATCATACACAGCTAGCCATGATTGCCATTCCATAAGAGCAGAAATTGGCAAACTTTGTAAATGAACAATGACAAGCAAGCGCACCTCAGGGCACATGCATTTCAGCACAGGACAGGACCACCACAGACAACATGTATATTGTCAATCCAGTCACAGGACATGAATGTTACAACTGGTGGGGATTCCCAAAGTGACATTGCATATGTACCCCCGTAGCAATTCAATATTGTACAGATATACAACCCTTTTGTTCGCCAATGCGACTTAACTACATCAAGAGAGGGCACATCCACATGCCATGAAACAATGCTGCACATGCTCATGTTTCTGAAACTGGCAATCAGGACACATCAGGACCAGGCTGTGCATTGAGTGGACCTTTGGCCTACTGAAAGGACCTTACTGGTGTCTACACATGACCGGAGGGGCCGCTATGTATGGTGTAAGGAACTCATGGTGGCAACAGTAAAGACAGACACAAGTGATCACAGTTCAGGGGTATTTATTACACTGTATGCAGGTTGGAAAAACACCTAATCTAAACCCAAATCTAAGATGGGAGCAAGCTTCAACCATCAAATGAAAATAAGGCACTCCTAGTGGCGTTGTGTCAAATAAAAAGGGCCTATACTAAGAAACCTATTGCCAAACCTTACAACTAATACAAAAAGGGTGCGGGATAGTTTTCAAGAAAGGAAAGAAGTGTTCACAAATGATATGTCAGGATGCGGTAGCTTGGGTCTCCCATTCCTGCGTTTTGAGCACAGGGAAAAGTGGAATCTTGGAGCACAGCACACTCTCGAGCTTTCCCCAGCACGAGACGACAGTTCCACTTGCTGCTATCAGGGCTGTCGATGGCCTAGTAACGTTTCACTTGAAAGTCTCTTGCCTTTGAGGACCTAACGTTTTCAATAACAAAACAAAAAGTTCCTTCAACCACATGAAAGTTTGTTTCCTGGTTTTAATTTGGGTGAGGATGCTTCACCCCCTTGGTCCACCTCTTGCAGCGCTGACCCTCTTTGCTTTCAGCCTCCCTCCTCTGGGTTCACTATGGCTTGACCTTTATTCACCAATCTTAATGTCTTTTTTAAACAGTTCCAGTGGACATCCCTCGGCCGGCTTCACCTTTGTGAACCCAAAAACCCACCACTCGCTCACACCCCCACCTTTGAAAAACACACAGTTTCTTGGCACATTAGAATTTGCCCACCCTTTGTTAGCATCCCTCTCCCGGGTTCACTCTTGCCAACTTTGCATCCACAGTTACTTTCAAATGCTCACGGGATTCACTTCCCTTACTTTTTGAATATGCGAGATTCACTTCCCTTACTTTCTCTACAGTTCTTAGGTCAAAGGCCTTCGACTGTGCAGGGATTTTGCTTGACCTCCTGTATGACCACTTTGATATAACTTGGCGACTCTCCTGCGGCCTTCTGGTATCTGTAGTTTCACTCAGACGGGGATCGACCAGATTCTCTCAAGTTAGCACCCACGTAGCGGTGGTTCCCTCTGCAGCTGTTCTTCCTTTAACACTTTTACAGTTCTTTGAACTTGGTTCAACTTGTGACTTTCATTCACCACAGCCCGGCTCCTATCAGTTATCCCCTCGAATCACCGGCTGTGATGAACCGCTTGGCTTGCCTCGAAACTGGAGGCCAAGGTCGGTACCATGCTAGCAGGAGTTTCCCTCGCTCCCGCTTATCAGCATCGACACACCCTGGTCCTTTGACATCTGTTGCAGCACACTTGGGCTATTGTCCTCGGTCTTACGATTCCCTCTGCGGAGGTTTCGCTGGTCTGCATCGAAAAGGGCAAGATTGTGTCTCTCCTTGTCAACCTCTCGATATTTGCTGCCTTCTCCTCCTCTTGAACTGCCGGGCCTGGATAGCTGTCTCGTTGTGCGGTCTGCCTTGCTCGTACTGTGCTTTCTTGCTCCACCTTGTATCGCTTTGGGGAAGGGAAAGGGCTGTCAGGTGTGTGTGTGATTCTGATCAATTGCCTGACTTTGCCTGACCCTTGTAATGGGACATGTCAGTTAAACGGCTCTGGTATTAGTCAGTTCTCTTGTGTATCGTGCGAAAGTGTTCGTGTTGCAAAAGGGGGGCAGTGGTTTTGAATGTCCTACGTGGTAGGATGGGGAAAATGTGTTGAAAGAAGGGGGATACCGCGTCTCACCCATCGGTGTCCCACTCCCACTCCCCAAGGACCCCCAATCCAGGTGATCCTCCCTCACTGGTCCACCCCCAGGAACTGGATCCGATAGCGATGGCCGTGTCCTGGCCACCTGGATAACAGATCCCCGGGGACCAGCCAGGGAGACACCTTCAGGTTTCTCATAATAGGCCAAAGAAAGTGGGTAAAGTCTTTGTAGTCTGTGATATGCTGCACAACATGTGCATCAGGCGATATATCCCCCTGCCCTCAGATGTCGACATACCTCCCCCAGAGGATGACAACACACATGCTGTTGGTGAAATACTGCCACACAGTGAGTGTGATGCTGGAACTCATAGACAATTTCTTTAAGACACATTTCTTTGCACCAACGTCACCCATGTGTGTATAGCCACGTATTAAATAGTTCAAGCACACAAAAAGCATTGTCCTTGCATGTGTTCAAGTTAACATGCAATTTATTTTGTACAGTGCAAAACAGCTGAACTGGATGGACCCCAGCCGGCCCATAAAACTGGGGGTCTCCAAACAGCCCTTTAAGATGAGCAGCAGCCCCCTCGAGATAGATGGGGATGCAGATTCCTACTCTTGCACCAAATAATAATGACAACTCAATAGTTTGGCAAAGGGAGTCTGTTTAATGACAAGTACAAAAAACGGGGAGTTCAATGAACATCAGCAACCGCTCGATCTTCCTTCTTGCTTAAACTCCAATTCATTTCAGAAAAACAACATTTATATCAAAACCTCGTCATCATTGACGTGTAATCTTAAAAACCTAACATGCAACTTGATTGGTTACAGGAAGGTAACTTTAACATAGGTACTATATCTGTATATGGTAACGGGGAGAGGGGATTAGATAATAATATCAGGTGGGGCAACTAAGCCCTTCCTTCAAACTGGCCACTGTAAAAGTCACAAGAAGTATGACATCCCATTGGCTCTACTCTCTATAGGACGCTAGATTACATGGTTCACTATGATTGGGTTGACATTGAGCCCACACATACCTTTCCACTTGCGCTTAGCAGCATGCAGAATAATTAGCCAGGTGCAGGGAGTAAGTCTGTACCCCAGCTTCCCTCCAATTTATGTTACAACCATTCATCACCTCGGTGGCCGTGTGTCAATTGCTGCCTTGTAGTTTGGCCTTGAGTCTGCCTCTTGGTTTGAGAAAGTTAAGGAGTATGGGTACTGCAAGGATCCATGCGTAGGTGTGAAAGTCTCATCCCTTTCAGCCTGCCTTGCCACGTGACTAGGACACCGTGAATTCGGCCTCTTCTTCATGCATTTTTGTGTATTTGATTTACTTACGCCAGTCTTCTGCCATCTGCGGCTTATCTGGGCCTTGCTGAACAGGAGACACTGTTATTTTTTCTCTTTAATTGTAGGCATTGCTAGCCTATCCCTGATACGACCTTGGCTTCTTTGCATGGTTACCTTCAGCAGGGTTTCTCTCCGCCTTTAATTCTCGAATTGTTTGTTGAGGCCCTCTCCTCGAGACCTTTAGTAACCTCGATTCGATTCTGCTCATGTGCGTAGTGGATTTTCACTCATCTATAAAGTGCTATTGAGGTAGATATGTATAGTTGGGGCTTGCCGCAATCTATTTTACTACAAAGCATAAGCAAGCTTCACGACTTCTTCGCTTCTCGTGGTTTCTTGCACACGTACACGTTTAAACTGGCTTAATGTCTTCATCTTGAAATCAAGTGTTTCACCTTAGGGCCAAGATGTCACTTATCCATGGGATTTTATCTCTTTAGCAGCATTCTCAGGTCATTATATACTCTATATGTGCGTCAGTCCGATCTCGCATGATGTCACCAGTCGTCTTCTTTTAGTATCTTCTTGGCTTCTTCGGGTATTCCATTCTGACAAACGTCCTTGTGTCGTGTCTGTGGATATGGATTTCTCATTGGGTACTTACTGTCCAGGTTTGCTAAGGTGTAGGTACTTCAACAGGTGCTATTACTCTGATAGGCACTGGGCAGAGCCCAACTGCGGCTCTCTGCTGGTTTATTTGTTCTCCATACATCACATATTTTGGCATGAACGTTCCTGGCACTTCGAAGGGGGTGGCTGGAGTGCGGACATTGCCTGGCACTTCCTCTTCACAGCCATGCCCCACCTCCCTCAATCTACAACACCCATGCCCTCCCACCTCCCTAAAAGTTCAACACCCATGTCTCCCACCTCCCTCAATCTGTAGTGTGTATAAATTAACATGGCGTGCATGTAACAATCTTAAGAACCTTGTGTGACAGACGCTCAATGAACCTCCTGACAACAGCTAATAACATTCAAATTTTTATTATAAAAATATATATGCAATTCAATTGGGGTGGGTGGTCTCTGCATGCTTTTTCTCAACCCTCCAGTTGGTTTCCACCTCCCTAGCCCTCAGGATCTGTTTCCTACAGCCAGGGTACCCCTACTATCTAGCTCTCTTCCCCCACCCCAGAGAAGGCCACAGTTGTTTTGACACCCTTCTCCTGATGCTGCCTCTTCACCTTTTTATCACTTATCTCTCTCCTCACTTAAGACCCCCTTTGTCTCACTCTCCACACTCTGTCGTATGGTCTTACTTTCATCTCCTGTTTCTCCTATCTCCACCCTTCAATTGAACCCTCCCTTGTCCCTCAATTTCCTGGTCTTATACCTACCACTATCGCTCTCTTTCCATACGCCGCCCCAATCTTACTGCTCTCTCTCTCTAAAGTCTCTGACCATTGACTGACTTATGGTCTCCAGCATCCTCTTAAACTCCCCAATCCCAACACTATCCCAGTCTAGCACTTATTCCCCTCTAACCTCCTGCCACACACACACACACAATTTTAACCTTTCCCCCTGATCTATTCTCCCTCCAAACCTCTCTTCAGTCTCTCGTTATCTCACTCACACACAACCAAATTGGTACCACCATCAGTCCCAATACCATAACTTTCTCTCTTAAATCACCCCAAATCACCCCAACAGTCTCCTCCTGTACCTGGTACACCCTCCTCGCTGTTCTATTGATCCAACTCATCCTCTTCCAACTTCATGTTTACATATTTCACTCTCAACTGAATGTGCTGGCTTTTTATACCTCCCCTCAATACCTAAGTGTTCGCCTTGCTCTCATTCATTGCATGAGTGGCCCCTTTGGGCCAATTTATCTGAGATATACCCTTGAGGGCCTAGCAGTCTTCGAAAACCTCTCTAGCCCAGCCCCTATTCTAGGCTCCATTTTCCTGCAGCCAGCCATGTGGTCAGACAGCTATCTCTTGAATATTCTCCTGTCCTGGGTTAGTCTCTTTTCAAACAGCGGTTCTTGGTCTTCCCTGTTCCCTTGTTATTATTATTATTAGGTTCCATCGGCTTGGGGTGTAGGCGGAGAAGGCTTTTTTCTGGTGCTTTCCTTTTTGCAGCGGCAGATTTCTAGCCTGCATGTGTCCTGGCTTCAGGTGGTGCGCTGTCTGCTAGAGATGCAGAGTTTCTCCGCGAGGTAGCTTGGTGACTTGAGGGCGACTGCCGTATAGATGATGCAGCAAGACTTGAAGGTGATTTGTGCATGCAGTGGGAGCCAGTGAAGGTCGATAAAGGCCAGGGAGATGTGGTCTGATCTGAGAAGATCCTTGATGAGCCATTAGGCTGCATGTAGGACAATTCTCAGGGGCACAAGGGAGGATGATGGGAGGCCTTCAAGGAGTGCATTGCCCCCATCTAGGTGGGATAGGACCAATGCTTGAACAGTGGATCTAAAGCTGTCCGGAGGGAGGAAGGGCTTGACATTTCACAGGCGGTAGAGCTGTTATCAAGCTGTCTGAGTTTTCTTAGCTATGTGTGCCTTGAAAGAGAGGTGTTTGTTGTTTGGAACCAGAGACACTTGGTGCAGGAGGTGAGCTTGGGTGTGAAGCCCTCAGAGTTCAAGGTTGATAGCCAGGTCTTTATGTCTGGGTGTTCAGTGCTGTTGGTGAGGAGTAGGAATTTGGTCTTGGAGGGGTTGAGCTTCAAGTGTGCAATGGACATCCCAGACTGGATCAGCGAGAGGCATGTTTTGAACCTATCTATGTCCTTGATGGAGTCAATCTTGAGGTATAGCTGTGTGTCATCAGCATAATGGTTGATGTGGATATTGTGTGTGAATAGGAGGGCTCCCATCGGTTCCATGTATAGATCGAAGATCACTGGGGAGAGGATGGAACCCTGCGGGACTCCACAGGTGATGGGTAGCATTGGCGATCTAGGGGTCCATCTGAACAAACTGTTGAGTGTAATTTGCGAGGTAGGACTTGGACAAGTACAGGACAAGGTTGCTGATCCCCATGCACTGATGTAGGGTGTCTGTAAGTCCCTGGTCGAGTAGAACCAGGAGGCAGGGGTGGCCGTCGCCAAGGATGTTGAGGGTGTCGTCGACCACTTGTATGGTTGCTGTCTCCGTGCTGCATCTGGGTCTGAATCCGGATTGGTACGTTTGGAAGAGATTGTAGGTGTTGATGTTTTGCTGCAGTTGTACGGCTACCACTTTCTCTATGACCTTACCTAGGAAGGGAAAGTGGTTGATGGAGTGATAGTTACCTAGGTTGTTGGAATCCAGAGTGGGTTTTCTTTAGTAGAGGGAGGATTTGTCCTGTTATTAGGATCTATGGGAAGGTGCTTTTAGTTAGGGAGCTGTTAATGATCTCCAGTTAGGGAAGGAGAGCTTCTGCAGGGAGGATCTTGAGGATGGATGCTGGGAGGGTGTCATCTGTATACTATGTAGCTTTGAGGGTGGCTAGGTTTTCTACCAGGTCCTCTGTCGAGAGTGTCTTGAATGTTGTCCAGGGCATGGACATTTCGCAAGGAGAGACTTGAGGTGGGTCTGTGGATGTAGAGCTGACGTCTATGTGCTGTCGAATATTGCTGATTTTGTCAATGAAGAAGGTGTTGATAGCGGTGGATTTTTCAATGGAGTGTGGTATGGCAGGGGCAGGTAGCAGGTTGACGCACTGCTTGACCGCTTTGAAGAGGGCTCTGCTTTTGTTGTCGGCTTCTGCTACAGTATTCTGATAGGAGGCCTTGGCTGTATTGAGTAGTTTTCGGCGGGTTGCTCGGAGTTCCTTGAGGAGCGCCAGGTTGGATGCAGTCCTAGAGCGGTGCCAGGTTTTCTCTTGTTTCCTGATGACCCTTTTGCTGAGGATGAGTTCTTGCGTGTACCAGGGTGCTGATGGTTTCAGTTTGTAGGTGTGTTGCTTCAGAGGCGCGTGATGGTAGATGGAGACTGAGAGGGTGGCGCTGAATGCTTCCAGTAGATGTGAAGTTCGGTTGATGGTGTTCGGTCCATGTAAGGTGTAGGTTGGCAAGGTCTTCTGTGAGTGCTTCCACTGGGAAGTTCTTGAAGGACCTGAAGGTTTCTGCTGGGAGTGCTTGACTGTGGTGGTGTGCAGGATGTTGAAAGGCACGGCTAGATGGTCAGACCAGTCAAGCGGGAGAGGAGAGCTGTAGTGGAGGGAAGACAGTGCTGTGATGATTAGGTTGAGGATGTTACCTTTCTCGTGTGTTGGGTCTTTTGTGTGTTGTGTGCGGCTGAGGGTGTTGAGAAGGCTGAGTAGAGCTTCCTTCATCGGTTTGGTGGCCTTGCTGCCTTGGAGGTTGAAGTCTCCTTGGAAGATGTTGTTGGCACGCGTGAGGGACATGGTGGCGACCAGGTCGGTTAAGTCTCTGATTAAGGCAGTGTTGGGTTTGGGTGGTCTGTAGATGAGATGGAAGTTGACTGTGTCCGTTGGGGAGAGCAGGAAGTGGCAGGAGAGGACTTCGAAGGAGCCAATGTTGTGGCCCTTGCAGTCCCTTGCCAGATACAGTTCTTCTGCTACTCCCCTACTGCACCCCTGTAGTCCATCTGGGGTTGGTACGGTGGGTGTGCTGTCTCATTCAAGTTAGAAAGGGGAAACTCCAGACCATTCTTATTTTAGCAATGGATGCTTTCCTCCAGCTGCAGGCTGGGTATTATCAGTTGGGCCAGGGTGCACTGTGGTAGCTGTAGTTTGAGATGTTAATCATTTTTCTCGATGCCTGTGGGCTGGTAGTGCTGTTCTGACTTGAGTGTCGTGTAGACCGATGAGACCTCCGTCCCCAAGTGACGCACAAGGGAACAAATAGAAACCCGCTGTGCGACCCTTGAGGCCACAGGTGAGAGATGTCTTCCCAGATCCACGGAGCCTCTGGAACACCGATGCTGCTGTCAAGAAGGAATGAGGTTAAGCACCAGGCAATCACAATACAGGCAGGTAAACAAAAGAATCTAAAGTGTCTTACCTATCTGGTGTAAGGGAGACCCAGGTAACCTAGTAGGGAGGTTCGAGGCTCAAAAAGATACAGCGGTCCTTGGAGTGGTAGAACCGCAGGTAAGCGTGGATACGGGTAGGCCACCTGTAAGATAGGGCTTGACTTGGGCGTAGAAGTACAGCAAGATACTCAGGGATGATCCAAAGACAAGTCGAGGTGCAGTCCAAAAATCCGGCAACAGGTAAACAGTTCCAAGCAAAGGTACAAAGGGGTGTCCAAGAGAGTCCAAGATAGAGTTCCGTGGTCGAGGTAGCAAGGAGCAAGTAGTAACGCCAAACAGGGTCCGAAGCCAGCTGAGAAGCAATGATCGTCCTGCCTCTCAGTTCTTTATACTGTGTGTCCCTGGGTCATGTGACGTCTCTGGGCCATGTGACGTCCACCAAGAGCACATGAGGAACGCCACACTGTATCACGTGACCGACGTGATGACGTAACGCCGCCCCTTCTGTGATATATCCTCCAAGGCAGTTGCCAATGCAGGAAAGGTTGTAATCGAGCCCGTACACCAAAGAAGGTACGGTGTTTTCGGTTCTGTGGGTTCACCGAATCCCTTGAGCCTCGAAGCTGGGGTGGAGATGTTGGGGGAATGTGAGCAGTGTTCTGATGTGGGGAGGCCTGATGTGCTGAGGATCGCCTAACAAAGCCCCTCCCCAACGGCCCACGACCCCGTGGGCAGGATGGATGGTCTAAATGGAAACGGGCTACCAAGCGAGGGGCGTTCAGGTCAGAGGCGGAAACCCATGAACGTTCCTCCGGGCCGTAACCCTTCCAATCCACCAGATACTGGATCCTACCCCTAAACCATCTGGAGCCCAAAATGGCCGACACCTCGAAAACATCAGGAGAGGTCAAGGACACCGGCGCAACAGGGGTATGAAGACGGACAGAGTCGGGACAAGGTTTGAGGAGGGAGACATGAAACACAGGATGGATGCGCCAAGAGCTGGGAAGCACTAGACGGAAAGCCACCGGATTCACAACCTTTGATATCACATAAGGACCGACAAAGCGAGGTAGCAACTTCCGACAACCCACTAGGCGAAGATGACGTGAAGACAACCAGACCCTGGAACCCACCACCAGAGGGGGAGCAGCCCGACGTTTGCCATCCACACGGGCCTTCATAGCAGCCTTTGCTTCAGTGAGATGAACCACTGTACTAGCGTGTAAGGCAGAAAGATCCCTAAGACATGTCGTGGCCGCAGGGTTCGCAGAACCAGAAGCATCAGGATGTCGTCCAAATACACAACCATGTACACATCCAGAATATCCCTGAAAATGTCATTCATGAATCGTTGGAACGTGGCCGGGGCGTTACATAAGCCAAAGGGCATGACAAGATATTCGTACAAGCCGTAACGAGTACAGAAAGCAGTTTTCCACTCGTCTCCCTCGCGAACGCGTACTAAATTGTATGCGCCGCGTAGATCAAGTTTGGTGAAAATGGAAGCATGTGTTAAATGATCTAAGAGTGGAGTAATTAACGGGATGGGATATCTATCCTTCTTGGTGATCGCGTTAAGACGCCGATAATCCACACAAGGACGTAAATCCCCCTCCTTCTTGGGTACAAAGAAGATAGGACTTGCCGCTGGTGAAGTGGAGGGGCGGATGTGTATTAAGCGCAGGGCGTTCTGTACGTATTCTTTTAACACCAGTTCCTCCGAAGGAGACAAAGAATAGATCCTGCCCGAAGGAACAGTGGAATCAGGAAGCAATTCGATTGGGCAGTCATAAGTTCTATGTGGAGGAAGTACCTCAGACGAGCCTCGATCGAAGACTGATTCGAAAGCCCGATATTCTGGCGGAATCCCAGACATCAACCCCCCAACAGTATGGGACTGTATGACTTCTGGATCGTCAACGGTCAGTGTGAGCTGTGCTAAGGCTCCCAAGACCCGAGAGGGTGTGTCAGGGGCTTGATGGACCGGGAGACAATAATTCTGACAAATATCGGACTCAAAGAGTACAGTGCCTGCTTGCCAATTGATCAGTGGATTATGTTCACGTAACCAGGGAATCCCTAGTATGATACCGAATTGAGGTGCGGTGATCAAATCAAAACTTAAGGTTTCTGTGTGTATGTCTTGTATGTTCAACAAGAGGGGTGCAGTTTGATGTCTAACAGGACCAGAAACCAATGCGGAGCCGTCTACGGCTTGGACATGTTCCGGTCGTGTTTTTACCACTAATGGTAGATTGAGGGAATGGGCCAAATCAATATCTATGTAATTACCAGTGGCACCGGAATCAATAATGATATTGACTGCATGAAGAAGGCCAGTAGAGGGACATAGAGTAGCCTTTACGGAGATGGGTTGAACACGAGCAAAGGCAAGAGGGGTACCCGGAGAAGATGATGGGACACTTGACCTGTTCTCCGGTTCTAAGGTCGAGCCATCCGAAAAACCTGACTCTTCTTGGGACGTCGAGGACACTCTTTCACGAAATGTCCAGTGGTGCCACAATAAAAGCATGCATTATCTATCCTTCTACGTTCCCTCTCAGATGTTGTAATAGGACTGCGTAACCCTCCCACTTGCATAGGTTCTTCAGTACTGGAAGCGGGAGTACTAACAAGAGTAGGAGAGGAAGAGGCCCCCAATTCAGCTCTACGCTCCGATCGTCGTGCATCTACCTGCAGGACGAGATCAACCAATTCCTGATACTGAGTAGGCATAGAAGGGATCACTGCTAAAGCGTCTTTCATGGTGTTACTCAACCCCCTATAAAAGACCACCGCCCGCTTGTTTTCTGGCCATGATGTTTCCGCAACTAGCTGATTGAACCGGGTGATGTACTCTATCAGAGTCCTTTTGCCCTGAGTCAATTCCAACAACTCCAAATCCCTAGACTGTGCCTTGTGTCGGGTATCGAATACTCGGGACATTTCTAGGACCAACAAATCAAAGTCATAAAGAACCGGGCTATTGTTCTCTAACAGGGGATTAGCCCAAGCGGCAGCTGTTCCAGCTAAATGGGAAAGGGCGAAGGCGGCTGTAGTGATACACGAAATTGCAACCTTGCCAATCAGGGCTTTAGATGACAGCATTAGCCGCTGAAAGCCAATAGTGTATTCAAAGTATGTGCTAAAAATGCTGACAGTAGTCTGTTGTAGCACTTCCATTATGCAGTAGTGAGCTACAAGGGATATGCAGGCCTAGTATGAAATAGGTCACATTATGCATTGTTGATAGACCGGCAGGGAGAGGGTCCCTAGCTATGTAGCTAATAGGTATTTTTGGAGTGTTTGGAACATCATGGCACCTATATAGCGCTTAGATAGCCAGTCTTAAGCGCTATAAACACTAAGCTATGAGTGCATGCCTTTTAGAGCTTGCAGATGGGGTTAATACATCCCATCTTCCCTTAGAATATTCAGCCTCACTAACGGTAGCCCTGGCTCCAAGCTAATCTTCCTTTTCTCTGGGAAGGTACTGATAAGACATTCCTCAGCCAGCGCAGATGGGAACCAGGGAGGGGTAGGAGCGAGCAGGGTGCCTCTCAGAGAGAGTTGGGTTTTTTCCATGAGCCAGTTGCACAGGGAAAGTTCTGGAACTGTGCGTCATGGTGACTGACAGCAAGAGATTATAAAATATCCATGCACACATGACTCGGGGGGAGATCGTCCTGTGGACTTGATTCGTGCAGAAACAGGTGCCCGGAATTGGCTCTCACGGTGTCCTCCAGCATTGTTTTTCTATGAGCGGGGCTTGTTTTACAGCTAGCTTATGAAAAGCCAGGTCTCCCAGTGCTGATTAAAGGGACGTAAGACTGTGTTTCTCTATGTTTCTCTATATTTCTCTATGTTTCTCTATGTTTATCTAAGTTCCATGTTTCACTATATTTTGCATTGCTCTATGTTTTATGCTTTGTAATATTCTTTAACTTGAATACCAAATGTATATGAAATTCACTGCTTAGAATAAATATGCTAAAACTTTGAGGGTGTCATTTGTCTCTAGCATGAGATCACTGCTCAGCACAATAGAACCTGTATTTTGGGCTGAATTGGGTATTTTTGCTCTCAAAGGGCTGGCCCCGAGGAAGATTTTGCCCATATCAAGACATTTGGTGGCAGCTTTGTGGGATTTGTGAAGAGCAGTGCCATGCTGACATGACAAATGGTGTGAGAGAACACAGTGTAGAGTGGGGAGCAGGCTGTCGCATTTCCTTGGTGGTCTCACTGCAGCTCTGAGACTTCAAAAAGGCAGCAATGTTGTGTCGGCTTGCCGTGGCCGATAGCTTGTGTGGTTAAGACTCCCTTCAGTAAATCAGTCGTGGCTGACTTATTGCATGGGATTGGTGCCAGGGAGTACAAGGCGATAAACGAGCGGGAAATGGCTTTGTTTAAAGCACTCCGATGAATGGTTAAGAAAGATGTATGCTCAATTAGAAAAGAATTTTATCATGCGGTTTCCCCAGTTTAAAGTTGTAATTTGGAATGCATAGTGAGACGGAGTTCTCATCTCTATTCTGTCATGAGGGCAGGAAAAACATAATTGCAAGAATTTGACATGCAAATTATGAATAGTGATTTAACCATTGACTCAGCCCCAGTGTGCTAGCGAGTGGGGACTGTAATGTTCGGAGGCGAAGGTTCGCTTTTTTGATGTATGCTTTTGAGTGTTGGCATTCCTGAATAATGAGGAGCCATGCTTAGGAGAATGAGTAACATCTGTGCTGAGAGCCTAAAGGGTTTGTTTTTCTTTTGGCAACTGTAAAATTCCATGTGCTGGTGGTGGCGAATTTTGTTTAAAGGAAACACACTAAAATGATTATATTGTATTTTAAGCTGTGCCATGCTTTTAATGGGTGAGAGACTCACTTAAAAGGAAAGTGAGTGAATGTTATTTGGATTTTCGATTTTTGTGTATTGATTTGAATTTGCAGAATCAGTTTGCAATGGTTTGGGGGGAAAAACAATTTATATTTTTCTAAATTGCCCCTGGAGTATTTTTGTTCCCATGCTATGCCATGGATTTGTGCTGTTGCCTTATAAGTGATGTATGATTTGGAAATAGTGTCCTGTTGACTGTGATACATGATGAAAAAATGTTGTTGACACATTAAACAGCCCACAAGCAATATATAGAGTGTGGGTTGCTCTTGCAGGAAAACGTGCAGGGAGCTGCACTAAACATTGGCATTTTTATTTTTTAAATGCACTGAAATGAGTGGTTATATTTTGGCAATGGTACAACAGAATTGACATCTGTGTGTGATAAGATAGCACAAAGATTTAATGGGTTGTGAGTTCTCTTGAAAGATCGCACATTACAAGAAAAAAAAGACGCTTTGACATTTTGCAAAATTACATGGAGTAGAATCTGATGACAAGAAAAGTGCCGCTTTTGAAAACAAGAGTCTTGCTGTGTGTGCAGAGCTTGTGCCTTGAAGCTGTTTTGGGCGAGGTGCGCGAAAGGAAGGCAAACAAAAGCAGAAACAGTACAAGAAAGAGTTAATCTGGATGAACTGTCTGAAACGAGTGCTTCCCATTGAAGCCGCCACAGTATAAGAGTTATAGGCAAAAGAGATAAGCTGCGTGCTCATGGCGCTGCCAGGTGCACACGAAAGATAAACAATGCCTGCATTCCTGAGGAAGGGGGAGCAAAAAGAGAGCTGTTCAGAAGTAAAGAATTTGCCCAGTAAACTGTGGTACGCAGCAAAGGCTTCATGCAGGATGGCAGACGGGCACATCACATCTGAACATTTACCTATGCATCTGTGAATGGGCCAAGAAAAGACAGCTGCCCATTCCAACAGACATTACTGTGCAAACCGCATTCCCATGTGATGTGATGTGAAGTGAAACGCTATTGCTGTGCAAGCTGCATTCCAATGCTCCATGTGATGTGAACTGAAGTAAAGCGCTGTGCACTGGAGAAGAGACCTCTAGGCGCTTTGAGAAGAGAAAATACACATCTGGCAAACTGCAAGCTACATTGCCAGGGATGGAGTAACTGACAAAGACATTATGGCATTCCAGATGGAAGCAAAACTGACAAAAGTGCTTAGCCGTTTTGCAAAAGACAACATGCAGAGCGGGGCTTTGAAGTACAACATGAACACTGCACATTAGCCATGATCCAGAAGCCACACGGCTTAGTGCAAGAATGAATGATTTGTTGAAGCAACAAAAGAAACTGACTTAGACTATCGCACTCAAAGGGGTGGTTCAGGAAACAGCAAACACCCTTTGAAAAAATGACAAGTGAAAAAACCAGAGGCTTGAAAAGACACTGCCTGTAAGGAAAGAAAAATAAACAGCTGCTTGTGCAACTGTAAGCGGTATTGGACTGAAAGACTTTACCTTTGAAAAATGGAGTGATGCCAGCAGGGCAAACTAAATCAAGATCATGAGACACTGGAAGCAAGTTGGCGCCTGGCATTTGTAATCGCTTTGGTGGAAAAAGAAAAGCATTGTGCGACCTGGGTACTTACTATATGGCTTTGTAAAAGCACAGATCAGTCTGAGGTACCATTGACCAACTATGATTGCATTGCACAAATGAGTTTGTGATTAGGCAGTTACACCCCGTATGGTTGAGTGTAAATAAGCCCCCAGAAACATGCAGAAGGGTGATAAATAATTGCAGTAGCAATGACAAAGTGTGTAGTTACCTGATGAGACTTTTTGAAGATGGGGGTGGTATTATGGGAAGGGGTGGATAACGCTGATATTGAAGTTTTGATGACATCCTAAAATGAAGAATAATGATATTGAACTTTTGATGAAATCCTAACATTTCTGTTTGTATTTTGCCTAGGCAAAAAAGACAAGGCATTTCACAATATCAGAAATAGATGTGTGCAGTTTGTGGGTGACACTGATCAAAGAAGGGTCAGACGCATTCTCAGAGAAAGCGAGCCACTGCGACATGCTATTTCAACTTTAACGTGCCCTGCACCGCACTCAATGCTGTAACCTGTGAGAAGTGTCCAACAGAGTAATAACTCTTGCTGAACTGGCACGATGCAGACTTGGCTAATTATCAAGTATTTGATGCTACACATTCAAATGACTCAGTTGCTGGAAATAACTTAATTGACATGTTTTGCCCTTTCTTGTTTAATGGACTATGGACAATGAGTGGTGGACTGTTACATCAGGCACCACATACAGCTGTGTGACACAGCAATTGAATGCTAACACATTGAAAAATGGTTTTTAAATGCACTGTTGAGATGAATCTGAAAAAAAAACGAAATGGTTTTACTCTTCCAACTGAATTGCTTTAACCAGAGATGTTTTGTTTTTTGAAGAAAAAAAAAATATTCTACATTGCACGTAGGCAGGAGAATGATTTATGAACTGTTGGGGCAGCAGAATTATGCAAGCAGGAGCGTAATTTGTTTTGAGATAAGATGAGTGCGCACATCAAAGTCACCTGTGCGTAGGTTAAGATTCTTAATTGAAGTAATGCTGCCAAGTGTGTGAGCTATAATTTGAAATGGTAATCTTTGAAACACTGGATACTTTTACAGCCAGCTTAAGGCAGGTAAATGAAACCATGACTGACTTGATGTTTGATTTTATGACACAGAGTGTGACACGGTTTTTGTTAAACCAACCAGTTTCATGTTTTTGTGGGGACAGCTGTCTCCAGCACACTAATGCAAAGAGTCACCTTTTGATTGTAGACATTTGGAATAATTCTTTGGAAAAGCGCTACAAATGAGTATCCACATGGAATTGCTAGCGTACTGGCCTGGCACATTGTCAGGCATCTTTTGTCACTGAATGGATACCATTTGTTTAATTTGTCTAATGTGATGTTTTTCTGACCAAGAACTGCAGCGAGTTTCTCGCCAAGATTTTATGGATTATAACTTGACTAAATGCATTTTACCATGGTGTGATGAAACAGCCACTGCCGGATAGTAGTATGGTGTTTGTGGCTAAAGTTATTGTATATGGTAGATATCCCACTTGAAGAAGGGTATTCTCCAAGTCACAGAAGGTAGACACTGTGAACCTGTTAGATTTTCCAGTAGTAAGACAACATGTAAATTGTAGGCTGGTAATGCACACCTTCATTATTACAGTGATACACTTAGACATAGGTTTATCATGAGGCAATGTTTCCTTAGTACTACCAAGCTGCTACAAATGGAGTCCATTTCTATGGCCCATCACTAGAGTGCGCGTAGCTAGGGAGCTAGATCCATTAATTGCAGGAGCTTTATATGCTTGTGACATAGAAACTGTGCACTATAAGCTAGCCACTATGGGTTCTGATGCCAGCTCTGCTATAGAACTTCTGGCCTGGTGGGGCCCATTGATACGCCCAACACTGCTACAAGTATTGACAACCATTGAAGATGACAGAATTTTAGACATGAAGACATTTTTGTCTGCCATAGGGCAGGTCAACAAGACTGCTATATACACACGATGTATTGTATGGCAAACATTGTTTGATCAGCAGGTGTTGGCTTTTTACTGGGTGGGGGCGACCATCCGCCAGACACTGGCACGCAGAGCTACAGTTACCAGCATACATATGGATTGAATTGCTTGCTTTTTGATTGCATGAATAACACATGCCATGCTTTGATGTAAATTAGTAGAATTGTTTTTATTTAGACAACCTGGTGCCCATGGGTTCACCTTGTTCACGAAATTAGATGGTTTCTGGTTGGGTTCCACCTACCTGGGGGAAGTGTCTAGTCACACAGCCCATAGTCACGCTTGAATGCCCTGGGATCAGGGGGAGGTAGGCCCTTAGAGTGAAAGGCTGCCAGGTTTTAGAATTGGTAACCATACATAAATGCAATAGTGCATTGTAGATTAGACTACACTGGATTGCCTTGACATTTTAACTGCATGCTGCTTTTTAACTGACAATCAGTTATACAAAATTGATTTAGGTATTTTTGTGTAGGCCATGTTTTGGCTAGAGTAAATGTCCATGTTCACTTGGTGTAGGTATTTTTTGTGTAGGCCAGGTTTTGGCAAGGGTATATGTCACTGTTCACTTTGTGTACATTTTTGTTTAGGTAGTGTTTTACCTTGCATGCCACGCTAACTAACCGCTAGAAGATAGTTTGCTTAAACCTCTTGCAAAGCCCCAAGGTCTTTATCACTGCACTAAATACTATATTGATAGGTATTAGTCAGCATTTGTCGCACAAACGTTGAATAGGGGTGGAATGTAGTGATACACGAAATTGCAACCTTGCCAATCAGGGCTTTAGATGACAGCATTAGCCGCTGAAAGCCAATAGTGTATTCAAAGTATGTGCTAAAAATGCTGACAGTAGTCTGTTGTAGCACTTCCATTATGCAGTAGTGAGCTACAAGGGATATGCAGGCCTAGTATGAAATAGGTCACATTATGCATTGTTGATAGACCGGCAGGGAGAGGGTCCCTAGCTATGTAGCTAATAGGTATTTTTGGAGTGTTTGGAACATCATGGCACCTATATAGCGCTTAGATAGCCAGTCTTAAGCGCTATAAACATTAAGCTATGAGTGCATGCCTTTTAGAGCTTGCAGATGGGGTTAATACATCCCATCTTCCCTTAGAATATTCAGCCTCACTAACGGTAGCCCTGGCTCCAAGCTAATCTTCCTTTTCTCTGGGAAGGTACTGATAAGACATTCCTCAGCCAGCGCAGATGGGAACCAGGGAGGGGTAGGAGCGAGCAGGGTGCCTCTCAGAGAGAGTTGGGTTTTTTCCATGAGCCAGTTGCACAGGGAAAGTTCTGGAACTGTGCGTCATGGTGACTGACAGCAAGAGATTATAAAATATCCATGCACACATGACTCGGGGGGGAGATCGTCCTGTGGACTTGATTCGTGCAGAAACAGGTGCCCGGAATTGGCTCTCACGGTGTCCTCCAGCATTGTTTTTCTATGAGCGGGGCTTGTTTTACAGCTAGCTTATGAAAAGCCAGGTCTCCCAGTGCTGATTAAAGGGACGTAAGACTGTGTTTCTCTATGTTTCTCTATATTTCTCTATGTTTCTCTATGTTTATCTAAGTTCCATGTTTCACTATATTTTGCATTGCTCTATGTTTTATGCTTTGTAATATTCTTTAACTTGAATACCAAATGTATATGAAATTCACTGCTTAGAATAAATATGCTAAAACTTTGAGGGTGTCATTTGTCACTAGCATGAGATCACTGCTCAGCACAATAGAACCTGTATTTTGGGCTGAATTGGGTATTTTTGCTCTCAAAGGGCTGGCCCCGAGGAAGATTTTGCCCATATCAAGACAGCGGCCTTAGCAGTGGACGTGGGAAAAGCCAAAGGCCTGCATAAGAAATGTAACTTGCACTGGTTAACAAAGGTTCTGAATTTCATGGGATCGCCTTGGTAGCGTTCAGGAGCAGCCAGGGGGGAAGGAGTTGGGAGGATTATTGGAGTCGGGACTGTAGAAGTAGCCAAGGGAGGGGGTGTAGTGGAGGAGCTGCCGTCTCCAAACTCAGGGTCTGCAGGAAGGGAATGCTGAACGCTCTGTATGGTATCCAACCTTTGATGGATCACTGTGTTCGCGGCGGCCATATCTGCCCTTAATATTGTAATTGCCTGAACTAAAGCAGTTATGGGTTCGTCCGTGGATCCCTGCATCGTCTAACACGACTATACGGCTTCTCAGTCTGTTCTGACTTGAGTGTCGTGTAGACCGATGAGACCTCCGTCCCCAAGTGACGCACAAGGGAACAAATAGAAACCCGCTGTGCGACCCTTGAGGCCACAGGTGAGAGATGTCTTCCCAGATCCACGGAGCCTCTGGAACACCGATGCTGCTGTCAAGAAGGAATGAGGTTAAGCACCAGGCAATCACAATACAGGCAGGTAAACAAAAGAATCTAAAGTGTCTTACCTATCTGGTGTAAGGGAGACCCAGGTAACCTAGTAGGGAGGTTCGAGGCTCAAAAAGATACAGCGGTCCCTGGAGTGGTAGAACCGCAGGTAAGCGTGGATACGGGTAGGCCACCTGTAAGATAGGGCTTGACTTGGGCGTAGAAGTACAGCAAGATACTCAGGGATGATCCAAAGACAAGTCGAGGTGC
Source organism: Ambystoma mexicanum (assembly GCF_040938575.1). Classification (NCBI taxonomy): domain Eukaryota; kingdom Metazoa; phylum Chordata; class Amphibia; order Caudata; family Ambystomatidae; genus Ambystoma; species Ambystoma mexicanum. The sequence goes on from NC_090921.1 coordinate 34,766,129, forward strand.
AGTCCAAAAATCCGGCAACAGGTAAACAGTTCCAAGCAAAGGTACAAAGGGGTGTCCAAGAGAGTCCAAGATAGAATTCCGTGGTCGAGGTAGCAAGGAGCAAGTAGTAACGCCAAACAGGGTCCGAAGCCAGCTGAGAAGCAATGATCGTCCTGCCTCTCAGTTCTTTATACTGTGTGTCCCTGGGTCATGTGACGTCTCTGGGCCATGTGACGTCCACCAAGAGCACGTGAGGAACGCCACACTGTATCACGTGACCGACGTGATGACGTAACGCCGCCCCTTCTGCAATATATCCTCCAAGGCAGTTGCCAATGCAGGAAAGGTTGTAATCGAGCCCGTACACCAAAGAAGGTACGGTGTTTTCGGTTCTGTGGGTTCACCGAATCCCTTGAGCCTCGAAGCTGGGCTGGAGATGTTGGGGGAATGTGAGCAGTGTTCTGATGTGGGGAGGCCTGATGTGCTGAGGATCGCCTAACAAGTGCAATCTACAAATCCAAAAAATAAAATAAAAATAAATAAAATGTTCTAGCAATTTTGGGGATCCTTGATCTATTCACACATTATGGAACTCAGGTCAATCAATTGTGTTTGAGGTTATTTTTGGGATATTTTCATTATATTTTCAGTTTGCCCTCCTCTCAGTGTTTCTGAAATTCAATCTTTAAAACTGCTTCACAGTGAAAACTTTTTCAAAATCTTTATTCCGTTTCTCTGTCCACAAGATTTAAAATCCCTTGCCAAGGACCAATTCTAGATTGCCAGGGTGAGACTGCGTTCTATTTATTTTTTAGAGACACAGTGAAAACGTGCCGCAGTGATTGGTTCGGTTCCCCTGAACACTGGGAGCTGCTCTTCCAGGTTTTTTAGGGGACTCAGTTCAGAGTGTGGAGTTGTCCTCATAGTATCTTCTTTAGGAGGATCATTATCCAAACTTTCATCAAGTTTTTTTTTGTGTTCACTCGTCTGGTAGGTTGGAAAAGAAAAGCCTACCGGTTTCAGTGGTGTAAAAAATGTGTAACCACTTTCATCAGGGCTATGGAGTCAGACCCTGTGTAGTGTGCCTTCTTCGAGTTTACTTATTTAAATGGAATTGAGACAGGAGATCCCACCTGCAGTTGTAAGAGAAGTGGGGTAGGGGGCAAAATAGAGGAAGACAAATGTGATGTTGTAAGGAGTACAATAAATGTAAAATTGCTGTCTAAACCGAGGGGACAAGACCTCATTGGTAGTCTCTAGTGTATGTTTTACCCGCAAGTTGGATTCCCCCTAGATTTCAATCCATATGGTCATGGAGCGTGCATACGTTGCTTCCCGATTGGCACTGTGCTTCTTCTATCTCCGGGTGCCTAGAAATGAGAGATAATATTATGATCTCGCACCTAGAGAGCCTTTCGTATGTAAATCTACATGATGCTATAAGTTAGTTGCTTACATAAGCGGGTCAATTCGAATAAGGAGTTGGCCCGCGGCATATTACAAAAGGGGGAAATCTGACAGATTGGAGAGAAAACGGCTCTGCTACGTGAAGGCAGAGGCTGGGTGCGATAAACTAGTGACACCGCACTGCATATACAAGTTACTACAGGATTTGACACTTAAACAAAATTAAACTGAACAAATTGCGGAAAGGACTGCCCTCAGTGTCTTGTGCTGCGTGCGGTGGCAATTCCGGGTGGGTATGCCGTCTCGTGCACATAACAGCATCAGAGTAGAGGGAAGGGGGGATTGCAATACCTCCCCCACCAGATACGGAGGCTTGTATATAGGAGGCACGAGCGGAGGGGGGAGGGTGAACCTACCTCCTGCTAGAGTCAGCGGTCCCTCACTCCGGTCGGCATCGGAGCTCAAAAGGTATGCGATGCCGGCTCACGCAGGGCATGGAAGATGGACTACATGATGATGTCCTGTCCAGCCGCCATGTTGGGGAGGGAAAGTACTAGGTGGTTCGGTACAGGAGTAGAATTTACCATAATGCGTGAAATCGCCAATTCAAAATTCAAAATAGGCTCCACCACCAAGCCGAGTAGCAAAAAGGTTTTATGATACAAGACACCACATGGGCAATAGGACATCATGTCAGTCTTGTGTTTTAAGCTGTTGCTCACTAGTGTACCCTAATCAGTAAAGGGGGTACTACAAAAACATTGAGGCCAAACTCCGGGGAAACCCTAATCAATCGTGGGTTCCTGTCAGGTATGCAGGCAAAATTTATTATTGCATCATGTTGTTTGCAAGAGTATTCATAAAGCTCAGAATATGTCCCGATCTGGGATGAGATTGTATCGTACCGTATACTTCTAGCCAGAATGCAGGCATACTGTGTGATCATTTGCCATTGGTCTATATGGTGATGTGTAACATTCAGCAAGTGATAATATGTGCGAATAAAGAGTATGCACAACACATAATTAACTATACAATGTATCTCAGAATATGCACCATCACACCATTTTCATGTTATGAAAGAGTACAGGGAGCTAGTACATCAAAACTGGTTTTACACAGTTGCCAAGTTCTGCCAGCTTGTGGGTTCATTCAAGCCTGTCGTGTCTGTTTTCAAGCAGAAGATCCATAATTGTTCCCTTCTAAAGAGTAAGTTGTGAATATTTCCTCCTCGTTTTGTGACACTGATCTGCTCAATTATTGTCCATTTGAAATCGGTTGTGCCATGTTTTTGCTCCACAAAATGGGTCATCAGTGCCGTGAGTTTCTTAGTGCGGATGCACGACCAATATTCTGCCAGTCTGATCTTTATTGGTCTAGTGGTCATCCCTACGTATCGCATCCCACATGGACAAGTGATAAGATACACAACATTCTTGCTATTGCAATTTGTAAAATTCTTTTGAAGCCATGGGTAGTGCCAGCCAATGTCAATGGATGGGGTTCTAGATGTTCCAACCCATGCACTGCATGTCCCACATGGCGCATGTCCTGTGGGTTTTGTCTTGTTCCACAAGGTATTTGTGCTTGGATCCTTTGGTTCCTTGTACGTATGGATCAGGCAGTCTCGTAGGTTCTTTCCTCTTTTTATCGCAAATCTTGGTTTTTCTAAGCATGATTCGCCTACATTCAGGATCGGCCAAAGTTTGATTACTTCTTTTTTGATCTTATTCGTTAGGGTCGAAAAAACGGAATATTGCCGTGATTTTGTTGTCTTGTTCTTTTGATTTTGCATGTTGTTCCAAAGTGGTGTCTCTCGGGGTATTTCTGGCTCTTTTTCTTGCCTGTTTTATCGTCCGTTAGGGATATCCACGGTCTCAGAGTTTCTGGGCAAGTTGGCCTGATTGTTTTTCATAGTCCCAAAGGGTTGAGCAGTTTCTTCGGTACCTAAGGAGTTGTCCAAATGGCAAGTTACTTCTCAGGCTTGCATGGTGGTAGCTTGTGTAAGTTAAAAGCAAATTCCTATCCGTTGGTTTGTTGTATACCATGGTGGTTACTTGGTTGTTTCGTATTTCCAGATGTAGGTCTAGGAAGTGGATAGAGGTTTGGCTATGTGTTTCGGAAAATGTAATAAAGTTATTTTGTTCATTGAGCCACATCATCAAGGAATCCAGATCTTGTTTGTTTCTTTGGAAGATCATAAGGACGTCTTTTTTTTAAAAAAAATGTATTTTATTATTAATTTTTATAACAACCAAACAACATACAAAAACAACTTAGCGGTGCATGTTATACATTATGAATAGTACGCTTCTCGTTACGTTATAGCCGCTTCCTAGCCTCCACCCGCCCCCCCATTAACACAAGCCTACTCCGTTCCGCCTTCCGCCGTTATCTCTTCTTTGGATGTTCCCTCTACCATCCCCTGGGAGGTGTCGTCCTCGCTTAAACATACCTGGGTGGACCCGACCAATGTGGCCACTTAGTGTGTCTGCCTCCTCTTCCCCCCCTATACTGGCTGCTTCGGTCCATACCACCATTTCGGTTTCAGCCCACTTCTTGAGGTCATTTCACCACACCTCTATCTTTGGCCTACCACATGCTTTCCAGCCAACAGCAATCCTACGCTTGGCCAATGTGTAAGCCAGATCTTTAAGTTTGTTCACATGCTTTAGCTTGCGTGGTCTGGAGAACCCCCCAAAATACATGCCCACACCGAATCCACATCCAGCGTGATCCCCTTTTCTGTCAAGTGGTGGGCTGCTTCTTTCCAGAATTTGCTAATTTCCGGGCATGCCCAGAACATATGGGTCATTTCCGCATTCACTTCTCCGCATTTGGGGCATGATTGTATTCCTGCGTTTTTAAATCGGGCTATCCTCTGGGGGGGTCATGTATGCTCTATGAGTTACGTATAGCTGGATTTGTTGCAACCTTGCGTTTCTGGACTCCTTCTTATGGTATCGTTGAGCTCTCTCCCACAGCCCGTTGTTCATACTTTCTCCCACTTCCTCTTCCCACTCCCGTCTTAACTGTGTTACCTCTTTCCCCACCCTGCTCATCAATAGTTCATAGATTCTGGAGACCTCGTGCCCTCCCTCTGTGATGTCATAGATTGTTTCAATGGTTGCATCTGGCTGGTCTTCCAGCACTATTTTAGACCACATTTCTTTGACTCGTCGCACCAGTCTAGTATATGTGAGGTATTGCCCTTGATGTAGGCCGGTTTCCTATACCAATGCGTCAAACTCCAGTATTTTCCCATCTTGCCATATGTCTCCCATTGTTGCACTGCCCACCGATTCCCAGTGCGTGCATATTGTTTTCTTCAGTTGCACATCCCCTTTGGTTAGTGCTACTAGTGGTATCTGTGAGGAGCACGGGGTCGGGTTCTCCATGACCTGGCAAGCTTTCCGCCACATCTGCCATCCCAGTTCCAGCATTCTCGGGCCCCCTTTATCTTCAATTTGGGCAACCATATCCATTATTTCAAGGAGAATGGGGAACACTCTGACCTCAGTAGTCTGGGCTCCGCTGTTGGGTCTTCCACTAGCCATTTAGCCACATATTGTAACTGACTGACCCAGTAATAAACCTCAAAATTGGGGAGTTTTATGCCCCCTTTGTCATATGTGTTTTGTAATTTCCACAGGGCTATCCTATTTCTAGTGTTGTGCCAGATAGAGTCTCTGCATATGCTCTGGAGTTTGGCAAAAAATCATTTCGGTATCATACATGGTATGTTTCCAAAAAAGTGTCTCAGCCTTGGTAATACAACCATTTTCAACAGGGCCGCCCTTCCAACCATGGCCAGAGGGAGCTTAGACCAGAATCTTATACTGTTTTCAATATTTGTTATAGCCTTTTCTGTGTTGTGTTTATGTTCGTCCTTCACTGTGTGGTAGATATCTATCCCCAGGTATCGGAAGGTTGTGGTCTCCCAGGGTATTTGTAGAATGGGTAATTGCTCCCGCGGGATCCCTTTATAACTTCCCAGGGGGAATATGCATGATTTTTTAAGGTTGACTGCAATGCCCGAGAGCAACGCAAATCGCTCCATCACTTCTAGGATGTATTTCAAGTTAAGGACGTCATCGATAGACCAACATCAGGAAATATTTTTGGGGGTCACTTTGAAGTGCACATTTCAGGCAGGGGACCAGCAACATTTGCACTTATGCTGTGGGTCCCATGCATGCCATTTTATACATTTACAACGCATAGTGTAAAACTGGAGAGTAAAACCAGGTGGAAACGCATTTATCCTCTGCTGAAAATACGAAATGCTGTCTTCAAATTACACCTTGCAGGCAACATTTACTGATGGATTCCTATGGAATCCTCCTGCTCATGAGCAGGTGTTAATCTGAATTAGATTCCATAGAAAACAATTTGTTTTAAGCCTGCATGAAAATCTTGTGCAAGTGTAACACTTTGTTTTCTTCCAAGACAGAAGAGAAAAGCACAGTGGATTCCAATATGGAGTCAAGATGAGAGGCATTCTGAGAACACCAGTGAAAATTAGATTTCAGGCTTAAGGAGAATCCCATTTCTGAGCACAATGTGTGTCTGCTGGAGCTATGGAAAGACAGCTTGTTTATGTGTTCAGACGATGCTTGTTTTGCATTTTTTTAGCATTCTTTTATCTGTCTAGAGCAAGAGAAACCACAGATTGTTTTACAAATTCAGTGGAGTCCAGTAGCTGCAACGGCCGCGCAGCTGTGGGGTTCCACTGACAGTAAACATCTCTGGAAAAATACTGGATTACATTTTGAGGGAAAGACATCACACTGACAGTGAAAGAGCAAGTCACATTTCACTTTGAACTTCGGCTGGACTGACCGAAGCAGACATGTTTTCTTCAGCCTGTTCCTATTGGCGAGTGATTTTCACTCCTACCCTGGTGGTTTTCAGTGAAGACTTGGCAAGATGAAGAACGTTAGAGAAATGCTAACGGTGCTGTATTACTGCTTTATTTCTATCTGTATTTTGATGTGGTAATCTTTAATTGTGATAATAAAGAGACCTGAGATAGGTCAATTTCAAAATCTCCAGGAAGCGTGAATGAATTCTTGTGTTCCAAGAAAAAACACATTGCCCTGCAGCCTTTTTTGTAAGTGCAGAGGGGAACCCCTTGAGTAAATAATATATCTTTAAAATACTGAGAGCAGAAGAAGGAAAAACAGTGCCCCTCCTACACCCTGGAAGGGAACGAAAATCAGTTGCAGCGCAAAAATGAAAGCCTAAAACCATTTTTCTTGTGATTATCCAATTAGGTTTTCAGAATAATCACACATATACCATTGGGATTATCTGGACATGCAGATCATAACCTTCTCATACAGCAAAGGAATACCTAGGAAATGCTGAACTGGCACTGCCGACGAGAGAGATGGTGGGTAAGGGGGTCCCCTTCCTGCATATCTTTGTCCTTCTTACCATTCATCATGGACTCCATGCGTTCCTCTGCAGGGACCAACACTGCTTCTTTCTCCTACCTCTTCCCACCTCATCCAGCTTGGGACACACTTCATTAACATACACAAAATATAATCCACAATTGTTAATGTTAAAGGATATTTATACCGCGCACTATCACCACCGTGTTGGTCCCTTGGCGCTCTGGCAGATCTGAAAGAAATGGGGGTAGGTTAAGACGCGTTAGTAGGACAAAGTTTGGAGAAAGAGCAAGGGAGCTGTGATGTGCTGTTGGCAGCTTCAGTTCGGTTAACACTGTTCGCTGAGCTTTTTGGTGTGGTATCCAGTCGGAGTCTGTCATGTGCTGCTGTGTAAGGCTCCTTGTGGTGTGTTTTTTGTTGCAGAGTGGTGAAGTGCGTGCAGCTTGCTGTGGTTTAAGAGGTATGGATGTGTTTAGTTTCGGTCAGAGGTGTGTGAAGACGGGTGAGGTGAGGTATTAGTAGGGTTGGTAATTGGCATTGTTGTCGGGAGAAATGCGCACTCATATTGTGTGTCTTTTGGAGGTTTAGACAAAAATATTCCTTATATTAATCTATTTTCAGTGAGATAAGGCTGTCTCTCTGGCCATGTCTAGCGTTAGTTAGTCTCTACAATTCTATGTTTGTTCTTACTCAGGCCATCCCGTGTCTCTGAGTCTGCGCCTGATGCAAACTGGTTCCCGCGGGTCTGTCTAGTTGTGACACATGCCCATATCCATAGCTCTGTCTGAGTGGACGCGGTACATTCCTTACCAGGGTGTCTGGGTTGATGCAAGTGGATCACCATACCCATGTCTCAGATGATTTTGTTGTGTGTGTTGGGTTAATCGTTAGGAAGTCAGTGCATATCCCAGAGTACTGCTGGGACATTGTGTATGTCGGTGTAGTGCATTCCGTCTTCTACTTACTAGCCTGGGTTTCTTAATGCAGTGATAATGGTCTCATTTGGCTGGCGGGTTAGCTTATATGGAGAGGTTGGTTAGAGGATGATTGTCTTGTGAGCACAAGTTGTATAGTGTGGATGCATGATTGCGTTGGGTTGGGGTTACCCATGGTTCATGTAGTCATTTCTGTCAGGGGGATGCTTGGTAGTGGGTAAGGTAGATAGTTGTGCTTGTATGTGTCAGCCTCGTTAGCTATTGTTATTGAAAGTACATGCCCAAATAAGGAAGGCCCCGGGTCGGCTCGGCCTGGGGAAGGTGAAGGGGGCAAGACGGTCAGAGGACAGGACAACGAGCCTCATGGGCTGGCCATTTTGGGAGCCAGGCCACCATTTTGGGCTAAGTGCGAGAAACGCGCTGAAATGCCAAAAGGAGCTCAAAAACACAAAGAAACAATCGCTGCCATCAGTCCCGTCCGTGATTCACTTGCACCGTTTGTTAACAATCCCAAGAGAGTATCTAGGGCCTGTAGTAGACTAGAGACCCAAGAGAGCAGTAACTTAGCTTATAGTGCCCTCTTGTGTCACGTTGCGCGAAAGCTGCAACATGATAAAAGAACTACGGAAAACAACATTTCCCGGTACTGACTGTCTTAAGGGCATGTCAGTTTCCCCGTAAGAATGGAGCGAAAGCCCAGAGGAGTGCGGCAGAATGCTGCACTTCTCTGGCAAAGTCTAGATCCTGGTGAAAACAACAGCAAAAAGTTTAGGGGTTGCCACATGGAAGGAAAATTACCCACAATTAAGAAATCTTTCCTAACACCTCGTTCCTAGGCTGCCACTTCTTGGCTCACATTCACACCCATTGGACCCCACTACGAGTTCAGCGGTAAGTAGAAAAGGTTGCGGTAATGGAATTACCGCCACGTTTACCACTCTGCCAAATTAAGGATTCCAGAAATGAGTGTTAATTTCGCCCGCGGAATTAGCGGCATCTATATTTCTGCCAAAAAACAGGGGAATTAGTGTTGGTGGCAAGTCCACCTGCAGAATTAGCATGCTGTATTACAAGTAAATACTGCCAAAAATGGCAGTAATTATGCAAAAAACACAGTGCAAGTACCTCAACCTAAAGGGTAGAGGTAAATGCAAACAGGTGATGGAAATTAAGAAACAGGTGCATGAATATCCTGGCAGCTCGGCTGAGTCCGGATATGCACACCTTGGTCCACCCCGGCCAAACGGAATTCATCCCTGGGAGATCCACGATGCACAATCTCAGGCGGTTGCTTTTGATTCCTGATAAACACAGACAGTGGGAGTGGCTGGCGGTGGTGAGTTTGGACTGGTAGAAAGCCTTTGATTCGGTCCCATGGGAATTCCAAAGGCTGGTCTTGGAAAGAATGGGCCTCAGGGTCGGTTTTCATGAGTGGGTTAGGATGGTGTACATCGGCTCTTTGTCTAGGGTTTGGGTGAATGGGGTTGGTTCCTGCGCGTGAAGGTACTCAGGGATATGCGTCAGGACTGCCCATTGTCCCCGCTCATACTTGCACTGGTGATTGAGCCCCTAGGGAGAATGTACAGGATCAGGCATGAGCATATGGGTTTGAAGCTGGGGGGTGGGGACAGTCATTGCATCTCCATGTACGCTGAGGATGTCCTGTTGTATGTTTGGAATCCCCAGGACAACTTGGGGCAGGCTTTTGCGGCGGTGCAGGAGTTCGGACAGCTTTCGGGGCTGGTGGTTAATAAGCCGAAGTCAGTAGTGTATGCACTGCCGACAGATGACAGCAGGGGCTTGGATCATTTTGGGATGCAGGTGTTGACTGTGGGTTTTAAGTACTTGGGCATACGGATAAGCGTTGACTGGGAATGGATGTACACCCAGAATGTTACTAGGTTGCTTACGGCTTTTGAAGGACTTACACATTTTCGGATCCAGTTTCCCATCTCTTTACTGGGACGCACGGCTCTGGCAAAAATATTCATACTGCTGAGAATGTTGTATGTGTTCCAAGTGATGCTGATAGTGTTGGGTAACACCTGTTTTCGCTCTCTGCACGCTACTCTCGGTAGGGTGCTTTGGAAGGGGACGACCCAGAGGATTGCCCTAGCCACACTGCAATTGCCGTCAGGTAAAGGGGATATTAGGGTGCCAGATTTTAGGGCATACTACTGGACGTCTGTCCTTAAACATATGGTGGACTGGTTCGCCCAACTTTATGAGGATTGGATCACGAGCTGGATGGAGAGGGAGCTGCTGGAGTTGCTCTGAGGATGGGCTCAGAAGCTGCGGAATGTCATCTCCCAGGTGCGTAAGATTGTTAGGGTCTGGTGGAGGGCCACCGCCTGCGAGGGTCCGTGTTTTCCCTTTCTGGTGGTTATCTCCCTGTGCTGCAGTAGACTGCGATAGACGGTGGTTAAGACGGGTCTAGGGTGGTTGGGTGGTACGCTGGATGCTTTGTATGTAGAGGATAAGGCCATCACGTTTGCTGAATTCTGGGCACCACATCCCCTGGTCCGTCTGAACTTCTTAGACTTTGCCACTCTGATGGTGGGAGTGAGAGAGGCCTGGGAGGGGGGATTCCCAGGAAAGCCCCGGACTCATTGGATGAATGTGACCCTCATGCAGCTAGTGGAGGGAGGGAAGAGTGTGTCGAAGCTATATGCAGCTAACCGGGAGAAGTGCAGCACCGCAGCAGTGGAGCTCCGCACAAAATACGAGACTGTTATGGGGGAGCAACTTACGGATGGTGAATAAGGGCTCTTAAGCACGCAAAACGGGTATCTCGGAATGCCAAATTTCAGGGGATTCAATATATAATAGTCTGGAGGGCATACATCATACCAGTGAGAGTAGCTAAAATGGTGGAGGGGTAGACCTGGTCTTCTGGAGATGTAGGTAGGAGGTTGGGACCTTCCTGCATATGGGAGGGGGTGTGAGCGGTGGGTTTTTGGGGCAACATCTGCTGGGAACTTTCAGTACTAACTGGGATGAGCGTACAAGTTACAATCAAGCACTGTCTGCTGGGGTTATTGCCTATGGGGAAGGGCAAGCGCAGGAAGGGGTTGACCAGAGCTCTGGCACTGGGCTTCCTCTTGGCACACAGGACAATTTCCATGACCTGGAAGGTGCAGGGGAGCCCCAAGTTGGGTGAGTGACGTAGGAGCTTGCAGAAATGCGTGAGAGCAGATATGGATGTGAGTGCCCAGTTGCGGGTGGAGGAGCCCGCTATACAATATGGGACAAGATATGGAACAAACTATAACTGAACCCGGACTTCCGTCCCCCTTGAAGGAACTGGTGGTTTTTGATGGTGAAGGGCGAGGGGGGGCTCATGGTGGAGCAGAAGGGGGGGCTGGGCGGTAGAGAGAGGTGAGGCAGGGTGGAGCGGGGGGATGCTCTGTCGGGAAAAATGTGTCCTGGGATGTTGTTTGTACAAGTTGAGGGGGCGGCGGGATAGGGAGTTGCAGCAAAGCATTATCTGTGTATGACAAGTGCTTATTTGATCTTTGGAAAATCAATAAAAACATTTTTTTTAAAGATGAAACAGGTGCATCCAATGGACTCAAAGGGTGCATAGGGGCCACTACTGCCCCAAACACACTTTCCAACACTGTGCTGCCACTAGCAGTTGCTAACCTGTAAATCCAGCCCCTCCTGCTGTACATTGAGGTGCAGAGGAACAGCACCTCAGACTACATGGGGCCTCATTATAAGTTGGCTGGTGCGGTATTAACGTGCCAGTGCTATCGTATACCGGCATGTTACTGCACCGGCCACGTATTTGCCGGTGAGGTGCCTTATTTACCTCAAGCTAAGAGGTGAAGGTAAGTCAGGCCCCTTACCAGCAAACATCGCCGTCATTACTCGTGTTGGTAATACAAGCAAATCCGCCCATGATGTTCAATGTGACGCCTTGTAATGGGGATTTACAACCGTTGACAGCACTCATAATCCGGCAGTTATACTGCCGGACCGAATGCTGGTAACAATACCTTCAAACTCATAATGAGGCCCAAGGTGCACAGAGGCCGGGGAGACGCCATGCAAGGCGAGCACCTATTCCCCAGGTCCATCCATCACCTGGGCATTAACAGATGGGCACCTCATAACCCTGTACTGGCTGTGTAGTGATACACGAAATTGCAACCTTGCCAATCAGGGCTTTAGATGACAGCATTAGCCGCTGAAAGCCAATAGTGTATTCAAAGTATGTGCTAAAAATGCTGACAGTAGTCTGTTGTAGCACTTCCATTATGCAGTAGTGAGCTACAAGGAATATGACAGGCAGGGAGGGCCCCCAGCTATGTAGCTAATAGGTTTTTGGAGTGTTTGGAACATCATGGCACCTATATAGCGCTTAGATAGCCAGTCTTAAGCGCTATAAACACTAAGCTATGAGTGCATGCCTTTTAGAGCTTGCAGATGGGGTTAATACATCCCTGCTTCCCTTAGAATATTCAGCCTCACTAACGTTAGCCCTGGCCCCAAGCTAATCTTCCTTTTCTCTGGGAAGGTACTGATAAGACATTCCTCAGCCAGCGCAGATGGGAACAAGGGAGGGGGTAGGAGCGAGCAGGGAGCATCTCAGAGAGAGCTGGGTTTTTTCCATGAGCCAGTTGCACAGGGAAAGTTCTGGAACTGTGCGTCATGGTGACTGACAGCAAGAAGTTATAAAATATCCATGCACACATGGATCAGGGGGAGATCGCCTGTGGACTTGATTCGTGCAGAAACAGGTGCCCGGCATTGGCTCATACGGTGTCCTTCAGCATTGTCCTCTGAGCGGGGCTTGTTTACAGCTAGCTTATGAGGGCCCAAGGTCTCCCCAGTGCTGATTAAAGGGACGTAAGACTGTGTTTCTCTATGTTTCTCTATATTTCTCTATGTTTCTCTATGTTTATCTAAGTTCCATGTTTCACTATATTTTGCATTGCTCTAAGTGTTATGCTTTGTAATATTCTGTAACTTGAATCCCAAATGTATATGAAATTCACTGCTTAGAATAAATATGCTAATAACACTTTGAGGGTGTCATTTGTCACTTGCATGAGATCACTGCTCAGCACAATAGAACCTGTATTTTGGGCTGAATTGGGTATTTTTGCTCTCAAAGGGCTGGCCCCGAGGAAGATTTTGCCCAATATCAAGACATTTGGTGGCAGCTTTGTGGGATTGTGAAGAGCAGTGCCATGCTGACATGACAAATGGTGTGAGAGAACACAGTGTAGAGTGGGGAGCAGGCTGTCGCATTTCCTTGATGGTCTCACTGCAGCTCTGAGACTTCAAAAGGCAGCAATGTTGTGTCGGCTTGCCGTGGCCGATAGCTTGTGTGGTTAAGACTCCCTTCATGGGATTGGTGCCAGGGAGTACAAGGCAATAAACGAGCGGGAAATGGCTTTGTTTAAAGCACTCCGATGAATGGTTAAGAAAGATGTATGCTCAATTAGAAAAAGAATTTTATCATGTGGTTTCCCAAGTTTAAAGTTGTAATTTGGAATGCATAATGAGACGGAGTTCTCATCTCTATTCTGTCATGAGGGCAGGAAAAAAAAAATAATTGCAGGGATTTGACATGCAAATTGTGAATAGTGATTTAACCATTGACTCAGCCCCAGTGTGCTAGCGAGTGGGGGCTGTAATGTTCGGAGGCGAAGGTTCGTTTTTTTTTTGATATATGCTTTTGAAGGGTTGGCATTCCTGAATAATGAGGAAGGGGAATGAGCCATGCTTAGGAGAATGAGTAACATCTGTGCTGAGAGCCTAAAGAGTTTTTTCTTTCTTTTGGCAACTGTAAAATTCCATGTGCTAATGGTGGCAAATTCTGTTTAAAGGAAACACACTAAAATGGTTATATTGCATTTTAGGCTGTGCCATGCTTTTATTGGGTGAGAGACTCACTTAAAAGGAAAGTGAGTGAATGTTATTTGGATTTTCGATTTTTGTGTACTGATTTGAAATTGCAGAACCAGCTTGCAATGGTTGGGGGGAAAAACAATTTATATTTTTCTAAATTGCCCCTGGAGTATTTTTGACTGTCCCCATGCTATGCCATGGATTTGTGCTGTTGCCTCAAAAGTGATGTATGCTTTGAAAATAGTGACCTGTTGACTGTGATACATGGGGAAAAATGTTGTTGACACATTAAACAGCCCACAAGCAATAGAGTGTGGGTTGTTCTTGCAGAAAAAAAACGTGCAGGGAGCTGCACTAAATATGGCATTTTTATTTTTTAAATGCACTGAACTGAGTGGTTATAGTTTGGCAATGGTACAACAGAATGAAACATCTGTGTGTGATAAGATAGCACAAAGATTTAATGGGTTGTGAGTTCTCTTGAAAGATCGCACATTACAAGAAAAAAAAAGACGCTTTGACATTTTGCAAAATTACATGGAGTAGAAAAATGACAAGAAAAGTGCCGCTTTTGAAAACAAGAGTCTTGCTGTGTGTGCAGAGCTTGTGCCTTGAAGCTGTCTTGGGCGAGGTGCGTGAAGGCAAACAAAAGCAGAAACAGTACAAAAAAGAGTTAATCTGGATGAATTGTCTGAAACGAGTGAAGCCGCCACAGTATAAGAGTTATAGGCAAAAGAGATAAGCTGCGTGCTAATGGCGCTGCCAGGTGCACACGAAAGATAAACATGCCTGCATTCCTGAGGAAGGGGGAGCAAAAACAGAGAGCTGTTCAAAAAGTAAAGAATTTGCCTAGTAAACTGTGGTACGGAGCAAAGGCTTCATGCAGGATGGCAGACGGGCACATCACATCTGAACATTTACCTATGCATCTGTGAATGGGCCAAGAAAAGACAGCTGCCCATTCCAACAGATATTACTGTGCAAACCGCATTCCCATGTGATGTGATGTGAAGTGAAGTAAAGCGCTATTGCTGTGCAAGCTGCATTCCAATGCTCCATGTGATGTGAACTGAAGTAAAGCGCTGTGCACTGGAGAAGAAACCTCTAGGCGCTTTGAGAAGAGAAAATACACATCTGGCAAACTGCAAGCTACATTGCCAGGGATGGAGTAACTGACAAAGACATTATGGCCTTCCAGATGGAAGCAAAACTGACAAAAGTGCTTAGCCGTTTTGCAAGAGACAACATGCAGAGCGGGGCTTTGAAGTACAACATGAACACTGCACATTAGCCATGATCCAGAAGCCACACGGCTTAGTGCAAGAATGAATGATTTGTTGAAGCAACAAAAGAAACTGACTCAGACTATCGCACTCAAAGGAGTGGTTCAAAAACAGCAAACGCCCTTTGAAAAAAAAAATGACAAGTGAAAAAAAACCAGAGGCTTGAAAAGACACTGCTAAGAAAAGAAAGATAAATACTGAAAGACTTTACCTTTGAAAAATGGAGTGATGCCAGCAGGGCAACCTAAACCAAGATCATGGGACACTGGAAGCAAGTTGGCGCCTGGCATTGGTGATCGCTTTGGTGAAAAAGAAAAGCATTGTGCGACCTGGGTACTTACTATATGGCTTTGTAAAAGCACAGATCAGTCTGAGGTACCATTGACCAGCTATGATTGCATTGCACAAATGAGTTTGTGATTAGGCAGTTACACCCCGTATGGTTGAGTGTAAATAAGCCCCCAGAAACATGCAGAAAGGTGATAAATAATTGCAGTAGCAATGACAAAGTGTGTAGTTACCTGATGAGACTTTTTGAAGATGGGGGTGGTATTATGGGAAGGGGTGGATAACGCTGATATTGAAGTTTTGATGACATCCTAACATTTCTGTTTGTATTTTGCCTAGGCAAAGCACGACAAGACATTTCATAATATAGGAAGATAATGTGCAGTTTGTGGGTGACACTGATCAAAGAAGGGTCAGACGCATTCTCAGAGAAAGCGAGCCACTGCGAACTGAACTGGCACGGTGCAGACTTGGCTAATTATCAAGTATTTGATGCTACACATTTAAATGACATGTTTTGCCCTTTCTTGTTTAAAGGACTATGGACAATGAATTGTGGACTGTAACATCAGGCACCACATACAGCTGTGTGACACAGCAATTGAATGCTAACACATTGAAAAATGGTTTTTAAATGCACTGTTGAGATGAATCTGAAAAAACCAAATGGTTTTACTCTTCCAACTGAATGGCTTTAACCAGAGATGTTTTGTTTTTTGAAAAAAAAAAATATTCTACATTGCACGTAGGCAGGAGAATGATTTATGAACTGTTGGGGCAGCAGAATTATGCAAGCAGGAGCGTAATTTATTTTGAGATAAGATGGGTGCGCACATCAAAGTCACCTGTGCGTAGGTTAAGATTCTTAATTGAAGTAATGCTGCCAAGTGTATGAGCTATAATTTGAAATGGTAATCTTTGAAACACTGGATACTTTTACAGCCAGCTTAAGGCAGGTAAATGAAACCATGACTGACTTGATGTTTGATTTTATGACACAGAGTGTGACACGGTTTTTTGTTAAACCAACCAGTTTCATGTTTTTGTGGGGACAGCTGTCTCCAGCACACTAATGCAAAGAGTCACCTTTTGATTGTAAACATTTGGAATAATTCTTTGGAAAAGCGCTGCAAATGAGTATCCACATGGAATTGCTAGAGTACTGGCCTGGCACATTGTCAGGCATCTTTTGTCACTGAATGGATACCATTTGTTTAATTTGTCTAATGTGATGTTTTTCTGACCAAGAACTGCAGCGAGTGTTCTCGCCAAGATTTAATGAACTATAACTTGACTAAATGAATTTTCTCGATGGTGTGATGAAACAGCCACTGCCGGATAGTAGTATGGTGTTTGTGGCTAAAGTTAATATTGTATATGGTAGATATCCCACTTGAAGAAGGGTATTCTCCAAGTCACAGAAGGTAGACACTGTGAACCTGTTAGATTTTCCAGTGGTAAGACAACATGTAAATTGTAGACTGGTAATGCACACCTTCATTATTACAGTGCTACACTTAGACATAGATTTATCATGAGGCAATGTTTCCTTAGTACTACCAAGCTGCTACAAATGGAGTCCATTTCTATGGCCCATCACTAGAGTGCGTGTAGCTAGGGAGCTAGATTCATTAATTGCAGGAGCTTTATATGCTTGTGACATAGAAACTGTGCACTATAAGCTAGCCACTATGGGTTCTGATGCCAGCTCTGCTATAGAACTTCTGGCCTAGTGGGGCCCATTGATATGCCCAGCACTGCTACAAGTATTGACAGCCAATTGAAGATAACAGAATTTTAGACATGAAGACATTTTTGTCTGCCATAGGGCAGGTCAACAAGACTGCTAAATACACACAATGCATTGTATGGCAAACATTGTTAAATCAGCAGGTGTTGGCTTTTTACTGGGTGGGGGCGACCATCCTCCACACACTGGCACGCAGAGCTACAGTTACCAGCATACATATGGATTGAATTGCTTGCTTTTGATTGCATGAATAACACATGCCATGCTTTGATGTAAATTAGTAGAATTGTTTTTATTTAGACAACCTGGTGCCCATGGGTTCACCTTGTTCACGAAATTAGATGGTTTCTGGTTGGGTTCCACCTACCTGGGGGAAGTGTCTAGTCACACAGCCCATAGTCACGCTTGAATGCCCTGGGATCAGGGGGAGGGTAGGCCCTTAGGGTGAAAGGCTGCCAGGTTTTAGAATTGGTAACCATACATAAATGCAATAGTGCATTGTAGATTAGACTACACTGGATTGCCTTGACATTTTAACTGCATGCTGCTTTTTAACTGACAATCAGTTATACAAAATTGATTTAGGTATTTTTGTGTAGGCCAGGTTTTGGCTAGAGTAAATGTCCATGTTCACTTGGCGTAGGTATTTTTGTGTAGGCCAGGTTCTGGCAAGGGTATATGTCACTGTTCACTTTGTGTACATTTTTGTTTAGGTAGTGTTTTACCTTGCATGCCACGCTAACTAACCGCTAGAAGATAGTTTGCTTAAACCTCTTGCAAAGCCCTAAGGTCTTTATCGCTGCACTAAATACTATATTGATAGGTATTAGTCAGCATTTTGTCGCACACACGTTGAATAGGGGTGGAATGTAGTGATACACGAAATTGCAACCTTGCCAATCAGGGCTTTAGATGACAGCATTAGCCGCTGAAAGCCAATAGTGTATTCAAAGTATGTGCTAAAAATGCTGACAGTAGTCTGTTGTAGCACTTCCATTATGCAGTAGTGAGCTACAAGGAATATGACAGGCAGGGAGGGCCCCCAGCTATGTAGCTAATAGGTTTTTGGAGTGTTTGGAACATCATGGCACCTATATAGCGCTTAGATAGCCAGTCTTAAGCGCTATAAACACTAAGCTATGAGTGCATGCCTTTTAGAGCTTGCAGATGGGGTTAATACATCCCTGCTTCCCTTAGAATATTCAGCCTCACTAACGTTAGCCCTGGCCCCAAGCTAATCTTCCTTTTCTCTGGGAAGGTACTGATAAGACATTCCTCAGCCAGCGCAGATGGGAACAAGGGAGGGGGTAGGAGCGAGCAGGGAGCATCTCAGAGAGAGCTGGGTTTTTTCCATGAGCCAGTTGCACAGGGAAAGTTCTGGAACTGTGCGTCATGGTGACTGACAGCAAGAAGTTATAAAATATCCATGCACACATGGATCAGGGGGAGATCGCCTGTGGACTTGATTCGTGCAGAAACAGGTGCCCGGCATTGGCTCATACGGTGTCCTTCAGCATTGTCCTCTGAGCGGGGCTTGTTTACAGCTAGCTTATGAGGGCCCAAGGTCTCCCCAGTGCTGATTAAAGGGACGTAAGACTGTGTTTCTCTATGTTTCTCTATATTTCTCTATGTTTCTCTATGTTTATCTAAGTTCCATGTTTCACTATATTTTGCATTGCTCTAAGTGTTATGCTTTGTAATATTCTGTAACTTGAATCCCAAATGTATATGAAATTCACTGCTTAGAATAAATATGCTAATAACACTTTGAGGGTGTCATTTGTCACTTGCATGAGATCACTGCTCAGCACAATAGAACCTGTATTTTGGGCTGAATTGGGTATTTTTGCTCTCAAAGGGCTGGCCCCGAGGAAGATTTTGCCCAATATCAAGACAGGCTGTTAGGCAAAGGTTGCATGCAGTACCCTCTGGAAACACTGGGCCTCATTACGAGTCTGGCGGTAACCGAGGCGGTAAAACCACCTGGTTACCGCCGGACTCGTATTACCATTCTGCCTTCGTGACTCCCGGAAATACCAGGGCATTACGACCCTGGTGTCCCGGGAATTCCGGAGGCGGAATTCGGTAAATCCCCATTCCCATTGAGTCCAATAGGACTCAATGGGAATGGGGAAGTGGAAACACCGGCACCATCTCGTGATGGTGCTGGTGTTTCATGTCTGCCTGCAGGCGCCTCCCGCCTGCAGGACTCAGGATCAGGCGGTCCGGAATTAACAGTGACAGAGGGTTTACCGCCACTGTTATTT
This sequence comes from Ambystoma mexicanum, assembly GCF_040938575.1. NCBI lineage: Eukaryota > Metazoa > Chordata > Amphibia > Caudata > Ambystomatidae > Ambystoma > Ambystoma mexicanum. The sequence goes on from NC_090921.1 coordinate 34,785,299, forward strand.
CCGGACCCCCCAACCAGGGTCGGACTGGGACAAGAAATAGGCCCGGACACTGAAAAAAAAGTGGCCTACCCCTCGCCTCACAAAAGTGGCCCACCCCTCCCCTCAAAAAAAGTGGCCCTCAAACCATCATCTGTGAATCGTGTCAATTCACGACTTTACAGAAAAGGCTACTTATGGAGCGTTCATGAGTTTCCCACATTACATCACAGCTCATAAAATATCGTAACTTTGCATACAAGAATGGATCACGATATGTATCATTAATATCTGTGTGTATAGATCCATATTGTCAAATTACTGTGAATGCAAGCAATCGTCCAAGGCCAAATGATAATATGTTATTGTATAGCACTTACGCTTAAGCTCTTTTTTATAGAACAAATTTGCATACAATATCACCCAACCTGTGTTGGTACTCATTTATCGACCTAAGAAGGATGAAAGGCTGAGATGGCCTTGCTGGGATTCACACCTGCAGATCACACACACATCGCAGTAGCGAGCGCTCAACCCACTGAGCTATCATATCGGATATAGTAAAATGAGCAATTATTATTTGGTGGATACCATTCAACTGGTAACTGAGATTTAACGGCAGACCAGTTAAGTTCATCTGCAGGTCTGGTGCAAATATGGCTGCATTTCGAGCCTGCGTGCATCTACTTTTCAGGCTTCAGATCAGAGGTTGGCAAAATTGGCAAAGCAGCACACTCACAGGACATCCCATACTCTGATCACTCATTACCTGATACATGCAAACAAACATCCTGAACAGCATGCCAGAGATAGGAAAAATAGACACATTACAACAAAGCATTCATTCATTGTGGACAAATGAAGACTAGTCAATGGCCACTTGATGTGCTATTGTCAAATATTTCTCATGTAGTCCGTACGGTGTGTTACTACTGTAAGTCATCAGTTATCATTTACATTCGCTAAAATATTATGGAAAATGCATGTTTTTTGCAAAAATGTGAGCCGTTTTTCGAAGGAATGTTTCTTGCTTGGGCCCATTTATACTGGAGCGTGTTTACTAATCACAAGAGAGAGATACCACATACATGAAGATCTGTTGAACACATGTGCCCTCATTGATGCATTTAGCAACACCTCTCTGCGGCTTGTTGTTTTAGTGTTAAGTGGATGTAAAGACCAGGAAACTGGAGCTCGCCTGTGTAAGCAACAGGAAGGAGAAAGGATGAGAACTCAGGAGCCAATAAATCACGCTTTTTATGGGTGACTCACTGACCGACCACCCCGGCGAGCGAACAAACACCGAAGAAGGCAGAGCTGCCAGGGTGTTGCAAAAAATAACAATGTAGGGCACCTTCGAACACATCCAACCCCCAGTGAAGGATGTAAGGAGGAGTGTCTCCTAATGTTACACTTGGACTAGAGCGCAGGTCCCTTCCCTCCACCCAACAGGCCGCCTTTGTGCTGCGGTGCACATCCACCCCGTCGAACAACAAACATGAATGACCGTGGTGACCCTTTCAGTGTTGGCCTTTTATGGGACAGGCCGGACAGCCAATGACCCAAAGCATTTTCTAGAGATCTCTCATTTTCTAGAAATGAGTTCACACTCACAGCCTCTGAAAACATCTTTTTTTGGCAGGCAAATGTTGCTGCGTGCTTTCCAAGTGCGGCAAAATCTTTACCTCAAACCACTTTGACGAATCTAGCCCCAGCTGCATTACATGGACTGGTAACATATCAAATATCATACTTGAAATGCTTACGTTTGGAGCACAACATTTCTTAGCTGTTAAATATGCATGCAGGCAGGCAGCTTGTGACTCGGGCCTGTGGGGTGTTGGTGTTGGGCTGTGGGTGGTTGATGATGGGTCCCTCACCTCTGTGCCGGCAGGCTGGCCTGGGTGGGGCGTTGCTGCCTGAGTGCTGCTCTGTGCCCTCCTGGGCTGACTGGGGGCGGTGGCCCACCCCAGACCATCCCTGAACACCGTACATGCACCCAAGCCGCCGGAGGAGAGAGCCAGGAGCACCAGGCACACCAGCGGGATCCTGAGAGCTGCCATTCTCGGGCTCCTAGAGAGAAACGTCCATGAACTTCATGAAGGGGTGAGCAGGGAGAGGTGACTGGCGCTGCCTTCTCCGCCCCCACTGCTCCGAGTTCGGGTCGTGCGCTCTGTACCTGGACCATAAAGGCAGCACTGGGGCGGCGAGGTGATGTCACAAGAGGGGAACGTGCGCCTTTTCAATGAAGCCCCCGCTTCATCCACCGCCCCATCTGCCCAGCTAGAAAGGGACTTCCCTCCTCTTAGAGAAGAGTGTCACCAGTCTGTGCCCAGCGTGTCCTGCGGGGTCAGTGCATGGCAGGAGCCCAAGGGTGGGACCTCCCCAAACTCCCTAAGGTGCCGTGCAGGCAATTTTTCAAAAATGATATGCCCCCCACGCAATACGTTGCAGCCTGGCTCCAGTGTAATACAAAACACTGGGAGGGAGCAGGCCGGGCTGAGGCAGCTCCGCCCAGCATTGCCGCTCCCTCCCAGTGTTTTGCAACACTGACTGCTGCTGGCGCCAGGGTGTCGCGGCCGGGCTGCGGCAGTTGGCCGCCGGCCCGCCGCATTTATCAAAGAAAGGTAACACTTCAGTGTTACCTTTCTCTGCATCTGCGGCGGGCTGGCGGCGGCGGGCGCAGGGCTGCAATTGCAAAGGATCTGTAAATTGCTTACTTACAGATCCTTTGCAACTTGCATCCATCCGTCCGGCGAGGCCGAGGCCCTGGGGGCTGGTTCCTGAAGTGTGAAGGCTTCACAATGAAGCCCATGCCTGGGCCGAAACCGGCCCACATGGTCTTCAGGAACCGGCCCCCAGGTCTCCAGCCATGATTTTGCATCGGCCACGGGCCGATGGGCCGACGACCCAATCCGACCCTGCCCCCAACCTGTAATGAGGCCCTACAAACAACTCTGACTACAGGTATAGGAAACCCAACCTTTGGTATAAGCTTGTACTACACGGTTTTGGTAGCGTGTTGAGCAGCCAGGCTTATCTCAAAAGGGGTCAATGTGAGGTATAGGGGAGTTACACAGAGATTCACAGTGACAAGTATTCAAATAAGCACTTACACTCAAGGTTTCCTGAATAAACAATTATTAATGTATTTATCAGTCAGTTAGAATAAGCCTTCTTCAGAAGGGAGCAATATACTAGTAAAACACAAATGCACTTCAATACTGTACACACTCAGTTTCTAAACCAGTTAAGACCCTTTTGGGATGGCCCACAGACACAACCTACACCCTCAGGTGACTTCAATAGCTAGGGTGCTGGGAACATTAATATCTTACTGTTGGTGTTTAGAAGAATACTGTTATAAGTTGGTAAAAGGAAAAGGTTAGTAGAACAACAAGAGATCACAAATATTCTTAAGCAGGCAAATACTTTTGGATCCCCACAGCAGAGTCATTCAGTATAATAGGCTAGGCCAAAGTCAATGGGCAAAAGTCTTATATAGGATGAAGCACTTCTGGTAGGTATGTAGAAAAGTCTTTGCACAGTGTTTTAGAAGTCTTTGGAGAAATGAAGAATCAAATGTAGGGCCACAAACCATTAGACTTGTGAGGGGTAGAAGATGCAAGCAACTCGACAGCAAGAAGTAAGTTCTCTCAGACTTTGTACAGTACCTTTGAATTGTAGAAAAAGTGCAGCAGATGACTTCTGTTCCTGTACAGCTCTGCAGATCTCACTGTTCCTGGGCCTCAGCCGTGGGGACAAGAGGGAAGACTTATGGGGACTCCTGCACTGCAACAGGACGGTCACCGCTCGCAACCGGCAATCTTCAAATCAGTGGCTGTTCAGTGTTTCAGCTCCTCGCGTCTACCGCAAATAGCAACACTGCGGTTCCTGGCTGTCGAGATGGACTTTCCTTGTTTCTGGGGTCCTGCACTCTGTTTAGGGGGCTCAGGCTCGGTCAGTCCTGCTTCCTGGGAGTCCGGAGGATCTTCCTGAAGTTCTAGGCCAGCTTAAAAGCAACGCACACAATCTGGTGTTCCTCTCCCTGGCTATATGGTTTCTAGCAGCAACTCTGTGGAAATTCAACCAGCTCCGAGAAGGATATCCAGGTGGCTTACATTGGAGTTGATTGGTCCCACCAACTCAAGGGGAGAAGTCGTCCTTGTAGAGGCTTCTCTGTCAATACGAATTTGGAGTTTCAGCACAGGAGTAGGGCTTCACCGGACAAACCAACGGTCCAGGAGTTGCAGCAGGCGTCCTCTTCAAGTTCTTCTTCGGTTCCTTTGTCCAGTGGTTGACTCTGCCTTCCAAGCCAAAAGCCTCTCCTTTTAATCAGTTCTCTCCCATTCATTCCAGCCCAGTTGTCAATCACCCAGCAGGATGGCTATCCTTTCCGGACAGTCAGCCGGCCAATCACTACAGAGTGCATTTGGGTCTCCTAGGAGACTAAGCACAGGGAGTTTAAGGCACCTCCGTCACTTCCTGCCTACCCCAGACACCCTGGAGCCAGAGGCGGGCTTCACTCGTGAATCCTGTCAAAGGCAAAGTGAACAATGAGACCAAACCTGGTTTGGCATGCAGAGTAAATCTCAAGAAGGACCTTTCCACAAAGAAATGGTGAAAAAGGAAGACCGGGGCCATTTTGATGAAAATGGCACCCTTGGGTGCTTTACTGCAGCTGCGAACGTGGCCCGTTGTAAATGCACCCCATGGTAGTCAAAACAAAACCACTGCCACCAGCCATTCAGTGAGGAAAGGGTAACATACAATTGTTACATGAGAAGCTAGACAAAGGGGATACTAGGTAGCTTCTCCAGCACTCTATTGTAAGATAGTGTGTGCTGGGTCTAGAAAGTTACTAAGGTAAGTAAAGTCAGTTTCACTTTACTGTTCTGGGAAACAGTAGTTTATCCCAAAGAAGGTATTTAAACTTTTGGGAAATCGAACAGACTTCCCGGTGCCACTGCACTGAAGGTGCTGTGTGACACAATGTAAATGTCATGGCGCGCGCGCCATGGAAGCTATGGAGACAATGGAAAAAGGGCTAATCCCACCGGCGGTCTAGTCTTCCACGCCATGGAAGCTATGGAGACAATGGAAAAAGGGCTAATCCCACCGGCGGTCTAGTCTTCCACGCACCTTGCACGTCATGACGCATTTAAATAGGCGTCACATGCGGAAGTCATCGCGTTACAACCTTGCTTCCCGGCTAGGTCTGTACGCTAGTACTCCGCTCCTTTTCCACCTGTGTTTTCTCCACTGGCCTTTCCCCCTTGTCCGCCCGCTGTGGCTGCTTCGTTCTGCTCCGCCTGCTCTCCTTTCATTCCGCTCGAGCAGCCCGCCTTTTCCCCTGCTTGTCTCGTGTTTCTCCCTTGGTATCCTCCTGCTGTGTGTACAGCTGTCACTGTACGCTCCTTCCTCCTCAGCGTCCTTCAGTCCTCTTCCTCATTTCTCCCTGTAGTATCCATCCAAGCTGCTGCTCCGGAAACCCTCATTGGAATCTCTTCCACCTGCCAACCATAGTGTCTTCTGGGAATTGGAGTCCATTCATCTCACTCCAACGGAAAGCCTTCCTGTCTTCGAATCCGTATTGCTATCACATCTCAGCACACCAGGGTTTTTCAGCCACGCTTTTCCCTGGTTTTGGGGGCAGGCTCCCTGAGGGCCCCCTTTGCCTTGCTGTCTACCGGCAGGCAAGGTGGCCTCCGGTGGAGCTCGTCCTAAACTCACTAAGAAAGGACTGGACCTCTGGAGAGAAAGAAAAACCATTTCCACGGACAGTTCTTCGGAAGAACCCAGTACAGGTGAGGAGGAGGAGGGAAATTAAGAGGGTATTAGTCAAGCACACTATACTCCATCGCATGACAGTAAAAGATGATGCCTTTGGAGTCTTTCAGACTCCACAACCAAAAGTAACACAAAACTCAGAAATCACATTTAAAATACATTAGAGAGAGGGAAAAAGGGTCTCACTCTCTCCAGGTTAAAAAACTCAAGTCCTCAAAATTCAGCAAAACTGCTGGGGGTCTCCACGGTGGAGGCAATTAGCTCATTTTTGAGAATTCTCCCAAACACTGGCTCAACAGGGAGACTATTTCTGAGCGACTCTCCCGGATCCAGGATGACATCCAGAGCAGGATCAACATTCAAACAGCCTTATCACTGCTGCTCAACCTTGTGTGGGCGCTGCATTTCTTAGCCACAGGCTACCAGCACACTGCGGGCATGTGCACAGCACGTTGCACCTACATTTTCTTTCCAGCCGTGGTTGAGCATGGGCTGGATGCACTCTCGTAGAATGCACCCCACCACATCTCCCTGCCCACCACAGATAAAGGCCACAAAGGCAGCCCACATGTCCAACCTAACTGCAGCCCTGTACTGCACCGATTGGGCGTTGGTGGTGCCCTGGGCGCAGAAGAGGTATACCACAACAGGAGGCAGTACCATTCACTGAATACAAAGGTGACCTGTGATACTGACCTGACCAATGCACACTGATGCACCCGCTTTCCTGGTTCCACCCATGACGCTGTGGTCCTAAGGAACAGCACACTGACTGCCTACATCGAGAACCACAGAGTGTGACAGACATGGTTCTAAGTACAAGTGCCATCAGAAATTACAAACTTGCGTCACAAGTTAAATGGGTCCTGGAGGGCGGAGGAGAATGGGCACACATTACAATACCTAATCAATGTAAGCACTGTGCATGCAGGACCTGGCCTCTCACCCAATACATTGCAGCCACCAAGCCACAGGAGTAGGACCTGCAGGACAATGCAGTAGCAGCACAGCAAAGCATATTGCATTAGCAAAGAAGAAATGCACTCAGAGAGGACTAAAGGTACCACAATGCATAGGGAAACCATACCATCACAGGCAATATCACATTTTATCACTGCACAATGACAACGCTACACTGCCAAACAGTGGGAGAATAGCTCAGCGGCAACGTGCTCGCCTTGGAAGCAAGACGACACGGAGCAACACAGGTTTGATCCCCAGGTCCGCGCTTAGGAACCTCTGGGTATTAAGTGCGTTATAAATAACCTATCATATTATATCATACACAGCTAGCCATGATTGCCATTCCATAAGAGCAGAAATTGGCAAACTTTGTAAATGAACAATGACAAAAAAGCGCACCTCAGGGCACATGCATTTCAGCACAGGACAGGACCACCACAGACAACATGTATATTGTCAATCTAGTCAAAGAACATGAATGTTACAACTGGTGGGGATTCCCAAAGTGACATTGCATATGTACCCCCGTAGCAATTCAATATTGTACAGATATACAACCCTTTTGTTCGCCAATGCGACTTAACTACATCAAGAGAGGGCACATCCACATGCCATGAAACAATGCTGCACATGCTCATGTTTCTGAAACTGGCAATCAGGACACATCAGGACCAGGCTGTGCATTGAGTGGACCTTTGGCCTACTGAAAGGACCTTACTGGTGTCTACACATGACCGGAGGGGCCGCTATGTATGGTGTAAGGAACTCATGGTGGCAACAGTAAAGACAGACACAAGTGATCACAGTTCAGGGGTATTTATTACACTGTATGCAGGTTGGAAAAACACCTAATCTAAACCTAAATCTAAGATGGGAGCAAGCTACAACCATCAAATGAAAATAAGGCACTCCTAGTGGCGTTGTGTCAAATAAAAAGGGCCTATACTAAGAAACCTATTGCCAAACCTTACAACTAATACAAAAAGGGTGCGGGATAGTTTTCAAGAAAGGAAAGAAGTGTTCACAAATGATATGTCAGGATGCGGTAGCTTGGGTCTCCCATTCCTGCGTTTTGAGCACAGGGAAAAGTGGAATCTTGGAGCACAGCACACTCTCGAGCTTTCCCCAGCACGAGACGACAGTTCCACTTGCTGCTATCAGGGCTGTCGATGGCCTAGTAACGTTTCACTTGAAAGTCTCTTGCCTTTGAGGACCTAACGTTTTCAATAACAAAACAAAAAGTTCCTTCAACCACATGAAAGTTTGTTTCCTGGTTTTAATTTGGGTGAGGATGCTTCACCCCCTTGGTCCACCTCTTGCAGCGCTGACCCTCTTTGCTTTCAGCCTCCCTCCTCTGGGTTCACTATGGCTTGACCTTTATTCACCAATCTTAATGTCTTTTTTAAACAGTTCCAGTGGACATCCCTCGGCCGGCTTCACCTTTGTGAACCCAAAAACCCACCACTCGCTCACACCCCCACCTTTGAAAAACACACAGTTTCTTGGCACATTAGAATTTGCCCACCCTTTGTTAGCATCCCTCTCCCGGGTTCACTCTTGCCAACTTTGCATCCACAGTTACTTTCAAATGCTCACGGGATTCACTTCCCTTACTTTTTGAATATGCGAGATTCACTTCCCTTACTTTCTCTACAGTTCTTAGGTCAAAGGCCTTCGACTGTGCAGGGATTTTGCTTGACCTCCTGCATGACCACTTTGATATAACTTGGCGACTCTCCTGCGGCCTGTAGTTTCACTCAGACGGGGATCAACCAGATTCTCTCAAGTTAGCACCCACGTAGCGGTGGTTCCCTCTGCAGCTGTTCTTCCTTTAACACTTTTACAGTTCTTTGAACTTGGTTCAACTTGTGACTTTCATTCACCACAGCCCGGCTCCTATCAGTTATCCCCTCGAATCACCGGCTGTGATGAACCGCTTGGCTTGCCTCGAAACTGGAGGCCAAGGTCGGTACCATGCTAGCAGGAGTTTCCCTCGCTCCCGCTTATCAGCATCGACACACCCTGGTCCTTTGGCATCTGTTGCAGCACACTTGGGCTATTGTCCTCGGTCTTACGATTCCCTCTGCGGAGGTTTCGCTGGTCTGCATCGAAAAGGGCAAGATTGTGTCTCTCCTTGTCAACCTCTCGATATTTGCTGCCTTCTCCTCCTCTTGAACTGCCGGGCCTGGATAGCTGTCTCGTTGTGCGGTCTGCCTTGCTCGTACTGCGCTTTCTTGCTCCACCTTGTATCGCTTTGGGGAAGGGAAAGGGCTGTCAGGTGTGTGTGTGATTCTGATCAATTGCCTGACTTTGCCTGACCCTTGTAATGGGACATGTCAGTTAAACGGCTCTGGTATTAGTCAGTTCTCTTGTGTATCGTGCGAAAGTGTTCGTGTTGCAAAAGGGGGGCAGTGGTTTTGAATGTCCTACGTGGTAGGATGGGGAAAATGTGTTGAAAGAAGGGGGATACCGTGTCTCACCCATCGGTGTCCCACTCCCCAAGGACCCCCAATCCAGGTGATCCTCCCTCACTGGTCCACCCCCAGGAACTGGATCCGATAGCGATGGCCGTGTCCTGGCCACCTGGATAACAGATCCCCGGGGACCAGCCAGGGAGACACCTTCAGGTTTCTCATAATAGGCCAAAGAAAGTGGGTAAAGTCTTTGTAGTCTGTGATATGCTGCACAACATGTGCATCAGGCGATATATCCCCCTGCCCTCAGATGTCGACATACCTCCCCCAGAGGATGACAACACACATGCTGTTGGTGAAATACTGCCACACAGTGAGTGTGATGCTGGAACTCATAGACAATTTCTTTAAGACACATTTCTTTGCACCAACGTCACCCATGTGTGTATAGCCACGTATTAAATAGTTCAAGCTCACAAAAAGCATTGTCCTTGCATGTGTTCAAGTTAACATGCAATTTATTTTGTACAGTGCAAAACAGCTGAACTGGATGGACCCCAGCCGGCCCATAAAACTGGGGGTCTCCAAACAGCCCTTTAAGATGAGCAGCAGCCCCCTCGAGATAGATGGGGATGCAGATTCCTACTCTTGCACCAAATAATAATGACAACTCAATAGTTTGGCAAAGGGAGTCTGTTTAATGACAAGTACAAAAAACAGGGAGTTCAATGAACATCAGCAACCGCTCGATCTTCCTTCTTGCTTAAACTCCAATTCATTTCAGAAAAACAACATTTATATCAAAACCTCGTCATCATTGACGTGTAATCTTAAAAACCTAACATGCAACTTGATTGGTTACAGGAAGGTAACTTTAACATAGGTACTATATCTGTATATGGTAACGGGGAGAGGGGATTAGATAATAATATCAGGTGGGGCAACTAAGCCCTTCCTTCAAACTGGCCACTGTAAAAGTCACAAGAAGTATGACATCCCATTGGCTCTACTCTCTATAGGACGCTAGATTACATGGTTCACTATGATTGGGTTGACATTGAGCCCACACATACCTTTCCACTTGCGCTTAGCAGCATGCAGAATAATTAGCCAGGTGCAGGGAGTAAGTCTGTACCCCAGCTTCCCTCCAATTTATGTTACAACCATTCATCACCTCGGTGGCCGTGTGTCAATTGCTGCCTTATAGTTTGGCCTTGAGTCTGCCTCTTGGTTTGAGAAAGTTAAGGAGTATGGGTACTGCAAGGATCCATGCGTAGGTGTGAAAGTCTCATCCCTTTCAGCCTGCCTTGCCACGTGACTAGGACACCGTGAATTCGGCCTCTTCTTCATGCATTTTTGTGTATTTGATTTACTTACGCCAGTCTTCTGCCATCTGCGGCTTATCTGGGCCTTGCTGAACAGGAGACACTGTTATTTTTTCTCTTTAATTGTAGGCATTGCTAGCCTATCCCTGATACGACCTTGGCTTCTTTGCATGGTTACCTTCAGCAGGGTTTCTCTCCGCCTTTAATTCTCGAATTGTTTGTTGAGGCCCTCTCCTCGAGACCTTTAGTAACCTCGATTCGATTCTGCTCATGTGCGTAGTGGATTTTCACTCATCTATAAAGTGCTATTGAGGTAGATATGTATAGTTGGGGCTTGCCGCAATCTATTTTACTACTAAGCATAAGCAAGCTTCACGACTTCTTCGCTTCTCGTGGTTTCTTGCACACGTACACGTTTAAACTGGCTTAATGTCTTCATCTTGAAATCAAGTGTTTCACCTTAGGCCCAAGATGTCACTTATCCATGGGATTTTGTCTCTTTAGCAGCATTCTCAGGTCATTATATACTCTATATGTGCGTCAGTCCGATCTCGCATGATGTCACCAGTCGTCTTCTTTTAGTATCTTCTTGGCTTCTTCGGGTATTCCATTCTGACAAACGTCCTTGTGTCGTGTCTGTGGATATGGATTTCTCATTGGGTACTTACTGTCCAGGTTTGCTTAGGTGTAGGTACTTCAACAGGTGCTGTTACTCTGATAGGCACTGGGCAGAGCCCAACTGCGGCTCTCTGCTGGTTTATTTGTTCTCCATACATCACATATTTTGGCATGAACGTTCCTGGCACTTCGAAGGGGGTGGCTGGAGTGCGGACGTTGCCTGGCACTTCCTCTTCACAGCCATGCCCCACCTCCCTCAATCTACAACACCCATGCCCTCCCACCTCCCTAAAAGTTCAACACCCATGTCTCCCACCTCCCTCAATCTGTAGTGTGTATAAATTAACATGGCGTGCATGTAACAATCTTAAGAACTTTGTGTGACAGACGCTCAATGAACCTCCTGACAACAGCTAATAACATTCAAATTTTTATTATAAAAATATATATGCAATTCAATTGGGGTGGGTGGTCTCTGCATGCTTTTTCTCAACCCTCCAGTTGGTTTCCACCTCCCTAGCCCTCAGGATCTGTTTCCTACAGCCAGGGTACCCCTACTATCTAGCTCTCTTCCCCCACCACAGAGAAGGCCACAGTTGTTTTGACACCCTTCTCCTGATGCTGCCTCTTCACCTTTTTATCACTTATCTCTCTCCTCACTTAAGACCCCCTTTGTCTCACTCTCCACACTCTGTCGTATGGTCTTACTTTCATCTCCTGTTTCTCCTATCTCCACCCTTCAATTGAACCCTCCCTTGTCCCTCAATTTCCTGGTCTTATACCTACCACTATCGCTCTCTTTCCATACGCCGCCCCAATCTTACTGCTCTCTCTCTCTAAAGTCTCTGACCATTGACTGACTTATGGTCTCCAGCATCCTCTTAAACTCCCCAATCCCAACACTATCCCAGTCTAGCACTTATTCCCCTCTAACCTCCTGCCACACACACACACACAATTTCAACCTTTCCCCCTGATCTATTCTCCCTCCAACCCTCTCTTCAGTCTCTCGTTATCTCACTCACACACAACCAAATTGGTACCACCATCAGTCCCAACACCATAACTTTCTCTCTTAAATCACCCCAAATCACCCCAACAGTCTCCTCCTGTACCTGGTACACCCTCCTCGCTGTTCTATTGATCCAACTCATCCTCTTCCAACTTCATGTTTACATATTTCACTCTCAACTGAATGTGCTGGCTTTTTATACCTCCCCTCAATACCTAAGTGTTCGCCTTGCTCTCATTCATTGCATGAGCGGCCCCTTTGGGCCAATTTATCTGAGATATACCCTTGAGGGCCTAGCAGTCTTCGAAAACCTCTCTAGCCCAGCCCCTATTCTAGGCTCCATTTTCCTGCAGCCAGCCATGTGGTCAGACAGCTAGCTCTTGAATATTCTCCTGTCCTGGGTTAGTCTCTTTTCAAACAGCGGTTCTTGGTCTTCCCTGTTCCCTTGTTATTATTATTATTAGGTTCCATCGGCTTGGGGTGTAGGCGGAGAAGGCTTTTTTCTGGTGCTTTCCTTTTTGCAGCGGCAGATTTCTAGCCTGCATGTGTCCTGGCTTCTGGTGGTGCGCTGTCTGCTAGAGATGCAGAGTTTCTCCGCGAGGTAGCTTGGTGACTTGAGGGCGACTGCCGTATAGATGATGCAGCAAGACTTGAAGGTGATTTGTGCATGCAGTGGGAGCCAGTGAAGGTCGATAAAGGCCAGGGAGATGTGGTCTGATCTGAGAAGATCCTTGATGAGCCATGAGGCTGCATGTAGGACAATTCTCAGGGGCACAAGGGAGGATGATGGGAGGCCTTCAAGGAGTGCATTGCCCCATCTAGGTGGGATAGGACCAATGCTTGAACAGTGGATCTAAAGCTGTCCGGAGGGAGGAAGGGCTTGACATTTCACAGGCGGTAGAGCTGTTATCAAGCTGTCTTGAGTTTTCTTAGCTATGTGTGCCTTGAAAGAGAGGTGTTTGTTGTTTGGAACCAGAGACACTTGGTGTAGGAGGTGAGCTTGGGTGTGAAGCCCTCAGAGTTCAAGGTTGATAGCCAGGTCTTTATGTCTGGGTGTTCAGTGCTGTTGGTGAGGAGTAGGAATTTGGTCTTGGAGGGGTTGAGCTTCAAGTGTGCAATGGACATCCCAGACTGGATCAGCGAGAGGCATGTTTTGAGCCTATCTATGTCCTTGATGGAGTCAATCTTGAGGTATAGCTGTGTGTCATCAGCATAATGGTTGATGTGGATATTGTGTGTGAATAGGAGGGCTCCCATCGGTTCCATGTATAGATCGAAGATCACTGGGGAGAGGATGGAACCCTGCGGGACTCCACAGGTGATGGGTAGCATTGGCGATCTAGGGGTCCATCTGAACAAACTGTTGAGTGTAATTTGCGAGGTAGGACTTGGACAAGTACAGGACAAGGTTGCTGATCCCCATGCACTGATGTAGGGTGTCTGTAAGTCCCTGGTCGAGTAGAACCAGGAGGCAGGGGTGGCCGTCGCCAAGGATGTTGAGGGTGTCGTTGACCACTTGTATGGTTGCTGTCTCCGTGCTGCATCTGGGTCTGAATCCGGATTGGTACGTTTGGAAGAGATTGTAGGTGTTGATGTTTTGCTGCAGTTGTACGGCTACCACTTTCTCTATGACCTTACCTAGGAAGGGAAAGTGGTTGATGGAGTGATAGTTACCTAGGTTGTTGGAATCCAGAGTGGGTTTTCTTTAGTAGAGGGAGGATTTGTCCTGTTATTAGGATCTATGGGAAGGTGCTTTTAGTTAGGGAGCTGTTAATGATCTCCAGTTAGGGAAGGAGAGCTTCTGCAGGGAGGCTCTTGAGGATGGATGCTGGGAGGGTGTCATCTGTATACTATGTAGCTTTGAGGGTGGCTAGGTTTTCTACCAGGTCCTCTGTCGAGAGTGTCTTGAATGTTGTCCAGGGCATGGACATTTCGCAAGGAGAGACTTGAGGTGGGTCTGTGGATGTAGAGCTGACGTCTATGTGCTGTCGAATATTGCTGATTTTGTCAATGAAGAAGGTGTTGATAGCGGTGGATTTTTCAATGGAGTGTGGTATGGCAGGGGCAGGTAGCAGGTTGACGCACTCCTTGACCGCTTTGAAGAGGGCTCTGCTTTTGTTGTCGGCTTCTGCTACAGTATTCTGATAGGAGGCCTTGGCTGTATTGAGTAGTTGTCGGCGGGTTGCTCGGAGTTCCTTGGGGAGCGCCAGGTTGGATGCAGTCCTAGAGCGGTGCCAGGTTTTCTCTTGTTTCCTGATGACCCTTTTGCTGAGGATGAGTTCTTGCGTGTACCAGGGTGCTGATGGTTTCAGTTTGTAGGTGTGTTGCTTCAGAGGCGCGTGATGGTAGATGGAGACTGAGAGGGTGGCGCTGAATGCTTCCAGTAGATGTGAAGTTCGGTTGATGGTGTTCGGTCCATGTAAGGTGTAGGTTGGCAAGGTCTTCTGTGAGTGCTTCCACTGGGAAGTTCTTGAAGGACCTGAAGGTTTCTGCTGGGAGTGCTTGACTGTGGTGGTGTGCAGGATGTTGAAAGGCACGGCTAGATGGTCAGACCAGTCAAGCGGGAGAGGAAAGCTGTAGTGGAGGGAAGACAGTGCTGTGATGATTAGGTTGAGGATGTTACCTTTCTCGTGTGTTGGGTCTTTTGTGTGTTGTGTGCGGCTGAGGGTGTTGAGAAGGCTGAGTAGAGCTTCCTTCATCGGTTTGGTGGCCTTGCTGCCTTGGAGGTTGAAGTCTCCTTGGAAGATGTTGTTGGCATGCGTGAGGGACATGGTGGCGACCAGGTCGGTTAAGTCTCTGATTAAGGCAGTGTTGGGTTTGGGTGGTCTGTAGATGAGATGGAAGTTGACTGTGTCCGTTGGGGAGAGCAGGAAGTGGCAGGAGAGGACTTCGAAGGAGCCAATGTTGTGGCCCTTGCAGTCCCTTGCCAGATACAGTTCTTCTGCTACTCCCCTACTGCACCCCTGTAGTCCATCTGGGGTTGGTACGGTGGGTGTGCTGTCTCATTCAAGTTAGAAAGGGGAAACTCCAGACCATTCTTATTTTAACAATGGATGCTTTCCTCCAGCTGCAGGCTGGGTATTATCAGTTGGGCCAGGGTGCACTGTGGTAGCTGTAGTTTGAGATGTTAATCATTTTTCTCGATGCCTGTGGGCTGGTAGTGCACTCTACAAATCCAAAAAATAAAATAAAAATAAATAAAATGTTCTAGCAATTTTGGGGATCCTTGATCTATTCACACATTATGGAACTCAGGTCAATCAATTGTGTTTGAGGTTATTTTTGGGATATTTTCATTATATTTTCAGTTTGCCCTCCTCTCAGTGTTTCTGAAATTCAATCTTTAAAACTGCTTCACAGTGAAAACTTTTTCAAAATCTTTATTCCGTTTCTCTGTCCACAAGATTTAAAATCCCTGGCCAAGGACCAATTCTAGATTGCCAGGGTGAGACTGCGTTCTATTTATTTTTTAGAGACACAGTGAAAACGTGCCGCAGTGATTGGTTCGGTTCCCCTGAACACTGGGAGCTGCTCTTCCAGGTTTTTTAGGGGACTCAGTTCAGAGTGTGGAGTTGTCCTCATAGTATCTTCTTTAGGAGGATCATTATCCAAACTTTCATCAAGTTTTTTTTTGTGTTCACTCGTCTGGTAGGTTGGAAAAGAAAAGCCTACCGGTTTCAGTGGTGTAAAAAATGTGTAACCACTTTCATCAGGGCTATGGAGTCAGACCCTGTGTAGTGTGCCTTCTTCGAGTTTACTTATTTAAATGGAATTGAGACAGGAGATCCCACCTGCAGTTGTAAGAGAAGTGGGGTAGGGGGCAAAATAGAGGAAGACAAATGTGATGTTGTAAGGAGTACAATAAATGTAAAATTGCTGTCTAAACCGAGGGGACAAGACCTCATTGGTAGTCTCTAGTGTATGTTTTACCCGCAAGTTGGATTCCCCCTAGATTTCAATCCATATGGTCATGGAGCGTGCATACGTTGCTTCCCGATTGGCACTGTGCTTCTTCTATCTCCGGGTGCCTAGAAATGAGAGATAATATTATGATCTCGCACCTAGAGAGCCTTTCGTATGTAAATCTACATGATGCTATAAGTTAGTTGCTTACATAAGCGGGTCAATTCGAATAAGGAGTTGGCCCGCGGCATATTACAAAAGGGGGAAATCTGACAGATTGGAGAGAAAACGGCTCTGCTACGTGAAGGCAGAGGCTGGGTGCGATAAACTAGTGACACCGCACTGCATATACAAGTTACTACAGGATTTGACACTTAAACAAAATTAAACTGAACAAATTGCGGAAAGGACTGCCCTCAGTGTCTTGTGCTGCGTGCGGTGGCAATTCCGGGTGGGTATGCCGTCTCGTGCACATAACAGCATCAGAGTAGAGGGAAGGGGGGATTGCAATACCTCCCCCACCAGATACGGAGGCTTGTATATAGGAGGCACGAGCGGAGGGGGGAGGGTGAACCTACCTCCTGCTAGAGTCAGCGGTCCCTCACTCCGGTCGGCATCGGAGCTCAAAAGGTATGCGATGCCGGCTCACGCAGGGCATGGAAGATGGACTACATGATGATGTCCTGTCCAGCCGCCATGTTGGGGAGGGAAAGTACTAGGTGGTTCGGTACAGGAGTAGAATTTACCATAATGCGTGAAATCGCCAATTCAAAATTCAAAATAGGCTCCACCACCAAGCCGAGTAGCAAAAAGGTTTTATGATACAAGACACCACATGGGCAATAGGACATCATGTCAGTCTTGTGTTTTAAGCTGTTGCTCACTAGTGTACCCTAATCAGTAAAGGGGGTACTACAAAAACATTGAGGCCAAACTCCGGGGAAACCCTAATCAATCGTGGGTTCCTGTCAGGTATGCAGGCAAAATTTATTATTGCATCATGTTGTTTGCAAGAGTATTCATAAAGCTCAGAATATGTCCCGATCTGGGATGAGATTGTATCGTACCGTATACTTCTAGCCAGAATGCAGGCATACTGTGTGATCATTTGCCATTGGTCTATATGGTGATGTGTAACATTCAGCAAGTGATAATATGTGCGAATAAAGAGTATGCACAACACATAATTACCTATACAATGTATCTCAGAATATGCACCATCACACCATTTTCATGTTATGAAAGAGTACAGGGAGCTAGTACATCAAAACTGGTTTTACACAGTTGCCAAGTTCTGCCAGCTTGTGGGTTCATTCAAGCCTGTCGTGTCTGTTTTCAAGCAGAAGATCCATAATTGTTCCCTTCTAAAGAGTAAGTTGTGAATATTTCCTCCTCGTTTTGTGACACTGATCTGCTCAATTATTGTCCATTTGAAATCGGTTGTGCCATGTTTTTGCTCCACAAAATGGGTCATCAGTGCCGTGAGTTTCTTAGTGCGGATGCACGACCAATATTCTGCCAGTCAGATCTTTATTGGTCTAGTGGTCATCCCTACGTATCGCATCCCACATGGACAAGTGATAAGATACACAACATTCTTGCTATTGCAATTTGTAAAATTCTTTTGAAGCCATGGGTAGTGCCAGCCAATGTCAATGGATGGGGTTCTAGATGTTCCAACCCATGCACTGCATGTCCCACATGGCGCATGTCCTGTGGGTTTTGTCTTGTTCCACAAGGTATTTGTGCTTGGATCCTTTGGTTCCTTGTACGTATGGATCAGGCAGTCTCGTAGGTTCTTTCCTCTTTTTATCGCAAATCTTGGTTTTTCTAAGCATGATTCGCCTACATTCAGGATCGGCCAAAGTTTGATTACTTCTTTTTTGATCTTATTCGTTAGGGTCGAAAAAACGGAATATTGCCGTGATTTTGTTGTCTTGTTCTTTTGATTTTGCATGTTGTTCCAAAGTGGTGTCTCTCGGGGTATTTCTGGCTCTTTTTCTTGCCTGTTTTATCGTCCGTTAGGGATATCCACGGTCTCAGAGTTTCTGGGCAAGTTGGCCTGATTGTTTTTCATAGTCCCAAAGGGTTGAGCAGTTTCTTCGGTACCTAAGGAGTTGTCCAAATGGCAAGTTACTTCTCAGGCTTGCATGGTGGTAGCTTGTGTAAGTTAAAAGCAAATTCCTATCCGTTGGTTTGTTGTATACCATGGTGGTTACTTGGTTGTTTCGTATTTCCAGATGTAGGTCTAGGAAGTGGATAGAGGTTTGGCTATGTGTTTCGGAAAATGTAATAAAGTTATTTTGTTCATTGAGCCACATCATCAAGGAATCCAGATCTTGTTTGTTTCTTTGGAAGATCATAAGGACGTCTTTTTTTTAAAAAAAATGTATTTTATTATTAATTTTTATAACAACCAAACAACATACAAAAACAACTTAGCGGTGCATGTTATACATTATGAATAGTACGCTTCTCGTTACGTTATAGCCGCTTCCTAGCCTCCACCCGCCCCCCCATTAACACAAGCCTACTCCGTTCCGCCTTCCGCCGTTATCTCTTCTTTGGATGTTCCCTCTACCATCCCCTGGGAGGTGTCGTCCTCGCTTAAACATACCTGGGTGGACCCGACCAATGTGGCCACTTAGTGTGTCTGCCTCCTCTTCCCCCCCTATACTGGCTGCTTCGGTCCATACCACCATTTCGGTTTCAGCCCACTTCTTGAGGTCATTTCACCACACCTCTATCTTTGGCCTACCACATGCTTTCCAGCCAATAGCAATCCTACGCTTGGCCAATGTGTAAGCCAGATCTTTAAGTTTGTTCACATGCTTTAGCTTGCGTGGTCTGGAGAACCCCCCAAAATACATGCCCACACCGAATCCACATCCAGCGTGATCCCCTTTTCTGTCAAGTGGTGGGCTGCTTCTTTCCAGAATTTGCTAATTTCCGGGCATGCCCAGAACATATGGGTCATTTCCGCATTCACTTCTCCGCATTTGGGGCATGATTGTATTCCTGCGTTTTTAAATCGGGCTATCCTCTGGGGGGGTCATGTATGCTCTATGAGTTACGTATAGCTGGATTTGTTGCAACCTTGCGTTTCTGGACTCCTTCTTATGGTATCGTTGAGCTCTCTCCCACAGCCCGTTGTTCATACTTTCTCCCACTTCCTCTTCCCACTCCCGTCTTAACTGTGTTACCTCTTTCCCCACCCTGCTCATCAATAGTTCATAGATTCTGGAGACCTCGTGCCCTCCCTCTGTGATGTCATAGATTGTTTCAATGGTTGCATCTGGCTGGTCTTCCAGCACTATTTTAGACCACATTTCTTTGACTCGTCGCACCAGTCTAGTATATGTGAGGTATTGCCCTTGATGTAGGCCGGTTTCCTATACCAATGCGTCAAACTCCAGTATTTTCCCATCTTGCCATATGTCTCCCATTGTTGCACTGCCCACCGATTCCCAGTGCGTGCATATTGTTTTCTTCAGTTGCACATCCCCTTTGGTTAGTGCTACTAGTGGTATCTGTGAGGAGCACGGGGTCGGGTTCTCCATGACCTGGCAAGCTTTCCGCCACATCTGCCATCCCAGTTCCAGCATTCTCGGGCCCCCTTTATCTTCAATTTGGGCAACCATATCCATTATTTCAAGGAGAATGGGGAACACTCTGACCTCAGTAGTCTGGGCTCCGCTGTTGGGTCTTCCACTAGCCATTTAGCCACATATTGTAACTGACTGACCCAGTAATAAACCTCAAAATTGGGGAGTATTATGCCCCCTTTGTCATATGTGTTTTGTAATTTCCACAGGGCTATCCTATTTCTAGTGTTGTGCCAGATAGAGTCTCTGCATATGCTCTGGAGTTTGGCAAAAAATCATTTCGGTATCATACATGGTATGTTTCCAAAAAAGTGTCTCAGCCTTGGTAATACAACCATTTTCAACAGGGCCGCCCTTCCAACCATGGCCAGAGGGAGCTTAGACCAGAATCTTATACTGTTTTCAATATTTGTTATAGCCTTTTCTGTGTTGTGTTTATGTTCGTCCTTCACTGTGTGGTAGATATCTATCCCCAGGTATCGGAAGGTTGTGGTCTCCCAGGGTATTTGTAGAATGGGTAATTGCTCCCGCGGGATCCCTTTATAACTTCCCAGGGGGAATATGCATGATTTTTTAAGGTTGACTGCAATGCCCGAGAGCAACGCAAATCGCTCCATCACTTCTAGGATGTATTTCAAGTTAAGGACGTCATCGATAGACCAACATCAGGAAATATTTTTGGGGGTCACTTTGAAGTGCACATTTCAGGCAGGGGACCAGCAACATTTGCACTTATGCTGTGGGTCCCATGCATGCCATTTTATACATTTACAACGCATAGTGTAAAACTGGAGAGTAAAACCAGGTGGAAACGCATTTATCCTCTGCTGAAAATACGAAATGCTGTCTTCAAATTACACCTTGCAGGCAACATTTACTGATGGATTCCTATGGAATCCTCCTGCTCATGAGCAGGTGTTAATCTGAATTAGATTCCATAGAAAACAATTTGTTTTAAGCCTGCATGAAAATCTTGTGCAAGTGTAACACTTTGTTTTCTTCCAAGACAGAAGAGAAAAGCACAGTGGATTCCAATATGGAGTCAAGATGAGAGGCATTCTGAGAACACCAGTGAAAATTAGATTTCAGGCTTAAGGAGAATCCCATTTCTGAGCACAATGTGTGTCTGCTGGAGCTATGGAAAGACAGCTTGTTTATGTGTTCAGACGATGCTTGTTTTGCATTTTTTTAGCATTCTTTTATCTGTCTAGAGCAAGAGAAACCACAGATTGTTTTACAAATTCAGTGGAGTCCAGTAGCTGCAACGGCCGCGCAGCTGTGGGGTTCCACTGACAGTAAACATCTCTGGAAAAATACTGGATTACATTTTGAGGGAAAGACATCACACTGACAGTGAAAGAGCAAGTCACATTTCACTTTGAACTTCGGCTGGACTGACCGAAGCAGACATGTTTTCTTCAGCCTGTTCCTATTGGCGAGTGATTTTCACTCCTACCCTGGTGGTTTTCAGTGAAGACTTGGCAAGATGAAGAACGTTAGAGAAATGCTAACGGTGCTGTATTACTGCTTTATTTCTATCTGTATTTTGATGTGGTAATCTTTAATTGTGATAATAAAGAGACCTGAGATAGGTCAATTTCAAAATCTCCAGGAAGCGTGAATGAATTCTTGTGTTCCAAGAAAAAACACATTGCCCTGCAGCCTTTTTTGTAAGTGCAGAGGGGAACCCCTTGAGTAAATAATATATCTTTAAAATACTGAGAGCAGAAGAAGGAAAAACAGTGCCCCTCCTACACCCTGGAAGGGAACGAAAATCAGTTGCAGCGCAAAAATGAAAGCCTAAAACCATTTTTCTTGTGATTATCCAATTAGGTTTTCAGAATAATCACACATATACCATTGGGATTATCTGGACATGCAGATCATAACCTTCTCATACAGCAAAGGAATACCTAGGAAATGCTGAACTGGCACTGCCGACGAGAGAGATGGTGGGTAAGGGGGTCCCCTTCCTGCATATCTTTGTCCTTCTTACCATTCATCATGGACTCCATGCGTTCCTCTGCAGGGACCAACACTGCTTCTTTCTCCTACCTCTTCCCACCTCATCCAGCTTGGGACACACTTCATTAACATACACAAAATATAATCCACAATTGTTAATGTTAAAGGATATTTATACCGCGCACTATCACCACCGTGTTGGTCCCTTGGCGCTCTGGCAGATCTGAAAGAAATGGGGGTAGGTTAAGACGCGTTAGTAGGACAAAGTTTGGAGAAAGAGCAAGGGAGCTGTGATGTGCTGTTGGCAGCTTCAGTTCGGTTAACACTGTTCGCTGAGCTTTTTGGTGTGGTATCCAGTCGGAGTCTGTCATGTGCTGCTGTGTAAGGCTCCTTGTGGTGTGTTTTTTGTTGCAGAGTGGTGAAGTGCGTGCAGCTTGCTGTGGTTTAAGAGGTATGGATGTGTTTAGTTTCGGTCAGAGGTGTGTGAAGACGGGTGAGGTGAGGTATTAGTAGGGTTGGTAATTGGCATTGTTGTCGGGAGAAATGCGCACTCATATTGTGTGTCTTTTGGAGGTTTAGACAAAAATATTCCTTATATTAATCTATTTTCAGTGAGATAAGGCTGTCTCTCTGGCCATGTCTAGCGTTAGTTAGTCTCTACAATTCTATGTTTGTTCTTACTCAGGCCATCCCGTGTCTCTGAGTCTGCGCCTGATGCAAACTGGTTCCCGCGGGTCTGTCTAGTTGTGACACATGCCCATATCCATAGCTCTGTCTGAGTGGACGCGGTACATTCCTTACCAGGGTGTCTGGGTTGATGCAAGTGGATCACCATACCCATGTCTCAGATGATTTTGTTGTGTGTGTTGGGTTAATCGTTAGGAAGTCAGTGCATATCCCAGAGTACTGCTGGGACATTGTGTATGTCGGTGTAGTGCATTCCGTCTTCTACTTACTAGCCTGGGTTTCTTAATGCAGTGATAATGGTCTCATTTGGCTGGCGGGTTAGCTTATATGGAGAGGTTGGTTAGAGGATGATTGTCTTGTGAGCACAAGTTGTATAGTGTGGATGCATGATTGCGTTGGGTTGGGGTTACCCATGGTTCATGTAGTCATTTCTGTCAGGGGGATGCTTGGTAGTGGGTAAGGTAGATAGTTGTGCTTGTATGTGTCAGCCTCGTTAGCTATTGTTATTGAAAGTACATGCCCAAATAAGGAAGGCCCCGGGTCGGCTCGGCCTGGGGAAGGTGAAGGGGGCAAGACGGTCAGAGGACAGGACAACGAGCCTCATGGGCTGGCCATTTTGGGAGCCAGGCCACCATTTTGGGCTAAGTGCGAGAAACGCGCTGAAATGCCAAAAGGAGCTCAAAAACACAAAGAAACAATCGCTGCCATCAGTCCCGTCCGTGATTCACTTGCACCGTTTGTTAACAATCCCAAGAGAGTATCTAGGGCCTGTAGTAGACTAGAGACCCAAGAGAGCAGTAACTTAGCTTATAGTGCCCTCTTGTGTCACGTTGCGCGAAAGCTGCAACATGATAAAAGAACTACGGAAAACAACATTTCCCGGTACTGACTGTCTTAAGGGCATGTCAGTTTCCCCGTAAGAATGGAGCGAAAGCCCAGAGGAGTGCGGCAGAATGCTGCACTTCTCTGGCAAAGTCTAGATCCTGGTGAAAACAACAGCAAAAAGTTTAGGGGTTGCCACATGGAAGGAAAATTACCCACAATTAAGAAATCTTTCCTAACACCTCGTTCCTAGGCTGCCACTTCTTGGCTCACATTCACACCCATTGGACCCCACTACGAGTTCAGCGGTAAGTAGAAAAGGTTGCGGTAATGGAATTACCGCCACGTTTACCACTCTGCCAAATTAAGGATTCCAGAAATGAGTGTTAATTTCGCCCGCGGAATTAGCGGCATCTATATTTCTGCCAAAAAACAGGGGAATTAGTGTTGGTGGCAAGTCCACCTGCAGAATTAGCATGCTGTATTACAAGTAAATACTGCCAAAAATGGCAGTAATTATGCAAAAAACACAGTGCAAGTACCTCAACCTAAAGGGTAGAGGTAAATGCAAACAGGTGATGGAAATTAAGAAACAGGTGCATGAATATCCTGGCAGCTCGGCTGAGTCCGGATATGCACACCTTGGTCCACCCCGGCCAAACGGAATTCATCCCTGGGAGATCCACGATGCACAATCTCAGGCGGTTGCTTTTGATTCCTGATAAACACAGACAGTGGGAGTGGCTGGCGGTGGTGAGTTTGGACTGGTAGAAAGCCTTTGATTCGGTCCCATGGGAATTCCAAAGGCTGGTCTTGGAAAGAATGGGCCTCAGGGTCGGTTTTCATGAGTGGGTTAGGATGGTGTACATCGGCTCTTTGTCTAGGGTTTGGGTGAATGGGGTTGGTTCCTGCGCGTGAAGGTACTCAGGGATATGCGTCAGGACTGCCCATTGTCCCCGCTCATACTTGCACTGGTGATTGAGCCCCTAGGGAGAATGTACAGGATCAGGCATGAGCATATGGGTTTGAAGCTGGGGGGTGGGGACAGTCATTGCATCTCCATGTACGCTGAGGATGTCCTGTTGTATGTTTGGAATCCCCAGGACAACTTGGGGCAGGCTTTTGCGGCGGTGCAGGAGTTCGGACAGCTTTCGGGGCTGGTGGTTAATAAGCCGAAGTCAGTAGTGTATGCACTGCCGACAGATGACAGCAGGGGCTTGGATCATTTTGGGATGCAGGTGTTGACTGTGGGTTTTAAGTACTTGGGCATACGGATAAGCGTTGACTGGGAATGGATGTACACCCAGAATGTTACTAGGTTGCTTACGGCTTTTGAAGGACTTACACATTTTTGGATCCAGTTTCCCATCTCTTTACTGGGACGCACGGCTCTGGCAAAAATATTCATACTGCTGAGAATGTTGTATGTGTTCCAAGTGATGCTGATAGTGTTGGGTAACACCTGTTTTCGCTCTCTGCACGCTACTCTCGGTAGGGTGCTTTGGAAGGGGACGACCCAGAGGATTGCCCTAGCCACACTGCAATTGCCGTCAGGTAAAGGGGATATTAGGGTGCCAGATTTTAGGGCATACTACTGGACGTCTGTCCTTAAACATATGGTGGACTGGTTCGCCCAACTTTATGAGGATTGGATCACGAGCTGGATGGAGAGGGAGCTGCTGGAGTTGCTCTGAGGATGGGCTCAGAAGCTGCGGAATGTCATCTCCCAGGTGCGTAAGATTGTTAGGGTCTGGTGGAGGGCCACCGCCTGCGAGGGTCCGTGTTTTCCCTTTCTGGTGGTTATCTCCCTGTGCTGCAGTAGACTGCGATAGACGGTGGTTAAGACGGGTCTAGGGTGGTTGGGTGGTACGCTGGATGCTTTGTATGTAGAGGATAAGGCCATCACGTTTGCTGAATTCTGGGCACCACATCCCCTGGTCCGTCTGAACTTCTTAGACTTTGCCACTCTGATGGTGGGAGTGAGAGAGGCCTGGGAGGGGGGATTCCCAGGAAAGCCCCGGACTCATTGGATGAATGTGACCCTCATGCAGCTAGTGGAGGGAGGGAAGAGTGTGTCGAAGCTATATGCAGCTAACCGGGAGAAGTGCAGCACCGCAGCAGTGGAGCTCCGCACAAAATACGAGACTGTTATGGGGGAGCAACTTACGGATGGTGAATAAGGGCTCTTAAGCACGCAAAACGGGTATCTCGGAATGCCAAATTTCAGGGGATTCAATATATAATAGTCTGGAGGGCATACATCATACCAGTGAGAGTAGCTAAAATGGTGGAGGGGTAGACCTGGTCTTCTGGAGATGTAGGTAGGAGGTTGGGACCTTCCTGCATATGGGAGGGGGTGTGAGCGGTGGGTTTTTGGGGCAACATCTGCTGGGAACTTTCAGTACTAACTGGGATGAGCGTACAAGTTACAATCAAGCACTGTCTGCTGGGGTTATTGCCTATGGGGAAGGGCAAGCGCAGGAAGGGGTTGACCAGAGCTCTGGCACTGGGCTTCCTCTTGGCACACAGGACAATTTCCATGACCTGGAAGGTGCAGGGGAGCCCCAAGTTGGGTGAGTGACGTAGGAGCTTGCAGAAATGCGTGAGAGCAGATATGGATGTGAGTGCCCAGTTGCGGGTGGAGGAGCCCGCTATACAATATGGGACAAGATATGGAACAAACTATAACTGAACCCGGACTTCCGTCCCCCTTGAAGGAACTGGTGGTTTTTGATGGTGAAGGGCGAGGGGGGGCTCATGGTGGAGCAGAAGGGGGGGCTGGGCGGTAGAGAGAGGTGAGGCAGGGTGGAGCGGGGGGATGCTCTGTCGGGAAAAATGTGTCCTGGGATGTTGTTTGTACAAGTTGAGGGGGCGGCGGGATAGGGAGTTGCAGCAAAGCATTATCTGTGTATGACAAGTGCTTATTTGATCTTTGGAAAATCAATAAAAACATTTTTTTTAAAGATGAAACAGGTGCATCCAATGGACTCAAAGGGTGCATAGGGGCCACTACTGCCCCAAACACACTTTCCAACACTGTGCTGCCACTAGCAGTTGCTAACCTGTAAATCCAGCCCCTCCTGCTGTACATTGAGGTGCAGAGGAACAGCACCTCAGACTACATGGGGCCTCATTATAAGTTGGCTGGTGCGGTATTAACGTGCCAGTGCTATCGTATACCGGCATGTTACTGCACCGGCCACGTATTTGCCGGTGAGGTGCCTTATTTACCTCAAGCTAAGAGGTGAAGGTAAGTCAGGCCCCTTACCAGCAAACATCGCCGTCATTACTCGTGTTGGTAATACAAGCAAAT
This sequence comes from Ambystoma mexicanum, assembly GCF_040938575.1. Taxonomy (NCBI): domain Eukaryota; kingdom Metazoa; phylum Chordata; class Amphibia; order Caudata; family Ambystomatidae; genus Ambystoma; species Ambystoma mexicanum. Next base: position 34,811,692 of record NC_090921.1, read on the forward strand.
CCGCCCATGATGTTCAATGTGACGCCTTGTAATGGGGATTTACAACCGTTGACAGCACTCATAATCCGGCAGTTATACTGCCGGACCGAATGCTGGTAACAATACCTTCAAACTCATAATGAGGCCCAAGGTGCACAGAGGCCGGGGAGACGCCATGCAAGGCGAGCACCTATTCCCCAGGTCCATCCATCACCTGGGCATTAACAGATGGGCACCTCATAACCCTGTACTGGCTGTTAGGCAAAGGTTGCATGCAGTACCCTCTGGAAACACTGGGCCTCATTACGAGTCTGGCGGTAACCGAGGCGGTAAAACCACCTGGTTACCGCCGGACTCGTATTACCATTCTGCCTTCGTGACTCCCGGAAATACCAGGGCATTACGACCCTGGTGTCCCGGGAATTCCGGAGGCGGAATTCGGTAAATCCCCATTCCCATTGAGTCCAATAGGACTCAATGGGAATGGGGAAGTGGAAACACCGGCACCATCTCGTGATGGTGCTGGTGTTTCATGTCTGCCTGCAGGCGCCTCCCGCCTGCAGGACTCAGGATCAGGCGGTCCGGAATTAACAGTGACAGAGGGTTTACCGCCACTGTTATTTCCGGACCCCCCAACCAGGGTCGGACTGGGACAAGAAATAGGCCCGGACACTGAAAAAAAAGTGGCCTACCCCTCGCCTCACAAAAGTGGCCCACCCCTCCCCTCAAAAAAAGTGGCCCTCAAACCATCATCTGTGAATCGTGTCAATTCACGACTTTACAGAAAAGGCTACTTATGGAGCGTTCATGAGTTTCCCACATTACATCACAGCTCATAAAATATCGTAACTTTGCATACAAGAATGGATCACGATATGTATCATTAATATCTGTGTGTATAGATCCATATTGTCAAATTACTGTGAATGCAAGCAATCGTCCAAGGCCAAATGATAATATGTTATTGTATAGCACTTACGCTTAAGCTCTTTTTTATAGAACAAATTTGCATACAATATCACCCAACCTGTGTTGGTACTCATTTATCGACCTAAGAAGGATGAAAGGCTGAGATGGCCTTGCTGGGATTCACACCTGCAGATCACACACACATCGCAGTAGCGAGCGCTCAACCCACTGAGCTATCATATCGGATATAGTAAAATGAGCAATTATTATTTGGTGGATACCATTCAACTGGTAACTGAGATTTAACGGCAGACCAGTTAAGTTCATCTGCAGGTCTGGTGCAAATATGGCTGCATTTCGAGCCTGCGTGCATCTACTTTTCAGGCTTCAGATCAGAGGTTGGCAAAATTGGCAAAGCAGCACACTCACAGGACATCCCATACTCTGATCACTCATTACCTGATACATGCAAACAAACATCCTGAACAGCATGCCAGAGATAGGAAAAATAGACACATTACAACAAAGCATTCATTCATTGTGGACAAATGAAGACTAGTCAATGGCCACTTGATGTGCTATTGTCAAATATTTCTCATGTAGTCCGTACGGTGTGTTACTACTGTAAGTCATCAGTTATCATTTACATTCGCTAAAATATTATGGAAAATGCATGTTTTTTGCAAAAATGTGAGCCGTTTTTCGAAGGAATGTTTCTTGCTTGGGCCCATTTATACTGGAGCGTGTTTACTAATCACAAGAGAGAGATACCACATACATGAAGATCTGTTGAACACATGTGCCCTCATTGATGCATTTAGCAACACCTCTCTGCGGCTTGTTGTTTTAGTGTTAAGTGGATGTAAAGACCAGGAAACTGGAGCTCGCCTGTGTAAGCAACAGGAAGGAGAAAGGATGAGAACTCAGGAGCCAATAAATCACGCTTTTTATGGGTGACTCACTGACCGACCACCCCGGCGAGCGAACAAACACCGAAGAAGGCAGAGCTGCCAGGGTGTTGCAAAAAATAACAATGTAGGGCACCTTCGAACACATCCAACCCCCAGTGAAGGATGTAAGGAGGAGTGTCTCCTAATGTTACACTTGGACTAGAGCGCAGGTCCCTTCCCTCCACCCAACAGGCCGCCTTTGTGCTGCGGTGCACATCCACCCCGTCGAACAACAAACATGAATGACCGTGGTGACCCTTTCAGTGTTGGCCTTTTATGGGACAGGCCGGACAGCCAATGACCCAAAGCATTTTCTAGAGATCTCCCATTTTCTAGAAATGAGTTCACACTCACAGCCTCTGAAAACATCTTTTTTTGGCAGGCAAATGTTGCTGCGTGCTTTCCAAGTGCGGCAAAATCTTTACCTCAAACCACTTTGACGAATCTAGCCCCAGCTGCATTACATGGACTGGTAACATATCAAATATCATACTTGAAATGCTTACGTTTGGAGCACAACATTTCTTAGCTGTTAAATATGCATGCAGGCAGGCAGCTTGTGACTCGGGCCTGTGGGGTGTTGGTGTTGGGCTGTGGGTGGTTGATGATGGGTCCCTCACCTCTGTGCCGGCAGGCTGGCCTGGGTGGGGCGTTGCTGCCTGAGTGCTGCTCTGTGCCCTCCTGGGCTGACTGGGGGCGGTGGCCCACCCCAGACCATCCCTGAACACCGTACATGCACCCAAGCCGCCGGAGGAGAGAGCCAGGAGCACCAGGCACACCAGCGGGATCCTGAGAGCTGCCATTCTCGGGCTCCTAGAGAGAAACGTCCATGAACTTCATGAAGGGGTGAGCAGGGAGAGGTGACTGGCGCTGCCTTCTCCGCCCCCACTGCTCCGAGTTCGGGTTGTGCGCTCTGTACCTGGACCATAAAGGCAGCACTGGGGCGGCGAGGTGATGTCACAAGAGGGGAACGTGCGCCTTTTCAATGAAGCCCCCGCTTCATCCACCGCCCCATCTGCCCAGCTAGAAAGGGACTTCCCTCCTCTTAGAGAAGAGTGTCACCAGTCTGTGCCCAGCGTGTCCTGCGGGGTCAGTGCATGGCAGGAGCCCAAGGGTGGGACCTCCCCAAACTCCCTAAGGTGCCGTGCAGGCAATTTTTCAAAAATGATATGCCCCCCACGCAATACGTTGCAGCCTGGCTCCAGTGTAATACAAAACACTGGGAGGGAGCAGGCCGGGCTGAGGCAGCTCCGCCCAGCATTGCCGCTCCCTCCCAGTGTTTTGCAACACTGACTGCTGCTGGCGCCAGGGTGTCGCGGCCGGGCTGCGGCAGTTGGCCGCCGGCCCGCCGCATTTATCAAAGAAAGGTAACACTTCAGTGTTACCTTTCTCTGCATCTGCGGCGGGCTGGCGGCGGCGGGCGCAGGGCTGCAATTGCAAAGGATCTGTAAATTGCTTACTTACAGATCCTTTGCAACTTGCATCCATCCGTCCGGCGAGGCCGAGGCCCTGGGGGCTGGTTCCTGAAGTGTGAAGGCTTCACAATGAAGCCCATGCCTGGGCCGAAACCGGCCCACATGGTCTTCAGGAACCGGCCCCCAGGTCTCCAGCCATGATTTTGCATCGGCCACGGGCCGATGGGCCGACGACCCAATCCGACCCTGCCCCCAACCTGTAATGAGGCCCTACAAACAACTCTGACTACAGGTATAGGAAACCCAACCTTTGGTATAAGCTTGTACTACACGGTTTTGGTAGCGTGTTGAGCAGCCAGGCTTATCTCAAAAGGGGTCAATGTGAGGTATAGGGGAGTTACACAGAGATTCACAGTGACAAGTATTCAAATAAGCACTTACACTCAAGGTTTCCTGAATAAACAATTATTAATGTATTTATCAGTCAGTTAGAATAAGCCTTCTTCAGAAGGGAGCAATATACTAGTAAAACACAAATGCACTTCAATACTGTACACACTCAGTTTCTAAACCAGTTAAGACCCTTTTGGGATGGCCCACAGACACAACCTACACCCTCAGGTGACTTCAATAGCTAGGGTGCTGGGAACATTAATATCTTACTGTTGGTGTTTAGAAGAATACTGTTATAAGTTGGTAAAAGGAAAAGGTTAGTAGAACAACAAGAGATCACAAATATTCTTAAGCAGGCAAATACTTTTGGATCCCCACAGCAGAGTCATTCAGTATAATAGGCTAGGCCAAAGTCAATGGGCAAAAGTCTTATATAGGATGAAGCACTTCTGGTAGGTATGTAGAAAAGTCTTTGCACAGTGTTTTAGAAGTCTTTGGAGAAATGAAGAATCAAATGTAGGGCCACAAACCATTAGACTTGTGAGGGGTAGAAGATGCAAGCAACTCGACAGCAAGAGGTAAGTTCTCTCAGACTTTGTACAGTACCTTTGAATTGTAGAAAAAGTGCAGCAGATGACTTCTGTTCCTGTACAGCTCTGCAGATCTCACTGTTCCTGGGCCTCAGCCGTGGGGACAAGAGGGAAGACTTATGGGGACTCCTGCACTGCAACAGGACGGTCACCGCTCGCAACCGGCAATCTTCAAATCAGTGGCTGTTCAGTGTTTCAGCTCCTCGCGTCTACCGCAAATAGCAACACTGCGGTTCCTGGCTGTCGAGATGGACTTTCCTTGTTTCTGGGGTCCTGCACTCTGTTTAGGGGGCTCAGGCTCGGTCAGTCCTGCTTCCTGGGAGTCCGGAGGATCTTCCTGAAGTTCTAGGCCAGCTTAAAAGCAACGCACACAATCTGGTGTTCCTCTCCCTGGCTATATGGTTTCTAGCAGCAACTCTGTGGAAATTCAACCAGCTCCGAGAAGGATATCCAGGTGGCTTACATTGGAGTTGATTGGTCCCACCAACTCAAGGGGAGAAGTCGTCCTTGTAGAGGCTTCTCTGTCAATACGAATTTGGAGTTTCAGCACAGGAGTAGGGCTTCACCGGACAAACCAACGGTCCAGGAGTTGCAGCAGGCGTCCTCTTCAAGTTCTTCTTCGGTTCCTTTGTCCAGTGGTTGACTCTGCCTTCCAAGCCAAAAGCCTCTCCTTTTAATCAGTTCTCTCCCATTCATTCCAGCCCAGTTGTCAATCACCCAGCAGGATGGCTATCCTTTCCGGACAGTCAGCCGGCCAATCACTACAGAGTGCATTTGGGTCTCCTAGGAGACTAAGCACAGGGAGTTTAAGGCACCTCCGTCACTTCCTGCCTACCCCAGACACCCTGGAGCCAGAGGCGGGCTTCACTCGTGAATCCTGTCAAAGGCAAAGTGAACAATGAGACCAAACCTGGTTTGGCATGCAGAGTAAATCTCAAGAAGGACCTTTCCACAAAGAAATGGTGAAAAAGGAAGACCGGGGCCATTTTGATGAAAATGGCACCCTTGGGTGCTTTACTGCAGCTGCGAACGTGGCCCGTTGTAAATGCACCCCATGGTAGTCAAAACAAAACCACTGCCACCAGCCATTCAGTGAGGAAAGGGTAACATACAATTGTTACATGAGAAGCTAGACAAAGGGGATACTAGGTAGCTTCTCCAGCACTCTATTGTAAGATAGTGTGTGCTGGGTCTAGAAAGTTACTAAGGTAAGTAAAGTCAGTTTCACTTTACTGTTCTGGGAAACAGTAGTTTATCCCAAAGAAGGTATTTAAACTTTTGGGAAATCGAACAGACTTCCCGGTGCCACTGCACTGAAGGTGCTGTGTGACACAATGTAAATGTCATGGCGCGCGCGCCATGGAAGCTATGGAGACAATGGAAAAAGGGCTAATCCCACCGGCGGTCTAGTCTTCCACGCCATGGAAGCTATGGAGACAATGGAAAAAGGGCTAATCCCACCGGCGGTCTAGTCTTCCACGCACCTTGCACGTCATGACGCATTTAAATAGGCGTCACATGCGGAAGTCATCGCGTTACAACCTTGCTTCCCGGCTAGGTCTGTACGCTAGTACTCCGCTCCTTTTCCACCTGTGTTTTCTCCACTGGCCTTTCCCCCTTGTCCGCCCGCTGTGGCTGCTTCGTTCTGCTCCGCCTGCTCTCCTTTCATTCCGCTCGAGCAGCCCGCCTTTTCCCCTGCTTGTCTCGTGTTTCTCCCTTGGTATCCTCCTGCTGTGTGTACAGCTGTCACTGTACGCTCCTTCCTCCTCAGCGTCCTTCAGTCCTCTTCCTCATTTCTCCCTGTAGTATCCATCCAAGCTGCTGCTCCGGAAACCCTCATTGGAATCTCTTCCACCTGCCAACCATAGTGTCTTCTGGGAATTGGAGTCCATTCATCTCACTCCAACGGAAAGCCTTCCTGTCTTCGAATCCGTATTGCTATCACATCTCAGCACACCAGGGTTTTTCAGCCACGCTTTTCCCTGGTTTTGGGGGCAGGCTCCCTGAGGGCCCCCTTTGCCTTGCTGTCTACCGGCAGGCAAGGTGGCCTCCGGTGGAGCTCGTCCTAAACTCACTAAGAAAGGACTGGACCTCTGGAGAGAAAGAAAAACCATTTCCACGGACAGTTCTTCGGAAGAACCCAGTACAGGTGAGGAGGAGGAGGGAAATTAAGAGGGTATTAGTCAAGCACACTATACTCCATCGCATGACAGTAAAAGATGATGCCTTTGGAGTCTTTCAGACTCCACAACCAAAAGTAACACAAAACTCAGAAATCACATTTAAAATACATTAGAGAGAGGGAAAAAGGGTCTCACTCTCTCCAGGTTAAAAAACTCAAGTCCTCAAAATTCAGCAAAACTGCTGGGGGTCTCCACGGTGGAGGCAATTAGCTCATTTTTGAGAATTCTCCCAAACACTGGCTCAACAGGGAGACTATTTCTGAGCGACTCTCCCGGATCCAGGATGACATCCAGAGCAGGATCAACATTCAAACAGCCTTATCACTGCTGCTCAACCTTGTGTGGGCGCTGCATTTCTTAGCCACAGGCTACCAGCACACTGCGGGCATGTGCACAGCACGTTGCACCTACATTTTCTTTCCAGCCGTGGTTGAGCATGGGCTGGATGCACTCTCGTAGAATGCACCCCACCACATCTCCCTGCCCACCACAGATAAAGGCCACAAAGGCAGCCCACATGTCCAACCTAACTGCAGCCCTGTACTGCACCGATTGGGCGTTGGTGGTGCCCTGGGCGCAGAAGAGGTATACCACAACAGGAGGCAGTACCATTCACTGAATACAAAGGTGACCTGTGATACTGACCTGACCAATGCACACTGATGCACCCGCTTTCCTGGTTCCACCCATGACGCTGTGGTCCTAAGGAACAGCACACTGACTGCCTACATCGAGAACCACAGAGTGTGACAGACATGGTTCTAAGTACAAGTGCCATCAGAAATTACAAACTTGCGTCACAAGTTAAATGGGTCCTGGAGGGCGGAGGAGAATGGGCACACATTACAATACCTAATCAATGTAAGCACTGTGCATGCAGGACCTGGCCTCTCACCCAATACATTGCAGCCACCAAGCCACAGGAGTAGGACCTGCAGGACAATGCAGTAGCAGCACAGCAAAGCATATTGCATTAGCAAAGAAGAAATGCACTCAGAGAGGACTAAAGGTACCACAATGCATAGGGAAACCATACCATCACAGGCAATATCACATTTTATCACTGCACAATGACAACGCTACACTGCCAAACAGTGGGAGAATAGCTCAGCGGCAACGTGCTCGCCTTGGAAGCAAGACGACACGGAGCAACACAGGTTTGATCCCCAGGTCCGCGCTTAGGAACCTCTGGGTATTAAGTGCGTTATAAATAACCTATCATATTATATCATACACAGCTAGCCATGATTGCCATTCCATAAGAGCAGAAATTGGCAAACTTTGTAAATGAACAATGACAAAAAAGCGCACCTCAGGGCACATGCATTTCAGCACAGGACAGGACCACCACAGACAACATGTATATTGTCAATCCAGTCACAGGACATGAATGTTACAACTGGTGGGGATTCCCAAAGTGACATTGCATATGTACCCCCGTAGCAATTCAATATTGTACAGATATACAACCCTTTTGTTCGCCAATGCGACTTAACTACATCAAGAGAGGGCACATCCACATGCCATGAAACAATGCTGCACATGCTCATGTTTCTGAAACTGGCAATCAGGACACATCAGGACCAGGCTGTGCATTGAGTGGACCTTTGGCCTACTGAAAGGACCTTACTGGTGTCTACACATGACCGGAGGGGCCGCTATGTATGGTGTAAGGAACTCATGGTGGCAACAGTAAAGACAGACACAAGTGATCACAGTTCAGGGGTATTTATTACACTGTATGCAGGTTGGAAAAACACCTAATCTAAACCTAAATCTAAGATGGGAGCAAGCTACAACCATCAAATGAAAATAAGGCACTCCTAGTGGCGTTGTGTCAAATAAAAAGGGCCTATACTAAGAAACCTATTGCCAAACCTTACAACTAATACAAAAAGGGTGCGGGATAGTTTTCAAGAAAGGAAAGAAGTGTTCACAAATGATATGTCAGGATGCGGTAGCTTGGGTCTCCCATTCCTGCGTTTTGAGCACAGGGAAAAGTGGAATCTTGGAGCACAGCACACTCTCGAGCTTTCCCCAGCACGAGACGACAGTTCCACTTGCTGCTATCAGGGCTGTCGATGGCCTAGTAACGTTTCACTTGAAAGTCTCTTGCCTTTGAGGACCTAACGTTTTCAATAACAAAACAAAAAGTTCCTTCAACCACATGAAAGTTTGTTTCCTGGTTTTAATTTGGGTGAGGATGCTTCACCCCCTTGGTCCACCTCTTGCAGCGCTGACCCTCTTTGCTTTCAGCCTCCCTCCTCTGGGTTCACTATGGCTTGACCTTTATTCACCAATCTTAATGTCTTTTTTAAACAGTTCCAGTGGACATCCCTCGGCCGGCTTCACCTTTGTGAACCCAAAAACCCACCACTCGCTCACACCCCCACCTTTGAAAAACACACAGTTTCTTGGCACATTAGAATTTGCCCACCCTTTGTTAGCATCCCTCTCCCGGGTTCACTCTTGCCAACTTTGCATCCACAGTTACTTTCAAATGCTCACGGGATTCACTTCCCTTACTTTTTGAATATGCGAGATTCACTTCCCTTACTTTCTCTACAGTTCTTAGGTCAAAGGCCTTCGACTGTGCAGGGATTTTGCTTGACCTCCTGCATGACCACTTTGATATAACTTGGCGACTCTCCTGCGGCCTGTAGTTTCACTCAGACGGGGATCAACCAGATTCTCTCAAGTTAGCACCCACGTAGCGGTGGTTCCCTCTGCAGCTGTTCTTCCTTTAACACTTTTACAGTTCTTTGAACTTGGTTCAACTTGTGACTTTCATTCACCACAGCCCGGCTCCTATCAGTTATCCCCTCGAATCACCGGCTGTGATGAACCGCTTGGCTTGCCTCGAAACTGGAGGCCAAGGTCGGTACCATGCTAGCAGGAGTTTCCCTCGCTCCCGCTTATCAGCATCGACACACCCTGGTCCTTTGGCATCTGTTGCAGCACACTTGGGCTATTGTCCTCGGTCTTACGATTCCCTCTGCGGAGGTTTCGCTGGTCTGCATCGAAAAGGGCAAGATTGTGTCTCTCCTTGTCAACCTCTCGATATTTGCTGCCTTCTCCTCCTCTTGAACTGCCGGGCCTGGATAGCTGTCTCGTTGTGCGGTCTGCCTTGCTCGTACTGCGCTTTCTTGCTCCACCTTGTATCGCTTTGGGGAAGGGAAAGGGCTGTCAGGTGTGTGTGTGATTCTGATCAATTGCCTGACTTTGCCTGACCCTTGTAATGGGACATGTCAGTTAAACGGCTCTGGTATTAGTCAGTTCTCTTGTGTATCGTGCGAAAGTGTTCGTGTTGCAAAAGGGGGGCAGTGGTTTTGAATGTCCTACGTGGTAGGATGGGGAAAATGTGTTGAAAGAAGGGGGATACCGTGTCTCACCCATCGGTGTCCCACTCCCCAAGGACCCCCAATCCAGGTGATCCTCCCTCACTGGTCCACCCCCAGGAACTGGATCCGATAGCGATGGCCGTGTCCTGGCCACCTGGATAACAGATCCCCGGGGACCAGCCAGGGAGACACCTTCAGGTTTCTCATAATAGGCCAAAGAAAGTGGGTAAAGTCTTTGTAGTCTGTGATATGCTGCACAACATGTGCATCAGGCGATATATCCCCCTGCCCTCAGATGTCGACATACCTCCCCCAGAGGATGACAACACACATGCTGTTGGTGAAATACTGCCACACAGTGAGTGTGATGCTGGAACTCATAGACAATTTCTTTAAGACACATTTCTTTGCACCAACGTCACCCATGTGTGTATAGCCACGTATTAAATAGTTCAAGCTCACAAAAAGCATTGTCCTTGCATGTGTTCAAGTTAACATGCAATTTATTTTGTACAGTGCAAAACAGCTGAACTGGATGGACCCCAGCCGGCCCATAAAACTGGGGGTCTCCAAACAGCCCTTTAAGATGAGCAGCAGCCCCCTCGAGATAGATGGGGATGCAGATTCCTACTCTTGCACCAAATAATAATGACAACTCAATAGTTTGGCAAAGGGAGTCTGTTTAATGACAAGTACAAAAAACAGGGAGTTCAATGAACATCAGCAACCGCTCGATCTTCCTTCTTGCTTAAACTCCAATTCATTTCAGAAAAACAACATTTATATCAAAACCTCGTCATCATTGACGTGTAATCTTAAAAACCTAACATGCAACTTGATTGGTTACAGGAAGGTAACTTTAACATAGGTACTATATCTGTATATGGTAACGGGGAGAGGGGATTAGATAATAATATCAGGTGGGGCAACTAAGCCCTTCCTTCAAACTGGCCACTGTAAAAGTCACAAGAAGTATGACATCCCATTGGCTCTACTCTCTATAGGACGCTAGATTACATGGTTCACTATGATTGGGTTGACATTGAGCCCACACATACCTTTCCACTTGCGCTTAGCAGCATGCAGAATAATTAGCCAGGTGCAGGGAGTAAGTCTGTACCCCAGCTTCCCTCCAATTTATGTTACAACCATTCATCACCTCGGTGGCCGTGTGTCAATTGCTGCCTTATAGTTTGGCCTTGAGTCTGCCTCTTGGTTTGAGAAAGTTAAGGAGTATGGGTACTGCAAGGATCCATGCGTAGGTGTGAAAGTCTCATCCCTTTCAGCCTGCCTTGCCACGTGACTAGGACACCGTGAATTCGGCCTCTTCTTCATGCATTTTTGTGTATTTGATTTACTTACGCCAGTCTTCTGCCATCTGCGGCTTATCTGGGCCTTGCTGAACAGGAGACACTCTTTAATTGTAGGCATTGCTAGCCTATCCCTGATACGACCTTGGCTTCTTTGCATGGTTACCTTCAGCAGGGTTTCTCTCCGCCTTTAATTCTCGAATTGTTTGTTGAGGCCCTCTCCTCGAGACCTTTAGTAACCTCGATTCGATTCTGCTCATGTGCGTAGTGGATTTTCACTCATCTATAAAGTGCTATTGAGGTAGATATGTATAGTTGGGGCTTGCCGCAATCTATTTTACTACTAAGCATAAGCAAGCTTCACGACTTCTTCGCTTCTCGTGGTTTCTTGCACACGTACACGTTTAAACTGGCTTAATGTCTTCATCTTGAAATCAAGTGTTTCACCTTAGGCCCAAGATGTCACTTATCCATGGGATTTTGTCTCTTTAGCAGCATTCTCAGGTCATTATATACTCTATATGTGCGTCAGTCCGATCTCGCATGATGTCACCAGTCGTCTTCTTTTAGTATCTTCTTGGCTTCTTCGGGTATTCCATTCTGACAAACGTCCTTGTGTCGTGTCTGTGGATATGGATTTCTCATTGGGTACTTACTGTCCAGGTTTGCTTAGGTGTAGGTACTTCAACAGGTGCTGTTACTCTGATAGGCACTGGGCAGAGCCCAACTGCGGCTCTCTGCTGGTTTATTTGTTCTCCATACATCACATATTTTGGCATGAACGTTCCTGGCACTTCGAAGGGGGTGGCTGGAGTGCGGACGTTGCCTGGCACTTCCTCTTCACAGCCATGCCCCACCTCCCTCAATCTACAACACCCATGCCCTCCCACCTCCCTAAAAGTTCAACACCCATGTCTCCCACCTCCCTCAATCTGTAGTGTGTATAAATTAACATGGCGTGCATGTAACAATCTTAAGAACTTTGTGTGACAGACGCTCAATGAACCTCCTGACAACAGCTAATAACATTCAAATTTTTATTATAAAAATATATATGCAATTCAATTGGGGTGGGTGGTCTCTGCATGCTTTTTCTCAACCCTCCAGTTGGTTTCCACCTCCCTAGCCCTCAGGATCTGTTTCCTACAGCCAGGGTACCCCTACTATCTAGCTCTCTTCCCCCACCACAGAGAAGGCCACAGTTGTTTTGACACCCTTCTCCTGATGCTGCCTCTTCACCTTTTTATCACTTATCTCTCTCCTCACTTAAGACCCCCTTTGTCTCACTCTCCACACTCTGTCGTATGGTCTTACTTTCATCTCCTGTTTCTCCTATCTCCACCCTTCAATTGAACCCTCCCTTGTCCCTCAATTTCCTGGTCTTATACCTACCACTATCGCTCTCTTTCCATACGCCGCCCCAATCTTACTGCTCTCTCTCTCTAAAGTCTCTGACCATTGACTGACTTATGGTCTCCAGCATCCTCTTAAACTCCCCAATCCCAACACTATCCCAGTCTAGCACTTATTCCCCTCTAACCTCCTGCCACACACACACACACAATTTCAACCTTTCCCCCTGATCTATTCTCCCTCCAACCCTCTCTTCAGTCTCTCGTTATCTCACTCACACACAACCAAATTGGTACCACCATCAGTCCCAACACCATAACTTTCTCTCTTAAATCACCCCAAATCACCCCAACAGTCTCCAACAGTCTCCTCCTGTACCTGGTACACCCTCCTCGCTGTTCTATTGATCCAACTCATCCTCTTCCAACTTCATGTTTACATATTTCACTCTCAACTGAATGTGCTGGCTTTTTATACCTCCCCTCAATACCTAAGTGTTCGCCTTGCTCTCATTCATTGCATGAGCGGCCCCTTTGGGCCAATTTATCTGAGATATACCCTTGAGGGCCTAGCAGTCTTCGAAAACCTCTCTAGCCCAGCCCCTATTCTAGGCTCCATTTTCCTGCAGCCAGCCATGTGGTCAGACAGCTAGCTCTTGAATATTCTCCTGTCCTGGGTTAGTCTCTTTTCAAACAGCGGTTCTTGGTCTTCCCTGTTCCCTTGTTATTATTATTATTAGGTTCCATCGGCTTGGGGTGTAGGCGGAGAAGGCTTTTTTCTGGTGCTTTCTGGGCAGATTTCTAGCCTGCATGTGTCCTGGCTTCTGGTGGTGCGCTGTCTGCTAGAGATGCAGAGTTTCTCCGCGAGGTAGCTTGGTGACTTGAGGGCGACTGCCGTATAGATGATGCAGCAAGACTTGAAGGTGATTTGTGCATGCAGTGGGAGCCAGTGAAGGTCGATAAAGGCCAGGGAGATGTGGTCTGATCTGAGAAGATCCTTGATGAGCCATGAGGCTGCATGTAGGACAATTCTCAGGGGCACAAGGGAGGATGATGGGAGGCCTTCAAGGAGTGCATTGCCCCATCTAGGTGGGATAGGACCAATGCTTGAACAGTGGATCTAAAGCTGTCCGGAGGGAGGAAGGGCTTGACATTTCACAGGCGGTAGAGCTGTTATCAAGCTGTCTTGAGTTTTCTTAGCTATGTGTGCCTTGAAAGAGAGGTGTTTGTTGTTTGGAACCAGAGACACTTGGTGTAGGAGGTGAGCTTGGGTGTGAAGCCCTCAGAGTTCAAGGTTGATAGCCAGGTCTTTATGTCTGGGTGTTCAGTGCTGTTGGTGAGGAGTAGGAATTTGGTCTTGGAGGGGTTGAGCTTCAAGTGTGCAATGGACATCCCAGACTGGATCAGCGAGAGGCATGTTTTGAGCCTATCTATGTCCTTGATGGAGTCAATCTTGAGGTATAGCTGTGTGTCATCAGCATAATGGTTGATGTGGATATTGTGTGTGAATAGGAGGGCTCCCATCGGTTCCATGTATAGATCGAAGATCACTGGGGAGAGGATGGAACCCTGCGGGACTCCACAGGTGATGGGTAGCATTGGCGATCTAGGGGTCCATCTGAACAAACTGTTGAGTGTAATTTGCGAGGTAGGACTTGGACAAGTACAGGACAAGGTTGCTGATCCCCATGCACTGATGTAGGGTGTCTGTAAGTCCCTGGTCGAGTAGAACCAGGAGGCAGGGGTGGCCGTCGCCAAGGATGTTGAGGGTGTCGTTGACCACTTGTATGGTTGCTGTCTCCGTGCTGCATCTGGGTCTGAATCCGGATTGGTACGTTTGGAAGAGATTGTAGGTGTTGATGTTTTGCTGCAGTTGTACGGCTACCACTTTCTCTATGACCTTACCTAGGAAGGGAAAGTGGTTGATGGAGTGATAGTTACCTAGGTTGTTGGAATCCAGAGTGGGTTTTCTTTAGTAGAGGGAGGATTTGTCCTGTTATTAGGATCTATGGGAAGGTGCTTTTAGTTAGGGAGCTGTTAATGATCTCCAGTTAGGGAAGGAGAGCTTCTGCAGGGAGGCTCTTGAGGATGGATGCTGGGAGGGTGTCATCTGTATACTATGTAGCTTTGAGGGTGGCTAGGTTTTCTACCAGGTCCTCTGTCGAGAGTGTCTTGAATGTTGTCCAGGGCATGGACATTTCGCAAGGAGAGACTTGAGGTGGGTCTGTGGATGTAGAGCTGACGTCTATGTGCTGTCGAATATTGCTGATTTTGTCAATGAAGAAGGTGTTGATAGCGGTGGATTTTTCAATGGAGTGTGGTATGGCAGGGGCAGGTAGCAGGTTGACGCACTCCTTGACCGCTTTGAAGAGGGCTCTGCTTTTGTTGTCGGCTTCTGCTACAGTATTCTGATAGGAGGCCTTGGCTGTATTGAGTAGTTGTCGGCGGGTTGCTCGGAGTTCCTTGGGGAGCGCCAGGTTGGATGCAGTCCTAGAGCGGTGCCAGGTTTTCTCTTGTTTCCTGATGACCCTTTTGCTGAGGATGAGTTCTTGCGTGTACCAGGGTGCTGATGGTTTCAGTTTGTAGGTGTGTTGCTTCAGAGGCGCGTGATGGTAGATGGAGACTGAGAGGGTGGCGCTGAATGCTTCCAGTAGATGTGAAGTTCGGTTGATGGTGTTCGGTCCATGTAAGGTGTAGGTTGGCAAGGTCTTCTGTGAGTGCTTCCACTGGGAAGTTCTTGAAGGACCTGAAGGTTTCTGCTGGGAGTGCTTGACTGTGGTGGTGTGCAGGATGTTGAAAGGCACGGCTAGATGGTCAGACCAGTCAAGCGGGAGAGGAAAGCTGTAGTGGAGGGAAGACAGTGCTGTGATGATTAGGTTGAGGATGTTACCTTTCTCGTGTGTTGGGTCTTTTGTGTGTTGTGTGCGGCTGAGGGTGTTGAGAAGGCTGAGTAGAGCTTCCTTCATCGGTTTGGTGGCCTTGCTGCCTTGGAGGTTGAAGTCTCCTTGGAAGATGTTGTTGGCATGCGTGAGGGACATAGTGGCGACCAGGTCGGTTAAGTCTCTGATTAAGGCAGTGTTGGGTTTGGGTGGTCTGTAGATGAGATGGAAGTTGACTGTGTCCGTTGGGGAGAGCAGGAAGTGGCAGGAGAGGACTTCGAAGGAGCCAATGTTGTGGCCCTTGCAGTCCCTTGCCAGATACAGTTCTTCTGCTACTCCCCTACTGCACCCCTGTAGTCCATCTGGGGTTGGTACGGTGGGTGTGCTGTCTCATTCAAGTTAGAAAGGGGAAACTCCAGACCATTCTTATTTTAACAATGGATGCTTTCCTCCAGCTGCAGGCTGGGTATTATCAGTTGGGCCAGGGTGCACTGTGGTAGCTGTAGTTTGAGATGTTAATCATTTTTCTCGATGCCTGTGGGCTGGTAGTGCACTCTACAAATCCAAAAAATAAAATAAAAATAAATAAAATGTTCTAGCAATTTTGGGGATCCTTGATCTATTCACACATTATGGAACTCAGGTCAATCAATTGTGTTTGAGGTTATTTTTGGGATATTTTCATTATATTTTCAGTTTGCCCTCCTCTCAGTGTTTCTGAAATTCAATCTTTAAAACTGCTTCACAGTGAAAACCTTTTCAAAATCTTTATTCCGTTTCTCTGTCCACAAGATTTAAAATCCCTGGCCAAGGACCAATTCTAGATTGCCAGGGTGAGACTGCGTTCTATTTATTTTTTAGAGACACAGTGAAAACGTGCCGCAGTGATTGGTTCGGTTCCCCTGAACACTGGGAGCTGCTCTTCCAGGTTTTTTAGGGGACTCAGTTCAGAGTGTGGAGTTGTCCTCATAGTATCTTCTTTAGGAGGATCATTATCCAAACTTTCATCAAGTTTTTTTTTGTGTTCACTCGTCTGGTAGGTTGGAAAAGAAAAGCCTACCGGTTTCAGTGGTGTAAAAAATGTGTAACCACTTTCATCAGGGCTATGGAGTCAGACCCTGTGTAGTGTGCCTTCTTCGAGTTTACTTATTTAAATGGAATTGAGACAGGAGATCCCACCTGCAGTTGTAAGAGAAGTGGGGTAGGGGGCAAAATAGAGGAAGACAAATGTGATGTTGTAAGGAGTACAATAAATGTAAAATTGCTGTCTAAACCGAGGGGACAAGACCTCATTGGTAGTCTCTAGTGTATGTTTTACCCGCAAGTTGGATTCCCCCTAGATTTCAATCCATATGGTCATGGAGCGTGCATACGTTGCTTCCCGATTGGCACTGTGCTTCTTCTATCTCCGGGTGCCTAGAAATGAGAGATAATATTATGATCTCGCACCTAGAGAGCCTTTCGTATGTAAATCTACATGATGCTATAAGTTAGTTGCTTACATAAGCGGGTCAATTCGAATAAGGAGTTGGCCCGCGGCATATTACAAAAGGGGGAAATCTGACAGATTGGAGAGAAAACGGCTCTGCTATGTGAAGGCAGAGGCTGGGTGCGATAAACTAGTGACACCGCACTGCATATACAAGTTACTACAGGATTTGACACTTAAACAAAATTAAACTGAACAAATTGCGGAAAGGACTGCCCTCAGTGTCTTGTGCTGCGTGCGGTGGCAATTCCGGGTGGGTATGCCGTCTCGTGCACATAACAGCATCAGAGTAGAGGGAAGGGGGGATTGCAATACCTCCCCCACCAGATACGGAGGCTTGTATATAGGAGGCACGAGCGGAGGGGGGAGGGTGAACCTACCTCCTGCTAGAGTCAGCGGTCCCTCACTCCGGTCGGCATCGGAGCTCAAAAGGTATGCGATGCCGGCTCACGCAGGGCATGGAAGATGGACTACATGATGATGTCCTGTCCAGCCGCCATGTTGGGGAGGGAAAGTACTAGGTGGTTCGGTACAGGAGTAGAATTTACCATAATGCGTGAAATCGCCAATTCAAAATTCAAAATAGGCTCCACCACCAAGCCGAGTAGCAAAAAGGTTTTATGATACAAGACACCACATGGGCAATAGGACATCATGTCAGTCTTGTGTTTTAAGCTGTTGCTCACTAGTGTACCCTAATCAGTAAAGGGGGTACTACAAAAACATTGAGGCCAAACTCCGGGGAAACCCTAATCAATCGTGGGTTCCTGTCAGGTATGCAGGCAAAATTTATTATTGCATCATGTTGTTTGCAAGAGTATTCATAAAGCTCAGAATATGTCCCGATCTGGGATGAGATTGTATCGTACCGTATACTTCTAGCCAGAATGCAGGCATACTGTGTGATCATTTGCCATTGGTCTATATGGTGATGTGTAACATTCAGCAAGTGATAATATGTGCGAATAAAGAGTATGCACAACACATAATTAACTATACAATGTATCTCAGAATATGCACCATCACACCATTTTCATGTTATGAAAGAGTACAGGGAGCTAGTACATCAAAACTGGTTTTACACAGTTGCCAAGTTCTGCCAGCTTGTGGGTTCATTCAAGCCTGTCGTGTCTGTTTTCAAGCAGAAGATCCATAATTGTTCCCTTCTAAAGAGTAAGTTGTGAATATTTCCTCCTCGTTTTGTGACACTGATCTGCTCAATTATTGTCCATTTGAAATCGGTTGTGCCATGTTTTTGCTCCACAAAATGGGTCATCAGTGCCGTGAGTTTCTTAGTGCGGATGCACGACCAATATTCTGCCAGTCAGATCTTTATTGGTCTAGTGGTCATCCCTACGTATCGCATCCCACATGGACAAGTGATAAGATACACAACATTCTTGCTATTGCAATTTGTAAAATTCTTTTGAAGCCATGGGTAGTGCCAGCCAATGTCAATGGATGGGGTTCTAGATGTTCCAACCCATGCACTGCATGTCCCACATGGCGCATGTCCTGTGGGTTTTGTCTTGTTCCACAAGGTATTTGTGCTTGGATCCTTTGGTTCCTTGTACGTATGGATCAGGCAGTCTCGTAGGTTCTTTCCTCTTTTTATCGCAAATCTTGGTTTTTCTAAGCATGATTCGCCTACATTCAGGATCGGCCAAAGTTTGATTACTTCTTTTTTGATCTTATTCGTTAGGGTCGAAAAAACGGAATATTGCCGTGATTTTGTTGTCTTGTTCTTTTGATTTTGCATGTTGTTCCAAAGTGGTGTCTCTCGGGGTATTTCTGGCTCTTTTTCTTGCCTGTTTTATCGTCCGTTAGGGATATCCACGGTCTCAGAGTTTCTGGGCAAGTTGGCCTGATTGTTTTTCATAGTCCCAAAGGGTTGAGCAGTTTCTTCGGTACCTAAGGAGTTGTCCAAATGGCAAGTTACTTCTCAGGCTTGCATGGTGGTAGCTTGTGTAAGTTAAAAGCAAATTCCTATCCGTTGGTTTGTTGTATACCATGGTGGTTACTTGGTTGTTTCGTATTTCCAGATGTAGGTCTAGGAAGTGGATAGAGGTTTGGCTATGTGTTTCGGAAAATGTAATAAAGTTATTTTGTTCATTGAGCCACATCATCAAGGAATCCAGATCTTGTTTGTTTCTTTGGAAGATCATAAGGACGTCTTTTTTTTAAAAAAAATGTATTTTATTATTAATTTTTATAACAACCAAACAACATACAAAAACAACTTAGCGGTGCATGTTATACATTATGAATAGTACGCTTCTCGTTACGTTATAGCCGCTTCCTAGCCTCCACCCGCCCCCCCATTAACACAAGCCTACTCCGTTCCGCCTTCCGCCGTTATCTCTTCTTTGGATGTTCCCTCTACCATCCCCTGGGAGGTGTCGTCCTCGCTTAAACATACCTGGGTGGACCCGACCAATGTGGCCACTTAGTGTGTCTGCCTCCTCTTCCCCCCCTATACTGGCTGCTTCGGTCCATACCACCATTTCGGTTTCAGCCCACTTCTTGAGGTCATTTCACCACACCTCTATCTTTGGCCTACCACATGCTTTCCAGCCAATAGCAATCCTACGCTTGGCCAATGTGTAAGCCAGATCTTTAAGTTTGTTCACATGCTTTAGCTTGCGTGGTCTGGAGAACCCCCCAAAATACATGCCCACACCGAATCCACATCCAGCGTGATCCCCTTTTCTGTCAAGTGGTGGGCTGCTTCTTTCCAGAATTTGCTAATTTCCGGGCATGCCCAGAACATATGGGTCATTTCCGCATTCACTTCTCCGCATTTGGGGCATGATTGTATTCCTGCGTTTTTAAATCGGGCTATCCTCTGGGGGGGTCATGTATGCTCTATGAGTTACGTATAGCTGGATTTGTTGCAACCTTGCGTTTCTGGACTCCTTCTTATGGTATCGTTGAGCTCTCTCCCACAGCCCGTTGTTCATACTTTCTCCCACTTCCTCTTCCCACTCCCGTCTTAACTGTGTTACCTCTTTCCCCACCCTGCTCATCAATAGTTCATAGATTCTGGAGACCTCGTGCCCTCCCTCTGTGATGTCATAGATTGTTTCAATGGTTGCATCTGGCTGGTCTTCCAGCACTATTTTAGACCACATTTCTTTGACTCGTCGCACCAGTCTAGTATATGTGAGGTATTGCCCTTGATGTAGGCCGGTTTCCTATACCAATGCGTCAAACTCCAGTATTTTCCCATCTTGCCATATGTCTCCCATTGTTGCACTGCCCACCGATTCCCAGTGCGTGCATATTGTTTTCTTCAGTTGCACATCCCCTTTGGTTAGTGCTACTAGTGGTATCTGTGAGGAGCACGGGGTCGGGTTCTCCATGACCTGGCAAGCTTTCCGCCACATCTGCCATCCCAGTTCCAGCATTCTCGGGCCCCCTTTATCTTCAATTTGGGCAACCATATCCATTATTTCAAGGAGAATGGGGAACACTCTGACCTCAGTAGTCTGGGCTCCGCTGTTGGGTCTTCCACTAGCCATTTAGCCACATATTGTAACTGACTGACCCAGTAATAAACCTCAAAATTGGGGAGTTTTATGCCCCCTTTGTCATATGTGTTTTGTAATTTCCACAGGGCTATCCTATTTCTAGTGTTGTGCCAGATAGAGTCTCTGCATATGCTCTGGAGTTTGGCAAAAAATCATTTCGGTATCATACATGGTATGTTTCCAAAAAAGTGTCTCAGCCTTGGTAATACAACCATTTTCAACAGGGCCGCCCTTCCAACCATGGCCAGAGGGAGCTTAGACCAGAATCTTATACTGTTTTCAATATTTGTTATAGCCTTTTCTGTGTTGTGTTTATGTTCGTCCTTCACTGTGTGGTAGATATCTATCCCCAGGTATCGGAAGGTTGTGGTCTCCCAGGGTATTTGTAGAATGGGTAATTGCTCCCGCGGGATCCCTTTATAACTTCCCAGGGGGAATATGCATGATTTTTTAAGGTTGACTGCAATGCCCGAGAGCAACGCAAATCGCTCCATCACTTCTAGGATGTATTTCAAGTTAAGGACGTCATCGATAGACCAACATCAGGAAATATTTTTGGGGGTCACTTTGAAGTGCACATTTCAGGCAGGGGACCAGCAACATTTGCACTTATGCTGTGGGTCCCATGCATGCCATTTTATACATTTACAACGCATAGTGTAAAACTGGAGAGTAAAACCAGGTGGAAACGCATTTATCCTCTGCTGAAAATACGAAATGCTGTCTTCAAATTACACCTTGCAGGCAACATTTACTGATGGATTCCTATGGAATCCTCCTGCTCATGAGCAGGTGTTAATCTGAATTAGATTCCATAGAAAACAATTTGTTTTAAGCCTGCATGAAAATCTTGTGCAAGTGTAACACTTTGTTTTCTTCCAAGACAGAAGAGAAAAGCACAGTGGATTCCAATATGGAGTCAAGATGAGAGGCATTCTGAGAACACCAGTGAAAATTAGATTTCAGGCTTAAGGAGAATCCCATTTCTGAGCACAATGTGTGTCTGCTGGAGCTATGGAAAGACAGCTTGTTTATGTGTTCAGACGATGCTTGTTTTGCATTTTTTTAGCATTCTTTTATCTGTCTAGAGCAAGAGAAACCACAGATTGTTTTACAAATTCAGTGGAGTCCAGTAGCTGCAACGGCCGCGCAGCTGTGGGGTTCCACTGACAGTAAACATCTCTGGAAAAATACTGGATTACATTTTGAGGGAAAGACATCACACTGACAGTGAAAGAGCAAGTCACATTTCACTTTGAACTTCGGCTGGACTGACCGAAGCAGACATGTTTTCTTCAGCCTGTTCCTATTGGCGAGTGATTTTCACTCCTACCCTGGTGGTTTTCAGTGAAGACTTGGCAAGATGAAGAACGTTAGAGAAATGCTAACGGTGCTGTATTACTGCTTTATTTCTATCTGTATTTTGATGTGGTAATCTTTAATTGTGATAATAAAGAGACCTGAGATAGGTCAATTTCAAAATCTCCAGGAAGCGTGAATGAATTCTTGTGTTCCAAGAAAAAACACATTGCCCTGCAGCCTTTTTTGTAAGTGCAGAGGGGAACCCCTTGAGTAAATAATATATCTTTAAAATACTGAGAGCAGAAGAAGGAAAAACAGTGCCCCTCCTACACCCTGGAAGGGAACGAAAATCAGTTGCAGCGCAAAAATGAAAGCCTAAAACCATTTTTCTTGTGATTATCCAATTAGGTTTTCAGAATAATCACACATATACCATTGGGATTATCTGGACATGCAGATCATAACCTTCTCATACAGCAAAGGAATACCTAGGAAATGCTGAACTGGCACTGCCGACGAGAGAGATGGTGGGTAAGGGGGTCCCCTTCCTGCATATCTTTGTCCTTCTTACCATTCATCATGGACTCCATGCGTTCCTCTGCAGGGACCAACACTGCTTCTTTCTCCTACCTCTTCCCACCTCATCCAGCTTGGGACACACTTCATTAACATACACAAAATATAATCCACAATTGTTAATGTTAAAGGATATTTATACCGCGCACTATCACCACCGTGTTGGTCCCTTGGCGCTCTGGCAGATCTGAAAGAAATGGGGGTAGGTTAAGACGCGTTAGTAGGACAAAGTTTGGAGAAAGAGCAAGGGAGCTGTGATGTGCTGTTGGCAGCTTCAGTTCGGTTAACACTGTTCGCTGAGCTTTTTGGTGTGGTATCCAGTCGGAGTCTGTCATGTGCTGCTGTGTAAGGCTCCTTGTGGTGTGTTTTTTGTTGCAGAGTGGTGAAGTGCGTGCAGCTTGCTGTGGTTTAAGAGGTATGGATGTGTTTAGTTTCGGTCAGAGGTGTGTGAAGACGGGTGAGGTGAGGTATTAGTAGGGTTGGTAATTGGCATTGTTGTCGGGAGAAATGCGCACTCATATTGTGTGTCTTTTGGAGGTTTAGACAAAAATATTCCTTATATTAATCTATTTTCAGTGAGATAAGGCTGTCTCTCTGGCCATGTCTAGCGTTAGTTAGTCTCTACAATTCTATGTTTGTTCTTACTCAGGCCATCCCGTGTCTCTGAGTCTGCGCCTGATGCAAACTGGTTCCCGCGGGTCTGTCTAGTTGTGACACATGCCCATATCCATAGCTCTGTCTGAGTGGACGCGGTACATTCCTTACCAGGGTGTCTGGGTTGATGCAAGTGGATCACCATACCCATGTCTCAGATGATTTTGTTGTGTGTGTTGGGTTAATCGTTAGGAAGTCAGTGCATATCCCAGAGTACTGCTGGGACATTGTGTATGTCGGTGTAGTGCATTCCGTCTTCTACTTACTAGCCTGGGTTTCTTAATGCAGTGATAATGGTCTCATTTGGCTGGCGGGTTAGCTTATATGGAGAGGTTGGTTAGAGGATGATTGTCTTGTGAGCACAAGTTGTATAGTGTGGATGCATGATTGCGTTGGGTTGGGGTTACCCATGGTTCATGTAGTCATTTCTGTCAGGGGGATGCTTGGTAGTGGGTAAGGTAGATAGTTGTGCTTGTATGTGTCAGCCTCGTTAGCTATTGTTATTGAAAGTACATGCCCAAATAAGGAAGGCCCCGGGTCGGCTCGGCCTGGGGAAGGTGAAGGGGGCAAGACGGTCAGAGGACAGGACAACGAGCCTCATGGGCTGGCCATTTTGGGAGCCAGGCCACCATTTTGGGCTAAGTGCGAGAAACGCGCTGAAATGCCAAAAGGAGCTCAAAAACACAAAGAAACAATCGCTGCCATCAGTCCCGTCCGTGATTCACTTGCACCGTTTGTTAACAATCCCAAGAGAGTATCTAGGGCCTGTAGTAGACTAGAGACCCAAGAGAGCAGTAACTTAGCTTATAGTGCCCTCTTGTGTCACGTTGCGCGAAAGCTGCAACATGATAAAAGAACTACGGAAAACAACATTTCCCGGTACTGACTGTCTTAAGGGCATGTCAGTTTCCCCGTAAGAATGGAGCGAAAGCCCAGAGGAGTGCGGCAGAATGCTGCACTTCTCTGGCAAAGTCTAGATCCTGGTGAAAACAACAGCAAAAAGTTTAGGGGTTGCCACATGGAAGGAAAATTACCCACAATTAAGAAATCTTTCCTAACACCTCGTTCCTAGGCTGCCACTTCTTGGCTCACATTCACACCCATTGGACCCCACTACGAGTTCAGCGGTAAGTAGAAAAGGTTGCGGTAATGGAATTACCGCCACGTTTACCACTCTGCCAAATTAAGGATTCC
The DNA here is from genome assembly GCF_040938575.1 of Ambystoma mexicanum. NCBI lineage: Eukaryota > Metazoa > Chordata > Amphibia > Caudata > Ambystomatidae > Ambystoma > Ambystoma mexicanum. Next base: position 34,835,738 of record NC_090921.1, read on the forward strand.
AGAAATGAGTGTTAATTTCGCCCGCGGAATTAGCGGCATCTATATTTCTGCCAAAAAACAGGGGAATTAGTGTTGGTGGCAAGTCCACCTGCAGAATTAGCATGCTGTATTACAAGTAAATACTGCCAAAAATGGCAGTAATTATGCAAAAAACACAGTGCAAGTACCTCAACCTAAAGGGTAGAGGTAAATGCAAACAGGTGATGGAAATTAAGAAACAGGTGCATGAATATCCTGGCAGCTCGGCTGAGTCCGGATATGCACACCTTCGTCCACCCCGGCCAAACGGAATTCATCCCTGGGAGATCCACGATGCACAATCTCAGGCGGTTGCTTTTGATTCCTGATAAACACAGACAGTGGGAGTGGCTGGCGGTGGTGAGTTTGGACTGGTAGAAAGCCTTTGATTCGGTCCCATGGGAATTCCAAAGGCTGGTCTTGGAAAGAATGGGCCTCAGGGTCGGTTTTCATGAGTGGGTTAGGATGGTGTACATCGGCTCTTTGTCTAGGGTTTGGGTGAATGGGGTTGGTTCCTGCGCGTGAAGGTACTCAGGGATATGCGTCAGGACTGCCCATTGTCCCCGCTCATACTTGCACTGGTGATTGAGCCCCTAGGGAGAATGTACAGGATCAGGCATGAGCATATGGGTTTGAAGCTGGGGGGTGGGGACAGTCATTGCATCTCCATGTACGCTGAGGATGTCCTGTTGTATGTTTGGAATCCCCAGGACAACTTGGGGCAGGCTTTTGCGGCGGTGCAGGAGTTCGGACAGCTTTCGGGGCTGGTGGTTAATAAGCCGAAGTCAGTAGTGTATGCACTGCCGACAGATGACAGCAGGGGCTTGGATCATTTTGGGATGCAGGTGTTGACTGTGGGTTTTAAGTACTTGGGCATACGGATAAGCGTTGACTGGGAATGGATGTACACCCAGAATGTTACTAGGTTGCTTACGGCTTTTGAAGGACTTACACATTTTTGGATCCAGTTTCCCATCTCTTTACTGGGACGCACGGCTCTGGCAAAAATATTCATACTGCTGAGAATGTTGTATGTGTTCCAAGTGATGCTGATAGTGTTGGGTAACACCTGTTTTCGCTCTCTGCACGCTACTCTCGGTAGGGTGCTTTGGAAGGGGACGACCCAGAGGATTGCCCTAGCCACACTGCAATTGCCGTCAGGTAAAGGGGATATTAGGGTGCCAGATTTTAGGGCATACTACTGGACGTCTGTCCTTAAACATATGGTGGACTGGTTCGCCCAACTTTATGAGGATTGGATCACGAGCTGGATGGAGAGGGAGCTGCTGGAGTTGCTCTGAGGATGGGCTCAGAAGCTGCGGAATGTCATCTCCCAGGTGCGTAAGATTGTTAGGGTCTGGTGGAGGGCCACCGCCTGCGAGGGTCCGTGTTTTCCCTTTCTGGTGGTTATCTCCCTGTGCTGCAGTAGACTGCGATAGACGGTGGTTAAGACGGGTCTAGGGTGGTTGGGTGGTACGCTGGATGCTTTGTATGTAGAGGATAAGGCCATCACGTTTGCTGAATTCTGGGCACCACATCCCCTGGTCCGTCTGAACTTCTTAGACTTTGCCACTCTGATGGTGGGAGTGAGAGAGGCCTGGGAGGGGGGATTCCCAGGAAAGCCCCGGACTCATTGGATGAATGTGACCCTCATGCAGCTAGTGGAGGGAGGGAAGAGTGTGTCGAAGCTATATGCAGCTAACCGGGAGAAGTGCAGCACCGCAGCAGTGGAGCTCCGCACAAAATACGAGACTGTTATGGGGGAGCAACTTACGGATGGTGAATAAGGGCTCTTAAGCACGCAAAACGGGTATCTCGGAATGCCAAATTTCAGGGGATTCAATATATAATAGTCTGGAGGGCATACATCATACCAGTGAGAGTAGCTAAAATGGTGGAGGGGTAGACCTGGTCTTCTGGAGATGTAGGTAGGAGGTTGGGACCTTCCTGCATATGGGAGGGGGTGTGAGCGGTGGGTTTTTGGGGCAACATCTGCTGGGAACTTTCAGTACTAACTGGGATGAGCGTACAAGTTACAATCAAGCACTGTCTGCTGGGGTTATTGCCTATGGGGAAGGGCAAGCGCAGGAAGGGGTTGACCAGAGCTCTGGCACTGGGCTTCCTCTTGGCACACAGGACAATTTCCATGACCTGGAAGGTGCAGGGGAGCCCCAAGTTGGGTGAGTGACGTAGGAGCTTGCAGAAATGCGTGAGAGCAGATATGGATGTGAGTGCCCAGTTGCGGGTGGAGGAGCCCGCTATACAATATGGGACAAGATATGGAACAAACTATAACTGAACCCGGACTTCCGTCCCCCTTGAAGGAACTGGTGGTTTTTGATGGTGAAGGGCGAGGGGGGGCTCATGGTGGAGCAGAAGGGGGGGCTGGGCGGTAGAGAGAGGTGAGGCAGGGTGGAGCGGGGGGATGCTCTGTCGGGAAAAATGTGTCCTGGGATGTTGTTTGTACAAGTTGAGGGGGCGGCGGGATAGGGAGTTGCAGCAAAGCATTATCTGTGTATGACAAGTGCTTATTTGATCTTTGGAAAATCAATAAAAACATTTTTTTTAAAGATGAAACAGGTGCATCCAATGGACTCAAAGGGTGCATAGGGGCCACTACTGCCCCAAACACACTTTCCAACACTGTGCTGCCACTAGCAGTTGCTAACCTGTAAATCCAGCCCCTCCTGCTGTACATTGAGGTGCAGAGGAACAGCACCTCAGACTACATGGGGCCTCATTATAAGTTGGCTGGTGCGGTATTAACGTGCCAGTGCTATCGTATACCGGCATGTTACTGCACCGGCCACGTATTTGCCGGTGAGGTGCCTTATTTACCTCAAGCTAAGAGGTGAAGGTAAGTCAGGCCCCTTACCAGCAAACATCGCCGTCATTACTCGTGTTGGTAATACAAGCAAATCCGCCCATGATGTTCAATGTGACGCCTTGTAATGGGGATTTACAACCGTTGACAGCACTCATAATCCGGCAGTTATACTGCCGGACCGAATGCTGGTAACAATACCTTCAAACTCATAATGAGGCCCAAGGTGCACAGAGGCCGGGGAGACGCCATGCAAGGCGAGCACCTATTCCCCAGGTCCATCCATCACCTGGGCATTAACAGATGGGCACCTCATAACCCTGTACTGGCTGTTAGGCAAAGGTTGCATGCAGTACCCTCTGGAAACACTGGGCCTCATTACGAGTCTGGCGGTAACCGAGGCGGTAAAACCACCTGGTTACCGCCGGACTCGTATTACCATTCTGCCTTCGTGACTCCCGGAAATACCAGGGCATTACGACCCTGGTGTCCCGGGAATTCCGGAGGCGGAATTCGGTAAATCCCCATTCCCATTGAGTCCAATAGGACTCAATGGGAATGGGGAAGTGGAAACACCGGCACCATCTCGTGATGGTGCTGGTGTTTCATGTCTGCCTGCAGGCGCCTCCCGCCTGCAGGACTCAGGATCAGGCGGTCCGGAATTAACAGTGACAGAGGGTTTACCGCCACTGTTATTTCCGGACCCCCCAACCAGGGTCGGACTGGGACAAGAAATAGGCCCGGACACTGAAAAAAAAGTGGCCTACCCCTCGCCTCACAAAAGTGGCCCACCCCTCCCCTCAAAAAAAGTGGCCCTCAAACCATCATCTGTGAATCGTGTCAATTCACGACTTTACAGAAAAGGCTACTTATGGAGCGTTCATGAGTTTCCCACATTACATCACAGCTCATAAAATATCGTAACTTTGCATACAAGAATGGATCACGATATGTATCATTAATATCTGTGTGTATAGATCCATATTGTCAAATTACTGTGAATGCAAGCAATCGTCCAAGGCCAAATGATAATATGTTATTGTATAGCACTTACGCTTAAGCTCTTTTTTATAGAACAAATTTGCATACAATATCACCCAACCTGTGTTGGTACTCATTTATCGACCTAAGAAGGATGAAAGGCTGAGATGGCCTTGCTGGGATTCACACCTGCAGATCACACACACATCGCAGTAGCGAGCGCTCAACCCACTGAGCTATCATATCGGATATAGTAAAATGAGCAATTATTATTTGGTGGATACCATTCAACTGGTAACTGAGATTTAACGGCAGACCAGTTAAGTTCATCTGCAGGTCTGGTGCAAATATGGCTGCATTTCGAGCCTGCGTGCATCTACTTTTCAGGCTTCAGATCAGAGGTTGGCAAAATTGGCAAAGCAGCACACTCACAGGACATCCCATACTCTGATCACTCATTACCTGATACATGCAAACAAACATCCTGAACAGCATGCCAGAGATAGGAAAAATAGACACATTACAACAAAGCATTCATTCATTGTGGACAAATGAAGACTAGTCAATGGCCACTTGATGTGCTATTGTCAAATATTTCTCATGTAGTCCGTACGGTGTGTTACTACTGTAAGTCATCAGTTATCATTTACATTCGCTAAAATATTATGGAAAATGCATGTTTTTTGCAAAAATGTGAGCCGTTTTTCGAAGGAATGTTTCTTGCTTGGGCCCATTTATACTGGAGCGTGTTTACTAATCACAAGAGAGAGATACCACATACATGAAGATCTGTTGAACACATGTGCCCTCATTGATGCATTTAGCAACACCTCTCTGCGGCTTGTTGTTTTAGTGTTAGGTGGATGTAAAGACCAGGAAACTGGAGCTCGCCTGTGTAAGCAACAGGAAGGAGAAAGGATGAGAACTCAGGAGCCAATAAATCACGCTTTTTATGGGTGACTCACTGACCGACCACCCCGGCGAGCGAACAAACACCGAAGAAGGCAGAGCTGCCAGGGTGTTGCAAAAAATAACAATGTAGGGCACCTTCGAACACATCCAACCCCCAGTGAAGGATGTAAGGAGGAGTGTCTCCTAATGTTACACTTGGACTAGAGCGCAGGTCCCTTCCCTCCACCCAACAGGCCGCCTTTGTGCTGCGGTGCACATCCACCCCGTCGAACAACAAACATGAATGACCGTGGTGACCCTTTCAGTGTTGGCCTTTTATGGGACAGGCCGGACAGCCAATGACCCAAAGCATTTTCTAGAGATCTCCCATTTTCTAGAAATGAGTTCACACTCACAGCCTCTGAAAACATCTTTTTTTGGCAGGCAAATGTTGCTGCGTGCTTTCCAAGTGCGGCAAAATCTTTACCTCAAACCACTTTAACGAATCTAGCCCCAGCTGCATTACATGGACTGGTAACATATCAAATATCATACTTGAAATGCTTACGTTTGGAGCACAACATTTCTTAGCTGTTAAATATGCATGCAGGCAGGCAGCTTGTGACTCGGGCCTGTGGGGTGTTGGTGTTGGGCTGTGGGTGGTTGATGATGGGTCCCTCACCTCTGTGCCGGCAGGCTGGCCTGGGTGGGGCGTTGCTGCCTGAGTGCTGCTCTGTGCCCTCCTGGGCTGACTGGGGGCGGTGGCCCACCCCAGACCATCCCTGAACACCGTACATGCACCCAAGCCGCCGGAGGAGAGAGCCAGGAGCACCAGGCACACCAGCGGGATCCTGAGAGCTGCCATTCTCGGGCTCCTAGAGAGAAACGTCCATGAACTTCATGAAGGGGTGAGCAGGGAGAGGTGACTGGCGCTGCCTTCTCCGCCCCCACTGCTCCGAGTTCGGGTCGTGCGCTCTGTACCTGGACCATAAAGGCAGCACTGGGGCGGCGAGGTGATGTCACAAGAGGGGAACGTGCGCCTTTTCAATGAAGCCCCCGCTTCATCCACCGCCCCATCTGCCCAGCTAGAAAGGGACTTCCCTCCTCTTAGAGAAGAGTGTCACCAGTCTGTGCCCAGCGTGTCCTGCGGGGTCAGTGCATGGCAGGAGCCCAAGGGTGGGACCTCCCCAAACTCCCTAAGGTGCCGTGCAGGCAATTTTTCAAAAATGATATGCCCCCCACGCAATACGTTGCAGCCTGGCTCCAGTGTAATACAAAACACTGGGAGGGAGCAGGCCGGGCTGAGGCAGCTCCGCCCAGCATTGCCGCTCCCTCCCAGTGTTTTGTAACACTGACTGCTGCTGGCGCCAGGGTGTCGCGGCCGGGCTGCGGCAGTTGGCCGCCGGCCCGCCGCATTTATCAAAGAAAGGTAACACTTCAGTGTTACCTTTCTCTGCATCTGCGGCGGGCTGGCGGCGGCGGGCGCAGGGCTGCAATTGCAAAGGATCTGTAAATTGCTTACTTACAGATCCTTTGCAACTTGCATCCATCCGTCCGGCGAGGCCGAGGCCCTGGGGGCTGGTTCCTGAAGTGTGAAGGCTTCACAATGAAGCCCATGCCTGGGCCGAAACCGGCCCACATGGTCTTCAGGAACCGGCCCCCAGGTCTCCAGCCATGATTTTGCATCGGCCACGGGCCGATGGGCCGACGACCCAATCCGACCCTGCCCCCAACCTGTAATGAGGCCCTACAAACAACTCTGACTACAGGTATAGGAAACCCAACCTTTGGTATAAGCTTGTACTACACGGTTTTGGTAGCGTGTTGAGCAGCCAGGCTTATCTCAAAAGGGGTCAATGTGAGGTATAGGGGAGTTACACAGAGATTCACAGTGACAAGTATTCAAATAAGCACTTACACTCAAGGTTTCCTGAATAAACAATTATTAATGTATTTATCAGTCAGTTAGAATAAGCCTTCTTCAGAAGGGAGCAATATACTAGTAAAACACAAATGCACTTCAATACTGTACACACTCAGTTTCTAAACCAGTTAAGACCCTTTTGGGATGGCCCACAGACACAACCTACACCCTCAGGTGACTTCAATAGCTAGGGTGCTGGGAACATTAATATCTTACTGTTGGTGTTTAGAAGAATACTGTTATAAGTTGGTAAAAGGAAAAGGTTAGTAGAACAACAAGAGATCACAAATATTCTTAAGCAGGCAAATACTTTTGGATCCCCACAGCAGAGTCATTCAGTATAATAGGCTAGGCCAAAGTCAATGGGCAAAAGTCTTATATAGGATGAAGCACTTCTGGTAGGTATGTAGAAAAGTCTTTGCACAGTGTTTTAGAAGTCTTTGGAGAAATGAAGAATCAAATGTAGGGCCACAAACCATTAGACTTGTGAGGGGTAGAAGATGCAAGCAACTCGACAGCAAGAGGTAAGTTCTCTCAGACTTTGTACAGTACCTTTGAATTGTAGAAAAAGTGCAGCAGATGACTTCTGTTCCTGTACAGCTCTGCAGATCTCACTGTTCCTGGGCCTCAGCCGTGGGGACAAGAGGGAAGACTTATGGGGACTCCTGCACTGCAACAGGACGGTCACCGCTCGCAACCGGCAATCTTCAAATCAGTGGCTGTTCAGTGTTTCAGCTCCTCGCGTCTACCGCAAATAGCAACACTGCGGTTCCTGGCTGTCGAGATGGACTTTCCTTGTTTCTGGGGTCCTGCACTCTGTTTAGGGGGCTCAGGCTCGGTCAGTCCTGCTTCCTGGGAGTCCGGAGGATCTTCCTGAAGTTCTAGGCCAGCTTAAAAGCAACGCACACAATCTGGTGTTCCTCTCCCTGGCTATATGGTTTCTAGCAGCAACTCTGTGGAAATTCAACCAGCTCCGAGAAGGATATCCAGGTGGCTTACATTGGAGTTGATTGGTCCCACCAACTCAAGGGGAGAAGTCGTCCTTGTAGAGGCTTCTCTGTCAATACGAATTTGGAGTTTCAGCACAGGAGTAGGGCTTCACCGGACAAACCAACGGTCCAGGAGTTGCAGCAGGCGTCCTCTTCAAGTTCTTCTTCGGTTCCTTTGTCCAGTGGTTGACTCTGCCTTCCAAGCCAAAAGCCTCTCCTTTTAATCAGTTCTCTCCCATTCATTCCAGCCCAGTTGTCAATCACCCAGCAGGATGGCTATCCTTTCCGGACAGTCAGCCGGCCAATCACTACAGAGTGCATTTGGGTCTCCTAGGAGACTAAGCACAGGGAGTTTAAGGCACCTCCGTCACTTCCTGCCTACCCCAGACACCCTGGAGCCAGAGGCGGGCTTCACTCGTGAATCCTGTCAAAGGCAAAGTGAACAATGAGACCAAACCTGGTTTGGCATGCAGAGTAAATCTCAAGAAGGACCTTTCCACAAAGAAATGGTGAAAAAGGAAGACCGGGGCCATTTTGATGAAAATGGCACCCTTGGGTGCTTTACTGCAGCTGCGAACGTGGCCCGTTGTAAATGCACCCCATGGTAGTCAAAACAAAACCACTGCCACCAGCCATTCAGTGAGGAAAGGGTAACATACAATTGTTACATGAGAAGCTAGACAAAGGGGATACTAGGTAGCTTCTCCAGCACTCTATTGTAAGATAGTGTGTGCTGGGTCTAGAAAGTTACTAAGGTAAGTAAAGTCAGTTTCACTTTACTGTTCTGGGAAACAGTAGTTTATCCCAAAGAAGGTATTTAAACTTTTGGGAAATCGAACAGACTTCCCGGTGCCACTGCACTGAAGGTGCTGTGTGACACAATGTAAATGTCATGGCGCGCGCGCCATGGAAGCTATGGAGACAATGGAAAAAGGGCTAATCCCACCGGCGGTCTAGTCTTCCACGCCATGGAAGCTATGGAGACAATGGAAAAAGGGCTAATCCCACCGGCGGTCTAGTCTTCCACGCACCTTGCACGTCATGACGCATTTAAATAGGCGTCACATGCGGAAGTCATCGCGTTACAACCTTGCTTCCCGGCTAGGTCTGTACGCTAGTACTCCGCTCCTTTTCCACCTGTGTTTTCTCCACTGGCCTTTCCCCCTTGTCCGCCCGCTGTGGCTGCTTCGTTCTGCTCCGCCTGCTCTCCTTTCATTCCGCTCGAGCAGCCCGCCTTTTCCCCTGCTTGTCTCGTGTTTCTCCCTTGGTATCCTCCTGCTGTGTGTACAGCTGTCACTGTACGCTCCTTCCTCCTCAGCGTCCTTCAGTCCTCTTCCTCATTTCTCCCTGTAGTATCCATCCAAGCTGCTGCTCCGGAAACCCTCATTGGAATCTCTTCCACCTGCCAACCATAGTGTCTTCTGGGAATTGGAGTCCATTCATCTCACTCCAACGGAAAGCCTTCCTGTCTTCGAATCCGTATTGCTATCACATCTCAGCACACCAGGGTTTTTCAGCCACGCTTTTCCCTGGTTTTGGGGGCAGGCTCCCTGAGGGCCCCCTTTGCCTTGCTGTCTACCGGCAGGCAAGGTGGCCTCCGGTGGAGCTCGTCCTAAACTCACTAAGAAAGGACTGGACCTCTGGAGAGAAAGAAAAACCATTTCCACGGACAGTTCTTCGGAAGAACCCAGTACAGGTGAGGAGGAGGAGGGAAATTAAGAGGGTATTAGTCAAGCACACTATACTCCATCGCATGACAGTAAAAGATGATGCCTTTGGAGTCTTTCAGACTCCACAACCAAAAGTAACACAAAACTCAGAAATCACATTTAAAATACATTAGAGAGAGGGAAAAAGGGTCTCACTCTCTCCAGGTTAAAAAACTCAAGTCCTCAAAATTCAGCAAAACTGCTGGGGGTCTCCACGGTGGAGGCAATTAGCTCATTTTTGAGAATTCTCCCAAACACTGGCTCAACAGGGAGACTATTTCTGAGCGACTCTCCCGGATCCAGGATGACATCCAGAGCAGGATCAACATTCAAACAGCCTTATCACTGCTGCTCAACCTTGTGTGGGCGCTGCATTTCTTAGCCACAGGCTACCAGCACACTGCGGGCATGTGCACAGCACGTTGCACCTACATTTTCTTTCCAGCCGTGGTTGAGCATGGGCTGGATGCACTCTCGTAGAATGCACCCCACCACATCTCCCTGCCCACCACAGATAAAGGCCACAAAGGCAGCCCACATGTCCAACCTAACTGCAGCCCTGTACTGCACCGATTGGGCGTTGGTGGTGCCCTGGGCGCAGAAGAGGTATACCACAACAGGAGGCAGTACCATTCACTGAATACAAAGGTGACCTGTGATACTGACCTGACCAATGCACACTGATGCACCCGCTTTCCTGGTTCCACCCATGACGCTGTGGTCCTAAGGAACAGCACACTGACTGCCTACATCGAGAACCACAGAGTGTGACAGACATGGTTCTAAGTACAAGTGCCATCAGAAATTACAAACTTGCGTCACAAGTTAAATGGGTCCTGGAGGGCGGAGGAGAATGGGCACACATTACAATACCTAATCAATGTAAGCACTGTGCATGCAGGACCTGGCCTCTCACCCAATACATTGCAGCCACCAAGCCACAGGAGTAGGACCTGCAGGACAATGCAGTAGCAGCACAGCAAAGCATATTGCATTAGCAAAGAAGAAATGCACTCAGAGAGGACTAAAGGTACCACAATGCATAGGGAAACCATACCATCACAGGCAATATCACATTTTATCACTGCACAATGACAACGCTACACTGCCAAACAGTGGGAGAATAGCTCAGCGGCAACGTGCTCGCCTTGGAAGCAAGACGACACGGAGCAACACAGGTTTGATCCCCAGGTCCGCGCTTAGGAACCTCTGGGTATTAAGTGCGTTATAAATAACCTATCATATTATATCATACACAGCTAGCCATGATTGCCATTCCATAAGAGCAGAAATTGGCAAACTTTGTAAATGAACAATGACAAAAAAGCGCACCTCAGGGCACATGCATTTCAGCACAGGACAGGACCACCACAGACAACATGTATATTGTCAATCCAGTCACAGGACATGAATGTTACAACTGGTGGGGATTCCCAAAGTGACATTGCATATGTACCCCCGTAGCAATTCAATATTGTACAGATATACAACCCTTTTGTTCGCCAATGCGACTTAACTACATCAAGAGAGGGCACATCCACATGCCATGAAACAATGCTGCACATGCTCATGTTTCTGAAACTGGCAATCAGGACACATCAGGACCAGGCTGTGCATTGAGTGGACCTTTGGCCTACTGAAAGGACCTTACTGGTGTCTACACATGACCGGAGGGGCCGCTATGTATGGTGTAAGGAACTCATGGTGGCAACAGTAAAGACAGACACAAGTGATCACAGTTCAGGGGTATTTATTACACTGTATGCAGGTTGGAAAAACACCTAATCTAAACCTAAATCTAAGATGGGAGCAAGCTACAACCATCAAATGAAAATAAGGCACTCCTAGTGGCGTTGTGTCAAATAAAAAGGGCCTATACTAAGAAACCTATTGCCAAACCTTACAACTAATACAAAAAGGGTGCGGGATAGTTTTCAAGAAAGGAAAGAAGTGTTCACAAATGATATGTCAGGATGCGGTAGCTTGGGTCTCCCATTCCTGCGTTTTGAGCACAGGGAAAAGTGGAATCTTGGAGCACAGCACACTCTCGAGCTTTCCCCAGCACGAGACGACAGTTCCACTTGCTGCTATCAGGGCTGTCGATGGCCTAGTAACGTTTCACTTGAAAGTCTCTTGCCTTTGAGGACCTAACGTTTTCAATAACAAAACAAAAAGTTCCTTCAACCACATGAAAGTTTGTTTCCTGGTTTTAATTTGGGTGAGGATGCTTCACCCCCTTGGTCCACCTCTTGCAGCGCTGACCCTCTTTGCTTTCAGCCTCCCTCCTCTGGGTTCACTATGGCTTGACCTTTATTCACCAATCTTAATGTCTTTTTTAAACAGTTCCAGTGGACATCCCTCGGCCGGCTTCACCTTTGTGAACCCAAAAACCCACCACTCGCTCACACCCCCACCTTTGAAAAACACACAGTTTCTTGGCACATTAGAATTTGCCCACCCTTTGTTAGCATCCCTCTCCCGGGTTCACTCTTGCCAACTTTGCATCCACAGTTACTTTCAAATGCTCACGGGATTCACTTCCCTTACTTTTTGAATATGCGAGATTCACTTCCCTTACTTTCTCTACAGTTCTTAGGTCAAAGGCCTTCGACTGTGCAGGGATTTTGCTTGACCTCCTGCATGACCACTTTGATATAACTTGGCGACTCTCCTGCGGCCTGTAGTTTCACTCAGACGGGGATCAACCAGATTCTCTCAAGTTAGCACCCACGTAGCGGTGGTTCCCTCTGCAGCTGTTCTTCCTTTAACACTTTTACAGTTCTTTGAACTTGGTTCAACTTGTGACTTTCATTCACCACAGCCCGGCTCCTATCAGTTATCCCCTCGAATCACCGGCTGTGATGAACCGCTTGGCTTGCCTCGAAACTGGAGGCCAAGGTCGGTACCATGCTAGCAGGAGTTTCCCTCGCTCCCGCTTATCAGCATCGACACACCCTGGTCCTTTGGCATCTGTTGCAGCACACTTGGGCTATTGTCCTCGGTCTTACGATTCCCTCTGCGGAGGTTTCGCTGGTCTGCATCGAAAAGGGCAAGATTGTGTCTCTCCTTGTCAACCTCTCGATATTTGCTGCCTTCTCCTCCTCTTGAACTGCCGGGCCTGGATAGCTGTCTCGTTGTGCGGTCTGCCTTGCTCGTACTGCGCTTTCTTGCTCCACCTTGTATCGCTTTGGGGAAGGGAAAGGGCTGTCAGGTGTGTGTGTGATTCTGATCAATTGCCTGACTTTGCCTGACCCTTGTAATGGGACATGTCAGTTAAACGGCTCTGGTATTAGTCAGTTCTCTTGTGTATCGTGCGAAAGTGTTCGTGTTGCAAAAGGGGGGCAGTGGTTTTGAATGTCCTACGTGGTAGGATGGGGAAAATGTGTTGAAAGAAGGGGGATACCGCGTCTCACCCATCGGTGTCCCACTCCCCAAGGACCCCCAATCCAGGTGATCCTCCCTCACTGGTCCACCCCCAGGAACTGGATCCGATAGCGATGGCCGTGTCCTGGCCACCTGGATAACAGATCCCCGGGGACCAGCCAGGGAGACACCTTCAGGTTTCTCATAATAGGCCAAAGAAAGTGGGTAAAGTCTTTGTAGTCTGTGATATGCTGCACAACATGTGCATCAGGCGATATATCCCCCTGCCCTCAGATGTCGACATACCTCCCCCAGAGGATGACAACACACATGCTGTTGGTGAAATACTGCCACACAGTGAGTGTGATGCTGGAACTCATAGACAATTTCTTTAAGACACATTTCTTTGCACCAACGTCACCCATGTGTGTATAGCCACGTATTAAATAGTTCAAGCTCACAAAAAGCATTGTCCTTGCATGTGTTCAAGTTAACATGCAATTTATTTTGTACAGTGCAAAACAGCTGAACTGGATGGACCCCAGCCGGCCCATAAAACTGGGGGTCTCCAAACAGCCCTTTAAGATGAGCAGCAGCCCCCTCGAGATAGATGGGGATGCAGATTCCTACTCTTGCACCAAATAATAATGACAACTCAATAGTTTGGCAAAGGGAGTCTGTTTAATGACAAGTACAAAAAACAGGGAGTTCAATGAACATCAGCAACCGCTCGATCTTCCTTCTTGCTTAAACTCCAATTCATTTCAGAAAAACAACATTTATATCAAAACCTCGTCATCATTGACGTGTAATCTTAAAAACCTAACATGCAACTTGATTGGTTACAGGAAGGTAACTTTAACATAGGTACTATATCTGTATATGGTAACGGGGAGAGGGGATTAGATAATAATATCAGGTGGGGCAACTAAGCCCTTCCTTCAAACTGGCCACTGTAAAAGTCACAAGAAGTATGACATCCCATTGGCTCTACTCTCTATAGGACGCTAGATTACATGGTTCACTATGATTGGGTTGACATTGAGCCCACACATACCTTTCCACTTGCGCTTAGCAGCATGCAGAATAATTAGCCAGGTGCAGGGAGTAAGTCTGTACCCCAGCTTCCCTCCAATTTATGTTACAACCATTCATCACCTCGGTGGCCGTGTGTCAATTGCTGCCTTATAGTTTGGCCTTGAGTCTGCCTCTTGGTTTGAGAAAGTTAAGGAGTATGGGTACTGCAAGGATCCATGCGTAGGTGTGAAAGTCTCATCCCTTTCAGCCTGCCTTGCCACGTGACTAGGACACCGTGAATTCGGCCTCTTCTTCATGCATTTTTGTGTATTTGATTTACTTACGCCAGTCTTCTGCCATCTGCGGCTTATCTGGGCCTTGCTGAACAGGAGACACTGTTATTTTTTCTCTTTAATTGTAGGCATTGCTAGCCTATCCCTGATACGACCTTGGCTTCTTTGCATGGTTACCTTCAGCAGGGTTTCTCTCCGCCTTTAATTCTCGAATTGTTTGTTGAGGCCCTCTCCTCGAGACCTTTAGTAACCTCGATTCGATTCTGCTCATGTGCGTAGTGGATTTTCACTCATCTATAAAGTGCTATTGAGGTAGATATGTATAGTTGGGGCTTGCCGCAATCTATTTTACTACTAAGCATAAGCAAGCTTCACGACTTCTTCGCTTCTCGTGGTTTCTTGCACACGTACACGTTTAAACTGGCTTAATGTCTTCATCTTGAAATCAAGTGTTTCACCTTAGGCCCAAGATGTCACTTATCCATGGGATTTTGTCTCTTTAGCAGCATTCTCAGGTCATTATATACTCTATATGTGCGTCAGTCCGATCTCGCATGATGTCACCAGTCGTCTTCTTTTAGTATCTTCTTGGCTTCTTCGGGTATTCCATTCTGACAAACGTCCTTGTGTCGTGTCTGTGGATATGGATTTCTCATTGGGTACTTACTGTCCAGGTTTGCTTAGGTGTAGGTACTTCAACAGGTGCTGTTACTCTGATAGGCACTGGGCAGAGCCCAACTGCGGCTCTCTGCTGGTTTATTTGTTCTCCATACATCACATATTTTGGCATGAACGTTCCTGGCACTTCGAAGGGGGTGGCTGGAGTGCGGACGTTGCCTGGCACTTCCTCTTCACAGCCATGCCCCACCTCCCTCAATCTACAACACCCATGCCCTCCCACCTCCCTAAAAGTTCAACACCCATGTCTCCCACCTCCCTCAATCTGTAGTGTGTATAAATTAACATGGCGTGCATGTAACAATCTTAAGAACTTTGTGTGACAGACGCTCAATGAACCTCCTGACAACAGCTAATAACATTCAAATTTTTATTATAAAAATATATATGCAATTCAATTGGGGTGGGTGGTCTCTGCATGCTTTTTCTCAACCCTCCAGTTGGTTTCCACCTCCCTAGCCCTCAGGATCTGTTTCCTACAGCCAGGGTACCCCTACTATCTAGCTCTCTTCCCCCACCACAGAGAAGGCCACAGTTGTTTTGACACCCTTCTCCTGATGCTGCCTCTTCACCTTTTTATCACTTATCTCTCTCCTCACTTAAGACCCCCTTTGTCTCACTCTCCACACTCTGTCGTATGGTCTTACTTTCATCTCCTGTTTCTCCTATCTCCACCCTTCAATTGAACCCTCCCTTGTCCCTCAATTTCCTGGTCTTATACCTACCACTATCGCTCTCTTTCCATACGCCGCCCCAATCTTACTGCTCTCTCTCTCTAAAGTCTCTGACCATTGACTGACTTATGGTCTCCAGCATCCTCTTAAACTCCCCAATCCCAACACTATCCCAGTCTAGCACTTATTCCCCTCTAACCTCCTGCCACACACACACACACAATTTCAACCTTTCCCCCTGATCTATTCTCCCTCCAACCCTCTCTTCAGTCTCTCGTTATCTCACTCACACACAACCAAATTGGTACCACCATCAGTCCCAACACCATAACTTTCTCTCTTAAATCACCCCAAATCACCCCAACAGTCTCCTCCTGTACCTGGTACACCCTCCTCGCTGTTCTATTGATCCAACTCATCCTCTTCCAACTTCATGTTTACATATTTCACTCTCAACTGAATGTGCTGGCTTTTTATACCTCCCCTCAATACCTAAGTGTTCGCCTTGCTCTCATTCATTGCATGAGCGGCCCCTTTGGGCCAATTTATCTGAGATATACCCTTGAGGGCCTAGCAGTCTTCGAAAACCTCTCTAGCCCAGCCCCTATTCTAGGCTCCATTTTCCTGCAGCCAGCCATGTGGTCAGACAGCTAGCTCTTGAATATTCTCCTGTCCTGGGTTAGTCTCTTTTCAAACAGCGGTTCTTGGTCTTCCCTGTTCCCTTGTTATTATTATTATTAGGTTCCATCGGCTTGGGGTGTAGGCGGAGAAGGCTTTTTTCTGGTGCTTTCCTTTTTGCAGCGGCAGATTTCTAGCCTGCATGTGTCCTGGCTTCTGGTGGTGCGCTGTCTGCTAGAGATGCAGAGTTTCTCCGCGAGGTAGCTTGGTGACTTGAGGGCGACTGCCGTATAGATGATGCAGCAAGACTTGAAGGTGATTTGTGCATGCAGTGGGAGCCAGTGAAGGTCGATAAAGGCCAGGGAGATGTGGTCTGATCTGAGAAGATCCTTGATGAGCCATGAGGCTGCATGTAGGACAATTCTCAGGGGCACAAGGGAGGATGATGGGAGGCCTTCAAGGAGTGCATTGCCCCATCTAGGTGGGATAGGACCAATGCTTGAACAGTGGATCTAAAGCTGTCCGGAGGGAGGAAGGGCTTGACATTTCACAGGCGGTAGAGCTGTTATCAAGCTGTCTTGAGTTTTCTTAGCTATGTGTGCCTTGAAAGAGAGGTGTTTGTTGTTTGGAACCAGAGACACTTGGTGCAGGAGGTGAGCTTGGGTGTGAAGCCCTCAGAGTTCAAGGTTGATAGCCAGGTCTTTATGTCTGGGTGTTCAGTGCTGTTGGTGAGGAGTAGGAATTTGGTCTTGGAGGGGTTGAGCTTCAAGTGTGCAATGGACATCCCAGACTGGATCAGCGAGAGGCATGTTTTGAGCCTATCTATGTCCTTGATGGAGTCAATCTTGAGGTATAGCTGTGTGTCATCAGCATAATGGTTGATGTGGATATTGTGTGTGAATAGGAGTGCTCCCATCGGTTCCATGTATAGATCGAAGATCACTGGGGAGAGGATGGAACCCTGCGGGACTCCACAGGTGATGGGTAGCATTGGCGATCTAGGGGTCCATCTGAACAAACTGTTGAGTGTAATTTGCGAGGTAGGACTTGGACAAGTACAGGACAAGGTTGCTGATCCCCATGCACTGATGTAGGGTGTCTGTAAGTCCCTGGTCGAGTAGAACCAGGAGGCAGGGGTGGCCGTCGCCAAGGATGTTGAGGGTGTCGTTGACCACTTGTATGGTTGCTGTCTCCGTGCTGCATCTGGGTCTGAATCCGGATTGGTACGTTTGGAAGAGATTGTAGGTGTTGATGTTTTGCTGCAGTTGTACGGCTACCACTTTCTCTATGACCTTACCTAGGAAGGGAAAGTGGTTGATGGAGTGATAGTTACCTAGGTTGTTGGAATCCAGAGTGGGTTTTCTTTAGTAGAGGGAGGATTTGTCCTGTTATTAGGATCTATGGGAAGGTGCTTTTAGTTAGGGAGCTGTTAATGATCTCCAGTTAGGGAAGGAGAGCTTCTGCAGGGAGGCTCTTGAGGATGGATGCTGGGAGGGTGTCATCTGTATACTATGTAGCTTTGAGGGTGGCTAGGTTTTCTACCAGGTCCTCTGTCGAGAGTGTCTTGAATGTTGTCCAGGGCATGGACATTTCGCAAGGAGAGACTTGAGGTGGGTCTGTGGATGTAGAGCTGACGTCTATGTGCTGTCGAATATTGCTGATTTTGTCAATGAAGAAGGTGTTGATAGCGGTGGATTTTTCAATGGAGTGTGGTATGGCAGGGGCAGGTAGCAGGTTGACGCACTCCTTGACCGCTTTGAAGAGGGCTCTGCTTTTGTTGTCGGCTTCTGCTACAGTATTCTGATAGGAGGCCTTGGCTGTATTGAGTAGTTGTCGGCGGGTTGCTCGGAGTTCCTTGGGGAGCGCCAGGTTGGATGCAGTCCTAGAGCGGTGCCAGGTTTTCTCTTGTTTCCTGATGACCCTTTTGCTGAGGATGAGTTCTTGCGTGTACCAGGGTGCTGATGGTTTCAGTTTGTAGGTGTGTTGCTTCAGAGGCGCGTGATGGTAGATGGAGACTGAGAGGGTGGCGCTGAATGCTTCCAGTAGATGTGAAGTTCGGTTGATGGTGTTCGGTCCATGTAAGGTGTAGGTTGGCAAGGTCTTCTGTGAGTGCTTCCACTGGGAAGTTCTTGAAGGACCTGAAGGTTTCTGCTGGGAGTGCTTGACTGTGGTGGTGTGCAGGATGTTGAAAGGCACGGCTAGATGGTCAGACCAGTCAAGCGGGAGAGGAAAGCTGTAGTGGAGGGAAGACAGTGCTGTGATGATTAGGTTGAGGATGTTACCTTTCTCGTGTGTTGGGTCTTTTGTGTGTTGTGTGCGGCTGAGGGTGTTGAGAAGGCTGAGTAGAGCTTCCTTCATCGGTTTGGTGGCCTTGCTGCCTTGGAGGTTGAAGTCTCCTTGGAAGATGTTGTTGGCATGCGTGAGGGACATGGTGGCGACCAGGTCGGTTAAGTCTCTGATTAAGGCAGTGTTGGGTTTGGGTGGTCTGTAGATGAGATGGAAGTTGACTGTGTCCGTTGGGGAGAGCAGGAAGTGGCAGGAGAGGACTTCGAAGGAGCCAATGTTGTGGCCCTTGCAGTCCCTTGCCAGATACAGTTCTTCTGCTACTCCCCTACTGCACCCCTGTAGTCCATCTGGGGTTGGTACGGTGGGTGTGCTGTCTCATTCAAGTTAGAAAGGGGAAACTCCAGACCATTCTTATTTTAACAATGGATGCTTTCCTCCAGCTGCAGGCTGGGTATTATCAGTTGGGCCAGGGTGCACTGTGGTAGCTGTAGTTTGAGATGTTAATCATTTTTCTCGATGCCTGTGGGCTGGTAGTGCACTCTACAAATCCAAAAAATAAAATAAAAATAAATAAAATGTTCTAGCAATTTTGGGGATCCTTGATCTATTCACACATTATGGAACTCAGGTCAATCAATTGTGTTTGAGGTTATTTTTGGGATATTTTCATTATATTTTCAGTTTGCCCTCCTCTCAGTGTTTCTGAAATTCAATCTTTAAAACTGCTTCACAGTGAAAACTTTTTCAAAATCTTTATTCCGTTTCTCTGTCCACAAGATTTAAAATCCCTGGCCAAGGACCAATTCTAGATTGCCAGGGTGAGACTGCGTTCTATTTATTTTTTAGAGACACAGTGAAAACGTGCCGCAGTGATTGGTTCGGTTCCCCTGAACACTGGGAGCTGCTCTTCCAGGTTTTTTAGGGGACTCAGTTCAGAGTGTGGAGTTGTCCTCATAGTATCTTCTTTAGGAGGATCATTATCCAAACTTTCATCAAGTTTTTTTTTGTGTTCACTCGTCTGGTAGGTTGGAAAAGAAAAGCCTACCGGTTTCAGTGGTGTAAAAAATGTGTAACCACTTTCATCAGGGCTATGGAGTCAGACCCTGTGTAGTGTGCCTTCTTCGAGTTTACTTATTTAAATGGAATTGAGACAGGAGATCCCACCTGCAGTTGTAAGAGAAGTGGGGTAGGGGGCAAACTAGAGGAAGACAAATGTGATGTTGTAAGGAGTACAATAAATGTAAAATTGCTGTCTAAACCGAGGGGACAAGACCTCATTGGTAGTCTCTAGTGTATGTTTTACCCGCAAGTTGGATTCCCCCTAGATTTCAATCCATATGGTCATGGAGCGTGCATACGTTGCTTCCCGATTGGCACTGTGCTTCTTCTATCTCCGGGTGCCTAGAAATGAGAGATAATATTATGATCTCGCACCTAGAGAGCCTTTCGTATGTAAATCTACATGATGCTATAAGTTAGTTGCTTACATAACCGGGTCAATTCGAATAAGGAGTTGGCCCGCGGCATATTACAAAAGGGGGAAATCTGACAGATTGGAGAGAAAACGGCTCTGCTACGTGAAGGCAGAGGCTGGGTGCGATAAACTAGTGACACCGCACTGCATATACAAGTTACTACAGGATTTGACACTTAAACAAAATTAAACTGAACAAATTGCGGAAAGGACTGCCCTCAGTGTCTTGTGCTGCGTGCGGTGGCAATTCCGGGTGGGTATGCCGTCTCGTGCACATAACAGCATCAGAGTAGAGGGAAGGGGGGATTGCAATACCTCCCCCACCAGATACGGAGGCTTGTATATAGGAGGCACGAGCGGAGGGGGGAGGGTGAACCTACCTCCTGCTAGAGTCAGCGGTCCCTCACTCCGGTCGGCATCGGAGCTCAAAAGGTATGCGATGCCGGCTCACGCAGGGCATGGAAGATGGACTACATGATGATGTCCTGTCCAGCCGCCATGTTGGGGAGGGAAAGTACTAGGTGGTTCGGTACAGGAGTAGAATTTACCATAATGCGTGAAATCGCCAATTCAAAATTCAAAATAGGCTCCACCACCAAGCCGAGTAGCAAAAAGGTTTTATGATACAAGACACCACATGGGCAATAGGACATCATGTCAGTCTTGTGTTTTAAGCTGTTGCTCACTAGTGTACCCTAATCAGTAAAGGGGGTACTACAAAAACATTGAGGCCAAACTCCGGGGAAACCCTAATCAATCGTGGGTTCCTGTCAGGTATGCAGGCAAAATTTATTATTGCATCATGTTGTTTGCAAGAGTATTCATAAAGCTCAGAATATGTCCCGATCTGGGATGAGATTGTATCGTACCGTATACTTCTAGCCAGAATGCAGGCATACTGTGTGATCATTTGCCATTGGTCTATATGGTGATGTGTAACATTCAGCAAGTGATAATATGTGCGAATAAAGAGTATGCACAACACATAATTAACTATACAATGTATCTCAGAATATGCACCATCACACCATTTTCATGTTATGAAAGAGTACAGGGAGCTAGTACATCAAAACTGGTTTTACACAGTTGCCAAGTTCTGCCAGCTTGTGGGTTCATTCAAGCCTGTCGTGTCTGTTTTCAAGCAGAAGATCCATAATTGTTCCCTTCTAAAGAGTAAGTTGTGAATATTTCCTCCTCGTTTTGTGACACTGATCTGCTCAATTATTGTCCATTTGAAATCGGTTGTGCCATGTTTTTGCTCCACAAAATGGGTCATCAGTGCCGTGAGTTTCTTAGTGCGGATGCACGACCAATATTCTGCCAGTCTGATCTTTATTGGTCTAGTGGTCATCCCTACGTATCGCATCCCACATGGACAAGTGATAAGATACACAACATTCTTGCTATTGCAATTTGTAAAATTCTTTTGAAGCCATGGGTAGTGCCAGCCAATGTCAATGGATGGGGTTCTAGATGTTCCAACCCATGCACTGCATGTCCCACATGGCGCATGTCCTGTGGGTTTTGTCTTGTTCCACAAGGTATTTGTGCTTGGATCCTTTGGTTCCTTGTACGTATGGATCAGGCAGTCTCGTAGGTTCTTTCCTCTTTTTATCGCAAATCTTGGTTTTTCTAAGCATGATTCGCCTACATTCAGGATCGGCCAAAGTTTGATTACTTCTTTTTTGATCTTATTCGTTAGGGTCGAAAAAACGGAATATTGCCGTGATTTTGTTGTCTTGTTCTTTTGATTTTGCATGTTGTTCCAAAGTGGTGTCTCTCGGGGTATTTCTGGCTCTTTTTCTTGCCTGTTTTATCGTCCGTTAGGGATATCCACGGTCTCAGAGTTTCTGGGCAAGTTGGCCTGATTGTTTTTCATAGTCCCAAAGGGTTGAGCAGTTTCTTCGGTACCTAAGGAGTTGTCCAAATGGCAAGTTACTTCTCAGGCTTGCATGGTGGTAGCTTGTGTAAGTTAAAAGCAAATTCCTATCCGTTGGTTTGTTGTATACCATGGTGGTTACTTGGTTGTTTCGTATTTCCAGATGTAGGTCTAGGAAGTGGATAGAGGTTTGGCTATGTGTTTCGGAAAATGTAATAAAGTTATTTTGTTCATTGAGCCACATCATCAAGGAATCCAGATCTTGTTTGTTTCTTTGGAAGATCATAAGGACGTCTTTTTTTTAAAAAAAATGTATTTTATTATTAATTTTTATAACAACCAAACAACATACAAAAACAACTTAGCGGTGCATGTTATACATTATGAATAGTACGCTTCTCGTTACGTTATAGCCGCTTCCTAGCCTCCACCCGCCCCCCCATTAACACAAGCCTACTCCGTTCCGCCTTCCGCCGTTATCTCTTCTTTGGATGTTCCCTCTACCATCCCCTGGGAGGTGTCGTCCTCGCTTAAACATACCTGGGTGGACCCGACCAATGTGGCCACTTAGTGTGTCTGCCTCCTCTTCCCCCCCTATACTGGCTGCTTCGGTCCATACCACCATTTCGGTTTCAGCCCACTTCTTGAGGTCATTTCACCACACCTCTATCTTTGGCCTACCACATGCTTTCCAGCCAATAGCAATCCTACGCTTGGCCAATGTGTAAGCCAGATCTTTAAGTTTGTTCACATGCTTTAGCTTGCGTGGTCTGGAGAACCCCCCAAAATACATGCCCACACCGAATCCACATCCAGCGTGATCCCCTTTTCTGTCAAGTGGTGGGCTGCTTCTTTCCAGAATTTGCTAATTTCCGGGCATGCCCAGAACATATGGGTCATTTCCGCATTCACTTCTCCGCATTTGGGGCATGATTGTATTCCTGCGTTTTTAAATCGGGCTATCCTCTGGGGGGGTCATGTATGCTCTATGAGTTACGTATAGCTGGATTTGTTGCAACCTTGCGTTTCTGGACTCCTTCTTATGGTATCGTTGAGCTCTCTCCCACAGCCCGTTGTTCATACTTTCTCCCACTTCCTCTTCCCACTCCCGTCTTAACTGTGTTACCTCTTTCCCCACCCTGCTCATCAATAGTTCATAGATTCTGGAGACCTCGTGCCCTCCCTCTGTGATGTCATAGATTGTTTCAATGGTTGCATCTGGCTGGTCTTCCAGCACTATTTTAGACCACATTTCTTTGACTCGTCGCACCAGTCTAGTATATGTGAGGTATTGCCCTTGATGTAGGCCGGTTTCCTATACCAATGCGTCAAACTCCAGTATTTTCCCATCTTGCCATATGTCTCCCATTGTTGCACTGCCCACCGATTCCCAGTGCGTGCATATTGTTTTCTTCAGTTGCACATCCCCTTTGGTTAGTGCTACTAGTGGTATCTGTGAGGAGCACGGGGTCGGGTTCTCCATGACCTGGCAAGCTTTCCGCCACATCTGCCATCCCAGTTCCAGCATTCTCGGGCCCCCTTTATCTTCAATTTGGGCAACCATATCCATTATTTCAAGGAGAATGGGGAACACTCTGACCTCAGTAGTCTGGGCTCCGCTGTTGGGTCTTCCACTAGCCATTTAGCCACATATTGTAACTGACTGACCCAGTAATAAACCTCAAAATTGGGGAGTTTTATGCCCCCTTTGTCATATGTGTTTTGTAATTTCCACAGGGCTATCCTATTTCTAGTGTTGTGCCAGATAAAGTCTCTGCATATGCTCTGGAGTTTGGCAAAAAATAATTTCGGTATCATACATGGTATGTTTCCAAAAAAGTGTCTCAGCCTTGGTAATACAACCATTTTCAACAGGGCCGCCCTTCCAACCATGGCCAGAGGGAGCTTAGACCAGAATCTTATACTGTTTTCAATATTTGTTATAGCCTTTTCTGTGTTGTGTTTATGTTCGTCCTTCACTGTGTGGTAGATATCTATCCCCAGGTATCGGAAGGTTGTGGTCTCCCAGGGTATTTGTAGAATGGGTAATTGCTCCCGCGGGATCCCTTTATAACTTCCCAGGGGGAATATGCATGATTTTTTAAGGTTGACTGCAATGCCCGAGAGCAACGCAAATCGCTCCATCACTTCTAGGATGTATTTCAAGTTAAGGACGTCATCGATAGACCAACATCAGGAAATATTTTTGGGGGTCACTTTGAAGTGCACATTTCAGGCAGGGGACCAGCAACATTTGCACTTATGCTGTGGGTCCCATGCATGCCATTTTATACATTTACAACGCATAGTGTAAAACTGGAGAGTAAAACCAGGTGGAAACGCATTTATCCTCTGCTGAAAATACGAAATGCTGTCTTCAAATTACACCTTGCAGGCAACATTTACTGATGGATTCCTATGGAATCCTCCTGCTCATGAGCAGGTGTTAATCTGAATTAGATTCCATAGAAAACAATTTGTTTTAAGCCTGCATGAAAATCTTGTGCAAGTGTAACACTTTGTTTTCTTCCAAGACAGAAGAGAAAAGCACAGTGGATTCCAATATGGAGTCAAGATGAGAGGCATTCTGAGAACACCAGTGAAAATTAGATTTCAGGCTTAAGGAGAATCCCATTTCTGAGCACAATGTGTGTCTGCTGGAGCTATGGAAAGACAGCTTGTTTATGTGTTCAGACGATGCTTGTTTTGCATTCTTTTAGCATTCTTTTATCTGTCTAGAGCAAGAGAAACCACAGATTGTTTTACAAATTCAGTGGAGTCCAGTAGCTGCAACGGCCGCGCAGCTGTGGGGTTCCACTGACAGTAAACATCTCTGGAAAAATACTGGATTACATTTTGAGGGAAAGACATCACACTGACAGTGAAAGAGCAAGTCACATTTCACTTTGAACTTCGGCTGGACTGACCGAAGCAGACATGTTTTCTTCAGCCTGTTCCCATTGGCGAGTGATTTTCACTCCTACCCTGGTGGTTTTCAGTGAAGACTTGGCAAGATGAAGAACGTTAGAGAAATGCTAACGGTGCTGTATTACTGCTTTATTTCTATCTGTATTTTGATGTGGTAATCTTTAATTGTGATAATAAAGAGACCTGAGATAGGTCAATTTCAAAATCTCCAGGAAGCGTGAATGAATTCTTGTGTTCCAAGAAAAAACACATTGCCCTGCAGCCTTTTTTGTAAGTGCAGAGGGGAACCCCTTGAGTAAATAATATATCTTTAAAATACTGAGAACAGAAGAAGGAAAAACAGTGCCCCTCCTACACCCTGGAAGGGAACGAAAATCAGTTGCAGCGCAAAAATGAAAGCCTAAAACCATTTTTCTTGTGAATATCCAATTAGGTTTTCAGAATAATCACACATATACCATTGGGATTATCTGGACATGCAGATCATAACCTTCTCATACAGCAAAGGAATACCTAGGAAATGCTGAACTGGCACTGCCGACGAGAGAGATGGTGGGTAAGGGGGTCCCCTTCCTGCATATCTTTGTCCTTCTTACCATTCATCATGGACTCCATGCGTTCCTCTGCAGGGACCAACACTGCTTCTTTCTCCTACCTCTTCCCACCTCATCCAGCTTGGGACACACTTCATTAACATACACAAAATATAATCCACAATTGTTAATGTTAAAGGATATTTATACCGCGCACTATCACCACCGTGTTGGTCCCTTGGCGCTCTGGCAGATCTGAAAGAAATGGGGGTAGGTTAAGACACGTTAGTAGGACAAAGTTTGGAGAAAGAGCAAGGGAGCTGTGATGTGCTGTTGGCAGCTTCAGTTCGGTTAACACTGTTCGCTGAGCTTTTTGGTGTGGTATCCAGTCGGAGTCTGTCATGTGCTGCTGTGTAAGGCTCCATGTGGTGTGTTTTTTGTTGCAGAGTGGTGAAGTGCGTGCAGCTTGCTGTGGTTTAAGAGGTATGGATGTGTTTAGTTTCGGTCAGAGGTGTGTGAAGACGGGTGAGGTGAGGTATTAGTAGGGTTGGTAATTGGCATTGTTGTCTGGAGAAATGCGCACTCATATTGTGTGTCTTTTGGAGGTTTAGACAAAAATATTCCTTATATTAATCTATTTTCAGTGAGATAAGGCTGTCTCTCTGGCCATGTGTAGCGTTAGTTAGTCTCTACAATTCTATGTTTGTTCTTACTCAGGCCATCCCGTGTCTCTGAGTCTGCGCCTTATGCAAACTGGTTCCCGCGGGTCTGTCTAGTTGTGACACATGCCCATACCCATAGCTCTGTCTGAGTGGACGCGGTACATTCCTTACCAGGGTGTCTGGGTTGATGCAAGTGGATCACCATACCCATGTCTCAGATGATTTTGTTGTGTGTGTTGGGTTAATCGTTATGAAGTCAGTGCATATCCCAGAGTACTGCTGGGACGTTGTGTATGTCGGTGTAGTGCATTCCGTCTTCTACTTACTAGCCTGGGTTTCTTAATGCAGTGATAATGGTCTCATTTGGCTGGCGGGTTAGCTTATATGGAGAGGTTGGTTAGAGGATGATTGTCTTGTGAGCACAAGTTGTATAGTGTGGATGCATGATTGCGTTGGGTTGGGGTTACCCATGGTTCATGTAGTCATTTCTGTCAGGGGGATGCTTGGTAGTGGGTAAGGTAGATAGTTGTGCTTGTATGTGTCAGCCTCGTTAGCTATTGTTCTGTCCTTATTGGGCTGTTGCTGGTGGTCTTGTGGGTGTTCCCCTCGCTGTCGGTTTTAGGTGTTAACTGTACCGTCATGGGTTCTGTCAACTGGTTCTCTTTGCATTGTATGGTTTTTGTTATTTCAGTTGTTTCCATCCGGGTTTTGAGGTGTTGAAGAGCCAGGTTTTTAGTAGTTTTCTGAATTAAAGGTGGTCTTTGGTGTTTCTTATTTCTTTCAGGAGGTTGTTCCAGGTTTTTGCTGAAGCACTTGCTTAATATGGTACCTTTCGTGATACAGCATCAGCATGAAAAGCTACCCTGAGAGGAGTGAAGTACAAATGGGCAGACAAACACAGACAGAGTTACTGGAATGGAGCCCAGAAAGGCCCAGAGCCTGCACCAAAGATTGGCAATCGGGAGGAAAGAAAACAACAGGTAGAATGCATAGCAAAAATGTGAATGGATAGTAAATCTTTGCCGTGAAGAAAGCTCAGTGGGTTGAGCGCTCGCTGCTGCAATCTGTGTGTGATCTGCAGGTTTGTATCCCAGCAAGGACAACTCAGAGTTTCATCCTCCCGAGGTCGATAAATAAGTACCAACTTCAGTTGGTTGATATTGTATGCAAATATATTTGGAGAAAGTGCTGTATAAATAATACATCTTTATCATTATTATGTGAAAATTAGCAGAGATTACCACTTTTTCAACATGAGAACAAAGATAATTGAAGATCCAGTGTGAAGTCCAAGGATATGGTAGAGGAAGCCAGAGGGGCGCAGTATGATCAAAGCAGGGGCACAAATTTCAAGTTGCAAGCTACTAGTCAGGTATAAAAAGTCACTTGCTCACAAACTCTCCACATGCACACAGCACATTGGGCCTCATTACGAGTTCGGTGGTACCTTGGCGGTAAATCCGCTGAGATACCACCTAACGGAAATGCTTTTACCGCCACCTGGTGGTCCAGTTGGTTTACACAGGATTACAAGTGGTGGTAGGCGGTGTAAATCCCCATTTCTGGAGTTCATGGGACTCCTTTGGGGAATTACTGCAGGCGGAATTACTGAGTAGTAATTCCACTGATATTTGGAGAAAAAGTAAAGGATTTATCCCCAGCATCAAGATGAAGGTAGATTCTCCACTTTCCTAATTGAATTACTGCCACTTTATTCCTGCACCGCCAAACTCGTAATGAGGCCCATTATTTCTTACTTGCCAAGAGTCAATTATCACTTGCCAATGGCTAGTGGTCAGTGCAAATTATGAAGCCTAATCAAAGGATAGATCACCCATTCAAGGGTTAAGAGGGGCTTCATAGAGAAAGACACTCTGTTTTGAGGTCTTTCAATGAGAAAAGTGGTCAGTCATCCAACCCGCTATGCCCTGAAGACAGCCTCTCAAAAACTGAAGATGGTCTTCTTGGGAGGCCCTCAGATAGAGCTAGGTGTTGTGCAATGTACTGGTGAATAATAGCACCAAACCTCATGATCAGACCTCCCAATGACTCTATATAAATATCTCACTCTACTTACTCCTAATAAAGATCTTGCTACTGCACTAGACTCAGCAAAGTAATGCTATTACACTACCCTCACCGACCCTCTCTACTCTCATCTCCGCTCAGTAAAGATTGCTCTCAAGTCTGTGCAGGCCCCCCTTGACTACACTATTTCTCCTACACAATCACAGCAGAGAACTTTGACAGCTACGCTCATCCACAATGTGCTACACCCTACCTCTCCCTTCTTCTCACCACCTCCCACAACCTCTTGTCACTGACAGACAACCCTAGTTGACACATATGCTCCAGATTGTCAACCGGCCCTGTGCTCCAGTTGATCCCTTTGCACCACAAACCGTGAAGGTGTTGGGACCCCTGTGCTGCTCCTCTTTCTCTCCTCTCTTCAACCTTTAATTTTCCTCTGGTATCTTCCCAGCCTTTTTCAAGATGGCCACCCATGCAACCATTAAGAAGAAACCCACCACTGACTACAACAGCCCAGCAAATTATTGACCCATCTCTTTCCGTCCTCACTATAACAGAGCCTGCAAACATGTAATCTTCAACCACATTTTAAGCTTCATGTAGCTCAAAAGACTAGCAAACACACCATGGAGGTAGTGCTCACACATGTCTCTCGCTCCTTCACTGTAACGCTTACCTTAACTCTGCGGGAACACGCACAAGGAACAATGTCAATGACTCTTCTCAGCTAGCGATGTTCAACAATACTTCTTCAGTGAAAACGTTAACCTAATGTACTTTTGTAGTAGGCTCTCCATCCTGCATCTGTGCAGGGGCTCTAGTTCTGAAGAATCACGATGCTGAGGTGTTACTGGAGTTGAGAGTTGAATTCTGCACTTAGAACGTGAATGAGGCTTGGAAAAACAATTGCTTAAGAACCAAGGGTGGAATTACTATAAGCCCTGATTTAAAATTCCTAAGTGACAGAAGAAAATCAGAAAGGAACCTAAGGGAAGTCTTCCTAAAATGTCTTCACGGATCAAAAGCCTGGGGGGGTGGGGGAGGGGATGAGAGTACAGCAAAAAATGTGGAGCCCAATGTACTAATGACTGATTACGATTCCTAATCTGATACACAGAGTGTCTAGGAAAAGATTAAGGAGCATAAACGCTAGTGCATCAGGAAAGGCGCTTCTTTTTATTAGCCTAGTAACGTGTAAAACATGAAAGTATGGAAAAATCAAATCACTACGAAATGCGTTATGAATTTCTCCACGCAAACGCTCGAAAAATAAACTCTAACAAAGGAACAGCTGTTACCAACTAACATCTATGGGAATACTTGCAGTGACAGAACTGACCGCAGCTATTCCTGTGCGCGGAAGGCTTCACACAGCAACCGCTCGTAGCCCAATTGCCTGACAGGAACGAAGGAACGCGGACTGCGAAATACTCGCTGTGACAGAATAAAAGTATTACAAAGAAATCTCCGTTAGCGGACTAGCACAACTACGATATGTAGCTTCAACAATGTAACTGTGGTCTGAGAAGTGAAACAATAGCTATTTTCTAGTTTGACTGAAGTACTGGGCAATGGTAAGCGTTAGCATGACAGACACGATGCAAAGCTCTGAACACACGCTGGGAGGGGCTTATATATCACTGGAATGCTAAACACTAGACCCGCTCTGAACTAACAGGAGAACAATTAGAGCACCCATGTTGTGGAGTCAGGAAGTGACTATTGTAACCTACCCACTACACTGTGTTGCTGTCCCACCATCCAACAGTGATAGGCAGATGTCCAATTCTTTTTTGGGGTAACTGTAAGGCTCTTTTGCTGGTGCTTTTGCTGCTACAGCTGTACTTTTGCTTTGAAAACGAACGTGCGTTCGCATTGATAATTCTCCACCTGCACAGCACTGCGAGTCAGGAGACTCTTGCTGTTCTACGTCCGTTCCCTGGAGGGGGCGGAGACTGCTGCCGGTCACGTGGTCATCACGTGACTCTGAAACACCTCAAAGGCCAGACACAGTCACCCTCGCGGCGTTAAGCCCGGTAGGAGACAAGGCCACTGGCTGTGCAGTTGTGCGGCTGTTTGGCGCGTAGGCGCGTCAACCACTGAGTCGCACTATTGAGTGTGGAGTAAAGGGTAAGGCCGCCCGCATAATCAAGTTTCCTCCCTCTGCACAGTTTATGGGAGACTGTGGGAGATTACATTCTCCTTTGATCCCTTACGCAGAAGTAATAATTTTTCATACAGATTACTAACTTGTCTTGCATACAATTGAGTGCTGAGTGATTTGGTCTCGCCAAAGATACTGGCCCTTCTGACTACTTATTTTTATTTTTTCTCCTGTAATTTTACTGAGCCAAATGCCGCCTAAAACACGCGGGGCAAAAGCGCCCTATAATTTACGGAAGGGCAGGACAAATCATCCCTGCATGCCCAATAACAATCTAAGAGGTGGGGACAGTTTGAAATCGCCAGCCAACGCCGGAGGTACCATTCCGGAGTTATTTAAAAAGATCTTACCTACATGCACTGACGAACAAACTGAGGAGACACTTCCGGCTACACATAACGCAAGTCGACCACTAGATGTTACATCCCTAGACGACATTGACAACAATTCGCTATTGGACTTATGCCTATCTATACAGAAATCTATGGCTCCTCCACCTAATTCAGGAGAGCCGGGGATTAATGAGATGGGGACTAGTAAGAAAGTCGCAAGTATAACAGTGGAAGCCCAAGTGTTACAACCTGCTAATTCTACTCAGAGAACTTTATGCTCTGGTCGACTGTCTGAATCACCAAACTTATTGATTGACTTAGAAGAGTCAGGGCAAACTAAGGACGATCAACTTAGTGAGCTTTCACAGCTAAACTCTGCAGCCATTGCAGAGATGCAGGCGTCCTTAACCTCTCTCCAATTTGCCCTAAAAATTCTCCTCAAATTATGCGGAAGAATACATGTGAATACAATCCTACAGCTGAATCTTCCCGCTCCGGACCTAGAGTATGAAGTATGCCCTGAAGAGGTGAAGGAGCCTCAGATTCCACCTAGTCCAATTAACGTTGAGGAGAACGAACATCTGACAAATGAGGGAAACACTCATCTGACTAAGAAACAGCGTAGAATGGCGAAAAGAGCTGCCCTAAGAAATGTTCCGGTAGAGGTGGCCTCTCCACTCCCAAACACAGCAATCCCACAACAGAAATCCAAAAAGGCAAGAAAAAGGGCACTAAAAAGAAAGAAAAACCGAAATAAAGGTCCGGGCACACTCACTAGCTGGATATTGGTGGAAAAATCTAAAGAAATTTCAGCTGTGAGTAATGCTAGCCAAGACTCTATCCTTACAGAAAACCATTCTATTGATAATCAGTTTTCCACCCCTCAAAGGAACAGCCCGAATAGAACACTTGAAAGCATGGATGCTGAAAGTGATACACCGGTTCCAGCAAGGAAAGAGAATAGAGAAGAAAACAAGATTTGCATTGTGAAGAATCTGAACCAGCAATGCCATGGTAAATGGCTCTCACGTACAGGCATGCTTGAGAAACTTCATCTAATACCTCAATTAAGAGTTATTAGATCTGAGGATTTCTCATTTGTAGAGCCTCTATGTACCACTAACCCTAATGTGACAGCACTACATTGTACGGTCCTGGCCTCGGCTCAGCTGATTCGTAAACATAGAGTCAATTTAGCGCAAGTAGGCTTGGGGGTAGATGTGAATCCTGATGATGTAGACCCTCTGATTAAAGAAGCTCCCAAGCCTACTAATACTGACAATAATACTAAACTACCTCCTCTTACTGGGAACCGAGTGCAAATGAGCGACATTCAGAATACTCTGAAATGGCTTGCAGAGGCCTTGCCCTCGGTTATAAATAAACCCTGAACTTGCTCATTGCTATCCTGGAACACCAGGGGCTTCAAACATATTACTGTAACTAATGGCTCGCTACCTTTTATTATGAACTACTCCTTTTTCCTATTAAAGGAAACCTGGCTAACTGCACCAATTATCATAGATGGGTATAAGTTGTACCATACTTTTGCTAAAAAAGGCCAAATGGGAAGACCTTTTGGGGGACTGATGATAGGTGTAAGTAAAACTATAATATCTAATGAAATCAATACTGATCTTGAGGATAACATTAATGCGGTGGAGGTGGTTATACCGATCAAAAATAATCAGATGAAACTCTTGCTGGTCAATGTTTATAATCCACACGATGCGTCAAAGAGTGATCTAATACAAGATAGACTACATGATTTGCTTACTGAGTGGACGAACGAACGCCAAAATAACCTCTTGATCATTGCTGGGGATTTTAATTGTTCTATTAAAGGGGATGGTGGTACAACTAACAATAAGCACTTACATCCGTATCCCCTTATGTCTCAGGATTGTAATGATGAAGAAGGGGAGAAGTGGTTATGTTTTATGAAGAGCTGGGACTTGGAATGTCTAAACGGTCGAACTATGAGTGACCGTCCAGGACATTATACTTGGAAAGCAGGTGCCGCTCGTCGCACTCTAGATTATTGTTTTACTAGCCCGGAGGTGGCATCCCTGGTTAATGACATGGAAATAATAGACAACGATTGGAGTGATCACAGCGGCCTGAGTTTAAGCCTGAAATGTGATTCTCTATTTCCTTTAACAATAGCGACAGGAAGCCTGTTGGTTAATCATGCTGGTTCACGATTAGTATGGTCTGAGAAAAACATAGCCAAAGCATGTCATGACTCCGGTGAATGGGACGCTGATTATCACACCATGTTTGTTAATCTATCAATAGAACATCTTGAAGGTTGGATTTATAATTTTACGGGTAAATATGCTACAAAAAAATCTTTACTTGCTATCAGAGAGCAGGGCTCGAGCAAGGGCTATGATAAGATAATTCGAGATGCTAAACGTACTCTGAGAAGGGAGATACGTAGAATCAGAGCCCATTCCCATTTAATTATGGATACACATACTAAGATCAGAGAGATAAAAAATAGGTATAGGGCATGGTTAAAATACTGGAACAGATCGAAGAAATTGGCAAACTGGCAAAAAACCGTGAAGACTATTTGCTCCAGAAACTCCCGAAATATCTGGGCACTTCTAGGAGAAGCTAGAGGGAGCAAGGTAACCCCCCAAATAAACCCGATTGATGCTGAGGAATGGGTTCATTTCCTGGAAACGCGTAATGGCATTCCAGCAGTTAACCCCGAAATTTTTTCAACCATCTCTCAAGTTCCTAAGCCGTTCCCTATCCACCTAGAAGACCTGATAGGTAAGATTGCTAAACTTAAATCCTCCAGAGCCCCGGGGCCTAACGGTCTCTCCAATCTACTTATGAAGAGTAACCCAGTTTTCTGGGCTAACTTTCTGAAAATCCTCTTTGAAAAAGTCTTAAAAGCAGGAATAATACCTGAGACCTGGCAGAGAGCAATCTTAGTGCCAATTTTCAAAAAAGGCAATAGATCTGATCCGGGCAATTACCGCTTGCTATCTATGCTAGACTGTTCTGGCAAATTATTTGCCTCCTTATTGTTACAGAAATTACAATCTTGGTCTGAAACGGAAGGGATTCTGGATCGCTTTCAAAGCGGATTCAGACCTGGATATTCTACTACTCACAATCTTTTCATCATGAATAGTCTTAGAGATAAAGCCCTACTTCCTAATAATCCGCCTCTGTATGCCTTATATGTAGACTTTAAGGCAGCATTCGACACGGTTAATAGAGAGAAGCTATGGAGGAAGCTTAAGAGACTGGCATGCCCTGAAGACTTGCTCTATTATTTGCAACTTCTACACTATAACACCACAGTTCAGTTGAGGCTTGATGGAAGTGGATCCTCAACTAGGGTGATAAAGCAAACAAGAGGGGTGAAACAAGGCTGCGTCACTGCACCCATGTTATATAATCTGTTCGTTTCCGATATTCCAGAGTATATTAGAGAGGTGAGTAACTGCCCTCCCAAGGTTGGCTCTCAACACTGCTTAATCCTGGCGTATGCGGATGATGTGGTTATTTTTGACCACACATTTAGCGGCATTCTACGCTCGGCAGAGCGACTTTGGAAGTATGCGGAGGAGAACGATCTCACAATTAATCACATGAAAACAGAGTTGATCCTCTATAGCCATGGCAAAGTGAGCCGCCCTAGAATGGTTGTAAGAGGACATGAAATTCAATATACCCATAGTTACAAGTACTTGGGAGTGGAATTCGACTCTAAGGGAAATTCCCAATCATGTGTACAATCCCGCAAAATAAAAGCAGCGCAACTTACCTCTATGATACATCAGTTCTCCCGTAAGAAGAGTGGATATTCCATGTGGGCAGCTCGCCAACTTTACGTCCAATGCCTGATACCCATGGTAATCTATGGACTGGAAGCCCTGGTTGGCCTCAATTTAGATTGGCTACAGACATTGGAAGGCCGCTTTTGGCGAAAGCTGCTGGGACTGCCACCGGGAATACCAATGGCGATACTAAGATTGGAGCTGGGTTTACCCTCTTTAAAAGCTCTGGTCTTGAAGAAAAGAGCCGAGATCTATATTAAGCTGCATACTAATCCGACTAATCCCCTTCTGATAATTGTGAAAGAAGACATTGTTAAGAATAAGCAGGCTCGTTTTGTTAGAGAAATGAATGCTCTATTTGAGACGATTGAATGGACCCCTAACTGGGAGGACAATTATATAAACCTAAAGTCCCAAATGGCTGAACGACTCAAAATTTGGGACTGGCAAGATAATTTTAGACATCTTGCGAGCCTCCACAGCTACGGGTTCATAACTCATGTTTTATACACCTTCAGAAGGGCACAAGGATATCTCAACCTTTGCCCCTCGGATAATCTAAGACGCTTTTTGTTACTCCTACGCATCAACCATTTACCTGTTCTAGCGGTGTTGGGCCCTGAAAAGGCCATCTCTAAAACAGAGCGTTTTTGCAGGATATGCAAGAATAAAGATTCATTAGAAACTGCAAGACATGCTCTTACACTATGTCCCAGTTTGGGTTCAACCTACATAAAACATTATAGCAGATATGTACATAATCTTGACCATATTAAGTCCAAAGATTTTTGGCTAACATGCATTAACACCTTGAATCCTAGCCTACATTTGGCCTTATATAGAGTTTGGTATACAGTTAAGGGAATACTTGAAATCTGAAGACTAGCCAATTTCTCTCAGCATCAATAAACAGTAAACGAGTGATT
Organism: Ambystoma mexicanum; assembly: GCF_040938575.1. NCBI lineage: Eukaryota > Metazoa > Chordata > Amphibia > Caudata > Ambystomatidae > Ambystoma > Ambystoma mexicanum. The sequence continues at coordinate 34,870,735 of NC_090921.1, forward strand.
ATATGAAATAATATGAAATTGCATGAAAGTTATCTCTAGGATAAGGCCTATGAAATTTGTAACAAAATTGAATATGATTTTAAGTGTTTTCCACTTTTAAATATTGAACAGTTGTTTAAATTATAAGAAGAAAATATTTTTCTGTTGATTTATGTGTAAAGTTTTTTTTGTTTAAAAACTGTATCACATTAAAATAAAATAAAATAAATAAGGCTCTTTGCTGTGATCATGACATTTGCAATGGCTCACCACTGCGGTCTATCATTCTTCTCCTTGATCTCTGTCCTACCTTTGCCATAGTTGATCACCTTCCTATTCTTTGAACCCACATCTTGGCTTTCATGGCATATGTGTGATTGGGTGTTGTCCTAGCTGGGCGGTCACTCCCTCTGCTTTATTTGGAATACTAGGAGCTCCTCTGTGAGCACCAACTGAGGAGTCCTGAGAGGTTCCGTCCATGGACCCCTCCTTTAAACACCTGACACCTCTTTTCTTGGCAAACCTATCTCCTCCTTGGCTTCTCATATCATCGATTTCCAAATGATACTCAGATCTTCTCCGGAAACCTCAAGTTGTTCTGTACTTATCTGCTATTCATCCCTAGATGGTTCTGCATCGAATGGTGCTCAACTCCTCTAACGCTGAAGTAAACCTTCTACGGGCCTCCGAGGCCTTCCTCATAGATCATTTTCTCTGTACCCCATCCCCATGGCCACAATACGCTGCTTCTCTTTAACGGCCACCTGAAACATCACCACTTCAGCACCTCCACTACTCGGCTGCCACGCTTATCCCCACTTACAGCCATACAATATGTCCCCATGTCACTCTCCCAAAACACTCATCACCATGCTGGACTTCAGCACACTGGATTGCTGATCCAGCCTCCTCATGCAATTCCCCCATATACCCTCCTCAACAAAGTATTAAATGGTATACCCTCTAAATCCTCCCACTAGTGTCACCCACCTTAGTGCTCATGGGTCAAATTCCTTCCTCTTGCACTAAAGCAAACCCATGTACTTGCCCTAACCCCGCTACTTAACCCTTCACACGCTATGCTCCCAGGTTCTCCTCCACCCACCCATCTTCCATATTGAGCTACCTCCTGCTCATCCACCACCACATCATCATAAGAACTCACTGCCCTCAGAAATCAAGGACATTCCTACAGGGACTGGCTTGAGATCACCTTCAATAACACCTTCTCTCCCAGGAGAGAGCCCTAGAGTCTTATAGTGCTGCCATTCCTCCCCAATAATCACCTACCACTGTCTGTCTTGTGCTGGTCCATTTACTGTGTCCATCCCCCGCCCACCACCATCCAGTTTGGTATATCAACAATCCTAGCCTGACTATATAAAGCACATATAAACGTGGATCATGGACAGCCATCAATATTCCCTTTGGCAAGAAACTACAGTTCAACATAGAATCCGACACACAAAGCCCTCTAGAGAGCCAATGAACAGAAATGTTGAAGCTGAGAATATGCTCAAACTCATCAAAATACACCTTAGAAATCACATCAGCAACTGATCTAGCACTGAGCACCACCCTGGAGACCTCAACATCAAAGAGAAGAATATTTTTGCGACATAATGGCCATCTGGTGAGGGTGGGGTAGCTCACATTTTTTTATTACATAAAAAGATGTGAGTAATTTTGTTCATTAAAGGGAACTCTTCTAGTCTAAATGTGTCATGCCAAAACATGTCCTATTGCTGTAACCAGTCTCCTAACATCACTAACGATACTAGCTCTGCAGTCGTACAGAGCAGGTTCAAAGGTCTCCTGAGCAGTCTTGACAGCAGCAAGGACACAAAGTTCCTGCAGGCAACGATGGGTTTTTAACTCTTTGTACTTCTGATCTAAATGATATTAAATTTTGTAATCTAGTGTCACGAAAACCAATCCATACAATCCATGCATGGGTCGGTATAGTGGCTGCTAGAATCACACAATTATAAAGCCCCAGCAATTTGATGTCACACTAGTGTCAGCTCTGTGATCAGGGATTGGATATGGCACGGCTGCTGTATATTGACTGACTGTCTCCACAGCTACTACGCGGAACAATACCCAGGATGCTGCTTCTTTGATTCTCCAGCAGTGAGGGTAACACCGTAACCCGGGAGGTCTCCTAGGAACCAGTGATTCAAAGACAGCACTGACATACCAAAGACACCTTTGCACCAAAGGCAATGACCACTTGAATCCCTCTGAAGTCAGCAGACATGGGAAGGTGGTGGAGTTAAATGTAGAGATGGACTAAAAGAAATGCCCCACCACCATGGTTTCTGTTAGGACATGCTTTTTCTTGTCCCCATTTCCTGTAGGTAAGGTACTCTGGGTGTGAGGATATAAGGCAAAGGGCACTTGTTAAAACAACCTGGATGGGACCTGTTACAGCAGGCTTGCTTTGGATCATGCCCCTGTAACATTTTGCCTTGATAAGAAGGGTTCTTTTTTTAGTCATCTTTGGGTCATCAACAGAATGAGAAGGATACACTTTTGGCCCTTTATTGGGAGTGCAAACCAATCCAAAGTCCTCTGCCAAGTGCCAACGATGTGAAGAATGTAAGGCATCCAAGGCCAGGGAGAGCTCTGCCCCCTAACCATCCACAGGGAACAGTGGGGGTAACAGCTGCTACACCAAGTCTTCACTGCTGGCTGCCCTGGAACCAGGGTCCTGCTCAGTGGAGGTGAAGGATCCCATTTAAGTGCCAGCCAAGTTGCCTAGATTGTATGTGCAAAGCTGAAGGACTCAACATCTCTGGAGCCACTGGATTGGGCTTCCCGGAAACCCACAAGCCCGGAAGCTGCTGGAATCCTGTTTTGCCATCTCAAGACACCTTCAAGCAGCCTTAGGACCCACAGTGCCGCATCTAGCACTCTTCTTAAACTTCAAACAACTTTCTTCATTTCGAGCCATCCAGACGCTGACCCGACTCATTGCCGTGGACCATCTCTAGCAACCCGACCACAGGCGCGACATTCATGGGAGCACCCATTTCAAGCTCCAACTCAACCTGCTGGAAGCCATTGAATTTGGTGTTGTGAACATTGACTAGAATGCTGTCCAAACCATTGGAAGACATTGTCTAGCAGTTTCAAACACTGAATCGACCCCAGGGAGCCTGCACTATTGAACAAAAACATTGCTGACCCCAGTGGGATTGCATCGTCTCGAAACGTCTTGACCTTAGCTCTACTACAGCAAAAATACAAGAAGCCAGTCTTGACACGGTCGATCTCCCAAAGACTAGAATAAAGGTACTGTGAAGATGCCCTGTGCACAGTCCACTTTTGGGATCATAATGAGTTTTAACCACCCCTTCTGAATCTTTTTCCTTCAAGAACATACCATTGAAAACTGACAGTTTCCTAATCAGATTATCTGAATACCCCCAGCGCATCAGCCCATTCTCCGTGTTTTCTCTACATGGGTAGTGATTTCTAGTTAGTTGATTGCATTTATGTTTAATTAAACGTTCAATTTATAGGACCTTGATTAAACATTCTTTTGTTTTAGAACCATTGAAGGTAAGTTGTTTTGTTTGCTACTGTTATCAGCTCACACTTCTGAAGAATACAGCTTGCTCTCAGCTCATGTTACCCAGAGAGATGAAGGAAGTATACCTGTCGGGCTGTGCCTGTTTGACCTTTACAGTTAGAATCACTAGTGGTTTAGTATTAGTGTGGGTCTTCAGCAAAGGTTGTTTAGCCACTACTCCTTGCTCTACTCCTGCAGAGCAGTAGTGATTTCATCACAACTTTCCTGATCTTAGGATTCAAACATGTTTTACAAAGCATTGCCACCTCGTTGGATGAACTATTACCCTTTAAATAGAACAAATCTGAAAAATACAGAGAAAAAGAAATAGGCACAACTGCCATAATATGAAAGCATTCTCTTAGAGGCCTAATCCTCAATCTAATATCCAGCCACGTGTTGGGCACTTGTTTTCAACTGGTCTTGTATCATGAGCAATTAGAAATGTCACGTTATATGCTACCAGACATGCATAAAAGTCACTTGGCCACTGGGATGAATATCAGTTGTGCATATGCACATAGGACAACAAACACTGAGATGTTATTTATCAATTGGCGATGACTAGTGGGGAGTATTCATTTTGTAGCCTGACCACGGTACTCGATCACCTAAATTATGGTTCCTAATTCATATCTACTTTCGCTCCCATCCTTTTTGATCTTTACTCTGCCCTTGATACGGTCAATCATGCCACCCTTAAAAATTGGCTCCGTGTTACCCTTGGCATCACGGACCTGGCACTGGACTGGTTGATCTCACACCCATCAGACCGACCTTCCCTGGTTCAACTGGGCCCTTTCCTCTCCTCCATCACACTCTCCACCTGTGGCGTCCCTCAGGGTTCTATCCTCTCGCTGTGGCTCGTCAACATCTACCTTGCCCCTCTGGCCCACTTGATCTCCACCTTCTCTCCCCACTTCAAGTGTTATGCAGATGACACGGAGCTCTCCTTCAAGCTTCCCTCCCCTTCCTCTCTCATTTCCGACTGTCTGAATGCTATTCAGGCATGGTGTGCTGCTAACTATCTCTGCCTTAATGCCAGTAAGACTTAAATCCTTCTCATTGGGACTCCTCCCTCCTACTCTCTGGCCACCCTCCATGGGTCCCCTCCCCTCACCCTCTTACTAGGCTCAAAAACTTGGACTCCTCTCTCCTCACATCACAGACCTTGCCAAGAAGGCCTTGACAAAAAGGGCTGCCTTTAGCTGCACCTCCTGAGAGGCATTCTCCCTTTCCTCACCTTCCCCCAGAAACTCAAGGGGCCTCATTACAGGCCCAGCGGTAACCGTGCCGGTGCTACCGGCGGGTTGCCGCCGGACCCATAAATAATTACCGGTGCCGGACTTCCCGGTGCTACCGGGAGAGTACAACCCCAGGGGCCGGAAAGTGAGGCGCCGGTAAAATGTAAGTTCCCGTTCCCATGAGTCCGTGGCTGCTGTGCCCGGCAGGGTCAGACCTGTCAAGGACGGTGGCTCCAGCAGGTAGACCTGTAATATGCCGATTCGGAAACGGTGCTGGTAAGCTTACCGGCACCCTTGTTTCCGGACCGGCAGGGTCATAATGAGGCCCAATGTTTCCAGAGCTCTGGTCCTCTCTAAACTGGACTACTGCAACAGCCTCTTCCTCAATTTGCCTTTATCCTCCCATCACCCCCTTCAAGTAATCCAGATAGGACTTCAAACCGTATCATTGGCCTCAAGCCCAGCATCTCTCCAGCACTAAAATCTCTCCAGTGGCTTCTTCCTCCCCCCCCCCCTGCTAATGCCTGCCTCTGCCGCAATGACTGGCTGCCTGGTCCCTTCTGGGTCCTACAGGGCACCAGGCCCTCCTCTTCCAGCCCATCCTACAGTTCCTTAATCTCCCTGCTCCCCCCCCTAACCTGCACTTGTCCTTCCGGGCCCTCTTCCCCTCACTAGCCTGGCGGGGTGGACATCCCTATCGAACCTGGTCCAGCCCCGCATTCGCACTTAAGATGTGGTTCTCACTCCCTGCATCCCCTGGCACTTGCCCACCTGGCCTCCCCTTAGCACTTGCCTAGCCCCAGGGACCCTCCCCCCTGCACTTGTGGGCCTCCATTCTCCTCCGCACTTCCCTCCCAACCTAGGATTATCGCTTCCCCGTCCTGCACTTCACCCCCTCACTACCCCCTCTTGCACTTCTTGTTTCTGCACTTGCACAATCTGAATGACACCAGGCCTAGTAGGACTATTGTTTTCTTCCCTATCCCCCCTCTTTTTCTCTTTTTCGTCTTGTAGTGTCTTGAAACACCATTTGTTGTATAGGCACGTTATAAACACCCAATAAAATAAAACATTTCCCACCTTACAACGTACCTCCAAATATGTGCATACAGAACCCTACCCATGGGAGAGATCAATCCTTGAATAGAGAAACCAAAAAGCACAGGCACACCTAGGCCACTGGTGCCTGTAAGGTAAGCATTACTATTTAGGAATATTTTAGAACCTATGTTAATTATAAGTGCTCACCTGTATAAGAGCTTTCCGTTCCCTCTTCACACATGCCTGGATCCTCCTCAGTCCAGTCTCTAGCTTTATTGTCCATATGATCATCACCAGAAGGCACTTTCTCTCTCAGTTTCTCGGTTGCTTCTTCCTGAAGTTCTCTAACCAATGGCTCCTTCTGTTTGACTCTTTGCCTCCCCTCAGACATATGGACACCCTTACCAAATGACTCTACATCTTCTCTAGTGCTTTCGTTCTCAGCCAACCCATGGTGAGCTCTGCCATATGCCTCCTCCGATGACTTGTGATGGGATAAAGGAGTTTTCAACTCTTGGGATATTAGACATGGCTCCCCAAAATCCATGAGCAGCCTATTACACTGCATCCCCTGCTCCCCAAAGGAGGCAGGCACACCTCGTGTTTGAATTGTCCTTCTCATTTTCATTGGACAGTGGCATGCTCTGACAGATGACTCCAAAATATGTCCAGTAATTTTACTCAACTCCTTAACTAAACACTTGGGAGTTCTCACAAATGGCTGTTCTGCCTTCATGCTCTTGTGGACTTTGGGTGGGGACTCCTTTGCCAAACCACTGCAGAGCCTCACACACGGATCCCCATTTGTTTTCTTGTGGACTCTGATCAATGGCTCCTCACCCAAAACCTCACATAATTCTACATTCGCCTCCTCCTCCATACAATGATTAGCTTCGCGGAATAGCATCTGACCAAAACCCTTGTATCCAATGCATGGTTCCACCTCAGTCACCATGGAAAGAGACGCACCTTGCTTTTTGACACTTATTCTGTCCTCTGAACATAGAGTGGAACTGAACAATAGCTTCTCCTCTGAGCCTGGGGAGTTTCTGACTGCTGCCTCCTGCCCATCTTGAATAATTAATTCCTCCTCCAAACTGCTGACAGATGACTTCGACTTCAAGTCACAGGGGTCTGTGACTGATAGTGTGGGTAGATGAGGTGGCAAAGCTATCTCTAGGGAGACCTCCACATCTTTAACACATGTCTGTTCGGTATTCATTTCCATGACTGTAGGCATCTCACACAGAGACCCTGAAAAGACAAAAATAGAAAAAGCCTTTAAATCAAAGATTACACTTGGTGAAATATCCTTCCACCTGACCAAAGGCTGGAATGCTATATTAGTGAAACAAAATATTACAAAAGCCAATAATCTCAACTACAGACGCAGTTCAAAGCCTAGTCTTGTCAGGAATTTATAGTAAAACAAACATACCTGGGATGTTGGACACAGGCATAGCAAGGAGCTTGCTTCTTCTTGCCAAAGAACTTATTGAGATAGCTTCTTCTGCAGGAAGAGTACTTGATCGCAGGGATACTGAAGAATCTGTTGGACGCTGTCCGCAAGAAAACCATGGGTCTAACCTGTATTTCTGATTTGGCCCCAGTCCATAACTAACTGCTTTTTGCTGTACTTGGGTCTCATCTTGCCCCTTCTCTTCAGGACCCAAAGGCTTAAGCTTGAGGATCTGATCTAGATCTTGTCTATACTTGACTACTGGTTGAGTACATGAACGATCCTCTGAGCTCTGTCCATCAATATATGTTCTCTGTTTGTCATGGCTTTGTTGTTGGCTCTGCCCATCATTAATCACTGGTTGCATGCACTGGTTTTGTTGGCACTGTACATCAGTAATTACCTGTTGTATACATTGCTTCGATTGGCTTTGATCATCAGTACTGACTGATAGTATGCACTGGTTCTGTTCTTGACCCTGCACATCAGTAAACACTTCTTCAAGACTCGGGCTTGGCTCACCTGCCTTGTCTGGGACAGGAGGTGAAGGACATACATGTAGATGACAGTCTCTGCCAGTTGCTGGTCTGACCATGTCCACAGACATTACATGTTTGTGTAGGTACTCTTGGCCCTTTTTTAGCCAGAGCTGTTCAATAATATGGATAACTTTAACGGGCATGTCCTCCATAGTAATCTGCAATTGATCCATTTTCGTCTGCAGGTGCTGTATTGTGGCTAAAATGACCCTGTTGGGGACATGCCCTGTAGCAGACACCGACTCACGGACCCTTTGAGTGCTTTGGGAAGAGCCCTCAGATATGGTATCTGACATTTGGAGCTTTCCAACATCTTCACATACTGCCCCTTTGCAGATGTCAGTCCCCAGCCTTCCAGAGTCTTCAGGTCGGAAGAAAAGATCAGGCTTGGCTCTTTCAGTAGATACACTACCAACAGGAATTGCTGGTGCTGTTCTGCCTGCACAACCAGAGGAGCGCTGTACTTTTCTGCTCTCCATTTAGACGTTTAGATGTCAAAGTCTCAAGGCCTCTGCAGAGGGATTAATGTACAACATTAACAAATCTGTAAAATTGTCTAAATATGTTTACACAGCACAGGGGTCTGGGAGACAGAGGGAATTTTTGCACCTTAAATTATAATTAACAATTGCTTTAAACGTGTGCTCACACTAAAATGTGCTCTTTCCTCTGACTGCTAAAATGTGGACGGATTGTCCATAAAAGAAAACTGCAGAAATATTGGTTAAAAGAAGTACCGCCCACCAAGTATCCCTAGGAGAGGCCAATGATAACAGCTCAATCCAAGGTTAAGAAACTATTAAAATAACAATACGGCCAAGTTTGGAAGAATAAATGGTATAATCTGCAAAGAAAGCAATGAAAGTGGAGATCTGGAGTTTGATGGGCACTGTTAACGTCCTGCATTTATCAATACCACCTCAACAATGCAGTGTCTGGCTAGCTAGATTTACAGGATATGTGCAGACTTCACCATGTTGTTGCCTTAGACCCTCATTGATAATGCAGTGATGGGGGGGAGGGGCTAGGTATTCACAAATATGGAGCTACCCAAGCTCCCTTTCACTCCACTGTTGTTGCTACTTTCATTACTGAGGCAGAAAAAAAGTAATAGCTTCGGTGATGAGCTGCAGCCCACACCGGTGGAGGCCAAGAACTGAATACCTGTAGAGCTTGAAAGAGCTATCAGATACAAAAACAGCTTGAACATGCTGCCAGTTAAATGGTACTAAACCTTTTCTAATTTCCCATTGCGAATAATATACCATTTAAGGGGAGCGGGGGTTGGGGGGTGTCCCCTGCTTCCCTTAAATGGTATAATGGGTGCAGGGGGTTGCGGTGGTGTCCCCCGCATCCTTTACATGATTGTGGCGGCAAAACCACAGCAGTTTTTACAGCGATATTTTGTATACACAGCCATTTTCGCCACGATTTTAAGACATGGAACCGATTCAAAGTATAATCCTTGGGCCATTATGCTTATTTATATTCCCAGAGTTAATGTCCCAAATGCATCAGTGTGCCTCAGGAGTCAAATGCTCCTATTATTTTGGGGAAAGTTAACTAGGCTCCAAAGATGTAGAACTGAGGTGAGGGGGTCCCTATACAGCCTGTGATCAGGTGAGATTTCATGAACGAGGGAAGCTTGCGCTGTGGGAGCGAGATTATATTCATGGTGTCGGAGGGATATGGGCAGATATGGGTGTACGTGGTGTGGGGGAGGGATGTAGGTAGGTATGGGTGCACATGATGTCGGGCGGGACATAGGCAGGTATGGGAGTGATGTAGGTGGGTATGGGTGCACGTAGTGTGGGGGAGGGATGTAGGCGGGTATGGGTGCATGTGATGTGGGGGAGGGATGTAGACAGGTATGGGTGTGGGGGAGAGATGTAGGTGGGTATGGGGGCACATGGTGTGGGGGAGGGATGTAGGCAGGTATGGGTGCACGTGTTGTGGGGGAGGGATATAGGCAGGTATGGGTACACGTGGTGTGGGGAGGAATGTTAGCAGGTATGGGTGCATGTGGTGTTGGGGATGTAGGCAGGTATGGGTGCACGTGGTGTGGGGAGGGATGTTGGCAGGTATGGGTGCATGTGGTGTGGGGGGATGTAGGCAGGTATGGGTTAACGTGGTGTGGGGAGGGATGTAGGCAGGTATGGGTGCACGTGGTGTGGGGGGAATGTAGGCAGGTATGGGTGCATGTGGTGTGGGGGGAATGTAGGCAGGTATGTGTGCACGTGGTGTGGGGGAGGGATGTAGGCAGTTATGGGTGCACGTGGTGTGGGGGAGGGATGTAGGCAGTTATGGGTGCACTGGTGTGGGAAGGGATGTAGGCAGGTACGGGTGCATGTGGTGTGGGGGATGTAGGCAGGTATTGGTGTGGTGTGGGGGAGGGATGTAGGCAGGTGTGGGTGCATGTGGTGTGGGGAGGGCTGTAGGCAGGTGTGGGTGCACGTGGTGTGGGGAGGGATGTAGGCAGGCATGGGTGCACGTGGTGTGGGGGATGTAGGCAGGTATGGGTGCACGTGGTGTGGGGGGATGTAGGCAGATATGGGTACATGTGGTGTGGGATGTAGGCAGATATGGCTGCATGTGGTGTGGGGGAGGGATGTAGGCAGGTATGGGTGCACATGGTGTGGGGGAGGGATGTAGGCAGTTATGGGTGCGGTGTGGGGGTGGGATGTAGGCAGGTATGGGTGCATGTGGTGTGGGGGTGGGATGTAGGCAGGTATGGGTGCGGTGTGGGGGAGGGATGTAGGTAGGTATGGGTGCACGTGGTGTGGGGGGAGGGATGTAGGCAGGTATCGGTGTGATGTAGGGGAGGGCTGTAGGCAGGTATGGGTACATGTGGTGTGGGGAGGGCTGCAGGCAGGTATGCTGGCACGTGGTGTGGGGAGGGATGTAGGCAGGTATAGTTGTGGTGTGGGGGAGGGATGTAGGGAACTATGGGTGCATGTGGTATGGGGGGATGTTGGCAGGTATGGGTGCACATGTGTGGGGGATGTAGGCAGGTATGGGTGCACGTGGTGTGGGGAGGGATGTAGGCAGGTATAGTTGTGGTGTGGGGGAGGGATGTAGGGAGCTATGGGTGCATGTGGTATGGGGGATGTTGGCAGGTATGGGTGCACATGTGTGGGGGATGTAGGCAGGTATGGGTGCACGTGGTGTGGGGGATGTAGGCAGTTATGGGTGCACATGGTATGGGGGATGTAGGCAGTTATGGGTGCACATGGTATGGGGGATGTAGGCAGATATGGGTGCATGTGGTGTGGGGGAGGGATGTAGGCAGGTATGGGTGTGGGGGGATGTAGGCGGGTGTGGGTGCACGGGGAGTGGGGGAGGGATGTAGGCGGGTATGGGTGCACGGGGAGTGGGGGAGGGATGTAGGCGGGTATGGGTGCACGTGGTGTGGGGGATGTAGGCAGGTATGGGTGCATGTGGTGTGGGGAGGGATGTAGGCAGGTATGGGTGTGGGGGATGTAGGCGGGTGTGGGTGCACGTGGAGTGGGAAGGGATGTAGGCAGGTGTGGGGGGATGTAGGCGGGTGTGGGTGCACGGGGAGTGGGGGAGGGATGTAGGCAGGTATGGGTGTGGGGGATGTAGGCGGGTGCGGGTGCACGTGGAGTGGGGAGGGATGTAGGCAGGTGTGGGGGGATGTAGGTGGGTGTGGGTGCACGGGGAGTGGGGGAGGGATGTAGGCAGGTGTGGGGGGATGTAGGCGGGTGTGAGTGCATGGGGAGTGGGGGAGGGATGTAGGCAGGTATGGGTGTGGGGGATGTATGCGGGTGTGGGTGCACGGGGAGTGGGGGAGGGATGTAGGCGGGTGTGGGGGCGATGTAGGCGGGTGTGGGTGCACGTGGAGTGGGGGAGGGATGTAGGCAGGTATGGGTGTGGGGGGATGTAGGAGGGTGTGGGTGCACGTGGAGTGGGGGAGGGATGTAGGCAGGTATGGGTGTGGGGGATGTAGGCGGGTGTGGGGGGAGATAGGCGGGTATGGGTGCATGTGGTGTGGGGGGATGTAGACGGGTGTGGGTGCACGTGGAGTGGGGGAGGGATGTAGGCAGGTATGGGTGTGGGGGGATGTAGGAGGGTGTGGGTGCACGTGGAGTGGGGGAGGGATGTAGGCGGGTGTGGGGGGAGGTAGGCGGGTATGGGTGCATGTGGTGTGGGGGATGTAGGTGGGTATGGGTGCATGTGGTGTGGGGGGATGTAGGCGGGTGTGGGTGCACGTGGAGTGGGGGAGAGATGTAGGCAGGTGTGGGGGATGTAGGCGGGTGTGGGGGGAGGTAGGCGGGTATGGGTGCATGTGGTGTGGGGGGATGTAGGCGGGTATGGGTGCATGTGGTGTGGGGGGATGTAGGCGGGTGTGGGTGCACGTGGAGTGGGGGAGGGATGTAGGCAGGTGTGGGGGGATGTAGGCGGGTGTGGGGGGGAGGTAGGCGGGTATGGGTGCACGTGGAGTGGGGGAGGGATGTAGGCAGGTGTGGGTGCACGTGGAGTGGGGGAGGGATGTAGGCAGGTGTGGGGGGATGTAGGCGGTTGTGGGTGCACGTGGTGTGGGGGGATGTAGGCGGGTGTGGGTGCATGTGGTGTGGGGGGATGTAGGCGGGTATGGGTGCATGTGATGTGGGGGAGGGATGTAGACAGGTATGGGTGTGGGGGAGAGATGTAGGTGGGTATGGGGGCACGTGGAGTGGGGGAGGGATGTAGGCAGGTATGGGTGTGGGGGATGTATGCGGGTGCATGTGGAGTGGGGGAGGGATGTAGGCAGGTATGGGTGTGTGGGGATGTAGGGGGATGTGGGTGCACGTGGAGTGGGGGAGGGATGTAGGAGGGTATGGGTGTGGGGGATGTAGGCGGGTGTGGGGGGAGGTAGGCGGGTGTGGGTGCACGTGGAGTGGGGGAGGGATGTAGGCAGGTATGGGTGTGGGGGATGTAGGGGGATGTGGGTGCACGTGGAGTGGGGAAGGGATGTAGGCAGGTATGGGTGTGGGGGATGTATGCGGGTGCATGTGGAGTGGGGGAGGGATGTAGGCAGGTATGGGTGTGTGGGGATGTAGGGGGATGTGGGTGCACGTGGGGTGGGGGAGGGATGTAGGCAGGTATGGGTGTGTGGGGATGTAGGGGGATGTGGGTGCACGTGGAGTGGGGGAGGGATGTAGGCAGGTATGGGTGTGGGGGATGTATGCGGGTGCATGTGGAGTGGGGGAGGGATGTAGGCAGGTATGGGTGTGTGGGGATGTAGGGGGATGTGGGTGCACGTGGAGTGGGGGAGGGATGTAGGCAGGTATGGGTGTGTGGGGATGTAGGGGGATGTGGGTGCACGTGGAGTGGGGGAGGGATGTAGGCAGGTATGGGTGTGTGGGGATGTAGGGGGATGTGGGTGCACGTGGAGTGGGGGAGGGATGTAGGCAGGTATGGGTGTGTGGGGATGTAGGGGGATGTATGCGGGTGCATGTGGAGTGGCGGAGGGATGTAGGCAGGTATGGGTGTGTGGGGATGTAGGGGAATGTGGGTGCACGTGGAGTGGGGGAGGGATGTAGGCAGGTATGGGTGTTTGGGGATGTAGGGGGATGTGGGTGCACGTGGAGTGGGGGAGGGATGTAGGCAGGTATGGGTGTGGGGGATGTATGCGGGTGCATGTGGAGTGGGGGAGGGATGTAGGCAGGTATGGGTGTGTGGGGATGTAGGGGGATGTGGGTGCACGTGGAGTGGGGGAGGGATGTAGGCAGGTATGGGTGATGTATGCGGGTGCATGTGGAGTGGGGGAGGGATGTAGGCAGGTATGGGTGTAGGGGGATGTGGGTGCACGTGGAGTGGGGGAGGGATGTAGGAGGGTATGGGTGTGGGGGATGTAGGCGGGTGTGGGGGGATGTAGGGGGATGTGGGTGCACGTGGAGTGGGGGAGGGATGTAGGCAGGTATGGGTGTGGGGGATGTATGCGGGTGCATGTGGAGTGGCGGAGGGATGTAGGCAGGTATGGGTGTGTGGGGATGTAGGGGGATGTGGGTGCACGTGGAGTGGGGGAGGGATGTAGGCAGGTGTGGGGGATGTATGCGGGTGCATGTGGAGTGGGGGAGGGATGTAGGCAGGTATGGGTGTGGGGATGTAGGGGGATGTGGGTGCACGTGGAGTGGGGGAGGGATGTAGGCAGGTATGGGTGTGGGGGATGTATGCGGGTGCATGTGGAGTGGCGGAGGGATGTAGGCAGGTATGGGTGTGTGGGGATGTAGGGGGATGTGGGTGCACGTGGAGTGGGGGAGGGATGTAGGCAGGTATGGGTGTGTGGGGATGTAGGGGGATGTGGGTGCACGTGGAGTGGGGGAGGGATGTAGGCAGGTATGGGTGTGGGGATGTAGGGGGATGTGGGTGCACGTGGAGTGGGGGAGGGATGTAGGCAGGTGTGGGGGATGTATGCGGGTGCATGTGGAGTGGCGGAGGGATGTAGGCAGGTATGGGTGTGTGGGGATGTAGGGGGATGTGGGTGCACGTGGAGTGGGGGAGGGATGTAGGCAGGTATGGGTGTGTGGGGATGTAGGGGGATGTGGGTGCACGTGGAGTGGGGGAGGGATGTAGGCAGGTGTGGGGGATGTAGGTGGGTGTGGGGGGAGGTAGGCGGGTGTGGGGGATGTAGGCGGGTGTGGGTGCATATGGTGTGGGGGGAATGAGTCTGGGACGTGGATTAGGGTTCACCTTTTGTAGTGTGTGCAGCTGCTTGTGTGGTTGGGCGGGTGTTAGTGGAGATATTTGGAGATGGTTCCGCTGTTGGTGGAAGGACTGCGAGTCATGGTGTTTTTATGAGGGGTAAAGAGTGAGTGAGAAGTGTCTGGGGGGGCTTGTGGGGTTTGCGGGGGGAGGCCTAGGAGAGGGGGGGTTCCTTACCGGAAAGGTATCAGCCTTCTCGGTGACGTCAAAGGGCCCTAGCCCGCGGAAAACAAAGGAACCGGAAGTGCAAAGGTGAGGGGTGGATGTTCGGCGGCATTACTTCCGGTCGGCAGAGACAGCACAGGGCCTGGAGAGTCCGGGCGCTGGGACCGGAAGCTGCGCCAGGGGTTTCGACCGCTCACTTCCGGAAGCCAGCGGTTGCCAGAGGGGCAGTTTCACGCACACGTGGGCTACTCCAAATCCCATTCTGCCGGAAGTTTCGGGGGGGGGTGCGAATTAGGGGTGTGGGGGCTACTTTGGGTACGTTTTCACGGCAATAGGAAAGGTACTTCTGGGTAACATTAGTCGTTTTCATTTGATTTTAATGAAAGTTTCCTTTGAAACTGCTTCCCTCCAGGAGCAGCCTCCCCATTCCCCAAGTCCTGCCCTAAGAACATTCCTTGGTGGTCAGCAAGCCCTTTCTCATGCATGATGTCTGGGAGGAACTGAAAAACTCCAAAGCACAACAGACCACTAGAAGGTTCAAGTTAATTGATTTTTGTTGAAAGTTAAGAATAATTAGGTAGACATTACAGCAAGTTGTATGAAAAGTGAAATACATCATAGTAAATATGATAATTGATGACTCTTCCCTTACCGTGTTGTGGTGAACCAGCCCGTGCCTCGGGCCGCCCCGTACAATCACACACATGCACACAAGGAGACAAGTGGACACATGTCTGTAGCTGTCGGGGTCCCGGCGGCAGCTGCCGCACGGACTGCCTTTATTACATCCGCGCATGCGCGCCTTCAATCAAAGACGTAACATCCCTCCTTTTCTTTAAACAGAAAAACCAACATTAACATTACAACTGTAAACTGACTGTAAACATGGGTCGCTGACCTGACTCAGGCATCGGCTCAGTCTCCTGAGTCCAGGACGTAGTCCTTCAGACGGGCAGGTAGTTTGCGACCCTGTCACACCGGGTACCGGCTGCTACTCCTCGGTCGGCAGTGGTGTCCCGTCATGTGGTGGCATGTCTATCGGTGCCTCAGGTTCAGGGGTCTCCGCTCTCTGGTGGAGGAGCCTCTTCCAGTTCTTCCGCTCGGTCTGAGGCTCCTATCTTCTTCAAGTAGAACTTGTTGCGGGTGACTGTCCCTCTCTCGCTGGCAGCAGTTATCATGGACCCCTTTACATGTGTGACGGTCCACGGATGTGGCTCATAAGGAAGCGACAGCTTCCCTTCAGACCGGCGGTTCCTCACAAGTACCGAATCTCCTACTGCTACCTCCTTCTCTTGCAGGCCTCTCCTCACGCTCTCTTTCTCGTTGCGGGCGGCTGTCTCCTGTTGGACCTTGTCATTGTCAATTACCCTCGGCTCGCAGCCCTCCACTTCCGGAATAAGCCCTCTCGAGCAGCATCCAAACAAGGCTTCAGCCGGGGCGACGCCTGTCGACTGGTGTGGTGTTGTTCGGTATTCCCGGAGGAACTCAACCAAGTTCTTTTTTAGTTCCCCTCCGCCGTTTGCTGATATTCAAAAGACTTTGTTCAATGTTCTCAAGAGTCTTTCAGCCTCCCCATTTGAACGGGGCCAGAGCGGAGATACTTTTACGTGCTGAATTCCCTTCTCCTTCATGTACTGCGCAAACTGGTTCCCCGTGAACGGTGGGCCGTTGTCCGAACACAGGACTTCTGGGAAGCCATGGGTGGCGAACATCTTGTCTAGGGCCAAAATGGTGTGGTCGCTTGCTGTTGAGTCCACCAGCTCCACCTCCGGATACCTCGACCATTGGTCGACTACAGCCAAAAAGTACATGCCCCTCCCGGTTGATCCGAATTAGGCGTGGACCGTGCCCCAGGGGTTTTCGCTTCTTTCCATGGAGTTGATGGGTGGCGCTCTTTCCACCGGGCTCGCTGCTTGACATGGCAGGCACCTCCGCACGTGCAGTTCTACCAGGCTTTCAAGGTCGGGAAACCAGACTTTTGGTCTCAGTCGCGCCTTTGTCTTTGCGACCCCCTGATGGCCGGCGTGGGCCAGTTCCAAGACCCTGGCTCTCAGCGCTTGTGGGATGACAATATGTCGCCCACGCAGTAGTAACCCATCCTCCAAAATTGAGAGTTCATCTCGCACTCTCCAGAGAGCTTGAAGGTCTCTCTGGGCCCTGTCCTCTCGCCTGGTGTTGTTCTGGAGTACTTCCTTCCACTCCCCACTCCGTATCGCGGCTTGAATGATCTTGAAAACTTCGTCAGCTGTTGATTCTTTGGCTACCGCTTCTCTCGACAGCACCACAGGCATTGCACTCTCAATGATGTGAATAAACACTTGACACTCTACCAATTCGCTGGGACCTTGCCCCCTCTCATAGTTCGGATGGCGGGACAAGTAGTCCGCTGGATTGTTTATCGCAGGCCGGTACATCAACTTCAGCCCATACTCGATGCGAGCAAGCATCCAGTGCTCGATCCGAGGTGGAGGCTTCGACGATACTCCTGCTAGGATTGGCAACAGTGGTTTGTGGTCCGTCACAACTGTTACCGGTTTCCTAAGGATATACAGGCGAAAGTGCCGGCACCCCCACAAGATCGCCCACGCTTCCCTCTCGATCTGCGAGTAGCGTCTTTCAGTGTCCGTGAGGGCCTTACTCGCGTAGGCAATAGGGCGCATGTCGCCCCTGGCGTCAGATTGCATGAGCACCGCTCCTAGTCCCACCGGGCTGGTGTCAACAACTATCTCCGACTCTGCAGTGGGCTTGAAATATGCCATCGTGTCCTGGTCAGAGAGCGCCCTCTTGATCTCCAAAATTGCTTCCTGTTCTTACTTCTCCCTGACCCATGTGGCATCGTTCTTTGTCAGAGCCCGGAGTGGTTCCGATAGGGACGCCAGACCTCTTATGAATCGGCCACAGTAATTGACCATCCCCAGAAAACTGCGCACTTCTGTGGGAGACTGGGGTGCGGCGGCCTCGCAGATGTCTTTTATTTTCTCTGGGTCTGGCGATACCCCGCTCGCATGGAAAATGAATCCAAAGAATCCAATACGATCCTTAAAGAATTAACATTTCCCTCGATGCAGGGTGAGGCCTAGCTCTTTCATCCTTTGCAAGGTGGACTCCAACCGCTTCATGTTTTCGGCCTGGGACGCTGCGAATACTAAGATGTCATCGCTCATATTGAGCACGCCCTTCAGGCCAGCCAGCGCACCTCTTATGGCATTTTGAAAGACTTCAGCGGCCGAGGATACGCCAAAGCTGAGACGCTTGAACTGGTAGAGGCCCTCGTGAGTGGTAAAGGTGGTTATATACCTCGAGTCCGGGTGAAGCTCTAGCTGGTGGTACCCTGACGTCAGGTCCAGCTTGGAGAAAACTTTGGCCCCTTGTAACTCCCCGACAATGTCGTCCAGCGTGGGCGTTATATGCCTTTCCCGTTTGATGGCAGCGTTCGGGAGTCGCATATCTACACAGATGCAGACGGCTCCAGGCTGTTTAGGTTTCGGCGCCGCGATAATGGGTGAGACCCAGGGAGTTGGCCCCTCCACTCTTTCAATGATGTCCATCTCGACGAGTGATTGAAGCTCCTTCTTGGCTTGTGCCTGGAGGTGGAAGGGTATTCGTCGATGTTTTAGCTCTGTGGGCCGAATGGTGTCGTCGATGTGCAAACACACTGGGGCTGCCTTCAGTTTGCCCACTCCCTGAAAAATGCTGGAGAATTTGTCGAGAAGCCTATCGACGTCCACTTGGTACACCTCCAGCGCGAAGTGCACAATGTCTAATGCCTCCGACGCGGCGCAGCTTAGCAGCGAGTGCGGGCTGACGTCGATGACGAAGAATCTGGCTTTGATGGTTTTGGTCCCACGGGTCACGGGCGCCACAAACACACCCTGAATTGGCAGGGGTGTGTCACCCCCAAATGTGAATATTTTGGCTTTGGACTTGTCCAGCGGGGGTGGACCTATAATGGCTTCGTAGTGCTCAGTGGCCAGTACACACACCAAAGCCACTGTGTCAATTAGTACTTGTGTAGGGGCACCTTGAATATCCACGACACATGTGGGCTGCCACCTCTTCTTTGCTCCCGTGGCTATATTTGAGATGAAGAAGATTTCTTCCTCTTCTTCCGCCTTTGGGTGTCCTGCGAGGCAATGCTTCGTTGCCTCCTGAAGCCGCCTCCACTTGCCCTCGCTGGCCCCCTGTGCGTGGTCACTGGGGCAACCGCTCGACACATCCTGGCATAATGTCCTGGCGTGTTGCATCTCCCGCAGACTCTAGTTTTCGCCGGACAGTCTTTTGAGTGTGGCAAATCATACCCACAGTACTGGCACACAGCCAGGTTGCCGTGTGTAGGTGTTGCCTCTTGGCGTTTCTGGCTCCAGCGAGATTTTGATGAGGCTTGTCTCCCCACTGCAAACGCCTCCTCGCTTTTGCCTTGGTGCACTGCAGCATCCATTTTCGCCCCTCTACTCTCAGTGAGCTCATACACTCTGCCATTGTCCAAAATCTGTGTCAATGTCATACCTGGCTCTCGCAGGATCTGCCTTCACAATTTGCCAGAGCTGTAGCCTTGGATCAATTGATTACGAATCATGACTTCTTCGTTGTCCACCTGCAGGTGCTTGCTAACTGCCTCAGACGTAGGCAGAATTGGTCGAGAGATTCATCATCATGCTGTTTTTCCCCGCACTTGAGAAATCTGTCGAAGTCAACATTAGATAACGGAATAAAATGATTGTGAAGCGCCGTTTTGACAGCCGCATAAGTCACTACCTGCAGGTTCAGTGATTCGTAGATTCGCAGCACATCCGTACCTGCCGAATAGAGTAGTGTCGCCACTTTGGTGTCATCATCGGTCTCCCCAGTCGCCGCAAAAAACATGTCTAATTTCTTTATCCACAGGAGCCATTTGGGGCCCAGTTTTGATGGTGGACCAGAGGCATCAAACTCCTGCATTGGCTGTAATGAGCCATGTTGCCGTCATGTCGCTCTTGCTGTCGTGGGTGCTTCGCCATCGCTGTCTGCCATTTTCACAGGTCGCACTGGCACCTCCTTGTATTCTGGAGGCCGCAAACCTGATACCACACAGCCTCAGACGTACCTCGCTGTGTAGGCTGCACCTTGTTGTGATGGGCGTCGGCCCTGGCACTTGCTGTGGATGAGGATCTGGATGGCTCTTCCAGCTCCGAGCCTTGAAGAATGTCTTTTCACCAGTTGTGTCTGTAGTTCTCTGGATCAGAGGACCACATGGGTTCCAAAAATGGAGGAAATGGAACTTCCTTAGCACGTGGGCAGCGCACGAGCACCCTCGCGGGCCGCTACTGCCACATGTGCTAGAAATTCAAAATGGCTGCCATCACTCGTGTCGGGTCCGAGTTGCTTTAAGGGTAAAGATCCGTGATTGACACGCTTGCGCGTGTCAGAATGTTCCCCTTTCCGCATCCGTGCTCGTTGCCAATGTGGTGAACCAGCCCGTGCCTCGGGCCGCCCCATACAATCACACACACGCATGCACACAAGGAGACAAGTGGACACACGTCTGTAGCTGGCGGGGTCCCGGCGGCCATTGCTGCACGGACCATCTTTATTATATCCGCGCAAGCACAGCCCGGAACAAGGCTTGCGCATGCGCGCCTTCAATCAAAGACGTAACACGTGTCGTGTCTGTCCTCCCCTGTTTGTCCCAAACCATGCTATGGTTTTACTTCATATTTTTATAAGGTTTATTATATTTAATATTGTATGTAGTTACATACAGACCACTAGAAGGTTGACTCTGCCTTTCATCCTTCCCAGGTCCACAAAGTCACTAACAATTTCCACTGGGTAAAAATAATAGTGTATGTATATATGTGCTATGTAAAACACTTTGGATCAAAGCGCTATATACATATCAATTTATTATAATGCATTATACCAAAAAGTGCCAATTTCCAATTCAGTTACAGTAACTATAATAAAGTTCCATTAGAGGAAGGTTTGCATTATCTCAATTGTCAAATGTTCTATTTTTACAGTAATATGTTTGTAGTTTAAAATGCTCCTATAAGGATTTACATGTTTTTAGGATGCTGCAATTTGTGTATTTAGCAAGTAAGCGCTATAAATCAGAATAATTGTAGGCTTTGAAATCCAGACGTTGTCATAAATCGCTGGGTGCGCCCCTTTTGGGCCTCATGGTCTTTGTCACAACGGACTTAAACAACTAATACCTCCAATATGGCCGTCCAACAAATTCTCTTCTCGCTCCATACGCTGGACGTAACCCTTCTCTATTTCTAGACCACGCCTTCCACGGCTCTGCGCGTCTCAATGCTATAGCGATTAGCGACCAGACGTGTGCTCCGTAGCTCGCCTGTTCTTCTCCTTTCTACTCCGCTATCCCTTCCTCGAAACCCTCCCCCCTTCTTCTTCCTCCTGGATTCTAGTTCTAGCGAACTTACCTTGCCTCCTGGATTCCTGGATTCGACCTCCCGGAAAACTGAACGCATTCCGGATTCGGCAGAGACACGGGCCACCTTCTTCAAAACCGATCCATCCGAAAGAAGGCAGCCTCCAAGAACACCGGAAAAGAACGGATTCAGGTGAGAAGGGGGGAACTCCTTGACAGACGTTCTATAAAGCCTGGCGTGTGTGTGGTAAAATCCTTAGATTGCATATTGGGTTAGAACCCTTGCCTCACTGTTTATCCAAATAGTGAAATACTGGACAAATAAATTAATCTCATTCCGATTAACAAAAGAAAAATCAGAGTCCTTAATACGTGATTACATTCATATCACGTGAAAATGTAATATGCAGCAGATGTAATGCTTTTAGAGACAAAATGGCAGACCCTCATGCTGCTCTCTTGGTGACCCCCAATGCCGCCAACTAAAATTGCATTATTGTTACATTGCCCCAACCTCAGTCCCATTTCACTTGATTTGAGAGGCAGATACATAGTCTCACCCGCCATTCAGTGTACCAGAGCTCTGTGTATAGCAGTGGTGCTTGGAGGCGCCTCCCTGCTGCCAGTCACAGACATTTCTTGGGATGTCCATTGTCCAGATAGGTGAGAATAAGTGAAACTCTTTTCTATGCCCTGTTATATCTTTTAGAATCTTGCACAGCATGCCTTCTGCAATTGTCACGGTGTGTAAGAGCTTCAGGAACTACATGAGGTGGGGTAGGGAACTCATTTAGTAACAAGTAGGAGCAGGGCAAAGTTGCTTTAGTACAATGTTGATGTGTGCAGATCTGAAAAGATATGGCTCTCTGTACGGAGATAGTTTTGTTATTTTGTGAGCTGTCTGCAGCAGTGGTTAATGTGCGCTCTAGATTATTGACGTAGTTGTGTTGGATTATCTGTTGTGTCTGCCAGAGCAGTACTTAAGGAGTACACAGACTTATGTTGGTGTGTCTGTGGTGGGTTGGTGCAGCGTTTAGGAAAATTCTGTGCACCTTCTGGTGGTGTACATCCATTGTGTAACCTGTGTTTCGGTGGAGGAGTTATGTGTTGTCTGTTAGAGTGGGATGTAAAATGATATTATATGGTAATTGCTGCCCTCCATTTCTCTATTTCATGCCAAATTTGATTGCATGGACAAACTGTGCAAGCATTTGAGTTTTACAAAGAGCACTTTGGGCAGCACACAGAACAAGGTAGCGTGTTGCTTCTTCCCCCGCCTCCCACCCCACTGCCTCCTTTTTGCATGCAGCGAGAGTACCACTAGCTCTTTCTCCCCGCTTCTACAATGAATATATCACAACATACCCATAAATTATTAAAGCAAGGAAGTCTAAAGAATTTTGAGAACCAACATTTACATTCCAAACCTTATAAAAACACAATTGCCTATGAGCCATTTGTGGGCGCCGGGTATAAGGGATGAAATCCCCGGTTTAGAGGGGAATCGGGCTTGGTTTGAAGGGGGACTGGCTAGAGTGGGGCAACTGTGGTGGGAAGGTACATTTATTTCAATCCAGGACTTGGAAAGAGCTTTCAATATAGGAAGACTCTCAATCTTCTCCTACTTACGGATCAAGGGGATTCTTATGGAAGTCACAGATACAGGGAGAATTGACGCAGACTGAGAAAATATTAGATATGTATTTAGATGTGAAATGTTTGATTTTGGCACTGTCTGGGGCCCTGGTAGCGTCTTCGGGTAGTGGAACTGAAGGCTTCTGGTGCAGATTTGAAGAGGGACTTTGGTAAGGAGATCGATGAAGGATTGTGGCCGATGATGTCTCGTAGAGCGTTTAAGACATCTGTGTCATTTAGATATAATCTCCACGGGATCAAGCTTCTTCATTGTGGGCAGTATGACCATGTCCGCCTTTCTAAAATGTTTGATGGGGTCAGCCTGTATTGTTGGCATGTATGCAGGGAGCATGCTACGTATTGGCATATGTGATTGGCTTGTGACAGAGTGAAAATGTATTGGAGTGGAGTGAGGTGTTGGGTTGTGTGAAGGAGGTGGAGGAGATGGGACGCCCCTTCGACCCATGCTGGTGTTATTCGGGCTGGAGGAGAGGGATGGTGAATGCAGAAGTTTGCTGCATGTTATATTTTTTATATTATGTGATTCTCTCACCTGTGTGTCTGGGCCGCTTGGCAGAACGCATTGCAGGCAATCAGTGATGTTCTCTCGCTGTGAAATCTCATGTTTCAATTGTCTTTCTATGCACCTGATTTTCACTTTTCGATATAAAAAAAGTAGTGTTACACTTATGCAAATCATATTTTCATACTTGTTAACCCTACTGATTTAGGCAGTAGGCTACTGCTTTTTAAGCAATCCTACCGCCTACAGATTTGGGTGACAGATCCTACTGCCTTTTCCAGTGGCAGGTACTTTGTGACTCTAAGGCAGGCTGCCACACATTCATTTGTCTGTCTGTGCGGTGTGCGGGTAGTGATTCATACATGCCAACCCTCCCGATTTAGGCGGGAGACTCCCGACTTTTCTGTGAGAAACATTGCTTTTTCTCACGTTCTGCCACCTAAGATAATTTCCCGCGCCAATACATTCCTATGGGAAAAACGTTGTCTCCCGATCTTCTCTCTCAAAACTACCTCTTAGGTGCGTCTGAATGTTGGCATGTATGGTGATTACCTTGAGTGATTGGCTCAGATCAATCCAGTGACCTGACAGCTGAGTGACTCTGTCCCACACTCTTGCTGGGACAAACTTTAGGTGAACCACCAGTGAAGGCAAGTGGCAGAGTGTACCACCACAACACAGCATCTGTCTATCAGACGGAGGAGGGTATCAGTCTGTCGTTCCGTATTCAACTTGCACTGCAGGAATACATATGTATTGCCCAGGCTGCTGCTACGGAGCAGTGTCAAATGTTTCCTACCAGCTCTGTGTGATTATCTTCTGTGAAGTTAGGTAATTGGATTTGGTGTTAATTTACCATTCAGAAGTATAGATTTTAAACATTTGTACATCTTTCCATGTTGTGTTGTTTGAAGGGTTGTGTATTTTAGAATGCTCCAGTGGTGCCACCAATGTATGTTTTGTATTTTCCTGTGATGTCAGCATTATTTTTGAAACTTGAAAAATCCTACATCTTTTTGGTCACAGAATATTGGCAAGTATGTACTTTGAACAGAAAACCTAGTCCCATGCAGAAGTGTGTGGTTTGGCTACCTTTGGGCTAGTTCCTCACTCCATTTGGGCTATAGATGGCTTTCCTTTTCTGGCAACCCTGATAAAGATTCCCATTTACTTCTGGTGTTGAAGACTAACTTACATTTCCTGCTAGACACTGTTCTTCCCTTCTGGTGTTAAAGGCTTGGTTTTATTTCTGCAGGGGGTCCCACTGTTGTCCTCTGTAGAATAGGCTCCATGTGAAAAAGAGTGCTTAACACAAGTGTGCAGTTACTCTAAGCACATCGACTTGTACATTACATTTGCAGACTTTGGATCAGAACCTGATGAGACTCTTAGAGAAGCACTGGGGGAGCACTGTTACCCCCTAGCCTTCCTAATGTCCAGCGAGCAAACACAAAACGGTAGGAAGAGAGAACGGGGCCCACTGAGGTGAACAGGCATGGGATGGAGGATAGGCAGTAAAAGGGAAGACAGGGTAGGAGAGAGATCAATAACTGGGAGGAGAAAGAGCAAAATAAAATTAAGGAGGAAGAGGGGGTGGGGGTCAGCGAGACTGAGGCAGATAGCACGGGAAAGAGACTGCAGAGACAGTTGGAAGGAGATACAGAAAAGGAGAGATAGTAAGACAAGGGGCAGCAGTAGCGTGAAAAGAGACAAGGGATAGGATATAAACAAAATGGGCAAGGGATCTCAAAAGAGATTAGAGTTAGCATGCAGTATAGAGAAAGAATAGAATGGAAGGAGAGAGAGAGAGGGAGAACAACACACAAGGAGAGAAAGAGAGGACGAATGAGTGAAATGGAGAATGACAGGGAGAGAGAGCAGGCACAGAGAACAGGTATAAGAGGGTCAAAGATTCTACGAGAGACAAGACAAGTTGAAGAGAGCAAGGGACCAGGATGGAAAGAAAGAGAAGAGCCCTACAAAAGAGAGAATCCATAAGGAGAGGAGCATAACTCAAGAGAAAGACATACATGTTATTCAGAGGAGAGACAGGAGCAAGGAAACACCCTGGAGAGTGAAAAAGACGATGAGACAGCGTATGTGGAGGGACAGATAGTAGAGAGAGGGGTGCATGGAGAAAGAGTGAAGGTTGGGGTAGGCGTTTAGACAACCACATAGTTTCCATAATGTCAAGATATCTTTGTTAGAGAATCTGTTTGATACCTCACACCTTCCTCTAAGCAAATGATCAGGATCACAATACTCCAGGAGCAGGCCCTCTACCCAACCGTTTGCACACAAGCATGCCTGGCAAATTCCCTCAATTGGATGGTGTTACCTTCCTTGGAACTCATTTTTTGTATTATTTCATATCAAACATAACCACCAAATGCCCCCTCTCCCATGCCTCTGTCCCCTATTTCTTCCCTCGCCCCCTCCCCAAACATGAAGCTTCAGGGAAACCACCACTAAACCTTTCAGCCAAACAACAGTTAACTCTAGATTATGTTCATACCTTTCAGTCGCTGTGGACAAAATGGACAAATAAAGTAATTTTAAAAGAAGGTTAACACCGGCTCCCATTCAGAGAGGAAAGCCGGAGAACAGAGGCGTAGCCAGGATTGTCTAACAAGTGGGGCCTGAAGCTAATGTATTTGGGCTCACTGCAGGGACATTAACTTTTGTAAATGGCTATAGAGTGCTGCTGAGTGGGCATTCAGAGTTTGGCCCGCTCTGGCCCTACCCTGTCTACACTTCTGCCACATGATCCTGTTGCAGTGAATAAGTAACCCATTACATTGCCACAAAATCCCATCTTTTTCGTACCCAGTCATGGAACGTAGTAGCTTCCTCGTTCTTCCATTTCTCTGCTGTAATTTTGAATCCCAAAAACTTCTCTATCTTAGGACAGGTCCACCAGATGTGTAGCCAGTTCCCTCGGGCCAAGCGACCTCTCCAGCATTTGAGTGATGACTGGGGAAAGATAGCGTGTGTTGGCATTAGCGTGTAGTGCCATTGTGTCATAACCTTGTACCACATCCCCCTCAGTTGTATATATCGTGTCAGTTTTGGTATGTTCCTCCACTGCTTATCACAACTCTCCCGGGAAATGGGACCATTATCAACTTGTATAGGGTAGAGATTAGATTCTTAGTGCTGGCTGGCATCACAAGGAATTTCCCAAAGTGGGTAGGTGCCAGAGAGGCCACAGCTTTACTTTTGGTTTCAAGGCCCAGTGTGGTAGTTGGCAGTAGAGGAGGCATTCTCTCTCACCAATCAGGAAGGTATGTTTACAATCTTTGAAAGATCTCAACGAGGACCCTTGAAACATATCTCTTAGTTGACAACAACCCACCTTCCACCACTGTTTGAAAGCGTTCACCCCCCAAACCTGAGGATTCCTAAAGAGAGGTGTAAAGAGCAAAGGGTGGGATGTTGCTCCATATTTCCTAATTAACAACTCCCATATTTCCCCAACTAGTCCTGTGATTCTGGTCAAATACATATTATTGGGCCTGTCAGTTTTGTAGAGCAACAGGACTTTGTCTAATGGTTCACCTACGATAGCTCTTTCCATTCTAATCCACGTCTTACTGTTATCTTTAGGGAACCATTCTGTAATGACGCTGATCTGCGCAGCCTGCTAATATGCCAAAAATTCAGGAGAGACAAACCACCCTTATTTCTTGGGAATGTCAAGAGTTTTACTCAAAATCAAGTTCTTTTATTATTGCATATGACTGCAGATACCAATTTGATAAGGGGTTTAAAGAAGGATTTGGGTATTGGAATAGGGAGAGCTTGGCAGGAATAGAGAACCTTTGTAATTGCACCCTTTTTGGCAGTTGCAGTTACCATCCTATCCAGCTATGAGATGGACAGGGATCCTCAACCAGGGAGATCACGCTTAATTTTACATAGAAGGTTGGGGAAGTAAGCAGTACATTGTTTCTCTAAGGAAGTGGTGAGTGTAAATCCTTGGTATTTGATGACCTCTTTAGCCCATGTAAAGGGTGAGGACAACCTGGATTGATGTAGAACCTGCCCCCTCAGCGTTAGAGTGAGGTCTCTGACTTGTCTGTATTGACTGTTAGGCCCACACCTTCCCCAAAGGTGTCAGATTTTATTTGAACTGCTGGAAGGGAGTCTACTGGACCTGTCATGGACAGGAGCATGTTGTCATCGAAAGCAGAGACCTTATGTTCTCCCCCGAATATAATGCCCTTTAACTCGTCCGCCACTCTCAAGCAATTCAAAAATGGTTCCAAGAAGATTGCAAAAAGGAGGGGGGGGAGAGGGAAACCCTGTTTAGTGCCTCTACTAAGCTAGATTCGACTCTAAAGGGTTTTGGTGATATATAGCCAGATTGTGGGGGCAATGTAATTGGCCCTCAACCTCTAGAGGAAAAGATTCCCAAAGCCCATAGATCGCAGAGTAGCAAACAGAAAGGACCTTTCCACACGTTCAAATGCCCTCTCTGCGCCTAAAGAAAGGAAGACCGCTGCGGTGTCTGTAATTCCTGCTTTTTCTATAAGGTGAGCAACCCTTCAAAGGTTTGGCGATGTCTTATGAACTCTGATGATCTGATCAAATCACAGACGGAAGCAACTGGTCGAACCTATTGGCCAAAACCTTCATGTAGATCTTTGCGTCCATAGTGATCAAAGCTACTGGGTAATAATAAGAACCACATTTGGAGGGGTCTTACTGGGTCTTCAGTGTGAGGACCACTTTTGCTTCTTCCATTTAGGGAGTGATACGACCAGAGGTCCGAAAGGAATTGAAAAGGCATGTCAGTTTAAGGGACCAGAAGTTTCCTGAAAATGTTATAGAATATAGCTGGGAAGGGATAAGGTCCCAAAGATTTATTAACCGGTATGTTTTTAATAACCATTAGGACCTCTTGCTTAGATATTTCTATCTCTAGCGCCTCCTGCTCTAGCGAGGTGATCTTCGATAGGGACACCATTTTGAGGTATTCGTCCTGTAAGCCTACAGGAGGAGATTCTGACCTGAGTAGCTTCCTACAAAACGTGGTAAACTCTCTAATTAAGCCCCCTGCGTTCATGATTGTATTCCACTTATTGTCATTTAAAGCCATGATCATTCTGGAGACCATTTGCTACCTAAGGGCTCTGGCCAATAGTGTGTCAGTTCTGGTGGCTCGAATATAATAACGCTATAATATAATAATATAATATAATGCTTGATATGAAATAATGCTCTTTCTGTGCGTTTGGTTCTTAACCGATCCAGCTGGCCAGCTGTACCCCTGTAGGCCTTTCGGTTTGATCGCAACGGATTGTCCTCATCACCTTCTTCAGAGTGAGTAATTCTCTTTCCAGCTTCTGTTCCAATAGCCTGGACTGTCGGTCTGTTGGGATTTATGGGAGATGTGAGAAACCTGAGGCGTTTCTCCAATGCTATTCCCGGGAATCCCTGACTCAGGTGGCCAGGGGAGGGCCATCACTCTTGGATGCCAACCCTGAGGGTGGCAAAGGGAGGGCACGTCACCTGGGAAGGGGTCCTTGGGGACTGCGGGAGGAGCGCCCTAGGGCGAGATGCAATATCCTTCCCGGGGATCCCTGACTCAGGTGGCCAGGGGAGGGCCATCACTCTTGGATCCCAACCCTGAGGGTGGAAAAGCGAGGGCACATCACCTGGGAAGGGATCCTTGGGGACTGCGGGAGGAGCGCCCTTGGGCGAGATGCAGTATCCTTCCCGGGGATCCCTGACTCAGGTGGCCAGGGGAGGGCCATCACTCTTGGATCCCAACCCTGAGGGTGGAAAAGCGAGGGCACATCACCTGGGAAGGGATCCTTGGGGACTGCGGGAGGAGCGCCTTTGGGCGTGATGCAGTATCCTTCCCGGGGATCCCTGACTCAGGTGGCCAGGGGAGGGCCATCACTCTTGGATCCCAACCCTGAGGGTGGCAAAGCGAGGGCACGTCACCTGGGAAGGGATCCTTGGGGACTGCGGGAGGAGCGCCCTTGGGCGAGATGCAGTATCCTTCCCGGGGATCCCTGACTCAGGTGGCCAGGGGAGGGCCATCACTCTTGGATCCCAACCCTGAGGGTGGAAAAGCGAGGGCACATCACCTGGGAAGGGATCCTTGGGGACTGCGGGAGTAGCGCCCTTGGGCGAGATGCAGTATCCTTCCCGGGGATCCCTGACTCAGGTGGCCAGGGGAGGGCCATCACTCTTGGATCCCAACCCTGAGGGTGGAAAAGCGAGGGCACATCACCTGGGAAGGGATCCTTGGGGACTGCGGGAGGAGCGCCCTTGGGCGAGATGCAGTATCCTTCCCGGGGATCCCTGACTCAGGTGGCCAGGGGAGGGCCATCACTCTTGGATCCCAACCCTGAGGGTGGCAAAGCGAGGGCACATCACCTGGGAAGGGATCCTTGGGGACTGCGGGAGGAGCGCCCTTGGGCGAGATGCAGTATCCTTCCCGGGGATCCCTGACTCAGGTGGCCAGGGGAGGGCCATCACTCTTGGATCCCAACCCTGAGGGTGGAAAAGCGAGGGCACATCACCTGGGAAGGGATCCTTGGGGACTGCGGGAGGAGCGCCCTTGGGCGAGATGCAGTATCCTTCCCGGGGATCCCTGACTCAGGTGGCCAGGGGAGGGCCATCACTCTTGGATCCCAACCCTGAGGGTGGCAAAGCGAGGGCACATCACCTGGGAAGGGATCCTTGGGCGAGATGCAGTATCCTTCCCGGGGATCCCTGACTCAGGTGGCCAGGGGAGGGCCATCACTCTTGGATCCCAACCCTGAGGGTGGCAAAGCGAGGGTACATCACCTGGGAAGGGATCCTTGGGGACTGCGGGAGGAGCGCCCTTGGGCGAGATGCAGTATCCTTCCCGGGGATCCCTGACTCAGGTGGCCAGGGGAGGGCCATCACTCTTGGATCCCAACCCTGAGGGTGGAAAAGCGAGGGCACATCACCTGGGAAGGGATCCTTGGGGACTGCGGGAGGAGCGCCCTTGGGCGAGATGCAGTATCCTTCCCGGGGATCCCTGACTCAGGTGGCCAGGGGAGGGCCATCACTCTTGGATCCCAACCCTGAGGGTGGCAAAGCGAGGGCACATCACCTGGGAAGGGGTCCTTGGGGACTGCGGGAGGAGCGCCCTTGGGCGAGATACAGTATCCTTCCCGGGGATCCCTGACTCAGGTGGCCAGGGGAGGGCCATCACTCTTGGATCCCAACCCTGAGGGTGGAAAAGCGAGGGCACATCACCTGGGAAGGGATCCTTGGGGACTGCGGGAGTAGCGCCCTTGGGCGAGATGCAGTATCCTTCCCGGGGATCCCTGACTCAGGTGGCCAGGGGAGGGCCATCACTCTTGGATCCCAACCCTGAGGGTGGAAAAGCGAGGGCACATCACCTGGGAAGGGATCCTTGGGGACTGCGGGAGGAGCGCCCTTGGGCGAGATGCAGTATCCTTCCCGGGGATCCCTGACTCAGGTGGCCAGGGGAGGGCCATCACTCTTGGATCCCAACCCTGAGGGTGGCAAAGCGAGGGCACATCACCTGGGAAGGGATCCTTGGGGACTGCGGGAGGAGCGCCCTTGGGCGAGATGCAGTATCCTTCCCGGGGATCCCTGACTCAGGTGGCCAGGGGAGGGCCATCACTCTTGGATCCCAACCCTGAGGGTGGCAAAGCGAGGGCACATCACCTGGGAAGGGATCCTTGGGGACTGCGGGAGGAGCGCCCTTGGGCGAGATGCAGTATCCTTCCCGGGGATCCCTGACTCAGGTGGCCAGGGGAGGGCCATCACTCTTGGATCCCAACCCTGAGGGTGGAAAAGCGAGGGCACATCACCTGGGAAGGGATCCTTGGGGACTGCGGGAGGAGCGCCCTTGGGCGAGATGCAGTATCCTTCCCGGGGATCCCTGACTCAGGTGGCCAGGGGAGGGCCATCACTCTTGGATCCCAACCCTGAGGGTGGCAAAGCGAGGGCACATCACCTGGGAAGGGATCCTTGGGGACTGCGGGAGGAGCGCCCTTGGGCGAGATGCAGTATCCTTCCCGGGGATCCCTGACTCAGGTGGCCAGGGGAGGGCCATCACTCTTGGATCCCAACCCTGAGGGTGGAAAAGCGAGGGCACATCACCTGGGAAGGGATCCTTGGGGACTGCGGGAGGAGCGCCCTTGGGCGAGATGCAGATCCTTCCCGGGGATCCCTGACTCAGGTGGCCAGGGGAGGGCCATCACTCTTGGATCCCAACCCTGAGGGTGGCAAAGCGAGGGCACATCACCTGGGAAGGGATCCTTGGGGACTGCGGGAGGAGCGCCCTTGGGCGAGATGCAGTATCCTTCCCGGGGATCCCTGACTCAGGTGGCCAGGGGAGGGCCATCAATCTTGGATCCCAACCCTGAGGGTGGAAAAGCGAGGGCACATCACCTGGGAAGGGATCCTTGGGGACTGCGGGAGGAGCGCCCTTGGGCGAGATGCAGTATCCTTCCCGGGGATCCCTGACTCAGGTGGCCAGGGGAGGGCCATCACTCTTGGATCCCAACCCTGAGGGTGGAAAAGCGAGGGCACGTCACCTGGGAAGGGATCCTTAGGGACTGCGGGAGGAGCGCCCTTGGGCGAGATGCAGTATCCTTCCCGGGGATCCCTGACTCAAGTGGCCAGTGGAGGGCCATCACTCTTGGATCCCAACCCTGAGGGTGGAAAAGCGAGGGCACGTCACCTGGGAAGGGATCCTTGGGGACTGCTGGAGGAGCGCCCTTGGGCGAGATGCAGTATACTTTTTTTCTGCATACACCCTTACCCAGCAACCCCTCTGTCTTAATGGGATATAGTCATCAGAATCCCGTCCTACCCCAACCTTTTCCCTTACGGAAAAGAAGACAGCACCATCAGGGGAAACCAAGACCATCCCTAAACCCCAATGCAAATTCTACCTCTCCTTCTGTGAAACCCATTTGTCAACAACCTTACATCCAAACTCCCTTTTCTGACAAAAATCTTCCCTATTTTTGTTTTTCTTTCAAAGGACACTACAACTCCCATAATCCCATTCTTTTACTAGAATACCAAGACTGAGACGAGGAAGAGAGTAACTAAGAGTATGAAGATTACAAAAGGAAAACACACTAAGACACAGAGGACAGACTCTTCCATTCTGACAGCAGTCTGCTCTGTTAACAAGGACATGCAAGGTCAGGCAGAACCAACCCTGACCAAACACCTGCAGACAATTAACATCTCACAGATACATAAATGGAGCCTGCAGGGGAAGAGAAGGTGGTTGCTCTTGGGAAGCCAGAAGGGAGGCTGCATGGCTGAGTCTGGCAGAGGATCCCTACCTAAGTACCAAGCACTCAGAGAGGGAGCTGGAGACGCTGGACGGTACCTGGAAGCCAAAGCAGAGAGAACTGCTCAGAAAGAGACATTTCCAGGCCAGTGCACATATCTCTGGGTTATTGACAAACAGAGGAAGACGTGCATTCTGGGAAAAGTAGTGCACTAACTACAGGGTTAGCGAAGGAGCTGGGGAGGAAGGAGGGGCAGGTGGTGAGACCCTGACCTCAGTACAAGAAAGCACCAGACCCTGCCTGAGAGTTCCCTTTCGAATGTCTTTGCGAACTGAATATGTCATGTTGAGGTACTTGTCAAATCCTCGCACATTCGAAAGTCTTCGATAGGGAACCCAAAGCAAGGGAGAAGGCTTGAGCGCAACTGAGGGGAGCTTACAGTGAACTTGATTTGTTTGATGTGAACTATAAAGCAGGCTTGAGCTCGGCTGCGGTGGCCTACCGTGAACTTTTCTGATTGTGTTGTGGAACTACCCAGACCAAGAGACACTGGGGCAAATACCATAAGGGAGAGCTGAAGTGAGAGTCTAAGTGGTCCTGTGGAGGTTTGTGGAGTATAAGAAGGAGACCGTTGGCGCAACTCTACAGGGGAAAGGGGACAATTCACCTCTACACATCACCCAAAGAAAGAGGAGTATAAGAAGGGGAACCTTTGTGCCCCTCTGTAGGAGAAAGGGGAACAATTCACCTGCAGAGTGAAACGGCCAATCCCTTGCCATCAACCCCAACATACCTGAAGAAAGAAGAGTATAACAAGTAGAACCTTGGTGCAACTCTACGGTGGAAAGGGGAACAATTCACCTGAAGAGAGAAAAGGCAATCCCCTGCAATCAACCCCCACATGCCTGAAGAAAGAAGAGTATAAGAAGGGGAGTCGTGAAGTGTCGAGCCAAGGGTTCTTCAGTGTTCACACTCCTTTCCTGGCTGCAGAGAGATCTGACCTTGTCTGACCTTGTTGCTGTGTCTCTACACCGTTACTGCTGCTGCCTGCACCTTTAAGAGGGTTATACAAAATCACATCCTACTTGCGAAGTGTGAGCCCCGTGTTCTTCAGTGTTCATCAGTTGAAGCAGAGAAGAGACACCAGCAATAAAGTAAGACTATTAAGTGTGTGCAGTTTAACTGATTATCTTTTCCTGACATTTCCTTTGTCCCAACGGGCAGACAAACGCGTGAAACCCACGCCTGAAAGTACATTCACTTGAGACCAAACCTGCATTTATCAATTGACTCCTCACCACATGGGACAATCAACCAGATAACTGCCCATGTGGCTTTAAGTCGAGTTCTTTGTAAATCACATTTAAACGTCCTCGAAATTCAAAGAAACTCATAGAAAGAACGAATAAACGTGATCTACATTTGCACTGAAAAGACTGCGGCCAATTCAGCCTCAAGCCCCCTGTTGAAATGCATTAACACTTTGCAAATTAAAGAACTCATACGAGAAAATGGCCATTCAACTTCCAGCATGTACATCTTGCTGCTGTGTATATGGTCCGGGTGAATGCTGACACTTTTAGCAGTCAAAGCCCTGCACCTACTCAGTGAAAATCATAGTGCCCATAAACCACTTCCATGAGGCCCTAAACTTTGACATAATTAGGGTAACTTGGCAGTGACCGAATCCAGTCAGGGTGACTGTTGACACACACATCCTTGAAGTCCACTTCTGTAATAGGACGTTGTGTCTGCGTTTTCCTGCTCTTGGTTTTATTGCGCAGCCTCCATCATACACAGCTGTAGCAGAACGCTGCGTGACAACAAACACAGTTGCAAACGACCTGAGTGTGGGTGACTGTCGGCATAAATTGCGTTTGTGGTCTGCATCATGGTTTCCGACTAGGTCTTTTGCCTGAAGGGTAGCCTTGCGTTCCAGCTGGGGGTTGCCATGGAAACGTTTTTGTTATACTTAGGAGGGGACATCCTGTATCTACCAAACTACATTACCTTTCCGCTGCTTGTCTTCTTACAAAGTAAGGTGAGCCACTCTAGCCTATAACAAATGTTCACTGGTTTTGGTCTAATTGATGTGTGCATTGATCGATGACCTTTTCTTGCAGCCAGCGGTGTCCCAGGCTGTGTCCTCCACGTCTTTCCATTAATTGATTTCTCTGCTGTTATTCTCAAATCAGTAGAGGGATATGTTACTAGGAAGAATTCTACTCCTACAGGACGTGTTCAGTTACCTGTATCAAGGCTACACATCCTCTGGTGTGGTAGTGTCACACATCCGGGGGGCTGGAAGCTGTGGAGCCGCTGGAAAGGCGAAAGCCATTAGCCTTGCTGTCACATTTTGTTACGTCCTCTGTATGTGGTATAGTTGTTGCACCTAACATGGCTGCCACCGAGACTGCTTTACTGGGAGTTTCTCGGCGCTCCGCGCGTTGCAACTCGTATAGGTTTTCCTCTGCATTGTTGCTCTCGCTCTGCGTTATTTTTCCCTTGGCGGTGCTCCGCCCGCTCCTGTCCTCTTTCCTCACCTGTTTCTTTCCGCCTTATTTTTTATTCCCTCTACTTTCTTGCATTTCTGGTACCGCACTCTAGGTTGCCTTTCCTGGCTTTCACCTTCACTCGCCCCGGTGCTATATTTTTCTTTTTCCCTTCTTTTCTCTTTCCTTACCATTGTATCCCGGTTTCCTGTTTTTCTTCGGATCGCGGTTCGCCCCTTCTTCTCTCTCTCCCCCCTGCCTATTTTGGATCCTCTCTCAATCTGATTTTCCTGCCACCAGCTAGCTCTTGTTTTCATGGTACACGGCTAACCAGAGTATTCTCCCTGTGGCTCTGCACTCATTGTCTGGGATTTATCTTGTCGGAAGAAGGTATCACGATGGACCCCCGCAAGGTTTGTATTTGTATTTATTTTAATTTATATAGCGCTTTAATCCAAGGCGCTTTACATGAGGAACAAGAAAATACAACAAGCAATACATGACATTAAATCTAAACCAGAAAACAGTACAAGGAACAATTTACATTATTTATGAGGTTAATTGCAAATGGAGAGGGGCCAGGGCGAGAAAGGGGGGGGTAAGAGGTGAAGGTGGAGGTGGCTTCAATGGAGTAAAGGAAGGAAAAGAAGCTAATGGGGTGAGTGGAAGAGATAGGATTTTAGGGAAGTGCGAAATGAAGGGTAGGAGGTAATAGAGCAGATAGGGAGAGGAAGACGGTTTCAATGGAAAGGAGCGAGAATTTGGAAGGAGCGGAAGCGGGAAGGGGCACAGGGTGAAGAAGGAGAAGAGAGAAGGAAGTGATCTGCAGAGCGGAGAGAACGAGAAGGAGTATAAAAATTAAGATGGGAGGATAGGTAGGAAGGGGCAAGACAATAGAGGGCTTTGAAAATTAGGCAGAGGAAGTTGAATTTGAGCTGGGAGTGAAATGGGAGCCACCCTAAAGAGTTAAGAGAAGAGGAGATGGAGTCGTGAGGTGAGAGAAGGCAGAGGGAGTGGATGCCAGAGTGGTAAATGGATTTGAGGGGGAGAGGTGAGAGGAGGGGACTCCGAGGAAAAGGTTGCAGCTATCATGGACTGGCCTTCTCCCACTTCTGTGAAAGAAGTACAGCAGTTTATTGGGCTGACTAACTTCTATTGACGGTTCATACCAGAGTTTTCTAAGCTGGTTCTGCCTATCACCTCGCTTCTCAAGAAAGCTTCAGCCCCTTTTCAGTGGATCTCTGCCGCAGAGGCCAGATTCCGTCAACTGAAACATCGGTTTTGTTCAGCACCCATTTTGCAGCAGCCTGACCAACGCAAACCCTTCATTCTGGAGACGGATGCTTCTTCGGCAGCCTCATGAAGGAGTGGAGCAATCAGTATCTTATTACTCTAAGATACTTTCATCTAGTCAAAGAAATTACTTGGTAATCGAGAAAGAACTACTTGCCATAAAAAGAGCATGCGAAGAATGGAGACACCTATTACAAGGCGGATTGCACCCTTTTTTGATCCGCACTGATCACATAAATCTCCAGGTATTGCAACACATGGAATGTGTTAATTCCAGACAAGCAAGATGGGCTAATTTCTTTGCTCAATATAATTTTACCATCACCTATCTTCCTGGTTCCAAGAACATCCTGGCAGATGCACTCTCACGAAAGAACAAGCAAGATGTTGGTACCGATAAGGAACCCATGTTCCCGAATCTTACGATTATTTCTACTGTATCTTCCTTTGTCCAAGAGGTTAAAGAAGCATTATAAAAAGAAGCCAGTCCATCCATCTCCATGGATCCCACCCATCTGGTGGAAAAGGAAGTTCTACTATTCTACAAGATGAAGTTATATCTACCAGGTGTTCAGCACAGTGTTTGCCGTGTGTTTTGCTACGTGCCTTAAATCAAGCACTGTCGCTTTAATCCTGCTGGCTGCAGGCTGTGGGCGGCGACTACATAACTCCACGCCAAGCGCGGAGCGCGCGCGGAGTCGTGAGCAGAGTCAGTCTGCGTCAGTCCACTTGCCTTTTTCTGGGTGTGAGGAGCTGCAGCTACGTGTTCAGCACAGTGTTTGCCCTGTGTTTTGCTACGTGCCTTAAATCAAGCACTGTCGCTTTAATCCTGCTGGCTGCAGGCTGTGGGCGGCGACTACATAACTCCACGCCAAGCGCGGAGCGGGCGCGGAGTCGTGAGCAGAGTCAGTCTGCATCAGTCCACTTGCCTTTTTCTGGGTGTGAGGAGCTGCAGCTACGTGTTCAGCACAGTGTTTGCCGTGTGTTTTGCTACGTGCCTTAAATCAAGCACTGTCGCTTTAATCCTGCTGGCTGCAGGCTGTGGGCGGCGACTACATAACTCCACGCCAAGCGCGGAGCGCGCGCGGAGTCGTGAGCAGAGTCAGTCTGCGTCAGTCCGCGACTGGCAGTACTGCACACAAAGCTTTGCGAAATGACTGCTCAAACTGGCCATGGAGGCCCCCAAACAAGGCACAAAACTATACAACAACGGCGGATGCAGAATCCGTGGACAGCTTTGAAGGCAGATTCTGCTCCTGCGTCCTCAAAGGTAAGCTCTGTCTTAAAGAGACCCATGTCCAAAGTATCACCTGAAACTGTAGACCTAACGGCTGATATGCACCAACTAGCAGGACCGGTGCTGTCCGTGCCTTCTACGTCTACTATTGTGACCTCGCCTGAGATCGCTGCGACCGTAGTGACCACCTCTCTCCTCGCCGACCCTGAAGTTCTTGTTACAAACACGTCGTGCTCAAACGTTAGAGCAAAGAGCGCGGAACGGTCAAAGAAAGACTGTGCCGCGACCCCTGTAGAGCTTGTGAGCACTGACTCACAATCCATCTCTCCTCATAAAAATTCTAATGTCTGCGGGCAATCCGCATTTTTGTCTGAGTGTGAAACTAATCAAACAGTTCTCGTAGCGGCACAATTCACGTCCAAACCCAAACCCACTACAGAGGAGGTCATGGCCGCGTGTGTGTTTGTGTCCGATAAATCAGAAGCGAGTGCTCCCACTGTGAATGATGTCGGGCCTTCGGATG
Source organism: Ambystoma mexicanum (assembly GCF_040938575.1). NCBI lineage: Eukaryota > Metazoa > Chordata > Amphibia > Caudata > Ambystomatidae > Ambystoma > Ambystoma mexicanum. Next base: position 34,908,789 of record NC_090921.1, read on the forward strand.
TTTTCTCACAACGACCACTATTAACCCTAACTAATTTACTTCCAATCTCTTTAGATTCCTCACGATCATCTCAGCCCAATTACACACTCCAGCCAACGTTAAACTCAATAGAAAACACTGAGGAATTCTTCACGCCTTTCGAAATCACAGATGTAGAAATCATGGCAGCCTCGCAAGACGTGGAAGGAACTGACAACTTGACCGCATTCGATGGGCAAATGCAAACTGTGATGCCTTTAACTAAGGACTCCGAGGCTGTGGATAACGCTCCCGTGCACGCTGAAGCTGAAACTCGTTACACACACAAAACTCAATCGAGTGCCTTACTGGAAACCAATTTTCTCACTGTCAATTCCAGGTTGACGAAAGTAACAACGCCATACAGTTTTCCGGATTGCATTTCGACAAAACGAGCAAAGGAATATGCGATGCCAGGCATCACTCAGCCTCCACATAGGCCTATGATTTGTCATGCTAATCAAGGTCAAGCAACCTATCAACCCAGTCGTAATCTCGACACTGCAAGTGATCACTTGCATAGATCACGTGAATCTTCTGATCATGGTTTCACAAGAAAAGAAACCAAATGTGCCTAACATCATGTGACAAAAGAAATACTGGTGGTGCAGACGATAGCACCATTAACACAACCTATACTAAGACGAGATTTCACACTTCCAATATGGCCTCCTCTAGTACGCCAAGAAATGTGAACCTACGGCCAAAACCTCCACAACATTCACAGAACATCTCTGTCACTGCAGCAGTGAATACGTCGTCCTCTAGTGAGCATCAAATAGAAAATACAAACTGCTCACAGTCATCTTCAGCGGACAAAACCACTACCGACCCAAAACCAAGTCTTTCGTCAGCTGCAGCGATGCAGATCTATAACAACGTTCTAGCAGCTTCTTCTGCAGCCCTGCTTCCGTTCTTGAAGATGTACGAGTCACTGCAGGAGGCCTATAAAGATCAGACATCACTGATCTTATCCCTCAAGGAAAAAATGGATAAATTTGACAATGTGACAAACTTTTTACAATCACAACTGTCTCAGGAAGCTGAACACACGATACGATGGCAAGAACGTTTGAGCGACCTTGCAGCACGGCATCATTGCCAAAATGACACCCTATCTGATGGGTTACTTGAAGCCGTGAAATGGATGAGACATTCATCAACCATGATGGGATTAAACATTGTTCCAATAAACCCTCAAGCATCCATACGATCAACCAAGGCCTTAACACCATCGCAAACACGACCACAAAATACAAACGATTCTGTTCCAACTTTGAAGTCAACAGCCGTAGAAACAACCAACATCGTTCCGGCTGTCAACGGTGGAGAAAGAAACTTGGCTGCGCCCCCGCCTGCACCTGCTCTTGTGCCAACGCTGAGCAACCAAGTACCCTGCTCAGCAATAAGTGCGCATCTCGAACTGCCTCTGACCTCTTTTGGAATCTTCGAAGGCGCGGCAAAAGCCATAAAGATCTCCACGACCTCTGATCAACAAGCATTGCTAACACATGGTCGACAATCAGCCTTTGGGAAGAGAACGTATGCTATCAAAAAACGCGTTAACAACTCGAAGTCACAGAAATTCATCCGAAACACAATGCTAGACAACAGGTCAGCTTCATCTAGCAGAACAGAATTGCCAAAGTCCAGCAATAATAACATTGCTCATGCGGACAATGGCCCTGGAAGTCATGGGCGTCTCACTGCTCTAGTGAACAAACAACAAAGAGTGGAATCAGACTGCGAAAGCCGAATGAGTAAGTCATCGGATGAAGAAATCGATCTCTGCAATCTTTCAACCTACTCCGACGATGCTGCATCCAGAATCCCCATTATTGTCCCTATTGTGGCGCCTGATGACGCTATTCACGAATTGCCACACAGAACAAACCCTGAGGTGGACGAAGTCATGAATCATAAAAATGGGCCGATGACTTCGAGGCCATCGTCCGACTGGCTAGCGCGGTTAAACCCCAAACACACACGCTCTCAAGAAAAGAAGAAAAATCGTTATATTTCTCATGCCTCCTCATCTCTAAGAAACGGCTTAAGCCCAACGAATTGTAAATTGAGATTACAAAATCTAAATCGAGAAGATTGTGATCTAAATTTGAATCGCAATAATGTACTGAAATTATTTGCCTGTATCCCATCTCTACGAACGATAGTGTCTGATGACATACGAATTGTTGAGTATGCAACAGAAAAACGCTGTGACCAGGTTCTATTACATATTACCGCGGCCTCAGTACGAAACACCATTGTAAAAGCCTCAGAGGAATTGCTAGCGTTTGGTTTCGACATCTCTGTGGAACCTACAAGCACAAGACTCGACAGGTCAAATACAAGCGGACAGACAACGCTTCAAGCAACGCAAAACCAAAGATGTGCCGAGCTACGCAGAGCAATGACCCCCAAAGAAAACCTAAGATCAAAACCATAATAAGGATGTCGAACGACGCTAGCCATTAGGGATTGGAAACAAGTGCACTCGTGAATTCATCTCCTGGAACACTCGAGGATTCATTCACTTATTTAATAAATTTGACGCCGACTTAGAAAAAGTCTTCGTCATCTGTCTGCAGGAGACCTGGGTATGTGACCCTCCGTCACGAGATGGCTTTCTGACATTATTAAACCCAGCAATTAAAAATCTAAAGGGGCGACCATCTTCTGGCTTACTAATGATGATTAAAATAAACACCAGGTGGCGCCTTGTTGAGTCCTCTAACCCCAATCCTTTTGTGCAAAGTGCACTGCTTCAGACAACAGATGTCAATTCAAACATAAGGAAACATTTGCTTGTCTTAAACGGATATTGGAATCCAAACAAAATCAGCACCAAAAATTTTATAAATGCAATAACATCTTGCATTGACAAATCACTAACTGATTATAAGAACTTATCTATAATTTGTGCAGGTGATCTCAATTGCTCATGGTTTAAACACGATCTCGTCACGAAGACGTTTAAACGATTAACTCGAGATGAAGAAAAAAGTAGAGAGTTCAAGTGGAGACAGGCACTACGGAATCGAAACTGCTTTATGGTAAATGGTCAAGCTACAGGAGATCAACCCCCTCAGTCAACATGGTCTTCTCAGAATGCGCAGTCAATAATTGACTACTTCTGGATATCTCAACATCTTTTTGAAAACGATCTGACACTGTCAATAAGAACTATGCCAAGTAGCGATCATAAGCTTCTCAGACTGGCCTGCACAGTAGAATGGTTATCTGATGAAAGAACCTATGAACCAACAATCTCTGTAAATACTGGCGGAAATCGTCTTAGAATTGACAGTCCTAAGATTGACAAACTACGCCAGCAATTTTGCCAGGACAGCGATCTATCCGTGAACTACGCTCCCTTGCTTCAGGACTTTATTATAAGAAAAGCTGCAAATCACATAATGGGTGCAACTCATAAACATCTTTCGTCTTCAACTGACTCAAGCCAAACAGATCATGCGACGCGATATTAGAGCCTTAAAGAAGTCTTATAAGGCAGCCAGTGCGATAACTGCAATCAAAGATGCAATACTTGTGCGTCGCCAAGCGTACCGTAACTGGTTGAAATCTAAGAAACTAATAATTGAGCAAGACAAAGCCGAGCATCTGATGAAACATCTAATTCAGAAGAATCCACGGGAAATTTGGATAATCCTGAATACTGGCAACTCGAGACATCATCAAATACCATCCAACACGATTGATGCCGATACATGGGAACAACACTTTACTAACATCTTCAATAAACCATCCTATGAAGACATAAGTACACCCACAAATGAGCTAACATCCTGGAATTTTCAAATAACTGCGGAAGAGATCAGAGCTGCAATACGGGCCCTTAAAAGTTCGCATGCAGCAGGTCCAGATCTAATATCTAACATGATGCTAAAGAAGAACGAACAACAATGGGCGAACTTTATTGAACAACTGTTTGCACGCCTGTCCAAATCAATGACGATACCTGATTCCTGGCGCGTGGCGATCATAGTACCAATCTACAAAAAGGGCAACCGGGCTGATACAACCAACTATCGCCCGATTGCCCTGTTGGACACCATAGGAAAAATCTTCGCCTCTTTTTTACGACAAAGGCTAACAGCATGGTCTATACAAGAGCAAATAATTGACATCCGGCAAACAGGCTTTACAAAAGGCGTAGGTGTGGAGGTAAACCTGCTGTTAATAAATATATTAAAACTTGAAAGCCTAAAAGCAAAGTCGAGATTATACCTGGCATTCATCGATCTGAGGGGTGCCTTTGACAGCGTCAACCGCAGTAAACTGTGGCAAAAACTAATGAATTGGAAGTGTCCTAGTGACTTGGTTGCACCAATAAGAGCTCTACACACAGAGACTACCATCAAAATAAGATTAAACAATCAAGGCCTACTATCTGAGCCGATCTCAACAAACGCAGGTGTGAAACAGGGATGCCCATTAGCAGCCGAACTTTTCAAATTGTTCATTTCTGACCTCCCAGCATATCGTAAAGATGTGCGCTGCTTTCCACCGAAATTGAACAATAATGAAATTGGATGCATAATCTACGCCGATGACGTGGTTTTGTTGGACCAAACACAGATAGGTCTGCAACGCCAGTTAACAAATCTTCGCGATTACTTAAAAAAAAATGACTTGGAGCTAAACATCGAAAAATCCAAGATCGTCATCATTGGTCAACGACGCACCAACGAACAGAAAGCCTTTGTGTGGAAAATTAATGACAATCGACTAGAGGTAGTTAATTCGATCAGATATTTGGGAATAATATTTAATAATTCAGTGCACGAACACCATTGGAAGGTTGATATGGTAAACAGAATGACTCAATATAGCATTCAAGGCCAGCTGTTGAATAGAAACTTTGGAAAGTTCACTCTAGCTCCAGTCCTGACCTTTTACATTCAAAAAGTGATTCCTGCAATTACCTTTGGTTCAGAGGCTGGTTGGAACATCGACGCCCTGTTTTGGCAAAAGTTAGAAGGGATCTACTGGCGGCGCGTCCTGAAGCTCCCTCCATACATCTCGATGATCCACATAAGACATGAACTCTCCTTAAATTCCCTACACACTCACGTAATGTGGAAATCACTAACGGCACTACGCAAAATTAATTTGATTCCCATAGCGCCGGCATTTGAAATTTTTGCTGGGAAAAAACTACTGGAAATTTGAAACTGTTAGATGAGTGGAAACAAATAATGACATCAACTCTATCAAATGCTGATCTGACCTTGCATGATCTGCTGACGAGACCACAATCCATAAAAACAAAATTTGAACAATGGTGCTGGATAAAGAACAACGAGCGACGTTTGCAGATGAAGACCACTTTAGACTCTGGTATCGGAGAACACAAACTAAATGTTACAAGTAGATACCTAACAAACTGTCCATCTCGTTACCACCGTGAGCAGTTTCTAAGACTTCGTCTAAATGCAATCAAAACAAAAGAAATGATGTGGGGTCGTCATTTTAAAGAAGCTAAGGATAATCTATGTCGCTTTTGTCATAGCGAAATAGAATCCTTAGAACATCTTATCACCAAAAGCACGAAGACCACCTCAAAGAGAATGCAACATCTAGGAGAATATATCCCAGTAGACTGTAACACTCGAGATTGGTGGTCCTACGTTGCAGCCGGACACAGCATAAAATTAAGTTGTGCGGTAATAGACTACATAGGCGCTTTAAATCTTGATGACCCGTGAATGATTTCATGAAATTGAATCTCTCCTTCCTTTTAGATTACCCTATGCAGCATCGTGATTCGGATTTGGCTGGATGTATTTTGATGAATGCTGTTATCTTGTAATAAAAGTCTGATGCCACATTGACTTCAATGTGGCACTTCAGGCTGACGTTAAAATAAAAAAAAAAAAGAAAATATCTACCATCCAAAGAAGTCTGCAGATTTGCATTCCACTGGTGCCATGATTCCTTGACGGCAGGTCACAAGGGCCAGAGAGGTGCTCTGGAGTTGCTTAAGCTATCTTCCTATTGACCCAAGATGGCTCAGGACACAGACCAATACATCCGGACATGTCCGATATGTGTACATAGCAAAAGTCTCACTCAAAGACCTTTAGGTCTTCTAGAACAGAGTCCGATTCCTGCGGGGCCTTGGTCCCACATTTCTACAGATTTTATTGTAGAGCTGCTCATATCTCAGGATTGCACCTGTGTGATGGTAACCATAGACTCTTTCTCCAAAATGGCACATTTGTCACCATTGCTGGGTATACCTTCCGCATCCACTGTGGCAGAAGTCTTTCTCATGGATATATTCCGACTCCACGGCCTACCACAAAAGATTGTAGCTAACAGGGGTTCCCAATGCACTTCTCGCTTCTGGTCGGCCCTCTGTAGTCGTCTGGGAATTGAGTGGGCGTTGTCTTCAGGGTTTCATCCGCAGACAAATGGTCAAACAGAATGAGTTAATGCTACTTTGGAACAATACCTCTGTTGTTATATCAACAAACAACAAGATAACTGGGTAGCACTTTTACCTACCTCAGAATTTGCCTATAATAACACAATCCATTCCGCCCTGGGTATGAGCCCCTGATTGGCAACCTACGGTTTCCATCCCAGATCTGCAGTTTTCTTACTCCTTCCGCCCACCAATTTCCCCACTTTAGAAGATGTTGTCTCTCAACTTAGAGAGGCCCATGCTCTAGCCCGCCTCAGTCTACAAGATTCCCGAAAGTATACAAGAAATAAGCAGACAGACATTGGAATCCTACGCCTGATTGGACTGTCGGGTCTAAAGTATAGCTATCAACCAAATACCTCCCCCGATGGGCTCACCCCACCAAACTGTCTCCTAAGTACATTGGTCCCTTTGAGATTCTGGCACGTATCAATCCTGTTGCCCTTCGCTTGAAATTACCCAAGGGCCTCGGCCAAATTCATCCCGTGTTTCATTCTTCATTGCTTCGGTCTTACATTGCAGGTACCAGATCTTCTACAAGCCTCTCCTTTAAACCACCTTCACAACCCACACAGAACGAATATGAAGTGTCTCGTATCTGCGATTAACAGTTCCACAGGGGTAGACTGGGGCACCTAGTTAAGTGAAAGGGATACCCTGAGTCGGAAAATTCATGGCAACCTATGTCTTTTGTGCATGCTCCCTTGCTGGTGAGACGTTTTCATAGATCTCATCTGGGCAAGCCGGTGGGAGTCTGGTACAGGAGGGGGCATACTGTCACACATCCGGGGGGCTGGAAGCTGTGGAGCTGCTGGAAAGGCGAAAGCCATTAGCCTTGCCCTCACATTTTGTTACGTCCTCTGTATGCGGTATAGTTGTTGCACCTAACATGGCCACCGCCAAGACCTCTTTACTGGGGGTTTCTCAGAGCTCCAGCACGTTGCTACTCGTATAGGTTTTCGTCTGCATTGTTGCTCTCGCTATGCGTTATTTTTCCCTTGGCGGTGTTCTGCCCGCTCCTGTCCTCTTTCCCCACCTGTTTCTTTCCGCCTTACTTTTTCCTCCCTCTACTTCCTTGCATTTCTGGTACCGCGCTCGGATTGCCTTTCACAGCTTTCTCCTTCACTCAGGCCGGTGCTATATTTTTCTTTCTCCCTTCTTTTCTCTTTCCTTACCATTTTGTCACGGTTTCCTGTTTTTCTTCGGACCTCGGTTCGCCCCTTCTCTCTCTCCCCCCTGCCTTTTCGGATCCTCCCTCGATCTGATTTCCCTGCCACCAGCTATCCCGCTCTTGTTTTCCTGGTACACGGCTACCCGGAGTATTCTCCCTGTGGTTCTGCACTCGTTGTCTGGTCCACGAAGAGCATCCAGTTACTCCACTCGTGTTTCCTGGTTCACACTTGACTCGGATCAGTTACCTGCTATTGATACACTCTCACAGTGGTTTTTTATGCCGCTATGCTTTTTCCCCCTATTTTGGCAGCTCCGGAAGCAAAGTCCTTTTTTTCTGTCGCGTTGACAGTAAAGGTGGATTCCTTTCATAACCAACCTTATCTGCAACAACAAAAAAGCAGACAATTACCGCATAGAAAAAGGAAGCAGACGATATCTCCAGATCTCAGCACTTCAGGTGAGGAAGAAGGGGAAATTAAATTGAAGCCAACACTTCGGGTGAATGGGAGTGTGACCATTGTGACAGTTAGGGGCGATTCCGACAGCCCCTTATTGAGATTGGTGAATAAATACAGCTCCAACTGAATCGATTTGGGTGACTGTCGGCACATTCTGTCTTTGAGCCCCTCATTGATACGCCAAACAGGGAGTGTTCAACTTACCCTTCCTTTGTGTTTTCCCTGTGCTTCTTCCAACCAGCTCACAGTCTAAAGCACAGAGCACTCAACATTTTGTAAATGGAAATGTATAATTTAAGACGCTCAATATTTAAAGATGACATAAGGGCGCCTGAACCTGACATTCAAACTTAATTTGTACCAAGTCTGTCATCGCCTTCCATCAAGTCATGTGAACTACAACATATTCACATTGTGGAACGAGCATTCGAAAGAAACATGGGCAAAGTCCAGATTTCATGTATGCTCTTCATGGCTGGACAGTGAAATACAAACATTAATACCTACTCCTCAAAGTCATTTGGTAAAAAATACTTTGACTCATAATTTAGACTTCACAGTCTCAACCTCCACAATGAAACGGCATATTAAGACAATCACAAACAAAAGACACAAAAGATCACACAGCTTAAACGCCTCCAAAAATCTTTCTTGGATTGTGTGTCCAATACAATCAAAATACAATGAAAGGTTTTAACCCAATGATTCCCATGATCCAGGGAACAAGTTCAAAGAAAACTTGACTTAACACATGATGCTAGCAGTAACATCTGGAATATCAGTTAAACACCTCCTCCCTCACAAAGGACATCTCCTCATATCAATTTCAATGGAGGCAATAATACAGAAATTATCATTTCACCAAGAAATTCCTCTGGAGAGGAACCTGCAGCTGAAATAATTCAGTTTACTAACACACCTATATTACAAGACCCAACACTATCTGCACTTAGATTTATGCTCACATCTTTAGTCAATGTTTTTGAAACATTGAAAGAAGAAGTCCACAATTACTCTGGAATCCTGATGGAAATTTTAAAAAAAGTCAGATGTTGCGATTCCAATTTTGTCAGTCTTAACTCAGCCTTGAACACTCCTTACAAAGAGTTTGCTGTTTAAATGACACAGAACATACTACACAAAAACTCTTTCAAGTCACTATTGAAAGAATTTCTTCAGCTTAAAAACAGCAATGAACTGTCATGACTAGAACTCAAAACTCTTATTCTCGCACGTGATTGATCTGATACAGACAGCATTTGCAGAGCCTTCATCACCTTCAAATCAGGATCCATGTCGTGGAGATGATACTCCATTGTCTGCATCAATTCTTGAAGAATATATAAGATTGGCACAAATTGCAGACAATGAAGAACAAACTCAGCCTCAATCTTCTGGCAGAAATGAGTCTTCGGACCCAGAATAACAACCTGCATTAATCAACTTAAATTCATTCAATGACCAAATAGACAATTTAGCTGCTTCGATTCCGAGCGAGGACAGAACAGAAGCCTCGTCGTCCTCGAAGCCTGTTTCAACAAATGCCAACAATCCAGAAAAAAGGGGGAAAAATCTAAAAAGTTATCTAGTGAAGTAGCTGTATGTTCAGAACCATCAAAAAACATCTCAAATAAAAAACTAAAAAACAAAAGGGAAAATAAACTTTTTTTAAAGCATTAGACAAAACAAGCAAGAATAAAGAAATGCAATCAAAAAAATCTAAAGAGAAAAGAGCAGAAGTCACGGATGGTAAAACTTTATCTAGTGAAGGAGCCCAACCCTCCATCATAGAGGACTTAACAATTGCCCCTAAAATACCCACAGAGTAAAAAAAACAAAAAAACACCAACTGGATCTCAAACCGAAGATCTGTCAAGAAACACAAAAAACCCTGTGAAAGTATTGAAACTTACTCCTATCTTCTGCAAAAGAGTCAACATAAAGCCCATAGAAAACACAAGACTATCCTCTTGTGACGTTGCTCATGAACTACAGCCCACTGATTTAGTAATAAACACACAATTAATCCTGCCTTTACTGCAAGACCCAGCTTCCGCTGCCCCTATCTGTGCCCCTGTGGTGACTGGAGGAGGGCCAACACCACCACCACCAGACTTGACACCTTGGGAGGAGCAGATGACCACCCTGATAGACATGGGCACAATCGAGGGAGTCGGTGGAGCGGAGGTAGGCACCAGTACCCTGGAGGCTGCAGTTGAGAAACCACCCCCCTCCCACTTTGAAAATGCATAATCTTGTTAGGCCCAACCCTCCAATCCCCGTGTGGATGCATGTGTTTGCAATGTGTGTGATGCATCACAGCCACCCATTAGTGCTCCCTTGTACCACCGTACCTTAGCGCCCCCTGGTAACATGACTAAGTACCTACAATGTACCAATGTAAACCCCAAGGGAAACAGGACCTTGGCCATGCCACAGCAATGTCATGTATGCATGTGTATCAAAGCACCCCCCTCACACACAGAGACATGGGAGCTGTGCATTCACAACAGGCAGTTGAAGATGTCACACCAACATGTCTGAGTAATGTCCTCCCCTGTAGGACGTTCCAGCAATCACAAGATGGGGAATGACAAATATGCAATGGCTTAACATGATACAAACTGTGTCCTAACCCACTGTAAGACATGAAATGCATGATACAATTGTAAGATGCCCTCAACTCATAGAACACCCTATGTACCCTACAGACACGCAGCGATAATTGCAGGGCAATGTTGATGCGGAAGCAGCATCCACATCCAGCCACATGCCCGACGCGCATCAACCAGCACCACCACTGGCAAGGGGACCGACAAGAGAAGGCAAGACGCAGGACATATCTCATGTCACGCAATCGGAACCCAGTCAGACCGGTTCAACGTCAACAAGGCCGCAGGGTGTCACAGCCTCAAACGCCGGGAGCCACCAGAGGTCTGCAGGATGTGCAGGCAGCCACCAGTGGGTCAAACACTGATGCAGGCCACTCATCCACTGCGGAAGGACACAGTGCACTGGTGTGCTCACCCAGCCAGGGTGCCACTTAGGAGATAGGCACACCCGAAGGGAGCCCAGACCATGTGCCAGTGGAAGCACACATTCCCTGTTTCCCTTTGCGTGTACGTCGTGCCCGCATACCCCAGCCCGATGTGGACACACCTTCTTATGTTTCCCTGAAGGCAGACCCTCCAACTGCGGCAGCTCCATCAGAGAGGCTGCAATGTCCCCCTACAGCTCCCCTGTCACCCAGCGCAGAGCTGTCAGTCCAATCCACAGCACACCAGACAGACCCATGGTCACGGGAGCTGCTGTAATGGGGCGGCTGGACGTGATAGAGGAACGAAAGCACAAAGTTGAGGCCATAGGTGGCTGAACACAGCAACCACATCAAGGCAATAAGCTGCGCCATACATAATGCAGCCAAGACAATGGCGCATGACAATGCCCGCACCCATAGAGTGGTGGAGGGCTGTACAGCTGCCCTGACAGGTTTTGAAAAGAGAGTCCGTGAGCTGTGTGAGGGGCAATCTGCACATGCTGAGCAGATGCGGGAGGCAAACAATTTGCTCCGCCAGCAGCTGCAGTTAGTAGGTGCAATTTCATCTACTTCCATCACACCCACAGAGGGATCGCTCGAGGCTTCGCCCAGGTGCAGTTCCCTGCGCAATCTCCCACACCGCTCACCAGTAGGAACCGGGAGTGGGAAGCATCCATGACCATCATGGATGGACATGGCACAGTTGTGCAGAGGCACAGGCACATGGACCCACTGGCACTTTCTTGGGGTGTTCACAGGGGTTAGGGGGGATTGTGTGCTGGGGTGTTCACAGGGGGAGGGGGGATTGTGTGATGGGGTGTTCACAGGGGGAGGGGATATTGTGTGCTGGGGTGTTCACAGGGGTGAGGGGGGATTGTACCACAATTAATAAATACCTTTCATAATGCATACAAAGCATGGACATTCATAATTGTGTGAAAGTGCTATTTATTTTACAAATAATTTGTGTTACATGTACCCATCCACCAGATCAAAAATAATTGTCAATCAAGGCCTGTCTGGCCAAACTCCCCTCCCTCACGCCATCCCTGTGTGCATTTGTGCGGCTATGGGAACATGCTCATCGTCATTCCTATACCCAGGTGGCTGGCCATCAGCATTGGGGCAGTGGGACATGCCTGCGACAGCATGTATTGTGCAGCATGGCACAGGTGAGCATGATTTTGCCCACTTTCTCTGGTGCATACACCAATGCCCCTCCAGTACGGTCTAGGCACCGGAAGCGTGCCGTCAGCAATCCAAATGCCATTTCCACACAGCGGCGTGTACGCCCATGGGCAATGTTATATGCCAGCTAAGCTGGAGTTGTGGATTACGCACAGGGGTCATGAGCCATGTGTACTGCGGGTGTCCAGAATCGCTTGCAGGGGTGACAATGCATACATTAGGCATCGGTAGGTTCAGTGGATGTACAAGGCTCAGACATCAATGACATAAACATCAAAGTGATGTATGTGTAGAAAAGGTACATGGTATCTCACTGCAATGTTTTCATACATCCTTCACCATCCGGGACATGCATGGGCTGAGGTATTCATGCAGCAGTGTATCAATTAACATGTTAATGGTTATGTGTGTCACACTCCTGCTGTACAAGTACGGTCATTTTCAGATTGCTACTACCATCATGGTCTGTGCGGTGCAAGGTGCAGCATTCCATTTATGAACTACTTACTGCGTGCACCACCCCTGTGTCTAAATGCCACAGTGGTCTGTCCCTAAATTCAGGATGAGGGTACCCTTATATCTGCCTGTTCACGTGACATGTTGTTAGGTGATGTGTTGTGGCAGTACCTATGGCTGGTGTTGCGTTTGCTACTTGGCACAATCATGTACATTTGACCAGGCATGTGAATGTCCGTTCAGGGGTCACTATCTCAGGGATGGTCATCGTCGTGACTCCAACTACTTGTGTGAAGTGGTTTTCAGGATGTGCCTACATTAGGACTCTATTGGCATGACTGTCTGGTGGCCTGGGTGGGATATCTCTTGTGTGTCAGGGTGAGGAGCAGCACTGCAACACACGCGAAATGCATTGTGGTATTTGGGTTTCCATATGCGACTGTGCTTTCACAAGTGTGTGGCATTCAGATTTGTGTTCTGATGTGTGGAACGTGTGCAAGGGTTCTCGTGCGACACACATCCAAGGAAACGGTGCAGAGCTAGTGCTGGCTGTGTCTCCTGGTGGCATGCAAGGATTCCTGTGTGTCTGCCTCCCCTTCAAGTGAACATTGGCATGCATTTCACTCAAGATTTGTACTCACCCAACATCCATGTATTTTGACCTTGGTGCCTCTCCATGTAGGCTGGCAGGGTACTGTTGCGCAGTACCATGGAGTCGTGGGTGGATCCTGGGTAGCGGGTGCAGTAGTGGATGAATGTTAGGTCGGAGCTACAGGTCATCTGCACGTTGAGAGAATGGAAACTCTTACGGTTCCTGTAGGCTGCCTCATGTTCCCGGGGTGCTACTAGTGCAACATGTGTGCAGTCTAGGGCTGCTATGACATTTGGAACTTGGGCAATGGCATGAAACGGTGCCTTTGGCTGGTTGACCTGTGCCTGTGTGGCTGGCAATGCAATGTGCTCATTCACATGGAGCAGCAGTGCATCCAGCCTTGCCCTCACATTTTGTTACGTCCTCTGTATGCGGTATAGTTGTTGCACCTAACATGGCCACCGCCGAGACCTCTTTACTGGGGGTTTCTCAGAGCTCCAGCACGTTGCTACTCGTATAGGTTTTCCTCTGCATTGTTGCTCTCGCTATGCGTTATTTTTCCCTTGGCGGTGTTCTGCCCGCTCCTGTCCTCTTTCCCCACCTGTTTCTTTCCGCCTTACTTTTTCCTCCCTCTACTTCCTTGCATTTCTGGTACCGCGCTCGGATTGCCTTTCACAGCTTTCTCCTTCACTCAGGCCGGTGCTATATTTTTCTTTCTCCCTTCTTTTCTCTTTCCTTACCATTTTATCACGGTTTCCTGTTTTTCTTCGGACCTCGGTTCGCCCCTTCTCTCTCTCCCCCCTGCCTTTTCGGATCCTCCCTCGATCTGATTTCCCTGCCACCAGCTATCCCGCTCTTGTTTTCCTGGTACACGGCTAACCGGAGTATTCTCCCTGTGGTTCTGCACTCGTTGTCTGGTCCACGAAGAGCATCCAGTTACTCCACTCGTGTTTCCTGGTTCACACTTGACTCGGATCAGTTACCTGCTATTGATACACTCTCACAGTGGTTTTTTATGCCGCTATGCTTTTTCCCCCTATTTTGGCAGCTCCGGAAGCAAAGTCCTTTTTTTCTGTCGCGTTGACAGTAAAGGTGGATTCCTTTCATAACCAACCTTATCTGCAACAACAAAAAAGCAGACAATTACCGCATAGAAAAAGGAAGCAGACGATATCTCCAGATCTCAGCACTTCAGGTGAGGAAGAAGGGGAAATTAAATTGAAGCCAACACTTCGGGTGAATGGGAGTGTGACCATTGTGACAGTTAGGGGCGATTCCGACAGCCCCTTATTGAGATTGGTGAATAAATACAGCTCCAACTGAATCGATTTGGGTGACTGTCGGCACATTCTGTCTTTGAGCCCCTCATTGATATGCCAAACAGGGAGTGTTCAACTTACCCTTCCTTTGTGTTTTCCCTGTGCTTCTTCCAACCAGCTCACAGTCTAAAGCACAGAGCACTCAACATTTTGTAAATGGAAATGTATAATTTAAGACGCTCAATATTTAAAGATGACATAAGGGCGCCTGAACCTGACATTCAAACTTAATTTGTACCAAGTCTGTCATCGCCTTCCATCAAGTCATGTGAACTACAACATATTCACATTGTGGAACGAGCATTCGAAAGAAACATGGGCAAAGTCCAGATTTCATGTATGCTCTTCATGGCTGGACAGTGAAATACAAACATTAATACCTACTTCTCAAAGTCATTTGGTAAAAAATACTTTGACTCATAATTTAGACTTCACAGTCTCAACCTCCACAATGAAACGGCATATTAAGACAATCACAAACAAAAGACACAAAAGATCACACAGCTTAAACGCCTCCAAAAATCTTTCTTGGATTGTGTGTCCAATACAATCAAAATACAATGAAAGGTTTTAACCCAATGATTCCCATGATCCAGGGAACAAGTTCAAAGAAAACTTGACTTAACACATTATGCTAGCAGTAACATCTGGAATATCAGTTAAACACCTCCTCCCTCACAAAGGACATCTCCTCATATCAATTTCAATGGAGGCAATAATACAGAAATTATCATTTCACCAAGAAATGCCTCTGGAGAGGAACCTGCAGCTGAAATAATTCAGTTTACTGACACACCTAGATTACAAGACCCAACACTATCTGCACTTAGATTTATGCTCACATCTTTAGTCAATGTTTTTGAAACATTGAAAGAAGAAGTCCACAATTACTCTGGAATCCTGATGGAAATTTTAAAAAAAGTCAGATGTTGCGATTCCAATTTTGTCAGTCTTAACTCAGCCTTGAACACTCCTTACAAAGAGTTTGCTGTTTAAATGACACAGAACATACTACACAAAAACTCTTTCAAGTCACTATTGAAAGAATTTCTTCAGCTTAAAAACAGCAATGAACTGTCATGACTAGAACTCAAAACTCTTATTCTCGCACGTGATTGATCTGATACAGACAGCATTTGCAGAGCCTTCATCACCTTCAAATCAGGATCCATGTCGTGGAGATGTTACTCCATTGTCTGCATCAACTCTTGAAGAATATATAAGATTGGCACAAATTGCAGACAATGAAGTACAAACTCAGCCTCAATCTTCTGGCAGAAATGAGTCTTCGGACCCAGAATAACAACCTGCATTAATCAACTTAAATTCATTCAATGACCAAATAGACAATTTAGCTGCTTCGATTCCGAGCGAGGACAGAACAGAAGCCTCGTCGTCCTCGAAGCCTGTTTCAACAAATGCCAACAATCCAGAAAAAAGGGGGAAAAATCTAAAAAGTTATCTAGTGAAGTAGCTGTATGTTCAGAACCATCAAAAAACATCTCAAATAAAAAACTAAAAAACAAAAGGGAAAATAAACTTTTTTTAAAGCATTAGACAAAACAAGCAAGAATAAAGAAATGCAATCAAAAAAATCTAAAGAGAAAAGAGCAGAAGTCACGGATGGTAAAACTTTATCTAGTGAAGGAGCCCAACCCTCCATCATAGAGGACTTAACAATTGCCCCTAAAATACCCACAGAGTAAAAAAAACAAAAAAACACCAACTGGATCTCAAACCGAAGATCTGTCAAGAAACACAAAAAACCCTGTGAAAGTATTGAAACTTACTCCTATCTTCTGCAAAAGAGTCAACATAAAGCCCATAGAAAACACAAGACTATCCTCTTGTGACGTTGCTCATGAACTACAGCCCACTGATTTAGTAATAAACACACAATTAATCCTGCCTTTACTGCAAGACCCAGCTTCCGCTGCCCCTATCTGTGCCCCTGTGGTGACTGGAGGAGGGCCAACACCACCACCACCACCAGACTTGACACCTTGGGAGGAGCAGATGACCACCCTGATAGACATGGGCACAATCGAGGGAGTCGGTGGAGCGGAGGTAGGCACCAGTACCCTGGAGGCTGCAGTTGAGAAACCACCCCCCTCCCACTTTGAAAATGCATAATCTTGTTAGGCCCAACCCTCCAATCCCAGTGTGGATGCATGTGTTTGCAATGTGTGTGATGCATCACAGCCACCCATTAGTGCTCCCTTGTACCACCGTACCTTAGCGCCCCCTGGTAACATGACTAAGTACCTACAATGTACCAATGTAAACCCCAAGGGAAACAGGACCTTGGCCATGCCACAGCAATGTCATGTATGCATGTGTATCAAAGCACCCCCCTCACACACAGAGACATGGGAGCTGTGCATTCACAACAGACAGTTGAAGATGTCACACCAACATGTCTGAGTAGTGTCCTCCCCTGTAGGACGTCCCAGCAATCACAAGATGGGGAATGACAAATATGCAATGGCTTAACATGATACAAACTGTGTCCTAACCCACTGTAAGACATGAAATGCATGATACAATTGGAAGATGCCCTCAACTCATAGAACACCCTATGTACCCTACAGACACGCAGCGATAATTGCAGGGCAATGTTGATGCGGAAGCAGCATCCACATCCAGCCACATGCCCGACGCGCATCAACCAGCACCACCACTGGCAAGGGGACCGACAAGAGAAGGCAAGACGCAGGACATATCCCATGTCACGCAATCGGAACCCAGTCAGACCGGTTCAACGTCAACAAGGCCGCAGGGTGTCACAGCCTCAAACGCCGGGAGCCACCAGAGGTCTGCAGGATGTGCAGGCAGCCACCAGTGGGTCAAACACTGATGCAGGCCACTCATCCACTGAGGAAGGACACAGTGCACTGGTGTGCTCACCCAGCCAGGGTGCCACTTAGGAGATAGGCACACCCGAAGGGAGCCCAGACCATGTGCCAGTGGAAGCACACACTCCCTGTTTCCCTTTGCGTGCACGTCGTGCCCGCATACCCCAGCCCGATGTGGACACACCTTCTTATGTTTCCCTGAAGGCAGACCCTCCAACTGCGGCAGCTCCATCAGAGAGGCTGCAATGTCCCCCTACAGCTCCCCTGTCACCCAGCGCAGAGCTGTCAGTCCAATCCACAGCACACCAGACAGACCCATGGTCACGGGATCTGCTGTAATGGGGCGGCTGGACGTGATAGAGGAACGAAAGCAGAAAGTTGAGGCCATAGGTGGCTGAACACAGCAACCACATCAAGGCAATAAGCTGCGCCATACATAATGCAGCCAAGACAATGGCGCATGACAATGCCCGCACCCGTAGAGTGGTGGAGGGCTGTACAGCTACCCTGACAGGTTTTGAAAAGAGAGTCCGTGAGCTGTGTGAGGGGCAATCTGCACATGCTGAGCAGATGCGGGAGGCAAACAATTTGCTCCGCCAGCAGCTGCAGTTAGTAGGTGCAATTTCATCTACTTCCATCACACCCACAGAGGGATCCCTCGAGGCTTCGCCCAGGTGCAGTTCCCTGCGCAATCTCCCACACCGCTCACCAGTAGGAACCGGGAGTGGGAAGCATCCATGACCATCATGGATGGACATGGCACAGTTGTGCAGAGGCACAGGCACATGGACCCACTGGCACTGTCTTGGGGTGTTCACAGGGGTTAGGGGGGATTGTGTGCTGGGGTGTTCACAGGGGGAGGGGGGATTGTGTGATGGGGTGTTCACAGGGGGAGGGGATATTGTGTGCTGGGGTGTTCACAGGGGTGAGGGGGGATTGTACCACAATTAATAAATACCTTTCATAATGCATACAAAGCATGGACATTCATAATTGTGTGAAAGTGCTATTTATTTTACAAATAATTTGTGTTACATGTACCCATCCACCAGATCAAAAATAATTGTCAATCAAGGCCTGTCTGGCCAAACTCCCCTCCCTCACGCCATCCCTGTGTGCATTTGCGCGGCTATGGGAACATGCTCATCGTCATTCCTATACCCAGGTGGCTGGCCATCAGCATTGGGGCAGTGGGACATGCCTGCGACAGCATGTATTGTGCAGCATGGCACAGGTGAGCATGATTTTGCCCACTTTCTCTGGTGCATACACCAATGCCCCTCCAGTACGGTCTAGGCACCGGAAGCGTGCCGTCAGCAATCCAAATGCCATTTCCACACAGCGGCGTGTACGCCCATGGGCAATGTTATATGCCAGCTAAGCTGGAGTTGTGGATTACGCACAGGGGTCATGAGCCATGTGTACTGCGGGTGTCCAGAATCGCTTGCAGGGGAGAAAATGCATACATTAGGCATCGGTAGGTTCAGTGGATGTACAAGGCTCAGACATCAATGACATAAACATCAAAGTGATGTATGTGTAGAAAAGGTACATGGTATCTCACTGCAATGATTTCATACATCCTTCACCATCCGGGACATGCATGGGCTGAGGTATTCATGCAGCAGTGTATCAATTAACATGTTAATGGTTATGTGTGTCACACTCGTGCTGTACAAGTACGGTCATTTTCAGATTGCTACTACCATCATGGTCTGTGCGGTGCAAGGTGCAGCATTCCATTTATGAACTACTTACTGCGTGCACCACCCCTGTGTCTAAATGCCACAGTGGTCTGTCCCTAAATTCAGGATGAGGGTACCCTTATATCTGCCTGTTCACGTAACATGTTGTTAGGTGATGTGTTGTGGCAGTACCTATGGCTGGTGTTGCGTTTGCTACTTGGCACAATCATGTACATTTGACCAGGCATGTGAATGTCCGTTCAGGGGTCACTATCTCAGGGATGGTCATTGTCGTGACTCCAACTACTTGTGTGAAGTGGTTTTCAGGATGTGCCTACATTAGGACTCTATTGGCATGACTGTCTGGTGGCCTGGGTGGGATATCTCTTGTGTGTCAGGGTGAGGAGCAGCACTGCAACACACGCGAAATGCATTGTGGTATTTGGGTTTCCATATGCGACTGTGCTTTCACAAGTGTGTGGCATTCAGATTTGTGTTCTGATGTGTGGAACGTGTGCAAGGGTTCTCGTGCGACACACATCCAAGGAAACGGTGCAGAGCTAGTGCTGGCTGTGTCTCCTGGTGGCATGCAAGGATTCCTGTGTGTCTGCCTCCCCTTCAAGTGAACATTGGCATGCATTTCACTCAAGATTTGTACTCACCCAACATCCATGTATTTTGACCTTGGTGCCTCTCCATGTAGGCTGGCAGGGTACTGTTGCGCAGTACCATGGAGTCGTGGGTGGATCCTGGGTAGCGGGTGCAGTAGTGGATGAATGTTAGGTCGGAGCTACAGGTCATCTGCACGTTGAGAGAATGGAAACTCTTACGGTTCCTGTAGGCTGCCTCATGTTCCCGGGGTGCTACTAGTGCAACATGTGTGCAGTCTAGGGCTGCTATGACATTTGGAACTTGGGCAATGGCATGAAACGGTGCCTTTGGCTGGTTGACCTGTGCCTGTGTGGCAGGCAATGCAATGTGCTCATTCACATGGAGCAGCAGTGCATCCAGCCTTGCCCTCACATTTTGTTACGTCCTCTGTATGCGGTATAGTTGTTGCACCTAACATGGCCACCGCCGAGACCTCTTTACTGGGGGTTTCTCAGAGCTCCAGCACGTTGCTACTCGTATAGGTTTTCCTCTGCATTGTTGCTCTCGCTATGCGTTATTTTTCCCTTGGCGGTGTTCTGCCCGCTCCTGTCCTCTTTCCCCACCTGTTTCTTTCCGCCTTACTTTTTCCTCCCTCTACTTCCTTGCATTTCTGGTACCGCGCTCGGATTGCCTTTCACAGCTTTCTCCTTCACTCAGGCCGGTGCTATATTTTTCTTTCTCCCTTCTTTTCTCTTTCCTTACCATTTTGTCACGGTTTCCTGTTTTTCTTCGGACCTCGGTTCGCCCCTTCTCTCTCTCCCCCCTGCCTTTTCGGATCCTCCCTCGATCTGATTTCCCTGCCACCAGCTATCCCGCTCTTGTTTTCCTGGTACACGGCTACCCAGAGTATTCTCCCTGTGGTTCTGCACTCGTTGTCTGGTCCACGAAGAGCATCCAGTTACTCCACTCGTGTTTCCTGGTTCACACTTGACTCGGATCAGTTACCTGCTATTGATACACTCTCACAGTGGTTTTTTATGCCGCTATGCTTTTTCCCCCTATTTTGGCAGCTCCGGAAGCAAAGTCCTTTTTTTCTGTCGCGTTGACAGTAAAGGTGGATTCCTTTCATAACCAACCTTATCTGCAACAACAAAAAAGCAGACAATTACCGCATAGAAAAAGGAAGCAGACGATATCTCCAGATCTCAGCACTTCAGGTGAGGAAGAAGGGGAAATTAAATTGAAGCCAACACTTCGGGTGAATGGGAGTGTGACCATTGTGACAGTTAGGGGCGATTCCGACAGCCCCTTATTGAGATTGGTGAATAAATACAGCTCCAACTGAATCGATTTGGGTGACTGTCGGCACATTCTGTCTTTGAGCCCCTCATTGATACGCCAAACAGGGAGTGTTCAACTTACCCTTCCTTTGTGTTTTCCCTGTGCTTCTTCCAACCAGCTCACAGTCTAAAGCACAGAGCACTCAACATTTTGTAAATGGAAATGTATAATTTAAGACGCTCAATATTTAAAGATGACATAAGGGCGCCTGAACCTGACATTCAAACTTAATTTGTACCAAGTCTGTCATCGCCTTCCATCAAGTCATGTGAACTACAACATATTCACATTGTGGAACGAGCATTCGAAAGAAACATGGGCAAAGTCCAGATTTCATGTATGCTCTTCATGGCTGGACAGTGAAATACAAACATTAATACCTACTCCTCAAAGTCATTTGGTAAAAAATACTTTGACTCATAATTTAGACTTCACAGTCTCAACCTCCACAATGAAACGGCATATTAAGACAATCACAAACAAAAGACACAAAAGATCACACAGCTTAAACGCCTCCAAAAATCTTTCTTGGATTGTGTGTCCAATACAATCAAAATACAATGAAAGGTTTTAACCCAATGATTCCCATGATCCAGGGAATAAGTTCAAAGAAAACTTGACTTAACACATGATGCTAGCAGTAACATCTGGAATATCAGTTAAACACCTCCTCCCTCACAAAGGACATCTCCTCATATCAATTTCAATGGAGGCAATAATACAGAAATTATCATTTCACCAAGAACTGCCTCTGGAGAGGAACCTGCAGCTGAAATAATTCAGTTTACTGACACACCTAGATTACAAGACCCAACACTATCTGCACTTAGATTTATGCTCACATCTTTAGTCAATGTTTTTGAAACATTGAAAGAAGAAGTCCACAATTACTCTGGAATCCTGATGGAAATTTTAAAAAAAGTCAGATGTTGCGATTCCAATTTTGTCAGTCTTAACTCAGCCTTGAACACTCCTTACAAAGAGTTTGCTGTTTAAATGACACAGAACATACTACACAAAAACTCTTTCAAGTCACTATTGAAAGAATTTCTTCAGCTTAAAAACAGCAATGAACTGTCATGACTAGAACTCAAAACTCTTATTCTCGCACGTGATTGATCTGATACAGACAGCATTTGCAGAGCCTTCATCACCTTCAAATCAGGATCCATGTCGTGGAGATGATACTCCATTGTCTGCATCAACTCTTGAAGAATATATAAGATTGGCACAAATTGCAGACAATGAAGTACAAACTCAGCCTCAATCTTCTGGCAGAAATGAGTCTTCGGACCCAGAATAACAACCTGCATTAATCAACTTAAATTCATTCAATGACCAAATAGACAATTTAGCTGCTTCGATTCCGAGCGAGGACAGAACAGAAGCCTCGTCGTCCTCGAAGCCTGTTTCAACAAATGCCAACAATCCAGAAAAAAGGGGGAAAAATCTAAAAAGTTATCTAGTGAAGTAGCTGTATGTTCAGAACCATCAAAAAACATCTCAAATAAAAAACTAAAAAACAAAAGGGAAAATAAACTTTTTTTAAAGCATTAGACAAAACAAGCAAGAATAAAGAAATGCAATCAAAAAAATCTAAAGAGAAAAGAGCAGAAGTCACGGATGGTAAAACTTTATCTAGTGAAGGAGCCCAACCCTCCATCATAGAGGACTTAACAATTGCCCCTAAAATACCCACAGAGTAAAAAAAACAAAAAAACACCAACTGGATCTCAAACCGAAGATCTGTCAAGAAACACAAAAAACCCTGTGAAAGTATTGAAACTTACTCCTATCTTCTGCAAAAGAGTCAACATAAAGCCCATAGAAAACACAAGACTATCCTCTTGTGACGTTGCTCATGAACTACAGCCCACTGATTTAGTAATAAACACACAATTAATCCTGCCTTTACTGCAAGACCCAGCTTCCGCTGCCCCTATCTGTGCCCCTGTGGTGACTGGAGGAGGGCCAACACCACCACCACCACCAGACTTGACACCTTGGGAGGAGCAGATGACCACCCTGATAGACATGGGCACAATCGAGGGAGTCGGTGGAGCGGAGGTAGGCACCAGTACCCTGGAGGCTGCAGTTGAGAAACCACCCCCCTCCCACTTTGAAAATGCATAATCTTGTTAGGCCCAACCCTCCAATCCCAGTGTGGATGCATGTGTTTGCAATGTGTGTGATGCATCACAGCCACCCATTAGTGCTCCCTTGTACCACCGTACCTTAGCGCCCCCTGGTAACATGACTAAGTACCTACAATGTACCAATGTAAACCCCAAGGGAAACAGGACCTTGGCCATGCCACAGCAATGTCATGTATGCATGTGTATCAAAGCACCCCCCTCACACACAGAGACATGGGAGCTGTGCATTCACAACAGACAGTTGAAGATGTCACACCAACATGTCTGAGTAGTGTCCTCCCCTGTAGGACGTTCCAGCAATCACAAGATGGGGAATGACAAATATGCAATGGCTTAACATGATACAAACTGTGTCCTAACCCACTGTAAGACATGAAATGCATGATACAATTGGAAGATGCCCTCAACTCATAGAACACCCTATGTACCCTACAGACACGCAGCGATAATTGCAGGGCAATGTTGATGCGGAAGCAGCATCCACATCCAGCCACATGCCCGACGCGCATCAACCAGCACCACCACTGGCAAGGGGACCGACAAGAGAAGGCAAGACGCAGGACATATCCCATGTCACGCAATCGGAACCCAGTCAGACCGGTTCAACGTCAACAAGGCCGCAGGGTGTCACAGCCTCAAACGCCGGGAGCCACCAGAGGTCTGCAGGATGTGCAGGCAGCCACCAGTGGGTCAAACACTGATGCAGGCCACTCATCCACTGAGGAAGGACACAGTG
Source organism: Ambystoma mexicanum (assembly GCF_040938575.1). Classification (NCBI taxonomy): domain Eukaryota; kingdom Metazoa; phylum Chordata; class Amphibia; order Caudata; family Ambystomatidae; genus Ambystoma; species Ambystoma mexicanum. Next base: position 34,932,845 of record NC_090921.1, read on the forward strand.
CACTGGTGTGCTCACCCAGCCAGGGTGCCACTTAGGAGATAGGCACACCCGAAGGGAGCCCAGACCATGTGCCAGTGGAAGCACACACTCCCTGTTTCCCTTTGCGTGCACGTCGTGCCCGCATACCCCAGCCCGATGTGGACACACCTTCTTATGTTTCCCTGAAGGCAGACCCTCCAACTGCGGCAGCTCCATCAGAGAGGCTGCAATGTCCCCCTACAGCTCCCCTGTCACCCAGCGCAGAGCTGTCAGTCCAATCCACAGCACACCAGACAGACCCATGGTTACGGGATCTGCTGTAATGGGGCGGCTGGACGTGATAGAGGTACGAAAGCAGAAAGTTGAGGCCATAGGTGGCTGAACACAGCAACCACATCAAGGCAATAAGCTGCGCCATACATAATGCAGCCAAGACAATGGCGCATGACAATGCCCGCACCTGTAGAGTGGTGGAGGGCTGTACAGCTACCCTGACAGGTTTTGAAAAGAGAGTCCGTGAGCTGTGTGAGGGGCAATCTGCACATGCTGAGCAGATGCGGGAGGCAAACAATTTGCTCCGCCAGCAGCTGCAGTTAGTAGGTGCAATTTCATCTACTTCCATCACACCCACAGAGGGATCCCTCGAGGCTTCGCCCAGGTGCAGTTCCCTGCGCAATCTCCCACACCGCTCACCAGTAGGAACCGGGAGTGGGAAGCATCCATGACCATCATGGATGGACATGGCACAGTTGTGCAGAGGCACAGGCACATGGACCCACTGGCACTGTCTTGGGGTGTTCACAGGGGTTAGGGGGGATTGTGTGCTGGGGTGTTCACAGGGGGAGGGGGGATTGTGTGATGGGGTGTTCACAGGGGGAGGGGATATTGTGTGCTGGGGTGTTCACAGGGGTGAGGGGGGATTGTACCACAATTAATAAATACCTTTCATAATGCATACAAAGCATGGACATTCATAATTGTGTGAAAGTGCTATTTATTTTACAAATAATTTGTGTTACATGTACCCATCCACCAGATCAAAAATAATTGTCAATCAAGGCCTGTCTGGCCAAACTCCCCTCCCTCACGCCATCCCTGTGTGCATTTGTGCGGCTATGGGAACATGCTCATCGTCATTCCTATACCCAGGTGGCTGGCCATCAGCATTGGGGCAGTGGGACATGCCTGCGACAGCATGTATTGTGCAGCATGGCACAGGTGAGCATGATTTTGCCCACTTTCTCTGGTGCATACACCAATGCCCCTCCAGTACGGTCTAGGCACCGGAAGCGTGCCGTCAGCAATCCAAATGCCATTTCCACACAGCGGCGTGTACGCCCATGGGCAATGTTATATGCCAGCTAAGCTGGAGTTGTGGATTACGCACAGGGGTCATGAGCCATGTGTACTGCGGGTGTCCAGAATCGCTTGCAGGGGTGACAATGCATACATTAGGCATCGGTAGGTTCAGTGGATGTACAAGGCTCAGACATCAATGACATAAACATCAAAGTGATGTATGTGTAGAAAAGGTACATGGTATCTCACTGCAATGATTTCATACATCCTTCACCATCCGGGACATGCATGGGCTGAGGTATTCATGCAGCAGTGTATCAATTAACATGTTAATGGTTATGTGTGTCACACTCGTGCTGTACAAGTACGGTCATTTTCAGATTGCTACTACCATCATGGTCTGTGCGGTGCAAGGTGCAGCATTCCATTTATGAACTACTTACTGCGTGCACCACCCCTGTGTCTAAATGCCACAGTGGTCTGTCCCTAAATTCAGGATGAGGGTACCCTTATATCTGCCTGTTCACGTAACATGTTGTTAGGTGATGTGTTGTGGCAGTACCTATGGCTGGTGTTGCGTTTGCTACTTGGCACAATCATGTACATTTGACCAGGCATGTGAATGTCCGTTCAGGGGTCACTATCTCAGGGATGGTCATTGTCGTGACTCCAACTACTTGTGTGAAGTGGTTTTCAGGATGTGCCTACATTAGGACTCTATTGGCATGACTGTCTGGTGGCCTGGGTGGGATATCTCTTGTGTGTCAGGGTGAGGAGCAGCACTGCAACACACGCGAAATGCATTGTGGTATTTGGGTTTCCATATGCGACTGTGCTTTCACAAGTGTGTGGCATTCAGATTTGTGTTCTGATGTGTGGAACGTGTGCAAGGGTTCTCGTGCGACACACATCCAAGGAAACGGTGCAGAGCTAGTGCTGGCTGTGTCTCCTGGTGGCATGCAAGGATTCCTGTGTGTCTGCCTCCCCTTCAAGTGAACATTGGCATGCATTTCACTCAAGATTTGTACTCACCCAACATCCATGTATTTTGACCTTGGTGCCTCTCCATGTAGGCTGGCAGGGTACTGTTGCGCAGTACCATGGAGTCGTGGGTGGATCCTGGGTAGCGGGTGCAGTAGTGGATGAATGTTAGGTCGGAGCTACAGGTCATCTGCACGTTGAGAGAATGGAAACTCTTACGGTTCCTGTAGGCTGCCTCATGTTCCCGGGGTGCTACTAGTGCAACATGTGTGCAGTCTAGGGCTGCTATGACATTTGGAACTTGGGCAATGGCATGAAACGGTGCCTTTGGCTGGTTGACCTGTGCCTGTGTGGCAGGCAATGCAATGTGCTCATTCACATGGAGCAGCAGTGCATCCAGCCTTGCCCTCACATTTTGTTACGTCCTCTGTATGCGGTATAGTTGTTGCACCTAACATGGCCACCGCCGAGACCTCTTTACTGGGGGTTTCTCAGAGCTCCAGCACGTTGCTACTCGTATAGGTTTTCCTCTGCATTGTTGCTCTCGCTATGCGTTATTTTTCCCTTGGCGGTGTTCTGCCCGCTCCTGTCCTCTTTCCCCACCTGTTTCTTTCCGCCTTACTTTTTCCTCCCTCTACTTCCTTGCATTTCTGGTACCGCGCTCGGATTGCCTTTCACAGCTTTCTCCTTCACTCAGGCCGGTGCTATATTTTTCTTTCTCCCTTCTTTTCTCTTTCCTTACCATTTTGTCACGGTTTCCTGTTTTTCTTCGGACCTCGGTTCGCCCCTTCTCTCTCTCCCCCCTGCCTTTTCGGATCCTCCCTCGATCTGATTTCCCTGCCACCAGCTATCCCGCTCTTGTTTTCCTGGTACACGGCTACCCAGAGTATTCTCCCTGTGGTTCTGCACTCGTTGTCTGGTCCACGAAGAGCATCCAGTTACTCCACTCGTGTTTCCTGGTTCACACTTGACTCGGATCAGTTACCTGCTATTGATACACTCTCACAGTGGTTTTTTATGCCGCTATGCTTTTTCCCCCTATTTTGGCAGCTCCGGAAGCAAAGTCCTTTTTTTCTGTCGCGTTGACAGTAAAGGTGGATTCCTTTCATAACCAACCTTATCTGCAACAACAAAAAAGCAGACAATTACCGCATAGAAAAAGGAAGCAGACGATATCTCCAGATCTCAGCACTTCAGGTGAGGAAGAAGGGGAAATTAAATTGAAGCCAACACTTCGGGTGAATGGGAGTGTGACCATTGTGACAGTTAGGGGCGATTCCGACAGCCCCTTATTGAGATTGGTGAATAAATACAGCTCCAACTGAATCGATTTGGGTGACTGTCGGCACATTCTGTCTTTGAGCCCCTCATTGATACGCCAAACAGGGAGTGTTCAACTTACCCTTCCTTTGTGTTTTCCCTGTGCTTCTTCCAACCAGCTCACAGTCTAAAGCACAGAGCACTCAACATTTTGTAAATGGAAATGTATAATTTAAGACGCTCAATATTTAAAGATGACATAAGGGCGCCTGAACCTGACATTCAAACTTAATTTGTACCAAGTCTGTCATCGCCTTCCATCAAGTCATGTGAACTACAACATATTCACATTGTGGAACGAGCATTCGAAAGAAACATGGGCAAAGTCCAGATTTCATGTATGCTCTTCATGGCTGGACAGTGAAATACAAACATTAATACCTACTCCTCAAAGTCATTTGGTAAAAAATACTTTGACTCATAATTTAGACTTCACAGTCTCAACCTCCACAATGAAACGGCATATTAAGACAATCACAAACAAAAGACACAAAAGATCACACAGCTTAAACGCCTCCAAAAATCTTTCTTGGATTGTGTGTCCAATACAATCAAAATACAATGAAAGGTTTTAACCCAATGATTCCCATGATCCAGGGAATAAGTTCAAAGAAAACTTGACTTAACACATGATGCTAGCAGTAACATCTGGAATATCAGTTAAACACCTCCTCCCTCACAAAGGACATCTCCTCATATCAATTTCAATGGAGGCAATAATACAGAAATTATCATTTCACCAAGAACTGCCTCTGGAGAGGAACCTGCAGCTGAAATAATTCAGTTTACTGACACACCTATATTACAAGACCCAACACTATCTGCACTTAGATTTATGCTCACATCTTTAGTCAATGTTTTTGAAACATTGAAAGAAGAAGTCCACAATTACTCTGGAATCCTGATGGAAATTTTAAAAAAAGTCAGATGTTGCGATTCCAATTTTGTCAGTCTTAACTCAGCCTTGAACACTCCTTACAAAGAGTTTGCTGTTTAAATGACACAGAACATACTACACAAAAACTCTTTCAAGTCACTATTGAAAGAATTTCTTCAGCTTAAAAACAGCAATGAACTGTCATGACTAGAACTCAAAACTCTTATTCTCGCACGTGATTGATCTGATACAGACAGCATTTGCAGAGCCTTCATCACCTTCAAATCAGGATCCATGTCGTGGAGATGATACTCCATTGTCTGCATCAACTCTTGAAGAATATATAAGATTGGCACAAATTGCAGACAATGAAGTACAAACTCAGCCTCAATCTTCTGGCAGAAATGAGTCTTCGGACCCAGAATAACAACCTGCATTAATCAACTTAAATTCATTCAATGACCAAATAGACAATTTAGCTGCTTCGATTCCGAGCGAGGACAGAACAGAAGCCTCGTCGTCCTCGAAGCCTGTTTCAACAAATGCCAACAATCCAGAAAAAAGGGGGAAAAATCTAAAAAGTTATCTAGTGAAGTAGCTGTATGTTCAGAACCATCAAAAAACATCTCAAATAAAAAACTAAAAAACAAAAGGGAAAATAAACTTTTTTTAAAGCATTAGACAAAACAAGCAAGAATAAAGAAATGCAATCAAAAAAATCTAAAGAGAAAAGAGCAGAAGTCACGGATGGTAAAACTTTATCTAGTGAAGGAGCCCAACCCTCCATCATAGAGGACTTAACAATTGCCCCTAAAATACCCACAGAGTAAAAAAAACAAAAAAACACCAACTGGATCTCAAACCGAAGATCTGTCAAGAAACACAAAAAACCCTGTGAAAGTATTGAAACTTACTCCTATCTTCTGCAAAAGAGTCAACATAAAGCCCATAGAAAACACAAGACTATCCTCTTGTGACGTTGCTCATGAACTACAGCCCACTGATTTAGTAATAAACACACAATTAATCCTGCCTTTACTGCAAGACCCAGCTTCCGCTGCCCCTATCTGTGCCCCTGTGGTGACTGGAGGAGGGCCAACACCACCACCACCAGACTTGACACCTTGGGAGGAGCAGATGACCACCCTGATAGACATGGGCACAATCGAGGGAGTCGGTGGAGCGGAGGTAGGCACCAGTACCCTGGAGGCTGCAGTTGAGAAACCACCCCCCTCCCACTTTGAAAATGCATAATCTTGTTAGGCCCAACCCTCCAATCCCCGTGTGGATGCATGTGTTTGCAATGTGTGTGATGCATCACAGCCACCCATTAGTGCTCCCTTCTACCACCGTACCTTAGCGCCCCCTGGTAACATGACTAAGTACCTACAATGTACCAATGTAAACCCCAAGGGAAACAGGACCTTGGCCATGCCACAGCAATGTCATGTATGCATGTGTATCAAAGCACCCCCCTCACACACAGAGACATGGGAGCTGTGCATTCACAACAGGCAGTTGAAGATGTCACACCAACATGTCTGAGTAGTGTCCTCCCCTGTAGGACGTTCCAGCAATCACAAGATGGGGAATGACAAATATGCAATGGCTTAACATGATACAAACTGTGTCCTAACCCACTGTAAGACATGAAATGCATGATACAATTGTAAGATGCCCTCAACTCATAGAACACCCTATGTACCCTACAGACACGCAGCGATAATTGCAGGGCAATGTTGATGCGGAAGCAGCATCCACATCCAGCCACATGCCCGACGCGCATCAACCAGCACCACCACTGGCAAGGGGACCGACAAGAGAAGGCAAGACGCAGGACATATCCCATGTCACGCAATCGGAACCCAGTCAGACCGGTTCAACGTCAACAAGGCCGCAGGGTGTCACAGCCTCAAACGCCGGGAGCCACCAGAGGTCTGCAGGATGTGCAGGCAGCCACCAGTGGGTCAAACACTGATGCAGGCCACTCATCCACTGAGGAAGGACACAGTGCACTGGTGTGCTCACCCAGCCAGGGTGCCACTTAGGAGATAGGCACACCCGAAGGGAGCCCAGACCATGTGCCAGTGGAAGCACACACTCCCTGTTTCCCTTTGCGTGCACGTCGTGCCCGCATACCCCAGCCCGATGTGGACACACCTTCTTATGTTTCCCTGAAGGCAGACCCTCCAACTGCGGCAGCTCCATCAGAGAGGCTGCAATGTCCCCCTACAGCTCCCCTGTCACCCAGCGCAGAGCTGTCAGTCCAATCCACAGCACACCAGACAGACCCATGGTCACGGGAGCTGCTGTAATGGGGCGGCTGGACGTGATAGAGGAACGAAAGCAGAAAGTTGAGGCCATAGGTGGCTGAACACAGCAACCACATCAAGGCAATAAGCTGTGCCATACATAATGCAGCCAAGACAATGGCGCATGACAATGCCCGCACCCGTAGAGTGGTGGAGGGCTGTACAGCTGCCCTGACAGGTTTTGAAAAGAGAGTCCGTGAGCTGTGTGAGGGGCAATCTGCACATGCTGAGCAGATGTGGGAGGCAAACAATTTGCTCCGCCAGCAGCTGCAGTTAGTAGGTGCAATTTCATCTACTTCCATCACACCCACAGAGGGATCCCTCGAGGCTTCGCCCAGGTGCAGTTCCCTGCGCAATCTCCCACACCGCTCACCAGTAGGAACCGGGAGTGGGAAGCATCCATGACCATCATGGATGGACATGGCACAGTTGTGCAGAGGCACAGGCACATGGACCCACTGGCACTGTCTTGGGGTGTTCACAGGGGTTAGGGGGGATTGTGTGCTGGGGTGTTCACAGGGGGAGGGGGGATTGTGTGATGGGGTGTTCACAGGGGGAGGGGATATTGTGTGCTGGGGTGTTCACAGGGGTGAGGGGGGATTGTACCACAATTAATAAATACCTTTCATAATGCATACAAAGCATGGACATTCATAATTGTGTGAAAGTGCTATTTATTTTACAAATAATTTGTGTTACATGTACCCATCCACCAGATCAAAAATAATTGTCAATCAAGGCCTGTCTGGCCAAACTCCCCTCCCTCACGCCATCCCTGTGTGCATTTGCGCGGCTATGGGAACATGCTCATCGTCATTCCTATACCCAGGTGGCTGGCCATCAGCATTGGGGCAGTGGGACATGCCTGCGACAGCATGTATTGTGCAGCATGGCACAGGTGAGCATGATTTTGCCCACTTTCTCTGGTGCATACACCAATGCCCCTCCAGTACGGTCTAGGCACCGGAAGCGTGCCGTCAGCAATCCAAATGCCATTTCCACACAGCGGCGTGTACGCCCATGGGCAATGTTATATGCCAGCTAAGCTGGAGTTGTGGATTACGCACAGGGGTCATGAGCCATGTGTACTGCGGGTGTCCAGAATCGCTTGCAGGGGTGACAATGCATACATTAGGCATCGGTAGGTTCAGTGGATGTACAAGGCTCAGACATCAATGACATAAACATCAAAGTGATGTATGTGTAGAAAAGGTACATGGTATCTCACTGCAATGTTTTCATACATCCTTCACCATCCGGGACATGCATGGGCTGAGGTATTCATGCAGCAGTGTATCAATTAACATGTTAATGGTTATGTGTGTCACACTCGTGCTGTACAAGTACGGTCATTTTCAGATTGCTACTACCATCATGGTCTGTGCGGTGCAAGGTGCAGCATTCCATTTATGAACTACTTACTGCGTGTACCACCCCTGTGTCTAAATGCCACAGTGGTCTGTCCCTAAATTCAGGATGAGGGTACCCTTATATCTGCCTGTTCACGTGACATGTTGTTAGGTGATGTGTTGTGGCAGTACCTATGGCTGGTGTTGCGTTTGCTACTTGGCACAATCATGTACATTTGACCAGGCATGTGAATGTCCGTTCAGGGGTCACTATCTCAGGGATGGTCATTGTCGTGACTCCAACTACTTGTGTGAAGTGGTTTTCAGGATGTGCCTACATTAGGACTCTATTGGCATGACTGTCTGGTGGCCTGGGTGGGATATCTCTTGTGTGTCAGGGTGAGGAGCAGCACTGCAACACACGCGAAATGCATTGTGGTATTTGGGTTTCCATATGCGACTGTGCTTTCACAAGTGTGTGGCATTCAGATTTGTGTTCTGATGTGTGGAACGTGTGCAAGGGTTCTCGTGCGACACACATCCAAGGAAACGGTGCAGAGCTAGTGCTGGCTGTGTCTCCTGGTGGCATGCAAGGATTCCTGTGTGTCTGCCTCCCCTTCAAGTGAACATTGGCATGCATTTCACTCAAGATTTGTACTCACCCAACATCCATGTATTTTGACCTTGGTGCCTCTCCATGTAGGCTGGCAGGGTACTGTTGCGCAGTACCATGGAGTTGTGGGTGGATCCTGGGTAGCGGGTGCAGTAGTGGATGAATGTTAGGTCGGAGCTACAGGTCATCTGCACGTTGAGAGAATGGAAACTCTTACGGTTCCTGTAGGCTGCCTCATGTTCCCGGGGTGCTACTAGTGCAACATGTGTGCAGTCTAGGGCTGCTATGACATTTGGAACTTGGGCAATGGCATGAAACGGTGCCTTTGGCTGGTTGACCTGTGCCTGTGTGGCAGGCAATGCAATGTGCTCATTCACATGGAGCAGCAGTGCATCCAGCCTTGCCCTCACATTTTGTTACGTCCTCTGTATGCGGTATAGTTGTTGCACCTAACATGGCCACCGCCGAGACCTCTTTACTGGGGGTTTCTCAGAGCTCCAGCACGTTGCTACTCGTAAAGGTTTTCCTCTGCATTGTTGCTCTCGCTATGCGTTATTTTTCCCTTGGCGGTGTTCTGCCCGCTCCTGTCCTCTTTCCCCACCTGTTTCTTTCCGCCTTACTTTTTCCTCCCTCTACTTCCTTGCATTTCTGGTACCGCGCTCGGATTGCCTTTCACAGCTTTCTCCTTCACTCAGGCCGGTGCTATATTTTTCTTTCTCCCTTCTTTTCTCTTTCCTTACCATTTTGTCACGGTTTCCTGTTTTTCTTCGGACCTCGGTTCGCCCCTTCTCTCTCTCCCCCCTGCCTTTTCGGATCCTCCCGCGATCTGATTTCCCTGCCACCAGCTATCCCGCTCTTGTTTTCCTGGTACACGGCTACCCGGAGTATTCTCCCTGTGGTTCTGCACTCGTTGTCTGGTCCACGAAGAGCATCCAGTTACTCCACTCGTGTTTCCTGGTTCACACTTGACTCGGATCAGTTACCTGCTATTGATACACTCTCACAGTGCTTTTTTATGCCGCTATGCTTTTTCCCCCTATTTTGGCAGCTCCGGAAGCAAAGTCCTTTTTTTCTGTCGCGTTGACAGTAAAGGTGGATTCCTTTCATAACCAACCTTATCTGCAACAACAAAAAAGCAGACAATTACCGCATAGAAAAAGGAAGCAGACGATATCTCCAGCTCTCAGCACTTCAGGTGAGGAAGAAGGGGAAATTAAATTGAAGCCAACACTTCGGGTGAATGGGAGTGTGACCATTGTGACAGTTAGGGGCGATTCCGACAGCCCCTTATTGAGATTGGTGAATAAATACAGCTCCAACTGAATCGATTTGGGTGACTGTCGGCACATTCTGTCTTTGAGCCCCTCATTGATACGCCAAACAGGGAGTGTTCAACTTACCCTTCCTTTGTGTTTCCCTGTGCTTCTTCCAACCAGCTCACAGTCTAAAGCACAGAGCACTCAACATTTTGTAAATGGAAATGTATAATTTAAGACGCTCAATATTTAAAGATGACATAAGGGCGCCTGAACCTGACATTCAAACTTAATTTGTACCAAGTCTGTCATCGCCTTCCATCAAGTCATGTGAACTACAACATATTCACATTGTGGAACGAGCATTCGAAAGAAACATGGGCAAAGTCCAGATTTCATGTATGCTCTTCATGGCTGGACAGTGAAATACAAACATTAATACCTACTCCTCAAAGTCATTTGGTAAAAAATACTTTGACTCATAATTTAGACTTCACAGTCTCAACCTCCACAATGAAACGGCATATTAAGACAATCACAAACAAAAGACACAAAAGATCACACAGCTTAAACGCCTCCAAAAATCTTTCTTGGATTGTGTGTCCAATACAATCAAAATACAATGAAAGGTTTTAACCCAATGATTCCCATGATCCAGGGAACAAGTTCAAAGAAAACTTGACTTAACACATGATGCTAGCAGTAACATCTGGAATATCAGTTAAACACCTCCTCCCTCACAAAGGACATCTCCTCATATCAATTTCAATGGAGGCAATAATACAGAAATTATCATTTCACCAAGAAATGCCTCTGGAGAGGAACCTGCAGCTGAAATAATTCAGTTTACTGACACACCTAGATTACAAGACCCAACACTATCTGCACTTAGATTTATGCTCACATCTTTAGTCAATGTTTTTGAAACATTGAAAGAAGAAGTCCACAATTACTCTGGAATCCTGATGGAAATTTTAAAAAAAGTCAGATGTTGCGATTCCAATTTTGTCAGTCTTAACTCAGCCTTGAACACTCCTTACAAAGAGTTTGCTGTTTAAATGACACAGAACATACTACACAAAAACTCTTTCAAGTCACTATTGAAAGAATTTCTTCAGCTTAAAAACAGCAATGAACTGTCATGACTAGAACTCAAAACTCTTATTCTCGCACGTGATTGATCTGATACAGACAGCATTTGCAGAGCCTTCATCACCTTCAAATCAGGATCCATGTCGTGGAGATGATACTCCATTGTCTGCATCAACTCTTGAAGAATATATAAGATTGGCACAAATTGCAGACAATGAAGTACAAACTCAGCCTCAATCTTCTGGCAGAAATGAGTCTTCGGACCCAGAATAACAACCTGCATTAATCAACTTAAATTCATTCAATGACCAAATAGACAATTTAGCTGCTTCGATTCCGAGCGAGGACAGAACAGAAGCCTCGTCGTCCTCGAAGCCTGTTTCAACAAATGCCAACAATCCAGAAAAAAGGGGGGAAAATCTAAAAAGTTATCTAGTGAAGTAGCTGTATGTTCAGAACCATCAAAAAACATCTCAAATAAAAAACTAAAAAACAAAAGGGAAAATAAACTTTTTTTAAAGCATTAGACAAAACAAGCAAGAATAAAGAAATACAATCAAAAAAATCTAAAGAGAAAAGAGCAGACGTCACGGATGGTAAAACTTTATCTAGTGAAGGAGCCCAACCCTCCATCATAGAGGACTTAACAATTGCCCCTAAAATACCCACAGAGTAAAAAAAACAAAAAAACACCAACTGGATCTCAACCCGAAGATCTGTCAAGAAACACAAAGAACCCTGTGAAAGTATTGAAACTTACTCCTATCTTCTGCAAAAGAGTCAACATAAAGCCCATAGAAAACACAAGACTATCCTCTTGTGACGTTGCTCATGAACTACAGCCCACTGATTTAGTAATAAACACACAATTAATCCTGCCTTTACTGCAAGACCCAGCTTCCGCTGCCCCTATCTGTGCCCCTGTGGTGACTGGAGGAGGGCCAACACCACCACCACCAGACTTGACACCTTGGGAGGAGCAGATGACCACCCTGATAGACATGGGCACAATCGAGGGAGTCGGTGGAGCGGAGGTAGGCACCAGTACCCTGGAGGCTGCAGTTGAGAAACCACCCCCCTCCCACTTTGAAAATGCATAATCTTGTTAGGCCCAAGCCTCCAATCCCAGTGTGGATGCATGTGTTTGCAATGTGTGTGATGCATCACAGCCACCCATTAGTGCTCCCTTGTACCACCGTACCTTAGCGCCCCCTGGTAACATGACTAAGTACCTAAAATGTACCAATGTAAACCCCAAGGGAAACAGGACCTTGGCCATGCCACAGCAATGTCATGTATGCATGTGTATCAAAGCACCCCCCTCACACACAGAGACATGGGAGCTGTGCATTCACAACAGGCAGTTGAAGATGTCACACCAACATGTCTGAGTAGTGTCCTCCCCTGTAGGACGTTCCAGCAATCACAAGATGGGGAATGACAAATATGCAATGGCTTAACATGATACAAACTGTGTCCTAACCCACTGTAAGACATGAAATGCATGATACAATTGTAAGATGCCCTCAACTCATAGAACACCCTATGTACCCTACAGACACGCAGCGATAATTGCAGGGCAATGTTGATGCGGAAGCAGCATCCACATCCAGCCACATGCCCGACGCGCATCAACCAGCCCCACCACTGGCAAGGGGACCGACAAGAGAAGGCAAGACGCAGGACACATCCCACGTCACGCAATCGGAACCCAGTCAGACCGGTTCAACGTCAACAAGGCCGCAGGGTGTCACAGCCTCAAACGCCGGGAGCCACCAGAGGTCTGCAGGATGTGCAGGCAGCCACCAGTGGGTCAAACACTGATGCAGGCCACTCATCCACTGAGGAAGGACACAGTGCACTGGTGTGCTCACCCAGCCAGGGTGCCACTTAGGAGATAGGCACACCCGAAGGGAGCCCAGACCATGTGCCAGTGGAAGCACACACTCCCTGTTTCCCTTTGCGTGTACGTCGTGCCCGCATACCCCAGCCCGATGTGGACACACCTTCTTATGTTTCCCTGAAGGCAGACCCTCCAACTGCGGCAGCTCCATCAGAGAGGCTGCAATGTCCCCCTACAGCTCCCCTGTCACCCAGCGCAGAGCTGTCAGTCCAATCCACACCACACCAGACAGACCCATGGTCACGGGAGCTGCTGTAATGGGGCGGCTGGACGTGATAGAGGAACGAAAGCAGAAAGTTGAGGCCATAGGTGGCTGAACACAGCAACCACATCAAGGCAATAAGCTGCGCCATACATAATGCAGCCAAGACAATGGCGCATGACAATGCCCGCACCCGTAGAGTGGTGGAGGGCGGTACAGCTGCCCTGACAGGTTTTGAAAAGAGAGTCCGTGAGCTGTGTGAGGGGCAATCTGCACATGCTGAGCAGATGCGGGAGGCAAACAATTTGCTCCGCCAGCAGCTGCAGTTAGTAGGTGCAATTTCATCTACTTCCATCACACCCACAGAGGGATCCCTCGAGGCTTCGCCCAGGTGCAGTTCCCTGCGCAATCTCCCACACCGCTCACCAGTAGGAACCGGGAGTGGGAAGCATCCATGACCATCATGGATGGACATGGCACAGTTGTGCAGAGGCACAGGCACATGGACCCACTGGCACTGTCTTGGGGTGTTCACAGGGGTTAGGGGGGATTGTGTGCTGGGGTGTTCACAGGGGGAGGGGGGATTGTGTGATGGGGTGTTCACAGGGGGAGGGGATATTGTGTGCTGGGGTGTTCACAGGGGTGAGGGGGGATTGTACCACAATTAATAAATACCTTTCATAATGCATACAAAGCATGGACATTCATAATTGTGTGAAAGTGCTATTTATTTTACAAATAATTTGTGTTACATGTACCCATCCACCAGATCAAAAATAATTGTCAATCAAGGCCTGTCTGGCCAAACTCCCCTCCCTCACGCCATCCCTGTGTGCATTTGTGCGGCTATGGGAACATGCTCATCGTCATTCCTATACCCAGGTGGCTGGCCATCAGCATTGGGGCAGTGGGACATGCCTGCGACAGCATGTATTGTGCAGCATGGCACAGGTGAGCATGATTTTGCCCACTTTCTCTGGTGCATACACCAATGCCCCTCCAGTACGGTCTAGGCACCGGAAGCGTGCCGTCAGCAATCCAAATGCCATTTCCACACAGCGGCGTGTACGCCCATGGGCAATGTTATATGCCAGCTAAGCTGGAGTTGTGGATTACGCACAGGGGTCATGAGCCATGTGTACTGCGGGTGTCCAGAATCGCTTGCAGGGGTGACAATGCATACATTAGGCATCGGTAGGTTCAGTGGATGTACAAGGCTCAGACATCAATGACATAAACATCAAAGTGATGTATGTGTAGAAAAGGTACATGGTAACTCACTGCAATGTTTTCATACATCCTTCACCATCCGGGACATGCATGGGCTGAGGTATTCATGCAGCAGTGTATCAATTAACATGTTAATGGTTATGTGTGTCACACTCCTGCTGTACAAGTACGGTCATTTTCAGATTGCTACTACCATCATGGTCTGTGCGGTGCAAGGTGCAGCATTCCATTTATGAACTACTTACTGCGTGCACCACCCCTGTGTCTAAATGCCACAGTGGTCTGTCCCTAAATTCAGGATGAGGGTACCCTTATATCTGCCTGTTCACGTGACATGTTGTTAGGTGATGTGTTGTGGCAGTACCTATGGCTGGTGTTGCGTTTGCTACTTGGCACAATCATGTACATTTGACCAGGCATGTGAATGTCCGTTAAGGGGTCACTATCTCAGGGATGGTCATTGTCGTGACTCCAACTACTTGTGTGAAGTGGTTTTCTGGATGTGCCTACATTAGGACTCTATTGGCATGACTGTCTGGTGGCCTGGGTGGGATATCTCTTGTGTGTCAGGGTGAGGAGCAGCACTGCAACACACGCGAAATGCATTGTGGTATTTGGGTTTCCATATGCGACTGTGCTTTCACAAGTGTGTGGCATTCAGATTTGTGTTCTGATGTGTGGAACGTGTGCAAGGGTTCTCGTGCGACACACATCCAAGGAAACGGTGCAGAGCTATTGTTGGCTGTGTCTCCTGGTGGCATGCAAGGATTCCTGTGTGTCTGCCTCCCCTTCAAGTGAACATTGGCATGCATTTCACTCAAGATTTGTACTCACCCAACATCCATGTATTTTGACCTTGGTGCCTCTCCATGTAGGCTGGCAGGGTACTGTTGCGCAGTACCATGGAGTCGTGGGTGGATCCTGGGTAGCGGGTGCAGTAGTGGATGAATGTTAGGTCGGAGCTACAGGTCATCTGCACGTTGAGAGAATGGAAACTCTTACGGTTCCTGTAGGCTGCCTCATGTTCCCGGGGTGCTACTAGTGCAACATGTGTGTAGTCTAGGGCTGCTATGACATTTGGAACTTGGGCAATGGCATGAAACGGTGCCTTTGGCTGGTTGACCTGTGCCTGTGTGGCTGGCAATGTAATGTGCTCATTCACATAGAGCAGCAGTGCATCCAGCACCTGTCCCAGCACGGCACTGAAGGTGGACTGGGCCATGCCATGCATCATGGCAATGGTATGTTGGAAGCTGCCAGTCCGGAGGTACTGTAAAACGGACACAAGCTTCACAAGTGGGAGCACAGCGGTGCTGATGGCAATGCCGGTAAAATAGCTCAGTGGGTTGAGCGATTGCTGCTGCGATCTGAGCGTGATCTGCAGGTCGAAGGTTCGAATCCCGGCAAGGCCAACTCAGCCTTTCATCCTTTTGAGGTCGATAAATGAGTACCAATTTCCGTTGGGTGATTTTGTATGTATATATGTGCGCTGCAAAGCACTTTGGACAAAGGTGCCATATAAATAACACATCATTATCATTATACGGCTGCCTATGTCAGCATGGATTGTGTCCAGCAACTAGGTGATGGTTGCCCTGTCCAGCCTGTACTCGGTCACGAACTGCCCATCAGTCGGGGCCCAGGGTGTTGGCCTGACCCTGGGGATGGCTGGCCGCCTTGCTGTGCTAGTCTCCTCCTCTTCATCCCCACTACCCCATGTGCTCCCAGGGGCCTGGGCTGGTTGTCGGGCCTCTATAGCTCCAGGCGCAGCATGTACATGTCCACATCAAGGCTCCAGGCTCCAAATTCAAACATGGGGTGTTGGGGAGGGTGTGTTGTGCATGGGTGGGTCTTTTGTAGGCCTCTTGTGTGCATTTTCTCCACCTGGGTCCTTATTGCTGTCTCCTCCCTGCTCCTGCTGGTGTAATGGTGTTGGGGAGGGTGTGTTGTGCATGGGTGGGTCCTTTGTAGGACTCTGATTTGCAGTGGTTCCCCCTGCGTCCTTATTGCTGTCTCCTCCCTGCTCCTGCAGGTGTAATGGTGTTGGGGAGGGTGTGTTGTGCAAGGGTGGGTCCTTTGTAGGCCTCTGATTTGCATTGGTTTCACCTGGGCCCTTATTGCTGTCTCCTCCCTGCTCATGCTGGTGTAATGGTGTTGGGGAGGGTGTGTTGTGCATGGGTGGGTCCTTTGTAGGTCTCTGATTTGCATTGGTTCCACCTGGGTCCTTATTGTTGTCTCCTCCCTGCTCCTGCTGGTGTAATGGTGTTGGGGAGGGTGTGTTGTGCATGGGTGGGTCCTTTGTAGGCCTCGATTTGCAGTGGGTCCACCTGGGTCCTTATTGCTGTCTCCTCCCTGCTCCTGCTGGTGTTATGGTGTTGGGGAGTGTGTGTTGTGCATGGGTGGGTCCTTTGTAGGCCTCTGATTTGCATTGGTTTCACCTGGGCCCTTATTGCTATCTCCTCCCTGCTCCTGCTGGTGTAATGGTGTTGGGGAGGGTGTGTTGTGCATGGGTGGCTCCTTTGTAGGCCTCTGATTTGCAGTGGGGCCACCCGGGTCCTTATTGCTGTCTCCTCCCTGCTCCTGCTGGTGTTATGGTGTTGGGGGGGGGTGTGCTGTGCATGGGTGGCTAGTTTGTAGGCCTCTGATTTGCAGTGGTTCCACCTGGGTCCTTATTGCTGTCTCCTCCCTGCTCCTGCTGGTGTAATGGGGTTGGGGAGGGTGTATTGTGCATGGGTGGATCCTTTGTAGGCCTCTGATTTGCAGTGGGTCCACCTGGGCCCTTATTGCTGTCTACTCCCTGCTCCTGCTGATGTAATGGTGTTGGGGAGGGTGTGTTGTGCATGGGTGGGTCCTTTGTAGGCCTCTGATTTGCAGTGGGTCCACCTGGGCCCTTATTGCTGTCTTCTCCCTGCTCCTGCTGGTGTTATGGTGTTGGGGAGGGTGTGTTGTGCATGGGTGGGTCCTTTGTAGGCCTCTGATTTGCATTGGTTTCACCTGGGCCCTTATTGCTATCTCCTCCCTGCTCCTGCTGGTGTAATGGTGTTGGGGAGGGTGTGTTGTGCATGGGTGGCTCCTTTGTAGGCCTCTGATTTGCAGTGGGTCCACCTGGGTCCTTATTGCTGTCTCCTCCCTGCTACTGCTGGTGTTATGGTGTTGGGGGGGTGTGTGCTGTGCATGGGTGGCTAGTTTGTAGGCCTCTGATTTGCAGTGGGTCCACCTGGGCCCTTATTGCTGTCTTCTCCCTGCTCCTGCTGGTGTTATGGTGTTGGGGAGGGTGTGCTGTGCATGGGTGGGTCCTTTGTAGGCCTCTGAATTGCAGTGGGTCCACCTGGGTCCTGATTGCTGTCTCCTCCCTGCTCCTGCTGGTGTTATGGTGTTGGGGAGGGTGTGTTGTGTTTGGGCGGGTCCTTTGTAGGCCTCTGGTGTACACTGTTTTCACCTGGGTCCTTAATGCTTTCTCCTCCCTGCTCCTGCTGGTGTAATGGTGTTGGGGAGGGTGTGTTGGGCATGGGTGGGTCCTGTGTAGGCCTCTGATTTGCAGTGGGTCCACCTGGGCCCTTATTGCTGTCTCCTCCCTGCTCCTGCTGGTGTAATGGTGTTGGGGAGGGTGTGTTGTGCATGGGTGGGTCCTTTGTAGGTCTCTGATTTGCATTGGTTCCACCTGGACCCTTATTGCTGTCTCCTCCCTGCTCCTGCTGGTGTAATGGTGTTGGGGAGGGTGTGTTGTGCATGGGTGGGTCCTTTGTAGGTCTCTGATTTGCAGTGGGTCCACCTGGGTCCTTATTGCTGTCTCCTCCCTGCTCCTGCTGGTGTTATGGTATTGGGGAGGGTGTGTTGTGCATGGGTGGGTCCTTTGTAGGCATCGGATTTCATTGGTTTCACTTGGGCCCTTTTTGCTGTCTCCTCCCTGCTCCTGCTGGTGTTATGGTGTTGGGGAGGGTGTGTTGTGCATGGGTGGGTCCTTTGTAGGCCTCTGATGTGCACTGTTTTCACCTCGGTCCTTATTGCTGTCTCCTCCCTGCTCCTGCTGGTGTTCTGGTGTTGGGGAGGGTGTGTTGTGCATGGGTCGGTCCTTTGTAGGCCTCTGATTTGCATTGGGTCCACCTGGGTCCTTATTGCTGTCTCCTCCCTGCTCCTGATGGTGTAATGGTGTTGGGGAGGGTGTGTTGTGCATGGGTGGGTCCTTTGTAGGCCTCTGATTTGCAGTGGGTCCACCTGGGCCCTTATTGCTCTCTCCTCCCTGCTCCTGCTGGTGTAATGGTGTTGGGGAGGGTGTGTTGTGCATGGGTGGGTCCTTTGTAGGTCTCTGATTTGCAGTGGGTCCACCTGGGTCCTTATTGCTGTCTCCTCCCTGCTCCTGCTGGTGTTATGGTGTTGGGGAGGGTGTGTGGTGCATGGGTGGGTGCTTTGTAGGCCTCTGATTTGCATTGGTTCCACCTGGGCCCTTATTGCTGTCTCCTCCCTGCTCCTGCTGGTGTAATGGTGTTGGGGAGGGTGTGTTATGCATGGGTGGGTAATTTGTAGGCCTCTGATTTGCAGTGGGTCCACCTGGGTCCTTATTGCTGTCTCCTCCCTTCTCCGGCTGGTGTAATGGTGTTGGGGAGGGTGTGTTGTGCATGGGTGGGTCCTTTGTAGGCCTCTGATTTGCAGTGGGTCCACCTGGGTCCTTATTGCTGTCTCCTCCCTGCTCCTGCTGGTGTTATGGTGTTGGCGAGGGTGTGCTGTGCATGGGTGGATCCTTTGTAGGCCTCTGATTTGCATTGGTTTCACCTGGGCCCTTTTTACTGTCTCCTCCCTGCTCCTGCTGGTGTTATGGTGTTGGGGAGGGTGTGTTGTGCATGGGCGGGTCCTTTGTAGGCCTCTGGTGTACACTGTTTTCACCTGGGTCCTTACTGCTGTCTCCTCCCTGCTCCTGCTGGTGTAATGGTGTTGGGGAGGGTGTGTTGGGCGTGGGTGGGTCCTTTGTAGGCCTCTGGTGTACACTGTTTTCACCTGGGTCCTTATTGCTGTCTCCTCCCTGCTCCTGCTGGTGTAATGGTGTTGGGGAGGGTGTGTTGGGCATGGGTGGGTCCTGTGTAGGCCTCTGATTTGCAGTGGGTCCACCTGGGTCCTTATTGCTGTCTCCTCCCTGCTCCTGATGGTGTAATGGTGTTGGGGAGGGTGTGCTGTGCATGGGTGGGTCCTTTGTAGGCCTCTGATTTGCAGTGGGTCCACCTGGGCCCTTATTGCTGTCTCCTCCCTGCTCCTGCTGGTGTAATGGTGTTGGGGAGAGTGTGTTGTGCATGGGTGGCTCCTTTGGAGGCCTCAGATTTGCAGTGGTTCCACCTGGGCTCTTATTGCTGTCTCCTCCCTGCTCCTGCTGGTGTTATGGTGTTGGGGAGGTTGTGTGGGCCATGGGTGGGTCCTTTGTAGGCCTCTGAATTGCATTGGTTTCACCTGGGTCCTTATTGCTGTCTCC
Source organism: Ambystoma mexicanum (assembly GCF_040938575.1). NCBI lineage: Eukaryota > Metazoa > Chordata > Amphibia > Caudata > Ambystomatidae > Ambystoma > Ambystoma mexicanum. Next base: position 34,952,716 of record NC_090921.1, read on the forward strand.
CCCCTGCTCCTGCTGGTGTAATGGTGTTGGTAGGGTGTGCTCTGCATGAGTGGGTCCTCTGTAGGCCTCTGATTTGCAGTGGTTCCACCTGGGCCCTGATTGCTGTCTCCTCCCTGCTCCTGCTGGTGTAATGGTGTTGGGGAGGGTGTGTTGTGCTTGGGTGGGTCCTTTGTAGGCCTCTGATTTGCAGTGGTTCCACCTGGGTCCTTATTGCTGTCTCCTCCCTGCTCCTGCTGGCGTTATGGTGTTGGGGAGGGTGTGTTGTGCATGGGCGGCTCCTTTGTCGGCCTCTGATTTGCAGTGGATCCACCTGGGTCCTTATTGCTGTCTCCTCCCTGCTCCTGCTGGTGTTATGGTGTTGGGAAGGGTGTGTTGTGCATGGGTGGGTCCTTTGTAGGCCTCTGATTTGCAGTGGGTCCACCTGGGTCCTTATTGCTGTCTCCTCCTTGCTCCTGCTGGTGTAATGGTGTTTGGGAGGGTGTGTTGTGCATGGGTGGCTCCTTTGTAGGTCTCTGATTTGCAGTGGGGCCACCTGGGTCCTTATTGCTGTCTTCTCCCTGCTCCTGCTGGTGTTATGGTGTTGGGGAGGGTGTGCTGTACATGGGTGGTTCCTTTGTAGGCCTCTGATTTGCAGTGGGTCCACCTGGGCCCTTATTGCTGTCTTCTCCCTGCTCCTGCTGGTGTTATGGTGTTGGGGAGGGTGTGTTGTGCGTGGGCGGGTCCTTTGTAGGCCTCTGGTGTGCACTGTTTTCACCTGGGCCCTTATTGCTGTCTCCTCCCTGCTCCTGCTGGTGTAATGGTGTTGGGGAGGGTGTGTTGTGCATGGGTGGCTCCTTTGTAGGTCTCTGATTTGCAGTGGGGCCACCTGGGTCCTTATTGCTGTCTCCTCCCTGCTGGTGTTATGGTGTTGGGGAGGGTGTGCTGTGCATGGGTGGATCCTTTGTAGGCCTCTGATTTGCAGTGGGTCCACCTGGGTCCTTATTGCTGTCTCCTCCCTGCTCCTGCTGGCGTTATGGTGTTGGGGAGGGTGTGTTGTGCATGGGCGGGTCCTTTGTAGGCCTCTGGTGTACACTGTTTTCACCTGGGTCCTTATTGCTGTCTCCTCCCTGCTCCTGCTGGTGTAATGGTGTTGGGGAGGGTGTGTTGGGCATGGGTGGGTCCTTTGTAGGCCTCTGGTGTACACTGTTTTCACCTGGGTCCTTATTGCTGTCTCCTCCCTGCTCCTGCTGGTGTAATGGTGTTGGGGGGGGTGTGTTGGGCATGGGTGGGTCCTGTGTAGGCCTCTGATTTTCAGTGGGTCCACCTGGGTCCTTATTGCTGTCTCCTCCCTGCTCCTGATGGTGTAATGGTGTTGGGGAGGGTGTGCTGTGCATGGGTGGGTCCTTTGTAGGCCTCTGATTTGCAGTGGGTCCACCTGGGCCCTTATTGCTGTCTCCTCCCTGCTCCTGCTGGTGTAATGGTGTTGGGGAGAGTGTGTTGTGCATGGGTGGCTCCTTTGGAGGCCTCAGATTTGCAGTGGTTCCACCTGGGCTCTTATTGCTGTCTCCTCCCTGCTCCTGCTGGTGTTATGGTGTTGGGGAGGGTGTGTGGGCCATGGGTGGGTCCTTTGTAGGCCTCTGAATTGCATTGGTTTCACCTGGGTCCTTATTGCTGTCTCCCCCCTGCTCCTGCTGGTGTAATGGTGTTGGTAGGGTGTGCTGTGCATGGGTGAGTCCTTTGTAGGCCTCTGATTTGCAGTGGTTCCACCTGGGCCCTTATTGCTGTCTCCTCCCTGCTCCTGCTGGTGTTCTGGTGTTGGGGAGGGTGTGTTGTGCATGGGTGGGTCCTTTGTAGGCCTCTGATTTTCAGTGGGTCCACCTGGGCCCTGATTGCTGTCTCCTCCCTGCTCCTGCTGGTGTAATGGTGTTGGGGAGGGTGTGTTGTGCTTGGGCGGGTCCTTTGTAGGCCTCTGATTTGCAGTGGTTCCACCTGGGTCCTTATTGCTGTCTCCTCCCTGCTCCTGCTGGCGTTATGGTGTTGGGGAGGGTGTGTTGTGCATGGGCGGCTCCTTTGTAGGCCTCTGATTTGCAGTGGATCCACCTGGGTACTTATTGCTGTCTCCTCCCTGCTCCTGCTGGTGTTATGGTGTTGGGAAGGGTGTGTTGTGCATGGGTGGGTCCTTTGTAGGCCTCTGATTTGCAGTGGGTCAACCTGGGTCCTTATTGCTGTCTCCTCCCTGCTCCTGCTGGTGTAATGGTGTTGGGGAGGGTGTGTTGTGCATGGGTGGGTCCTTTGTAGGCCTCTGATTTGCATTGGTTTCACCTGGGCCCTTATTGTGGTCTCCTCCCTGCCCCTGCTGGTGTAATGGGGTTGGGGAGGGTGTGTTGTGCATGGGCGGCTCCTTTGCCGGCCTCTGATTTGCAGTGGGTCCACCTGGGCCCTTATTGCTGTCTCCTCCCTGCTCCTGCTGGTGTTATGGTGTTGGGGAGGGTGTGTTGTACATGGGTGGGTCCTTTGTAGGCCTCTGATTTGCATTGGGTCCACCTGGGTCCTTATTGCTGTCTCCTCCCTGCTCCTACTGGTGTAATGGTGTTGGGGAGGGTGTGTTGTGCATGGGTGGCTCCTTTGTAGGTCTCTGATTTGCAGTGGGGCCACCTGGGTCCTTATTGCTGTCTCCTCCCTGCTCCTGCTGGTGTTATGGTGTTGGGGAGGGTGTGCTGTGCATGGGTGGATCCTTTGTAGGCCTCTGATTTGCAGTGGGTCCACCTGGGCCCTTATTGCTGTCTTCTCCCTGCTCCTGCTGGTGTTATGGTGTTGGGGAGGGTGTGTTGTGCATGGGCGGGTCCTTTGTAGGCCTCTGGTGTGCACTGTTTTCACCTGGGCCCTTATTGCTGTCTCCTCCCTGCTCCTGCTGGTGTTATGGTGTTGGGGAGGGTGTGTTGTGCATGGGTGGCTCCTTTGTAGGTCTCTGATTTGCAGCGGGGCCACCTGGGTCCTTATTGCTGTCTCCTCCCTGCTCCTGCTGGTGTTATGGTGTTGGGGAGGGTGTGCTGTGCATGGGTGGCTCCTTTGTAGGCCTCTGATTTGCAGTGGGTCCACCTGGGTCCTTATTGCTGTCTCCTCCCTGCTCCTGCTGGCGTTATGGTGTTGGGGAGGGTGCGCTGTGCATGGGTGGCTCCTTTCTAGGCCTCTGATTTGCAGTGGGTCCACCTGGGCCCTTATTGCTGTCTCCTCCCTGCTCCTGCTGGTGTTATGGTGCTGGGGAGGGTGTGTCATGCATGGGTGGGTCCTTTGTAGGTCTCTGATTTGCAGTGGGTCCACCTGGGTCCTTATTGCTGTCTCCTCCCTGCTCCTGCTGGTGTAATGGTGTTGGTAGCGTGTGCTGTGCATGGGTGGGTCCTTTGTAGGCCTCTGATTTGCAGTGGTTCCACCTGGGCCCTTATTGCTGTCTCCTCCCTGCTCCTGCTGGTGTTCTGGTGTTGGGGAGGGTGTGTTGTGCATGGGTGGGTCCTTTGTAGGCCTCTGATTTTCAGTGGGTCCACCTGGGCCCTGATTGCTGTCTCCTCCCTGCTCCTGCTGGTGTAATGGTGTTGGGGAGGGTGTGTTGTGCTTGGGCGGGTCCATTGTAGGCCTCTGATTTGCAGTGGTTCCACCTGGGTCCTTATTGCTGTCTCCTCCCTGCTCCTGCTGGCGTTATGGTGTTGGGGAGGGTGTGTTTTGCATGGGCGGCTCCTTTGTAGGCCTCTGATTTGCAGTGGATCCACCTGGGTACTTATTGCTGTCTCCTCCCTGCTCCTGCTGGTGTTATGGTGTTGGGAAGGGTCTGTTGTGCATGGGTGGGTCCTTTGTAGGCCTCTGATTTGCAGTGGGTCCACCTGGGTCCTTATTGCTGTCTCCTCCCTGCTCCTGCTGGTGTAATGGTGTTGGGGAGGGTGTGTTGTGCATGGGTGGGTCCTTTGTAGGCCTCTGATTTGCATTGGTTTCACCTGGGCCCTTATTGTGGTCTCCTCCCTGCTCCTGCTGGTGTAATGGGGTTGGGGAGGGTGTGTTGTGCATGGGCGGCTCCTTTGTAGGCCTCTGATTTGCAGTGGGTCCACCTGGGCCCTTATTGCTATCTCCTCCCTGCTCCTGCTGGTGTTATGGTGTTGCATACTTGCCAACCCTACCGATTTAGGCGGTAGGATACCGCTTTTGAAGCAGTCCTACCGCCTACCGATTTTTTAACACCAAATACCGATTTTTTTTTTGTAAAAAAAAAAAAAAAAAAAAAAGTATTTTTTTTTTACATTTTTTTTTTTTTTTTTGCCCACGCCAGCTCGGGGGAGTCTTTCAAAGGCTCCCCCGAGCTGGCATACCGGGAGAATGCGCGGCATGCAGGATTTTAATGTCAAAGGCACCCACGGCGGTGGGCTAAAGCGCCCCCTCCGCCGCGGGTGCCTTTGGCAAAAGGCGCCATTAGCCCCCCACCACGCCAGCTCGGGGGAGTCTTTCAAGGACTTCCCCGAGCTGGCGTAGCGGGAGAAGGCGTGGCATGCAGGCTGTTAATGTCAAAGGCACCCACGGCGGTGGGCTAAAAGCGCCCCTCGGCCGCGGGTGCCTTTGGCAAAAGGCGCCATTAGCCCCCCACCATGCCAACTCGGGGGAGTCTTTCAAGGACTTCCCCGAGCTGGCATACCGGGAGAATGCGCGGCATGCAGGCTTTTAATGTCAAAGGCACCCACGGGGGTGGGCTAAAAGCGCCCCTCCGCCGCGGGTGCCTTTGGCAAAAGGCGCCATTAGCCCCCCACCACGCCAACTCGGAGTCTTTCAAGGACTTCCCCGAGCTGGCGTAGCGGGAGAAGGCGCAGCATGCAGCTTTTAATGTCAAAGGCACCCACGGCGGTGGGCTAAAGGCACCCCTCCGCCGCGGGTGCCTTTGGCAAAAGGTGCCCTTAGCCCCCCACCATGCCAATTCGGGGAGTCTTTCAAGGACTTCCCCGAGCTGGCCTAGTGGGAGAAGGTGCAGCATGCAGGCTTTTAATGTCAAAGGCACCCACGGCGGTGGGCTAAAAGTGCCCCTCCACCGCGGGTGCCTTTGGTCAAAGGCGCCATTAGCCCCCCACCACGCCAACTCGGGGGAGTGTTTCAAGGACTTCCCCGAGCTGGCGTAGCGGGAGAAGGCGCGGCATGCAGGCTGTTAATGTCAAAGGCATCCAATGCGGTGGGCTAAAAGCGCCCCCTCCGCCGCGGGTGCCTTTGGCAAAAGGCGCCATTAGCCCCCCACCACGCCAACTCGGAGTCTTTCAAGGACTTCCCCGAGCTGGCGTAGCGGGAGAAGGCGCAGCATGCAGGCTTTTAATGTCAAAGGCACCCACGGCGGTGGGCTAAAAGCGCCCCTCCACCGCGGGTGCCTTTGGCCAAAGGCGCCATTAGCCCCCCACCACGCCAGCTCAGGGGAGTCTTTCAAGGACTTCCCCGAGCTGGCGTAGTGGGAGAAGGCACAGCATGCAGGCCTTTGATGTAAAAGGCGCCCATGGCGGTGGGCTAAGGGCGCCCCTCCGCCGCAAGTGCCTTTCACAAAAGGCACCATTAGCCCCCCATTACGTCAACTCTGGCGAGTCTTTCAAGGGCTCCCCCGAGCTGGCGTGATGGCAGAAGGCGTGGCAGGTGCCTCATTGTCATTGAATGCACCCGCGGCGGCGGGCTCATCCAATGACAATGGGCTGCTGACGCGCCCAATCCTATCATTACCTCCTCGCCTGACTATTTTTGAAACTTTAAGATTCCTACAGATTTTTGGTCACAGAATGTTGGCATGTATGGTGTTGGGGAGGGTGTGTTGTACATGGGTGGGTCCTTTGTAGGCCTCTGATTTGCATTGGGTCCACCTGGGTCCTTATTGCTGTCTCCTCCCTGCTCCTACTGGTGTAATGGTGTTGGGGAGGGTGTGTTGTGCATGGGTGGCTCCTTTGTAGGTCTCTGATTTGCAGTGGGGCCACCTGGGTCCTTATTGCTGTCTCCTCCCTGCTCCTGCTGGTGTTATGGTGTTGGGGAGGGTGTGCTGTGCATGGGTGGATCCTTTGTAGGCCTCTGATTTGCAGTGGGTCCTCCTGGGCCCTTATTGCTGTCTTCTCCCTGCTCCTGCTGGTGTTATGGTGTTGGGGAGGGTGTGTTGTGCATGGGCGGGTCCTTTGTAGGTCTCTGATTTGCAGTGGGTCCACCTGGGTCCTTATTGCTGTCTCCTCCCCGCTCCTGCTGGTGTTATGGTGTTGGGGAGGGTGTGTGGGCCATGGGTGGGTCCTTTGTAGGCCTCTGAATTGCATTGGTTTCACCTGGGCCCTTATTGCTGTCTCCTCCCTGCTCCTGCTGGTGTAATGGTGTTGGTAGGGTGTGCTGTGCATGGGTGGGTCCTTTGTAGGCCTCTGATTTGCAGTGGTTCCACCTGGGCCCTTATTGCTGTCTCCTCCCTGCTCCTGCTGGTGTTCTGGTGTTGGGGAGGGTGTGTTGTGCATGGGTGGGTCCTTTGTAGGCCTCTGATTTGCAGTGTGTCCACCTGGGCCCTGATTGCTGTCTCCTCCCTGCTCCTGCTGGTGTAATGGTGTTGGGGAGGGTGTGTTGTGCATGGGTGGGTCCTTTGTAGGCCTCTGAATTGCATTGGTTTCACCTGGGCCCTTATTGCTGTCTCCTCCCTGCTCCTGCTGGTGTAATGGTGTTGGTAGGGTGTGTTGTGCATGGGTGGGTCCTTTGTAGGCCTCTGATTTGCAGTGGGTCCACCTGGGCCCTTATTGCTGTCTTCTCCCTGCTCCTGCTGGTGTAATGGTGTTGGGGAGGGTGTGTTGTGCATGGGTGGGTCCTTTGTAGGCCTCTGGTGTGCACTGTTGTCACCTGGGCCCTTATTGCCGTCTCCTCCCTGCTCTTGCTGGTGTTATGGTGTTGGGGAGGGTGTGTTGTGCATGGGTGGCTCCTTTGTAGGACTCTGATTTGCAGTGGGTCCACCTGGGTCCTTATTGCTGTCTCCTCTCTGCTCCTGCTGGTGTAATGGTGTTGGGGAGGGTGTGTTGTGCATGGGTGGATCCTTTGTAGGCCTCTGATTTGCATTGGTTTCACCTGGGCCCTTATTGCTGTCTCCTCCCTGCTGGTGTTCTGGTGTTGGGGAGGGTGTGTTGTGCATGGGTGGGTCCTTTGTAGGCCTCTGATTTGCAGTGGGTCCACCTGGGCCTTTATTGCTGTCTCCTCCCTGCTCCTGCTGGTGTAATGGTGTTGGGGAGGGTGTGTTGTGCATGGGTGGCTCCTTTATAGGCCTCTGATTTGCAGTGGGTCCACCTGGGTCCTTATTGCTGTCTCCTCCCTGCTCCTGCTGGTGTTATGGTGTTGGGGAGGGTGTTGTGCATGGGTGGATCCTTCCTTTGTAGGCCTCTGATTTGCAGTGGGTCCACCTGGGTCCTTATTGCTGTCTCTTCCCTGCCCCTGCTGGTGTTATGGTGTTGGGGAGGGTGTTGTGATTGGTGGGTCCTTTGTAGGCGTCTGATTTGCATTGGTTTCACCTGGGCCCTTATTGCTGTCTCCTCCCTGCTCCTGCTGGTGTAATGGTGTTGGGGAGGGTGTGTTGTGCATGGGTGGGTCTTTTGTAGGCCTCTTGAGTGCATTGTTTTCACCTGGGCCCTTATTGCTGTCTCATGTGTGTTTTTACCTCCAGCATTTGGCCGGGGGTATTTCTGGTGGTATTACCGCCGGTTTCCGGCACTAACAGCATCAACGCTGTACTTGTGATGGCTCTGTAATAGCGCATTTGTTTGCTGGCGCTGTATTGCCGTCGGCTGTAATAGCGCCACCGGGATTTGAAGTTGTGATCCGGCGGAGCGTTATTGGTGGCGCTAATACAGTTTCCACCACATTTAAGGGTTACCGCCCAACTTGTGATGAGGCTGAAAGTTAGGGTTCCCTTCCCCAAGCTTCAAGCACTGGTTCACAAAACAATGTTCCAAAGGAACGCAGGGTTCCCTTCCCCAAGATTCAAGCACTGGTTCACAAAACAATGTTCCAAAGGAGCACAGGGTTCCCTTCCCCAAGCTTCAAGCACTAGTTCACAAAACAATGTTCCAAAGGATCTTTGGGTTCCCTTCCCTAAGATGCAAGCATTGTTCACAATCCTCCTGGATTTGTTCAGGCTTCCTGGTCTAGGTGCAGTTGACAGGCCGCACGGCCCACCCACTACAGGTCACGCAACCAGCTACCCGTGCCCCAGCTTTCTGCCACCTTGACTTAACTTAGATTGCTTTGGCGGTTCACGACCAACTCAGAAGCTCACAAGGTTATAGATTAATGATTTCTTCTTTCTTGGCACTTCCTTGGCTCTCTTTTTTCCAAATTCAATTTTATTGGCTTTCATTTACAGCCTTCACTTCCACTTGTTCAACTTACTTTTGCTCGTTCGGCATTTGGCTCACACTTCACTGGCTCCCCTCAGCTGCTCGTTCACAGCTTTCATTCTCGTTTTCACAACATTAACAGTTCATATTAGTTTCTTAGTATCCTTGATTGAGCCGAGATTTTTGAACATGTATAATTCCTTCAGATGTGACCACTCTGAGATATTGTTTCTACAAAATCCATTTCTAACATTGCATTCCAATTTGTTTGTTTTTCTACTTTGAGCGGAGGCTTTCAAAAACGTGCTGATTTGACCTCAGACGCCCATTACCCTACACTAGATTTAGATGTAACGCTCTCAAATGGCTGCACAACAATGATATGTAACGATATTCACCCTTATCTAGCTGATCATGCTATACATATGTTAAGACGGTATTCTTCTACGCTTGCCCATCTTGATCCTATATGTACTGTATCACTTGTATCATTTGTTGTAAGTCACCTCTGTTTTGTAATAGCCTGTGTCAGGCACTGTAACTAAGTTTCGAGTCTACTTGTATTGTTGCGCCCAGCTGCCCAAGGGCTTGGAGCGCATTATCAAATAAACAAACAAACAAACAAAATACAATGTAACTCAGCAACTTCCATACGTGCACCGGGTGTCTCACATTCTCTGAAACTCACCGGTCGCGGCGCTCTTTTCTTTAGCTTCCTCATTGAGAGGATTTCTTGTATTTGAGGTCAGGGTCTCACCGCCTGCCCCTCAGATACCCCTGGACTGGTACTTCTATTCAGGGGAGCAAGCACCGTTTGGCCATAGCGAAGGGACCGACACTCTCCACGGTTTCCTTCTCTGGCCTTCACCGGCTCCTTGGAGACACGGCTCCCTCGCCACGCCTTTCCACTCTGCTTCACCATGCCGTCCTTCAGTATCTCAGCGTTCCGTTCTCCTTTGGCTTCTTTCAGGCTGGGCTGGCCTTCCTTCTGCTCTCTCTCTCAGTTCTCTGGTGCTCCACCTTTTATACATCTGAGCCCCATCAAGGGGTTTCAGGTGTGATTAACTTGTCTTGTTTGCTGGATTCCATTTAGGCCAATTACAGGGACAGGTCTGACCTTCAGCCCTGTAGTCTTCAGGATCCCTCTTCTTCGTCCCAGTACTATAGTGGTGTTTCCTATAAGTAGTCTGTGTCACTCTCTAAGGCATCTTATTTCAGGGGTAAAATTAGGATATGCACAGCAATATCATACAAAGGCTGAGGGAGGGTAGGGTAAGTCACTGTCAGGAAAGGGGTCGGTACTGTGTCTCGTCCTCAGGCATCCCACTCCTATTCTTAAAGGGCATTCCACCCACGTGATTCTCCCTCTTAGATTTACCTCCAGGGTTGGGATCTGGCTGCCTTGTGTTTCTCTTGGTTACCTGCCGGGTGTGGGTGGGTGGTGGAGGTCCTAGGCGGGTTAAATGTGAGAATGCCCTCAGATTTCTCACAGTATCCAGTAAATCTGCTGGCCCGTCCTCCATATCTTTCTTCTGTCTATATGTTTGCGCCCCGATGCCTAGGCGCTCCAGCGCGTTACAAGTAAATAAGGAAATAAATATAAATCCAGTAAATGGCAAACAAAAATACCCTGTGTGAACTGGATAAAAGCTGGAAGGGCTGTGGGTAAAGGGGGTCTCTCCTACATATGCTATCGAAATGTCCATCTGTTTAATTGGCTTTGATTGGTGAGACATTTTCATCACCATGCATCAGATGCTGGGTGTCAGCTGAGAGAGAACACAGGTCCTGGCTATATTGGGTCCTCAGTGGTTAAACAGGATTTATCAAAGAAACAAGCAATATGGACATTGCTGACCATGGCTAATGTGAGAATGGTGACTGAGAGACTGGAAGACAAATGCCGAGGTAGGGTTTTCTGAGGCCTCCTGGGTGTAGCATGGAAAGGGACAGCCAGATCTCCATTCTTAACTAGTATGAAGCAGGAAAATGACTCGTGTTTTCCCTCTTGCAGTTCTTGGTTTGCGATCTGGCATTGCCATATCAGGTTCTGGTGGTGCATTGGCAGAGAGGGTCAGTTCCTCTGCCAGTTGGAGTGGTATTTTGGTTATGACTGATTTGTGCATGATGCAGGCTAAGATAAACATTCTATGTGCGGAAAGGTTGTACCCAGTGCAGCTCGTTGAAGAAAGGATGAAGCGGTGGAATTGTTTTAGCCCTGTGGTGATTCATGCTGCAGCACGCGCGGCACGTTCCACAGGGGCCAGGGTGGCATCTAGGACTCCTGCGAGTAAGTCATTTCCACTGCACAGGTAGGAGATGACCAGGCCTTTGACAACTGGTCTGAAACTCGTTAGCTGGCCCAATGCTGTTTCTGTCTTCTTGGCTATGTGTGTGTTTAAATGAGAGGTTACAGTCAATTGGGACGTAGCTTTGGGTAGTTGTTTGCCTTCAACATTGCAATTGCTCTTTGTGAGGCTGAGCTTTGTGTAGTTACTTGCCTATGGTGAGGAATTTGGTCTTTGTCACGCTGAGCTTCAGTTAGTTGCTTGCCTATGGTAATGAATTTGGTCTTTGTCGTGCTGAGCTTGCGGTAGTTGCTTGCCTATGGTAATGATTTTGGTCTTTGTGAGGTTGTGCTTCAGGTAGTTCCTTGCCTATGGTAATGATTTTGGTCTTTGTCAGGTTGAGCCTTAGGTAGCTGCTTGCCTATGAGAGTGAATTTGTTCTTTGCTGGGTTGAGCTTTAGGTAGTTGCTTGCCTATGGTAATGAATTTGGTCTTTGTCAGGTTTGTTTGTTTGTTTGTTTATTGAATTTATAAAGCGCACCAGACCCGGGAGTAACAGGGCGCAGCAAGGTTATGCAAGGCTTAGTGTACAAAATACAATATACAAATAGTCAGATTTCACAAAAGATATTACAATATACAATATACAAGTAGTCAAATTCCACAGAAGGACAGTTATTTACATCAGCGTGTGCAAGCGTATGCAGAAATGTACAATCAAAGAGGCAGATAGTACTGGAGTGCAATAGTTTCAGTGGAAACTAGTTCTCGGTCAGATTGAGGTGGGTAATGAGGTTCTTTCTGAAGTGAGGGTAAGGTAGGGTAGGTCAGCTCTCAGCTCATGTGGCAGGGATTTCCAGAGTTTAGCGGCCTTCACAGGGAAACTGTTGCCGCCGATCTTGGAAGATTTGAATCTAGGTACTAGCAGGCAGTTAGTATTGACGGTTCTGGTAGGTCTACTGGAAGTTCTTCTAGATAATTTGTTAATTAGGTAGCTAGGTGCAGCATTGTGCAGTGCTTTGTGTGTCAGGGAGGTGATTTTTAGTTGTGTTTTGTTATGGGTGGATAACCATTTGTATTGGCGTCTGATTGTGGTCATGTGCACTCTTCTTGATGCCCAGTGCCGCTCTGAGGGCGTTGTTTTGTAGTATTTGAAGTTTTTGGATACTAGCTTTATAAGCGCTGGTGTAGAGAGCATAACAGTAGTCTAATCTTGAGAGAATGAATGCTCTGGCCAGTATAATGCAACTGTCGTTGGAGAGGAAGGGCCTACCTGCTCTATTAAGCTTGCATGTGTAAGCTGTGGTGGATGGCAGAGATTTCACTTGTCTATTAAAGGACATTGTGGCGTCCAGGTAGAAACCGAGGGTTTTTACCTCCTTTGAGACTATGGTGTTGTTACCATCAATGATAAAAGAAGCGTATTCATGACCTAGTTTAGCAATATTGGAGGGGGTACCGAGGATTATCAACTCTGTCTTGTCATCATTCAGGCATAAACCGTGATTGGCCATCCATGCCTGAATGATGAGGTAGATTCTATTCACCAATGCCAAGTCCCTGCCATGATCCCCAGAAAGTGGGAGGAGAATCTGAGTGTCATCTGCGTAGTTAGTGTAAGTGACACCCAGAATGTCCAAATCATCGAACAATGGTTTGGTGAATATGTTGTCACGACCCTCAGCCCTGATCCCCACTGGCAAGCCCATTGGCCAGGTGGAATCAGGGCTCGGATCACTAATAAGGCCTGGCATCCACTTCTTAGGCCCTCTTGGGGCCAGTCCTGGCACCTTTGGCGCCAGGCTCATCAGTAGGGAAAGACATCTGCTTGAGGAACTACTTTATTTAGGCTTTCAGCCAACATGGAGGCATCCACATAGCTTGGTTCTTAGAACCAAGCTATGCGGTCTAGTGTTTTGGGTGTAGTGGCCTGGGAACTACTTTACCTGGACTACTTTACAGTGGCTATTTAAACCACACCCGAACAAGACAACACGCTTCCCGTTACTTTGCTTCTAGCAACGTGATGCTCACCGTGTCCAGCTTTCTCACGGGCCTGGTGAATTCGGGACCAGCAGAAAAACCAAGAACATCGTTAGCAGCAGAATCTTACCTGCATTCATCCCCCTTTACTGCTCGCAGCTCCAGGGCAGCTCTGTTGGTGGAGTTCACCGCTTGGATCGAAGGACCTGAGAAAAGGAGAAAGACATCATTAAAGGAGGTAGTAGAGACATTACAACCACAAAGCGCTTAAAGACTTACCTGGTTGGTTGCTTTTCGCCTGGCATAGCTCCGGAACTCCATCTGCGCTGGGAAATCACTGCAACCTACGAAAAAGGAAAAGCACAGGTCAGTGAGGACAAGACATCGCTGTGCTACGCAAAGCGCCTCCTTACCGCATCGTAGCGCCATAGCACGCCATCATCTCCCGGTGAGAACCAGCATATCCAGTTCTCCAAGCGGACATTACACGCTCCTAAGGAGATAAAAAAAAAGAGACATTTAGAACAGAGAAAAGGCATGCAAGAATTACGACGCCATCAATCGCAATAAGACCTACCTGAAAGACACTACAAGGGCAGCAGTCAGTGAAGTAACTGCACTGCCCGCGCCCACAAAAGACAACGCGCCCCTGCCCAGAGAGCAGGACGGAGAGCCCACCGATTCCGACAACCGGGTGAGAAGAGAACCTGGAGGGGCTTGAAACACAAGGGAGGTGGGGGAAAACTTACCTTGGTCGCCCAGTCCTAATATAGTCTTCATTTCCAGGCGGAATCCCATCGACACGGAGACCACACCAGGGATTCATTGGGAAGGGCACCAACTGGCTGGGTGGCGTCCCCGTGGATACCAGGTGAGCATAACAGTTGTACAGAGATGGAGACACACAGGAGCCCTGAGGTACCCCGCACACGATTGGGGTAGGATCGGCAGCTGCTGAAGGTGAGAATATTCTGATGATTCTGTCACTCAGGAATGATTCTATCCACTTAACAACGCCTATTGAGAAATGATCTGCTGTATTAAGATGCATGCAGAGGACCTTATGGTCCACCAGATCGAATGCAGCTGAGAGATCAAGTAGCAACAATAGAGCTGTCTTCCCTCTATCTCTCAACTCATCAATTTGAGTCTTCAGATCTATCAGTGTGGTTTCCGTCCCATGTAGTGGTCGGAATCCTGAATGTCTGACCCCTAGGAGTTTGTGCCGTTTGAGGTATTTTAGGATCTGCAGGTATGCAACTTTATCCAAAATTTTGAGTAAAAATGGTACCGTTGTAATGGGGTGGTAGTTGGTGGCGATAAGTGGGTCTAAAGTTTGCTTCTTCAGAAGAGGGAGAACCCAGGATTATTTGAGATTGGCTGGGACAGCGCCAGAGGCAAAAGAGGCGTAGTTTGGAGATGAAAGGGGAGAGGTCTCTTGCGGCCTCTTTTATGATGTGTGCTGGGCAGACATCTCCTTTACAATTGGACGGTTTAAGTGAAAGGATGTTTTTTTTCCACTTCAATGATAGAGGTTTTGGTGAAACAGAATGTATTATTTGAAACAGACATTTTTTTTTTGGTGGGGGGGAGTTGTTTGGTTGAGGTAAGTTCAGGGAATCTTTCTTATTTTTTATTTTGGTTTGAAGAGTATTTATTTTATTAATTAGGGCTTGTTGTATCTCTGAACACCAAGTCTTGTTTTTGATGCAGATATCCGGTGTGGAGATAGGGGACTCTAGTTTCTTTAGGATTGTGAATAATTCTTTCATACTAGACTTAGAATTAGCAATACGTTCATTATAGGAGTTTCATTTTGCCTGGAAAATTTCTTTTTTGTAGTGTGATGCAGTGGACGCTAGCTTCTTTTTGTTCTCATTGGAAGGGCAAAGCTACCAGTCGGTTTCACATTTTCTTTTTAATAGACGCAAGTCCTTTAATTGTGGAGTGAACCACTTATTAAGGTGTGCTTTGGCTTTGCTAGGTGTTAGTTTGAGAGGGGCGACTTTGTCCAGAGTAGAGAGCATGATCTTATTATATTCCTGCACCAAGGTACTTGGGTCGAGGTTATCTGGCAGAGTGTTTAGGGTGGGTAGACTATTAGGGCTCACACTGCCCACTGTAATATTCGTTTTCAATCTGGTTAGACAGGGTGGCGCTACTTGGGGAGCTATGATTATAGGTCTGGTAGTGGAAAGCGTCAAGGACACGAGGGAGTGGTCAGTCCAGGATAGGGGAGAAATAGATGTAATAGTAGCTGTACAGTTGTAATCAGCTACCCAGTCCAAGGTTATGCCCTTGATATGGGTGGGGGCGTTCACTTTTTGACTTAATCCTAATGCATTGAGGGAGTTTACTATTTGTAGGGCCTGTTTATCCAAGGGATCATTCAGGCCTAAATTAAAGTCACCAAGCAGCAGTACTTGGAAGGTGGGTTTGAGATTACCGGCAAGTATATTATGCAGGTCCTCCTCAAATGTGCCAATGGGCCCAGCGGGTCTGTAAATTACATGCATGGTAAGTGATTGGGAGTTCTTTAGCGGTAGTTTGATAGAGAGGGATTTGCATGTTTGCAGGTATTGGGGAACAACTGTTCTCATAGATAGACTCTCTCTGGATATGATAGCTATTCCACTGCCTTGGGATCCATCTCTGTCTTGTCTAGAAATGGTATATCCTTCTAGGACAGCTAGCGTGAGTGCAGGTCCTGCAGCATTGTGTAGCCAGGATTCAGTTATGGCTGGGAAGTCTAGGCTGTCTTCTGTGATTAGGTCAGCTATGTCGATGGCATGAGCCACCAGAGACCTTGCGTTAAGAAGAGCTCCTTTAAGGGATTGATTGTCTACTTTGATTCCAGTTAGGCAAGAGGTAGGACTGTTGGGAACAGAAGCCTTGGAGAAGTGTGTAGTAGTCTGAGTGTTAGAGGCACAGGAGATGGATGGGGTGGTGGGCCATTTGACCTTAGTGGGTGTGGTAATGCGGTAGCAATTGGTTTTCTTATTAGAAGGTAGTAAGGATCTGGTCAGAGGCTCGTATATATTAGGAAGTCTGGCACGTAATTTAAGATTTCTATTGGGTGTAGTGCAAGGGACCATAGTGTAGTCTCCTGAGGACTGGTGGTTGGAAGGGGCAATGCTGCTGGGTTAAGCTTTAGGTAGTTGCTTGCCTATGAGAATGAATTTGGTCTTTGTCAGGTTGGGCTTCGGGTAGTTGTCTGCCTATGAGAGAGAATTTGTTCTTTGTCTGGTTGAGCTTCAGGTAGTTGCTTGCCTATGAGAATGCATTTGGTCTTTGTCAGGTTGGGCTTTAGGTAGTTGCCTGCCTATGAGAATGAATTTAGTCTTTGTGAGGTTGAGCTTCAGGTAATTGCTTACCTATGAGAATGCATTTGGTCTTCATCAGGTTGAGCTTTAGGTAGTTGCTTGCCTATGGTAATGAATTTGGTCTTTGTCAGGTTTGTTTGTTTGTTTGTTTATTGAATTTATAAAGCGCACCAGACCCGGGAGTAACAGGGCGCAGCAAGGTTATGCAAGGCTTAGTGTACAAAATACAATATACAAATAGTCAGATTTCACAAAAGATATTACAATATACAATATACAAGTAGTCAAATTCCACAGAAGGACAGTTATTTACATCAGCGTGTGCAAGCGTATGCAGAAATGTACAATCAAAGAGGCAGATAGTACTGGAGTGCAATAGTTTCAGTGGAAACTAGTTCTCGGTCAGATTGAGGTGGGTAATGAGGTTCTTTCTGAAGTGAGGGTAAGGTAGGGTAGGTCAGCTCTCAGCTCATGTGGCAGGGATTTCCAGAGTTTAGCGGCCTTCACAGGGAAACTGTTGCCGCCGATCTTGGAAGATTTGAATCTAGGTACTAGCAGGCAGTTAGTATTGACGGTTCTGGTAGGTCTACTGGAAGTTCTTCTAGATAATTTGTTAATTAGGTAGCTAGGTGCAGCATTGTGCAGTGCTTTGTGTGTCAGGGAGGTGATTTTTAGTTGTGTTTTGTTATGGGTGGATAACCATTTGTATTGGCGTCTGATTGTGGTCATGTGCACTCTTCTTGATGCCCAGTGCCGCTCTGAGGGCGTTGTTTTGTAGTATTTGAAGTTTTTGGATACTAGCTTTATAAGCGCTGGTGTAGAGAGCATTACAGTAGTCTAATCTT
Source organism: Ambystoma mexicanum (assembly GCF_040938575.1). Classification (NCBI taxonomy): domain Eukaryota; kingdom Metazoa; phylum Chordata; class Amphibia; order Caudata; family Ambystomatidae; genus Ambystoma; species Ambystoma mexicanum. Next base: position 34,969,482 of record NC_090921.1, read on the forward strand.
GAGAGAATGAATGCTCTGGCCAGTATAATGCAACTGTCGTTGTAGAGGAAGGGCCTACCTGCTCTATTAAGCTTGCATGTGTAAGCTGTGGTGGATGGCAGAGATTTCACTTGTCTATTAAAGGACATTGTGGCGTCCAGGTAGAAACCGAGGGTTTTTACCTCCTTTGAGACTATGGTGTTGTTACCATCAATGATAAAAGAAGCGTATTCATGACCTAGTTTAGCAATATTGGAGGGGGTACCGAGGATTATCAACTCTGTCTTGTCATCATTCAGGCATAAACCGTGATTGGCCATCCATGCCTGAATGATGAGGTAGATTCTATTCACCAATGCCAAGTCCCTGCCATGATCCCCAGAAAGTGGGAGGAGAATCTGAGTGTCATCTGCGTAGTTAGTGTAAGTGACACCCAGAATGTCCAAATCATCGAACAATGGTTTGGTGAATATGTTGTCACGACCCTCAGCCCTGATCCCCACTGGCAAGCCCATTGGCCAGGTGGAATCAGGGCTCGGATCACTAATAAGGCCTGGCATCCACTTCTCAGGCCCTCTTGGGGCCAGTCCTGGCACCTTTGGCGCCAGGCTCATCAGTAGGGAAAGACATCTGCTTGAGGAACTACTTTATTTAGGCTTTCAGCCAACATGGAGGCATCCACATAGCTTGGTTCTTAGAACCAAGCTATGCGGTCTAGTGTTTTGGGTGTAGTGGCCTGGGAACTACTTTACCTGGACTACTTTACAGTGGCTATTTAAACCACACCCGAACAAGACAACACGCTTCCCGTTACTTTGCTTCTAGCAACGTGATGCTCACCGTGTCCAGCTTTCTCACGGGCCTGGTGAATTCGGGACCAGCAGAAAAACCAAGAACATCGTTAGCAGCAGAATCTTACCTGCATTCATCCCCCTTTACTGCTCGCAGCTCCAGGGCAGCTCTGTTGGTGGAGTTCACCGCTTGGATCGAAGGACCTGAGAAAAGGAGAAAGACATCATTAAAGGAGGTAGTAGAGACATTACAACCACAAAGCGCTTAAAGACTTACCTGGTTGGTTGCTTTTCGCCTGGCATAGCTCCGGAACTCCATCTGCGCTGGGAAATCACTGCAACCTACGAAAAAGGAAAAGCACAGGTCAGTGAGGACAAGACATCGCTGTGCTACGCAAAGCGCCTCCTTACCGCATCGTAGCGCCATAGCACGCCATCATCTCCCGGTGAGAACCAGCATATCCAGTTCTCCAAGCGGACATTACACGCTCCTAAGGAGATAAAAAAAAAGAGACATTTAGAACAGAGAAAAGGCATGCAAGAATTACGACGCCATCAATCGCAATAAGACCTACCTGAAAGACACTACAAGGGCAGCAGTCAGTGAAGTAACTGCACTGCCCGCGCCCACAAAAGACAACGCGCCCCTGCCCAGAGAGCAGGACGGAGAGCCCACCGATTCCGACAACCGGGTGAGAAGAGAACCTGGAGGGGCTTGAAACACAAGGGAGGTGGGGGAAAACTTACCTTGGTCGTCCAGTCCTAATATAGTCTTCATTTCCAGGCGGAATCCCATCGACACGGAGACCACACCAGGGATTCATTGGGAAGGGCACCAACTGGCTGGGTGGCGTCCCCGTGGATACCAGGTGGGCATAACAGTTGTACAGAGATGGAGACACACAGGAGCCCTGAGGTACCCCGCACACGATTGGGGTAGGATCGGCAGCTGCTGAAGGTGAGAATATTCTGATGATTCTGTCACTCAGGAATGATTCTATCCACTTAACAACGCCTATTGAGAAATGATCTGCTGTATTAAGATGCATGCAGAGGACCTTATGGTCCACCAGATCGAATGCAGCTGAGAGATCAAGTAGCAACAATAGAGCTGTCTTCCCTCTATCTCTCAACTCATCAATTTGAGTCTTCAGATCTATCAGTGTGGTTTCCGTCCCATGTAGTGGTCGGAATCCTGAATGTCTGACCCCTAGGAGTTTGTGCCGTTTGAGGTATTTTAGGATCTGCAGGTATGCAACTTTATCCAAAATTTTGAGTAAAAATGGTACCGTTGTAATGGGGTGGTAGTTGGTGGCGATAAGTGGGTCTAAAGTTTGCTTCTTCAGAAGAGGGAGAACCCAGGATTATTTGAGATTGGCTGGGACAGCGCCAGAGGCAAAAGAGGCGTAGTTTGGAGATGAAAGGGGAGAGGTCTCTTGCGGCCTCTTTTATGATGTGTGCTGGGCAGACATCTCCTTTACAATTGGACGGTTTAAGTGAAAGGATGTTTTTTTTCCACTTCAATGATAGAGGTTTTGGTGAAACAGAATGTATTATTTGAAACAGACATTTTTTTTTTGGTGGGGGGGAGTTGTTTGGTTGAGGTAAGTTCAGGGAATCTTTCTTATTTTTTATTTTGGTTTGAAGAGTATTTATTTTATTAATTAGGGCTTGTTGTATCTCTGAACACCAAGTCTTGTTTTTGATGCAGATATCCGGTGTGGAGATAGGGGACTCTAGTTTCTTTAGGATTGTGAATAATTCTTTCATACTAGACTTAGAATTAGCAATACGTTCATTATAGGAGTTTCATTTTGCCTGGAAAATTTCTTTTTTGTAGTGTGATGCAGTGGACGCTAGCTTCTTTTTGTTCTCATTGGAAGGGCAAAGCTACCAGTCGGTTTCACATTTTCTTTTTAATAGACGCAAGTCCTTTAATTGTGGAGTGAACCACTTATTAAGGTGTGCTTTGGCTTTGCTAGGTGTTAGTTTGAGAGGGGCGACTTTGTCCAGAGTAGAGAGCATGATCTTATTATATTCCTGCACCAAGGTACTTGGGTCGAGGTTATCTGGCAGAGTGTTTAGGGTGGGTAGACTATTAGGGCTCACACTGCCCACTGTAATATTCGTTTTCAATCTGGTTAGACAGGGTGGCGCTACTTGGGGAGCTATGATTATAGGTCTGGTAGTGGAAAGCGTCAAGGACACGAGGGAGTGGTCAGTCCAGGATAGGGGAGAAATAGATGTAATAGTAGCTGTACAGTTGTAATCAGCTACCCAGTCCAAGGTTATGCCCTTGATATGGGTGGGGGCGTTCACTTTTTGACTTAATCCTAATGCATTGAGGGAGTTTACTATTTGTAGGGCCTGTTTATCCAAGGGATCATTCAGGCCTAAATTAAAGTCACCAAGCAGCAGTACTTGGAAGGTGGGTTTGAGATTACCGGCAAGTATATTATGCAGGTCCTCCTCAAATGTGCCAATGGGCCCAGCGGGTCTGTAAATTACATGCATGGTAAGTGATTGGGAGTTCTTTAGCGGTAGTTTGATAGAGAGGGATTTGCATGTTTGCAGGTATTGGGGAACAACTGTTCTCATAGATAGACTCTCTCTGGATATGATAGCTATTCCACTGCCTTGGGATCCATCTCTGTCTTGTCTAGAAATGGTATATCCTTCTAGGACAGCTAGCGTGAGTGCAGGTCCTGCAGCATTGTGTAGCCAGGATTCAGTTATGGCTGGGAAGTCTAGGCTGTCTTCTGTGATTAGGTCAGCTATGTCGATGGCATGAGCCACCAGAGACCTTGCGTTAAGAAGAGCTCCTTTAAGGGATTGATTGTCTACTTTGATTCCAGTTAGGCAAGAGGTAGGACTGTTGGGAACAGAAGCCTTGGAGAAGTGTGTAGTAGTCTGAGTGTTAGAGGCACAGGAGATGGATGGGGTGGTGGGCCATTTGACCTTAGTGGGTGTGGTAATGCGGTAGCAATTGGTTTTCTTATTAGAAGGTAGTAAGGATCTGGTCAGAGGCTCGTATATATTAGGAAGTCTGGCACGTAATTTAAGATTTCTATTGGGTGTAGTGCAAGGGACCATAGTGTAGTCTCCTGAGGACTGGTGGTTGGAAGGGGCAATGCTGCTGGGTTAAGCTTTAGGTAGTTGCTTGCCTATGAGAATTAATTTGGTCTTTGTCAGGTTGGGCTTCGGGTAGTTGTCTGCCTATGAGAGAGAATTTGTTCTTTGTCTGGTTGAGCTTCGGGTAGTTGCTTGCCTATGAGAATGCATTTGGTCTTTGTCAGGTTGGGCTTTAGGTAGTTGCCTGCCTATGAGAATGAATTTAGTCTTTGTGAGGTTGAGCTTCAGGTAATTGCTTACCTATGAGAATGCATTTGGTCTTCATCAGGTTGAGCATTAGGTAGTTGCTTGCCTATGAGAATGAATTTGGTCTTTGTCAGTTAGAGCTTTAGGTAGTTGCTTGCCTATGAAAATTAATTTGGTCTTGTCAGGTTCAGCTTCGGGTAGTTGCTTGCCTATGAGAGTGAATTGGTCTTTGTCGGGTTGAGCTTCAGGTAGTTGTTTGCCTATGAGAGTTAATTTGGTCTTTGTCGGGTTGAGCTTTAGGTAGTTGCTTGCCTATGAGAATTAATTTGGTCTTTGTGAGGTTGAGCTTCAGGTAGTTGCTTGCCTATGGTAATGAATTTGGTCTTGTCAGGTTGAGCTTCGGGTAGTTGCTTGCCTATGAGAGTGAATTTGGTCTTTGTTGGGTTGAGCTTCAGGTAGTTGCTCGCCTATTGTAATGAATTTGGTCTTTGTCGCACTGACCTTGCGGTAGTTGCTTGACTGTGAGAATAAATTTGGTTTTTTTGAGGTTGAGCTTTGGGTAGTTCCTTGCATATGGTAATGATTTTGGTCTTTGTCAGGTTGAGTTTTAGGTAGTTGCTTGCCTATGAGAATGAATCTGGCCAATGAAAGGTTGAGCTTTAGGTAGTTGCTTGCCTATGGTAATGAATTTGGTATTTGTGAGGTTGTGCTTCAGGTAGTTGTTTGCCTATGGTAATGAATTTGGTCTTTGTCAGGTTGAGCTTCGAGTAGTTGCTTGCCTATGAGAATGAATTTGGCCTTTGTGAGGTTGAGCTTTGGGTAGTTGCTAGCCTATGGTAATGATTTGGTCTTTGTGAGGTTGAACTTCGGGTAGTTACTTGCTTATGAGAATGAATTTGGTCTTTGCCAGGTTGAGCTTCGGGTAGTTGCTTGCCTATGAGAGTGAATTTGGTCTTTGTCAGGTTGAGCTTCGGTTAGTTGCTTGCCTAAGAGAGAGAATTTGTTCTTTGTCTGGTTGAGCTTCGGGTAGTTGCTTGCCTATGAGAAGGAATTTGGTCTTTGTCACGTTGGGCTTTAGGTAGTTGCTTGCCTATGAAAATGCATTTGATCTTCGTCAGGTTGAGCTTTAGGTAGTTGCTTGCCTATGAGAATGAATTTGGTCTCTGTGAGGTTGAGCCACGGGTAGTTGCTTGACTACAAGAGTGAATTTGGTCTTTGTCAGGATGAGCATCGGATAGTTGCTTGCCTATGAGAGTTAATTTGCTCTTTGTCGGGTTGAGCTTCGGGTAGTTGCTTGCCTATGAAAATGAATTTGGTCTTGTCAGGTTCAGCTTTGGCTAGTTGATTGCCTATGAGAGTGAATTTGGTCTTTGTCGGGTTGAACTTCAGGTAGTTGTTTGCCTATGAGAGTGAATTTGGTATTTGTGAGGTTGAGCTACGGGTAGTTGCTTGCCTATGAGAGTTAATTTGCTCTTTGTCGGGTTGAGCTTCGGGTAGTTGCTTGCCTATGAAAATGAATTTGGCCTTGTCAGGTTGAGCTTCGGGTAGTTGCTTGCCTATAAGAGTGAATTTGGTCTTTGTCGGGTTGAGCTTTGGGTAGCTGCTTGCCTATGAGAGTTAATTTGGTCTTGTCTGGTTGAGCTTTAGGTAGTTGCTTGCCTAGGAGAATTAATTTGGTCTTTGTCAGGTTGAGATTTAGGTAGTTGCTTGCCTATGAGAGTGAATTTGGTCTTTGTTGGTTTGAGCATCGGGTAGTTGCTTGCCTATAAGAGTGAATTTGGTCTTTGTCAGGTTGAGCTTTAGGTAGTTGCTTGCCTATGAGAGTGAATTTGGTCTTTGTCAGGTTGAGCTTTAGGTAGTTGCTTGCCTATGAGAGTGAATTTGGTATTTGTGAGGTTGAGCTACGGGTAGTTGCTTGCCTATGAGAGTTAATTTGCTCTTTGTCGGGTTGAGCTTCGGGTAGCTGCTTGCCTATGAGCGTTAATTTGGTCTTGTCGGGTTGAGCTTTAGGTAGTTGCTTGCTTATGAGAATTAATTTGGTCTTTGTCAGGTTGAGATTTAGGTAGTTGCTTGCCTATGAGAGTTAATTTGGTCTTTGCCAGGTTGAGATTTAGGTAGTTGCTTGCCTATGAGAGTTAATTTGGTCTTTGTTGGTTTGAGCATCGGGTAGTTGCTTGCCTATAAGAGTGAATTTGGTCTTTGTCAGGTTCAGCTTTGGGTAGTTGCTTGTCTATGAGAGTGAATTTGGTCTTTGTCAGGTTGAGCTTTGGGTAGTTGCTTACCATTGAGAGTGAATTTGGTCTTTATCGGGTTGAGCTTCGGGTAGCTGCTTGCCTATGAGAATGAATTTGGTCTTTGTCGGGTTGAGCTTTAGGTAGTTGCTTGCCTATGAGAATTAATTTGGTCTTTGTGAGGTTAAGCTTCAGGTAGTTTCTTGCCTATGGTAATGAATTTGGTTTTGTCAGGTTGAGCTTCGGGTAGTTGCTTGCCTATGAGAGTGAATTTGGTCTTTGTTGGGTTGAGCTTCAGGTAGTTGCTTGCCTATTGTAATGAATTTGGTCTTTGTCGCACTGACCTTGCGGTAGTTGCTTGACTGTGAGAATAAATTTGTTTTTTTTGAGGTTGAGCTTTGGGTAGTTCCTTGCATATGGTAATGATTTTGGTCTTTGTCAGGTTGAGTTTTAGGTAGTTGCTTGCCTATGAGAATGAATCTGGCCAATGAAAGGTTGACCTTTAGGTAGTTGCTTGCCTATGGTAATGAATTTGGTATTTGTGAGGTTGTGCTTTAGGTAGTTGCTTGCCTACGGTAATGAATTTGGTCTTTGTGAGGTTGAGCTTCAGGTAATTGCTTGCCTATGAAAATGAATTTGGTCTTTGTCAGGTTGAGCTTTAGGTGGTTGTTTGCCTATGGTAATGAATTTGGTCTTTGTCAGGTTGAACTTCGGGTAGTTACTTGCTTATGAGAATGAATTTGGTCTTTGCCAGGTTGAGCTTCGGGTAGTTGCTTGCCTATGAGAGTGAATTTGGTCTTTGTCAGGTTGAGCTTCGGTTAGTTGCTTGCCTAAGAGAGAGAATTTGTTCTTTGTCTGGTTGAGCTTCGGGTAGTTGCTTGCCTATGAGAAGGAATTTGGTCTTTGTCAGGTTGGGCTTTAGGTAGTTGCTTGCCTATGAAAATGCATTTGATCTTCGTCAGGTTGAGCTTTAGGTAGTTGCTTGCCTATGGGCTGGCATCCACAAATAGTTCTGTCGAGAGGTCCGTGTCGTAGTAGGCCATCCTGGTGTCCGTTGACAGGGAGTCTTTTATGTTCTCAAATGCCTCCTGGCATTCGGGTCCCCAGTCCCACTTGGTGCTGGCCTTTGTTAGCTCCCTCAGTGGTTCGGATAGTGTTGCTAAGTTCCGAATGAATCTGCCACAGTAGGTGGCCATACCCAGGAAACTGCGCACCTCGGTGGGAGTCATGGGGGGGCTGGCAGCTTGTATGTCCGCCACTTTCTGGGGATCAGGCGATATGCCGGTGCGGTCGAACCGGTATCCAAAAAACGTAATTTCTGGTTTTAGGAATTCGCACTTTTCTCGATGGATTGTGAGTCCGGCGCTTTCCAACCTGCCCAGTAGTGCTTTCAGTCTCACGATGTGTTCCTTGATGTCCGGTGCATGTATCAGGATGTCATCGCTCACGTTCAGTACCCCTGGTATGCCTCTGATGACCTCCTGGATGGTTTGTTGAAAAACCTCCGCGGCCGACGATATGCCGAAACTCAGGCGCTTGTACCTCCTCAGGCCCAAATGGGTTGAGAACGTGGTGATGTAGCGCGATTCTCTGTGTAGCTTCAGCTGGTGGTACCCCGCCTTTAGGTCTACCTTCGAGAACACACACGATCCCGTGAGGTCAGTGATGATTTCATCGATTGTCGGCGTTATGTGTCGCTCTCTCTTTATGGCTGCATTGGGCAGGCGCATGTCAATGCAGATCCGAACTTTCCCTGGCTGTTTGGGCTTCCGGGTGACCACCATCGGGGAAACCCACGGTGTTGGTCCCGTGACTTCTTCGATAATACCAGCGGCTTCGAGTGACCTTAACTCCTTCTCGACTTGTTCCCTCATGTGGAAAGGTGTCCGTCGGTGTCTTACTGCGTGTCGTTGCACTGACTGATCAATATGTAGTTTGATGGTCTTTCCTTTGAGACAGCCTATCCCCCTCTGTTGCATGGGGTGCTGCCTGAGAAAGTTCTCGACCTCGGATGTGTCGTCAACGTGGCATATGAATTTTACCACGCCCAGGTCTTCAGCCGCATCTCCGCTCAACAGGCTTTCAATTCCCGCCTTGACGACGTAGATCTTCGACCACAACTTCTGTTCACCATGCTCAAGCGTGGTGCGGAACCTCCCGATGACTGGTAGAGGTTTTCGACTGCCGTAGGCAAATAGTCGAGTGTCTGTGGATTTTAGCTCGGGTCGTGGAGCGAGGGTTCGGAAAACGGTGGTTGGCATGACGTTTACCGACGCCCCCGTGTCGATGGTCATTTGTATGTCCTGGCCTTGTATGTTGACCATGCATTTTCGTCGCCTGGCGGTTCTTTTCGACTGGGCTGGCCCTTGGTTTAGTGTCGATACTAAGTATACCTTTCGGCCCTTTCCTTCGTTCTCCGTGCCTGCTGTTTGTCGTAGGGCTGAGAGATCATCTCCTTCTTCTTCCGTCGAGGAGTTGACTACCGCTACCCTCCTCGCGCTGGCTTGTTTCTTTTTCTTCGATGACCCTTTCTCCTGGGATCCTTGTGGGGGCTGCAACGGCGTACTCACGGATCTGCACACTTTCGTGTAGTGATCCTTCCGGCCACATGCTCCACACGTGGTGCCTTGCGCCGGGCAATTTCGCCTTCCGTGCCTTTGGCCACCACACCATCCACATTCAGTTGGTCCTGGTGCTCGAGGCTGCCACCTGTTCTGGGTGTAACCGCTGCCATATTTGCTCCTCGTTGATTGTCTGTCCGAGATTTGAGCCACCAATGCTGTGGACAGTGACGGCTGGAGTTTTTGTAGGGTCACTTCCATGTTTGCGGCCCTGGAGTGGGCAAGCTCCCTTTGTCGGCCCAGTTCCAGGATGCGCTGTAGAGGGATACCCTTCTCACTGAGCACGAGACGCCTCAGCTTCTCCGAGTGAATTCCATTTATGATTTGCCTCCTAATCTCCCTTTCAGTGTTCGTAAACTCACACGACATGGCCAGCTTCCTCAGCCTCGTGTGGTAGGCGTCGAGAGTCTCGTCGGTGGCCTGGATGGTCGTGCAGAAGATGAAGGTTTCATAGTCTGGATTCAATTGCGGGAGAAAATGTGCTGTCAGAGCGTCCTTCGCACTCTGGTATGCATCTTGGCCGTCGTCCACCTCCAGGGAGTTAAAGATGCGCAGCACCTCGTCGCCCACACTAAGGAGTAGATGAGCCTTCATTTTTCTGGATGACGTGACGTCCTTACATTCCATGGCCATCTCGAACTTCTGTAGCCATAGCTGCCATCTGGGCCCACTGGACGATGGGTCCGTGAATGGGTCGAATGGTTGGATCAACGTCGACGAACTTCCCTGCGTGCGAGGCGGTGGTGACGCCATGGACAGGTTTGCCGCCATTCTGGACGGTGTGGAAGGTCCAGGGGTAGATAGCCCAGTCGCCATGGTGATGCGTGCGCTCAGTCGCCGAGTGTCTACCTTTCAGGTTCGTGCGTGCCCTGTGGTGATGCAGCGTCCTACCGGCACATGTGCTCCGATGGATTGGTGCAGGAGACGACGTGCTGGTGGTGCCTGGGACGACACGTGAAAAAAACTCTTTTTTTTTCTTCACCCCACGAGGATGAGGTGTGGAAAAGGGGGATGAAAAGAGAAAAAAAAAATCTTTTTTTTTTTTTTTGGGGGTGGGGGTCACGTGGTCGTGAGGCCCCCACCGGGTGTCCAAAAATGTATACGGAGCGACCGTGTGGTCTCCGGAGCACGTGGATGCTCGCTCACTTCCTCGTCGCCATTGTTAAGTCGTGCGTTGTGCCGGAGGCCCAGCACGAGGGGCTGGCTCCGGTCCAAGAAGGCCGCATGGCCTGGGCGCGGCCTTGGCAGGGGAGCGCAAAGAAACACACACACACGCTGGCTCAGCTTCGCCCGGAACTGCCTCCCACTCAGGGGGCGGGGCTTTTATTAACATGCCCTACGTCACCGCGCTGCGGGACGTAGGGCGGATATAACAACCATGTATACATATTTCACAATCACTATGTAAAATTAAGACCATGAGCACTTTACAAACTGGACGTCCCCATCGTTATGTGTAATGCAGGGCTAGGGTGGGGGCAGGTTGGGGAAGTAAGTGACACAGTGAGGCAGGGAGCCTCGGAGGTCGGGTATGTTTACTAAAGTTGGAGTTGATACCAGTCGTAGCTGTGTGGGCCTCCTTTGTCTCTGTGTGCACAGCTTGCCTAATATCTTGTGCCCATGTCCTAGTCAGAGTACCCATTAGAGGCCGGCCTTGGCGACCAGGGGTCTGAGCTCAACATTGCTACTTGTGCCATCCCCCCACACTCGCCGCAGGAGCGGCCTGCATTTATCTTGGCCCAGGCAGCAGCAGTGAATATCTAAGCAACAGTGCTCCTCGCCCGGGTGGCGGCAGGGAAGAGCAGTGTCCCCATGCAGTGAGGCGCTCATCCTTCCTGAAACCTGGGCGGTGGCGGTGAGTGGCTGAACATTATTCGGGATTGGGAGACGCCCGGAGATAACGGGTGCACGCCAGGCCTGAGGTGCAATCACAAGCTGAGTCTGCCGTTTCAGCTAAGATCCCCAGCACACGTGTCTCCTCACACGAAGCCAGCAGGTCATAGAGACTCAAGTGCTGCTGCTGCATGAGGCTGTGACAACCTCAAGTGGCCAAGCGTGCAGAGGTGTGGGAGGGGACCCCGCACTGCTCCAGAGGATCTAAGGCTGCTACATTTTCACTAAGGGCGTAAGGGACCGCCATTTGCAGACCAGCCCTCACCACATGCATACCCATTTCCAGAGCAAACACCCTTAAGGAATAGTGGACAAGAACCCACCGCTGCCACGATGTTGGATGGAGAAATGCCATCCACGGTGCCTGCCCGGTCATCGGAAGTGTTTCAAGTTGCGCAGGGGGATGTCCCTCCTTGGCAACTGCCCACATCGTTTGACCTCACAGATACCAGCAACCTCGGCCCACGTTGGGTCCGTTGGGCAAAGGACTTCGAAGTATCTGTAGGGGCAATGGGCCCCACAGATGAACGCAAGAAGAATACATTGACCCTGGCAATAGGGGCATCATTGCGCTACATCCTATATGAACTGGGTGGTGAAGAAAAAGCCACTTTTTCAGAGATCCAAGAAGCACTCGCTGCATTCTTCACCCCCCACACCAATGTGGACTATGAGAGGCATATTTTTCATACCACCATGCAGGAGAGAGGTGAAACATTAAACAATTTTGTTATGCGACTCCGCATCCGCATCAAACACTGTGCATTCCACTGCTACTTGAACGAGAAAGCACTGCGCTCTCAAGTCATGTTTCTGGTGCGGGTATGCATTCCCCCATGAGGGCACGTGCCCTGCCCTGTGTCAAAAATAGGCTGCCTGCGGTGGCGATGACCACTTTCAAGCTGTATGTAGAAATGCCCCCACACCAGCACCATAAGGGATCTCACTGAGGAACAGCAGGCGACACCCAAAGTGTCATCCTATTGACAGGAAGCCTGGCCATGAGTACGGGAAATTTCAGCCGGCTGAAGGAGAAGGTGACGGCCAGCAGTCTTGATGGTCCTACAGGTCCCCGTACAGAAGAGGAACCAACAGAACAAGATGGAATGTAAGATATGTGGAAGTAATATCCCATTCAGGAAGTGAATCCTTCTCCTCCTCGGATGATCGGCAGAAGAGCGGCTATGTGTGGGCACTGGGCAACGAGATCGCTAAGGAACACGGTCCCACGTTGATCCTCCAAGTAAATGACAACCCGACTGAATTCTTGATTGTCTCACAAGTTATTGCTCCCGTTATCTGGAGAACTATGCTACAGAGAGCGCCCCACTCCGCCAGCTGACCAGAGACAACCAGAAATGAATCTGGTCCCCTGAGTGTGAAGCCAGCTTTGAGACCATTCGACCAAATATTGCATCCAACTCCGAAATGGCATACGTCAGTTCATCTAAAGAAACCGAGGTGACTGACAACGCAAACCTGGTGGGCCTTGGCTCAGTGTTGGCCCAATATGACCCCAAGACCCTGCACATCAAAAGGGTTGTGTCCTACGCCAGCCGCAGTCTGACGACCATCGAACAGAAATACATGCAGGCTGAGGAGGAGAGCCTGGTGTTCGTCTGGACCTTTGAATATTTTCCTTTTTCCTTTTCGGGAGGGCTTTCACTGTCGCCATGGATCACCAGGCCCTTCTTACCATTTATGGGAACCCAAAAGCCTGTATGCCACCACGCATTGCAAGATGGGGCCTTCGACTCCAGGACTACAGGACAAGAACCCAGCTGACTACCTTTCACGCCATCCGGTGGGGACCCAACAACCCAAACACTCCATTGCAGATGCCTCTCTACAGTACGCCATCAACCAGATGAAGCTGTTCCCGGTGGCGTGGGTAACACTCCAACAAGAATCGGCAGCCGACATGGCCCTTGCCATCATTACAAAGTGCATTGGCCAAGGAAGAAGGAGGCATGACAAGGATATTGCCACACACCTCGATGCTGCGTCACAAGACGACGTCAAACACATGACGCTGGTGCAGGATGAGCTCATTGTGACTGAAGATCACGTTGTCATAAAGGGGTGCAAGATTGTTCTACCCAAGTCACTGCGCCAACAGGTAGTAGATTTGGCAAATGAGGGTATCGCGGGGTGGTGTCCACAAAGAAGCTGCTCTGTCAAATCATATGGTTCCCAGGGCTAGACAAGCAGGTTGAAGAGACCCTGAATAACTGTGCCACCTGCTGTTTGATAGCTCCACTTCCACGGCCAAACTCTCTGCAGATGACCCCACTGCCGCAGGGAGTATGGGAAGAGCTGGCGATCACCTTCTTTGGCCCACTTTGAGATGGCATGTGCGCATTGGTGGTAATGGACAAGTATTCAAGATTCCCAGAGGTGCAGATCATATCGTCTACGGTGGTGGAAGCCGTCATACCAGGCCTGGAGGCATACTGACGGCATATGGCATTTCAAAAGTCATTAAGTCTGACAACGGTTCGCCATTTACCAACCTGAAATTTTGCATAATATATGGGGTTCAAACATCAAAAGTTCACACCTCTTTGGCCCTCGGCAAACACATGGTTGAGAAGTTCATGGCAAATATCAAGAGAGTGCTGCAAGTCACCCATGTGCCTCACAACCCTTTTGAACAAACATTGTACTAACCCTTGAGACTAAAAAGAAATAATAATAATAAAAACTACCGACACAAGCCTCATAACACCACGGGCAAATGCCCAGCAGATCTTACGTACGGCCAGAGGTTGAGGACTTGGTTGTCTCAAGGACCCCCCTCGCTGAGTGGTGTACACCCTCCGACCAAGGGATCCGAGAGAAGGACTTGAGAGAGAAAATGAATTTGAAAGTGGAAGCTGATGCGAGATGGTGTGATCGAGAGAGTATGGTTGAGATTACGGTTGAAGTAGAAGATTCCAGGTTTGCACCAGGACCATACATGCCAACCCTCCCTATTTAGGTGGGAGACTCCCGATTATTCATTGAAAAATATTGATATTTTTCACGTTCTCCCGCCTAAAATAAATCTTTGCCCAATGCATTCCAATGGCAGAATTTTTGTCTGCCGATTTTTCGGACGAAATCTCCCTCACAGGTAGGTTTAATGTTGGCATGTATGCAGGATCCCTCACCATAGCACCCAACCTTTTCTGTCAGCAAGGTCGGTGAAAAGACACGATTTTCTTTTTGGTGCGTGAGAGCCCATAGAAGTGAATGGGCGTATGCAGGGCTTAGTGGGTGATTCAGCTGCTTGGTCAGTAGGTGACACCCGCCAAAAGCCGGTGAGTTGAGAGCTATGTCCTCACTGTCACACAACCGAAAGGCACTATGATCGCTGCAGAAGGCAGTGATGGACGCGAGATCCCTCGAAACCTATCCCATTTTAGGGAATACCACACCTCTCAACTCACACGCCTCCTGCACGCCCATTCATTTCAATAGGCCTCTCACCCGTCAAAAATAAAATCGGGTGTTTTCACCCGCCTTTGCAACACGAATGGTTGAGCGCTATGGAATACCGAGGAGTAATGGAGGGGTGTGATGAGCCGGGGGATAACTCTGCAGGGGTAAGGTGCAAGGGAGAGTCTGATGATTCTTAATTGGGGGATTGGGAGGCGTTTGATGAAGAAGGGAGGGAAATGGAGCTCAGCACCCCGAGACGCAGTTGTGGGAAGTGTTGCAGCGAGGCAGGAATGTTTGGGAGTATGGGGAAGTTTAATAGAGTTGGAGTTGATACCAGTCCTAACTGTGTGGGCATCCTTTTTATCTGTGCGTGTCGTACACAGCGTGGCCCGTTAGAGGCCGACACAAACTTATGTATATGTTGTCATGTTATGTGCTTATGTGATCTATTATTATTGTATTTCATTGCCACTGTGCGAGGGGATGTGGTGTCTTAGAAGGTGGTGAGGTGTGGTCACAGGACAGGTTGGCAAACGCAAGAACACTGGAAGCAAGTGTGGAAACTCAAGCTGGTTAAAAAATTTGGTGGAATTAATTTCCTGGAATTTCATTTTATAATATAGTTCAAAATTTTTGGGGAAGGAGGTATGTAGTGATCTATTATTATTGTATGTTGTTGTCACTGTTCATTCATACATGTCCTCGTGCCATCTGCACGAGCTCATTCTATGTTCTGTTGAGCTCGTGGAGATGGAATGCGGACACCGAGATTTGGTGGATGGAGACCCGCTACATTAAAACATACATGTTAATCTTCTTGCCTCGTGCTCACAGCACCCTCTTGAAAGCATTTCTTTAAAAACAGATGATTTTAATCTCTGATTTAAAACCGGTTTATTTGAACCTCTTGACACCCAACCTTTCTGAAATGCCCGTGTGGCCTGTAGCTGTGGAGATATGTGCTAATGTGCCTAACTTGCACCCGGGACCCACATCCTCGCCGTCGCCCTTAACCCGAGTGTGTGATCCTGGCCACATGATGTCATTTCACTGTATCTTATTATGTGCCGCATTTTGAAGTCTCTTGGAGGGACGCTGTTTGCAGCTTTTGATGTGTGTCGTGGCGCTGTCTCTCGAGCTGCAGAGAGAGAGAGAAACGTCTCCTAGTGACGCCGCCTCTGCCCTCTGCCCTCTGCCCTCTGCAGGGGAGCTCAGTCTCTGAGGCCGGAAGTGAGTGCTAGCGCTTCCGGTTTCAGCTCACGGCCCTCCTTTGTTTCCATGCGGGCCCTGTGCTGTCTCTGCCCCTGCTAACCGGAAGCAGGAAGTGAGTGACTGCCCCGGGCTGCCCCTCCCCCTGCCCCTCCCCCTGCCCACACGGGACGGGAGCTCCTGCGACTGGGAAACCGGCTCATCGCGAGAGAGGTACGGTGAGCACCCCCCAGACCCCAACACTTTCCCCTAGAGCGTGAACTCGCCACAGTGGGGCCCCGTGACACCGGCCCCCCTGTCCTCTGCACTGGGGGGCATATTGCAGGGAGACCGGATTTCCAAAACGAAGAACCGGGACGAGCAACAACATAAAAGAGGGACTACCCCATCACAGCCCACCAATTAGCGCCCCTCCCCCCGCACGCCCCCCAAAAATCCTATTTCCAGCACTTCTCCTATGATCTCATTTGTGCAGTTTTTCTGTGAATCTTGCTCTAGTTGATCTCACATGGCATGGCCTGCTGTACAACAACTTCCAAGCCAGTCTCTGTGGCACCGTGACTTGTACTGTACTGTCACCCTAAGATATTGCCACAGTGGGCACCTTCTCTCCAGTGCTGGCATCGTTTGGGGGTTCGGCTTGTCACCCTAAGATATTGCCACAGTGGGCACCTTCTCTCCAGTGCTGGCATCGTTTGGGGGTTCGGCTTGTCACCCTAAGATATTGCCACAGTGGGCACCTTCTCTCCAGTGCTGGCATCGTTTGGGGGTTCGGCTTGTCACCCTAAGATATTGCCACAGTGGGCACCTTCTCTCCAGTGCTGGCATCGTTTGGGGGTTCGGCTTGTCACCCTAAGATATTGCCACAGTGGGCACCTTCTCTCCAGTGCTGGCATCGTTTGGGGGTTCGGCTTGTCACCCTAAGATATTGCCACAGTGGGCACCTTCTCTCCAGTGCTGGCATCGTTTGGGGGTTCGGCTTGTCACCCTAAGATATTGCCACAGTGGGCACCTTCTCTCCAGTGCTGGCATCGTTTGGGGGTTCGGCTTGTCACCCTAAGATATTGCCACAGTGGGCACCTTCTCTCCAGTGCTGGCATCGTTTGGGGGTTCGGCTTGTCACCCTAAGATATTGCCACAGTGGGCACCTTCTCTCCAGTGCTGGCATCGTTTGGGGGTTCAGTGAAGTATGCAAGTGTCCAGGTAAGTAATGAACTCTTCTTTATTTAGTTCGTAATAGCCGGCGTCCCACACAGCGTCCTTCCCATCCACCTCGTCTCTCCCCAACCGTCCTCCTCCCGAATGTTCCCTCTCCCCCCAACATTCTATATCTTAGAGCTCACGCGCAGGCGAGGAGTCAGAGCGTAATACATAAATTATTAACACATAACTGGAATACAACATTCAGCTTGTCTCAACAGTCTTTGCAGCTCTGCCTTTAGCACCCCCTCCCCCAGAACCTCCTCTCTGGGCAGTACCCTCTGCGTCAAACAGAAACTAGGCACAACAGTCAGGACTGGTGAACCCCTCCTCCCCCACCAGCTCCCCAAGAATAATACAATTCAGTTCTTTATTCTGAGATACAGTTCCAGAAGTACAACTTTACACACATACCCAAAACAAGAACACAAATAGAATTATGAGTCACAGGTACTACATATAATTCACATTTACGTTAAAATTGAGAAAACGTCTCAGTAAAAATACTTTAAAAATAGTTCATCACCGTACAACCAATTGATCAGGCGGTTCTAACAATACGTTCCACCACATCATTTCCCATGAGAGCAATGCTCTATTTTTCAAATATGACACAAACATATCAACCCGAAGGCTATAAAGTGCTTGGCATTCAACAATGATGTGTTTTACAGTTTCTGTAGCTATCCTACATGAAGGAAAAACTGATCCTTAGGCAATCCGCTCCTTATACCTATGACCTCATTTGTTAGGAATTCATTTAATTTATTTTGTAGCCAAAACACTCTCAGTTGTTTAGACGGATATTTTCGCAACAGTTTATGCAATTAATTATAAGGCTTTATGTCAATGGGGAAATGCTCAAAGATCGTGTAGGATGATAAAATGGTAGTAATGGGGTTCAAGAAGCACCAAAGCCGTTGGTATAGTTGGTGCATCTTCTAGGTGCAGCCAAATCCTGAGCATGGAAGCACCAGCATCCCATCCGGCAGGCTAGGCTTTCCAACTGCCACTGATGGAACGCCAACACGTCACAACAACACGCCAGCATCCATTCGATCACACTCGCACGAGACCACCAAGACACATTACAACACTTCTCCTCCCGTTAGGCTCACAATACAACACATTTCCCCGTAACCAAACCAGAACTAAACCACACTACAAATCCCATTCACGAAACGTGTGGCCAGCACGTACATGAACAAATGCCCCTTTCACACTTGATGACCGGCACAACCAATACCGGTATCCCACACTCTAAATTTACCAACAGGAAGAGCTTAAACTCTAACCGCTGGCCCATAATCACTTGAATCGGCAAAACCGCCCTCCCACAGGCATACACGAACACCACACTACACAGCAGCACCTTCCCCTTGAAACAGACACACTGCACCACTATCCATTCCAACCTCACAACCCGAACATACCAAAAACCTGCAACCGATGCCTAAAGAACCCAGATAACAAAACCCAACACCCAGATAGGACCCTAAAACCTTCGAGTATTAAAAAAAAACAACCACCTGTTCCGAAATGCCCCTTGGAACTTAGGCCTGCCACATCTAATCTTGCCACAAATTGACCAACTAACATACCTGATACCTAAGTGCACGAACCTCCTTCTGTCCGGGGCTGCCCCCCGGAGCCTCAATCCTGCCACACCTGAGCACGAGCCAGCTTCAAACCTGAGCCACAACAAGAAGCACACTAACACAATAGGGTCCCGCAATCCATCAACTCCCGACACAAAAACACTACACCCCACTAAGAACTCCCTCAAAAACAAACGGCAGACCCCAACAAAACCTCCAACGCCTGCAAAACACGTGACCCCAGGTCACCACCACTTATCCTATAGCCCCAAGCCATTGCCAAAATGTGCAACGTTACTTCTGCACCATATGTTGAATACGCACTCACACTAACACCACCACGCCCCACTTGACACATGAGCACCACCATCGACGACTAGTGTCATTACTCCGTTGACGCAGACAGGACCCACCAGGCATCCTGCCAAATAACCCAAAATAACCTGGCCTAATCACGACTCGTATAAAAGAGCCTAAACCCTCCCCCCGTCCCTCCAAAAACCACGTGCACCACTGCAGCTAATCCAGCAACAATGCACTACCGTCACTTGCATTCTGCACCACACAATGCTAATATAAATCATCCACGCAGAAACAAAATGTCCCAAACCCTGAAATAGAGATCATTGACCGCAGCACAACACCGCAAGATCACCCCCCCTCCCCCAACCAAAGACCTGAAAATGTCAAGGAGAAAGTCACAGTTAAATTTGAGGAACAACTCCACGCTGATTGAGAACCTCAAGCCCAAGTCTGTGTCACCAACCACTTTAAGAACGCCCCCACCCTCACGTCCGTGCATTAAACATGTATTGCACACCCCTCGCCCGCAAGTCCAAGTCCACCTGCAAGCTAAACATAAAGTCATCATAGTTAATACCTCCTGAACCTAACTGGTAAACAATAGGTAGGCAACGGGCCACGACATGAACACTCACTCTGGCAGACACACCGCACAGGCCCAACAACAACAAAACACAAACCAAGGCCACTACATAAACACCCCACTCATGCGCGCTGGCATTGCACGTCACACATGTTGCTAGACTTCCGCTAAGGTAAGGTCGTCCATGCTTTCCACGAAATCACAAAGATTTAATTTCTGTAGGATAATGCATCAACTGCCACAATAGTTCTTGCAACCACCAACCTCCACATCGCAGAGATCAGACATGGACAAACACGACCACTTGCCCCTGAGAGATGGAGGGCAATCAGTTACGCCCTGTACTCCTAACCTCCATTTTTGCTGGAATCCACCTTCCTTCTCCTACCACAGGGGAACACTCAGCACCCACCGGTATCGCCTCGCCACTCCTCGTTGCCACAGTGACGCCGTCTGGAAAACACGCCAGATCCCCAGGGGCTGCGCTGCGTTCCAAACCAACGCTCGCCACGCCACATTCCAACCTGCTATGTCGGAACTCTGCCTCCGGAGCAGGCAACAACGCCATCACTAGTATGAGAAACCATGTCCATCGCGCACACAGCCAGATTGTCCCAACTGCCCTTCCATGTCACTCGTTAGCGTGGCTATGGCAGCCGGGCTCCCCGGTAACCTAGCATCTTGCAACGCGCAGTTGCACATGTTTGTTTTATTATTTGTATTGCGCACCAGACCCAAGGGTATCGGGCCGCATAGCATAAGATAATTTACAGCTTAGTTACACATCGGCAAATACAGTACATATAAAATATACAGGGCAAAGATAATAGAAAGACACCAAATGGGATTAAAGAACATGCCAAGGTCCTAAAAGAGGGCAGATACAAAACACGGATACAGAAGACGTATAGAGGACAGTCAGTAGTAATGGAATAATAGCTGAGAAGGATACTTTTTACATGAAGAGTAAAACGGGGTTGGTCATGGATGAGCAGACTAGGCCTATTTGTCGGAATCCTTGAACCATCTTATTATACTCTGGCAGAAGTTTTGGTAGGATTTGTCTGCCCTCAGTGGGGTGGGAAGGGAGTTCCACAGTTGGGCAGCCTTAACCGGGAAACTGCTCCCCCCAACTCTGGATAGCTTGAATCTAAGGGCTGCAAGGCAATTGGTGTTAGATGATCTAGTGGTTCTGGTTGGAGCTTTTATGGTAAGTCTATCTAACAGGTAACTGGGTGCCACATTGTTCAAGCATTTGTGGGTAAGTGAGGCGACTTTTAGTTTGATTTTATCTTGGGTTGAAAGCTAGTTATTAGCTCTCCTAGTCTCAGAGGTATGCTCTCTCCTAGAGATACCCAGAGCTGCTCTAAGGGCATTATTTTGAAGGAATTGAATTTTCTTAATAATTTGTTTGTTAGTCCCTATGTACAACGCATTACAATAATCACACTTTGATAATATAAGCGCCCTGGCAAGGGTAATGCAGCTATTGTTGGGCAAGAAGGGTTTACCTGCTCTAATCAATTTACAGGTACATGCTGTCACCGAGGCCATGGCATTGGGATTGACCTGCTTATTGAAAGATAGGGTTGAATCCAGGTAGAAACCCAGGGTCTTTACCTCCTTGGCAACAGTAATAACATTGTAGTCAATATTGAAAGCAGAATATTTGGAGCTTAGTTTACTGATGGTTGAGGTTGTGCCCAGGATGATGATGTCAGTCTTGTCATCATTCAGGCATTGTCCGTGGGTGGCCATCCATGCCTGGGTGATGAGATATACCCCATTCACTAAGGCCAAATCCTGGTCATAATCCCCAGTAAGTGGTAGGAGGATCTGAGTATCATCTGCATATTTAGTGTAGGTGATAACATGATGGTCCAGATTATCGAAAAGGGGCTTCGTGAAAATATTGTATAGGGTTGGTGAGACACAGGATCCCTGGGGCACTCCACAGGTGTTGGGGTTAGGGTCTTCAGCTGCGGTAGGGGAGAAGACTCTCATAGTACGATTACTAAGAAAGGATTGTATCCATACTATGGCTTCTGCTGCTGAGAAGTGCGTGGCAGAGTCCAAGTGGCTGCATAAGACCTCATGGTCCACAAGGTCAAATGCAGCCGGTCCAGATGAAGGAGAAGGGCTGATTTCCCTTTATCCCTAAATTCCTCAATCTGGGCCTTCAGGTCTATTAGAGCTGTTTCAGTCCCATGCTGTGGCCAGAAACCAGATTGCTGTGCTCCTAGCAGAAGGTTGGATTCCAGATATTATTGAATTTGTGGGTAGGCCATTTTATCTAGGATTTTCAGGAGGAAAGACACTGTGGTAATCAGTCGGTAATTGGTAGGTATCAGTGGGTTTAGGGTCTGTTTTTTCAGTAGAGGGAGCATCCATGATTCCTTAAGATTTGGAGGGATAATGCCTGATGAAAATGAGGCATTAATGAGATTTGTGATAAAGGGGGCCAGGTCTCTGGCAGCGTCTTTTGAGCTGTGCGGGACATTGGTCGCCCTGGCAATTAGAACGTTTCAGGGATAATATGTGTTTTTCAGTTTCAATTATAGTGACTTTGGAAACTTTAAAGCAGAGTGGATCAGCACTGATATTAGGTGGTGTCGAGGTAATTATTGATGGAGTAGTACTCGTTAGTGAAGCTTTTTTCTTGGCAGTTTTTGATTGGAGGGTCGTAACTTTATTGACTAGTACTTGCTATATATTAGAGCACCATGGTTTATCTTTTATACAATTATCCGGCACTGGGATAGGGGCTTCTACCTCTTTCAAGATGACAAAAAGCTCTTTCATTCTAGATCTGGCCGTGATATTCTGGTGTTATAAGTTTCACGTTTAGCTAGGAGTATTTTACTTTTATAGAGGGCTGATATAGTACTGAGGTTGGTCTTATTTTCCTCAGATGGTTGTAATCTCCATGCTACCTTGCATTGTCTTTTTTTTTATTTGTAATGTTTTCAGGTGTGGTGTATACCAGGAGTTGAGGTGTGCTTAAGGTTTACTTTGTCTCATTTTTAGTGGTGCTATAGAATCTAGTGAGTTAGACATAACTTGGTTGTATTCCTTAACTAATACATTAAGCCCCATGTCTTCAGGGAGCGCATTAAGTGTAGGGAGGATGAGAGGGAGTAGATTGTCATAGGTTATATTCATTTTATTCCTTGTGGGAATAGGTGGAGCTATCGATGCGGGCATCGAAGTAGGTTTTTCAGTTGTTAGGGAGAATGTTACAAGGTGGTGGTCTGTCTAGACCTGAGGGGAGATGGATGAAATGGAAGCATTGCAATTGTATCTGCCACCCAGTCAAGTGTTCTTCCTTTGTTGTGAGAAGGATGAAGCACTCTCTGGGTGAAACGTAGTTCAGTTAAAGTATTGGCCACATTAGACGCATGTGAATCTTTAGGGTCGTTAAAGCCTAAGTTCAGATCTCCTAATAGTAGGACTTGAGAAGAATTTTTAAAGTTATTAGACAGGATGTTGGATATATCTTCCTCAAAGGTACCGATGGGTCCTGGAGGTCTGTATATCAAATGGATTGTGAGCGTCTGGGAGTTGTTTATATTAAGCTTGGCTCTGAGATGCTCACATGATTTGATGTCAAGGGGTGGCGCCATTGTGATTGGTAGATTATCTTTGACAATAAGGGCGATGCCTCCTTCTCGAGATTGTTCTCTCCGATCTTAAAATAGTGTAACCATGCGGGATAGCCAGAGAGGGGGCTGGTCCTGCAGCAGCATGTAACCATGATTTCGTGATAACTAGGAAGTCAGGGTGTTCTGACAGAATGATGTCGGATATCTCTGTTGCATGTGCCACCAAGGATCTGGCATTTATAAGAGCGCCTTTCATGTTGGGATTGGCCCAGACTGGGGCTGTTGAGCGTACTATGCTTTGGCTCTTGTGGGTAGTTTGATTAGAGGCAACATAGGCTAGTCTGGAACTATTGTCACATTTTCCTTTGATATTAGAGGTTTCACAATGTAGGTTGGATCTTTTTTTAGGGATAGCAATGGTTCTAGCTAAAGGTTCATAAAGTTTAGCTAGTCTTGAACGGAGTCTTCCGTTTCTCGCACTAATGTTACAATGTTGGGAATCATACATGGGCAGTAGTTGAGAGGCCATGATGAGTTTAACTGATGGCTGCGTGCAAAAAGAGTTATTAGTAAAGGTAGGTGACAGGGCCATTATACTAATGGGGATGGTATGTTATTGGGCACCTGGAGAGATAGTCCCTACTAATGTACTAAGGGATAATGAGAGAGTCCTTGATCTAGACATTTTAGATGTCAGTATTGTAAGAATATAATCCAAGGGAATGCTAGGAATAGGCTACCCAGGTTAGTTTCTGGTTAAGCAGGAAAATGGTGCGAGATTACGCAAAGTAGGCTAGTGCAGAATAATCCGAAATAGTCTTATTCCAGTTCATGCAACGTAAACTAGTTTTACATGAAAATAGGCTAGTTCAAGTATCAGTAGCATAGGCTAGTTCAAATTGCACGTAATAGGCAAAATAGGCTAAGGCAGGTTAACTCAGACTAAACTGGGTCTAATGCATACAGAAGGATCAAGTTTTTACCCAACATATGCTAATTCAAGTGTGTTCAACTGGTCTGCTTCGAAGTTACCCAGGACACTATAACTCAAATTAACACAGAGAGAAATGCTAGATCAGATTGACACAGAGAAGGAGAAGCAAGTATTGAGGCTAGCAAGAAGTACAGATGGACCAGATGGGTACATGAGGTGCTAGTGGGTCCCACATATTAGATGCAGAAGTAAGTGTAATAATGGCAGTATACATGCGAGCAACGGGGCATAATGAAACAGTGGTAATTGAAGACTAAATACTAATTAGGTCATAATAATACAGTACATACTAGATCAGGTATAGTGCAGAAATCGGTGTGATCAATGGCGCTAGCGTGCAACATTTTGATGCAACTGTGACTGTGTTAAAAGCTGCGAAAATCGATGAAACAAGTCACATGCATGGTTAAGGGTGATCTTTGGTCGTATGGGCAACGTTGGTAATACAGTGAAATCCGTGATGCACGGTTACTTGCAATGCTGGGAGGGAAGGTACCAAAGTCAAAGCAGATGTCTGTGAGCACAAGAGTAGGCGTAGCTCAGATAATTAGCAAAACCAGCAGATAATAACATATAAGAACAAGGTAATAATAAGTTGTAGAAGTCATGCGTGCATGGAAGCGTTATGCCTATTAACTTCACAAAAGCACAGTGAGGACAAGTATAGTGTTGTGAAAGTTCGGTGAGCAAACGCTGCAGCTGCAAAACACATACGGTACGTTAGATAAATCGAGCAATGTGGAAGCTGGTCTTTCAATCTGTTTGGCGGCATTTGTAGGTCACAGTTCGAGTATCAGGGAAGGGTAATGTTTGCTAGTAGCAAACCGCAGAACGGGTACCCAGAGCAAAGATCTAAATAGTGAAGCAGGCACTCATAGTTTGTATGCAAAGGTATACGTCAATATGGCAGTGCAGGTTTTACCATGTTAAAATGTTTGAATATCTGAAGTGGTCTAGACCCCAAGTTTGGGAGTGGATTTTCAGACAGGGAGTCGTGGCACTGGTCACTGGAAGTCCCTCGACAGGCACTGGACATGTGCCTTATCAGTGTACCTTATCGGGGGCGGGCGGTTTACGCCTGCCGGTGCCCCGTGATGGGCTTTAACGAAGAGGCTGGCCAATGGGGGACCACGAGGATCTCTGGCTGCAGAGACAGTCCGCATCAGTGGGCGGCGGCCATTTTCAAGTGTGCACCCTCGTGGTTTGTAGATCGGATATGGTTGCACATTTCCTAATATTGGCAGGTGGGTCGCTCGGCTGACAAAAGATGATAAGCAACAAAATTATGCTGAATTAAGGGTGGGGTGCTGTCGTCTAACTCGTAGCACAGCGATTTCAGGAAATGCGAAATTATAAGCCCACAGGCTTACCTGGAAGGCCCTGGACGTTAGCTGCGGCTGGTGAGCTGCTCCTGCAGCCCACAGATTGTAGGAGGTCCTGCTCCTAGCTGGAACGCATGTCCATAATAAAGCAGCACCTCACACTCCTCGCTGTTACCGCCGATTTTAAATCCCAAGAAGTGGTCCTGGATACGGTTCTCAATCAGCAAACATCTGCCGGCTGCCGTCAACTCCACCACCACCGTCCACCGGGCTTTATCGACCACCTCACTGCCCGGACACAGCAACACGGCACCTATGCCGCACTCATGCCAGGAGACAGGTACCGCACCCGTACTCAACACGGCACTGCCGTAGTGGCCCAGCCAGCCCACAGAGCTTTTTGACCTTGGCGGGGAGGCACTCTTTTCCTCCAACACAACAACCTTAGCCTCCAACATTCCCAACACACCATTCATCCATTGGTTCAAGGCCCACTCTCGCCCTGTTTAAAAAGGGGATTCAGTTGTTAAAAAGGGCTTGATGCAGGAGGAAACAAAATACTTCTGAGTAATGTAACTCTTTGCTAAGCAACAATAGCCTCCAAGGAAACGAGGCCCAATATATGCCGGACAGCTGCAAATAAGGGGCCCATAGGACTCTCAGTCCCGATACTCAATAGAGGCGAAGCCAGCAGCACCAGCCCTAAAGCCTGGAACGCCCTCCCACTCAGCCTAAGAAAGGAAGACTCTCTCACTGCGTTCAGAAACAAAGCTTTTCAACTAGACTGGACATGATTCTGCCTATGACTGTTCCTCTGTAGCCATGGAACACTAAACCTGTTTTTGAACATTGTATTTGAACCTGTAATTCTGCCTTTCAAGTATCTGTTTCAAGCTGTATCTAAGTGAATGTAACAGCGCCACGATGCCTCTGGGCGCTTTATAAATCAAAATAAATAAATGTGTCAAAACACGTTTCCAAATAAAAGCCTCAAACTTCGACCAAGCCAGGCCCTCCTCTCTAACCTCTGCCCCATACGTTAACTTGGGGACCAAGACCTGATTGTACATCTCCAGGGCCGGAATCGAGGAGAAATGCCCGTATTTTTTATCAAGTACCTTCAGTTGGGTGACTACTGTGATCACTTCAAGCTTGAACCCCCAGTTCGCCTGGGCCAAAGATCCTCTAGGTTTAAGCATCACCCCAAGGTATGTAAATTCAGGCACCACCTCCATTCTCAAATTATTAATGTACCAACCAAAATTAGGCCTACTAGAAAGAGGCCTCTTGCAATTTACCACCAATATCTTTGACTTAAGTATATTAATATCCAAGCTGAGGTCCTTGAAATAATCACCCACTGCTTTTAGAGTTCTCTGGAGGCCCATCGCGATATAATCCATTAAGACAAAAATATAAAGATTGAACAAAGATAGTCCACGTTCAGCATAAATCCAAACAGAGTAAGAACCCCTTTTCTCCAGCCTGACTTTTAATCTAATATCGGAGTGCAAAAGCTCAAGAACACTAACAAAGTATACACCACGATTAGACAGAAAGGCCTGATTGGACACAAGCTGAATCAAAAAGCAGTTCAACAAAGTACTAGTACCTTTTTGAAAACTTGACTGGTTGCGATCCAACTTATCAAAGTCCTTCGGCCACTGTTCTAGAGCCCGCAAAATTAAGTGCGAGAAGATTTTGTAGGAGGCATCCAAAAGGGAGATAGGTCGGTAGTATGCAGGATATAATCTACACATTTTTTTAAAATTACAACTATAGCCTCCTTCCACAATTGCAGAGCTGATTTGAAGGTTACAAATCCCCATGGCTGAGCAGTCTTAGATGATGATTATCCGGTTCACTTTGGGCTGCCCCCCCCCAATTGGCAGACCAGCCGAAGGCTGAGATGCGTTAAGATTTCTAACATAGGACTCCCAAAAGGATGCAGATATTGGTTGGGATGTTTGAACTTAAGGACCTCTTATTAGTTGGCAAAAATACGCTGAATCCCTAGAGGCCAAAGTACTTAGTATACATTCGGCGTCTCTTTGCAAGGGTAAATACTTATGGCCCTTTAACCAGTTTCTGTGTGCTTGCTTCAACTTTCTGACATTTGTGCTAGAACTGAACTCATTGCACCCTAAACACAGGTCACAATTATTATTGTATTTCTTGCACTGTCGACCATACTATAACTGCTGGCGACAACCCTATGCTCTTATCTGTTTCCATTTGCAACTTGACTAACCTGTAACCTATTGTCGATAAGCATGTCTCTCTTATGTTGTCTATATGTATGCTTCTGTAACTCTGTCTTAAGCTCCAGGGCCCCATTTACTCAGGGTTAGGTGCGCTTTATAAATAATAAACTAAACTAAACTAGAATTAGAACCAAGATTACTTGTGTTTCTGAGTTGCCAAAAATACGCTGAATCCCTAGAGGAGAAAGCACTTGGCATACATTTGGCATCCCTTTGCAAGAGTAAATACCTCTGGCCCTTTAACCAGTTCCTATGGTCTTGTTTCAACTTTCTGACAATTGTGCTAGAATTAGAACCAGGATTACTTACGTTTCTGAGTTGCCAAAAATACGCCAAATCCCTTGAGGCCAAAGCACTTGGCATACATTTGGCGTCCCTTTGCAAGAGTAAATACCCATGGCCCTTTCCTAGAGTCCCTTGGGGCCTGGGACCAGTATGCAGAAGTACCGGCTATAATCGCCACAGAACACCCACAGGTTTCTGAGAAGTATCCTCTTGAATGGCTAGCCTTCTACTGGTTTGAGAGCATGACAGGGGTGGACAGGAGCCTGCTCAATTCAGAGGACTATCTAGGTACTCCTCTGAGAACCAGCAGGTTAGCTGGTGGGCCTCCCAATGATCTCCCGTAGCCTTAGTCACAATCATGATTGGAGACAAGACAACAAAGCTTCCTGTGCTGGTTCAGGACAATGTACCTGCTAACATTTTGTTAGGCAATGATCAAGTGGAGTTGGGGTTGATCTCTGATGGTCTCCCCCTGACTGCTGCTGCAATCGCTAGGTCACAGGTTTCACCGGGCCTGACTGCCAGTCAGGTACCCAAGCCGAAGGGGAAACCCAAGGCAAGACGGAAGAGTAAGAAGGCCACCTCTGTGAAGGGGCCTCATTCTCTTCCTGCTGCTTCAGCAGCACCCACTGGTATTCGTCATCCGGGCGGGTTGGGTCCAGTGGTAAACCCAGACTCCACTCCTGAGGGAGAAGAGCCAGAAGACCCTCCTGCGGGAGAGGTGCTCAACCCAGAAGATCACCCCGACCTTCAATGCCTGCTAGCTGAAGGGGGGGCCCTCTAGGGAAGACTTCTGAAAGGGCCAGAGAGAGTGCTGCTTTCTCAAGGGTCTGAGGAAACCGGCCCAGGCACCCTCAAGAGGTTGGTGGTACTCCAGGTTTACATGCCCTTCCTACTGCAGTTGGCTCATGAGGTGCCATTGGCTGGTCATCTTGGGACCAAGAAGACAAAGCAAAAGCTCTCTGCCCATTTCTACTGGCCCCGGATGGGAGTAGAAGTGGAGTCCCACTGCAAGAACTGTCCCACTTGTCAGTTGTCTGGCAAGACTGGAGGCAGTGTCAATGCCCCACTGTAGCCATTGGCAGTGGTTGGAACACCATTTGGAAGGGTTGGCATCGGCATTGGCGGTCCCCTTGACCCTCCCACTTCAGGTGGACATCGGTTCATCCTGGTCTGGGTAGATCATGCAACCAGGTACCCTGAGGCTATACCTCTTTGCACTGTTACTGCCAAGGTGGTTGCCAGGGCTCTCCTGGGCATTTTTACCAAGGTTGGATTCCCTAAGGAGGTTGTCTCTGACAGAGGATCCAAATTCATGTTGAGTTACATGAAAACGGTGTGGAAGGAGTGCGGAGTAACCTACAAGTTCTCCACCTCCTACCATGTCCAGACCAATGGTCTGGTTGAGAGATTTAATAAAACTCTCAAGGGCATGCTGCATGCTTTGGAAGAGCCCCTAAGGAGGACATGGGAGGTCCTACTGCCATGTCTGCTGTTCGCTTACAGAGGGGTACCTCAAGAGGGTGTTGGTTTCAGTAACTTTTGAGCTGTTCTATGGACATCCCGTCAGGCGGCCCCTTGCCTTTATCAGAGAAGGTTTGGAAGCCACCCCCCCAGGTCCTGCCAAGCAAGTGGGGCACTATTTGTTAGGCCTCAGACGGAGGATGACACAGATGATAGGCCAGGCGACAGCGAACCTTAAGGCCAGCCAGGAATTGAACACATACTGACATGATCTTAAAGCATCACAAGGAGATTGGACGCCAGGACAGGAGATCCTTGTGATGGAGCCTACCAAGCCTAGAGCTTTGGCAGATAAGTGCACTGGACCCTTCAGGATAATCTCCAAGATGGGCGAAGTCAACTATCTGGTTGACATGGGAATCCCTGGGGTAGCCCCTCAGGTATTCCACGTCAACAGGCTCAAGCCTTTCCACAGGCGAGCAGAAGTCTCACGTCTCTTGCTAGCTTCCGAGCAAGAAGAGGATGAGAGGACCCCCTTCCTGGTTTGCTGCATAGCAATCCTCAAGATGGCTGAGTGGAGGGAGTGCATCTCTCTCCAGATCTGACACCAGAGCAGCAGAGGTCCTGCAGTGCTTTGCTCCAGCAGTATGCCCCTCTGTTCTCACTGACACCAGGCCTCACCCTGTGGTGCAGGCACAAAATTGACACCGGTGATAGCGTACCTGTCAAAAGCTGATGCTACAGGATGTCACACTGTGAAGAACCACATCCAGGCTGAGGTCGCCAAGATGTTGGATCTGGGTGTTATTGAACCCTTAACCAGTCCCTGGTCCAGTCCAGTGGTCCTTGTCCCCAAGGTGAGTTCCCAGGCAGGTACCAAGGATTGGCGGTTCTGTATGGACTACAGAGGGGTCAATGCCGTCACCAAAACTGAGGGGCACCCATTGTCCAGGGCTGATGAGTTTGTGGACACCATAGGTGCTGCCAAATTTGTGAGCACCTTTCACCTTACCTCAGGCTATTGGTAAATAGCTCTGACGGACCGTGCCAAGAAAAATACTGTGTTCTTAACACCTGAGGGGCTCTACCAGTTTAGAGTCATGCCTTTTGGGTTGAAGAATGCACCTGCCACCTTCCAGAGATTAGTCAACCATGCGCTCAGTGGGCTGGAGGCCTTTTGTGTGACCTACCTCGACGACATTGCTGTCTACATTGCCACCTGGGAAGAGCTGATTCCTGCCCCTCATGTCCCCAGCCCTCCAAGATGTCAGGCTGGAGCCAGGCCACGATCACCTACATGGCCCTCAAGGGCCTCTCCATCCCTCCAAAGACCCACTTGGAGTCAGACTTGGCGCTTGTGGCACCAGACTCACTCACTCCCATAGGATAACATTGGGGATTGGGATTGTAGTGCATTGATTGGGACAAGATGGATGCCCCCACATATTTTGGTTCCCAGAACTGCATGTGCAGTCTAGTCCTTTGGGTGTGGTTCAGCCCAGAGACACCTGGGATACCCAGAGACCATTTAAGCCACGCCCAGGCTGAGAAACAAGCTTTGTGTTTTCTGCACCTGCAGCGTGACACTCACCGTGTTCGGATCGGACTCCAGTAGGCCTGCATCTTTCTTCTGCGCTCAGCTCCTGCAAGAACAAGAACACTGTTAGGAACAGCCTTACCTTGCGGCGCTTCTGCCCATCATTCATCGCTCCTTCTGTTCTGCGGGCATCTTTGGCGGTGTCATTCCCATCCTGGCACGCCGCTTCCTAAGGGAAAAGAACAGAAAAAAGGCATTAGTAAGTATTCATCAAATCTTCACTTATTTTTTAAATACTGTATGCGCTTCAAACGCTTACCTTGAATTCCAGCCGCTCTGGGGGAACTCTGTCTCCGGAAATTCTCATCCATCTGCAAGAGAGAAAAGACACTCCAGGTTAGTGTGGAAACATCTAGAGGCGCCGCATACCGCGCTTACTCACCGCATTTCTTCTTCATAACCGGCATCCACGCTGAAAACGTCGCGGCACCTAAAAGACACAGAAAAAAAACTCAGTTCAATACAAATACGAAAGGGTCGCATTGCGCATCGCGCTCTCAATCGCCTTCAGCGCTACTCATCTCAGCAGCACGTCGCCATCCCTGGACGCCGGCCATCATCTAAGGAAAGAAAGGAACGAAGTTGGAGAAGTGTTCTGTTCTGTACTTCACTGGCAACTGGCTGTTGCCAGTGAAGTAACTAGGCAGCAACAAGCCCGCATCAAGCAACGCGCCCCTGCACTGAAAGCAGGACGGAGAGCACACTTTCCAAGAAAACAAGGTGAGGTGTGGATCAAAGGGAGGAGGTTGGACCCCGGGGAAGAAGGGGTTCAAGCACACAGAGACAATAGGGAGTTAAACTCTACCAATCCTGTGTTTCAGGCCCAGTCTCCAGTCGAGTAGACTCCAGGGAAGGGTTTGAGGTCGTAAGAGGTCAGAACAGGCTGAGTGACGTCCCCGTGGATACCAGGTGAGCGTTACAGCATTTGACTCATTTGGATACAGTGTTGCAGGCCTTGAAAAGGGCTAACCACACTATCAAGGCCACCAAGTGCCAAATAGCTAGTCAGGAGGGGGTCGAATGCAACCTCTCCCCAGTAAGGTACAAGATGTACATGACTGGGAGACTCCCACTACTCAAACCCAGGTGAGAGCTTTTCTGGGCCTCACTGGGTATTACTGCAACTTCATGGCAGACTATGGAACCATAGCTGCACCCCTGACAGCTCTGACTTCACCCAAACAGCCAAGGATGGTTAATTGGACTGAAGACTGTCAGAGGGTCTTTATCGGCTTGAAGGAAAGTGTGTGTAGGGCACCTGTGTTGTGTGCGCCTGACTTCAGCAAACCCTTTATCATTCATACTTATGCCTGCAACACAGGAATTGGAGCTGTCTTGTCCCAGTTAGATGACAAAGGGAGGGAACATCCCATCATATCCATCAATAGACAACTCCAGGCTACTGTTGAAAAGGAATGTTTTGGATTGGATTAAGACCTGTGACCTAAGAGCTAAGTGTAAATTAATGCACCAAGTCCCAGGCGAGGCGAAAGCTTTCAAACAACGCCATTCCTATTTAACGTGCCTGCCAAATCAGCACACAAGAGCCTTGTATATGAGATTTAGACTAAATGCACTAAGTACAAAAGAATGTTTAAGGTCTTGGCCAAAGTACGTAAACATTGATCAAATGTGTCGCTTTTGTAATCTTGCTAGAGAAACCTTAAAGCATTTGATTATGTCATGCCCGAGTTTTGAGAAAGAAAGAGGACGGATTTTTTCTCCACTCATTTATAATGTTAGTTCAAGGAGCTTGGAAGAATGGTGGGAAATGTTCTTCGAAGGCTCAAACAGAACAGTATTATTCAATCTGATAACTTTGCTCCAGGTCGTAAAAACTCGTCTGGATATGCAGGAACCAATTTAGGTGCCTAGAGCCGAATGAATCCTTGCAGTGCAAATGGCCTAGACACACAGATTGATGGGATTGGTGGAAAATTGTGTGTAGAAGGGTGGCGAGGGAAACAGATACTAACAAAGGATAAGGATATGTTGTTGTTTGTGTTTTCTCTTCTTTTTAAAGGTTGAATAAATCAACTAAAAAAAAAAGAAGAAAAAAAAAAAGGAATGTTTTAGCATAGTTTGGAGCCTTATGCATTTTAGGCCCTACCTTACGGGGTCTACCTTCAAGGTCCAAACAGACCACAAGCCATTAAAATGGCTTATGCAGATGAAGGGTGAAAACCCGAAACTGCTCAGGTGGTCCATTAGCCTGCAAGGGCTAGACTTGACCATTGAGCATAGACCAGGGACGAGTCACGATAATGCAGATGGCCTTTCCAGAAGGTATGTTGACCGTCTGGATGAGGGTGTCAATCTCGTGGGAGATAAGACGCCCTAACCTCAGTCTGGGGGGGGCGACTGTGATGCTGGAAATGCATTGGAGGAACAAGACCTCCTTGTCCTGTAGTCCTTTTATCATGTGTGTTCTGTGTTATTTTCTGCACAGGAGTCCATGTGGGACTCCTGGCAGTGCAGCTCTTACTCTTTTTGGTTTGGTGGACATACCCTTGAGATACCCTTATGGCACCCATGGCTGGGGGTACAACACTGTACCCCTAGTGTATGTTTTTTTGGACACCTGTGTGTGGCCCACAGAGCAGGATATGGGCTGGTGGCAGCTCCATGCTGAATTTGACAGGTGCTCTGAGTAGCCTCTACTTTGGGATACCCAGGCCCTACTATTGGAATCAGTTGATTCCTGATAGGAGACAAGATGGCCCCAGTGGCCTCTTGCTTTCTATTGCCCGTTACCTTGTTTTCCCAAAGTCCTTGGAAGCCCTCACTCTGTGCCTTTCCCTGACTGGCTGTTGGTTAGAAGTTCCATATATGGTATTGTGGGGACATCCAGGCCACACTGGCTGGCGCCTTCCCAATGACTGTATGATGTGGGTACCCACTTGGAGTGGGACCTGGGTGAATGGAGTGTGTGACCAATATGCATTTCATGTTATGGTTGTGAGGTTTCTGGTATATGACACAAAGGGCCTCATCACGACCTCGGCAGTAGTGGTGGCGCTATTAGCGTGGGGGCTATTAGCGAGACCGCCATAGCCCCCGGCGCTAATAGCGCCGGATCACGAGTTGGGCGGACTTGGAAGCCCCCATTCCCCATTGAGCCCATTCAGGAATGCCCCATTCCCCATTGGGCTCAATTGGGAAATTTTGCGCTCATACCGACGGCGGATTTCCCGCCGGCGGTATTAGCGCGAATTCTTGGCGGATTTCACACCAGCTCAGAGCTGGTTTGAAACCCGCCGAAGCCCTGATTTGGCGGACCCTTAAATCCGGTGGTAATAGCGCTACCGCCGGATTTAAGGGTTACCGCCGAGGTCGTGATGAGGCCCAAAGACTGAGACAGCCATGCCCGAACTGGTATGAATGCAGTGTGGAGTGCTGAATGGCTGGGTAATTGTCTCAAATCCACATTCCTTATTGTGAGTGTCTGATGGAGAAGAATGGCCTGACTGCACTGTGAGCCTGATTGGCTGCCTGCCTGAATGCCCTTCTGAATGATTGGTTGCCTGAGTGTGACCCAGCAGAATGAATGAGAGACCAAATAGTATATCTGGGGACCTTGCACTGATGGAAATTATTCAGAAGCTGAAGTCTAAACCTGATTCTTACTCTCAAAGCCGAGCCGGAAGAAGGTCAACTGCTGTTTCCCTTCGACGCAACATGAACGCTGCCGTGCCTTCAAGAAACTGATCCAAGAGAAGACCTTGCTAGGAGACCTCTTCCCGAGCTACGAGGGACCATCGTGCACCAGCTGATCTTTGGTAAAGCTTCCTGGAAGTCAGACCCCCCGAAAGGCTGCCGACCGGAGAAGGGGTCCACCGCGGAATCCGAAGTAGAGCGCCCGGACATTGAAGTCCATCACCGTCGACGACCACCGTCGACGACCAGAGCCGCAGTCCTCCATTGCCTAAGACCATTTTGAATCAAGGACTCCCTTGCTCATCACCATCGACCGCTTTGTCCTGACTGAGAAAGTCAAGGTCGCCGATGAACCGAGGAGAATCTGCTTGTGGGTTTTCCGCCACCCGAAGTCCTCAAAGACTCTGACGAAGATCCGAAAGCCAGCCGTGGTCGAGTCCCGATCGCCGACGCCAACCGCCAATGACCTGACGCCCTTGTTGGGCCCAAGTTCTTAATTTATTCTTTGTGGCAACAAACGATCGTCGTCGAGGTGCACCACACGCCTCATCTTTGCAGGACGTCGACTAGCACCGCCAGGACAAAAGCTGCAGCCTCAATGCCTTTGTTCATCTTTTTCTTCGAAGGATCTTTCTTGATGATCCGTGGCTCCTGCCTTTAAAGGGAGTTCACCCAAGAAGAAACCGTCGACGACCCAATGTAGATCTCTGCTAATCCAGGTACATCGGGGTTGTAGAACTTTTATAGAAGGACACAAGACTTTTATAAGCAATATATGGACTGGGCTTGTGTCATATATTTATTTTACAGGTTGCCCAGGAAGGGGGATCCTCACACAAAACTGTGTCTAGGTAAACGGAGCCAGTACTCTGCCAAATTGTTTAACCAACTTGTTTTCCTCCTCAAGTCTATTGGTGGTTCACTTTATTAATACATTTGTATGCCATTTTGAAACTGTCTACAGTTGATGCATTTTAATGGAATCAAAAGAGTAATTGTGGTACCACATAGCGACTGTGTATATTTATGAT
Source organism: Ambystoma mexicanum (assembly GCF_040938575.1). Classification (NCBI taxonomy): domain Eukaryota; kingdom Metazoa; phylum Chordata; class Amphibia; order Caudata; family Ambystomatidae; genus Ambystoma; species Ambystoma mexicanum. Next base: position 35,004,847 of record NC_090921.1, read on the forward strand.
TTTAAAATTGCCTGAGCACAGAGTGTGTTATTGTATGTGTACATATTCAAAGCCTTATTCATATAAAGAACTGTGTTTTCACTAACAGTGTGTGGGCATTCCTTTGTGGGTGCTTGGGGCCTACACTGTACTTAAGAACTAGCCTGCATCACCTCCTGAGAGCTTAAGCCTTGGTTGTTCATCCACAGCTACCAGATAGAGAACCTTGGCTGGGGTGCTCTGTGCTTCTACTCTCCCATATAGGGAGCAGGAGTACAGATATCTCCCTCTCCAGTCTTTACAATAGCCTCATCGTCTTGTTTTGCCTATCAACAGGTACAACTACTGCATTAATGAGTTTTTTATTTTGTGTTTGGCTCACTAAGTTATTTGGTATATGCACAAGGGGCACAGTGGACATCATACTCCTATTCTGCCCAGACAGATTGGCCCTCATTCCGAGGTTGGTGCTAGTCATGGCGCTATTAGCCATGACAAGCACCAATACCGGTACCGCCACCGACGTGACGGTTTGGGGACTTACCGGTCCATTCCGAGCTTTGCGGGACTGGTAAGTCCCCATTCTAAAAGCCATTCCCCATTCCCATTTGAGCCCCCATAGGGCTCAATGGGAAGGGGGAAGGCGGTAATAACAGTACTGTAAATTACGGTACCGTTATTGACCCCGGTATCCCTTTGCGGGTCCCGTCCTTAACGCCTGCTAAAACCAGGCGTTAAGGAAGGACCCGCAAAGGGACTTCGGAATGGGGCGCAAAGGGATTACCGGCACCGGTGTCATTACCGGTGCCCGGTATCCCTTTGCGCCCGGGTCGTAATCACTCCCATTGTTCACAACACCTTTTGGTGTCTGTCATTCAATACCCAACTGGTTAAAGTGCCTTTCGGTCTGGTCCCCTTCTTACATTTCCGGTTTTATTTGATTGTTTTCTTAATGTGTGGGTCTAGAGAATGCTCCTACCTTAGGCCTTCCCCGATTTGGATGGGATCAGATTCCCTATTATTTGCGAATGTCGCCTCCTTTTTCCTACGTTGCTTACGAGTTCAGTAAATAGTCGAGGCATCACTAAGGAGCTCGGCCACCTCCTCAACCTCAGATAGAGTAAGGTTAGCTTCAACCACACTAGCCCCCTGGGTTGTTACAATCTCATTGTGTAGGTTGAAACGATCCGAGGTGTAAGGTACTGCAGCAGAAATCAGTGCATCTAGATCTTCATCATCTTTTACCATGCTGATCCTGGCTGGAACCAAGACCTCCTCTAGTATCATCCCACACATCTCCAGTACCACTTTCATTGCAAACTGTAAAACCGACAGTTGTGATTGGGTCTCGCTATGTTGTCCTAAATGATCAGTAGCGGCAGTGGTGAATGGCCCCCCATCGTCGGTAGGACACATATTAGGCGAGACCGACAGTCTATGGTGATTATCTTCATCACAGACACTGATATGGTCCAAATCTCTGGGATGCCAGTCCAACAATACTACTAGATCTAGAAGGGTGACTACTGTATTCTTGAGGGGTCTCCTGCACCGAGAGATGGTATTGTAATTCAGGAGCAAGTGAGTCATGTAGCAAATAGCAGAGGGCAAGCAGCACGTTATTATTGTCCTTTGCTGTAAATGTAAGGTCAGTGGGAAAGTTTTTTTTTTCCCCTATTTGGTATTGCACTGTCTGTTACAGTTGCCAATATTGTTGGGGAAGGAGGGTGAGTTAATGCTGAGATAATAAATAAGAGTCTATAGTGCCATTCAAACACTCTTTATTATGTTTGCTACTGGGGTAGCTTGTTGCCCGTGATTTAGAAGAGCTCACGTTTCCCTTTGCTCTGTTACAGACACCAAGATCCACCTGTGTTTTTTGGTATGGTGCAGTTTTCCTCAGTTTATGGTTGTTGGACCTTAGGCTTATTTTTCCCAGCATCTTGTTTACATTTTAATCAATGGTAATTGCAGGAACAATGCACTGAATTTATATTTGGGGATCAAAGTCTAGAAAAGTACAACAAAAATGTAAACACATTCACACAGATAAAACCCTGAAAAACAAAACGTTACAAATTCTAAAGTTACAAATATTATGTGGACAAAAATGCCACTATATTTGTCAACCAATGTTCTAATAAGAATCAACAGATAAAAAGGGAAAAATCCATCTGACTGAGTTAAAGGGATGGTCTAGTAAAAATTTTTATTTAAAAAATAGATAAGCCACATAAAAAAAAATACTAGCATCCTCCGTTTTAAAACTTCCTATGTAAAATTTTGAGCTATTCAAGCTCAAAATTCGAAAAAGCAAGCACAGGGGCGCCGCCATTTTGTGAAATGGAGGCCTTCCTGTGCTGGCTTTTGCTTTTGCGGCACTAATGAAGCAAAAGCCAGCCAGCTGTAGTAAATAGTCTACCGCTGGGTGGCTTTCCCTTCATTAGTGCCGGGACTCGGAGGACGCGGACCGGAGACCAGAGCAGGAAAGCTGCAGCTGAATCTCGGTAAGTGCTATTTATTTTTTTTTACAAAAAATAAGCACTAGCTGCGTTTTTTTTTCTAAGTTTTCCGGGCTGGAGGAGCCCGGAAAACTTAGAAATAAAACCGCAGCTTTAAAAACGTTGTATTTATGTTTGCGATCGCTTTTGAAGCGACCGCAAACATAAATACAATGTTATTGTGTTGGAAAACGCTGCGGTTTTAAAACCGTAGCGTTTTCCAACACAACCGCGTTGTGTCTGCTGGAATCTGCTCTGAGCCGGAGGAGCCTCAGAAACTTGGAACGAAAAACCGCAGCGTTTTCCAGCACAATAACGTTGTATTTATGTTTGCGGTCGCTTCAAAAGTGACCACAAACATAAATACAACGTTTTTAAAGCTGCGGTTTTATTTCTAAGTTTTCCGGGTGCTTTGCCGGCTTCTTAGAGAGTTCAAGATGAGTCAGTTGCGGGTATCAGTCGGCAAGACAGTTCGGCGAGTGAAGCTGGACGAATGGCTGCAGGCTGGCCTACACAGCGTCTCGGGGTCAGAAATCGTCTCAGTGCTGATCGGTGGTTCTGAAGCACTGGCTGAGATGTCTCGGATATCTTTAAGCGACTGCAGCTTGACAGCTGTCAGCGTTGCAGTCGGTTGCAGATCGAGGATCGCGACTGGCTCAAAATGTCCTTTAAGACAAACGTCAATAGGTGCTCGTCGAGGCACTTCTCCCAGCTTCTTCAAAAAGGCTTGTATCATCCTTTTAAGGCGTACGGCCCAAAGCTGAGAAGTATGTTGCAAGCAACTGCCTTGTCCTTGGTTGTAGGTTCAGAGACATGCTGGCACCTCCTACCTAGAAAGCTTGCTGCAGAGCCTAGCAGAGCATGCAATGTGCTGGCTGAGTACCGGTTCTGGAGTGACCCGAGCATCCTCTGAGGTCTTTGGCTCCCTCTGCCCCCTGGGAGATGTCTTTGGAGGTCCTAGCCTTCCTTCATTGGTGGTAGATGTAAAGCAGACTGTACCTTCAGCCAGTGTCCAGTGATGAGTTTTTCTTGCAAATCCTTGCAAAGTCTTCAGACCGTCTGCCAAAAGAGGGGCTCAGCCCTCTTTTGAAGCCAAGTGGGCCACAGTAATTGGTGTAACCTAAGCCTACCTTAATGAACCAATCCTGGGACCCTACCCACAATCTCTTGCATGCATGAGGTCATCATACTCCTCCTCATCGGGACACCTTCTGCATCCTTTCCCCTCTCACTCTCTGGCCGGCCTCTCTTGGCCCTCCTCCTAACCCCACCTGCGAGGGTAAGAACCTCGGGGTCATCTTTGATTCTACACTTTCCTTTTCTGACAACATCTCTGAGGTCTCTAAAAAGTCAAACTTCCTACTGCACCTCCTCAGAGGTACTCTACCTTTCCTCTCTTTACCCCAGAAGCTCACTGTCTCCCAAGATCTGGTTCTCTCTAGGTTGGATTATTGTAACAGCCTCTTTCTAAATCTACCTGCCTCTTCTCTCCACCCTCTGCAACTAATCCAGAACAGGACTGCTAGACTTGTCCTTGGCCTCAAGCCCTGGGATCGTATCTCTCCAGCTCTGAAATCTCTCCATTGGCTCCCAGTGGATGCAAGGACTAAATTAAAAACCCTCTGCATTGTCCACAAGGCTTTCTGGGGCCTGGGTCCAAAATATCTTCAGCTATCCCTCTGTAAATACCTCCCCTCTCGAGCTCTTCGCTTCTCCTCCTCTAACTCCCTCATGGACAGTTTTTTTTCAAAGAAACGAGCTGGTGGTAGATCTCTGTCTTCGGCTGGGGCCTCCCTCTGGAACAGCCTCCCTGCCACTATAAAACTTGAGGAAAACCATCTCAGGTCCGGGAAGCACCTCAAGACCTTCCTCTTTACTTCTGCCTTCGCTCTCCCTCTCCCCTGCTTATCTGCTCTCTTGGCACCTTGCACTGGGACTCGCTCTGTCTCTGGTCCCAGGTTCCTGCTCATCCTGCCACCCTACCGCACTGCCTCCGGGCACTGGGGTTTGTATCTGTACCAATATAGCCACCCCCCCTTTTTTCCCCATCCTGCATTTATCAGACCCACCTGATCTGCTGCCTCAAACCTAGCACTACCACTTTGTGCCTATTTTATTATTTATTTATTTTTGTTAAGATTATTTATCCTGTTTCTCACTTTCTCCCTCCACTCCATGCACTTTTCCCCTCCCCCTCTCCCATGCACTTCCACGTTCTCAATGTCACTGGGCCTAGTAAGATCGTTGTTTCGTTCTCCCCTGTTCCCCTCCATTGCCTTGTCGCGCTCTGAAACACCCGCGTATGAGCGCAATATAAATAAAATATCATATCACACCCATCTTCCTGTCTGTTGAATAGTCTCTCTGTTAATGGATTTCTCTGTGGTTCCTGATTAAAGTGGCAGGTCTCCCTTAAAGCTGCAGCAAGATGGGACTCTGGCTCCTGCAAACCACAGTATCATACCCCATGAATGTGGTCCCCCTACAGGGGAGGCCTACTGTAAACACGCAGTGCCAGACATGACAGTTCACTGTCAATCATACTGTGTACGGGAGCTGGCTTCAGGTTGACAGTTACATATAAAACGTTGTTGGGGTTTCTTGTCTCCATTGTTAACCTCTGCAGCCAAGCCCCATGTGGGCCTGTTTGAAGTACACTATATTAGTATGTTAATCAATGCCACCAGCTGCAGTGCCCAACAAAAGAGCAAGACGGATCCATGGAGCCTTTGTTAGTTAATCAGGCTGGCCATGGCAGGTGGAAGGTTGGCCCTACCCCTTATGGAGATGGCCTGGTGTACTCCTGGCTGTCATATCCCAACTAAACATGACAGGGCGGACTGTGCCTGTAGGCTGTGTCCACCGAGAGTACATAGGTCTATGCGTTTCTCATGGTGTGAGCATAGGGAAATGTGTGTGGATTAGCCCCACACGTTTTGCTGAGGTTAGCCTACCATCATTTCATTTAATTAAACAAGCAGGTATATTCATGATATTTAATTTATATATGCGTAATGTTTTAATTAACTAACAAATTAAATAAAAAATTAAACATTTCAAAAAGTCCAGGTGAGCGTATGGTCGAATTCTTCACAGTGGGCCTCCTCCATGGCTGCTCTAAATTGTCCCGTACTGCTCACTGCAGGACTTTAAGTGGGCCAGGGCTATCAAGGGAGGCACTTAGGAGTCCCCAAAAACTGTCCTTGAGCTGGTGCTCTCACACCCTCAACTGGTCCTGCCTTAAATTCTATTGAGGTGGGGCTGATCCATGTAAGAAGCTCACAGAAAAGAGCATGCTATTCTCATCAAATGCTAGATCTCCCCCTTCGTTCATGCCAGATGACTACACTTGTTATCCCTTTACACTTGGTCTGATTGTTATCTTAATAGCTTTTGAACCAGAGGTGAGGCGTGTATTATTTGCCTCTTTTAGGTATGCTAGCTGGGCAATGCCACTTTGAACACATGTCTCTGTAGTTCTCTTATATGTATAATAAATTCAGATGTTTGTAGTTTGGGGAGGGAATTCATAATATAGCGAGAACACATTAATTCATTTTATTTCTTTGTTTCAGAATGCCTTCTATCTCCCTGACCTCTCTGTTGTATACACAACATTAGAGGCATTGCCAGTTGTGTTAACATTGTATGTGTTCCTCTCTGCAGAGGCCTGAGACTTGGGCATCTAAATCTCTACATGGGAAGAAGAAAACGGCAGCTCAGGTCTGAGCGTGTAGGAGCAACACCACCAACTGGCCCTGTCCATTACAGCACTACTGCAAGAGCCATGCCTGAGCTCTGCTTCCGGCCTGAAGACTCCGAAAGGCTTGCGGCTGAGGTCTGGGGAGGGGCAATACGTGAAAAAGTTGGGAAGCTCCCTATTACCATAACTCCGGGCTCTTCCCAGCCCCCACAAAGGATCTATGAATCTTTAACCCTTACAGAGCATGCCCCCAACACACAAATCCTAGACACACTACAACATCTGCAGCTAAAAATGGATCGCTTGCAGAGCACTTTGGAGGACATGCCCCTTAAAGTTGCAGAAATTATGAAACAGATCTGGCTAACAAAGGGTCTTGATTACCTGAACAAAAGTGTTATGTCTGTGGAGAAGGTGAGGCCAGTGATGGGCAGCGACTGTAACCTACAAGGATTTCCTCCACGTAATCTTCCAACGGACAATGCAGTGGAGCCGAGCCTTTGTCTCCAACAAGTGTGTACTTATGAACAGAGTCAACAGCAGAACCAGTGTATACCGCCAGTGATTACTGCTAGGCGAGGCCAACAGAAGCAGTGCATCCAATCATTGATTTCTGATGGTCAGTGTGAGCAAAACCAGTCCATACAACCAGTGTGTGGAGATTGGTATTCGCAACAACAGAGACTGGCCGTGCAGCCAACTTTTATTGAGGGGCAGAGTTTAGAGGAGACCCCGGGCCCTCAACCAATGTTCACTGATCAGCAAAGCCTAAATGAAAATGTCAAGCTTGAACCGTTGTGGCCGGAAGAGAAGGCACAAGAGGAGAACCAAGTCCTACAGCACACACTTCATTACGGGCAGAATTCAAGTCAGAACTATAAGTTAGATCTGTCGTGTTCTTCTGGACAGGATTCAGCGGAACCTTCAGGACAGGATTCAGCAGAACCTTCAGTAACCCGGGGAATAGACCCTCTTCCTGCAGATGAAACTGCCTTCATAGACTCGTTGGCTAGAAGAAATAAAACTCCAGAGATGCCTCTGCTCAAAGCCATCCCAGGTATGTTTGTGTTACCCTATATTCGTGTCCAGAACAGACAGAATGTGCACTGAGAATGTATTTGAGACTGTTCATGCTACTATCTCGCACTAAAACAACTCTCCTGCTTTTAGTGAAGCTTTTAGTGACTGGTGCCAGATATGTGTTAGCCTTCTAAGATTAGCACAGTGAAGGCACGGCCCTAAATGCTCACAGCAGAAAAAATGCAACCCGCTAGCGAAAAAACCCCAATCAGTCTTGCAAGGATAACAAGTATTTATGTCTACAAAAATAGGTGCATCAGAAAAGAACTGTACTGCCACTGAACGTTCTGCCAAAAAGTGTACAAGCAGAATCTTATGAGACACCGCGTCATAAATGATGTCATTGTTTACAGTGAAAACACGTGTGGCTGGTTGTTGCGACCCTAAACATGGCCGGCCTGCTCAATATGTCCCAGCCCAGTCTGTCTTCCATCACGTGGGCTCTGCTGGGCTCACCGTCCCCAAGGAACCAAGGTCGAAGAAGCAATTAGCTACAATTGGTGAACAAGACTACTCGATCATTATACAGTGCACCTGGCTGGCTCGTGGGGACTGTCACAAGGGGAGTCTCGAGGATAAACCGACCGTCACATACTTTACTCTTTTCCCGATCGCGTCATGAGATCCCAAGTCTCCCACCCTAGATTTTTAACTATAATTTATCCCTCCCTGTACCTCACACTATGGCATTGAGAAATGAAGGTGGGACAACCATACTCTCAGATCTTTTTCTGGTGGATGGTCTGGGTCAACTGGTATCTTGGAATTCAGAGGTCTTGGCACTAGGGCAGTTATAAGGGCTCTAACTCGTAGTTGGCTGGGTGGGGGTCGGAGGCCTGCTTTAGGCTGTTTGTGATAACACGTATACCAAGGCATCCAGTTTGCGGCCTTGCAGGGCACATTCTTTTCTAAACTAACATATTGGCAACAATCTTAAAACAGAGAAGGGTTTCTGTGGAAGTCTGAGGCGTGAGCCTCTCATCAGCGATTGGGCCTATTGAAATTACCCCTTCAGACTCGTGACCTGTGCCTAACACACTGAATACTGCATGGCAATGCAGGCCCTGTGCCTTGACTGCGGCTGCTAATATCTATAAAATGGCGTTTGCTTATACACTTGTCCTATGTCTAACTTGCATACAATATTGTAATCGTGTGAGGATTCTTAGGGTGCCCTGCCTCGCCCATGGTGTATTATAGTTCTTTGACTGGGGCTCGAAATCACCTTAAAGCGCCTAAAGGGGTGGGGATGGGTTGGCCCCCTTCCCAACATTCCCCCCTTTCGTTACTTCCACAGTAACAAACTCTCCCCATGCATGTGCTCATTCTCCCTCCTCCTCATATGGTTGGGTTCCCTTTTCTGGTATCCAGGCCCTGCACACTGATCGTAAACGCCCTCCTGCTTGCGCATGCTCCTCAGGTGTGCATGTCATGTAAATACATCCCCCACTGCCTACCAGATGTACCCATACTTCCTTAGAATTCTCACGGTGGCGGGGTGGAACAATAATGGTGTGATACAATCTGTCTACTTCGTCTCCATAGAGGAAGGGGACCATATGAGAAATGGGTTTGTTCAGTCTGTATTACAATATCTTTTGTATTGCGAGGTACCTTTTTGAAACCCCAATAGATACCCTCATCAATGCTCCATTAGGTACTGCTTTGGCAGAACAACGGAGGCCCATTTGACAGGTGCAGAAGATGACCAAGACGAGCACTATAACGGGAACCAACATCTTCACAATGACACCCAACAGGACTGGGCCCAATCTAATGCATCATCAAACCAATAATTTCCTTGTATTCCTCCTTCTTTCTTCATGCGGACCCCTAGACGATGTACAGCTGCAATTATGTGAGATAATGACCTGTTCTCAGCGTCTTCGGGAGGTAAGAATGTGCAGTAAAAATCGCACAGTTTTCGGCACACTCCTCCTTACATTGCCATCAACACGTTGAGGGCGGAGCGATTCTGCACCGTCAGCCTCAGGGCCTGCAGCTCGACCTTTATGACATTGAACCCATGCTCGGTGTCATTTGCTAACTAGACCAGTTCCCAGCATACAATTTGCAGCCCTTTTTCATTGGCTGCTGCTTGCACGCCGACTAGCAATATTGAAGGGAAACATGTTTCCACTGAGCTGAAAAGTCTGTATTCATCAGGAATTTCGGCAAGCAACGCAGACGAGTCTCTAGATAAGTAGTTTGTTCTCTTAGTCTGAGCGCCAGGGGCCCACTCCGGTGGTGATAGTGCGCGGTACAAATATCCTTTAACATTTCTCCTCAGCGTCTCACATGGCCCATTTCCGGGTAGGATGCGAAACTCCGGTGTCGATAAAGGATTCTGTTCTTTAAAAGCAGGGGGAAACGGTTGGGGCTTTATCAGGTATTGGTCCCCCTTGCAAATGTTCAAGTGTAATCAAGGATACATTTCATGTGAAAACATCAGTTTCGCCTGTGAAATAATTTCATGTGAAAACATCAGTAACTGTGAAATAACACCAATAGGTTACTAACATCACCTTATTTTTTGTGTCACAGCTAAGTGGATTTAGAGAAGTTATTAGTTGATCTTCTCTCAAATTACTATGTCAGGCCAAACTGATGTTTTCACATGAAATGTATCCTTGATTTTTCAGTTTTATTATTGTTTGTCCTCATGACAAATCTGAGTTTTACAACATGGGTTTTTGAATAAATCTTATATATTTTTCTACATACTGACGTTTTCCATCTTTGATATTTGCTTAGAAAGATGGTATCTCACTCTGGTCCTACTTCGACCCACCACGAAAATGGGCTGACGATAACAATCAACTATCGGGAACCATTGCATCTCTCGCCCATGTCTGCATAGTCTGTGTAGTTCGTGGACTGGGCCAGTAGGGCGGAGCAAAGTGCCTCTTAAAGTTTATAGCGCCATGCCTGTGCTGAAACATTGGCACTCCCTAAATATCTTCCTTCTCGAGCTCTTCGCTCATCTGCCTCCAACTCCCGCAGGGTCAGTCGCTTCTCCAAGTTGGTGGTAGATCTTTCTTCGGCTGGGGCCTCCCTCTGGAACAGCCTCCCTGCCTCCCAGAAACTTGAGGAGAATCATCTCCGGTTCCTGAAGCACCTCAAAAACTTATCATATTTTATCATATCATTATCATATCATAGTGCAGTGTATGATCATGTTAGTGAGATGTTCCTGAATATTGGGCACAAATCAGTCCCCCTGTATGTCAGCAGTTATGTGTTGCGTTAAGCTGTGGTGGTGGTGGTGGAGTTGGTAGAAAGATTTCATTAGTAGCTCATGAGGCATTACTGTTTTACCTGTGCACTCCTGTCTCAACAACAAATCAGTCTGAGATTTCTTGCACCCTCTGTTTACCCTTAGTTCCTTCTCTTCATTTGGTGCTTTCCCTTGTAACTCAATAAGTTGTGCCATAGGCACTGCCGTATATGGGGTATTCTGCTGATCATTTGAGGTTTGGTCAGAATGTACTCGGCAGGTGTGGGTACTGGTAGATAAGCCGCCATTTTGGCCGCCGTGTTCGCGGCTGCGTTCCCCAGTGAGATTCCGTCTGTAATATTGGTGTGGGCAGCGCACTTACAGAGGGTTGGGACAATGCAGATATCAATGTATCTAGCAATGCGGCATGCTGCTTTTCGGAAGCACTTCCTTTTCCACCATGGCTGACCGGCATGCACTGTTGTTGTGGCGTACGCCGAGTCAGAATAAATGGTCATGTGACACCCCTGTTAAGCCCGTAGCACCTCCAGTGAGCGCTATGAGCTCTGAAGCTTGGGCCGAGTAATGCATTGGCAATCTTTTCATATTTAGTGTCTCATACTCACCTGCCTTGAGTCCCACTACTGCGGCACCTGTATCCCTTTCACCTGTTTCTTTGTCAATTTCTGCTGCCTCATCAACAAAGAGAACCTCCAGCGGGCTGTCTCCTGTCTTGGAGATGTCCTCTTCTTCCCCTTCATGTGTCACACAGTCATGTCTTGCTAAGTCCTCTGAGGTACACAATTCTGTCAAGATGGTGGTAGGGTTCACTGTTCCTCATCGTACAATATGGATGTTTGGGCTTGAAAGAATAATTTCATATGCTGAAGCTCTTTGTGTGGTCAGGGTTAATTTTGATCTTTCTAGAATGGCGAACACTGAATACTCCACATACAAAGTGACGGAACATCCCATCACGATAGTGGAACTTTTGTCGATGGCTAATGCTGCTGCAGCGAGTGCTTGCTCGCGAACTGTACTTGCATCACTGAGTCTAGCGTGCCACTGAACTAGGTCAATGGCTTGTTGCCCATCATACTCTTCTGTGTCAGTACCGCAGTCATAAGTTGGCCATTAGAGTGCAATAATATGTAGAACTCCTGTGTGTAGTCTGTGGTGGCAAGTGCCAAAGCTGTATATATCACGTCCTTTAAGTCATTGAATTTTTTTATCATCTCTGCTGTCCACTCTAGTTTGTTATCGCTCTTCTGTGCTTACTTGAGGGCCTACAGAAGCGGCCTGGTATATCCTGCATAATCTAAAATCCATGCCCTGCAATAGTCACACAGCCCTAGAAACATTTGCATTTCTTTCACTTTGGTGGGTCGGGGGTTGGCGCGCACAGATGCTGCTCGGTCTGGTATGATCCCTATGCCATTTGCTGATTTTAACTGTCTTAATACAGCACTTCTGCTGGCAGTACTGTAGTTTTGCCTTGTCGACCTAGTACCCTTTGCGGACCAGTAGTTGTAGGAGTGTGAGTCTCTCCAGCAGTGCCGTTCACTGTCACTGCATACAAGCAAATCGTCCACATACTAAATGATCGTGCAGGGCACTTGGATGTTTCCTAGCATGCAATATTCTGTTTAAAATGCTTGGGCTCTCGCAGTACCCCTGGGGCAAATAAGTGTGTTCAAATTGCTTCCCCCATGTGCAAATGCTGTAAGATGCTGTGAATCATGGTGCAAAGGAGATCCACCACTCTGTAAAGTGGGTCGCCTCCTTGGGGCTAATACATAAAATGGTGGTGGGGTTAGGGACCACAGGAAATTCTTTCGGTACCACATCATTCAGAGGGCGTGAATCCTGGATCATCCTCCAATTGCCCATCATTGCCTTTTTCACAGGATATTTAGCAGTGTTGCATGGGTATGTGGGTGGCACTATTATACCTTGGTCAAGCAGGGCCTGTATTGTGTCTCTAATTCCCTCCTCCACTTCTTTTGATAGGGGGGTAGTGTTTCTCCCGGGGTAGCACTGCTCCTGGTTTTAGTGTGATGTGTACTGGGGTAACCTCCTGTAAAAGCCCAACATTGTGTGGATTGGTGGTCCACAACCGCTCAGGGACATATTCTAAGTCTGCTTCGATGAAGGGGGGTGGGGTCACAACTGCGATTAGAGGGCATTATACTCTCTGATACTGCTCCATTTTCTTGCAGGGGATACAAACCTCTAGTATTATTTCTAGAGCTACAGTGGGGACGCTGCAGAGCACTGTATGCCACTCGAACCCATCCCTGTCTGTCTCTAGTACGATCACTCTCTTTGCAGACAGCAACAACCCATGCAAGTCTATGGGCAATATTGTGCCCGCCACCAACTCTGCGGACACCACAGGGCTAAACATTCGATCTGTAGTTACTCTTCAACAGCAATTAGCAATTTGAGGCACTGCCTCCACAAGTACTGTTATTCCATACCATATATAAACATATCTGGGTCCATGTGTATTCCACTACCTCCCGTGCCAATGCATATATTAATGCCACCATCATTGCTCTCAGCGCGCACATTAAATGCTGTGATCTGTGAATGATATCATCATGTTCAGCTTGCTGAGCAGGACCCTGCCCAACAAGTTGACAGGAGAAATTTTAGAATACAATAAGGGAGTGCGCACCTCCTTCACTCCCACCTTTACGTCCAGCTCTTCAGTGTATGGAACCGTGGAAATTGCTGCAGAGAAGCCCTGCGTGTCAAGAGTTTTGCCCGAGAGTCCCCCATCACTGATGCAGGATTTTGTTGCACCCAAATCGACCATAAAAATGAATTGCTTGTTTCCTGCCTCTGCCCTCACCAAGGGTTCCTCGTTGGGGTTAGAGGTCATTGACATTATCGTACACGCACAAGCTCTCTGTAGGCTGTCCTAGTCAGGATATGTGTTTGTCCCGGGAAACGAAAAGGGGTTACCCACCCTCCCCATGGCAGCACCTCTAAAGGTGGCGACCGTACCATTTGGTGTTCCACTGAACGTGGTTGTGCCATTTTCCTGCCGGAAACTGCTGTAGTGTGTGCTGTTGTGCTCTCTGATACTGTTGCACTGGTGGACTGGGTATCTGCAGGGGTAACTAAGTGTAGGCCTGGTGTATTTCATAGGGTATAGAAGTCATTCTGGGCAACGGCTCTTGTGGGGGTCTCTGGAGTAGTCGGCCATAGTTATACCCCATCCCTGGTCTGCACTCCCTTAAAAAAAAGCCCCTACTTCCCACAGTTCCAACATTTTGATGGTGCCATTCCCCCCCTCCCCCATGGGCCCATTCCTCCAAAAACCCTCCCCTTTCTCCTCAGAACCTAACTCTTCCTCACTGCTGTCCCCCTTGTTGCCACTGTGGGCCAGGGTACTGAGGACCTCCGCCTCACTAGCCTTGCCCTCCTTCAGACCAAACCGCAGCTATTCTAGTGCTTGCAAACTCTTGGCATTTTCTGCCTCTTGGGCTATATCCTTGTCATGCTCCTTTATCTGCTTACAATGCTGTAATATTATGCTCTGTATTTGGCCCACTCCTTCGCTCGATGCCCACAATTTTGTCTAGTGCCTTTTGCACCTCTTTTGGTAGGCCCTTTTTAACGATTAAATAGAAAAAGGGTTTTTGACTGGTCCCACGAGTCACCCGTCTCCACTCTCCACATCTCCTGAACCTTAAGAATAAATTAGGAGGTGTCTTTGTCATCCCCCATTGTACACTGCATTATTGATTGTAGGTCAGGTGTGTCAGGGAATGCTCACTGCCACGCATACCATATTGGTGTCCAATTTTGTTAAACGACGCTCGATTGTGTGCATCGGTCCCTAAATTCACTCCTGGATATCCTGATTTACCCCACACATCTCCAGCATGATCTCCAATAGTCGCTACCAATAGGCTTTTAATGTCGCTGATTGCTAGGGGCACTCCGGCTGTCTGCTTTTCGAATGCATAAATCCACTTACCCGCATTCGCCGTAAGGGGCGGGAGCACCTTTTTCAATTATTTGTATGTATTCATCTGTGCCCATGGTACATACTGCGGTCTGCCGGGCTCCTTATATATGAAGGGAATCTGCATCTTTAACCTACTCTCGCCACTCCTTTTTCCACTTGATTTTTTCTTTGATACTGCCATCCGTCCAAACCTGCTCCTCAACCTACCATCCCACAAACTCTCCACCCGGGGAGTATTTTCAGATGCCTGTACTCCCTCCTCCCCCTTGTCATCTTCGTACTCATCCACTGTACTCCACCCATCGTCCTCTCCTCTACAAGATCCTAAATTCTCATAACCCAAGCTGTCCGCCTGCTCGTCCCCTTCTCCTTCCTTTTCCACATGCACGTTGCTTATTGCTGTACTATCCTGAACAAAAAGTCTCCTGCTCTCAACCAGTCTAGTCCTTGCTCTGCCGGGTTGTCTCCCTTCACGTCCCTCTGTGCTGCCCATATTCTGCGTAGTTCTGTTTGTGCGGATGCTAACGCCACTTCTAAGTCCCTTTTCTTAATATCGGCATGCACTGGGACCTCTGGATAGGATGCATATGGGGGTGGTGGGGCTGCCGCTGTGGTAGACGCATAAGTCTGGTTCGTGTAACCTACTGCAGGGTGAGCTGGCAAGGCATATATTACCCCACGTTCCGCTGGTGCCCCCCTCCTTTCCTGGACAGTCACCTCTGCTGTCATTCTGCGCTTCTCCTATCCCAGGAAATTCTGTATCTTCGAACATCTTCCAGGGCTCTAACATCTCTCTCCTTCTTTGCAACTGTTTCCCTTTTATAGCTGGCTGTCAATAATGTGTACATGTAATAATGTGTACATGTGTTCCAGAATACCCTTATTATGTGAGCCCTGCTCCGGCTAGGCGCGGGCCATCCCCCCCTTTTTTTGTCGCCACCACCAATTGCTTGTGATACTTATTGATTCTGTCACGATATAATGGCAGGGCCTTGCACATACACTCTATCAGTGTTTCTCCTCCCATTATTATGGTCCTTGCGCCTTGCTGCCATTACTCCTTTCCTAGGGCGCCACAACGCACGCTGTCCGTCAAAATAATTCAGTCCTTCATCCGCCCTTTCCCCCTCTCACACTCCTCTCATTTAAAACACACTGCTAATTATACAACATCCTCCTCGGGCTGCACCCTACACAATACAAACATGAACAAAACAAGCTAAAATAATAACAAATATTCTTGAGTCCATTAATTATGGGGAGCTCCTACTTCTTTCCTTTTTCCTTCGTTACACAATAAGTGGTACCACCTTCTCCCCTCACTCGGGAAGGCTCCCTAATATTCTGTTTTCCTTTCCTTAATATTCTCCTTAAAAAATAAACCATAATGAAAACAAAAGAAACCACATCCACACCACACAAAAAACAACCTCTCTTCCCACGTGCGCACAACCTTTCCACCTTCCCATATACCCATCCACTACTTGTTATCGCTTGCAAGTGTATACTCACATGTGCGTGTTCACCCAAACTCCTCCGTCATGGCATCCCAATAATACCAGCCTGCATTCTCCTCTGAACCGTGCCCCACTCCAAAGAGCAGACAGTAATTCTGCTAAGACAGCTTTTGTAGACCACTCGACAATGCACCTATTTTGGGACTGGTCGCTGTAGGTGTATGCGGCCCCTTTGCAGAAGCGGCCTGAGAGCCCCTGCCGGTACGGGGGGGGGATCTGGGATCACGTTGGGGTCACCAAATGAAGGCACGCCGCTTTACGCTCACACCAGAAAAAATGTAACCCGCTATGGAAAAAAGCCCAAGTCACTCTTGCAAGGATAACAAGTATTTATTTCTACAAAAATAGCGGCATCAGCAAAGAACTCTGCTGCCACGGGACGTTCTGCCAAAAAGTGTACAAGCAGAATCTTCTAAGGAGACAGTGTCATAAATGACATCATTGTATACAGTGAAAACCCACGTGGCTGGTTGGTGCGACCCTATACATAGTCGACCTGCTCCATAGAGTATGCCAGGCCATTGGTCCCAGCCCGGTCCGTCTGTGTTCCATCACGTGGGCTCTGCTGGGCTCATCGTCTCCAAGGAACCAAGGTCGAAGAAGCAATTAGCTACATTTGTTGAACAATGCTATTATATCATTATATCATTATACAGTGCACCTGGCAGGCTCGGGGGGACTGGCACAGGGGGGCCTCAAGGTTAAATCAACCCACACATACTTCACTCATTCCTGATCGCGTCATCAGCTCCCAAGGATGCCACCCTCCCTTTTGATCTATAATTCATCCCTCCCTGTACCTCGCACAACAAACCATGGCGTTGTGAAATGAAGGTGGGACAACCATACTCTCAGATTTTTTTATGGTCGATTGGTTTATGGTTGGTGGTCTGGGTCAGCTGATATCTTGGAATTGAGAGTTTGTGGGACAAGGGCATTTGTAGGGACTATTACTCGTAGTTAGCTGGGTGGTGGTCCGAGGCCTGCTTTGGGCTGTTTGTGCGAACAAGTATACCAGGGCGCCCAGTTCTGTCACACAGCCTTTTATGGCACATTCTTTTCTAAATAAACATATTGGCAACAATCTTAAAACAAAGAAAGGTTTCTCTGGAAGTCAGCAGCATGGGCCTCTCTCATCAGCAATTGGGCCTATCCAGATTTCCACTTCAGGCTCATGGCCTGTGCCTATCACACTAAATACTGTATGGCTATGCAGGCCCTGTGCCTTGACTGCGACTGCTAATATCTATAAAATGGCGTTCGCTTATACACGTGCAATATCTGTAAATGTCTAAATTGCATACAATTTTGTAATTGTGTGAAGATTCTTAGGGCGCCCTCCCTCCCCCGGGTGCATCATAGTTTCTTTTAATGGGGCTCGCCTCGCCTTAAAGCACCCTGGAGGGTGGGATGGGCTGGCCACCTTCCCAACAAGAGACAATGGCCCTCATTACAAGTTTGGTGGTATTCCTGCAGTAAATCCGCTACCTCTTTGCTTTTTTCTTTTTTTTCTGCTGAGCCATATTCGTAATGAGGCTCAATGTCCTTTTTTCCCCCAATTTCTTTTTTAACACAGCCGCAGATGACGTGCATCCCTGTAAGGCAGTCTGCATTATACAAGTGGATCTGAAGTTCAGACCGCATATATGGTGCTGAACTGGGCAAAGAAATGCATGGGAGAGATCTATAGATAAGGCAGGGCACAATGCAGGCAAGGAGGGCAGCTGAAGACTGTACAGTGATCAATCATGCTCTGTTAAGATGTGGCTATTATAAAAAGTCATACTTTGGGCAGGGCCGTCCTTTTAGATGGCAACAGTGTAGCTGTTGTCACGTCCTCTTAGCTTAGGCACTGTTTGTTTTCCTTTGTCAGTAGAAATACAACTTAAGCGAATGGATCCTGGCCAACACCACGCTGTCTCAATCACCACGCTGTCTCCATCACCACGCTGTCTCCATCACCACACTGTCTTCCGTTATGCTCTGTGGGTAATAGGGATATGTGTTGTCTTGTCATTTTCAATTGTACAAGCAAGGTTTGTCTTGCTCAAAGTTTCGGAACATATATGGGATAGATGTGGGATTTCTCAGTGCTGTGTACTCCGTTGTCCAACTAAAATATACTCCCATGGTCTCAAGGATAGACATAAAGGGTTTATGAGCAAAAGCTAAAAGCAACTCCTTAGTATCAGGCACCATCCTGTGAGCAGGAGCTACTTCTGGGGAACGAGGATGACATGGCACGATCCTACCAGCAGCAGGTGCTTCTGAAGGGCCTGTTGAGTACAGCTCTTAGCTGGTTATGTTTCTGAATGGTTAAGTATCATGACACCAATACACAAACCTACAGTATGAAGTCTGAAATGGAGACTTCTAGGAAGTTGCTACGTGCAGCCCTACAGGTAAGGGTGTATCGGCCACTTTTACTCCCTAAAAATATGCAAATTCTCCCAAAGAATAAAAACGGGGAGTAAAAATACTCCCAACAAAAAATTAGGAAACAGACGCGCATGACGCTGTGCACCTGCTTTCACCTGCACAGCTCCATGGGTAGGTTTGGACCAGTATTGCACATAGAGCCACAGGAAGATACTACTATTATTGCCTGATGGGAAGAAATAAATATGCAACTTTTAATGTGTATGAATAACTAGGTGCAAAGGAATCATTATTACAAAAACATTTCCGATTTCCAGTTAAAACATTTTTACTCCCCAAAAAATCATTTTACTCCCAAATTTAAAAAAATAGGCTGGAGCACTGGCTACGTGCAGGAGTGTTGGTGCCGCTTGAGGTCAGCATCAATGTGTGATGAGACAGAAAAATAGGCTGGAGCACTGGCTACGTGCAGGGGTGTTAGTGCCGCTTGAGGTCAGCATCAATGTGTGATGAGTCTCTTGATGCTCAACATGCAGCGGTGGAGGTGGAGGTGCCAAAGGGGTCACAGTCTTAGGATCGGAAGGAGCGCATAGTGAAAGCAACCGGAGCAACCGGAGAGGGCCTGGGCTGAGGGTGTATTCATGGAGGGAACATCATTGACGTCCTTGGTACTGTTTCGAACCAGATGGACTCAGACTCAAGGTGGACATTTCAAGTGTGTTCATTAAATTACTAAGGAAAATGCCTCACTATCCCTACTGCATAGAGGTATTTCCCTCCCACCCAAACTAAGTTAAGGGTGCTCGTCTATTGTCAAAATAAAAAGGTAGCCCTCAGTCCAAAAACCTAATTACTATCTGGCCCTACTAATGTGGGGAAAACAGACCGAAGCACTATTTTACTGGCTCAGGCTTTCTTCATCCCAGGTCTCGATAATATCTCTTGGAATATTATTCTCAGTTCAAATAAAATGTTCAATGTCAGTCCACCAAAGAAGACTCTTTAACTCCCCCTTTAACTTCCTTCGGAAAAGTTGCAAGTCTTGATGTTAATCCAAAATGTTATATCCTTTTAACAGATGGACGTTTCCTTCATCCGCTTTCCATCTGTTTGGTTGTTTCCCTCTTGTCTTATGTGTTTCTGCTTGTTTGAACCCTCTAGGTCCGCTTTTACTCAGATACTGTGTAATGTCAGTTATTTTAGTGATGCCTTTGTTCCTCTAAGCTGGGTGATCTCTATTGGCCGTGGCCATATCGTCAGGAGTCTGGTTTCTTGGGCTCCCGGGCCCCATTACGGCTTCCTGCTCTTTCTTCTACGCTCCTCCCTCTGACCTGGGCAACCCTGGTACCTTCATTACTGGTGGGTCTGCTCCAGTGGGATTGTTTTTCAGCATGGTTCTTTTTGTTTGTTCTCCTCTCCAGTGTCACTGGTATGTTGGCACCTGTTCTGTGGACTCTGCGTGTCTGAACAGTCTCCTTCCTTGTATTTAAAGCAGAGGATTTGTCGCTCCCTGTGACCCTGGTTTCAACCCCAGACTCTCTATGGCTGCAGCATGGTCACCCCATCAGGAGAGACTGTCCTTCTGGCCCTGTCTCAGTCGTGGCGAGCTTGCCACTTGCTGTGCCGGCCTTTTGGGATCCTTCCTTGATTCCTCTGTTCCTCCACGCTACCGCTGGCTCAGCGCTGCAGCACAACTTCGCTCCTCCAGAATGTTCTCACATCAGAGGCTTGCCTCCGTGTTGGATTCTTTCTCCTCCATTCAAGTTTCCTCGCCTTTTTATTTCCGGAGCCGTATTTGAAAGGGGTGTGTGGTTCCTCTTCGACTGTTGAGTTGAATGGGAATCCAGCATTACCTGAAGCCAAAGAGGTTGATGTAATGCCACTGTTTGAGGATTTAAAACAGAAGTAACGTCAATCTTCTCTATTCCCATATAGGCAGACAGTGTATTCTTGGAAGAGAGTGCCTTATAGGAATGGGAGTCCTTGTCCCCTAGAGGGGAGTCACTCCCTGTGTAGTCCCACTTTACCAGACCCCTATGAAGGGTCTTGCTTTGCGGGCCCACCTTCCTAGCCTCAAAGGGGGTGGCTCCCCCTTCCATATTCGTCAGAGTACCTTAACCCATGACTTGTGAGTTGACCTTGCGTCAGAGCATGGTTGTACTCATTATGGGTGCCCTGGACGCCAGGGACTAACATAACAGTAAGTGGAAATGGACAGAATAACTGTAAGGAGGGGTGAGTGTAAACTGTGATCGCATGGATTAAAGTGTAATATTTACACAAAGCTGCACACGTTTCACCAGTTGTAAAGATTCTAAATGTATGCCCCGCTCCTGCTCTGCCTATATTGGCTGTGCCTGGCTATGCTTGTTTGCTCCTTAGAGCACTTCAGGTTACACTGATGTGTTGCTGTGCCAACCTTTTCAGCAACTCTGGTAGAACCGGAAGACCTTGAGGCATGATTGAGGGAGACTATGGGATTCTCCCTGCTGTTCTGCTGCTATCAGTCTGCATGAGTGAACCACTGTACAAAGGCATAGGAGTGGGAATTTGGTATACTTGATTCTCATTCGTATTGTACGAAGACATTTATTGGACACTTGCTGAGACAGGGTGCAGCCAGGAGCCAAGTCATGACACCCCGAAGAATGTATCTCGGATCTATGTCTGAAGACTGCGAACAAAAGGCAGACATTGCATATTCTAGGCTGAAAAGACAGTCATTTGTTTACAGCCCTATCCTGGTCCTTTTGCGAGAGGACCCCTCCCTCATTCACTCCCTCTGCTGTACGGCCCAGTCTGTCCCTCTCCCCCTCACTGCCCCCCACTAACCTAATGCAGACTCCGACTGCCTCAGGTCGTGGTCTGTATGGCCTGAACCCAGAAGCTGCATACATAGCACATCACCTCGTGCTTCAGGGTTCACTGTTTTGAGACTGCAGACAGTTATCTCTGAAGTAACAATAATGACTTTGCTTTTGTAATATATGAAATCCCAATTGCCAATGTGGAAAACAGTGCTGAGAGCGGTTGACATGAAGATAGAAGCAGTGAATTGGTGAGTACATCTATAATTACTAAATAAAAGAGGTTATTATGCTCCACATCCCGACATCGTCTTACAACAAAATGAGGACGCGGGAGGGAATGAGGGCGCAGGAGCAACAAGGTTATTCACAGCTTGGTTACACGTTACAATGCATTACAATAATTACAATGGGACAATAGATAGTTGAAGCAGGCACAATAAAGGCAAGAGTTTACAGAATTACAAATATACACATTTGCATAGTTTATGGCGGTGATGTGGGTTGGATGGTATTAGCGGTCATTGTTCTTTAAGTTGTGTTTTGAGCAAGAAGCCCAGCAATCTGATCACGGAATTGCCAGTGCGTCATTGCATGATTGTACTCTCCACCCGTGTTAACCAGCTAAGAAATTCCTCTGGGAGGCAAAGTGTGGCCTCCCAGTACTGATGCTGGTACATACCCAAATTGCTCCCCAGAGCATTGGGAGGAGGAATCGTCTTGCTAATCGGATATCACTGTTTTTGCCAGCACCTGCTATCTTGAGAGCTTTGCATGTGGTTTTCAAATCTCTGGTTGCTTTGCGTGATAAAATGGTTGAAGATTTTAGATTGCATAGTGAGCAGTGAGATGATATTAACTCCAAATCCACAGCACTTTTAGGAGGTTTTAATAGATACTGGAAAACCTCTGGCGTGCAATATGATCACTGGTCACTCCTATCCCTCGAACTGATGGAAATTATAATAATGCATTGTACAGGGGTGTGTAAGGATAATTCATTACATCTGTGAAAGGGCTACCAAGACTTCACTGCTGGGGCCTAGCTGGAGAAGGGATGGTGTGATGGGCAAAAGTGCCACTTGTTCATTGATAACACTGAAGAAGCTGACACCTGATGCCCCAGAAAAGATAAATGCACAGGATCAAAGACATAAAAAAGGAAAAAAGCAGTAAAAATAAAGAAAAGAGAAAAACTAATCAAGAGGTACAATCTCTAGATTTAAGAAAAGGAATACTTGAGTACTTACAAAAAACTCTAAAAAATGAAATCAGGAAGTCAAGCAACCAATAGATCATAAAAATGATTGGATAAAACTGACAAAGCCAAAAGAGACAATAATAAAGGCGAAAAGAAGAAAAAATCCAATGTAGAAAAAAACAAGATATTGGTATATATCCACTTTAAAGAAACGAGATCCAAAGATATAGAGATGGCAGATGAGAAGGAGGAGGCAATGATGGAAGACCGATTATGACAACGACTAGGAGCGGGATCTGTCCGATAGACGCCACCAGGGATCCCAGTTGCTCCTTGATCCATGTCCCGAAGCACCAGGACACCTCCGGCCTAGTGTGCAGGAGGCTTACTGTGTGATGAATGTGAGTAAAGATGCAAAATCTGGTATAAAAGTGCAGCACTCACTCTTTATGAATGCACAGATGCCACCCTTGGAGGCTCAGAACCCTGTCTCATGCTATATGGTTCTGAGGAACCACGGTTTGGAGGGCTGCCTGTTCCCAGGACAGCATAGACAAGGAGGAGCCTGTTGCATTGGCAATGTCCTCCACCAACAGTGAGAGCTGCGTTAATTGATTCCTGTTTTTTCTTAATCCCCAGTGCTGGTATCAGGTAACCCTGGCCTGATACAAAATGTTCCTCTAAAAAGCTTTACTTGGCACGAGCCAGTGCGGGGAATGTAGAGGTGTGACGCACTGCCGGCAGAACTTTGCCATGTAGCAACTCCCTACTCGATTAATGGGTAACCACGGGTATGCTTTCTGCACAGATGAAATACGTTCCGGTATAAGTAGCATATTCTGCCCGGGAAAATTTGAAATTCTGATCAAAAGCAAATGTTACATTATTGATCATCACACTGGTGTTCGTTGAGAGATAATACTGGCATCTGTTCCCATGAACACGGGCCCTTGGTTAGTATAATACAAGTAGTCCTCTTCCGGGGATGATAGGTGGAGGGCAGCAGGTTTTCAGGTTACCAGGTTCGGCTCAGGGAAATTTCGAAGCCCTGTGAATCCCAACAGGGACTGAACATCCCTACAGGGATGTGGGCCTTGTAACTGGGAGACAAACTTGAGATCCAAACATAGATCCCCACGCTGAAAAGTAATTGGTGCAATAGGGAATCGTGATGACAAATCCTGGGGCAAGTTGGCACAGACGCAGCAGTCGGTCACGTTAAAGATACACACTGCCAGGAGAGGTGCAGATATATATTTTCACTGTGTACCAATGGCTGGGCTGCGGGGCAGTCCATCTCATGACATGTTGTTTGAAAAGCCTCAGTAACAACAAAATCCAAATATATCAAGATTCCAACAACATTTATACTGGCAGACATATAGTACAACATCGTGCCCCTGGTGCTACTCATTGATGGTCTTCTTCAGGCTATGAGCCACATCCACAGGACAATAGTGCGTGGGTTGCAGACAAAGTTCCTGTACTAGTTTGTTGAATTAGGTAAGGTACCTCACACGAGTTGAGCTTGTTCTCCGGAACAGTACTCCAGTCACAAAAACCTTAAGTTCCGTAGCACAACAAGTCTCAGTGTTGCAAAGTTCCACTTCGCTTGTCAAGTGTCCAGCAGCGAAATCCACAGTTCAGTTTTATGGTCGACGGATCCTACCACCAGTTCAAACTCCAGATACTAATAGTACCAGAGCCACACAAATATCAGAGTCATAATAGTAACGAAGAGCATGACCAATGCGTGATAGCAGCAAGGTCTAGAGATTGCAGGCACTGGAGCTTTAGCAGCAGTGGCGTTTACTCTCTGCCATTGCACCACCTCCTCAGAAAGACTCATTGTCATTGAGTAGACAAATCCAGAAGTGAGTAACTTGGCCATTGTCCCTTTGATCAGAGCTACAGACTCTTGGATATCCCATCTGTGGGATCACAGTGCATACCTCTGAACGGTTCCATGGTGAGCTCCAGAGGAAGAGGCCGCTGGAGATGGTATGCCAACAGAGGAAACCAGCTCTGCGCCATCCCTTCCTGGCCCTCGACTGCCTGTCGGAGGAGCCTTATCAACTGCTCCCTGAGACCTTACTGTGATTCAGCAACTGCAGATCCCATTTCCGTACGTACGCATATTGTCTGCTCGAGGGCCATGCCCTCGCTCTCAGATACTGATCGCTAGCTTCCAGAAACCCATGAAATATCTGGCACTGACGCACACTTGGCAGCGTCACTGTAGGTGGTGCCGATGGTCATGTGGGAGCTGGAGTCAGGCCACAGAAGATCTGTGGCCAGTGAGGTGACCATGCAGCAATGTACTGCATGAATCCAGGCCGGAATACTGGCGCAGCTCACTGCTGAGTTGGTGGTTAACAAAACCTGAAAGGGACCACGCCACCTCGGCTGATGTGCATACTTTTGCTGATAGACTTTCACGAATACCCAGTGCCCTGGGCGAGAGGGTGGCAGGGTCCTCAGGTCCTTACAGATTCAGGCAAATCTTTGCGAACCTGAGCATGAAGAGATAAAACAGTTTTAATTAACGAGCTACAGTATTTCTTCAAGGTATCATCCTCCAGCGATAGACTCTGTAAATGGGGGACTGCTGGAGGTGCAGTTCCCATCCTCCAGCGATAGACTCTGTAAATGGGGGACTGCTGGAGGTGCAGTTCCCATCCTCCAGCGATAGACTCTGTATATGGGGGACTGCTGGAGGTGCAGTTCCCATCCTCCAGCGATAGACTCTGTAAATGGGGGACTGCTGGAGGTGCAGTTCCCATCCTCCAGCGATAGACTCTGTAAGTGGGGGACTGCTGGAGGTGCAGTTCCCATCCTCCAGCGATAGACTCTGTATATGGGGGACTGCTGGAGGTGCAGTTCCCATCCTCCAGCGATAGACTCTGTAAATGGGGGACTGCTGGAGGTGCAGTTCCCATCCTCCAGCGATAGACTCTGTATATGGGGGACTGCTGGAGGTGCAGTTCCCATCCTCCAGCGATAGACTCTGTATATGGGGGACTGCTGGAGGTGCAGTTCCCATTCTAATAGGGTGACCAGTAAGAATTTTATGAGCTGTCAACCTATCTTTACACTGGAGGTTGTTTCTCACAGCAAGCAAAATCAGTGGCAACTGATAGGGTCATTTCAACTCGGTCTCCTTACACGCTTAGTCCAGTCTTAACTTGAGGGGGTCGATTTTGGTGTTCTAATTGTGTGCTGGGATGTTAAGCACATTGGAAGTGTTGTCTTATCCCTAAACCTTTGCACACCTCCCTGATAACCTGACCCATAAAGTGGGTACCTGGTCATTGTCTACACATAAAGGCAATCCAAAACGAGGTACAAATTCAGCTAACCGTTTCGTTGCCACAGGGACTGCATCTGCTTTCCTTCCATGATAGGCCTCCACCCACCCATAAAATGCATCCACTATGACCAGACAATGGAGCTATTACATCCACATGGGGAGCTGTATGAGGTCTGTCTGCACGTGTAAAAATGGACCCTCTGGTACAGACCGTGCAGGCAGTTTTGTTGGCACAGCTCTCTCGACATTGTAGGTGAGGCATATGATAGTCCTCGCCATAATGCTCAGCCATAGTGGCTAACCCAGGAGCCATCCAATCTTGTTGTAACTGTTCAATCATAGCATGTATACCTGAATACCTGAATGGGCCACGCCGTGAGCTTCACAGACTAAGTAGGGAAGAAGTACCTTGGGTGCCACTAGGCAGACGTCTGGGAAATGCGACAGAAAATCTATTCCAAGTATATACTTGTGTTGCATCCAGGCCACCTTTACAGCTTCAAGAGCTTGATTTGGAGTATTGCCAGACTGGCCAGGGAAGGCATTTGTGACTGTGGAACTACAACACAAACAAGACTTTCATTCGGAGCCAGGGGCTCTCTCAAGGCCACTGAATGAGCTGCACCAAAATCGGCCAAATCATTTCCATGTGAGGGGTCGTGCCATTTACACTTCACGCTAGCTACTGCGGAGTAACAATGCCTCCAATAATGCTGACACATATTTTCCATTCAGGTTTGGGGTACCAGTGAATGTTAACTACCCCTGCTGTTTTCACCAAATTCCGAAGTCGTGGACCACCCTGTGGGCCTGCCTGGAATCAGTGTAGATCCTGGCTGATATCTCCAGTGCCAGAGAACACGCACGGGTGAGGGTAGGAGCTGGTCCACTTTGGCTGACTTCACCACAGGTAACCAATATGCTTCTAGTACAGCATGGGGGGTACATATAGAATATCCTGAAACCAATACCCCCGTTTCCGGCCCCCGAATACACAAGCCGCCCATGAAAACAATCAGCTCAGGATTAAGCAAGAGTACATCCAACAAGTCCACACAGGGAGACAAAAGTGTTTCTACAACAACCTGACAGTCGTGGGGCTCCCCCACGGGGTGGGTAACAATGAAGCAGGGTTTAGAACAGAGCAACGATTCAGGGTGACATTTGCATTAGAGATTAGCAACTTCTCATTATGTGTAAGGCAGGAATTTTCCATTGAATAACAATGATAATACTGCATGAGGAACAGAAACTGTCATCACAGGATGGCCTTGTACCAGGGAGTATGTCTTTTTCACCAATAGTGCATAAGCGGCAACAGCTCTCAGACATGCTGGAATTCCTGCGGCTACTGGATCTAACGCTATGAAGAGATACACGCCAATGCTTGTCACTGTGCAACTGAGCCAAAACATCTTGAGCAAAACAAGACAAAGGGCTTGCTATAACCCGGCAAACCTAAAGCCGGAGCCATTGCGAGTGTTTGCTTTATGGTAACAAAGGCATCTTTGGCTTCCTGAGACCACGGCAGGGGTTCGGGGATCGAATCATGTGAGGTTTAAAGGGGTTTAACTATGGACACATACCTCAGGACTCATTGCCTGCATAAACCTATCATCTGGAGGAACCCTCTTATCTGCTTCTTGGTTTGGGGGTTAGGGACTTTCTGTATCGCTGTGATTCAAGGTGTCTGCCCCCTGCAAAAATCCCATGGACTGATACAGCCCCCGGGGCAGACGGAGCTGTCATTTGTCCTTACATGCCTTGTGACCCTTTTCAGCAATCACTGTCAACAGAACCAGTGTGTCTGCCTCACATGCTCCTAAGGAGGGGGAGGCTAGGAGCAAATCGTCTACATATTGCACCAGCGTTGACCCTCCTGAGAACTTAACATAATCCAGATATTTCTTCAAGATTTGGGAACACAAAGTAGGGCTCTGCACGTTCTCCATTGGAATCCTCATGAACGTGTACTGCAAACAGATACCGACTTTCAGGATGAATAGGTAAAGAGAAGAATGCTGAACACAAATCCACAACAGTAAACTATTTGGCTGTGTACGGAATACATGCAAAAAAGCATAGCTGGATCGGGAACACTGGAAAAACACCAGCACTGCTGCATTAACTGTGCGCAGGTCCTGTATAAAATAATAAACCTCTTTACCTGGTTTCTTAGTAGGCACAATAGGAGTATTGCAGGGACTGCGGGTTGGGACAATAATACCTTGCTGGAGAAGGGATTCTATCTCATGACAAATACCCTCTTCACCCTATCAGGGAATGGGATACTGCGATACACAGGGGGATTCAGGGTAAGTTTAACTGGCTCAGCATTATCTTTGCATTTGTTGACCAGCCCCTGCTGTGGACAGGAAGTGGCAGGCCAGTCCTCAGAGTTCAAAAAGGCAATCTCCTGTAATACTGCCAGCACCTCGTGCTCCTTGTGAGCCAGAATGTCAAGATATACACCATCCGAGGAAGAGTAAATGGAGCAGCTCAATTTACATAACAAGTCTAATCCAAACAAATTCACAGGGTAAGAATTGGGAATCCCTCCTATGCATACCGCGTTAACTACCGCAGCAGAATGCATCGTTCATGAAAACTCAGAAGCTTTTAAAGTGGAGCGTGATGCTTCCATGTTAACCTGACATGACCTGCAACAATAGATCCAACATATGGGGCTGTAGGATCAATTGAATGAGTGGTGCAACGACTTCAGGGACCCCTTGGCAATGCTAAACATTGGTTGTGCCGAAAAGCTGAATACCGCTCTGCATTGTGGGTAGCATAACGGAACGGGGTACATAAGCTGCGAACCAGCAGTTATCTGGATCTCACCGACACTTATTTTAATTTCCCAATTTTCCTCTACTGACCACACTGGGGTTGATCAGCTTTGACATCCCTCTATTTGGGAAAATCCGCCTACACGCGAGGAAGGTGCATGTATAACTTTGCATTCTACAAATCTAGAAACAGGAACCTTGTTTCGAGGTGCCGTAGACCTCTCCTAGCCGTATCTTGGTGTGTGGAAGAATAGTTTTCGCA
This sequence comes from Ambystoma mexicanum, assembly GCF_040938575.1. Taxonomy (NCBI): domain Eukaryota; kingdom Metazoa; phylum Chordata; class Amphibia; order Caudata; family Ambystomatidae; genus Ambystoma; species Ambystoma mexicanum. Next base: position 35,033,577 of record NC_090921.1, read on the forward strand.
AATGTATCCCTTTAGAGCTGACTTTGGGGCACATGGGGTAAAATCATGTTTGTTTTAGTGCTTTGAGCACGATTCCTCCCTTTCCCACCATGATCATGCTATTCCCAAGTGCCAGTGAAATGGGAGTGAATAGGCGTGGCGTCGGGGTGGGGGTAGGGTGGTCCTCCGCAGAGCTTCAGATTAGGGCTGCGATTCTTCAGCTGGCCTTTGTGTACAATGGTCAGTGGAAGTAGCTCCTCGTATTGACACTATTTTATGCAATCACCATACCCCCAGACTCACGCCCAGGCCCAAAGAATATCCAATAACCAATCCTAGAGCCCATGGGAGGGGCCCAACTGTGCCAGGTGAAGTCTTTATCTTAATGGTTCTTAAATGGGTTGTTTATGCACCGAAACCCACTGAGATGCCTTGAATTCCAACAGATTTAATATCGCCAGTATTTATAGTCCCCAGACTTTCTGTCCAGGCATCAAATCTGGGCTAGTAAATAAGTGGAACTTGTTGCCAATTTGGCCAAAATAAACTTAGAATGTCTTAAGTAAAAGTGGCAACGTTTCTGTCAAACATTTGAAAGACCTACTGAAACATGCAATTCTTTATTTTCAACACACTGTTTATGCTTGCTGCTTCCTTTTGTGAAGTTAAATCTGAGAATATCCCCTCCAATGCCACCTGCAATCCTACAAGCCCCCAATGTGGGGTGCTCACTCAATACTACCCAGGAGGCATCCAGAATGGTGCCGTGCTGATTAAATGGTGATCCCTGCAGTAGGTATTGTGATGAATCCTGTGGAGTCATGTTAGGCAGAATCACATGCAGTACCCCTAGGGAACACCACACACAATTAAGACTACAAGTAACAGTACAAATTCACCTTTGGTACAAGCCTGCACTACACAGTAAAAGTGGTAGCGATGGCTGAGCAACCAGACATGTCTCAAGAGCAAGTGAGCAGTATCAGTAGTTCCACAAAGGACAGCAATTACTATGATTCAAACAAACACTGGCTCAAGGTTTCTAAGTAAAAGAATATATATTTATTTACTCATCAGTTATATAACATTTCACTATTATAAGCAGTCTAAAAATCACAATCTTAAATGCACCACACCACTCCCAATAAGTTCCAGACAAGTTAAGATCACAAAATGAAGTGGGAGCAAAATGGCACTCTAGCAATTTAAAAGGGAGGGAAAGACAAAGTATAGCAGAAATTGAACCACACCAACGGGTAAGTACTCGGGGCAATAGAGCAAAAGGGACTACAGTGATAGAATCAGCTAGAAAAGGCTTAGGGCCAAAGTGAATGGTACAAAAGTATTTTGCTCAAGATTCACAGTTCAAGGTAATTTGCGGTAAAGTTCATGTCACGGTTTCCGGATGAGGTTGGTCAGCAGAAAAGTTAATGTTAAAAGATGAGAAGGACAAGCCCTCGGTTTGGTGAAAGGTTTCACACACTTTCACCGCGGCTGAACGAAACGAGCAACTGGGTTTGCACAGTGCCTTTAAACAGATAGGGAGCTGTAGCTGAGGCTGACGTTACTGCTAGTTCCTGTAGGCTCACGGTTCCTGAAGCGACTGTCAGACTGATCAGAAGTAGGAAGACTGGAGGGTCCTGCGCTACCCAGGGGAGAAACCAGCAGCAGAGCAAAGCAACAAAAGGTGCGCTCCTTAAAACCCAAGTAGGGTCCAACCTTCCTGGCTATCCAGCCCACTGTAGCTCTGTACAGCAAATTCGACAGAGATGGGGCCCTGGCTTGCAGTTTGGGCGAACTGGTTGGTCCCACCAGCTCAAGGGAAGAAGTTTCCTGGAGGATCTTCACTGTCACTGGATTCTGAAGATTCGGACCTGCAGCAGGGCTTCACCGGGCGGTTCAGTCTTTGTAGGGGTCCTCTCCATTTGTTCCTTGTTACAGTTCAATAAACACCCTTGATCTGTGATCACTTGTGTCTGTCTTTACTGTTGTCACCATGAGTTCCTTACAGTGGTCAGTCCGTTGGTTCAAGTGAGTGTCATTAGGGCGGGACATGTATATGTTGAAGGGGAGTGGGGCGAGGCTAGACCCTTGAGGTACACCGCATGAGATGTTTTTGGTGTTGGATGTTATGGTGTTAGGTAAGTTCTTTCAGTTTGGTTGGCGAGGAAAGATTTTAGCCATTGTAGAGCGTAGTCTTTTACGCCACTTTCCTCCAGTCTCTTGATTAATGTTGTGTGTCTGATTGTGTCAAAAGTGACTGATATGTCCTGTAGTATGAGGGCCAATCAGCAGCTGTTGTCTGCATTTATTTTCAGGTTGTCCGATATCGATACAAGTGCTGATTCCTTTCCGCTCATGGGTCTGAAGCAGACTTGTGAGTGGTTGAGTGTTCCGTTCATTTCTACGTGGTGGAGTAGGATTTTGTAGATGTGTTTCTCCAGTAGCTTCGCTGGTTAGGGTAGATTCGATATAGGTCTGTGGTTGGTGGGATCTTCTGTACCTCTGCTTTATGTTTTTAGGGAGGGCTTCATATGCTGATTTGAAAGTTTTGGGTACTATTCCTGCGTTTAGGGATAGGTTCATCAGTAGCTGGAAGTATGATGCTGTGGTTTTGTGGTTGAGGATTTCTTTGAAGGTGCCTGGTCGGCATGGATCACTGGGGGAACCGGCGAAGTTGGTGTCTTTTATTAGTGTGTTGAACACTTCATCTATGGGGTGAAATCATTTGAGTGTTGCTGCGGTTGGTAGTGGGATGTATATTGGTGGTTCCTTATTTGTGTTTATTGTTGTGTGACTTGAGTCAATGGTCTGTTGAATTGTTTCTACTTTTCTGTTCTTGGGTGTTTAGTTATGCTGTCACATAGGGATTGGGATGATATGAATTGATCCCTTTGTTGCAAGATGTTGGCTTTTTGATATCTTTGATGATTTTGAATAGTTCTTTTTGTGGGTTTGTTGGCGATTGGATTCTTGTGGCGTAGTATGCTTTTCTGTTTTAAGGATTGCTGATTTGTACACTCTGAGTTATCATTGGTATTTCATTGTGTCCATTTGATTGTAATGGTTTCTCCATAGTTTCTTCTAGTTTGTTTTTCTGAGTTCCCTCTGTTCTTCTGTGCACCACCTTGCTGCCATTTTTTGCAGTGGCTTGGAAGGGGTTTGATGAAGCTAGTTGGTCTAGGGCTCTGTGATCCAGGCGTTGAGTTTTTTTTCCCCACTGAGTCTGGAGTCATTCTGTATAGATGGGAGATGTTTTGTTTGGTTTATTCCATCGGATCTGTTAGGTAACCCAGATCAAGTTTATTCCAGTTTCTTTTGTTAGGAGCGTGCAATATTGCATTTCGGGCAATATTGCGTTTCGGGCAATATGCGGTTTGGGCGTTTTGACAGTGAATGGGTTCAAGTGGCGTTCACTCCATATGATCAGTACTTGTAGGGTGGTAGTCGAGCGTCTGTCCCAGCAGAAATCTGCATACAAGGTGAGTCCCTTCACTATGGGCTTGAAATGGAGTGTTTCTATTAGGGCACTGAGAAAGGTTGCAATGGTTGCAATTTCTGTTTGGAACCAGATGTTGAAATCCCCCCACAACAATTATGTTGTCATAAGTCGAAAGGTTGGCAATGGAATCGGTGTGTTTCGCTGCAAAATTCCAGTTGTATGATGGTGGTCTGTAGATCAGGAGGAACAGTAAGTGGGCTTGGTCGTTGAGTTTGATGTTGATTACGAGAGATTCACAGTCATCTATGTCAGCTAGGGGAGTGGTATGGCGCAGATGTGGTCTTTGTGCACCACCTCCTCTTCGGTTTTCTCTGTTGCCGTGTATTTGTTTAAAGTTGTCTGGTATGGTTTAGTGGGCGATAGTTTTGCAATTGTCCGATAGTCATTTTTCTGTGAAAAAGAGTGCATCGGTTTCACCCTCGCTTAGGAGGTCAAAAGACCTATTTCTTTTTTCCAAAGGGAAAAAAGACAGATTTAGAAAGACTGCTCTATGACTGCACAGACTGGTGTTTCTAAATCGGACTGTCGGGCCCCTGCCGCACACGAATATGCGCAGGGGCTGGCAGGCTCTGTGTGACCCAGCAGACTCAACGCAGGAGTGACGGGTATGTTTGAAGCTGTATTTGTGTCTGCGTGTATGTGTTTGCATGAGTATGTGTGGGGAGAACGCGTGTTTTGATTTGGTAAGGGGGTGGAGGGTGGGGAAAAAGGGTTTCGGGGGGTTAACCCCACTGATTAACGGGTGATGAGCCGGAGAGGGTGGGGGAGCCACAGAAGGGGGTGTTCTATGTAATAGTGTTGCATCTTAATGCCTGCACAAAAACAGCCAAAAGAAATCGGTATTTTTTGTTTTCGGCTTTAAAATGCGATATTATGACATGGAACCATTTCTTACGTGCAGTAGGCTGCAGTGCACTGTGTGTCATTCCTGGTTTGGCCATGGATCTTATGTGCAGTAGGCTGCAGTGCAGTGTGTGTGTGTGTGTTATTGTTATGCTCACCTGGCTCCCACAGAGGCGTCGATCTGAACTGGAGAAGCTGCGGTCTCCACCAATGTGACGCGTAGGGCCGAGATGATGGACTGGACTGGCCCACCTAGCTTCGTTTGCTTGGCCCGTAGGAATATTCTTCTGTAAATGAAGAAAGGGAATTAACTACCCGTGGGGTTGAGCGTAAATCCCCCACCCCCGCTGTTCTCCCCACTGATCACCTTTGATGTCCCCTCTTATAGTCTCACCTGATGGTTTGAAAAGATGAGCTCTCCATCCTGCATTGAGCGCAGGGGCGCGTTGATAACCTGTTGCTTCTCTGGCTCAAAGGAATTGGTGAGTTCCAGAACAATATTGACTCCGAAAAGTATGTAGTTCATAAGAGTTCACATGTCTGACTTTCACTCTTGTCCGATTCCTTGCAGTTTGCAGCTTGACCCCAGCGAGAGTTCCTCGTGGTAGCTGACGAAGTTCAGGTAAGGATTTGGCTTATCCTACACAGTTCAATAAAATAAGGCCAGAATGTAACCTGTGGCTTGCTCCCTTATTCAGGTGTGGAGTGAAATTATGAAGTTCGGGAAATAATGCCTCCAGCGGTAAAATTAGGTAAGTCTATTGTGGTGAGAAGAGTTCCCCTTGTTTGTCCCTTCGTCTCACCTTGTCCTTTTGTTCCCCTTAAGGGCCGGGGTACGGCGAGGATGCAATGGAGACTGCGCCGACCCGTGAAGAGGAATAGTACCCCCGGCGGTAATCAGGTAAGTCTATGTGGGTAGTTACTATTGCCTCTGTTTATTCCCTTGGCTCACCTTTGCTGTTCTTGTGTTCCCCTTAGGTGCCAGAGTGCGGCGGGAACATGTAGAAGGATGCGGTGGATCGTGAGGATGCTGAGAAGGCCGTTGAGTTCAATATGGTGCTGCAGCAGGCGAGGCGGCGCGCGTAAAATGCTTCTTTCTTCCAGCTCGAAGGCGTGGTGGATGCGGTATTCAGGTAAGGATCGAAGGTTTTGCTCTTATTCTAACTTCTTCTCCTTCTGTTCCTCCCTTTTTCTAGGAGCTGCAGACTCGAGGCGGCATGGCAGAAGACTGGATGCAGGCTTGCAGACACGGTGAGCGTTACGCTGCTGGATGCAGAATAACGCGAAGCGTGTGCTGCTCTTCGGGTGTGGTTTAAATAGCCTCCAAAGTAGTCCCAGGTAAGTATTCCTCCCCAGCCCCACCCGAGTAAAAAATAGTCCCTAGGTAAAATAGTCCCTTCCAAGCCTCATTTGGCTTGGAGCTCTGCAGCATGGTCTGCATCAGGTAAGCTTGCAGCATGGTCTGCATAAGGTAAGTTCTACTCTATGAGCCTGGCGCCATAGGTGCCAGGACTGACTCTCCGTATGAGCCTGGCGCCAGAACCGCACCCAAACAGCCCCTAGCAGGGGTTTTTGGGCTTGCTCAAAATAACTTGATGCCTGCTTCCGGGGTTGCTGGACCTGGTCTGGTTCCCGGGGGTAGGCATCATGACAGCACTCCCCCCCCTACCCCCCGTCCCCCCACCCCCCCCCCTTCAAGGTCCCTCCTAAAGTCATTCTTCCCCGTGGTTTTGGTTTGTCTGGGAAATTTCTGTGGAATCTTTTCACCAATCGAGGTGCATGCACGTGGTCACTAGGTTCCCAAGACCTTTCCTGTGGTCCGTAACCCTTCCAGTCAGTTAAATAAAAAAGTTTTGACTTCACCATCTTGGAAACCAGGATGTTCTTAACTTCAAATTCGGGTTCCCCGTCTATAAGGATGGGGTCTGGTGGCTTGGTTAGTCTTGTCCCTGGTTGCACTGGCTTCAAAAGTGGCACATGAAAGACGGGGCGAATTCGCATATTAGCAGGTAAGTCCAACTTGACGGCCACCGGGTTGATAATGGCCTTAATAGAGTAAGTCTGGTCGATAATCTCACGTCGATTTGCACCATTTGACAACATTTCTTCCAGAAATGTGAAATGAATTGACTGCCCCGGTCAGCGAACAACACGGACGGAAATCCATGTATGCGAACAATGTTTACGAGGAATTCTTTGGCCAGGATTGAGGCTGAAGGTAGTCATTTTAAAGGAATAAAGTGGGCCATCTTGGAAAAAAGATCCACAATAACTAGATTGGTGTTTAACCCATTACAAGGAGGTATATCGGTAATAAAGTCTAACGATAAGGTGTGCCATGGTGTAGGCGGAATGTCTAAAGGTTGTAAGAGTCCAGCTGTTTTTTTTTTTAACTTTTGTTTTGGGCGCAAATGCCACAAGACATCACAAATGATTTAATATCCTTTCGCCAGGTGGGCCACCAGAATTGTCTTTTAATTTTAGCTTCAGTTTTTGCAATACCTGGGTGCCCCTCCATTAGGGTATCATGATAACGGGAAATGACTAGCTCTTGTAGTTCCTTGTGTGGCAGAAATAGCCGCCCTTGGTAATAAGGCAAATCTTTGGTGACCGAGTAGTCCGGGCCTTTCTTTACCCAGTCCTGCAGGGCTGTAGGATCAAAGAGTTGCTGGATCTTTACCTGAATGTCCTCTAGTGTCTGTAGAGTAGTCATGCCAAGAATCCTTTGTTCGGAAATTGTAGGTACTGGTTCTGGGTTCACTTCTGCCTCTCCCATCCCTATACGGGATAAGGCGTCTGCTTTCTTACAACCTGGTCGATAGGTTATCACGAAATCGAACTCTGCAAAGAACAATGGCCATCGGAGTTGACGTGACGATTGGGCCTTGGCTGTTTTTAAATACTGTAACTTTCAGTGATCACAGTAATGGTATGCCTGGCACCGAGAAGATAGTGCCGCCAAGCCTTGAAGGCAGATTTAATGGCTAATAACTCCTTGTCGGTAACCGCATAGTTTAACTCGGGTGCCGAGAACTTTCTGGACCAAAATGCTACTGGGTGAAGCTGGCCAGTTTAAGGGTCCTTGAGACAGGACAGCTCCCATGGCTAGATTGGATGCATCAGTTTCCACTATGTATGGAAGTTCAGGGCGCGGGTGCTTTAACACAGGTGCAGCCGTGAATTTTGCTTTCAGCTCTTGGAAGGCATTTTCAGCTTCTTCAGTCCACATAAAGCGTTTATTTTTTCGCAAGAGTGCTGTGATGGGATGTACGACATGTGAAAAATCTGGGATGAATCTGCGGTAGGAATTGGCAAAGCCGAGCATGCTTTGTACTCCTTTACTGAACTTGGTGATGGCCACTTAAGGATTGCGTCCACCTTTCGTGAGTCCATTCGTACTCCCTTTGGGGTCAGGATAAACCCAAGGAATTCAACTTCTGTGGCATGAAAAACGCATTTTTCTAGTTTTGCATATAGTTTGTGCTGGCGCAATTTCTCAAGGACTGCTCAGACGTGCTTCACATGGTCAGATTCTGAAGAGGAGTATACTAGAATATCATCGATATATACGACAACATAAACGTCAATGAGTTCACGAAGGACATCGTTCATCAAGTATTGGAAGGCTGCTGGTGCATTGCACAACCCGAAAAGGCATCACCTGGTATTCGAATAACCCATAGTGCGAAAAGCAGTCTTCCATTCGTCGCCCTCTTTTACACGCACCAGATGGTATGCCCCCCGGAGATCTAATTTAGTGTATATACAAGCGTCCTTCACTTGGTCTAGTAGTTCAGGGATCAGAGGCAACGGGTATCAGTAACAGTTATCTGGTTCAATGCGTGGTAGTCTATGCACGTTCTGAGGTCACCTTCCTTTTTGGGTACGAAGAACAAAGCTGAAGATGCAGGGGACTTGGATGGGCGAATAAAGCCATTGGCAAGGTACTGGTCTAAGTATTGTCATAGGTGAAGGTTCTCAGGTTCCGTAAGGGCATAGATCCTGCTACAAGTGGGTTGTGCACCGGGTATGAGATCGATTTGACAATCGTACGATCTGTGAGGAGGTAAGGTGTTTGCCTGTTCCTTGTGGAAGACATCCTGGAATTCTTGTTATTCTGGAGGTAGTTGCATGACTGCTGTGGTTACTGTGGCCAGGCCTGCGTTCAGATTTTTCTTTGGGTAACAGGTTTGTGCACAATCCGGGAAGGTTATTCTCTTCTCTCGCCAATCAATACAAGGATTATGTGTTTCCAACCAAGGTATCCCCAGTATTATTTGGAACTGTGGGGCTTTGATTAGATCAAACACAATAGTCTCTCAATGCCCATCCTGACCCAATAGTGTCATCTCTGTGGTGGAATGAGTTACAGGCCCAGAGGCAATTTCAGTTCCATCGACTGTGGTGATGACATCTGAGGTGGTTTTTCGGCAGAGAGGTAGATTCATCCTGGAAGCCAATTCATAGTCCACATAGTTTCCTATGGCCCCGCTATCAATGTATGCCCTTACTGCGTGCATACGTGATGGCTGCCCTGGATCTACGAGGACCATTGGTATGATGAAATGCGAGGTCTGAGTATCCTTCTTTAAGCTCGGCAAGCGGACCTCTACGCTTGTCGGGCATGGTCGTTTCCCGAGTCTGAATCCATATGGCTTTTATCAGCAGCTCCTACCACCTTCTTGGGTGGTTTTACAGGGCAATCCCGTAGAAAATGTCCAGAAGTTCCACAATATAGACACAATTGCATTGGCTGTCTTCGTTCTCTTTCCTTCTGGGTTAAGGGTCCTTTAACCCCTCCGATTTGCATGGGTTCTGAAGCATCTGCTCCTTTGGGGTTAGCGTGGGTTTTGACCAACACCCGATTCTCAAACTTGGCTCGATCAGCCTTTCTGTTCTGAAGTCTTTGATCTAACTGGACCACTAAGTCTATATATTCAGCGCAGTCTTGAGGTGGGTTCACGACTTGAGCCAAGACATCCTTGAGTTCTCCTTGAAGCCCTCGATGAAATAACGTGATTCGTTTTACCTCGGGCCATCCAGTTTCCACTATTAACCTATTAAAGGTTGTGATGTAGGATAGAAGGTCCTGGTTACCCTGTCGTAGGGACAAAAGTTCATTATTCAGGGCCTGTCCTTGGGAGTGCCGGGCAAATAGTCTTTCCATGCTAGTTTGAAAGCCCTAAAAATCCCGATGAATTGGGTCATCCTGAGTAACTAGTGGAATTGACCAATCAGCTGCACTGCCGCTGAGATATGACAATACAAAGGCTACCTTGGCTTGATCGTTTGGGAAGGCTCCAGGTCTGCATAAAAAGTGCAAGCAGCATTGGTTCATAAACACGGCAAACCTCTTGGAATCTCGGGCAAAGCGTTTGGGTGGGGCTAATGGAATATTTCCTGGTAGGTTTATTTGCACAGGGTTACTCGATAACACAGGAGCTGGATTTCCCACGGAACCAGGTAGGGGTGCTTGTCCAGCCTGGCTTTGCAATAGTTGCCTAGCAAGGTCATCAGTTCGCTCCTTTGACAAAATCAGTTCTCTCCTAAGAGCATTGGTTTCTTGACGGGCGGAATGCACTTCAGCCCTCAGTTCCCCTAGTAATTGGGCCAATTGGTCAGTCTCTGAGGTATCCATAACGCTGGGGTGGGTAGGCTTCGCGTTCTGTTATGCTCACCTGGCTCCCACAGAGGCGTCGATCTGAACTGGAGAAGCTGCGGTCTCCACCAATGTGACGCGTAGGGCCGAGATGACGGACTGGACTGGCCCACATAGCTTTGTTTGCTTGCTCCGTAGGAATATTCTTCTGTAAATGAAGAAAGGGAGTTAACCACCCATGGGGTTGAGCGTAAATCCCCCCCACCCCTGCTGTTCTCCCCACTGATCACCTTTGATGTCCCCTCTTATAGTCTCACCTGATGGTTTGAAAAGATGAGCTCTCCATCCTGCATTGAGCACAGGGGCGCGTTGATAACCAGTTGCTTCACTGGTTCGAAGGAATTGGTGAGTTCCAGAACAATATTGACTCCGAAAAGTATGTAGTTCGTAAGAGTTCACATGTCTGACTTTCACTCTTGTCCGATTCCTTGCAGTTTGCAGCTTGACCCCAGCGAGAATTCCTCGTGGTAGCTGACAAAGTTCAGGTAAGGATTTGGCTTATCCTAACAGTTCAATAAAATAAGGCCAGAATGTAACCTGTGGCTTGCTCCCTTATTCAGGTGTGGAGAGAAAATATGAAGTCCGGGGAATAATGCCTCCGGCGGTAAAATTAGGTAAGTCTGTTGTGGTGAGAAGAGTTTCCCTTGTTTGTCCCTTCGTCTCACCTCGTCCTTTTGTTCCCCTTAGGGGCCGGGGTACGGTGAGGATGCAATGGAGACTGCGCCGACCCGTGAAGAGGAATAGTACCCCTGGCGGTAATCGGGTAAGTCTATGGGGGTAGTTACTATTGTCTCTGTTTATTCCCTTGGCTCACCTTTGCTGTTCTTGTGTTCCCCTTAGGTGCCAGAGTGCGGCGGGAATGTGTAGAAGGATGCGGTGGATCGTGAGGATGCTGCGAAGGCCGGTGAGTTCAACGCGGTGCTGCAGCAGGCGAGGCGGCGCGCGTAAAATGCTTCTTTCTTCCAGCTCGAAGGCGCGGTGGATCCGGAATTCAGGTAAGGATCGAAGGTTTTGCTCTTATTCTAACCTCTTCTCCTTCTGTTCCTCCCTTTTTCTAGGAGCTGCAGACTCGAGGCGGGCGTGGCAGAAGACTGGATGCAGGCTTGCAGACATGGTGAGCATTACGCTGCTAGATGCTGAATAACGCAAAGCGTGTGCTGCTCTTCGTGCGTGGTTTAAATAGCCTCCAAAGTAGTCCCTGGTAAGTATTCCTCCCCAGCCCCACCCGAGTAAAAAATAGTCCCTAGGTAAAATAGTCCCTTCCAAGCCTCATTTGGCTTGGAGCTCTGCGGCATGGTCTGCATCAGGTAAGCTTGCAGCATGGTCTGCATCAGGTAAGTTCTACTCTATGAGCCTGGCGCCTATGGCGCCAGGACTGACTCTCCATATGAGCCTGGTGCCATAGGCACCAGGACCGCACCCAAACAGCCCCTAGCAGGCGTTTTTGGGCTTGCTCAAAATAACTTGATGCCTGCTTCCGGGGTTGCTGGACCTGGTCTGGTTCCCCGGGGGTAGGCATCATGTCAGCTATTCCTGGTTTGGCAATGGATATTACGTGCAGTAGGTTGCAGTGCAGTGTGTATTATTCCTTGTTCATTGCTGCCTATCCTTTCTTGTGTCTCGGTCAGGGTGGTGTTGGGTGGATTTCCTTTCCCTGAGGTTCTCTCTTGGACGAGACTGTCTCTTCGTTGAGGCGCTCCATTAAATTGATTGAAGGGTGTATTTCATTATTTTATTTATTGGTCATTTGCAATGAGCACTATACATCACTTGTGTTTCAAGGTGCATCAAGACAGGGGGAGGGAATGACGAAGGTACAAAATAAAAACAAAAATGTTCTTAAAAGGTCTTGAAACATTCGGAAAGTGTAAGTCCTAAAAGTAAGAGGGCAGGGGAAGGGGTGCAGGGAAAGTGCAGGAAGAGCGTCGGGAGGCGAGACAAACAAAACACTCTGACTAGGTCGTAAGACAATTTGGAATGTGCAAGTGCTGAGCACGAAAAGCAACGGAAAAAGGGGAGGAGGTGAGTTGGAGGGTGAAGAGTGAAGGAGGAGAGGAAGTGGAAACCGATCAGATACAGCAGTAAAAAGGTAGAACAAAAGTAGAAGGAGTGCATAGGATCAAACTGTCGCATAAATGCAACAATATCAGGGGCTGATCTAAGATGCAATCAGGTCAGAATTGTAAGGCAGCGGAACAGCACATGGTGCAGCAGGGAATAACTCAGAAGCGTGTCGGCAAGTTGGAGTAGCTGCAGTTAAGATATTTGGTGAGAGAAAACAAAAATGAAAATAATTTCAATGTAGAAAGGTCCAGATGAAGCTTCCATGAAGCTTTGTTCTAGTTGGTAGTGGTGGGTTGTTTGTTTGCGCGTGTAGTCTGTTTTGCAGTCTTTGGTTATGTAAGTGGTGTGGATGGTTATTGATTCAAGTTTGGCTCTGATTCTTGTTGGGGCCTTTTCAGTTGCTGTGTTCTGTGTTTTGCAATGTGAGGTTTGGCACCCTGTTGGGGTCTGGGTTTGGTTGGGTCCTTGCTTGTGGGTTGTTTGTCGGTTGTTTGTTTTCCGTTGAGGTAGGGCTGTAGGGAGAGAGGTAGTGCAAGATGTACTCTGTTTTTGTTCTTCTCTTGGTCAATATCCTTAGTCTGTTTAGTGGTGTATGCAGGGGTTTTGGGGTGTTGTGAGTTCTGGTAGGTGGTGTCCGCTCTGTGTGGGGGTGGGAGGTTTTCTCCTATTTCTGTTTTCCTTTCTTTGGTTTTCTTATATCGTGGTATGTTTGTGGTCTATGTCTATGTCTTCCACAGGGAAAGTCCCTGCTTCCCTCAAGGAAGCCTGGGTCTGCCCTCTCTAAAAAAAAAAAAACAACTCTTGACCCAACATCCCCTAACAACTACAGATCTATCACCACTGTCCCTTTCCTCCTCAAAATATTGGACAAAGCAGCCTACCTGCAGGTCCAGCACTTCATTGAAGAGAACAAACTCCTGGGACTCCGTCAATCTGGCTTCCGCCCCAGACACGGGACTGAAACCGCCTTACTTTACCTGAAAAACCAGATGGACGATGCCAGAGACATGGGCAAACCAACACTTCTCCTACTTCTTGACTTATCCGCAGCTTTCGATCTTGTAGATCACGACGTCCTATGCCACCACCTCTCCTCCACTACCAAGTTCTCCCCTGACACCACTGCATGGATCACTTCCTTCCTACAAGACAGAACCATGCAAGTATTCTCTGACCTAGCCTCCGCCTCACCCTCCTTCATACTCTGTGGTGTGCCCCAAGGCTCCTACCTCTCTCCCACCCTGTACAACATCTTCACACGGCCCCTCTTCCTCATCCTCGACGCTATGGGTATCTCGTACACTAACTATGCTGACGATACCCAGATCCTCCTTACCCTCACTGGCAACTACGACACTGACTCCTTGACCCTTAACAACCTCTACAACACCATTCAAGCCTGGATGGCAGACCATGGACTATGCCTCAATTCCGATAAGACCGAACTCTTCCTGATAGGTTCCACCGACACACTAAGAAATCTAGACTCCCAATTCAGTCACTTCACCATCGACACCATCAAAATACCGGTCTCAGACTCAGTCAAAACCCTTGGAGTCTATTTGGATTCCAACCTATCCATGGAGAGACAAGTCAATGCAATAGCCTACTCAGCTGCATATCAAGCTAAACTAATCAACGCAGTCAGGCCCTTTCTCTCCAAAGAGAACTGCACACATCACTGGCTCCAGGCTAGACTACTGCAACGTACTCTTTCTAGGAACCTCCAACAGAAATTTGGAAAGGCTACAAGTCATACAGAACAGTGCTCTCCGTGCAGCCCAAGGCATTGCTAAAAGAGAACACATCTCGGAGGCTAGAAAACTAGCCCACTGGCTCCCAATTAAGGAAAGAATCGTCTTCAAAGCTCTTACACTGACCCACAAGTGCATTCACCTCACTGCTCCCGTTTACCTCTCGGAAAGGATCCACCCTGTCTCCTCCACAAGGCCAACCAGATCACCCTATACCAACATGCTCTATGTGCCACTAGTAAAAAGAGCCAGAGCGAGTGGTTCCAGCTTCCCATATCTTGCACCCACACACTGGAATGCCCTACCTCCCACTATCCGAGGTGAGGCCTCCCTCATCGCCTTCCGTAAAGCTATGAAAACCATCCTCTTCACATAAGGTCCCTCGCATCAGCATGAATACTATACATTTGACCCACTGCATAAGCTGGAATGTAATGACCAATCGCAGAAGCTGTAAGTATTGTATTATGTCTGTAATACTTATAATGTACCAACAACTGCTACCATTCCTGTACCTCTGTAACTAAGCTCTCACAAGTAACAGTGCCTCAATGCCCGTGGGCTGCTTGCGCGCTATATAAATTTAAATAAATAAAATAAATAAATATGTTCTGGGCTTTGGGTTTTCAGGGGTTTTGGTGTGTTGTGATTTCCGTTCTGTGCGGGGGGGGAGGGTTGGTTCCTTCCTATTTCCGCTTTCCTTTTGTCATGACCCACATCCAGAAACCCCCCTGGCAAGCCCATGGGCCAGGAGGGGTCTTGGCTCGGGTCTCCAACAGACTTAGGCATACTTAATAAAGACTTGTGTTTAGGGAACTACTTTATTTCAAGTGCCAGCCAACATGGAGGCATCCACATAGCTTGGCTCCTTGGAACCAAGCTATGCGGTATAGTGTTTTGGGTGTGGTAGCCTAGGAACTACTTTACCTGGACTACTTTCTTGAAGCTATTTAAACCACACCCGACTTGGATAACACGCTTCGCGTTACTTTGCAATCCTGCAACGTGACACTCATCGTGTTCAGCTGTACCCGCGAACCTCGGAAGAACAGCATCGGTAATGAGACAAAAGGACATCGTTAACAGCAGCAGCTTACCTGTAATTTCATTGTTAGCTGCCAACAGCTCCTGCGAACAGCATCCTAGGATCAGCGCGTCTCCGTACCGGCGGATCTGCAAAAAAGGAAGAAACAAGACATTAGACACTTTTACAACATAACGAATTGTGCCGAAAAGCTTACCTCGCAAGTCGCCCCTCGACCAGCATCGCCTTGGGATTTCATATACCGGGTGAGCACCGCAATCTATGGGAAAGAAAAGACAACAGGTTAGCAAAGGCAAGGCATCATAGCGATGCGCATAGCGCCTACTTACCGCATCAAAGCGCTCTTAATACGCCATCATTTACCGGCGAGACCCAATTCAGCCAATGCATCACATTGGACTCCTGCGCACCTAAGGAAGAGAAAAAGACACATTTAAACCAAGAAAGGCATGCAAGAATAACAACAATATACAACAGCAATAAAACCTACCTGAAAGACTCAAAACGGGCCGGCATCAGTGAAGTAACTAGATCGCATTCGCCCACAAAGGACAACGCGCCCCTGCCAAGAAGGCAGGTGTAACGCTCACCTGGTTCCCACGGAGGCGCGGCGTCGAAGGCGCAGAACTCTGAAGATGGACAGGAAGGGCCCCTCTATTCTGGCTTCCCTGGCTCGTTGGATACCCTCCTGTGCGTGAAAAGGGAGTATTACCAACTGTGGAACACTGCTCAAGCCTCCCACTCCCTTCCAACCCTCCACGATACCTCCTCCACAATTCCCCGTGAAGCCTCACCTTAGGGTTTGGAAGGATGAGCTCTCCATTCTGCTTGTGATGCAGGGGCGCGTTGAAACCCAGTTACTTCACTGGATTGAGGATTGATGGGAGTTCAGGTAAGCTTGACTGTTCAGGTAAGGCGCTGTAAAAGTTCTGTTCAAAAGTTCAAGCTTAATAATAATGTTCGTTGTCTAATTGCAGCAAGCGCTAATGCTTATGTCTTTTTCCCCTTAGGGGCCGGGGTTCGGAGTGCCGGAGATATGGCGCCGACCCGAAGTGAAACAGTTCTGGATGAGCGCTCAGGTAATGTCTTTGCATTCGCTCATTCAATGTCTTTGTCTTTTTTCCCCATAGGGGCCGGGGTCCGGAGATGCCAGGAAGCGGCAGGACCCGAAATGCAGTGGGAATAATCCAACAGGTAAGACTTAAAAGGAAACTGAGCTTTCCTTATTCCTTTTCTCCCTCTCACCTTTGTTCTTGTCTTTTTTCCTCTAGGCGCCGGGGCGTAGCTGAATCCGGAAGATCGCTGCTGAAGATGGAAGCGCCTTGCAAAGGTGAGTAAAATGCAGCGCTGCAGTGATCAAAACAAAATGCCTTTAAAATGATGTCTTCCTTTTCAGGGCCGTTGGAGAAATGACTTCGGGATGCAGATTTAGCAGGTAAGGGCTTTTCTTCTCCTATTCTCTTCCTTTCTCCCCTTGCAGGTGTTCCAGGGTGCTGGCAGGCGTGGCTGAAGTCAGGATGCAGGAGCTGACACGGTGAGCGTCCAGCTGCTAGGTGCAGAACAACGAGAAGCACGTGTGGCTGTTCGGGTGGGGTTTAAATAGCCTTGGAAGAAGTTCCTGGTATGTATCCTTCCACCAATCAGGTATGTATCCTTCCCCGACCACACCCGGGTGGTGAAGTAGTCCTACAGGTAAAGTAGTCCCATTCAGGCCTCAAGAGGGCCTGGATGAAGCAGCAAGGTCTGCATCAGGTAAGTGTGCACCCAAGCACTTAAACACATCCTCTTCTATGAGCCTGGCGCCTAAGGCGCCAGGACTGGGGTCCGCTATGAGCCTGGCGCCTAAGGCGCCAGGACTGAGTCCAAAGGGCCCCGACTTGGGCCCGCTGAGACTTCCCTGGGGAAAATGATGTCTGCCTCTGGGGTTGCTGGGCCCGGCCTGGCTCCTTGGAGGTAGGCATCATGACAGCAGGATGGAGAGAACACCTGAATTAACAACAAGGTGAGGAGAGGTCCAGAGGGGCTGCGGGCATACGGGGTGGTGGGGGGTTGCTTACCCCAATTGCCCAGTCTTGAACATTGCCCACCTGTATTCCAGGCAGACCTTCCACGCTGGTCACACCTGGGAATCGCAGAGAAGGATACAAGAGTCCCTACGGCTGGGTGGCGTCCCCATGGATACCAGGTGAGCGTAACAGAACGCGAAGCCTGCCAAACCAATCCACCTGGGCGCCATGGAGACTTCAGAATTAGACCAATTGGCCCAATTGTTAGGAGAACTTCGTGCTGAGGTTCATTCTGCCCGACAAGATACTAACGCTCTCCGGAGAGACTTACTAGTGACTAAAGAGCGCACTGAAGAAACTAGCAGGCAATACTTGCAATCACAAGCAGGACAGACGCCTCTACCTGGAAAGAACCCAACGATGCAAAATCCTACCATGCCATCCACTACCTCTACTCCGGTACAAATCATGTTACCGGGAATGGTTCCTTTGGCTCCACCGGAGAGATTATCATGGAAATACGCAGCTTTTATGAATCAGTGTTGCCTTCACTTTCTTTGCAGACCTGGAGCATTCCCAAATGACCAATCTCGGGTAGCCTTTGTTTTATCATACCTGAGTGGCAGCATGACGATCCTTTATTACATGACTTTGGGGGATTTCAGAGGGAAATGGAAAAACATTTTGCTCGCCATACCCGAGAACAAGCAGTGGACAATGAACTCCTTTCCCTCCGACAGGGGAATCAAGACTTGTTAACGTACATTGCTACAGATTGGTTGCTGAAGCTAGGTGGCCTGAAAACAAAAGAACCACATTGTTTCATCGGGGCTTACGAGGCGAATTAAGACGTTCTAGCTCAAGTGGTTGATCCTCCTAGAGACTGTTCTGAATTCATAGATTTGGTCGTACAACTAGACCACCGGTTGCAAGACCGAAAAGCAGACCCTTCCAAAATGAACCCTCGGGCTGTGTACGTTCGACCTAGAGACAACGTAACTCGAGTGCAAGAAAATACTGTGGAGCCCATGCAAATTGGAGGGGTTCAACCTCCACTAACAAAACAAGAGCGAGATAAAAGGAGACAACAACAACTATATCTGTATTGTGGAAAACCAGGGCATTTCCTGAAGGACTTCCCAGTGAAACCTCCAAGGAAAATCGTCGGGGCCACGGAAAAAGATGAAGAGAAGGAATCTAAGTCGAAAAACTACCCAGCTCGGCAAACGAGGTCAGTTTGTCGAGTGAGAGAAAAGAGCCACCGACCTCACACTTTGCAATACCGGTGATCTTAATAACCAACGGTCGTCAAGAATGCATGCCGTTGAAGCATACCTCGACAGCGGAGCTGTTGGGAATTATATAGATCAAGACCTGGCTACAGAGATGGGGCTTCCTCTATGTTCCAAGCCGACTACAAACAAGGTGACTACGGTGGATGGGACAGAAATCGCTTCCGGACCCGTATCCCAGGACACAGCCGAGATAACCTTGCTGTGCCAGGACGGACATCGGGAACTTATTCCGTTAGATCTCTTCAAGGCACCTAAATTCCGGCTTATACTAGGAATGTCATGGTTAGTCGCTCACAACCCTTTGATTGACCGGCGGGCAAAGAAATCAACCTTCCCCAGTGACTGCTCCCCAGCCTGTTATTATCAAGAACAGAAACCTGCTTTCAGTATCTCTATGACTCCCGGAGCGGCAGCATCAACCCTGGGCATAACTAATACCTTGTCTGAGGAATACCATGATTTCCAGGATGTATTCCAGAAGGACCAAGCAAACACGCTGCCGCCGCACAGGCCCTATGACTGTCAGATCGACCTTGTTCCAGGTGCTCAAGTCCCTTGCGGTAGAATCTATGCTCTTACGGAACCTGAAAACCTTCATCTGAAGTATTATTTAGACCAGTACCTTGCAAACGGATTAATCCGTCCATCAAAGTCCCCTGCAGCCAATCCTTTGTTCTTTGTACCGAAAAAAGAAGGGGATTTAAGAACCTGTATTGACTACCGCGCATTAAACCAGATCACCGTGAAGAACCGTTACCCCTTGCCACTTATCCCTGAAATGCTGGACCATGTCAAAGATGCCCAGATTCATACCAAATTGGACCTTCGAGGAGCGTACCACCTGGTCCGGGTCAGAAGCGGAGATAAATGGAAAACTGCTTTCCGTACCAAATACGGTTTGTACGAATATCAAGTCATGCCCTTTGGGTTATGCAACGCTCTTGCAGCATTTCAATATTTCATGAATGACGTCTTGAGAGAGTTAATTGATGTCTGCGCCCTAGTGTACATAGATGATATCCTAGTGTACTCAACCTCAAAACAGGATCATATCAAGCACATCCGTTGAGTCCTCACCAAGCTCTGTGAACATCGTTTATATACAAAACTTGAAAAGTGTTTTTTTTCACGTCACTGAAGTTGAGTTTCTGGGTTTTATTCTTACTCCAGGAGGCATCAGAATGGACCTGCACAAAGTAGACGCCGTTTTGAAATGGCCATCACCAACGTCAGTAAAAGGGGTACAAAGCATGTTGGGCTTTGCGAACTTCTATTGCCGCTTCATACCAGACTTCTCTCAGGTCGTACACCCGATCACCGTATTGCTACGAAACAAACTACCTTCTGGGGGATAGACACACCATTACAGTTATCACGGACCACCGAAACCTGCAATGTCTTAAAACAGCTAAAGCCCAGTCTTCACGCCAATTGCGGTGGGCCCTTTTCTTCGCCGAATATGATTGTCATCACATTTCGCCCAGGGGTCAAGAATGGAAAAGCTGACGCACTCTCTCGTACATGCACTAATGACATAGCATATACGACCCCAGACCCAGTCCCCATCATACCGGAAGACAAACTCTTGGGCCTCACTACGGCCTTAACCCAAGTAGAACTGAGAAACGAGATTCAACGAACCATGAATCCAGATACTTTCCTTGCATGGCAAGTGCAGGGGGAACAATATTCCATCAAAGATCACTTACCCTTTTTTAAGGATCGTCTGTACGTACCCACCAAGGACTTACAACAACAAATCATTTCAGGTTATCACGATTCTCCGATCGAAGGGCACCCTGAAATCACCAAGACTCTAGCCATGGTAAAACAGAACTTCTGGTGGCCTGCCTGGCGTAAAGATGTCATCCAATATATTCAATCCTGCGGAGTCTGCGCACAAAATAAGTCGCAAAAACCATCCGGTCTTCTGCAACCTTTGGACATTCCTCCCACTGCATGGCACACTCTTTCCCTCGACTTCATCACTGACCTACCACCCAGTCAAGGGTTTAACACCATTCTTGTAGTCGTGGACTTATTCTCAAAGATGGCACACTTTATTCCGCTCAAAGGCCTATTTGTGTTTTCCTTTTGTCACGACCCACATCCAGAAACCCCCCTGGCAAGCCCATGGGCGGGGAAGGGTCTTTGCTCGGGTCTCCAACAAACTTGGGCATCCTTTTCCTAGGCCCTCTTTGGGCCAGTCCTGGCGCCTTTGGCGCCAGGCTCATACTTTGTGTTTAGGGAACTACTTTACTTCAAGTGCCAGCCAACATGGAGGCATCCACATAGCTTGGCTCCTTGAAACCAAGCTATGCGGTATAGTGTTTTGGGTGTGGTAGCCTAGGAACTACTTTACCTGGACTACTTTCTTGAAGCCATTCAAACCACACCCGACTTGGATAACACGCTTAGCGTTACTTTGCAATCCTGCAACGTGATGCTCATCGTGTTCAGCTGTACCCGCGAACCTCGGAAGAACAGCATCTGTAAAGAGACAAAAGGACATCGTTAACAGCAGCAGCCTACTTGTAACTTCATCGTTAGCTGCCCACAGCTCCTGCGAACAGCATCCTAGGATCAGCGCATCTCCTCGACCGGCGGATCTGCAAAAAAGGAAGAAACAAGACATTAGACACTTTTACAACATAACTAATTGTGCCGAAAACCAAGTCGCCCCTCGACCAGCATTGCCTCGGGATTTCATACACTGGGTGAGCACCACAATCTATGGGAAAGAAAAGACCTGGACTTTGGGTTTGCAGGGGGTTTGGTGTGTTGTGAGTTCTGGTAGATGATTTCCTTTCTGTGCATGGGCGGGAGGTTCCTTCCTATTTCTGTTTTCCTTTCTTTGGTTTTCTTATATTTTGGTACGTTTGTGGCCTACGTCTATTGTTCTGGGCTTTGGGTTTGAGGGGGTTCCAGGGGCAGGTGCCCTCCTGTATGCATTTCTTTACTTGTTAGTGGTGGGACATTGTCTGCTGTAGTGTACAGTAGAGTTGGATTGTGATAGATTATAGTATAATCCAGTGGCGGATGCCCTCCTGGGTCGGTTATTTCCTGGTCTCCAGGTAGATTGGTGTGTTTCGATGCTTTCCTGGTTTCTGTTTAAAAGGATGTGCCCCGACGTACAATGGTGTCTGCCTAGCTGTGGTTGTTGTGTTAGGCCTCTGTTTTGAGTTTGGGTTTGTGATCTGTGTGATTGTATCTCAGTCTTGGAGTCTCGTGGGGCTTGGGAGTCTCATGTCACTGGGATTTTAGTGGCTGTATGAGGTTCCCAGTGGCAATGGCCTCTCTGTATTTCCGTGTCTGGGTTTCTTTTGTTATGGCCCCTGATCCCCTTGTGTTGATTAGTGACTTAGTTGGTTTTATTCTCCCGACGGTTTGTATATTTTGTTGATTCACAGTGGCCTAGGTTTCTCTGTGGTGGGTGTATCTCAGTCTCAGAGTCTTTTGGAGCTTAGGCACCTGAGGTTCTTGGGGATTTTGTGGCTGTATGGGGTTTACAGTAGTGGTTGTATTTTCGTCTCGAGTATTTCTTTTGTTACGGCTCCTGATCCCCTTATATTGATGACTGACTTAGATTGGTTTTGTTCTGACGATGGTTTTGCTCTTCCTTTGTTGGGTCTTGTGTAATTGTCTGCTTTAAAGTGGTGAAGCCCTGTCTGTGGTGGTTGTATTTAGACTCAGTCTCGTGGAGCTTGGGTGTGTCCGGCTGCTGGGATTTTGTAGTTGTATTGGGTTCATAGTGGCGAAAGACTCCCTGTGGTTGCCTAATACGAGGCGGCTGCAGGATGTAACCAGCCTTAAGTCAGAACGGCGCTGTGGGAGGGAATCCAATGTGGTGTAACTCAGCACAACTAAAGGCAAATGAAACCATTTTCATCTGTCCGCTCCTTCGCCCCTGTCCTGCAGGGTTCCACAGTGGTCTGCTCTCTCGCCACTTCTTTTTAATTTCTATATTCAGCCTTTGGTTCTTGTTGTTCACTCTTTTGGGTTTCAGTGCTATTCTTATGCTGACTACCCCCACATTCTTATCAGTCTTGACCTTCTGCAGCAGCATACAGCTGCGCGCTGTCATGCTTGTCTGAAGGAAATCAATATCTGGATGAGTGATAATTGGCTGCTTCTTTATGGTAACAAAACGGAGGTCTTAGTCGTGGGCTCTACTGACTGCTCAACCCTCTGGACCATGGACCTTTGGCCCTCCTCCTTGGGCCCATTACCTAAACCTGCCATGGTCGTTAAAATTCTGGGGATTCACCTTTCATCCACATTGTGTTTTGAGTCACATATTAGTGCAGTGTGCCTGTCCGTGTATTTTAAACTTAAGGTACTGCGTAAAGTCCTTCCTTACCTGCCGGCTCACCTTCATGCGGTAGTGCTATCCTCCATGGTGGCTGGCAGTTTGGACTATTGCAATGCGCTTTACCTCACTCAACCTCTTCATCTACTTCACTGTCTTCAGGTCTTGCAAAATACTGTGGCAAGACTAGCCACCGCGGCTCACTTTCGTGCTCCTGCCTCCCCTATTTTGGCCTCTCTGCGTTGGTTGCTGGGAGCCAAGCAAGTTGATTTTAAAATCTCTGCCTGGTACACCAGCCTTTTTATGGTGGTGGCCCTGAGGACCTACGTGAAAAGGTTTTATCTTTATGTCCCCCCTCTAGCCTCTCCGTTCAGCTTCTCTGCTTCTGATCCAGGTCCCCTGTGTCCATCGTTCAAGATCTGGAGGCCGGGCCTTCTCATTGGCGGCAGCTAGGCTCTGGATTTCCCTCCCGCTGCCCTTGCATTGGTTACAAGATAATCTTACTTTCTGCCGAGCTGAAGACTTTCCTGTTCTGTTTGTCATTTTCAGATAGGGTTTTATCTAGGATACCTTAGGCTTCCTTTCCAGTCCTTTCTTGCCAGTAGCGCCATGATGCCCTTGCTGGTGAAGCGGCACTTTAGAAATGGGCAAATAAATAAACCAAGCCTGATTTAGGGGTTGTTGTGGATGAAAAAAATACTTTTGTGGAACATAGTATTATCTAGATTCAGAGTGAAACTTTACCGCTGTGAGGAAGTCCCTTACCTTTGTGTCGTTGCAGATGGCCACAGCTATACTTTATGGAAATGGGACACGTAACGGGCTTCAGGACAGTGGAGAACCCCAGAGGGCACACGGATTTAACACAAAGTCCACCTTTACAAGGCAGCACGATTTAAAGCAGTGACAATCACAATGTCTATCTTCAGAGCGTAGCAATCTTGCTGGGCCTAGAGACCCCAACTACTTTTCACGGATGACCCCTAACAAGTCCAAAACATGTCTGTGGATGTCTGTGGTCTCGTGCTGAAGGGATGTGACCTAGCAGTTCGGGTTGAACTGCCCGTTTTGCGGTGGGACCAAGCCTGATTTGCATATGGTCTTTCCCCTTCTGTAATGGCTTAGCATGCGGAGAACAACGGTCTGGAGGGTTGCCCAGAGCTCTGCCTATTCTTATGATTTGTTCAAAACCTTCCAGCCATCAACTTTTGGTTTTGCGTAGCAAGTTTTGAGGCAGATATCAAACTTCTGAGGGTACCTGGATTCAACGCAATGTCAATTGCACAATACAGCAATATTTAACGCAGTGGCAGTCACAATGTCTAGCTTACGAGCACAACAAGATTTAAAGCAAGAATCACAATGTCTATCTTAGGGTACAGCAAGATATAAAACAGATATTACATTTTAGAGGGCATCTGGGTTCCATGCAATGTCTGAGTAGCTTGCAGCAAGATTTAAAGCAGTGGCAGTCACAATGTCTAATTTCGGAGCACAGTCGGATTTAGAACAGATATCTGACTTGAGTAGGCACCTGGGTTCAGCACAATTTCCAACTGCAGAGCGCAGCAGGATTTAAAGCACATGTGAAATCGCAGTGCGCACCTGTGTTCAACACAATGGGCCTCATTCCGAGTAGGGTGGTAAGGGATACCCGGCATCGGTAAGGAGACCGGTGCCGGTAATCCCTTACCGCCTTACTATGAGGTCCCTTAGCGGGTCCCTTCCTTAATGCCTGGTCTGACCATGTGTTAAGGACGGGACCCGTTAAGGGACCTGGGCGCAAACAACAGGCTTGTCATACGCCGACACGTTATTTGCGCCCTCCCCATTCCCATTGAGCCCTATTGGGGCTCAAATGGGAATGGGGAATGGTTTGGTACATGGGGACTTACCGGTCCCTCCAAGGTCGGAATGGACCGGTAAATCCCCATTGTACCAAACCAGAGTCGTTACTGGTATGGGAGGCAATCATGGCGTAAATAGCGCTATGACTACCACCATACTCGGAATGAGGCCCAATGTCTGACTTCAGATGGCAGCAAGATTTAAAGCAGTGCAATCACAATGACTTATTACAGAGCACAGCAAGAGTTAAACCAGAATTAATCTAGCATGTGGGCTTACACTCCACTGCGCTGAACACTTCAACAGTCAATTGTTCAACCGTATCAATTTACTACAATTTAAAAAGTGGCACACCTCGGCTGCACAGGAACAAGAAAATGGCTTCAAGTCCAAAGAAGCCTCACAAATACAAAAATTAACACTATCAGGCCTATGCGCCATGTACCTGTTAATATTTATATTAAGCCAACAGTTATTACACTCCATAAATTAAGAAATGGAAAACAACAATTCTAAGTTGTACATGTGGATATTTTTTTATATCTGTTTATCCTGAAAACATCACCGACACATGTTTCAACCTCTTAATCAAGGGTCTTCATCAGGGCTTTAAACATCACAAATGTATTATAGAAAATCATAAAGTAATTAAAAATATTCATATACAGACCAGTAAACAAGCCAGTGATGTATCACAACGTAGGGGAGCGATGAGAAAATAATAAATGAAAAATAAGAAAAACATACCCACTGTTACTCTCCAATTAGATAATGCAAATCCTTTTCATGTCACCCATTGACTCTTTTTACATTGTTGCAAAACCAATCCAGTGTCCACCACGAGCACTCGGTGTGTCATCACCGCCAGCACTCGGTGTGTCATCACCGCTAGCACTCAGTGTCATCACCGCTAGCACTCGGTGTGTCATCACCGCCAGCACTCGGTGTGTCATCACCGCTAGCACTCAGTGTCATCACCGCTAGCACTCGTGTGTCATCACCGCTAGCACTCAGTGTGTCATCACCGCCAGCACTCAGTGTGTCATTACCGCTAGCACTCAGTGTGTCATCACCGCTAGCACTCAGTGTGTCATCACCGCTAGCACTCAGTGTGTCATCACCGCCAGCACTCAGTGTGTCATTTGTAAAACCTTTAATGCTCTAACATGGTTCATTGCATGCACCCAACAGGGCCCTAATTAGTGCTCAATTAATACTAATGAGATTTAATGTTAAACAATAATTACTGTTAGACCCTCTTCACTATAAAGAATCCATTTGGTTGTTAAGATGTTTGTTTAGAATCACTTCGTAGGTGCAGCTTCTAGCTCTGTCATGAATAAGAACATTCTTACCCTCTTTACATCAATAACCTGAATAGATTAGTACACTTAATAGTTATTACCTACTTATTTACAATATTAATCACGGTTGAGAGCATTCCATTATCCTTCACATTAGGTCCCAATTCTTAATACCTAATCAAAAACATTCATGAGTCCAGGGCACAACCCTCATAACCCTTCTCATTCACAGGTTGCGTGTTCTAGTGTGGCACTGTTTCATGCCCAGTGGCTCTGTGCTTATTCTCAAACCAATTTTCGCAAAGTCCCAATTTGTTTCATAATATGCTCCATCCTCAAAACTCCTGAAATTCAAATCCTTTGGTCACTCAATTTGTTAAATTACCATACAGAACTCTAACACATTAAGTTCTTATTCACAAAGGAAATTTCTGAAACCGTCGCCAAGCACAAATGCATTTCAGCCTCCAAACAGACAAACAAAATGACTGACGAGGTTCTAAAACTTCTTCAAGAAGCATTGCTATCCCTCAATCCTCACCTTTTAAGGGCTTCATATAACCTCAGATTCACTCTATCCTTCAAACTGCGGCGATCTGCATGGCGTGAGTGCGCCATTTTGTTTTTGCCTCATATTTATAGTCAGCTATGTGACACGTCAACACCACCTCTAATTTGCATATATGTCACAACCCTCGCCCAAAACCCCCTCTGGCAAACCCATTGGCCAGGTGGAGTCAGGACTCAGGCCTCTAGAGCCTGGCAGCCTCTTCAAAAACCCTCATGGGGCCAGTCCTGGCGCCTATGGCGCCAGGCTCATACACCATGAAAAACAATGTGCTTGGGAACTACTTTATTGTATTGTCAGCCAACATGGAGGCATCCACATAGCTTGGTTCATAAGAACCAAGCTATGCGGTCTAGTGGTTTGGGTGTGGTAGACTAGGGACTACTTTACCTTGAATATTTTGTTGGGGCTATTTAAACCATACCCGAGCAAGACAACACGCTTCGCGTTACTATGCAGCTTGCAACATGACGCTCACTGTGTCCAGCTGCTCCCCCCCCGAACCTCGGAGAAGCAGAACCTGCAAGGAGACAAAAGGAACATTATTAGCAGCAGCATCTTACCTGCAGTCTTCATCTTTAGCCACTCGCAGCTCCTGAGAACAGCTTCATCGAATCTGCACGCCTCCCGGACAGAACAACCTGAAAGAGGAAGATAGAGGCAACATTAAAGAAAGCAGTAGAGACATTTACAAATTACGAATTGCTCAAAAGGCTTACCTGGCTGGTCGCCTCTCGGCTGGCACCACTCCGGACATTCCACTCGTGCTGAAGAACACCACGACCTACAAGGAAGGAAAACACAGGGTAGCAAAGTCAAGACTTTGCAGCGCTGCGCATACCGCTTACTTACCACATCATAGCGCTCTTAATGCACCATCATTTACCAGCGGGGCTCAACCAAGCCAGTTCGCCGTGCTGAAGCTCCACATATCTAAGGGAGAAAAGGAGACATTTTAAAACAAAGAAAGGCATGCAGGATAGCAACAATACTAAAGAACAGCAATAAGACCTACCTGAACAATATCAAACGGGCCGGTGTCAGTGAATTAACTAGACCGCACACGCCCACGAAAGACAACGCGCCCCTGCAAGAAGGCAGGACGAAGAGCACGCCTAACTCTACCACAAGGTGAGGAGAGGGCCCCAGAGGGGCTGAAATCAAAACGGGGTGGAGGGAGGCTAGGCTACTTACCCCGGTCGGTCAGTCTTGAACACAGTCCTCCTTGTATGTTCAGGCACAACCTTCCCCGCAGACCACTTCAGGGCAAAGCTGAGAAGCATACCAGCGAGTAACCCGGCTGGGTGGCGTCCCTGTGGATACCAGGTGAGCGTAACAATATGTCAACACAACCACATTTACAAACAGCCACATTCTTCATAAAGCTCATTTTAGCAGCCTTTATTCCATCTAATGAGTCAACTATATTGGATTAATAAAGTAGGCAAGCAGCGATCCGCCAGGTGCCATAGTGCTGTTTTTCACAAGCATTACCAACGCAAAAAACGCCCGGAAAAAGCTGTTTCTCTTTATCTCTTAAATGTGTTTGTCACACTGCAAACCACATATAGATTCTCATCCCATTGGGTGTTGTGATGGCTATTGACAAAATGCCACATCTAAAAGTCACTAAGGACTCATGTTTTGCCTGTTACACAGCCCGATGGAACTGGCGTCTACTTCGACACCTCAAATTGCTGATTTCGTCTTGTTGGTGGACACTGGAATTTGTCAGAAACTCTATTGTAGATCATTCCACAGCCAAAACGTGAATACTAAAGAATTTTCTTGGATTCAGAAATTATAGCCAGCTCATTTCTTTGTACAAAAACACAGGGTCTGCAAATTCAAACATGTAAAGAGACACCTCCATTTCATGAGATTTGAAGCCCCTTAGTACCTTTCTATATTTACAAATCATTTTTGCTTCCAACCTGCGAAGCTCTTTCTGTCTGTCACCACCCCTGGGGTTTTTCTGTAAGGGTTTGAGTCCTATAAACCTAATTCCTGCCTTGTCATCCATTTGATGGCATTCCTGCCAGTGTTGCACGAATGGTAATCTTGCATCTTCCTTATGCAGGGTATTCACATGCTCTCTACTTCCCATGCAGAGCTCACGTATTGTGCTCCCTATATATATCAGGCTGCACACACAGACGATGGCATAAACCACACATTTGCTTCCGCAATTGATACATTGTGATATTCAATTCCTTATTGATATTGATTT
The DNA here is from genome assembly GCF_040938575.1 of Ambystoma mexicanum. Taxonomy (NCBI): domain Eukaryota; kingdom Metazoa; phylum Chordata; class Amphibia; order Caudata; family Ambystomatidae; genus Ambystoma; species Ambystoma mexicanum. The sequence continues at coordinate 35,061,983 of NC_090921.1, forward strand.
TCATACTTTTACATTCAAGTGTGTATTGGCACATGCTACAGTTCCCACACTTGAAAAAGCCAAACAGATTATGATGTAGCCATGTCCTTGTTTGTTGTAATGGTTGCAAAAAAGATGGGCTTAGTGCATTGTTCAGAGTTGGTGCTCGAGTATATGCTATGGTCGGTATGTCTTCTATATAGTTAACTAAATCAGGATCTAATGTTAATATTTCCCAATGCTTGTGCAATATCCTATATAGTTTGTTACTCTTTGCTGAAAAATTGGGTCACCATCCTTACTTTTGTCAGGTATCCATCTTTGTTCTTTCCTATGGTTTAAGTAAATTGATTTGGTTAATCAATACACTTTTTGCTCTTGCTTTCTTAAGAACATCCGCCATTTAACCCCTCTGTTTGTATCTAATGTCGAGGATCATGAATTCTGTCTCAAATTCTGCATTTTCTGTACAGTTTCTCCTAGCTCTTCCCTATGACAATATTTGCACTTTTGTTGGCTTGCTTAAATGAAGATGCTGAGATTGTAATTAAGCAAGTTGATAAATGTGGAAATAATGTATTCCTGTTTAATGAGAATATGTTTAGACAAATTAAGGGGGTGGTGAGGGTGGCAAATTATGCTCTGTCGCTAGCTAAAGTCTTTATGGGTGTGTTTGAAAATGAGTATGTGTATTCCGATAATGTTTACAGATCAGGAATCAAATTGTGGACCAGATTCATTGACAATGTATTACCCCAAAATGCTATAATTTTTTGGGGTTACTTTGGAGGTTGTGGAATGATTTATAATAGAGTTACTGACGAATTCCAGTTTCCACCAACAAGACTAAATCAGAAAGTAGTTGCCAGTTCCATCAGGCTATGTAAAAGACAAAACTTGGGCCCTCGGTGAGGTTTAGCAGTGGCATTTTGTCAATAGCCATCACACTGTCCAATAGGACGAGAATCTATAAGGTTTGCAATATGACAAACACATTGTCACGGTATGAAACGCTTGTTTAAGAGCACGCTATCAATAAAATATCATTTTATTTATGAGAGATCATGAGAAACAGCTTTTTCGGAGGTTTGTTGCGTAAGTAATGTTTGTGAAAAAAGGCGCTACGGCGCCTCGCGTATCCGCGTTTGCCTACTTTATTAATCCAATATGTTGACTCATTAGATGGAATAAAGGCTGCTAAAATGAGCGATGCAGCTATATGAAGAATGCAGCTGTCTGTAATTGCGGTTGTGTCGATCTATGCAAATTAGAGGCTTGTTGACGTCTTGATGTGTCGCATAGCCAACTATAAATATGAGGCAAAAACAAAATGGCGCTCTCACGCTGTGCGGATCGCTGCAGTTTGAAGGATAGAGTGAATCTGAGGCTATTAGAAGTCCTTAAAGGTAAGGATTGAGGGATAGCGATGCTTCTTGAGGAAGTTTTAGAACCTCGTCAGTCATTTTGTTTGTCTGTTTGGAGGCTGAAATGCATTCGTGCTTGGCGAGGGTTTCAGGAATTTCCTTTGTGAATAAGAACTTAATGTGTTAGAGTTCTGTATGGTAATTTAACAAATTGAGTGACCAAAGGATTTGAATTTCAGGAGTTTTGAGGATGGAGCATATTATGAAACAAATTGGGACTTTGTGAAAATTGGTTTGAGAATAAGCACAGAGCCACTGGGCATGAAACAGTGCCACACTAGAACACGCAACCTGTGAATGAGAAGGGTTAGGAGGATTGTGCCCTGGACTCATGTATGTTTTTGATTAGGTATTAAGAATTGGGACCGAATGTGAAGGATAATGGAATGCTCTCAACCGTGATTAATCTTGTAAATAAGTAGGTAATAACTATTAAGTGTACTAATCTATTCAGGTTATTGCTGTAAAAAGGGTAAGAATGTTCTTATTCATGACAGAGCTAGAAGCTGCAACTACGAAGTGATTCTAAACAAACATCTTAACAACCAAATGGATTCTTTATAGCAAAGAGGGTCTAACAGTAATTATTGTTTAACATCAAATCTCATTAGTATTAATTGCGCACTAATTTGGGCTCTGTTAGGTGCATGGAATAAATCATGTTAGAGCATTAAAGGTTTTACAAATGACAAACTGAGTGCTGGTGGTGGACACTGAATTGGTTTGGCAACAAAGTAAAACGAGTCAATGGGTGACATAAATAGGATTTCCATTTGCAAGGCTGACTAATTGGAGATGAACATTCAGAATGTTTTTCTTTTTCTTCATTTATTATTTTCTTATCGCTCCCCTACGTCGTGATACATCGCTGGCCTGTTTTCTGGTCTGTATATGAATATTTTGAATTACCTTATGATTTTCTATTTTACATTTGTAATTACATTGTGATGTTTAAAGCCCTAATGAAGACCCTTGATTAAGAGGTTGAAACACGTGTTGGCGATGTTTTCAGGATAAACGTATATTAAAGAATATCCATATGTACATCTTAGAATTGTTGTTTTCCGATTCTTAATTTATTTGAGTGTAATAATTGTTCGCTTAGTATAGATTAATAGGTACATGGCGCATAGGCCTGATGGTGTTAATTTTAAGATTTAGAACAGAAATCAAACTTCAGAGGTCACCTGGGTTCCACACAATGTCTGACTTTAGATGGCAACAAGATTTAAAGCAGTGGCAATCAGTGTCTAATTTCAGAGCTCAGCAAGATTTAAAACAGATTTCAATCTTCAGAGGTCACCTGGGTTCAGCACAATGTCTGACTTCAGAGTACAGCAAGACTTAGGTCAACAAACATCCAACATTGTTGGGATAAATAGTTTTAAGTCAGTTATGCAACTCCATGGACTGTGTAACTTGGGCATAGGTATGACCCTGTTGGGGGGAGGGGCAAGGACCCCTCTCCCCTTAAACTGGTGTAGCGGTTTAACATGGCAATATTACCCCATTGTTTTGGGAAAGTTCAACTACGACTTGCTGATCTCTTGCCCAACATACATGCTATTAAGCATATTTTCTGGAACACAATGTGAATAATCATTCAAAAATGTTATTCATTACTTTATTTTTTTTAGTAATGTTCTATTTCCCCTCATTTATATTTAGTTCATTTATTGATTTATACCACGCCGAGAGCCCGCGGGCATCGGGCGCGATCATAGACACAGTCAATATAAACATGTAATCCACGGGACAGGGGAAGCCCTACCTAAAAACACCTGACTAGACTAAGAAGTCCTCCCTTCACTTAAAGAGATAAGTTCTCCAATTTTTCCTGAAAGTTGTGTAGTTGGACTCTAGTCTGAGCCGTAGAGGGAGGTTGTTCCATTTTTGTGCTGCTAATACTGGAAACACTCTCCCCAAACCATTGGAGCGCTTATGGGCTAAGACTGACATCTGACCCAGGTCCTCCGATCTTAAAGAGCGCCTGGGTACTTGTTGAGGATCCTTTCCTTCAAGTACGTTGGCGCTTTCCTGTGAAGGCATCTGTGGAGAGAGTCCTAGTTTTGAACTGAATCCTGGCTTCGACGGTCAGTCAGTGTAGCGCTGTCCTACTGGCGGTAATGTGGTCACTTTTTGTTTTCCTTTTTATTATTCTGACTGCATTATTTTCGATAACTTGGCATTTTGCTCTGCAGCACTTGTTTGCGCCCAGCAGTAAAGCATTACCGTAATCAAGTCGGGATAGAATAGTTGCCCTGGCAATGATTGCAGCCTTCTTTTCGCTTGGATAAGGTTGGATGGCTCTAAGGAGAAGTACATGGTATCAGCAGTTCTTATTTAGATACTGGCCCTGTGCATCTGCACCCATTGAAGCCCAAGGGTTTTCACTTTCCCTCAGACCCGAATGGGGGTGTCTTTGATGACCAATGGGTCATACTCTGGTCCCAGTTTAGCTCGAGCCTGATGGGATTTGAAAATCATCATCTCAGTTTTATTGCCATTGAGGCCCATCCAGTTCTTTTCCATCAATGTGTCAATGATGTCATATAGTGTCGCCACTCACTTTGGTGCTGTCTTTAGGGTAGTTGCCACTCAGTTCCATCACCAACTGGGTGTCATCTGCGTAGTTCGTAAAAAAGTCTCTGATGTTATTGAGCACTTACGCAGAGACACCTGAGGTAGAGGTTGAACAAGAGAGGAGGAAAACTTGCGCCCTGCGGGATGCCACATAGTATGGGTGCCTTTTTAGAGATTTCTCCCGAGTGAATTTCGGATTTACTGTCTGCTAGAAACGAGGCCAGCCTTCTGGGGGCCTCTTTGGAGCATTTAGCCACCTTCTTCAGCACCCATTGGAGTTGAAAGGCTGCACTAAGATCCAGGAGTACGAGTAAACCCGTCTTTCTAAAATGTGCTGTTTCCATGCTGTATGCTGCCCGGAAACCTGACTGTTGACTCTGCAGTATGTCGTTTGCCTCAACATGATGTTGCAGTTGTGCAGTGGCCTCCTTCTCCGTCACTTTCAGTAAGATGTTGCAGTTTATCGGTCGCATATTTCCCGGGTCCATTTGATCCAGGCCAGGTTTTTTTCACCAGTGGCGTGATAGTGATGGTTTTTATGCTTTTAGGTATTGTGAGCATAGGTGCAAAAATATCTTTATTTTCCAGTATCATTTTTGGGGTATTGACAATTTCTTCACATGACGTGGGCTTTATGGAGGACAATACTTTTACCATGTCTTCTGAAGTGATGGGGTGGACATTGAAACTTCCTTGCTCGTTCTGTGATTGTTCCGGGGCTAGCAGTTCTAGCTGGGTATTAGATACCATTTGTGCTGCTGTCATTTTCTCCCTTGCTTTCTTGATTTTGTTAGCAAAAGCCTCTTGAACCTTTTCACAGTCCTCCTGGGAAGGGGTACAAGGTGGGGATAGGATCTTTGGTTTTTCAACAGATTTTAGTATATCAAAAAGCTTGCTGGTTGAGTTGGCGGCTAACCTAATCTGGTCATTAAAGTAATCTTTCTTTGCTTCAGAAATGCCCTTCTTATAGAGTTTCTCTGTCCTCTTCCAACTCTCCCTATTGGCCGGCGAGGGTTGTTTCAACCATCTGCCCTCTTTTCCTCTTTTCTCTCTTTAGCTCAGAATTGAACAATTATTAGCTCTGACGAGTTTGGCCTTAATGGGTGCCAGTTGCTCCACTAACTCGTGTGCGCCTTGAAGATATTTCCGGATCATATCCTCGCATGTGTCACTTTCTTTCTACTCCCCCAGGACCGTATTTATCCACTGTTCTTATTGTGCTGTTCCTAAATCTTGTAATTTCTGTTACATATTTTCTTTTGCTTGTTGTTACTTTTCATTTGGGGTTGTTTATGTTTACTAAGGTCACTTTAGAATGATCCAACCAGATGCACAGAGGCGCCTCTTTTGGTGTCCAGGTTGTGGGTAATAACCCAGTCGGATTCCCTTTGGCCGTGGTAGGTTCCTTGTTGATTACCTTAAAGTCAATATTATTAAGGGCATTCTCAAAATGGAGAGCTTCTTTGTCCTTGGGGTTGCCTCTCCATCTATTAAAGTCTCCCAATGACAAGGTAGCAGTATTTGCACTTTTAAGGTTGTTGAGTTGTTGTATGATTTCTTCTGTGAAATACGACGTTAGTGCTGGTGGTCTGTATGACACAATTATGTTAATGCAACTGTTCTTTGTGAGGGGGTGCTTAAGGTGTAATACATTGCAGCCAAAACATGGGGTTGTGGCAGGGAACATGTGGATTAAGTCCATAACTATAACAGTACCCCTCCACCTCCCAAACCCAGACTCATATTTTTGTGAAAGATGGTATATCCCTCTGGGACTACAATGGCGCATGTCGGGCCAATGGGGTCTTGGAGCCATGTTTCAGTCAGAAATAATATGTCTAGATCCTCTTCCAAGATGAAGCCATGTATGCACTGTGCATCTTTGTTTAGCAATATTGATTAAACAAGCTTTTAAGACTTTAAGTTCTTCCGCCTTTGCTTGTATTTTTTCATTCCGTGATGGTATTCATCTCGTTCCTATTTTGGAATTTTCTCCGATATTGAATGATATTAACCTGGACTGGCTTATCCGCATGCTGTGCTTCCAATGCCTGTAGCCTTTTTTCCACTATAGCGTTGATTCTTATAGTAATGTTTTGTTCCCCCCTCCTTATTGTTTGAGTTGATTCTTCCAAGATAGCGCTCGCATCGGGCCATCACTCTCAACGGTTCGCACTGACTTGTGGTTCTTTTGTTTGGTAACAGCATGAATATGTGCTGGTTGCAGACACAGCCCTTTAGTGTTCCAACTTGCTGCACTTTGGAGAAAATCTTTTCTCTTGTTGATTTTGCAACTAGTTGACGGTTCCTTTGACCACATGTAATGAAATAAACTCCTTTTTTTTTTTCTTTATAGGTACTGTGACAAATCGACAAATTGATGGAATGTATCCATTCTCCCCAAGGGGGCGACCCCCGAGTGAGGCTAGGGAGGTGAGCCCACTCCCCAACACCATCCCTAGGGGTCGAGGCAAGTGGGACCTCACTGATGGAGACTCCCCCCTTAGAGGACAAGGACTCCCGTTCCTGTGAGGAACTCCCTAAAGCTGTCAACACTGTGACATACATGGAATGCTCTAAAATACCAGAGACTTTTAAACAACACGACTGGGAAAAAATACTTAATAGATGTCATTCTCACATAAAAAAAAACATGTCCCTTTAAATCGAAGTATCCAATTCACTGGGACGAGTACGTTGAATAGAGTGTACTTGACGGCCAACGGGGGGAGAGAGGAATGCAGACGCGGGCAAGTGAAGGCACGTACTGCGGAACACCTGGAGAATGCAGAGTAGGAATGCACCAGGATGCCTGCGAGTTTCAGATTTACACTCCACTGAACAGGGAGACTCCAGAGCCACAGCGAATCCCCAGCGTGAGAAGCAGAAAGGGCAGGAGCCCAGAGGAAGGTGATGGTGAGACCACGAAGGATCCATGGAGCGTAGCCGGTCCACAAATCATTGCTGACCCCACCGCAAACATGCAGCAGCAGGGTTTCCGGTCACTCAGCGGTACATTGAGATGCTGCAGGAAGAAGAGAAAACCAGAGGAGGAAAACGCTGATGAAAATAAACTGACCATGCCAGAGATCAAGAGAAAAACCTCCCTGAGGAGCGTGGCTGCCGAAGAGGTTCTCCTTCACAGTTGAAGGTAGCAGCAAGAACGGGAATAACGGAGCCCAAAAGGAATCATCATACCGTGCAAGCAACGCATTCCAGAGGAAGTTATGTCGCACAGTTAAATTTGAAACTGATGACCTTAAAGTGTTGTGATAAAAGAGAAAGACTTAGTGAACATCTGAATAAGGAGAGAAAAGAACAGTGGATAAGACTGCCATGGGAAAAGGGGAAAGAAACTCGATTATTTTCTGTGCAAGAAGCACATAATATAAAAGAAAGGGAACATTATGAGCCAGAGTTTAGAGGAACTATTCAGTTGAACAATGCACTAAATCCAGTGGGCTGGAAAAAGATGACCTGTGATTGCCCAGGAGGGAAAGTCTACCAGAGAAATAGTACCAAATGCACCAACGGAGTGCACCACTGAGGGCTGTTGGCTGACTGTTGGTGATTGAACACAAGGATACGGGATGCAGACTTTCCCTCAGAGAGGAGGTATTTAGCAAGCCTAATATCTTTGAACTGCTTGCAGTTGGACACCTTTGATGGACAAACGCCTAACACTCCTTTCTTTCTTTTTTAGAAGTGCATATTTTATACATTGTGGCATTATTTTAACAAAGCAAGTTGCCCACAATTGGGCATGCCCCTTTTTTGATGGGCATCCTTTAAATTCACTAGCCACGCGGACCAGCGGAGTGCACCACTGAGCGCTGTTAGCTGTTAGGCGCTGGAGGCGAGTGGTGAGGTGGGTCCTATCTCCCCCCTAACCTCGGGCACTTGTCTTTGCACTCATTGAGTGAGGTTTTTTATTTTCTGAGCCCGGGTTGCGCAAATGTCTTACGCATACACTTTAAAAAGCGCATTGCCTAGGAAAGTGGCCTCCAGTCAGGCGAGAAAGGGCCAACATTGATACCTACAAATGAGAAATCGTATGAGGGCACTGGAGGATCTGTGGCAAAAAGGAAGAGCTAAAAACAGCGTAGTCCCTAACGATGGACATAAGAGAATGTTGGGCAAAACCCAAAGCTGTGCCACCGTTGGATCTAAGCACTGTAGTGAACGCTTTACAGAACCAAAAATTGTTGGTGGACTTTGTAGATATACCATATTCTCTCATAGTAGAAGCACTACCGCGATTGGAAACCATATCCCTACCCGAGCGTTTTGGAGAGTGAATTCCCTTAACCGCTCCTGAGACATTGGGCAATGAAACGAGGAAAACTATAGATGGCACCCACTGTCATAAGCTGGTGAAAGGCCAGGTCCACGAAGAGGGGGTTAACTCCCAGCCTCAACACTTATTTACACCTACTCCCCCTTAGATCTCTGTCACCTATTTTATGCTCTGACTCATTGGAGTCTTCATCAAGGTCTTAAGTATCATTTTTTACTCCTACACTAAGAAGGTCCATGGGTCTAGCACAAGGTTCAGCCCCGATGGTTGAATAGACATTAGCCGCCATGAACACAGCATTACTAGCCTTGGCGAAATTATATGAAGGTTTAGATAGCAAGTCGGATGTGCAGTCAGGAAGACTGAATGAAGTTTTAATTAAATTAGCTAATCTGGAAAACATTTTGTACAAAGAGCAGCTAGCTACACAAATGCAGGGGCACGAGGGGGAAACTTATCTGTCTAAGAGGACATGGAATAAGGTGGTTAGTAGAAGCAATGAACCACAGGAGGGAATCCTACAGGAGGCAATTCAATCATCTCTCCCTCCCCCACTCTATCCCACCCATGCTCCCCATCCCCTTCTCTGCTTTACCTCTTGTTACTCACACGCAATTAGCTGGTGTCGCTCCTTGTTCTTTACCACTTCCACCTCCTCCACCACTACTTCTTCCTTCTTTATTTGTATCCCTTCCATCAAACCCTAATCCAGTCTTCTGTCTGTTCTTTCTACTCGGCCTTCTGCAGAATCAACTTTGAAAAATGTTAACATGAAGAAAGGAATGACGAACATGATGCAGCAGACCAAAACAATCTGAAAACCAGAAGCCACCCGCAAATTTGGTCGCTTCTGGATCAAGAGCATTTTTACAAGCTCTGTCGACTCCACCTAAGGAGATCCCAAGAGTGCTTACCCGGGGTAAAAGGAAGCAGAAAGAGAATAATGTAGAAACTAGGAAAATAATAACAAGGGAGCAAGATTTGGTATCACCCCCCTCACCCCTCAAGAACTGATTACAAGTGATTCAGATTCAGAGGAGGAGTTGGGAGTAGAGGATTTACTGCGAGACAGAGCCCTGTTGGACTTTCTGAAAACAATCCGACATGGGACTATGATGGTTCGGACGAAACTGAAACGGATCAAGCGATTGTTAGCGTACAAACTCAATCACCCAAGTATTTTTATAGGGCCGTGCATCAAAAAAGGCGTTGTGATGTTACTCAAAAGAACAAATCGTAGAGGACTTCCCTCCCTACACATATAACAGGTTGTCAAAGCAACTTAAAGTGGGGAGATAAGCCAAGTCTAAATTCCCAGTTAAGTGAAGGACACGCTATGCGGGGAAAACACGAAAAGGAGGAGGGACAGGGAATTTACTAAAGAGAAAGAGGGGAGAGTCTCGAATCGCCCGATGCCTACATTGAGCAGCAACACAATAGGTTCTTTCTTATTGAAATGTAGAACAGGCTTGTTTCCCAAGTACATTATGAACAGACTTAATGTTATGAACCTCTTACAGGATGTACCGGGCCTACAGGATATTCAATCTGCTGACAGCCCAGGTGGAGTTCCTGAGTCAGTTTACCCTGGCAAGGGTGAGGTCGACACTACCCTCACAACTGGTTGCAAGGGTACTGTAGAAAGCCAGAGATAATCTCTACAAACCAGGTTTTATCCTTAAAGAGCACAGCTGTCCTGAGGTTCCTATGAATTACAATAAAGATCATTGACCGTACAAAACCCAAAGGAAGACATTAGGTGTACAGGGTGGGAGAGTGCAGATGAAGCAGATGAGGCAGGTGGCTCCCAAAAGACAAACACAAAGAAAAATTAAACAGACAACATACGAGAGGCGCGTAGAGGGCACCCGTTCAATGTATAATTATGAAGATTAGCCATGGGAGTTAGAGAAAACCACAGTGTGGAAGTTAGGATGCTGGAATGCTAGGGAATTTAAGAATCTCCTGGTAGTTGAACACAATACATTGATAGATGTAGACATTGTGGTTTTGCAGGAGACATGGCTAAAAAATCAACCAGTGTGGGATGGGTATGCTGTGTCAGAGATTCCAGCAATTAAAACAAACGGGGGCAGACCAGCTGCGGGTCTGCTAACGGCATGCATGGAGAGTATTGGCGTTGACCTAATCTCATGGGCCTCTCCGAACTCCTTCACTCAACTTTCTAAGCTAGTCACTGCACAGGGGCATTTGGCAATATTCAATCTGTATTGGAACCAAGCTGCTATGTCCGATGTTTAGAAGGGGTAGAGCAGATGTTAGACCTGACTTCCCAAGATAGCCACATCATTTTTTATATTGATTATGCGGGATTAAAATATCCGTGACCCTGGCTTTCTAGGTACAGCACGGACGAATGAGGCAACTATATGGGCTACGTTAATGGAAGAGTGACATTTTATAATGCTTAACGGGACTGTAAAGGGAGATATCCCTATGAAACCCACGTGGTCCCGGAATAAGCAATTTTCGACCATTGACTATATTTAACGGATAGAACAAGCTTTTTGAGAGCAAAAGGAGCTAGAAGTAATGCCGCAAAAACACAGCAATCGTGGTCTGTTATTGCTGACTTGGGTTACCCCATTTCTAGTCCCTATCATTTTAACTTAGAAGTAACAGGGGGCCAAAATAGGTTCAGGTGGACCACATTTTTGAACGAACTAAACTCCTACATAGATGAGGAATATATAACAGGAAGCCCCTGTCCCAAGGTAAAGGAAAGGTTGTATGTGACGGCCCTTTCTTTATATAAGGAGATAACAACTGGAGGCAGTAAACTGTATTTTAAGCATAAACATACTTTTGATTACGAAGTAAAGGAGAAGAGTGCCCAGCTGAGAAATAACCTAAGAGAACTTTGGTTTTGTGTTGCAGGAGAGAGAGTAGCTAGATCCAAAAAGTATAAGAAGCAATACAAATCTGTCCGAAGGCTCGTCGAGCCTACATGTACAAGGTAGATGGAGAACAAATGTTGCGAACAGTAGGCTCTAAGAACGGTGCTCAGCTCTGGTCTCTTTTGAACACAGCAGTTAGCGGTGGGCAACCAGCACTACAGGTACACCCTATACAAGGGAGAGTTTGGGCTGGGTACTTTGAACAATGATATGCTAAGTGCCTAAACTTACATTTCAAGTTTGAATGCAGTGTGGATTGCCGAAATGTAATATTTGACCAGGAATACATATTATTACAGATAAAAATGCTGAGCTCATCTAGGGTACCAGGACCAGGTTGTCTGACGAATTTTATGAGCAAAGAGCACCCAGAAGAATGGTCTAGGATACTATTTTCTATTTTCAAGGAGGTGGTTAGATCAGGACAGATTCCTCCCTCTCGGTGAGAGTCAGTAGTTGTAACCATATTCAAGAAAGGAGACCGAGAGAAGACGGAAAATGATCGCCCAATTGCCCTCCTGGACGTCCCGGGAAAGATCTTTGCTCGCCTGCTGTTCAGGGACCTAACAGACTGGATTGATCAAGGGTTGCGGGGTGACAGGCAGCAATCGGGATTTGTCTGGGGTTTGGGTACTTCAATAAATTTGCTAGCCCTGACACAGATATAGAAGAGAGTAATTCAGTCCGGACAAACAGTCTACATGGCTTTCATAACATTTTAAGGTAGCTTTTGATTCAGTGTCAAGGCAACTTTTATTTTCAAAACTAACAAAGGCAGCCTGTCCGGCACGTATTTTGGCTTTTATTATGTTATGTTATGTGCATGCTTCTAACGCGCCGAAAGCCTGTAGGCATCAGGGCGCGGGGAAATCGGGAGGAGATCAAAATTGCATGATACTTTCTGTTTAACTAAGTCTGAAAATTAAGATGATCAGCACGTGTCATTGGAACAGGAAGATTTTCAGCAATTTCCTGAACCTTGGGTAGTTCCCTTCTTGTCGTAATGGCATAGGCAGCTTGTTCCAAACTTGTGCTCCCTTGACTGGGAAAGATTTCTCTCGCCCGAGTGCTTGATTAACACAAGGTATATTTAAGGTGCCCCTGTCTGCTGATCTTAGGCCTCTTTGAGGTGTATAAAGAGAAAATTGTTTCTTAAAATAGCTCGGGGCCTCTCCATATATGCATCTATGGACTATCGTCATGGTCTTGAATTTTACTCTTTCCTCCACTCTTAACCAATGCAGGGCTTTTCTCCCTGCTGTTACGTGTTCTCTATTTCTAATGCCCTTGATAATGCGCACTGCATCATTTTCCATAACTTGGCACTTTTGTATATCCCTCTTTATGGCTCCCAACAGTAGGGCATTGCCATAGTCAAGGCGCGACAATATAATGGCTCTTGTACTGGTCGCCGCGTTTACTTCGTTGATAAATGGTCTTATGACTCTAAGGTGACGCTTATTGTAAGCATTGTTTTTCTGTAGATAACCTGAGACTCCGATCGTATTGGTGCTTCCACCATGAGCCCAAGCCATGTTGCATCCTTTTCTCTATAATGAGGTACACCTCTGTTATTTTTGCACTATCGCTGATGAAGTCGCCCTTTAGTTTAAAAATGTGCCGAGTGTCATTGGCATAATTTGTGAAAAAGCTTGCAGAGGCTTCCCATGTATAGATTGAACAATAAAGGCGACAAGCTTTCTCCCTGAGGGACTCCATATAAAATGGAGGCAGCCTTGGAGAATTTGTCACCCCAGTTTACTCTAGCACGCCGATCTTTCAAGAAGGATGACAACCAAGCCAGTGCCCTAGGAGAGCAGCCTGCTATTTTAGCCAATGCTTCCTGAAGGAGCTGGTGGTCTACCATGTCGAAAGCAGCGCTGAGATCTAGTAGCATGAGGATACCTGTTTTACCTTTATCTATCAAATCTGGCATGTGGGTCTGAAGGTCAAGCATGGCAGATTCGGTGCTGTGGGAGGCACGGAAACCTGACTGCTGTTTGTGCAGTAACTGCAGATCTTCTACATGCTTTTGCAGCTGATTAGTTGCAATTTTATCTAGTATTTTCTAGATAAAATTCGAGATAAAATTTGAGTTTGTGATAGGCCGTAGGTTGCTGGTATCCTTGGGATCCAGCCTCGCTTTTTTGACTAATGGGGTGATTGTTACCTCATTAATTTCCTTAGGCACCACCCCTTCCCTAAAAGATGCATTGTTGTCAAGACTGGGGAGAAGAGTTCTTTGTGCTCCAAGATAATTCTGGTGAGCAGAATGTTCTCTGCACAAGAAGTAGGTTTAATTTTAGCCAAGACCTTACATAAATCCTCCTCGGATATGGGCGAGAAACTGAAACTCTCTCTTTCTTCCAGATTTATAATTTCGGCTGGAGTAGCTGATGAGTCTCCCTCAGTTCTGACTGAAATGATATTATTGCAAGCCTTTAGAATCTTGGCTGCAAAAGCTTCTTGCACACTATCACAGTATTACCTAGTAGGTAAATGTGCCGGTGAAAGTGTCCTAGGCTTTTCAATCCCCTTAAGTATTTCAAAGATTTTGCTGGATGTATTTGAAGCTACCTCAATTTCCTTATTATGATAATTATTCTTAGCTTCCTTTATTCCATTCCTGTATCTATGATCTACACTTTTCCAGTTTTCTTTATTTACTTGGGTTGGGTTCTGACGCCATAATTTTTCTTTGGCTCGCTTCTCTTGTTTAAGTTTACTTAAATCCTCACTGTACCATAAATGGTGGTTATTGTTTTTTCTCACTAGTCTGTTTCATTGGAGCATTCTCATCCACCAAAACTTGCATGTGTTTGTTATATTTCTTTAGCATGCTCTCACAATCATCGTTTTCAGGGACAGTCTCTGTAATTTTTTGTAAGCATGGTTTCAATATACCAGGACCTATGTTTTTAAAATTTCTACTCCATACCTTCATATGGGGATTTTCAATTTGTGTGGATGGAGTATTGAGTTGTACTTCAAATGTAACTAGGTAGTGATCCGACCATATGCATGGCTCCGTAGTGACATTATGTGATTTCAAATTGTTAGTAAATACCCAATTTAGTTGGTTCCCTTGAGGAGTTCTGGGTTCTTTATTTAATGCTGGGAAGCCCAAATTCTGCATGGATTTTTGCATCATTACAGCTTCTTTATCCTCTATATTCCCTCTCTACCTATTCATATCTCCCACTAACACGTTGGATGTATTGGTTGAAATGAGCTTAGTTATCAGAGATAACTGCGTTCTCGAAGTCCGAGACTAGGACTAGTGGTCTATATAAAACAATAATATGTACACTGTCATCGTATGTGTGTGTGTGTGTATATGAGCTTTAATTGAATTGCTTCATGACCTGTACATACAAAGTCTGCCCTGAATAACTTCAATGCGTCTCTGGCTATGACAGCAACTCCTCCACCTACTCCATATTCTAGTTGTACATTATGTACCCCTCTGGTACCGCATTTTCGCACATTGGACCGATGGGATACTTCAGCCAGGTTTCTGTAATGCATATTAGATCTAAGTCTTTCTCCTTAATGAGGTCGTGAACATTTAGAGCATGTTTAAGGACCGCGTGTTCAGCAGCCCCACTTTCATCCTTGCTGTATTGTCTATATGACCGGTTTTCCTCTCGCTTCCTTCCCCCATTACAATTCTAGAGAAGCTATTTATTCCCGTTAGGTTTGTCTTATCAGTAGGGCTTCCTATCCAGCTTTACACGGATACCTCTATACAAATCAGATCGAATAAAGCTGGGCTTTTGACACATTAGATTAGGACCACAAGAGGATTGAAGCAGGTATGCATATTGGGCCCAACGCTTTTTAACTATTTTATCTCAGACATGGTAATTTTCTGGCTGGCATTGTGGCAAACCACCCAAAACTAGGAAATAGTCCAGTGCAGGGTCTGCTTTATGCAGACAATCTGGTCATTATGGACAAAATGCAAGTTGCTCCCCAAAAATCTTTAACATTTTTGGAGCAATACATAAATGTAAATCAACTGGCTGTTAATGTTGGGCGGTCAAATATTCTGGTATTAGTGGCAAAGCAAAGTTCAAAGAAATGTCTGTTCAAATGGTTTTTATATAAGAAACCCTGGCTGATAATGAGCATGAATCATAGCAATAGAGACGTACTGCACCTCTTAGATATAAGTAGAAAGGTGTTGGGAGTGGCGGCACAGGCATTCGTTATACATAGGAGGTACAGTGAATTCTCATGCAGTCCTCTGGTGGTGATCTACAGACAGAAGGTAATACTGATTATTATTTATGGGGCTGAGAACAAGATGACAGACTGTGTGCCAATACGGAAAAAAGAAGGGTTGTTTTGGAGAAACGTTCGATCTCTTCCAGCATGTGTCCCAGTACAAGGAATTTAATTCATTCGTATAGGAAATCTATCATCTGTAGCCAGATCATAGATCTATAGTTCCAATGATAGCCGCTCTATTAGGTTCAGCAGAGGATCGGTCACTGCTTACATGATAGGATTGGTTATAACGCACTTAATACCCCAAGGTTTCTAAGCACAGACCCGGGGATCGAACCTGTGTTGCTCTGTGTCGTCTTGCTTCCAAGGCGAACATGTTGACCCTGAGCTATCCTCCCTGGACATAATGGATAAAGCGGATATCCAGCCAGATATTCTGATAGAAAATCCTAGCAGAGCTAAAACTAAATTGTGGCTATATGACTGGAGGCTGACTTGGGAAGAATGCAACAGATATGTAATTTCTAACAGAGGTCACTTATGTATGAAAACATTATATATAATTTAGGGTTATCTGACAGTTTCCTTCCCCAAAGATGAGAATGCTATTTTTAAGGTTATGTTTTAATCTGTGGCCCACTTAAGAAGTTCAAGGAGCTAGATCCAGGGCACCATATGAAGAAAAAGGCTGTTGATTCTGTAAGAACGCAAATGAAATGGAAACTCTAAAACATCTGGCGGTGCTATGTCCGAACCTATTGTCCCAGAGAAAATTGTTTCTACAAAGTATCTTTAGAGATTTCATTGCAGACGTTTTATGGGAAAGGATTTTTAGGGGTCAGCGCCAGAAAGAGATTTTAGCAGTGATTAGATATTTGTTGTTTTAGATATTTTGTGAAAAGAGTAACAATGAAATCTGGGATTTATAGATTGTAATAATCTTTTTAGTATTTTTACATTGCCTCACTTAGATGAAATATGAAATAATTGTTTTTGTTTTAACATTGTACTATTTTTGTAATATTGAAAGGTTGAAATGTATATTTATTCAACTAAACCAATAAAACAAAAAAAAGCAATAGTATTTTCCAAGGACGCGCTGAAACCAGCAACCAGGAATGCAGATCTCCTAAAAGATCACCGAAAGGGATTTACAAGGAGGAGGGAAAAACGAGGAGTCCATTTGGAGAGTATGTCACTAAGTATTAGGCTCTACCCCACCAAGCTGGTACCTATTAATAATTAAATTATGTAAGTGGCATTGATGTATGACGATGACTAGGGCCCCCCAGCCACTAAATTAAAATACAAGAAACATGTGTGTCCTTGACCATTTGTGCGTACACCACAATTTCTATTAAAAGTTTATAATATCCTTTAAGCGTTAAATGTTTTATCAACAAAGCTAGAAGTTATCAGTTTGGCGTTTTTAGTGGTAGTATGCCGGTAGTGTGCCAGCACGTTTCGACTTTCCCATGAGGTCTTTTTTAGGGTGTTTCTTGATCCTAACTGTATTCACGCTCTATGTATTTTTTAGAAACTCCCTTGCTAGTTCCAGTCGATTGCACATTTCCCTTCTGTTTTCATTCACTTGTGTGCTCTCATTATGAAAAAGCTCTACAATACTATTCCATGTGAGTGGTCATATTCCAGGGTAGCCCAGTGGCTCGATCTGCAGTGATCCGCACAACTTCAACTACAACTAGCAGTGCTTTTGAAGAGTTCCAGAGACTGATCCAAAAAATCACGAGAGACTATTTGAGGATTATGTATTAATAAAGAATTCTACAGACTGGTACCAGAAGTACCCTCAGGAGAAGTTAGTTTTCATAGTGGTTGGGTCAGTTAGGTTAGTTCTGAGCAGCAGACTTATTCCTTTTGACATTCACGCATTACTGATGAGCACCTTAGTTGATAACATAGGCAGGAACCCCCCATAGTGATGGGGAAAGACAGGCCTTATAATCTTACTATAATAAAATCTTGTGAAACATGTCCTCAAAGTGTCAACGGCCTTCTTCTGACTCGCCGCAGTTGCTTATCGTTCTGTACACCACACAACTCGTGTTGCCCCTGAGAAAGATTCCCACAATTATTTCATGGGATTGAAGCATGTGTAGGGCAGCTGAGCAGAAATGGAAATCATGCTGACTCTTTCAAAGGCAATATCGACTCTGCAGCCACACCAAGAAAAGAGTCTTCATTCAAGCCTGCAACTCCGCTGCATCAGACAACACGGCCAAACCTTTCAAAGTCTGTAAGGAACTGACCAATCCTGCAGCATCCGCCTCTTCTGTCACATCCACCCAGGACATTTGTTCGGCCCTGGCTGCACACTTCACCTCAAAAATCCAAGACATGCTTTCATCTCTCTCCTCCACACCACCTCATTCACCAATACCTCGGGCTGGACTTCTGCAACAGCCTCTTTCTCAACTTCCCTGCCTCTGCTTTGCGCCCTTTGCAGCTCATCCTGAACAGAACCGTGAGACTTATCCTTGGCCTCAAGCCCAGGGACCGCAACTCTCCGATACTGAAATCCCTTCACTGGCTCCCCGTGGCTGCAAGAATCAAGTTCAAGATTCTCTGCATTGTCCACAAGGCTTTCTGGGGCCTGGGACCTACCCATCTGCAATGTTGCCTACATAAATACTGTCTTTCCCGAGATCTTTATCCTCAGCAGGGGCCTCCCTCTGGAACAGCCTCCCTGTCGCCCTACGTCTTGAGCCTGATCCTCTAGTTCCGGAAACTCCTTATGACATTCCTTTTCTCCTCTTCCTATTCTCCCTCTACCCTGCTAACCCCTCTCTCCCCTCTATACCTCTCCCCCCTCCTTTTCCACACAGCTTGCTGACTGGCCACCGAGTGTACCTCAGAGTCTCACAGGTCCCCGGCACCCCCGTCAGTAGTCCACTCGCGCAATTGCCTCCGGGCCTGCACCTTGCCTCATCACTACTGCACTTGCTCAATGACCCATGAGAGTGGCATCAGTACCACAGTTTCATACTGACTGGGTGCACTTGGACTCTCCTCCACACCCCTCGCTCTCCTCCTACACTTGTTCTCCCCCTCCCTCTCCTGTACCATCTGTGCACTTGCACGATCTGAACGTACCATGCCTTGAAGATCGTTTATCTTCCCTTTCTCCCTTCCTTGCATGGGGGGTGCCGAAATGCACTTGGAAAAACTGCAGAATCGTCGTCAGACCTATTTGTAGGTATCTACACTGTTACTTGTACTATATGCACTTACTCTGCCTGTGCAGACTTGTATTGTTCAGATATTCAAGGGCTCTGAATGACTGTTTTTTCCCCCTTGTTCCCACCCTCCTTGAGCGCTTTGAAACACTTGCCTTGTGTATAGGTGCCTTACAAATAAACATTACCATACCATCTCCAATTAGATATGCAATTGCGCAGACGCTTCTTTGCGCTCTTGTGCATCTCATTGAGTTGGCCATTTTGTTTGAGCATCTGGCCCTCTGTGTGCATGTTTATATTTATTTTAAAAAATCGCAATCATTAATCCATCTTTGAAGCCATCATTAAAGCTATTCTTGTCATTTAACAAAAAAAATGTTTAAGGCCTTTTCCTTGTTTCTGTCTAGGGGCTGTGTATGAGAGGCCTGCGTACCCAGGAATGATCAAAGAAGAGCCACCTGTTGAAGATTTTGCATCTGCGAATGAGGAGGCAGAGCTATCACTCACACTCCCCCGAGACCTGGAGTTGAAGCAGCCTGTTAGCTGCTTAGTGGTGGAACTGGTTATCAAAGAGGAAGAAGAGGCATCTGTTGGAAACTCCCATGGCTCAGCGGAGAAGCCAGTCTTCATAGCCACTTCCTGTTCAGGGAACAGGGAGAGTTTCAGAAGGCAGGGTGCATCTGTTTGCATGGTGAAGGAGGTGGAGCCATGCATTGAACTTTGCAAGGATGTTGGTGAGATGCCAGTTCACAGAGCTGATCACTGTATAGAGGAGGAGCTGGGTCTAGAATCGAGTGAGTGTCTGAGTGAGGAGCCATCGGCCAGAACCCAACGGAAACCGAAGTGTGATCCACGCATAACACTCTGCAGTGGTTTCGAGGAGAATTCGCCACCCAGTTTTGCCCAGATTAAGGAGGTGGAGCAGTCGTCTGGGGGACCACACAAGAGCTTAGATGAAGAGTTATGCGAAATATCTGAAGGTATTTACAGCATTTTATTGCATTTATTGAGTGAGAGAACAAAGTGTTTTGACCAGAAACACAACAGTAACCAGCATTCAGGGCAATTCTACAGCAGGTGTTTCTAAAACCGAGAACGTTATGGGGAACTAACCAGTTGATGTTGGGTGATTCACAGACCTGGGATTCGACAAGTCGCATGACAGACAGTAGTATGATTGGATACATAGAGGGGGAGTGATCCTATGTATAGCGGAGCTAGAGACATTGTAGCCAATGAAAGGGCCAGCAGGCAGCCTTTGACCGTTCTAAGATAGAAGCCTGGTTTGGCCAAAGGTAACAACAATTCCACCAGTGCCAGACTGAGCTCCATATCTCAACATCATTTCACAAACGTGCCCCTGTAACAATCATAGATGGCCTTGTTGGGTGCCTCACAGTGAGCATCAGACCAAGAATCGCTTGTGTGAGATTCTAATTCTTGCCAGGCATGTAGGCTCAGTGTCCTGGCATTGGGTTGAAGCACTCTCTGGAAGCCTACTCAG
The DNA here is from genome assembly GCF_040938575.1 of Ambystoma mexicanum. Taxonomy (NCBI): domain Eukaryota; kingdom Metazoa; phylum Chordata; class Amphibia; order Caudata; family Ambystomatidae; genus Ambystoma; species Ambystoma mexicanum. Next base: position 35,082,121 of record NC_090921.1, read on the forward strand.
TAGATCCTTCCTCCAGCAGATCATACAAAGAGGCTGTATAAGCTTCTCTAGCATAACGAACCAGGTCCATTGTTTCCAAGAAGGAAGCATTCAAGATAATTGTTGTTCACCCTCCTACTCTCTTCATTCTCGCCGATACCACCGGATGAGCTCTCTAGACAAGTCTGCTCTATGAAAGTCTGTCATGTTCCATGGCCGCTGGCGACTGCTACCCTACTGTCAGCTACACCGCCGGCCACATTTCTAGTTCCGTCACGTTCATTCCCCTGGTATCCTCCGTGACGGTCTAGTGTTTGGACTGTGTCTGTTGGGAGGTATTTAGCACCTTTCCTCCCAGCGGTCATTGCGGTGCAACCCGCTGGCGTGTTTACCTTCCTCTTTCGGGTCAGACGCTAGTTTTCGCTTCCCCATAAGCTCTTGTTTCTTGGCTTCTCCTCCGTCTTTTGGGTTCCTTCGTCCCATTTCCTCCGGGGTTGTTTTTCCCTCTTTCTCCAGGCCGTCCACTCCAGCAGCCCGGCTCTCTCTCTCTCTCTCTCCCGGCAGTTTATTGCATCCCCCCCTTTTCTGTTCCGTACCGGATCTATCCCTCCGGTCCTTGATGAGCCCCACGACTTCTCTGTGCTTCCTATTGGGTTTCCGTACTCTGCGGGCTCCCCACATTGTTACGCTGCTACTTGCTTACCTTTTGGACAAACCTGCAGCTCTCGTAGCTCTCGCATCCTTCGGAGTGTTTCTTGCGATCTTCCAGCTATCCTTGGAACCACCATTACCTGCACCGGACTCATAGCTACAGTGAAGGGTTTTTTGTGCCTTCTGGCTTTTTCCCTTCTTCATCTCAGCCCCTCTCGGGAAAGGAGTCACAGGACTGCTGTATCGCCAGCAATCACTGTGGCTTCCTCCCGCGGCAGGCAATTCACATCAAGAAAAGAGAAGGACTACCTTACGCAACGTCACCTGCAGGCGGAAGAGATTGACGACAGTGGTTCAGGTGAGGAGGATAAGGAGGAGGAGGGTCCAGGAGGAAACAAAGAGGTCGGGTTGTATGATCAGGACAGTCTCCTCCAAACAGGTGCTCCTCTGCTCCTCCAGAACTATCAAGGACAACATTGCCTCCCTTGCGCTATCCATAGCTGATTTCTGCAATCATTACTTTGACACTGGCTCCTTCCCTCCACTTCTCAAGCACTCCCTTGTGCCCCCTCTCCTCAAAAAGCCTTCTGCCGACCCCTCCTGTTTGGCTATCACCATTGCCCCCTTCCTGGGCAAACCCTTGGAGAAGCTGGTCATCTCCTAGCTGATCCACCACACTGAATCTGCTGGTTATCTCTACGACCACTAGTCTGGCTTCCGAGCAGCCAGAGGCATGGAAACTGCACTCCTGAACACCTGTGATAACTTGCTCTCAAATCTCGATTCCAACTCTCCTTCCGTTCTCATCCTTCTTTACCTTTCCTCTGCCTTTGATACGGTCAATCGTGCCACCGTTATAAATTGGCTCCAGGATACCCATGACATCAAAGACCTGGCTCCGGACTGACTGACCTTCCTCTCTGATCGACCTTCCCAGGTTCAACTGGACCCTTTTCTCTCCCCCATCACATTCTTCGCCTGCGGCATTCCTCTTGGCTCTATCCTCTCGCCATGGCTTGTCAACGTCTACCTTGCCCCTCTTACCCATCTGATCCCAGCCTTTACTCCTCACTTCCAGTGTTATGCGGATGACACGCAGCTCACCTTCAAACTTCCCTCCGCTGCCTCCTCCTTCTCTCTCATTCCTGACTGTCTGACTGCTATTCAGGCATGGTGTGCTGCCAACGATCTCTGCCTTAATGCCAGTGAGTCTGAGATCCTTCTCATTGGGACCCCAGCTCCCTCCTTCCCTCCTACTCTCTGGCTGCCCTCCATGGGCCCCCTCCCCTCACCCTTTTATGAGGCAAAAAAAACTTGTGGCGTCCTCGTTTCTTCTCCTTCTGTCCTCACATCATGGACCTTGACATGGTCTACTTCCAGCTGCACCTCCTCAGAGGCATCCTCCCTTTCCTCACATTCCCCCAAGAAACTCAATGGCTTCAGAGCTCTAGTCCTCTCAAGGCTGGACTTCTGCAACAGCCTCTTCCTCAATCTGCCCAAATCCTCCCATTCTCCCCTTCAACTAATCCAAAATAGGACTGAGACTTATCCTTGTCCTCAAGCCCAGGGACCACATCCCCATTCCTAAAATCTCTTCCCTGGCTCCTGGTTATCACGAGTTACATGTTCAAGACCCTCTGCATCATCCACAAGGTTTTCTGGGTTCTGGGAGCATGCTACCTCTAAACCTCTCTCCCTAAATACCCCCCTGCTGGAGCCCTTCGGTCTTCTAGCTCCAACTCTCTGCAGATCAGATGCTTTTCCAAGCAGAGAGTTGGGGGTAGATCTCTCTCTCTTCCACAGGAGCCTCTCTCCGGAATGGCCTCCATGACCCTCTCAGACTTGAGCCAGATCTCCTTAAGTTCTGAAAACGTCACAAGACACACTTCTTTCTCTTCTTCCTTCTCTCCCCCTTCACTTCTAATGTCCCCCTGCCTCATTTTTACAGGCTGCCTGGTTCCTTCTGATTCATACAAGGCACCAGGCCCCCCTCGTCCAGTCTACCCCAGCACATGGTCTCCCCTGACACCCCCCCCCCCTTAACCTGCACTTGCCCTACCAGGCTCCCTCCCCCTGCACTAGCCTGGCTGGGTCTGCACCCTTATTGAGCCCATTCAGCCCCGTCCTCACACTTAGTATGTGGACCTTCATTCCCCTGCATGGCTGCATTCCCCTGGCACTTGTCCACGTAGCCTCCCCTTAGCAGTCGCCTACCCCCCTCTTTTGTCTTGTTGCACCTTGAAACAGCATTGCTGTATAGGCACATTATAAATACCCAATAAATAAATAAAATGAAAAGGAATCGGTGGGCACAGCAGGGAAGCATGGAGTCACTCACAGGGGATCACTAGGCACAGGAGCTCCGTACCGGGAGCTCCGTACCGGAACTCCCTACCAGGAACTCAGTGAACGGAAGGTCTTTCTCTTCTTCTAGCTGGTCATGAGCATGTTGATGTGCAGAAGCTACCATTTTGATTAGATCTATTTCACAATCTTCCTAGCAGCTATCGCTCACAAGACCCATGAGTAGACCCAGCGCACCCGCCTGGGTGTTTAGACTGCTGCGAGACCTGATGCGATCACCTTCGCTTCATTCTTGCTCACCCCAAACGACAGGAGCTTGAGGGACACCACACCAACCATCTTGTTGATTAAGTTCAAGTTAAGGTAAGAGAGCGGAGTGAGGCGAGATTGATTGATTGATACTTTATTTCTATCGCGCTCGTACACAAGTGTTTCAGAGCGTGACAAGGCAAGGGTGGGGAACAGGGGAGAACAAAACAGCAATCTTACTAGGCCCAGTGACATTGAGAACGCGCAAGTGCATGAGAGACGGGGGAGGGGAAAAGTGCATGGAAGGGGGGAGAGGTGTAAAGTGCAAAGCAGAGGAGAAACGGATAAATAACAATAAATAAATAATAAAGGCAACAAACAGTGGTAATGCAGCCAACAATTTGCAAGTGCTAGGTTTAAGGAAGCAGACAGGGTAGGTCTGATAAGTGCAGGAAGAAAAAGGGGGGAGCTGTATGGGTACAGATACAGACCCCAGTGCAAGGGGTAGCCCGGAGGCAGTGTGGGAGGGTGGCAGGATGAGCAGGTACCTTGTCCCAAAAGACAGAGGGTGTCCAGGTGCACGGTGCCAAGAGAGAACAGATCAGCAGGGGAGAGGGGGAGCGAAGGCAGAAGAAAAGAGGAAGGTCTTGAGGTGCTTCCGGAACCAGAGATGGTTCTCCTCAAGTTTTAGAGTGGCAGGGAGGCTGTTCCAGAGGGAGGCCCCAGCTGAAGACCGTGATCTACCCCCAGCTCGTTTTGTAGAAAAAGAACTGACCCTGAGTGAGTTGGAGGTAGAGGAGCGAAGAGCTCGAGAGGGGAGGTATTTGCGGAGGGATAGCTGAAGGTGTTTTGGACCCAGGCCCCAGAAAGCCTTGTGGACAATGCAGAGGGTTTTGAATTTAATCCTTGCATCCACTGGGTGCCAGTGGAGAGATTTCAGAGCTGGAGAGATACGATCCGAGGGCTTGAGGCCAAGGACAAGTCTCGCAGTCCTGTTCTGCATTCGTTGCAGAGGGCGGAGAGTAGAGGCAGGTAGATTTAGAAAGAGGCTGTTACAATAGTCCAAGCTAGAGAGAACCAGAGCTTGAGATACCATGAGCTTCTGGGGGAAGGAGAGGAAAGGCAGAGTACATCTGTGGAGGTGCAGTTGGAAATGTGACTTTTTAGAGACCTCACAGATGTGGGCGGTGAAAGAAAGGGTGGATTCAAAGATGACCCCGAGGTTCTTAGCCTCGCAGGTGGGGGTAGGAGGAGGGCCAAGGGAGGCCGGCCAGAGAGTGAGGGGAAAGGATGGTAAAGGTGTGCCGATGAGGAGGATCTCCGTCTTGCTGGCATTCAGACAAAGATCATTGGTGGCACACCAATCTTAAATGGCAGTTAGGCAATCAGAGATGAGAGAGGGAGAGGAGGTGGCACAGGGCAGCCTGAAAATGAGTTGTGTCGTCAGCGTAGCACTGGAAATTTGAGCAGAAAATGGCAATGCAGTAGGAGAGAGTTGCCAGGTATTGGTTGAAAAGCGAGGGCGAGAGGTTAGACCCCTGGGGAACACCACAGGTAGAGAGGAAGATAGATGGAAGGAAGGAGCCAAGTTGGACCTGGGAGGGTCGATCTGAGAGGAAACAGGTCAGCCAGGCCAGAGCCTGATAAGTGATGCCCAGGTTTTCACAGAGACGGTTGAGCATGATGGTATGGTTGACCGCGTCGAAGGCAGAAGAGAGATCGAGGAGGATGAGGACAGAGGGAATGTTAGAGTCAAGGTTGGTGACCAGATCCTCACGGATGTTTAGGAGAGCAGTTTCAGTGCTTCTGACAGCTCTGAAGCCAGACTGGTGGTCATGGAGACAGCCAACAGAATAGGTTTGAAGGTTAAGCTGAGAGATGGCCAACTTTTCCAGGTGTTTGCCAAGAAAGGGAGTAATGGAAATTGGGCGATAGCTGGACAAAAAGGATCAGATGTGGGTTTCTTGAGAAGAGGATGCAACAAAGGAGTGCTTCAGAGGGGAGGGGAAGGATCCAGAGGCAAAGGAGTGGTTGCAAAAATCAGCAAGGGCCAGAGCGAGGGTGTCAATGTGGTCCTTGATGGTTTTAGAGGAACAGGGATGAACCTGTTTTGAAAAGGCTTTCATAGATCGGACTTGTCTAGCAACCTCGTCAGGGGTGAAAAGAGGAAAGGACGAGAAGCATTGTGGGAGGGTGGCTAAAGGAGGGTCAGCAAGCACAGATGGAGAGGGAAGAGGAGTGTAGGTGGAGAGGTTGGACAGGATGTCCTGGGTTTTTGAAATGAAGTGAGAGGCAAGGGCATTGCAAAGGGCCTGGGAGGCAACAGGAGGGGTGGAGACTGCAGCAGGGTTGGCCAGCTCCTTGCAGATTTTAAAGAGTTAGGCCGAGTTGTTAGATGCCTTTGTAGCAGGCGATAGGCCAGTTTGTCAGAGGATGAACAGGAAGTCTTCCATTTCTTCTCAGCTGCCCTACACTTGCGTTTAAATGTAGCTAGGTCAGAGTCATCCCAGGAATTGCACTTGGCTTTGGACTTCAAACGGATCCTCATGACAGGGGCAAGAGCATCAAGCGTATCAGAAATTGAAGAGTAGAGCAGAGACAGGGCTGTATCAGGATGAGAGACAGCCAAAGGTGGAGGGGGGAGAGAAAGTGGCGGCAAAAGCCTCAACTGACACACGCTTCATGGGCCGGATGTCCTAGAAGGTAGGTGGCAGTGTTGTGGTAGGCTTGGCTTGTGGGGAAGAGAGGGAGAGATGAGATGAGAGGAGGGAGTGATCGCTCCAGGAGAGAGGAGTCGTCAGAGGGATGGAGAGGGGGAGGTCAGAGGAGATCAAGACATTGAGTGTGTGCCCTGCAGAGTGAGTCGGGCCAGAGGGGAGGATGGACAGGGAGAGGGAGTCGCAGAGGTCACGGAAGAGTACAGAGGAGGAGAAAGGAGAGTCTAAATGTATATTTAGGTCACCGAGGAGGAGGAGTTGAGTGGTAGAGGCCAGGAGGGAGGAGGAGAGGACTGCCCGCTCATAAATTAGGTGATTTGACCAGGAGGCCGTTAGATGGTAACCACAGTAAGAGAATGGGTAGGCGAGAGTGTTTTGCCGTGTTGTTCCCCTGCACCGGTTTTGTAGCAGCCTGTTCACTGTGCCTATTGACCTGCTGGAGGTGTGCCTGGAGGTTTGCCTACATCTACTCGGCCTCTACCCCGAGCGGAGCGAGAGCGGAGTGAGGCCAGAGTGTTTTGCCGTGTTGTTTCCCTACACCGGTTTTGTAGCAGCCTGTTCACTGTGCCTATTTACCTGCTGGAGGTGTGCCTACATCTACTCAGCCTCTACCCCGAGCGTAGCGAGAGCAGAGTGAGACGAGAGTGTTTTGCCATGTTCGGCGGGAGCGAGGAGGGCGAGCCCAGCTAAACGAAGAACCAACCTCACCAACGGATCGATATAATTTTGAGTTCATACAGTGTCCAGTGTGCAGAATTCCTAAAGAGTCTGTTAAAACACACAACAATGGAGAAGGAGGGGCTGCTGCATGGCAATTCTGGAGCACTGTCACGGACATGAAGTCAAGCCTGACACCTACACCAACAAAACAGAGGTAAAAGTGGTGGTGCGTACGGCTGCGCGAGCAACTGGTATTTCGTTAAAATCTTTTCTATGCCTGCGGTAATGTCTCCTCCGTCGAGATCAGCATTTAATGCAGGCAGCAACCACGAGACTGTGGCTAGATCCCCGCATATTGTCACTGGAAAAAACCTAAATGCAGCGGATGAGCCTGGACAGCCCCGTCTGTTCCTCCCCAAGCTCCTGTTTACGAGACAAACTTGCTCAGTGCTACATCGGACATCTGCCGAAACCCTAATAAAGTAAATCTGGACTCGGGAAATAAGAATGCAGAGCTATCTCCGTGTAATGACAGCAAGCACCCTGATTCTGATTTGATCAAGGACTTGCTGTTAGATGGTACGACCGCTGCTTCCCACACTGTAGATGACGTTTGTGGAGAAAGCACAGCAAAAAATGAGGGAGAGGGACGTGAGGAGACCTTCGACACTACCTTCCTCTGGGATGTCAATATCCAGACAGGATGGTGACAATCGAACGCCTCCCCTGGCTGTGGCTACTCTTAATATTATTAATGGAAAAAAATAAACAAGATGCCAGTGATATATAGAAGTAAATCATTGTGCGATAGCAAGTACATAAAATGGCATTTTCCAGCGAAATTACCTTTTTCTGATAACAAGAATAAGGGAGCAGTTCCCCCCCCCCCCCCCGTCTGGTAAAGACTGGGGTAATGTATCAGATTTAGACTTGCTTGCAGCCTCGGCACAAAACATGTCTCCCCACAAAAAGTCCAAAGGCAAAAAAAATGCATACCAACTAAAGACGAACAATGGGAGGAAGACCGGACGCCCATAAGAGGGGAAGAAAATCCAAGTCTTGTCATCTCATATGAATTTGATGCGAATGAGGAGGTATTGAACAGATCAAATCCTTTAAGCAGGACAGAATTATTTCAGTCCAAAATGCATTTGAATGTAAGGGAGGCGAGTGGCCAGACCGTGACAGACACGGCGGATGTAATTGAGAAAAGTCAGCAAAATGTACAGTCGAACCTCTCTAACATCCACTTGTTATCAATACCGCCGATTGACACGACGGACCGGGCGAGAGGAGAAAAAAGCTCTGTGAAGGAAACGGAGGATGAAAGTCTTCTGGACCTTGGAGCCCCATTGAAAAAAATTAAATTTAGCACCCAAGATTGCCACAACATGCATCTACTCCATATACAGTCAGATGAAATCCATTGTCAATCTAATCTACTGTCAAACCAGAGCATGTTAGGGGACATACAACAAGCCCTACTACTACTTCTAGTGAAGAGTCAGAAGATGAAGAGAGTGTATTACCGGAAAAACCGCAGACTGCAAAGCGGGTCAGAGGCCTTAGTAGATCTAAGGATCAGCAAAGACTATTGATTACTCAGCCGTTAGAGCAACAAGGCCTTCCACCCGACTGGGCAGGTTATCTCCAGGTGAGTATTAGCGCGGGTGAGTGGCGCTGGATGGCTGAATAATTGTTCGTTTTTGTTTTGTGCGCGACTAACCTGCTGTTTTCTGTTCTTTCTATGCAGGCGTGGCGCGGCCCCAGGATGATGGATGGAAGAACCGCTCCGACGTATTCCGGAGGAATGCAGATGCGTGGGTGAGTATTGGAGGCCTGTGCGGGTGCCCTCTTTCCAGCAAGGACGGCGATCTGACCAGAGCGTTGTATAAAAAGTATATAATTATTTATTTAAAACATACTTTACGGCATATAATAGCAACCTCAATCAAAAGCAAGTTAAAACACAGGTAAAATATACACACCTCCCTTAATAGTTATCAGACAAGTCAGGGTTAAAACACTACTATTTGTTAGAACAGATGTGAGAACTTAACCAAGATGGCACTCTGATAATGTAGTTAAAGGGAGAGAAAAAGGCAGAGCATAAAAATAAAACAGTTCCCAACACTTGAGTTCAGAGCAAGGGGAGAAAGGCAGGTTATACTGTAGAGCCAAAGTTCATAGGCCAGGCCAACTGTAAATGGAGCAAAGCGAAATGTGCCCAGGATCACATGGTTTAAAGTGCACTAAAAGTCTTTGCAGAGTGTTCAAAAGAAGTTGGGGTGAGTCAGAAGATATAGTTAGAAGGCCTGGAGCCAACCCAGTTTAGAAGCCAAGGATTTAAGGGTCACCTTTAGCAATCTGTAGAAAGGGAGGCCAGGCAGGACACAGTACCTTAAAGAGAAATGAAGCTCCAGCGGGGGCAGTTGTTCCTGGCAGTGGTTGAAGTTCGTGGTTCCGACCAGGGGAAGAGAAGATCTCGTCGAGGAGGGAACGGGGAGTCGTTGCACTGCACAGGGATGAAACCAGCCGCAGAGTTCCCGATTAAAAGGTGCAGTCCTTTTATTCGCGGTCAAAAGTGGTGAGCTTGGCTATCCGGTCGCCGGGGTGCTTGGCACGGGCGATTCGACCAAGAGACGTCTTTGGAAGGTGTGATGCTGGAAATGCATCAGAGGGACAGGGCCTCCGTATCCTGGTCCTTTACTGCTTTTTATCATGTGTTCTGTCGTGTTTTCCGCGCAGGAGTTCATGTGGGACTCCTGGCGGTGCAGCTCTCTTTCTTTTGGTTTGGTGAACGGACCCGTGGGATACCCTAATGGCACCCATGGGTGGGGGTACAAACCTCTGCCCTTAGTGTATGTTTTTGGGCACCTGTGGGTGGCCCGCAGAGCAGGGTATAGGCTGGTGGCAGCTCCATGCAGAATTCAACAGGTGCGCGGAGTATCCTCCATTTTGGGATACCCCGGCCCTGCCATTGGAATCAGTTGATTCCTGATGGAAAACAAGATGGCCCCGGTGGCCTCTTGCTTTCTATTACCCATTACCTTGTTTTCCCAAAGTCCTGGGAAGCCCTGACTCTGTCCCTTCCCCCTGACTGGCTGTTGGGTGGAAATGCCATATATGGCGTTGTTGTGAAGGCCAGGCCAGACTAGCTGGAGCCTTCCCGGTGATGTATGTTGTGGGTACCTCCTGTGGGTGGGAACTGGGTGAATAGAGTGTGTGACGAATATGCATTCTGTGTTGTGGATGTCTAGTATCTGGTGGTTGACACAATGACTGAGACAGCCCTGCCCGAAACCGATATGAATGCAGCTTGGAGTGTTGAATGGCTCGGTACTTGTCCCAATACACATAACTTGTTGTGAGTGTCTGGAGAGAAGTGAATGGCCTGAATACCTGGTGTGCCTGATTGGCTGCCTGCCTGCATGAATGCCCTGTTACTCACCACTCCAAAATAGGCCGAAGATGCAGAGAAGTGACCCTGGAGATGATGGTGGTACAAGAATCGATATTCAGCCTTCCATCCCAGCTCCCCTGAGTACAAGACTCGGGCTTCCTCAAAGAGGGGCTCTTTTCCACAATGTACCTCTCTGCTGTTTCAGTTGGGACAGACAGAGATGTCAATTGAATAAAAGAGCGGGGAGAACACACACCGCCAATACCAATGCTGCAAAGGAATACAAAGATATTAGACAGTGTTGAGGTTAATGCAAGTGATTAGAACAGTTGAATTAAATGGGCAACTACCTAGATAGATATTGGAGTGGAGCTTCCCCGGGGTGGATCTACAAGGAATAACACAAAATGAGTGGAAATGGTCTAATTCAATATCGGTCTCAACTATATATAGAATCGATAACAACTAACTTGAATAAGGATATATTGAGGAAAGGAATCCAGGAAACAGAAGACAACGACAGGAGAAAATAACAAACAGGGATGTTAGTATAGGGAAGTAGCCCCAGACGGCACGAGGGTTGCACTAGTGCCGGGTTGGTGCAGTTTCAGGAGAGCGTTTATATGCATTTAAAGGCAATCTCACATGAAAGTCACTCAATGTCCCAGAATCCAACAGAAGACTAATATCCAGACGAGTTGTGGAGATAAACAGTTGCGGAGATGGGGATAGCCAATAAAGTCTGTACCTGAGCACACATGTATCCCGAGTAGCTGTAGATAAGATCCGGATAGTAGACAGCAATTTGGTTCCAAGTGCAGAGGCGGCAACCAGGAATGAAGTGCCGCAGAAGGGAGCCGGATCCAGTAACGTTCCGAGTCAAACAACCAGACGAGCACGACATGAATAAAGGAGGAGACGAGGCAATCCAGTAGTCAGGCAAAAGGTCAAAACCAGGAGTTCAGATGAGGAAACGTGTAGGAAGACACGAAGAGGAAACGGACGAAACCGCGAGTAGCTTGTAACGCTAGTTAGCAGCAACGAGCCCCTTGGAAGACAGTGGTTTTATAGTCGTAAGAGGGGCGTGTCTTGCCGTACGTCTTCCACGTACAAGAGTCAGCTGACCCGGAGTACGTCGAAGTTTGTACAGACGCCATGGTACCCTGTATCTGGTCCATAGAGGAGCTTGTCAAGAAGTCGTACCCTGCAAGGAGGCCCGCGAGGAAGCCTGAAGTGTAACAGCATCCTCCCCCAAAGTCTCCGGCAACCCCTTGGCGGAATGGAAACTCCTCAGAAGATCCGGACAATGCAAATTGGAGAGAGGCTCCCAAGTACGGTCATCAGGCCCATACCCCTTCCAATCCACGAGGTAGAACAACGTACCCCTAGACACCCTGCAGTCCAGGATACGCGAGACCTCATATTCCTCCTCACCATCCACCAAGATCGGCGAAGGACGAGTAGGCAGACGGGTCCCCTGGATGAAAGGCTTAATCAGGGAGACGTGAAAGACCGAATGTATGCGCCACGATCGCGACAGAGAAGGCTTAACCGCCACAGGATTGATAACATCAGTAACGACATAGGGTCCCACATATTTGGGCAGAAGCGAGCGTTTGCCTGCAATTCGCAAATTATGGAACGACGACCACACCTTCATGCCACTGCGATAGACTGGAGCAGGTGATCGATGCACATCAGCATACTTCTTGGCACGATCTTGAGCTCGGAGTAAATGACAGCGTACATCCTGATGAATCTTATTGAGATCTCTCATATAATCTCTCGCTGCAGGATTAATGGCCGGTAACACCGGATCAAGTGGGAGTGCCCTAGGATGACCACCATACAGGGCAAAAAAGGGAGAAACTCCAGTTGATGTATGCATAGAGTTGTTATATACAAAGGCAGAGAAGTAAACCAAGACTGTTGGAACTGAAGGCATAAACAGCGTAGGTACTGTTCGATAGTAGCGTTCGTTCTCTCAGTCTGCCCATCCGTTTGAGGATGGTAAGCCGAGGAGTACCTGTCCTCAATACCCAGAGAAGCTGTAAGAGCCTTCCAGAATCGTGACGTAAATTGTGTGCCACGATCGGAAACAATAACCAAGGGTAATCCAAAGAAACGAAACCCATTCGTCAAGAACAGTCTCGCCAATTCTGGAGCCACGGGCAAACCAGAGCAAGGTATGAACAATGCATATTTTGTGAAATAATCAACGATTACCCAAATGGTGTCATGGCCCTGAACGTCAGGAAGTTCCACAATGAAATCCATTGACAGCATCTGCCAAGGTTTGTACGGAACAGGAAGAGGTTGTAACAAACCGACTGGTTTGGCTCTAGAGGTTTTACACTGGGTGCATATGGAACAAGTCAAAATATATTCCTTTACATCATGAACCATGGAAGGCCACCAAGCCCAACGCCGTAAGGCTTCAAGAGTTTTTTGACTTCCCGGATGTTCAGCAATCAAAGAATCGTGAGACCACTGGAGCGCTAAATCTCTAGCTTGACCTGAGGGTATATAGACGTGCCCTTGAATGAATGGCATACCCTGTACTATTTCCAGGTTGAGGTCGGTGATCTCTTTTGGATGGGTTGAGACCCAATCAAGGATGATTGAACGCAAAGAGGGCTGAACCGAACAAGCACAAACAAGAGGAAGTGCTTCGATCTGTTGAGACTGGCCATCCGCATGTAAGCGAGAGAGAGTATCGGCCGAAACTTGAGCTTTAGCAGGATGGTACGTGATAACAAATTGATATTGTGAAAAGAACAAATGCCACCGCGCCTGCCTAGCTGTAAGACATTTCATAGATTTGAAGGCTAACAGACTGCGGTGATCAGAGTACACTGTTACAAGGTGTTTGGCCCCCAGAAGGTGATGTCTCCATTCCAAGAATGCGTCTCTGATGGCTAGAAGTTCGCGTTCTGTGATGGAATAATATCTTTCGTAAGCTGTCAATTTACGAGAGAAGTACGCAACAGGATGAATTTCTCCCGAATGAGGACAGGTTTGAGACAACACCGCCCCAAGAGCATACCCTGAAGCATCGGCTTCCACAAAAAAAGGAAGCTCGGGATCAGGATGTTTGAGGACAGGGGCGGAAGTGAAGGCTGATTTTAATTGGTCAAAAGCTTTCTGAGCTTCTGAAGACCATACAAATGGCACCTTGGCACTTGTCAGAGAGGTAAGAGGTGCAGCGATTTCAGAAAATCCATTGATGAAGCCTCTATAAAAGTTTGCAAATCCCAGGAATGATTGTAAAGATTTGACAGAATTGGGCACAGGCCATTCCAGGATTGCACTCATTTTGGACTGACTCATGCGCCCTCCATTGTTAGTAAGATCATATCCCAAAAATTCCACCTCTGAGGCATGAAATATGCACTTTCCGGCTTTTACAAACAATCTATGTTCTCTCAGGCGTTGGAGTACTGTTTTGACATGTTTTTCATGGTCTTCCTGGTTTTGTGAGTAAATCAAAATGTCATCCAGGTAGAAAACAACAAATTGATCAAGAATGTCAGAAAACAGATCGTTCATGAATGCCTGAAAGGTGGCCGGGGCATTACATAACCCAAAGGGCATGACAAGATACTCAAATAGACCGTAACGTGTTTTGAATGCGGTCTTCCATTCGTCCCCCTCTCTCATGCGGACGAGGTTGTAAGCTCTTCTGAGATCAAGCTTAGTAAATATTTTGGAAGAACCCAATTGATCAAGGAGGACAGAAAGCAGAGAAAGAGGGTACTGGTTTTTTATGGTTGCTGCATTCAAGGCATGATAATCAATACAGGCGCAGATCCCCTTCCTTCCTTACGAACAAAAAAAAGTGGTGATGAAATTGGTGATTTAGAAGGACGAATGAATCCCATGGCCAAGGCCTTGTCTATGTAATCTTTAAGGACTTCATCTTCTTTGAGAGTGAGGGAGTACACTCTGCCGGATGGTATCTTTACTCCCGGTATTAGGCCTATTGGGCAATCATAGGCTCTATGTGGGGGTAGAGTCTCCGCCATCCCTTTGTCAAAAACATCTGTGTAATCTGCATATTGAGAAGGTATCACAGAGACAACATTTTTAGAGACAGCTCCAATATGCATAGTAGGAGAAACCAGTGCCCTGACCGGACTATCCTGGGTAATACCGAGTAATGTAGTACATCGAGTATTGCATATATTGGAAGGGAGCTGAATCTGAGATGTCGACCAGTCGATGGCAGGATTATGAAGCTTCAACCATGGCATGCCCAGAATGACTTTGTAGGCTAGTGCTTTAATGATATTGAATGATATGTCTTCAGTATGGCCTTTGTCAGTACTCATATGCAGTGGAACTGTTTGGTGAGTTACCATTCCTGAGACAAGAATGGAACCATCCACTGCATTCACTGTTTCAGGTATAGTTTTGCGAACCAGTGGTATTCTTGACATGGAGGCAAAGCATTGATCAACATAATTACCTGTTGCACCTGAATCGATTACGGCTGTTGTCTGGAATGAAACACCGTGATCTAAGGAAAATGTAACAGGTAGACGGACTAAATGACTCAGATTCTGTAAAGTTACACTAGCTGATGAGCCCATGAGAGTCTCAGCTAGTGTTTCTTTAGTGTCCCTGGGTCTTTCGGAAAAACAGAACTTAGATGTCTATAACTCAATCCCAGATAATACTAAAGAGTATTATAAAGATAGTGTTCTTGTGGATGGTCAGGAGACCCCTGCCATCAGAGACACTGGAGCCAGCATAACTGGTTGATGAATGTTTTTTCAAGGTGGAGGATGTTGCTAAGGCACCCAAACACCTAACCAGGTTGGCTGGAGGCCCTGTGCAAATAGTTCCCCAGTTACCAGCTCTCATCCAGTGCAATGACATGACTTTCAGAATACCTGTAAGTGTGCAAAATAATGTACCTGGGAGAGTCCTGTTGGGTAATGACCTTAAAACTCTTGGAGTTGTGTCTAGCACCCCCAGGCCACCCAGCAGAATGAAGCAGGAGCTCACAAGGTCTGCAAGGGAGAGAACCTTGAGAGGCTGTCTTGGGGACATGATAGAGGAAACTATGACCCCAAGTCCACAGGACTTACTTACTGCTATTGCAGGACAGAAAGAGACAAAGGGGAAACGCAGGTCTGCCAGCAAGAAACCAGCAAGCACCCCTGTGCCCAGAAGGACATCTTCAAGACTGTCCAACGTCACACCTATGACTCCTCCACCAGCTGAGGCTGAGTGTGAGGTTCAACCCTGTATGGCTCAACTAGATACTGAGGAATCAGATCTAGAAGAAGATCTTACTCTGGTTGGAGATCTTGACCCTGTTGAACATCCTGAGCTGCAGTCTTTACTGACAGAAGGTGGACCCAACAGGGCAGACTTCAGCAGAGGACAAAGGGAGTGTCCTACTCTTGAAGGTTTTCACCTACAGACAGCTTCTCAGCTCAATGGGACAGAGCCTGGAAAGTATAGGTTGCACTGGGAAGATGGCCTAGACTGAGTCAACCCCTGGAGACTGCAAAAGACATGTAGTACCTCTAGTGAACCGACTCCAGTTCCTATGGTTAGCCTGTTAGGCAGAATCCTGTGCAGTTCCCTTGGGGAACAATGCAAAAAGATTAAGACTACAGGAGTAAGCAGTAAACCCAATTGGTAGCTGTCTGCACCACCCAGATTTACCTGGTAGCTGTGGCTGAGCAGTCAGACTTCTCTTAAGAAGAGTAGGGCAGAATGTAGAGTATACACAATAGGGCCAAAACACAGTAGAGCAAACAAACACTGACCAGAGCGTTGTATAAAAAGTATATAATTATTTATTTAAAACACACTTTAGGCAATATACTAGCACTCTAAATCAAAAGCAAGTTAAAACACAGTCAGGTAAAGTATACACATCACCCTTGATAACTATTAGACAAGTCAGACTTAAAACACCACGATTGGACCTAGATGGCACTCCAATAGTTAAGTTAAAGGGAGAGAAAAAGGCAGAGCATAGACATAAAACAGGTCCCAACACTTTTAGGAGTTCTCAGCAAGGGAATAAAGGCAGTATACACTGTAGAGCCAAAGTTCATAGGCCAGGCCCACTTTAAATGGAGCAAAGCAAAATGTGCCCAAGATCACACAGTTTAAAATGCACTAAAAGTCTTTGCAGAATGTTCAAAAAGAGGTTGGGGTGATTCAAGGAGTTAAAGTTAGAAGGTCTGGGGCCAACCCAGTTGGAAAGCCAAGGATTTAAGGGTCACCTTCGGCAAGAAAGGGAGGCCAGGCAGAACACAGTACCTTAAAGAGAGAGGAAGCTCCAGCGGTGGCAGTTGTTCCTGGCAGTGGTTGCAGTTCGTTGTTTCGACCAGGGGAAGAGAGGATCTCGTTGAGGAGGAAACTTGGAGACGTTGCACTGCACAGGGATGAAACCAGTCGCGGAGTTCGTCGGTAAAAGGTTTGTTCCTTTTATTCGCGGTCAAAGTGGTGAAGCTTGGCTATCCGGCCGCCGGGGTGCTTGGCACGGGCGATTTGACCAAAAGACGTCTTTGGAAGGCGAAAGGGGTGAACTGGTTGATCCCACTAGCTCAAAGGAAGAAGACTTGTCCAGCAGAAGATCTTCTCGTCGTTGGGAAAGTGGTGAGTTTGTTGCAGCAGGGCTCCACCGGTGGTGTCGTTGCAGATGGCTCAGCTCCTTCCCTCTCCGGTTTCTTAGGTCCTGTGGCGACTTCTAAAGTTCCAGTCCCAAAAGCCCTGCTTTTATGCAGGAAAACCCCTATTCAACAGCCTAGCTGTCACTCACACATGCTAAGTGCTGAGCCGGGCGGCTCACCACCGGGCCAATCAGAATAGAGTGCGATTTGGGTTGCTAAGGCAACGCAGTCCAGGGTGCCAATTGCCCTTCCCACACATCCTGTGGAACCCAGCCAGAGTGGCACCATTTGGAGGGTTTCTGTGGAGAAGCCCGCCAAAACAAAAAGTGGAACAAAGGACTCGACCTTGGTTAGAGTTACAGAGATGCACACGAATGCCATTTTAGAAAAGAGTTCTGGCAAAAAGACCCAACCGTTGATTTAATATTAAATAAATAAACCAGCGGTATCTTTAACATCAATGGGAAAATCCCATAGGAAATATTCCGGTAGAATATTTCACATGGTAACCACTGCCACCAGCCAGAAACTCGACAAGGGGGACTGCACAGTGCCCCCTTGAAAACAGAACCAGGGGCAATCGAATTAACCCCTTCCAGTAATTCCACAATATGATGGTTTGTACTGGTTCTGTTCACAATTTTGGACTAGTAAAGTCAATGGTGACTTTACATGCCCTGGGAGACAGTAGTCAGTCCCAGGGTATGGAGTCTATGTTTGGGGGTCACTATGACACCCCTGTGTTACTGCACTGAGGGTGCTGTGTAACTCACATGAAAAACAGATGATACCCTATGGAGTAAAAGACCCCATAGCCCATAAGCACATACAAAGTCAAAGACATACCTCAAATCATGCCTAAGAGTGGGACGAAAAGAGTCTCACTCTTAGCAGGAGAAAAAAACAAACCCCAAAAAATCCAGCAAAGCTGCTGGGGGACTCACTAGGTTTGGGAAATTAGCCTTTTCAGGGAATTCTCCCTAACAGTCGCCCCCCGCCCCAAGACTAAGGGACAGGAGGATTGAATCCACTCCTGGATCAATCTCATACCTCTAGTCGGTTATAACCCTCCTAGAGAGAACATCAGCATTTTGGTGGTGACACCTTGACTTGTGCTCAATTGTGAAATCAAACCCCTGGAGGCAGATTGACCATCTCAATAGTTTTGGGGTTTCCTCTTTCATTTGCATTAACCATCTCAAGGGTTGGTGGTCAGTCTGAATGACAAAAGTAGAACCATACAAGTATGGCCTAAACTTCTTCAGAGCCCACACAATGGCAAAACAATCTCTTTCAATAGTTGCCCACCTTGTCTCATGATCCTTCAGTTTTCTACTGATGAAGCAAATGGGGTGTTCCCTACCTTTCCCATCCAGTTGACTAAGGACTGCACCTATACCTGCATTAGAAGCATCTATCTGTACAATGAACGTTTGGTGGTAGTCAGGACGTGGATGTGATAAAAAAGGACACACGCACGAAACTTGGTGTAACAAATGAATTGCAACGCCGGAGACAGGGTCAGCAAAGTTAAACCCGAGACGGGGGTAAGGGAAGGTACACATACACAAATAATGAGCACATACACACCTGGACTAGTGTCAAGAAGTTCAGAACCACATTCCAGAGAAAGGGGAAAGCTCGGACAAACAACGATGAGAAGTTCCACACCAAGAGAAGTTGAGAGACAGATGGAGAAAGCTGAACTTTTAAAGAGACAAAGGACTTTAGAGAATGAACAAACAGAGACAGCACCGACAAGCACGCCTGACCCAATGATGAAGAGGTCAAGCTAATATCCTGCAAGATGATCAAGTGCTGAGATACTGGCAGAAACAATATGGACAATAATAAACAGAGCCAGAAAGAACCAGAGGGTTAAAGAAAGACTTATCAGACTTTCTTCGACTCATGTAATACCGACGAAAATGCCTGGATCATTGATAAAGATCCCTGAGAATCCTTCAGCAAGAAGAAGCTATGCAGATGTGTTTAAGGATGTGGTTATAGCTAACTACAGGAAGACCTTAAGAATTAGAAGGAGCGCACAAGAAGATAATAATGAATTGAACGATTACTTGGACAGCACAGCACACTTGGCAAACAACATATGGTACCAACACATGAAGGAAGTTGGAAGACGAACTTCAGAGGAAGAATGCTTTGTATGTGCACTCCTACCTTACAGCATGGGGAAGTCAAAAATCTTCGTAGCTGTTGAAGTAGATGTGCAGACAGCACACTGTCTGTCGCACATAGGAATGTGCAAGACCAGAGGACAGTTCATGGAAAGTGATGCTTCACTCAAATGGGCAACTGAAGCAACAGATCCAGATGAAGATAATTATGTCCAGGACATAAAGACCAGAAACAATGGCAAAACAAAGAACAGTGTGATAAGATATGAAAAGCCTGGAGTTAAAGGAGCGGAGATCAGAAGGGAAACAAACAAGAAACTGAACGTCCAAGGGAAATCTCTGGAAGAAACGTGAAGATGGAAGAACAGTGCTTTCACCAGACAGATGGGAGAAAGGAGTAGTGATCTGCAGAGCATGGGTGATCATTGGACACTACAAGGAAACCATTGAAAATGCACAGAGGATATGCAAACCACTATGGCTGAGACTGGCCAGACTGCTAACATGGGTCGAAGACAGAGGAGGACCCCTGTAGATAGTGCCATTGGAGAATGCCAAACTGTGCTTCAGAAACAAAGGTACAAGAAAAATGGGAGAAAATCAGAACTGTGGACAAATCATCGATGCCACAGGAATGGCACATGGTCCTGCAGTGATCCTGGTTCATTATTGGGCATGTGGATCCGAAGCATATATTAGGTTGCTGAAGAATTGGGGATATATATGCACATTGGTGAATGTCCATGTTCCAGCACTGGTGATTCCAAAAGGTGACCTGAATATTGACAGTTTCCCGAAAGCAGATTCTCACATGAGGAAGAAGAGAGCTGTGGAGTTGATGAACTGAATGAAGTGAGAGAATTACTTCTCTGCCAAATCAGAAGAAGTCTTTCATGCAATCCCATATGAGCACAGGCTGTTCAGCTTGACCTCATCAGTGTTCACGACAATCCTGATGCCAAGAGTTCAGATACTAAATGGTTGATAACCTGATGGGAATTACTGCAGATCATCAACACAACGATAAAGGGATTCAACGCTATCATGGAAGAGTTAAGAGCGATACGACTAATGACTCTCCAGAACAGATATGTCCTAGACATGATCACAGCTATGAACGGAGGTGTTCGTGCAAAAATCAGAGACTCATGTTGCACATTTGTACCATCTCACAATGATGAAAATTGAACCTTAACAGAAGCCATAGGTATGCTGACGAAACTACACAATCAGATGATTGATGAAGCTGACAAAGTTGATAATGACAGTTGGTTTGGATCACTGTTTCCATGGGTTCCGCAATGCATGGCAGATGCATTCAAGATCCTAGGAGCCCTGCGAGTGATTATATTGCTAGGATTCTATGTTATCAAGATAATAATCTCTCAGTGCCAGAAAACTGCAAAAAAGGCCATAGGGATGAAAATGATGATTGACATTGAGCCAGTAGGGAAGCCCAAAAACCTGACTGATGAAGAAATGAGAGACTTTGTGATGGCCAGCATTTAAGCACCAGAAGGAACAAAGCTTCGGCATCCAAAGAATCATAGAAAATATGTGGGAAAATAAATCTATTGCAATCCAAGTGGAGAATGTCAACTTATGACATGGAACAAAGATGAGCACGTAAGAACAGCAGGATGTTTAAAAGGAGTGATAAAGATATGGGGCCTCATTACTAGTTTGTCGGCAGCCATGGAGCTATTAGCTATATGGCTGCCGCCAAACCGGGCTCCTTTACCCGGTTCCCTGAATGGGGAATTACCGGGCCATTCCGAGTTCAGAGGGCCCGGTAATTCCTCCCTCAGGGAACCCGGGCCCGGACATTCCCCATTCCTATTTGAGCCCCCATAGGGCTCAATGGGAATGGGAGAGGGAGCTAACAACGGACCAATTACGACCGGCCCGTTGTTAGCTCCCTGGTCCCCTCGCGGGACCCGGTAACGACGCCTGGTTTTGCCAGGCGTCCTTACCGGGTCCCGCGAGAGGACCTCGTAATCGTGCGGAATGGTGTTAACGGGTCCGCATCCATTAGCAGAACCCGTTAACCCATTCCGCACGGGTCGTAATGAGGCCCATGGACTCCAAAGGGACATTTCTGCAGACCTATATGTCCAGATCCAGAGGATGACAGAGAAGTGAATGCAAGGAAAGAAGTAAGAGTGGTCGATGAATCGCCCAGAGGGGGGAGTGAAGAGGAAGTGCCAAGTATCTGCCGCACCACAGCCACCCCCTTCGAAGTGCCAGGAGCTTTCGCACCTAAATATGTGACGTATGAAGAACAGATAAACCAACAGAGAGGCGCAGTTGGGCTCTGCCCAGTGCCTTTTGGAAAAACAGCACCTATTGAAGTACCAGCACCTAAGCAAACCTGGACAGCAAGGTACCCACTGAGAAATCCATACCTACAGACACGACAAAGGGACGTTTGTCAGAATGGAAAACCCAAAGGAGCCAAGAAGATACATGACTGGTGACGTCACGAGAGATCAGACTGACACACAGAGAGGGGATATGATGACCCAAGAATGCTGATAAAGAGACAAAATGCCATGCATAAGTGACATCTTGGGCCTAAGGTGAAACAGTTAATTTCAAGACGAAGAAACTTATACCATATGCACGATGAAGACATTAAGTCAGTTAAACGTGTACATACGCAAGAAACCGCAAGAAGCAAAGAAATTGTGAAAGCTTGTTTATGCTTAATAGTAAAATATATTGCGGCAAGTGCTAACTATACATAGATACTTCAAAAGCACTATATAGATGAGCGAAAATCCACTACGCACATGAGCAGAATCAAATCGAGGTTACTAAAGGTCTCCAGAGGAGAGGGCCTCCACTAACAATTCAAGAATGAAAGACAGAGAGAAATCCTGCTGAAGGTATCCATGCAAGGAAGCCAAGGTCGGGTCAGACTGGAATAGACTAACAATGCCTACGATTTAAGAGAAGAATAACAAGAGTCTCCTGTTCAGCAGGTCGAGATAAGCCGCAGATGGTAAACGACTGACACAAGTAAATCAAATACACAAAATTGCACAAAGAAGAGGCCTATTTCATAGTGTCCTAATCATGTTGCAAGGCAGGCCGAAAGGGATGAGACTTTCACACCCATGCATGGAGCCTTATCGTACCCATCCTCCTTAACTTTCTCAGACCAAGAGGAAGACTCAAGGCCAAACTACAAGGCAGTCATTGACACACGGCCACTAAGGTGATGAATGGCTGTAACATAAATTGGAGGGAAGCTGGGGTACAGACTTACTCCCTGCACCTGGCCTCATTATTCTGCATGCTGCTAAGCGCAAGTGGAAAAGTATGTGTGGGCTCAATGCCAACCCAATCATAGTGGACCATGTAATGTAGGGTCCTATGGAGAGTAGAGCCAATAGGACGTTGTACTTTTTGTGACATTTACAGTGGCCAGTTTGAAGGAAGGGCTTAGTTGCCCCACCTGACATTATTAGCCAATCCCCTCTCCCTGTTACCATATACAGATATAGTACCTATATTAAAGTTACCTTCCTATAACCAATCGAGTTGCATGTTAGGTTTTTAAGATTACACGTCAATGATGACGAGTTTTGGTATAAATGTTGTTGTTTTTCTGAAATTAGTTGGAATTGAAGCGAGAAGGAAGATGGAGTGGTTGCTGATATTCATTGAACTCCCTGGTTTCTGTACTTGTCATTATACAGACTCCCTTTGCCAAACTATTGAGTTGTCATTATTATTTGATGCGAGAGTACGAATCTGCATCCCCATCCATCTCGAGGATGCTTAAAGGGCTGTTTGGAGACCTCTAGTCTTATGGGCCGGCTGGGGTCCATCCAGTTCACGACTATTTTCCTCTCTCCACTCTACTGCTATCCTCTCCACTTCTCTTCCCTCCACTCTACTACTGTCCACTCCACTACTCTCCCCTCTCCACTTATTCTCCCAGTCACCCTCCTTTCACTCTCTGAAGCACCCTTTTCAATCAGCCTCCTTTACTCCCCTACACTTAAGGCCTCATTACTGGGAATTGCAGATAAAATTGGCGGTAATGCATAAGTAACCACTGCATTCCCACTGTATTTCTGCAGCTCCCAACTATGTTTTGGGCAGAGGGGTGGAGGTAAAATCTCCAGCAAGTGCTGGAGGTAATTCCACCGCCTTCCTACTGAAATACCCATGGAGCCCTATGGACTCCATAAACGGGCACTAACACTGCACATTGTAATCTGGCGGTAATCCTGCCAGACCAAGTGGCGGTAATGCTAAATCCCTGTGATGGTATTTCCATGGACTTACTACAGAAATACCACCAAACCTGCAATGAGGCCACTAGCCTCAGTCACTCACTCACCTTCCCCAGCATGCATGCACTCTCACAGCCATCTACCACTTTCGCTCACCAATCAGTACCTCATCTCGCACAGACTCTTCCTCCACACTCCACTACACCCTACTTCCTTTGTCTGGTCTCTATGGTGGAACATCCCACCATAATCAGTTTCATGTGCTCTTTTTTATGCTCCTCCTCCCTTTGGCCTGTGCGTTTACCTACTTCCGGGTCAAATTGCTAACTTGTTCTTTTCCCGGGGTCGTGTCAGACAGGTATGAGGCTTTAAAGTGCTCCTTAAGCATAGCCCCTGCTGGAATTTGGCAGAATTCTGACCTCTTTCTCCAAAGGTAGGAACTTCCTCCAAAACGATGATTACAAAAATGCTTTTTTACCAGGGGCTCTCTAGTCCATCATTCATCCTATCTGACACTCATCTGAGAGCTCTGCTCAGGGGAAGTTCTGTCAAGGGTTAAAAACCTTTGCTAATACGTTTGTCAAAAATAATTTGAGTGAGTGATTAATCAGTGTTTGCCTACTTACTTCTCTTAATTATGCCATGCATCTGGGTACTTCTTTCTAAGAGAGTGGGAAGCCTCTTCATGAAGTGCACCGTGCATCTGGGCACTTCTTTCTTAGTGAGTGG
This sequence comes from Ambystoma mexicanum, assembly GCF_040938575.1. NCBI lineage: Eukaryota > Metazoa > Chordata > Amphibia > Caudata > Ambystomatidae > Ambystoma > Ambystoma mexicanum. Next base: position 35,105,836 of record NC_090921.1, read on the forward strand.
GAAGCCTCTTCATGAAGTGTGCCATGCATCTGGGCACTTCTTTCTTAGTGAGTGGGAAGCCTCTTCATGAAGTGCGCCGAGCAGCAGGGCACTTCTTTCTTAGTGAGTGGGAAGCCTCTTCATGAAGTGCACCAGGGCACTTCTTTCTTAGTGAGTGGGAAGCCTCTTCATGAAGTGTGCCATGCACCTGGGCACTTCTTTCTTAGTGAGTGGGAAGCCTCTTCATGAAGTGCGCCGTGCACCAGGACACTTCTTTCTTAGTGAGTGGAAAGCCTCTTCATGAAGTGCGCCGTGCACTAGGGCACTTCTTTCTTGGTGAGTGGGAAGCCTCTTCATGAAGTGCGCCGTGCACCAGGACACTTCTTTCTTAGTGAGTGGAAAGCCTCTTCATGAAGTGCGCCGTGCACTAGGGCACTTCTTTCTTGGTGAGTGGGAAGCCTCTTCATAAAGTGCGCCGTGCATCTGGGCACTTCTTTCTTAGTGAGTGATAAGCCTCTTCATGAAGAGCCCCGTGCACCTGGCCACTTCTTTCTTAGTGAGTTGGAAACCTCTCAATGAAGTGCGCCGTGCACCTGGGCACTTCTTTCTTAGTGAGTGGGAAGCCTCTTCAGGAAGTGTGCCGTGCACCTGGGCACTTATTTCTTAGTGAGTGGGAAGCCTCTTCATGAAGTGCGCCGTGCATCTGGGCACTTCTTTCTTAGTGAGTGGGAAGCCTCTTCAGGAAGTGCGCCGTGCACCAGGGCACTTCTTTCTTAGTGAGTGGGAAGCCTCTTCAGGAAGTGCGCCATGAACTGCGCCGTGCATCTGGGCACTTCTTTCTTAGTGAGTGGGAAGCCTCTCCATGAAGTGCGCCGTGCACCTGGGCACTTCTTTCTTAGTGAGTGGGAAGCCTCTCCATGAAGTGCACCGTGCACCTGGGCACTTCTTTCTTAGTGAGAGGGAGGGAAGCCTCTCCATGAAGTGCGCCGTGCATCTGGGCACATCTTTCTTAGTTAGTGGGAAACCTCTTCATGAAGTGCGCTGTGCATCTGGGCACTTCTTTCTTAGTGAGTGGGAAGCCTCTTCATGAAGTGCGCTGTGCACCTGGGCACTTCTTTCTTAGTGAGTTGGAAGCCTCTTCAGAAAGTGTGCCGTGTACCAGGGCACTTCTTTCTTAGTGAGTGGGAAGCCTCTTCATGAACTGCACCGTGCATCTGGGCACTTCTTTCTTAGTGAGTGGGAAGCCTTTCCATGAAGTGCGCCGTGCATCTGGGCACTTCTTTCTTAGTAAGCGGGAAACCTCTCCATGAAGTGCGCCGTGCACCTGGGCCCTTCTTTCTTAGTGAGTGGGAAGCCTCTTCATGAAGTGCACCGTGCACCTGGGCCCTTCTTTCTTAGTGAGTGGGAAGCCTCTTCATGAAGTGCGCCGTGCACTTCTTTCTTAGTGAGTGGGAAGCCTCTTCAGGAAGTGCGCCGTGCACCTGGGCACTTCTTTCTTAGTGAGTGGGAAGCCTCTTCAGGTAGTGTGAAGTGCGCGTGCACCTGGGCGCTTCTTTCTTAGTGAGTGGGAAGCCTCTTCAGGAAGCGTGCCGTGCACTTGGGCACTTCTTTCTTAGTGAGTGGGAAGCCTCTTCAGGAAGTGTGCCGTGCATCTGTGCACGTGTCATGAAGTGCACCGTGCATCTGGGCACTTCTTTCTTAGTGAGTGGGAAGCCTCTTCATCAAGTGCGCCGTGCATCTGGGCACTTCTTTCTTAGTGAGTGGGTAGCCTCTCCATGAGGTGCGCCGTGCATCTGGGCACTTATTTCTTAGTAAGTGGGAAGCCTCTTCAGGAAGTGCGCCGTGCACCTGGACACTTCTTTCTTAGTGAGTGGGAAGCCTCTTCAGGAAGTGTGCCGTGCATCTGTGCACGCGCATGAACTGCACCGTGCATCTGGGCACTTCTTTCTTAGTGAGTGGGAAGCCTCTCCATGAAGAGCGCTGTGCATCTGGGCACTTCTTTCTTAGTGAGTGGGAAGCCTCTTCATGAAGTGCGCCGTGCACCTGGGCACTTCTTTCTTAGTGAGTGGGAAGCCTCTTCAGGAAGTGCGCTGTGCACCTGGGCACTTCTTTCTTAGTGAGTGGGAAGCCTCTTCAGGAAGTGCGCCGTGCACCTGGACACTTCTTTCTTAGTGAGTGGGAAGCCTCTTCAGGAAGTGTGCCGTGCATCTGTGCACGCGTCATGAACTGCACCGTGCATCTGGGCACTTCTTTCTTAGTGAGTGGGAAGCCTCTCCATGAAGAGCGCTGTGCATCTGGGCACTTCTTTCTTAGTGAGTGGGAAGCCTCTTCATGAAGTGCGCCGTGCACCTGGGCACTTCTTTCTTAGTGAGTGGGAAGCCTCTTCAGGAAGTGCGCCGTGCACCTGGGCACTTCTTTCTTAGTGAGTGGGAAGCCTCTTCAGGAAGTGCGCCGTGCATCTGGGCACTTCTTTCTTAGTGAGTGGGAAGCCTCTTCAGGAAGTGCGCCGTGCACCTGGGCACTTCTTTCTTAGTGAGTGGGAAGCCTCTTCAGGAAGTGTGCCGTTCATCTGTGCACGTGTCATGAACTGCACCGTGCATCTGGGCACTTCTTTCTTAGTGAGTGGGAAGCCTCTCCATGAAGAGCGCTGTGCATCTGGGCACTTCTTTCTTAGTGAGCGGGAAGCCTCGTCATGAAGTGTGCCGTGCACCTGGGCACTTCTTTCTTAGTGAGCGGGAAGCCTCATCATGAAGTGTGCCGTGCACCTGGGCACTTCTTTCTTAGTGAGCGGGAAGCCTCTCCATGAAGTGCGCCGTGCACCTGGGCCCTTCTTTCTTAGTGAGAGGGAAGCCTCTTCATGAAGTGCGCCGTGCACCTGGGCCCTTCTTTCTTAGTGAGTGGGAAGCCTCTTCATGAAGTGCGCCATGCATCTGGGCACTTCTTCCTTAGTGAGTGGGTAGCCTCTCCATGAAGTGCGCCGTGCACTTCTTTCTTAGTGAGTGGGAAGCCTCTTCAGGAAGTGCGCCGTGCACATGGGCACTTCTTTCTTAGTGAGTGGGAAGCCTCTTCAGGAAGTGTGAAGTGCGCCGTGCACCTGGGCGCTTCTTTCTTAGTGAGTGGGAAGCCTCTTCAGGAAGTGCGCCGTGCACCTGGGCACTTCTTTCTTAGTGAGTGGGAAGCCTCTTCAGGAAGTGTGCCGTGCATCTGTGCACGCGTCATGAAGTGCGCCGTGCATCTGGGCACTTCTTTCTTAGTGAGTTTGAAGCCTCTTCATCAAGTGCGCCGTGCATCTGGGCACTTCTTTCTTAGTGAGTCGGTAGCCTCTCCATGAGGTGCGCCGTGCATCTGGGCACTTTCTTAGTGAGTGGGAAGCCTCTCCATGAAGAGCGCTGTGCACCTGGGCACTTCTTTCTTAGTGAGTGGGAAGCCTCTTCAGGAAGTGTGCCGTGCATCTGTGCACGCGTCATGAACTGCACCGTGCATCTGGGCACTTCTTTCTTAGTGAGTGGGAAGCCTCTCCATGAAGAGCGCCGTGCACCTGGGCACTTCTTTCTTAGTGAGTGGGAAGCCTCTTCAGGAAGTGCGCCGTGCACCTGGGCACTTCTTTCTTAGTGAGTGGGAAGCCTCTTCAGGAAGTGTGCCGTTCATCTGTGCACGCGTCATGAACTGCACCGTGCATCTGGGCACTTCTTTCTTAGTGAGTGGGAAGTCTCTCCATGAAGAGCGCTGTGCATCTGGGCACTTCTTTCTTAGTGAGTGGGAAGCCTCTCCATGAAGAGCGCTGTGCATCTGGGCACTTCTTTCTTAGTGAGTGGGAAGCCTCTTCATGAAGTGCGCCGTGCACCAGGGCACTTCTTTCTTAGTGAGTGGGAAGCCTCTCCATGAAGAGCGCTGTGCACCTGGGCACTTCTTTCTTAGTGAGCGGGAAGCCTTGTCATGAAGTATGCCGTGCATCTGGGCACTTCTTTCTTAGTGAGTGGGAAGCCTCTCCATGAAGAGCGCTGTGCACCTGGGCACTTCTTTCTTAGTGAGCGGGAAGCCTCTTCAGGAAGTGTGGCGTGCACCTGGGCACTTCTTTCTTAGTGAGTGGGAAGCCTCTCCATGAAGAGCGCTGTGCATCTGGGCACTTCTTTCTTAGTGAGCGGGAAGCCTCATCATGAAGTGTGCCGTGCACTTGGGCACTTCTTTCTTAGTGAGCGGGAAGCCTTGTCATGAAGTGCGCCGTGCATCTGGGCACTTCTTTCATAGTGAGCGGGAAGCCTCTTCATGAACTGCACTGTGCATCTGGGCACTTCTTTCTTAGTGAGTGGGAAGCCTCTCCATGAAGAGCGCTGTGCTCCTGGGCACTTCTTTCTTAGTGAGCGGGAAGCCTCTTCAGGAATTGTGCCGTGCACCTGGGCACTTCTTTCTTAGTGAGCGGGAAGCCTCTTCATGAACTGCACCGTGCATCTGGGCACTTCTTTCTTAGTGAGTGGGAAGCTTCTCCATGAAGAGCGCTGTGCATCTGGGCACTTCTTTCTTAGTGAGCGGGAAGCCTCTCCATGAAGAGCGCTGTGCACCTGGGCGCTTCTTTCTTAGTGAGTGGGAAGCCTCCCCATGAAGAGCGCTGTGCACCTGGGCACTTCTTTCTTAGTGAGCGGGAAGCCTCTTCAGGAAGTGTGCCGTGCACCTGGGCACTTCTTTCTTAGTGAGCGGGAAGCCTCTTCATGAACTGCACCGTGCATCTGTGCACTTCTTTCTTAGTGAGTGGGAAGCCCCTCCATGAAGAGCGCTGTGCATCTGGGCACTTCTTTCTTAGTGAGTGGGAAGCCTCTCCCTGAAGAGCGCTGTGCACCTGGGCGCTTCTTTCTTAGTGAGCGGGAAGCCTCTTCATGAACTGCACCGTGCATCTGGGCACTTCTTTCTTAGTGAGTGGGAAGCCTCTTCAGGAAGTGCGCCGTGCATCTGGGCACTTCTTTCTTAGTGAGTGGGAAGCCTCTTCAGGAAGTACGCCGTGCACCTGGGCACTTCTTTCTTAGTGAGTGGGAAGCCTCTTCAGGAAGTGTGCCGTTCATCTGTGCACGCGTCATGAACTGCACCGTGCATCTGGGCACTTCTTTCTTAGTGAGTGGGAAGCCTCTCCATGAAGAGCGCTGTGCATCTGGGCACTTCTTTCTTAGTGAGCGGGAAGCCTCGTCATGAAGTGTGCCGTGCACCTGGGCACTTCTTTCTTAGTGAGCGGGAAGCCTCATCATGAAGTGTGCCGTGCACCTGGGCACTTCTTTCTTAGTGAGCGGGAAGCCTCTCCATGAAGAGCGCTGTGCACCTGGGCACTTCTTTCTTAGTGAGCGGGAAGCCTCTTCATGAACTGCACCGTGCATCTGGGCACTTCTTTCTTAGTGAGCGGGTAGCCTCATCATGAAGTGTGCCGTGCACCTGGGCACTTCTTTCTTAGTGAGTGGGAAGCCTCTCCATGAAGAGCGCTGTGCACCTGGGCACTTCTTTCTTAGTGAGCGGGAAGCCTCTTCAGGAAGTGTGCCGTGCACCTGGGCACTTCTTTCTTAGTGAGCGGGAAGCCTCTTCATGAACTGCACCGTGCATCTGGGCACTTCTTTCTTAGTGAGTGGGAAGCCTCTCCATGAAGAGCGCTGTGCATCTGGGCACTTCTTTCTTAGTGAGCGGGAAGCCTCTTCATGAACTGCACCGTGCATCTGTGCACTTCTTTCTTAGTGAGTGGGAAGCCTCTCCATGAAGTGTGCCGTGCATCTGGGCACTTCTTTCTTAGTGAGTGGGAAGCCTCTCCATGAAGAGCGCTGTGCACCTGGGCGCTTCTTTCTTAGTGAGTGGGAAGCCTCTCCATGAAGAGCGCTGTGCATCTGGGCACTTCTTTCTTAGTGAGTGGGAAGCCTCTCCATGAAGAGCGCTGTGCATCTGGGCACTTCTTTCTTATTGAGCGTGAAGCCTCTTCAGGAAGTGTGCCGTGCACCTGGGCACTTCTTTCTTAGTGAGCGGGAAGCCTCTCCATGAAGTGCGCCGTGCACCTGGGCCCTTCTTTCTTAGTGAGTGGGAAGCCTCTCCATGAAGAGCGCTGTGCACCTGGGCACTTCTTTCTTAGTGAGCGGGAAGCCTCTTCAGGAAGTGCGCCGTGCATCTGGGCACTTCTTTCTTAGTGAGTGGTAATTTATGCTTCCTTAAGCCTAATAGGAAAGACAGCCTCTGCGAAGGTCAAGTTGACCAATTTGGCAACCCATGGGGCAAGGGTTACCATGCATGCCTTAAATGTGCTGGCGGGGCAGCTATCCCCCAAACAGATGGTGGGCAGCATACCTGACACAAATTTTATAAATTGAGCCTCCAAAGAGGGACTGAATTAAACAACAGGGCCAGCTGGCTGCTCCCTCACTCCTGAACCGAGTTGATCTACAATGACATGAGATTTAATCTTACTATTTAAGCAAAGATTGTTTTGTTTAATAGCAATTGCATGTTCATGTCCAATTACTTTGGTGTTAAATGATTAATGATTAATTTAATCACAATCAGTGGTTTTGTTACATGAAAGGTTTGAGGGTGAGTTGCCTCCAAATTCTTTCAAAATCTGAAAGAGTTCACGAGAGCTGGAATTGGCCGATGCCATATTCCGTTGTTGAAACTTTCGGATTTAGCTGCAATAATTGTTTGTTTCAAGTCAACTACTGCTTGTTTACAAATAGCCAGTGTTCCAGGTGAAGGGGACTTTCGCTAGTCTCTGTTAGGTTTCCTTTTAAGACGCAGAGAAACAACAGTGGTATTACCAAACCAGGCCATCTGGATCGATTTATCTTTCACTAGCTTGTGCTTTTTCTGGTCATGGGTGTCCATAATGTGTTCAGCTAGCTCATCAGACTTTTTAAAGGTATCTTCTGGAAGCAGTTTATTTTGTAGTTGAGCACACATCACAGAAGGTGTCACCTTTTTAAAGTTTTGTGCCATCAGAAACTTTTTTTTCCTTACTACTTTTCTTAGATGAAGTAGAAAGGGATATTGCAAGAGTACCTTTTACCAATGAATGACCACACCATAGACATGCAATTACTTCAATGTCCAGAGCCGCTGCCTGATGGGTTAAAACCCAATCAAGGGTATGTCCGTCCTTGTGCGTGCATTAGCCACTGTGTTAAGGGCATGAAGAAGAGGGACGGCATGTGTGTCCCTGTGATCATCTGCCCATAGTTTAATGGGTGATTTTTCAATTGATGCCCTAAGGGTGCTGTGGGTGATTTAGCAATTGATGCCCTTGGGGCGCTGTGGGTGATTTAGCAATTGATGCCCTTAGGGTGCTGTGGGTGATTTAGCAATTGGTGCCCTTGGGGTGCTGTTGGTGATTTAGCAATTGATGCCCTTAGGGCGCTGTGGGTGATTTTTCAATTGAGGCCCTTAGGGTGCTGTGAGTGATTAACAATTGATGCCCTTGGGGCGCTGTGGGTGATTTAGCAATTGATGCCCTTAGGGTGCAGTGGGTGATTTAGCAATTGATGCCCTTGGGGCGCTGTGGGTGATTTAGCAATTGATGCCCTTGGGGCGCTGTGGGTGATTTAGCAATTGATGCCCTTAGGGCACTGTGGGTGATTTAGCAATTGATGCCCTTAGGGCGCTGTGGGTGATTTTTCAAGTGATGCCCTTAGGGTGCTGTGGGTGGTTTAGCAATTGATGCCCTTAGGGCGCTGTGGGTGATTTAGCAATTGATGCCCTTGGGGTGCTGTGAGTGATTTAGCAATTGATGCCCTTAGGGCGCTGTGGGTGATTTAGCAATTGATGCCCTTGGGGTGCTGTGGGTGATTTAGCAATTGATGCCCTTGGGGTGCTGTGGGTGATTTAGCAATTGATGCCCTTAGGGCGCTGTGGGTGATTTTTCAAGTGATGACCTTAAGCTGCTGTGGGTGATTTTTCAAGTGATATCCTTAGGGTGCTGTGGGTGATTTAGCAATTGTTCCCACATGTTAGATATATGAATTAAGACTTACAGAAGATATACCAGGTAGTAAGACCTCACACAGCCCTCGTTCCAGTGTACGTGAACAAACCAGACACACGGGCACAAAACGGCTAGTCTCTGTCGTGCCTGATCTGCAAACAAATAGTTCTACAGGACTTTAAAAATGCTGGGGATTGTAGTTTGCATGGCAACTACAAGTGAACGTGAGTCTTTCCACACAGCTTGGCCCGCACAATGCGGGATAAAGCATGGAAGTCGATATTTAGCAACATAGCTTCTATTATAAAATTTAAAGCACAATGGGCCTCATTATGAGGTGGGCGGTAAGGGGTTAACAGCGCCGGTAAAGGTGCCAGAGCCATTAACCCCTTATCACCTCATTATGAGTTCCGCTTGCGGGACCTGCTAGCAGACCAGGATGCTAACAATGGGCCCGTCATTAACGGGCCCCGTTGTTAGCATGCTCCCCATTCCCATTGAGCCCTATGGGGGCTCAAATGGGGATGATCGGGTCTGGGTTCCCTGAATGGGGAAATACCGGGCCCTCCAAGGTCAGAATGGCCCGGTATTTCCCCATTCAGGGACCACAGGCCCGAGTTTTGAGGCAGCCATGCCCTTATTAAGGGCATGGCTGCCTCCAAACTCGTAATGAGGTCCAGGGCCTCATTAGGGGTTTGGTGCGAATGCAGTGGTAATTCCACTAAATTACTAGCAAACACTCTTACCATTACCACCTCCTGGTCCCGTTGGTAACACAGGATTACACAGGATTACAAGTGATCATAGGACGGTGTTAATCCCCATTTTGAGAGTCCAGAGGACTCTGTGGGGATTTTGGCAGAGCTACAGTGAGCAGGAATTCAACTGCAGTAATCGTGGCGTAAATCTGGCCTCAAAGTGCCAGCTTTGCTTCCAGCTTAATGCTTGAAGGTCAAACTTTAGTTCAGCGGTGCAGTAATAAAATACCGGCAATTCTTCGACTGCCAATAAAAGTGACATTAACAAAATTACCAACCGTGTTTACCTTCAATGGCAAACTATTCTTTTGGGCAGGGAGCTGTGGGGAGGTGTGTTATGACTGGTTTTCCTTGCTTGGTCCCTGTTCCCCGAGTGCATGGTGTGATGTCATGAATGGAATGCTGTGAGAGTGACTGGAATGTCTGATTCCACCCAGGGCAGTTGGAAGATGTACCCTGGGCGGTGGCCTCTGCACTTCCCCCACTCCTGATGTTACCTGATGTCACCTGATGAACCTTGTAACCTGATTAAAGTATCCTGAAGAACATACCTGCAGCCTACCTTTGTATCCTTCATACCTTAATGTAACAACTGGCGACGAGCTGGTCTTTGGCGAGGACCCAGGCAACCCAGAAAATGACAGGCACCTGTGTGTGTGCCAGAGAAGAGAAAGGCGACTGCTGCAAGTCACAGCTGGAAGGGGGAAGAGAGAGGGGGACCACTGCCCCCTCCCCCCCCCAAAGATGTCGCCCACCACCCAGGGACAGCAATGTTGGCAGCCAGGGAGAGCAACGGTGGCCCCCAGGGAAGAGTAATGCTACCACCCTGGGGAAGAGGAAGAAAGGGCACACATAGGTTCCAGAGGCCAGATGCCTGATGCTTTGCAGGCCGGAGCCAGCACAGCGCCATGAAGCCCTACATATGTGTCGCACCGGAGGCGTTGAGTGTAGGGCGAGTGAGGGACACCTGGCATTATGGTGTTCTCTACATTAAGTGTCCTGTCAAAGTGCCATGGTGTCCTGAGAGTGGAGACGCGCTCCAGAGATAACGTGATAAGTGCAGGAGCCCCGTGGCCTGTCTCTGTGTTACTCCTGGGGCTGGAGTGCGCCTCAGACCTCTGCCATGCTGACGTCCCCGACATGCTGGAGGGGTTGATGAACGCATAGAACATGGAGCATTGCTTGCAGCGGCGTTCTGTGCAATGGACATTCCTTCAAAGTTCCCAGCAAGCCAGAACAAAGGACCTTGCAGCGTCACGCTGGGGCCATGGAGTCCTGGCTCATGGAGGGGTGACTTCCATACATGCTGCATTTGCCGCAGGAAGCAGCAGCTGGGGCGGATCCTTGTTCTGTGGAGGGCATCTTGTGATTCATTGGGACAGAGCAGCGTTTTTCAGAGGTGCTATAGAGTGATGTGTGTGCTGAAAGAAGCAGTGCATAGGTGTCACTTGCGCGTTGGTGTTCCTCAACAAGTGAGCAGAAACGAACGATCTGTTCTTGTTTTTTGGTGCTGGCCAAGTGTTCTTTAGTTTGTCCAGCCGCTCATGGGACTCTCTCCAATGGTGTCAAGAGGTCATATTTCAGCTCTTCCTCTGCTGCGCCTGGCTGGGAAGTTGCAAGAGCAAGGGGTTGATAAACATTGTTCATATGCCAGTCATCACCGGAAAGTCTTGTGCTATTGTTGGTGCAATCTGAAATGCATTTACATCCATTGTAAGCATTTTGCAGGCTTAACTGTATTGTTTAGGTGGGATATGCTATTGCACCAGACAGCACCTAAACAATACAGTTAAGCCTGCAAGATCATTCATGTGATGTTTTGATAGCTGGTGTGGGTTGGGCCCTGCCCAAACCCTGTTGTGTGTGATTTTGCGGAGGCATGTTCTCACACCAGAGTGTTATGGAGTATCCTGTGGAAAAAGGCGACTGCAGCACTTGCTGGATGGTCTGATGGTTGTTGTGGAGGAATAGTTTCCGTGGTTGATGTGCTTTTTTTTCTGCGTATGGCGTAGCGTGACCAGTCGGAAAAGGCCACATCTGTGGGTTGCTGGTCGAGGATGGCTCAAGTTTTTGGTAGCAGTATCCAGTGGCGAAGGCTGTCACTGAAGTTTGGTTTTACACATAGATGCGGTTTGTAGATTCCTGTGAGGGAAGGAAATGGGAGTTGATGGTTTGTCATGTTGAGCCCCATCTCAAATTGCATAATTTTTTCAAATGTTTGTTTCTTTAGGTTTCGGTTTTCTTGAATCATTCTGGATCCTCATTCAAATGATTCTGGAGGACGTGGCAACTCTTACCATCTCTTTGTGCTAGTGCTCAGCTGCTCCAGCTGCGGGCGGTCTTCTCAGTAGAGTTTGACGTAGGAGACTCAGGGTGTCTGGCCAGCACTCTGGGGTTTTGGTTTGATTGTGTGTTTGTTGACCAAGTTGATTCTCACTGTACAGGTCAGTTGGCAGTAAATGTGAGTGCTGAGTATGTGTTGGTGTCACGCCGCCTGTCCTGGGGTCTCCTTACCCGCTACGGCGCTCCCCGTCCTGGAGGTTGTATCCCCGCTTTCGGCTTCGGGGTCCGGGGCTGTCCTGGGTCTCGGGCACTGCTTTGCGCATGCGCGGGCGTCCGCTCTCCGCGCATGCGCGGTGCGCAGGATGCTCAATTCAGGGAGATATGCGGCTCAAGCCTCGTTGTGGGGTATCCAATGCCTGGGAGACGGCACGGCTTGCGTTGCAAGCCTCCCAGGTGCTGGTGGGCCTATTTAAGGAGCCCTGATCCTTTTCCAAACCGCGTCTCAACGCGGTTTGTACGGATCGTGTCTTCGCTGCCCTTGTGTTGCCTTCCCGATTTCCTGTTGCCTTCCTCCTGCCCTTGTTCTGCCTGGGGTTCCCCTGTCTTCCTACCTGTTCTGCCTCGCTCCCTCCCTCCTGCTTCCATTCTGATTCTGAGTTCCCGCTGGCCCTCCTTGGTTCTGGTCCCTGTCATTCCTTTCCTGCCTGTCTGGCTCAGTCCTTCCTGATTCCATCTGGTTCAGAGTTCCCACTGCTCCTTCTGGTTCTCGTGCTCACCTCGTTTACCAGTCTGCTCCTCTTGCTGCCTTGTCTTCGCTCCTGGAGGTACTGTTCTGCTTCTGGTCTCCTGATCTTCATCAGCATCCGTCGGGATCACACTGCCTCCTGTGGACCTTGAACATTCTACTCAGAGGCTCCCCCTGCCAGTGCTTGCACTGTCCTGACGCCACGCAAATCAGGGGTGAGCCAACCCGTGGCGTTGGGAGCCGGTTCACCTCCAATCCGGTTTCATTCGGGCTGGTGTTGGGCTGGTTCCCTGCGCCATCAGTCACGTCTCCTCGGATCATCTGACAGCCTGGCCTCATCACCAAGGAAACCAACCGGACGAACAGGTACGCAGCGATCTCGTGACGCTATTTACAAAAGATTGAGACGCCTGTCTTCGGACACCTCGGACTCTGCAATGGAAGAGGATCCGGGTCTTCGTAATGAGCTTCAAGCGCTTCGTGCTGAGATGGCGGCACTCCGTCAGGAGAATGTAACCTTACGCCAAATGGTGACACAGAACGTTGGTCCCATTCCACAGCCTGAAAGTCCCATGGCTCACACTGCTCCCATCAAGTTCGATGGAGATCCCCGCCGTGTGGGTGAATTCTGTAATCATTGCCGCATACACTTTCTCTTCCGTTCAACTCACTTTACCAATGACAAGGCCAAGATCGGATACATATTGGGCAACTTGTCTGGAAACGCGCTTGCCTGGGCAACTCCTTTGGTCGTTTCCAATAACCCAATCCTGAATGATTTTGTAGCCTTTGAGAAAGCATTCTTGGATGTGTTTCAATCTCCCAATCTGGCTTCAGCAGCACAGAACCAATTGATGGACCTACAACAAGCCAATACTGACATCATCTCTTACATCAGCCGTTTCCGTCAATTAGCAACTGAATCCTTATGGCCAGAGGTAACGCAAAAGACCTTGTTTCGCCAGGGATTAAGAGAGGAATACAAGGATGAATTGTTACACATTCCTGAACCTGACGATCTACAGAAACTTATTGATCAAGTTTTGAGGATAGACCAGAGGTTGGCCGAGAGAAAAGGAGAGAGACGACGGTTTGAGAAGGGAAACCCCAGACCACTGACTCTACCTACTGGGATGTCAGCACCTTCGGATTCTACCCAGGAACCAATGCAACTAGGAGCTGTAAGGGGCCCTTTATCGGAAGAGGAGAAGAAGCGCAGGAGAAGTCAGCGACTGTGTTTGTACTGTGGAGGTGCTGGTCATTTTCTGGGTACCTGACCTCTGCGTCCTATCAAGAAAGGGGGAAACTAGAAGACCTGTCGTCTAAGGGAAAGGCTACGACAGGTCCTTTCTTGCTTTCAGATCTTTCCAGCCCTGGGTTACAACTGCCCCCCATGCAGCCTGCCGTCTTGATGATTCTAGAGATCACTTTGAAGTGGCTTGATAAAACGGTTGATGTCCATGGTCTATTAGATTGCGGGGCCTCCGGAAACTATATAGATGAGGCATTCGCCATCAACATTGGTATGCCTTTACTTACCAGAAGAACTGCTATACCAGTAGAGGTCATCGATGGTACACCTTTGGCTTCCGGTCCCATCCGGTTGCATACAGTCGGCATGCTATTTCAAATCAAGGGGCATGAAGAAAGGATAGCCCTCGAGGTCATCAAGTCACCTTCATATCCAGTGGTTTTGGGACTGCCCTGGCTTTTGCGACACAATTCTACAATCAATTGGGAGTCCCGCACTTTGAAGTTTGTTTCTGCCTTTTGCCTCCGTGAATGTTGCTGCCACAACACATCCTTGAAGTCTACAGCCTCGATCCCTCTAGTCCCGGGAGGGGACTCATCTGCTTTATGTTCCCTGTCCCAGATTCCAAATGTTTATGCTGACCTTTGTACGGTGTTTTCTGAGACCGGAGAAATACCTCTTCCTCCTCACAGGACAGTTGACTGACCCATAGACCTGATTCCTGGTGCTGTGATTCCTCATGGGAAGTTATACTCTCTAACTCAGTCTGAAAAACAGGTACTCCAGGATTATCTGGATGATTGTTCCAAGAAGGGTTACATCGTACCTTCCAAATCCTGTTCTTTGTCAAAAAGAAGGAGGGGACCCTGCGGCCCTGTATCGATTACCGCCAATTGAATGACATAACACTCAAGGACAGGTACCCATTACCTTTGATTCGGAACATCATGGAGTCCTTACGTTCTGCCAATATCTTCACTAAGTTGGATCTCCGGGGAGCCTACCACCTGGTTAGAATCAAAGAGGGCGACGAATGGAAGACGGCATTTAAGACACCCTTTGGGCACTATGAATACAGGGTAATGCCCTTCGGGTTGTGTAATGCCCCAGCCGTCTTCCAAAGGTTTATGGACAACGTCTTTGGCGACTTGGTTGGCATCTCGGTCTGGGTTTACCTGGACGACATCCTGATCTTCTCGGGCAATCTGAAGGAACATGTCTCGCATGTCCGTGAAGTACTTCTGCGATTGTCACGTAATCACCTGTACGCCAAAGCCGAAAAGTGTTTGTTTCACCGGAATAGCATGGAGTTCCTGGGATACGTAATCAGCAATGCAGGTATACACATGGATTCGGGCAAAGTGAAGGCTATTCAGAACTGGAAACAACCACATGATTTGAAGTCCCTTCAGCGGTTTTTGGGGTTCGCCAACTTTTATCGGCGTTTTATCCCACAGTTTTCACAGGTCACGGCCCCATTGACACGTCTGACCAGTGTTAAGATACCTTTCCTTTGGGATCAAGAGGCATCAACAGCTTTTGAGTGCTTAAAAACAGCGTTCAGTACAGCTCCTGTTTTGCGTCATCCTAACGATGAGATGCCATATGTCATCGAAGCAGATGCCTCCAACTTCGCTGTTGGAGCGGTCCTCCTGCAAAAGCATCCTACGTCCGGCGACGAACACCCTGTGGCCTATTACTCACGGAAACTCACCTCCAGTGAGCTGAACTACGCAGTCATTGAAAAAGAACTTTTGGCCATCAAGACGGCATTCGAAGAGTGGAGGCATCACTTACTTGGTGGTCGTTTCCCTGTAGAAGTCCGTACTGACCATCGCAACTTGCAGTTCCTACGATCATTGCAGTGTTGCACTGCTCGCCAAGCCCGATGGGCCTTCTTCTTCTCTCACTATGACTTCAATATCACATACATTCCTAGCTCCCAGAACCAGAAGGCTGATGCCTTATCCCGATCCTTGGAAAAGGAAGAAGTGGGAGTCGGTTTGAACACGCCTATGATATCTCCCAAACACTTTCCACTGACCTTAATTCCGCATCTCCAGAAGATCATTCAAGAGACCTTGAGGGATCCATAACGTGTCAATCTGCTGAAGAAACCCCAGATCTGCGAACGCGACGGTTTTTTGTTCTTTCTGAACCGGTTATACATACCATCGACTGCCCTTCGCTTGAACATTCTACATGGTTTTCATGATTCTCAAGTAGCTGGTCATCTGGGTATCAAGGCTACCCAGGAGTTGATCTCCAGACAATTCTGGTGGCCTAGATGGGCCAAAGAAGTAAAATCGTATGTGGAAAGTTGTCCAATCTGTGCTCAGACGAAGACGCCCAGAAGAAAGCCTTTGGGACTACTTAAGCCTACTGAAACACCACCCTACCCTTGGCATACTATCGCCACTGACTTCATTGTTGAGCTTCCGCCCTCTGAGGGTCACACTTGTGTCATGGTGGTCGTGGATTGTTTCACTAAATACGCACACTTCATTCCTTTCATGAAGATCCCAACTTCCTCCCAGATGGCTTTGGCATTTCTACACAACATTTATCGGTTACATGGACTCCCAGAGAAGATCATCTCTGATCGTGGTTCACAATATCTTTCTTCTTTCTGGCATCAGTTGTGTAATCGTCTAGGTATCCACAGAGCCTTGAGCTCAGGCTATCACCCGCACACCAATGGTCAGACCGAAAGGACGAATCAAACCCTGGAGCAATACTTACGTTGCTATGCAAATGCCACTCAGTCAAACTGGCTAAGGTACCTGGATCTGGCGGAAGTTTCCTATAATAATGCGGCCCATGCTGCCACTGGCATCAGTCCCTTTTTTTGTTCAGCCGGACAACATCCCAAGCTGGTTCCCTTCTCACCTGTGGTGCCCAGCTCTGTTCCGTCTGCGGATCAATTGGTCTTCAATATTCAGAATCAACATGACCTGGCCCGGAGAACCCTTACGGAGACACGAGAGCGCATGAAGGAGCAGGCTGATAAGGGCTGAACCACGGAGCCCGATTTCCAGGTGGGCGATCTGGTTTGGTTGTCTTCCAGGAACCTACCTGTTCGTAATTTACCCACTAAGTTGGCACCCCGGTTCTATGGGTCTTTCAGGATTGGCAAACATTTGTCTTCAGTGGCTTTTCGATTAGTGCTGCCCCTCACTTGGAGAATACACCCTGTATTTCATGTCTCCCTTTTGAAGCCCTATGTGAAGGATGTCTTTAGGCGCTCTGGTCCACGACCCTCCTCTGTTCTGGTACAGGGGGTTCCAGAGTTTGAGGTTCAGGAGATCTGTGATTCACGGATTCGTCGGGGTGTACTCCAATTCTTAATCGATTGGAAGGATTATCCTGCTTGTGATCGCACTTGGGAGCCGCGCTGTAATGTGCACGCTCCCCGGCTTATCCGTGAATTCTTTCTTCGTTTTCCCTGGAAACCTGGGGCCCCGGGCCTTTCTGGGAGGAGGCATAGTGTCACGCCACCTGTCCTGGGGTCTCCTTACCCGCTACGGCGCTCCCCGTCCTGGAGGTTGTATCCCCGCTTTCGGCTTCGGGGTCTGGGGCTGTCCTGGGTCTTGGGCGCTTTCGGGTCTCCTGTGCGCACTGCTTTGCGCATGCGCGGGCGTCCGCTCTCCGCGCATGCGCGGTGCGCAGGATGCTCGATTCAGGGAGATATGCGGCTCAAGCCTTGTTGTGGGGTATCCAATGCCTGGGAGACGGCACGGCTTGCGTTGCAAGCCTCCCAGGTGCTGGTGGGCCTATTTAAGGAGCCCTGATCCTTTTCCAAACCGCGTCTCAACGCGGTTTGTACGGATCGTGTCTTCGCTGCCCTTGTGTTGCCTTCCCGTTTTCCTGTTGCCTTCCTCCTGCCCTTGTTCTGCCTGGGGCTCCCCTGTCTTCCTACCTGTTCTGCCTCGCTCCCTTCCTCCTGCTTCCATTCCGATTCTGAGTTCCCGCTGGCCCTCCTTGGTTCTGGTCCCTGTCATTCCTTTCCTGCCTGTCCGGCTCAGTCCTTCCTGATTCCATCTGGTTCAGAGTTCCCACTGCTCCTTCTGGTTCTCGTGCTCACCTCGTTTACCAGTCTGCTCCTCTTGCTGCCTTGTCTTCGCTCCTGGAGGTACTGTTCTGGTCTCCTGATCTTCATCAGCATCCGTCGGGATCACACTGCCTCCTGTGGACCTTGAACATTCTACTCAAAGGCTCCCCCTGCCAGTGCTTGCACTGTCCTGACGCCACGCAAATCAGGGGTGAGCCAACCCGTGGCGTTGGGAGCCGGTTCACCTCCAATCCGGTTCCATTCGGGCTGGTGTTGGGCTGGTTCGCTGCGCCATCAGTCACGTCTCCTCGGATCATCTGACAGCCTGGCCTCATCACCAACGAACCCAACCGGACGAACAGGTACGCAGCGATCTCGTGACGCTATTTACAACAGTCGGACAGAATGTTGTGCAGTATGCTGTGGTTAAGTATGCATCCATTTCGTGTGTCATCTGGCTGGAATTGTCTGTGATGATGGTTAGCTCTATTTTTTGTAGCTGCAGTGGGCACGTGCCAGCCCATATAAGGGCAGTTTGTGCTTGGGGGTGGCAGCCCTGGGGATCGCCAGACTTCGAGAGGAGACCAGAAAAGAGGAGCCAAAAAGCATTAAACCCCCCCTATCTGTTTCTCATGTAGATAAACCTGTCATATAGCAAGGCACTGTCCAAAAGGGCAAAGGGAAGAACCTATAGAGATAGGGTGTCTGAGAGGTGAAGAATGGGACGATCCGGAGGAAATTACAGAATCGGTTTGCATATGTTTATGCCAATCACCAACAGAATTCCCCTATGAACCGGCCCTGGTTAACAGAATGGTAGTAAAAGCCCCGATAGATTCTGGTAGCAAACAAACTGCAGTAAGAGCTGATCTAGTTTCACAAGCAGATCTTGAGAAGCCATCCCTAATTAGGGTTACCTGTGTGCATGGGGACAACGAAATCTACAACAAAGTGCCCGTGTCAATTAACATTAGAGGGAAAGTAAAGAGGCTTTCCCTTACATATCTCATTGGACATGTTCTGCTAATCGGGTCAGGCAAGGTCAAGCACTTGACTTTAATCACATACATCTGATACCCATTAGCTCTGCCCACACGGATAAAAGGGGGAACATAGAGACCCACTCTGAGCAAGGTGGAACGCAAGAAGGAGCAGATCTTCCGGGGTGAATGCGAACCCACTGGAGCAGAACGACCCATCGAGGCAAGAGAGAAAAGGGGTGAGAAACCCAGGAGATCCCTGCAGGAGTTTGTTGCCTCTGAAGAGCCATGAAAGATACGCGGACAAGGTCAAATCCCAGACAACAAGACTGCATTGTGTTTCAACGATACCAGTGACCCTCGCGGGTGAACGACAGAGTTAAGGAAGCAAGGTCAAGCCTGTGGTATTAGCCTTTACTCATGAATTAAAGCTGCAAAGACGAGAAAGGAATGCACACAGCCGGTGAGTTAGTGAACGACATGTAAGGCCGATGTGTGAAGGAAAGATTGAAGTTGCAACAGTATATCACACGATTGAAGGCTCCGTGCGTGCTGATGAGACGCGAAGGAAGACAGACCTGTGGTGAACTTTAAATTACTGATAACTATAAAGACAGTGATATAGAGTAGTTTAGTTTATTCATTTATAATGTGTACCAGACCCAGGGGTATCAGGGCGCAGCAGTTACAGATAATGCAAAGCTTAGTTAACAGGTTACAAAGTTGGCAGTGCAATCAAACCGTATTGCAGACAGAGAGAAAAAGAAAACGCAATGGAATATGCATGGACAAATCATTACAATATAGAGCAGATGCAGAGGCATGTTTTGTACATCTAGGCTAGGGGGGGCACAGTCAAATATACAAGAGGGGGTGCAGTGGTGCGAGAGTGTAGTCCTGAGGGATAGATGTGGTATTTGCGGACATTAGATGTTGTTCGACTTCAGCCAGTTGATGTAACTCAGTCTGAATTTAGGATAGGGTTGATATTCTCTAATGTGGTGTGGTAAGGAATTCCACAGCTGGGCAGCTTTGACGTGGAAACTGTTTCCACCAACCTTAGATAGCTTGAATCTAGGGATGGTGATGCAGTTGGAATTAATAAGTCTTGTGGGTCTATTGGAGGTTCTTCTTTGAAGTCTGTTCATGAGATAGCTAGGGGCAGCGTTGTTCATTGCATTGTTTGTCAGGGAGGCTGTTTTTAATTGAATTTTATTAAGGGCAGAGAGCCAGTTGTTTTGGCGCCGCATCACCGATATATGTGATCTTCTGGGCACTCCAAGGGCTGCTCTTAAGGCATTGTTTTGGATGATTTGAATTTTTTGGATGATAGATTTTTTGGCCCCAATATATAATGCATTGCACTAGTCAAGCTTAGATAGGATCAGGGCTCTTGCCAATGTGGCGCAATTAACATCCAAGAGAAAGGCTCCATGTGTAGGCTGTGGCAGAGGCAATGGCGCTTACTTGTTCAGCTAGGGAGAGGGTGGAGTCAAGGTAGAAGCCAAGCGTTTTAACTTCCTTGGCCACCTTAATAAGGTTACCATAAATGAAGAAAGATGCGTAGTCCTGTCCTAGTTTCTTCGGGTTAGTGCGGGTGCCCAGAATGATAAGCGCTGTTTTGTCATCATTCAGGCATAGACCGTGAGTAGCCCTCCATGCCTGGATGATGAGATACAACCTATTCACCAAGGCCAAATATTTCTCGTAATCCCCGGAAAGTGGGAGGAGAATCTGGGTATCATCTGCATAATTAGTGTAGGTGATACAGAGAAGGTCCAGATCATCAAAGAGGGGCTTGGTAAATATGTTGTATAAAGTGGGGGAGACCAGGACCCCTGGGGCATACCACAGGTGATGGGAATGGGGTCTGCTGCTGCTGAGGGAGAGAAGACCCTCATGGTTCTGTCGCTTAGGAAGGACTCAATCCAGGTTATAGCATTTTTGGAAAAGTGGGCAGCTGAATCCAGGTGTCTGCATAAGACCTTGTGATCCACAAGGTCAAAAGTAGCTGAGAGGTCAATTAGTAGGGGGAGGGCTAATTTCCCCTTGTCCCTCAGCTCGTCAACCTGTGCCTTCAGGCCTATGAGGGCAGTCTCCGTCCCATGTTGGGGCGGAAGCCTGATTGACATGCTCCCAGGAGTTTATGTTGCTCCAAGTATTTTTGAATTTGGAGATATGCAACTTTATCAAGGATCTTAAGCAGAAAGGGGACAGTTGTAATAGGGTGGTAGTTAGTGGGTATGAGTGGATCTAGGGTGTGTTTCTTTAGTAGCGGGAACACCCATGATTGTTTCAGATTGGATGGGATGGTGCCAGATGCAAATGAGGCATTAATGAGTTTGGCTATGAAGGGAGCAAGGTCTCTTGCCGCGTCACTTATAAACTGAGCAGGGCAGAGATCTCCCTGGCAGTTAGAATGCTTGAGTGAAAGAATGACTTTCTCTGCCTCAAGGGTAGAGATTTTGTTGAAATTAAATCTGGGGGTTGTGTTAGTCGGTGTTTCCTTTCGAAGGGACACTTGGGGTAATGTAGTTAGGAGGTTGGTTCAGGGATTGTTTTTTTTATATTTTGTTTTGAAGGGTTGTTATTTTATTGGAGAGGGACTGTTGTATATCAGTGCACCATTTTTTGTCCTTGGTACAGATATCGGGGGTACTGATAGGGGATTCAAGTTCCTTGAGGATGGAGAATAATTCTTTAGTGCTAGAGTTAGCGCTAGAGATATGTTTATTGTAAGAATTACATTTGGCTAGGATATTTTCCTTTTTGTAGTGGGATGACATTTCTGTATGTTTAGTTTTTTAGCTCGGGTTGGGAGTAATCTCCAAGTGGTTTCACAGCTTCTCTTAAGTTTTCTAAGATCTTTGAGTTGAGGCGAGAACCATTTGTTTAGATGCGATTTGGGCTTAATAGGTCTAAGTTTGCTGGGAGCAATGGTATCAAGAGTAGCTAGCATGATTTTGTTATACTCCTTGACGAGTGAGCCTGGGTCAAGGTGGTCTTCGAGCAGGTTGAGCGTAGGGAGGATCGCTGGGATCACTTTATCCCTAGTTATATATTTTTTTGTTTCTTTTTAGACAAAGTGGGGCAATTTTTTTTTTTTTTTTTTTTTTTTTTTTTTTTTTTTATGTAAATTATAGTTTATTACAAACTTTTGTTACAGAACATTCACTTTGATTACAACATTTACTTCAGAACTATTCTCATTTTCTCATTCCCATCTCTATTTAATTGTATTTCGGTGGTCTCGCCGTTCTTCGCTATCGTCGACATCACTTTCTGTTCAAAGTATCACTGAATCCATGAAGTTTATGATTGCACATGTCAAGTGGACCGAGCTTCCACTTAAAACGCGAAACCACCACTCGTCCATATTCGTGTGTGAGGGCGCAAACTTCGCTAGATGGAGTGTTCGTAGATCTTTGAGAGTTGCACATTCTGCTATTAGATGTCTAGAGGATTCTACTGCATCTCCACAATGTCTACAGATATTATCCAAAGTGGACTGATCATGTCTCAAATAGCATTTCCTTTACTTTGATGACATTTAGTCGGAGGCGGAGGAATTTGTCTCGATGGTAACGTGATGGAAATTGCACCAAGTAGCTTGGCATTACATTCCGTTGGATCTTGATAGGTCCAAGTTTTAGTGCAGATACTAACTTATCTAGTTTCCCTAAGTTTGTCATCCAAGCCCATTCATATAACTTACGTTTTGCAATTTGGGGTTGCCCAAGGAGCAACTCCATCTTGATGTCTGCAGCAAGCATGATCTCCCTTACTCCTTGGACCCATTTTGAAGTTACATCTGTGTACGGTTGTCCGATTGATGAGGCAAATATTTCATACGCTGGTTCGGGATTTGGGATCTTCATCTTTCGTAGAAGCGCTAAAGATTTCCAAAGGACGCTAGAGTATAATTCATCTAGCGCCAACTTGTGTCTAATGGCAATAATTGAAACATGTTTTGGTAGCTGAAGCACTGTCTTCCAAAACATGCTTTCAAGCTTGGCCCAAATTTGATAGTCTAAGTTCCACCCAGCTTCTGACCCGAAGGTGATGGCGGGTATTGCCTTTTGATAGTAGAATGTTCTAACAGGTGTTAGCGAAAATTTGCCATAAAGATTGTGAATTCGACGCCCTTGAATTGCCAGCGTTTTCATACGTTGTATGATGTCCTGTGCCCAGCTCCATTCTCGAATCGATTTGTTTAACGTTATCCCAAGATATCGGATTTCGTTAACTTCAGCAATTGGATTAGCGTCGATAATGGATAATGCTAGAGTTCTCGTGGAGTCCAATGATTAGTTTTAATACGCCAGGTGGAATACCCCAGCCTACAAACCTTCCCCTCAACCTGGCCTGATCAACACGATCAAAAGCAGAGGACAGGTCGACAGAAGCAACATACCGTGCAGCTGGCAGGAGAAGACCCGGCTAATTCTTGGATGGTTCGGAGTATAAGGCCATTACAATTTGTAGAGTGGGACTTAAGAAAGCCTGACTGAAATTTGGATAACCTTTTGGAGGCAGTGGCCCATGTTTCAAGGTGTTGGAGTAGAACAGATGCAAAAATCTTACTTTCAACATCTAACAGAGTGTTCAATCTGTCATTTTTCGGATTCGGTCTTGCACCCTTTTTAAAAATAGGTACAACATGGGTAGTCTGCCAGGAATTAGGAAAAGATTTAGAGTCAATAATACTCTTAAAGAGAATAGTGAGGGCATTTGCCCAGTTGGTAGGGTCTTTTTTTAGGCTGCTGTTCGTGAGGCCGTTTGAACCAGCGGCTCTGGATAATGTACATAAGGTGATCAATTCATGCATTTTGCTCACATCAATTATAATGTTTGTTTCTTGGGACATGTCAGCATCAGTCTGGAATGCAGTAGGTATTGGCCTGGCTTTACCTGGGGCATATAGGTCTGAAAAAAAACATTACCCAAGCAGATTCTCCCACAGAATTTAGCTGTGAGGTGATTACTTGATCTTCCAGCCCATTAATTATATACCAAAACGCACCTAGGTCTTTTTAAGTTCGTACTTGAAGCATTGTCTCTGCAACAAGCTTTATTGCAGGGGACGTATTAGAGCTCATTATTAGTCTGAGAGCCCGTCTCATGTCCGCCTTTTCAAAAGCAAACTTCATCCAATACGTGAATATGTTTCTTGTTTATTTTCAGCTTTTTTAACGTAGTTATTTATTGCAGCTATCATTAGTTCTTCGATGATTGAATTGAAATTGTCCACATTAAAAACTGCTCTTTTCCACTCTAAGGTGGTATTGCACATCAGCTGATTAAATTGGTTGGCCAGTATCTCAATATTCCATGGGGTCCAGCGAGCAGCATTTCTGCTGGAGCTCACTTTCAGATTAATGGGCCCAATTGTTGCCTGCTGTTTAATTTTAAAAGGGAGGGAGAATTTAGCTATTAAAATACAATGATTACTCCATGTGTGTTCTATTATCGTGAAATCAGAGCACAGCTCGGACATCTGTTGGTCAGCAGTCCAGAGTGGATTTACTCGAACCTCTGGACCAGGAATATTGAACATCTATGCCCGCCTCAAACTGCCCATTAATCACCTGGAGACCCACAGAGGTCATAGTATAACTCCACTGCCAGCCTGATTTTGATTTGAGGTCAGGGACTGAAGAGGCCGAATAATAGTCCCACTGATTACCTTCAGGACTTGATGGAATGCAGTTGGCATTTAAATCGCCAGCCAAGAGAACATATCTTCAACCAGCTTTGGATTTCCAGGCAGTAACTTAACTCGGTGATAATACATAGAAAATCCTCTAATTCCCCCGACGCCCTTATGCCAGTAGGCATTCATTAATAATGCATGGACGTTATCTGTATGTGCTGAAACCTCTAGTGCTAGCATTCCATATGGGAGGTTTTCTACTTGTTGGCCAATTTAGCGGAAGTCATTACGAAAGGCGGTAATGAGGCCACCTGAGGGTCTACCACCTCAGCTTGGTTTTTCTGCTGAAAGAATACCTTAAAACCATCTAGAGAAGGAATGGAAGTTATCCAGGTTCCTGGAGCATTAAACAGTTATTGCTTCGTAAAAGGGCAATTGTTTCGAGATTTGCCAACAAGTGCAAATTACCTCTAGCGTTCCAGGAGAGTAACTTCAATTCTTCTCTACCGATTCGGTGCGCTACAGGACATTTCTTGGCTTGGTAGTGGATGAAGTGTCTCTCGACCATGGGATGTCAGAAATTTGCTGACATTCAGACCATCGAGCAATTGAGAAGCCCATGTTATTTTGATGTACCCTTTCTGACAGATTCAAATCAATCACCAATATAGATTGAAAATGGATCAGTGATTGCGTCATATTCTGCCTGTTTAGGAAAAGCACTCTTTCAATATCTGCTGAGGATAGAGCAAATTTGTGAGCGCGTGGAGCAGACCAAAATTGCTCGAAACACTTGCTGCACACCTGGAATCCCAAACCCCATCAGTTTGTGCCGCTGCCTCACCATTTAAAGTAGTATTTGGTACAGCATGCGTTCGCCCAGTACCACACTTACAATTCTTTGTCACACCAGTGAAAAACTGGCATGGTCTCTGGGGGAGTGGTGTGGGTTTTGTTTCAGGAGGAATGCAACTTGTGGATTGGAACAATCCTCCCTGCAGGTGACAACATCCTTGAAGGTTACTATTTCGGGCATCGTTTGTATACCAGCATCAACCTTCTAGGGTGTCGTAACATCACTGTTTACCTGAGCTGATGCCCCCGAATTAGCTGAAACAAGACAACTTTTTACAATCCAGGAGTTTTTACCGCCAGATAGAGGCATTCAAAAAAATGTGGTGGAGGGATTCAAAGAAGGCAAAGATTGGGGCGTGCAGGGAATTAAGGGCTCCGCTGACAAAGCAATTTGCAGCTCCATTCCGCTCTCTTCTATGACTGGGGTCAAGTGACTTTGAACCTTTAAGTCTGCTTATGGGGTTTTTGTAATGATTCAACAATGGTGAGATTGCGTAACCATTTGCGGGATGAGGTGTTTAATCAATTTCTGGTTTTTAGACTTCACCTCTCGCAATGTCACAGGCTTCTATGCCCTGTGTGTGAACCATGGCTACAGTTTGTATAACGTGAGATTTTTGAAGAACCTTTTGTGAGGCGATGCCAAACCCGGATGGGATGGCACTAGAGGTGAGACATTGTTAGGTAAAGTGGTAACTTGAACAACAGAATCATCAATTGTTATAGGGTCATTACCTGCAGATTTCATGTTAGTGTGACGTGACTCGCCAACAAATGGTACTAAGCGTCATGCTGCTATGTGCCCTACACAAGCTTCTAAATCTTCGACCTTAATATTTATAGCACTCAGCAGTGTCGTATGGACCTTCGCCTCGTCCCAGATATTATCAAATAGTTTGACAAACAAGCTTAATACCATATTAAGTGCCGAAAGGCTGGGGTCATCAGCCTCTTGCAAAGTTGGGTGGATAGTGCTCTTGCTGTGTTGAGTGGAGTAGTTACGAGAGGAGATTGACTGCTCACTGTGGTTCATTTGCGATAAAAAGTCAGTTCCGTTGGCGACCCAACCCTGGAAGCGTCACATATTTGTTGTGTAAGGAACTCATGGTGGCAACAATAAAGACAGACAAAAGTGATCACAGTTCAAGGGTGTTTATTGAACAATAAATGCATGGTGGAAAAACGCCTAAGCTAAACCTAAATCTAAGATGGGAGCAAGCGTAAAAAAAATAAGGCAGTCCTAGTGGCGTTGTGTCAAAATAAAAGGGCCTGTACTAAAGAAAAACGTATTGCCAATTCCTTACAACTAATTATAGAAAAAGTGTGGGATAGCCTTTCATTAAAGAAAGAAGTGTTCAAAATAATAAGTCAGGATGTGGTTGCCAGGGGTCTCCCTTCCCCACGTTTTCAGCACAGGACAAGGTGGGACCTTGAAGCACAGCACACGCTCGAGCTCTCCCAGCACAACAGTTCCGTACCAGCGATCAGGTTCTTCAATGGTAAAGTCTCTTTTCATTAAGAAGTCTCTTGCCTTCGAGGCCTGATGTATTCCATAACAAACAAACAAACAAAAAGTTATTTTCCACAGTTCATGTTGGTTGATTGCTTCACCCCTGGGCCCCCCTCTTCCGGGTGCCAAACCCTCACGTATCATATTCAACCAATCAATTGAACAGTTCCTTTCTCAATGAACTTTGGGTGATGACTTTTCACCGCTGGTTCTCCCTCAACCGGGCTCGGACTCACTTGACAATGGGGACAAGTCACTTTCTCTGGTCTTCCAATACCTCTTACTTTCATGAGTCTTAATGTCCTTTTAAACAGTACCTCAGGCTTTGTCCCTGATTGTCGGCTTCCCTCTTCCAGGTTCACTCTCACCACTTTTTACAGATAGTTCACTGTGGACACCCCTTGGTCAGGTTCACTTCGATCCACACACTATTCTGGTTGTCGGCTTCCCTCTGCCTGGTTCACTTTCGCCAACTTCTACAAAACAGTTCTCTGTACTTCAGGAGTTTGGACCTTGCCCCTTTTCATTAGCATCCCTCCGCCGGGTTCACTCTTGCCATCCTTTTATGTAACCCACTGTTGATATACTGATTTCCCCATGCGGGATTCACTTCCCTTAGCTTCATCATCATCTGTCGGTCAATGCCTTTCGACTGTACAGAGGATTTTACAAGAACCATGTATGACCACTTTGACCTCTTTTCGGCTCTTCCCAAGGGTTCATGGTTACGGTAGTTTCTTACTAACCCAGCCCAGAGATTCTTGGCTGAGCACCCACGTGGTGCCATACTCCTCCGTTGCTGATTTCCACCTTTTTCGTCAATTGTAACCTTAAATTCTTTCAATGTTCAAATTAGCCGTTGGCTACTTTTCATTCAACACAGTTCGGTTTCTTATCGATTCTCCCCTCGACTCACCGGCTGTGAGGAACCACTTGCCTTTCTTCATCCTTGCAGTCAAGGTTGGTACCACCAAGACCAGTGTCCTTCCCAGGCTTGGTTATCAGCGGAGGAGGGTGTTGCGTACCATAGACATCTACTGTAACATGCCAGCCACTGTTTGCGGTCTTATGATTCCTTTCGTGGATAATTCACAGGCCTTGGTTGGAAAGAGCAAGGTCGCTTCTCTCCTTGTCACCCTCTCGGTTTGCGCTGTCTTTCTCCTCCTCTTGAACGGATGTGCTGAGTTAGCTGTCACGTCATGTCGGCTGCCTTGCTCATCTTGTGCTCTCTTGCTCCATCTTTTAATCCCTGTAGGGAAAGCAAAGGGCCGTCAGATAGGGAGAGAGAGCGAGAGAGAGATTTTGGTCAATTGCCTGACCCTCAGGTTGGGACATGTCAGGTGAACAGTTCTAGAATTAGTCTGTTGTCTTTCGTGTTGTGCAAAGGTGTTTGTGTCGGAAAGGGAGGGCGTTAGAGTGTTTGAATATCCTCCAGGGTATACAGAGGAAGAGGTGCAGTATGGGATTATAGTTCTCTTGCTAGGGGTTTGGGTAAGTTTGGAAGGCTGAGATTTGTAGGGTGTGTGGAACAAACAGGAATGACCAGGATTATGGTCTGAAAATAAACGGGGGGTTGAGGGTACAATAATCAGAGGGATGGGAGTAGTAGGGTTTTCCCCAAGGTAGATTGGGTGTTCTGGAAAGAATAATGAAGGGGACGTGTAGAAGAATGACTGGGAGTATTCAGCTGGAAACAGGGATTCTGGGGAGTGTGGTTTCTAAGTGCAACAGGGTGTCTAATGGATTCACCAGCTGCAGAAGGGATAGTGGATTCAAAAAAAGGTGATGCATTGGGTGCAAGGGAGGTTGAGTTGACACAGCCCACAAAAGCCTTGAGGACCTTGTCTTCCTCGTCCCTTTCTCCGGTATAGTACTGCGCCTCTCCTGGGGCATTCCCCTGAGCATAACCCCAGGCTCCCCTACCCAGGTGATCCCTCCCGATGTCTACTTGGGAGAATACCCTCAGGTTTCTCAAAGTTGGATGACGCTCTCTGGGATCTCACAAGCGTTCGGAAGTAAAAACCGAGTCCACATACTGTCAGTTACAACATTCCTCTGTGTGCGATCTAAGATAGCAGACCTTTTTCGTAGGCTGGGAATTTTTAACTTGGGTGCTTGTTCCTGCAAGTTTGGGCAAGTAGTCCATGGTGCAGTGACGCGCTGCAGGAGACGTTGGGATCGGGGCACATGCTTTCTTGATGGCGGGTTTTGCTTCTGGGCCCTGTTATTTTGCACCATTAGGTTGTAGCTCTGCTGTGGCCTCCAAGGGGGTCGTTTTTCATAGTACATTTGTGTTCTCAAACCATAGATTATGCCTTAAAGCACCAACCATGTCTGCTTCGTTACATGGTTCTTCCGACACCTCAGTACTAGTTGTTGGGCGGGCAAGTTAAACATCTGTGGTTGGTAAGCCTGTGGGAGTGGCTATGGAATGAATTGTCTTGGCACTGTACATTTGGCTTCTAAGAACAGTTCTGAGGGTCATCATTTCGGGGTATTGGGTTCAAAGAGCTGATAAACATGACTCTGCGTTCACCCAATGTATATGTAATGGGCTTGATGGGCTCACGGAAACAGCTCTGCAATCACCCGGTGTAAAGGAGAAGGGTTCAGGGAGCAGACAAAAACAACTCTGTAGTCACCCAAGGAATAGCCCCTGCTTTTATATAGATAATGAAGGTACATGGTCCAAAGGGAACAGGACCCAGCAGTCACCGAGAAATATTGAAGCACTGAATGGAGTTTAATACAGTCTGGCTGAGAAGAGAATTATTGTTGAAAATGGAGGGAAACAGAATTATACTGTTTTGCGCTGAAGAGAGGTACATGCAGGCAGCCTTAGTCCGTCGCAGTCAAAGACAAACCGCTCTGCAAACGGCTCCGCAGACGCTCTGTGTCTGGATGGAGTTTTTGAAGAATTGCTCCTCCTTCAGTCAGCAAACAGGGTAGACAGACTTCAGCAAAGCACAGTCAAAGACAAACGCCTCTGCAAACGGCTGTATTTTCTTCATTATTTGATGGTAGAGTCTACTCCCATCTTAGCTGTAGGGCCAAGCAGGAGTTCTGCAAACCCCAAAAAGATAATAAAGGTTTTGAAACTTGGAACTCCCTTGTCATGTCATACTTGTGATACCATGCCTCCCTTACACTACATGCTCTCCCTCCATACCCTGTGACACTTACATCATCATCTGATCTATAGCCTTAACACTATAAGGCCTTCTGTGCCCAAACGGTTAAGGAGAGACACCTCTTTCTGATCATCTGTGTAGGTCACTCCCCCAGCTGCTCTTCAGTATACCCAGAAAGGATTTGCCAAAAATACCGGAGGTGACTTAGCAATTCCTTGCTGCATATTGGTTATGTGACTTGTGACCTCAGATAATGTATCTTAATTCTGCTTCCCACACTCCTTTTTTTTCTTTTCTTTTTTTTAAGCAATAAGTCACCTGTGTAAACTGGATGACCATTCTCACTCTTCCGCCTCACACATGCAGTGCAATCCTCACTCTGCGCTCCAGGTTCACCTTCCTGGTACATAAACCGCTTGTTTCCGTGTTGTCGACTTGATTGTAGCTGTCCCTTCCTGTAATTACGTCTCTGATGCAACAACACTGCGTTGCTTTCCTCCATGGGAATGGGCTCCCCTTACGATGAATGCTCTGTGCCCCGCTCGTCGCTATGGCTGCTCATGGCTCTCCAGTTGCTTGCTAATGCCCTGCTTGCCAATGCCAGGTGACTCTTGTCTCGGGGACTCACCCTGCATTCACGCTCCAGCATGCTGCTACAAGTTCTATGTCCAACGAAGGAAAAGAAACGAGTGAAACACTTTTCGCCACCACTGCGCTGCTCGCCCAGATCAATTCCTCCTCATGTGGATTTGTCATCCATAGGGTCCGATATGCTCGTCACCTATATAATAACGAAGGTAAGACACTGTTGGCGAAGGCATTATTGTGTTTATTGTATGGAAACCAGGAGCAGCCAGCAGCAACGAATTTCCTGGAATTGGAATCCTCCCTCCCATTGCACAACAACATTCTATATACAAGTAATGTTCCATAGAACACTTCAATCAACTGATACCAGAACACAGCTACATGAACATACTACTACAGTCTGCTCCAGTGAGGTGGTAGAGGAGCCATCTGAAACCCAGAAGAGGGGAGTGCTGCTGTGAGGAAGAGGTGAACCCCCGGAACCAGAGAAGACAGGTGGGCTCCAGTGAGAAGAGGAACATCTGTTGATACCAGAAAGAGTCACCTGACCCAAGAGAAGGAAGGACTGAGATGTAGAACACAGAGAGTGAGCACAGCACTCTTTCCCTGGGTGAGTAAACGGGGCACTATGTCCTTGCATGTGTCAGAGGATGGAGTAGGGCACCATGGGCACATCACAAGTCTGGCAGTAACCCTTGAATGTGGCAGTAACGGAATTAGCCGCGCCGAAACCTCTGCGCCGGATCATGAGCCGACGCAAATACCGCTGACTGTAAAAGCTATTACAGTCGGTGCTATTGCAGCCGGCTACAGGAGGCGCAAGCACACCTGCATCACAAGTCCATGTACAGTGGTATTGGGGCTGAAAACTGGCGCTAATAGTGCCGGAAACGCAGCCAGTTGCCTCCAGCTTCCAGCTAGAGATAAATGAAGACAGGTGCCTGAAATTAAGTTACAGGTGAGCCCGATCCACCCCAGAGGGCTACATATGGCACACCCCTACCCCAAACACTGATTCCAACACCATGCTGCCACTAGCCACTGTGAGCTGGGACAGGCAGCTGCTCATGCTGCACCTGGAAGTAGAGATGCAGGACAACCAGGCCAGGGGACCGGGAGGACGGGGGAGGAGGAGAGGGAGGAGCAGGAGGCGATGGGCCCAAGAAAGGCGTGCACCCATCCACAAGGTCAGGCCCTCACCGTGGACCCTCACTGACACCTAGTTGGTGTCCCTGTACCACCTCAGCAGTCGGACCATTACTGACCTGCTCAGTACAATACACGAGGGAGCAGGATACAAATCCGTACAGCAGTGCCCCCACTGCTCAAGCTAGTGTCAGTATTGCAACACCTAGGTTCTGACCCCTTCCAGCACTCCGTGGCCATGATGCACGGCATGACACAGCCCACATTCTGTGCAGTTCTTACCAAGTTGCTGGATGCCATCCTGTGGCATGTGCAACACCATATCGCACTGCCCACCAGCCCAGCCCAGGTGAATGCCATGAAGGCAAAGTTCTATGAAGTAGCCCAATTGCCTAATGTGATTGAAGACCTGGACTTCACCCATGTTGCGTTGGTGGCCACCCAGGCCCACAAAGGATAGTACCGAAATCGCAAGCACTACCACTCCCTCAATGTGCAGGCGACCTGCGACCCCAACTTAATCACCCACTGCTGCGCCCGCTACCAAGGTTCCACTCACGGCTCCATGGTCCTACAGAACAAACACACTGCCAGGATACATGGAGAGGCACAGGGGACAACGGACCTGGATAATGGGTGAGTAAAACTGCCAGCACGTATGCACTGTGAAGCACCTGACCAAATTAGGGCTGGAGGGGGATGTGAATAATGACACAAAGCATGGCATGACACGTAAATGCAAAACCAGTACCCGGCCAGCGCCCACACCAATGACATGGTACAGCCCCAGGGAGCATGCATGTTGGGCTGGACGGACATGCAGATGAACACATACAGCAGTAATTCATTCCACACACATCCAAAGCAATAACAAAGTGCCACATTGCAGTACATAACAGCAGCACTGCCAGTGCCGCACCCATGTACACCCACCCCGCAATGCTGACCCACTGCCAATAGAAGCGTAGGGAAGGCCGATAGGCCACCCAGCAAGCCACATGCACGAGAGCAATACCCAGCCACAAGACAACCACCAGGTCATGCCACTGATAGGCACATCACAATACATCTGCTGCGACGTAACAGGGTGCATGTTATGCCAATACAATGCATGATACCAGTGACACAGCATGCACAGACATTGTATGCGCACATGCCATGGGATGAAGCCCCATATGCATTCATATGATGACCATTACCCTGATACTGTAAGTCTGCCCGCACACATTTCACAGCGACTAATGTCTGTGCCTCTCCCCATGCAGGTGACTCTGGATACCTGTAGCTGCCCTGGCTAATGACCTGTGTGCGTGATCCACGAACACTGCACAACATAGCCTACAACCACGCACAGAGCAGGAACCGTGTGTGCATTGAGCGCACCTTTGGACTCCTGAAGGCATGTTTTTGCTGCCTAGATCATACAGGCAGAACCCTTATGAACGCTCCAGAGAGAGTAGGAAGTGCTTGTGTGTTATGGTACACATCATCTGCATAAGGAGGAATGTACTCCTAATCCCTGAAGTGAACATGCCACCCCCAGATGATGATGACGAAGTGCCTGAGGCAGGGGGCACTGCAGGCAACATCAGAGATGACGTGAGCCTGGCTCGCCATGCACTGAATGACAATTTCTTTTAAGTAATTTCCCTGGCACAAGTCATGCACCACTGTTTGACTGTCACTTCTATAAATAAACTCCACAATGTAACAATCAGGAATGTCCTCGCAGTGATGTAGTTTAACTGTTTTATTCTAACTATGTTCCCTGACTATCCCCCCTACTCCCTCCTGCCACCAACTTGCCAGCACACTATTCCCCCTGCTGCATCCCGCCACCAACTCCTCAGCCCACTATCCCCCTGCCCCCTACCGCTACCAACTCCCCAGCACACTGTCCCCCCTGCCCCCTACCGCCACCAACACCCCAGCACACTATCCCCCCTCTTCCCGCCACCAACTCTGCAGCATGGCCACTCATGACAATAAGTGTATCGATGTTGCATACAACTGTGGCCTCTTACCCAACCCCCCCCCGATCCCCACCAGCCCTTGGTAATCTTGGGTGCAGATGGCGCTGGGAATGACACATCAGTGTGCTCTGCTGTGACTCTTCTGTGGGAGTTGTAGAACTTGAAGGGACGGAGCCTGGCCCCCGGAGCTGTTGGTGTGTCAATTATTTGCCCTGGAAGATTGCCCCAGCGATTGCCGAGACACCTTCTGACATCTCCCTGGCCCTCTGCCTGTATACTGTGAGGGCGGCCGTACATGCAGCTGCTTCCACCCAGCTCCTCGCCATGTTCCGCACAACGGAATCACGGATTGCCTGCAGGTGGTCGGTGTGTGTGCACCCTATTGTCTCCATCTCCCTCTGTCTATGCCCCATCTCTTCCAGCCTCTGCAGCACAATACTGCTTGGTGGTGTGTGGCGTATGGGAGAGGGGCTGTGTACTGGCCTTGGACTGTAATCGGGGGAGCCATAAGAGGGAATGTCAACATCCGGGTCAGGTGTCTGAGCACGCTGGCAGCGTGGAGGGCTCTCCGGGGTCTGTGGATGCTGGCGGTGTGGAGGGCTCTCCGCGGGCTGGTATCCCCATGACTGCACAGTCTCCCTGCCAGCAGGTGTGTCGTCAGTGTTTGGGCCTCCAGCTGCCGGAGTGTGTGCAGTGTGCCTTGCACTGGTCCTGGTGGATGTTAGATTGGCTCTGCTGTGGTTTCTCACAGCAGGACATCCACCTCGGTGTAGCCTGACTGGGCCTTTGCAGGGTGGTGGCAGACCTTGAGGGCCTGGATGCGCCACTAACAGAATGGCCTGCAGACTCCCCCTCCTCTGATGCCTCTGGCAAAGCGTGAGTGCCTTTAGGGGACATAGGAAATGTTGTCTGGTATGCTTCCCCCACATGTGTTAGCATGCAAAACACATTTGCTATGGTACAGAGTGGGACCCCACACATATGGGCAAATGGGCATGGTTAGTGGGAAGATTGCATGTGGGCCCAGTATCATGAGGATGCTTGTAGCGATGATAGTGTGACACATGGCCAGTTGTTCTTTGCCTGTATGTGGGGAGTGTGGGGTGTCCATGCTGGGGCAGCTGACGTATGGCATGCATGCTTGTGGTCCTTCATGCCCCCACATCCCCTCCCTTGGTGGCACTCACATGGTGGGGGTTGTGGCTTAGACACTGGCATGGCTGTAGGGGGCAATGCTGTGCAGCTAGCAAGGCTGCACTGTGTTGCACAGTGATTGGCAATCTGAGCACATGTCCGTGTGAGGGACGTGTACTTTCCTGTGGCTTGTCTGCCATGCCAACATGTGGGAGGCCAACTGGGCCTGCAACATGCTGGTGTGACTGCTGCATGGTGTTATGGTGGCTCACGCACCTCAATCCTGCTGGCACGGGGTGCACCAGATGGGGTGGGGTGGTGTGTGTGTGTGTGGCATTAGGTTAGGACACTTGCCACCCCTTCCCGCTGCTTTGATGCACAGGGGTGTCCTTGGTGTCCTGCCCATGGCTGCTGTGGAGGGTGGCAGATGTGCCAGCCCGACTCTTCGCCCTGTTAGCATTTCCAGCTTCTGGGTCTGCTGACCTGTGTCCCTGTCCACTGAGGCATCTTTTGCTGGGCTGTCATTTGTGCATGCACTTGTGTTGGGGGAGGGGTTGACTTACCTCTCCCCTCTTGGCTGCTGGCACCCGCCTCTGCACAGCCGACACCCTGAATTCCTTCTAGCATCCAGCACTGTGCTGCACTCTTCCGCCCAGGCGGTGAGGACCAGTTGCTCCACAGTGCCTCCTCCAGTTGCCTGGGACTCCTGACAGTGTTTGGACTCTGCACCCTGACCCTCAGGTCGTTCCACTGCATGTGGCAGTCCTCTCAGTCACAGGGTACACTCGCCACTGCAGTTACCTTCTGGCTGATGGCATGCCAGTTGGCTGTCCTGCGCTGTCCATTGGTCTTGCGCTGCCGACTGCTATATAGTTCCTCACAGTGGGCAATTACCTCCTCTCTGAGGACCACCAGCTCCCCCTCACTAAAGTGTGGTTTCTGCAATCGATGCTCTGCCACCATGCCTCTGATTGTCTCCTGGGAAATTCTGGCTTCTTTCCAGTACTAGATGGCTGCAGGAAGTGGAGATTTTTGATGAGTTGTGTTTTTCAAAATGGGTGCCGCAAGGCTTCCCGTTCCAGCGATGATGCAATTTCGATAATGGTGCTGGCGCTAATAGCACTGGGATAGCTGGCGGTTGCGCTATTAGTGCCACTTTTTCAGTAGTAACCCTTATTTCGGCATAGTTTCTGCCAGGCGCTAATAGCGTTTCCGCCGGAGTCGGTGTGCGTTCACGCCAGTTTGTGATGCAGCGCTAATATCATTGCACGACCTGATGGTAACGCTATTTCTGTTTGGCGGAAATTGCGCCGGATTAACGGCCAACTTGTGATGAGGACCACAGTCAATAATATAGTACATTATATTCCAAACTTACAAAAATGTCATAATACCGAAAATGCATAAGGTACAGAGAATATTATAAATATTCATTTAGCATTCCATTAAAACCACATTCAGTAGTTATAATCTTCACAGTAAAACTTTATCGAAATTGGGAACTCAAACCCACCACCATACATTTTAGGGAACTGCACCAAAATATCACCAAAATAACTGCGACCAGGCAGTTACTGCGACTTTCTCCCTACTCATTAACCCGACTCCCATTACTGCACCCAAGCTGAGCGGGTGTTGGGGTGGTGTCCCCTGCTTACCATTACAGTAAGCGGCAGATAAGAAATTAGAATTAAAAATGGACCCAGCAGTGTCCGCAACGCCCCACGTCAGTGGAACAAACTGACACCGCTGGAGTAGAAGGTAGTCGGTGGCGCACGTAGAAGTGCGTTGCAGCAAAGGTAAGTGTGGTGGGGGATGCGGGTTGGAGGATTGCGGGCCAGAGAATGCGTAATTACGGGCGGTGCAGTGATCACATAGATTCCATTTATAAAAGAGTATATTCTAGTTAATAGGCTTCACCTTTCAATTTTGAAGAATTCATTAAGTCCCACCGATGTTGGACAACCACCCGGACCTTTTGTCCATAATACATCTCCATCTCTACTGGGGATACCTGTAATACATTACGCAAAGACTTTAATGCCTTATAGTAAGCACCAAATGCCTCTGCGTTTCCAACTCCAGTTGATCATTACATCATTATCTAAGCGTGCATTTCCCAGTGGAGACCATTCATAAAATAATTGTATCTTGCAAGGGATAAAGGTTTCACCTTTGGTCAGAACTTCTGTAAGAATAAATGATATGAGTTCTTTTTACATTTTACCCAACTTTCTTTGGTTACTTGGTTCCCTTGTTTGAGCATAATATTATTTGCTGAATTTCTTTAATCGCTTCCTTTTACTGCTGCCAGCGGCACTCTACTTCTGTTGGTAAGGAAGAATCCTTCCAAGCATTACTGATCTGGGCAGGAAATGTGTGACAGGAGAATGGCCATGTGTCTTTCCCATTGCTCTCTTTACATTCTTCTGGAATGTGTCAATAAATCAATTAGGGGATCTACTAGAAATGTAATAAACTTATTATGACTACTCTAGTTTATGAATCCTAAAATATCGCTTGGGCGATTGGGTAAGTTAATAATAATAATTTGTTTTTGTATATAGTGCTTTACATAGGACATATACTATTATTACGCAATCGAAATTGGTACTCATTTATCGACCTCGGAAGGATGAAAGGCTGAGTTGGCCTTGCTGGGATTACGAACCGGCGACCTGCAGACCAAACACAGATCACAGCAACAAGCGTTTAAACCACTGAGCCTACAATGCCAACCTTGGCAAGACCAGGAGCTTGATCACATCAGTATCCAAAGAGAGGATTATCTGCTTCTGAGAAGTGCCTCACCATCTTCACCTTGGAGACACAGATACCCACTTCTCAGTAAGGTCAATCACACCTCGAGATCTTCTAGGATAGCCTAAATCCTGCACTCCAGTCCTAAACCTACAGTATGTTCATGCACGCTTATAAGTGACTGAAAGGCAGAAAGGGGAGGGTCACAGAATGCAATCAGGATTGGTTTATAGTCAAAAAGTCGAATCCAATTATGTTGAAAGTCAAAAAGTCGATAAACAAAAAGTCGAAAACAAAAATGTCAAATTTTTTTTTGGGTTGCTTTTTTTCGAAATGGGGGGTCGACGGCCCCCCCCCCCCCCCTACCCCTGGCCCTCCTTTTTTTACACCCGGAGCCCAAAAAAAATATATAAATAAAAAAATAAAAAAATAAAAAAATTGCCATTTTTGTTTTCGACTTTTTGGATTCAACATTTTTTGTGTTTCGACGTTATGACTGGACACCATCGGGAGGGAATAGGACATATTTGGCACTTCAAGTCACTGTTCTAGGATAGCTGCTTTTGGCTTAATGCGCAGAAACACACAATAGTAACAGTCCGAGGGACCTAATTTTAGGGTATAAAGTCATTTTGCTACCAGGTTTCTTTCCGATGTCATTCTTTACAAAGAAATTAAATGAAAAATAACTCATAGAAACATATAGGGGGGGAATATAAGAGGTAGGGGGGTTTGGGATAGGGATGAAATATTAGTGAAAGGTGAGCCTTGGGGGATCCCCCCAAATATATAAAAGAAATCCAATTTGTTTTTTCGATGTAATTTATTCATACAAAGTTTTATCGAAATAAAACCTAGCGGCGAAAGAACATAGAACGCATTATAGACCTCTTATCTGTCATCCTTTGATCCCATGGCTTCAATATTGTCTTGAGCATAATTGCAATATCCTTACACTGCCACGGGACCCAAACTAAGCTGACTAGCTGTTACTCACCACACCAATCAGCTTGGGGCTTTGATTAGCGGTTCTTCAGTCAAGCGAATGGAACAGTGGACGACTCTCTCCACGTAACCACTCGCCAGCCAGAAATCATCAAGAACTCAGGCCTCCTGAACTTGAGGGAGCTCTACTTTATGATACGCCCCTCTGCTGTTGTAGTATTAGACAGGCAGAGGTGTTGATCACACAAAGGAGCAGGGAACACACGCACTGCCAAAACCAAGGTAGTAAGAGAAGCACAGGAAGCAGATTTATGTAAGGTTGAAACAAAACCATACAACCAAGGACCTGACTAGTTTCCCTAATACCTGGCATAGTTGGCGTCTGGGGCGTATGGAGTTTGAATCTAGTCGGAAAACAAGAAATCTATCAACCCCCTATTCCTGGGGGCACAAAACATGAAATAAGGAGACTATCTTACCAAGGTGGAAATGAATCCGGCGTGAAGAAATGTCAATAGTCCAGAACAACAACGTTGGGATAAAAAAATGGAGGTTAGTACAGGTAGTGTTACCTGGGCGGCACGAGGGTCGCACTAGGTACAGGACAATGCACCAATCAGGAAAGCGTTCGGAAGTGCATGTGATGTAATTCTGGAGAACTTGTATCTGAACGTCTGTCGTACAGTGGATAGTAAAGTGTGAAGCAGCAAATGAAGGCTCAGACTACAAGAGCATATGTGGGTAATGAAGTCTTGAACTGGACTCCATTGAGGTATTGGAGGTCTATCTGAAGTAGTAGTGGAAGCAGTGTAGCGACCTCACAAACAGACGTAATGCGAATGCTTACAGGTCGTTATAACAGCTGCTTACGAATGGCAGAATACTGATAGAGATTACAGGTGATATCAATAGCTGCTGTAAGTAACAGAATACTGACAGAGATTACAGGTGATATCAGTAGCTGCTGTAAGTAACAGAATACTGACAGAGTTTACAGGTGATATCAATAGCTGCTGTAAGTAACAGAATACTGACAGAGATTACAGGTGATATCAGTAGCTGCTGTAAGTAACAGAATACTGACAGAGTTTACAGGTGATATCAATAGCTGCTGTAAGTAACAGAATACTGACAGAGATTACAGGTGATATCAGTAGCTGCTGTAAGTAACAGAATACTGACAGAGTTTACCGGTAGTCTCAGTAGCTGTTGCGGATAGCTAACCAGAAGGAATGCGAAATGCAGGCTGGGTCGGCAACGGTAGGTGAGAACGAAGCAAATACGTGAGGCAGAAGAATTCCGGGAGACGTTCCGAGTCGTCACAGATGGTCAATGGAAAGTACCAAGTATTAGGCAGAAGGGAATCCAATTAACGTAGCTAAAGTCAAGATTCAAGGAATATCAAAAGTGTGTGCACGAGTCAATGCTGCAAAAGAAGTGCCACCAGAAGGGAGGTGGGACCTGCGACGACGCGTTGCAGGCGAGAGCCGCATGCGGCTCACATTACGCTCCATGGTAACTTCCACCTATGCCACACGGAAACCTTTGCGCAGCGGTTCGAATGAGAGACCTGTCTGCCAGTACGCGGCGTATACGAATGCAAGTTTGACTTCATATGTGTAACACTAGCCTATGCTAGCCTGAATCACTGCAGAGCCAATGCGAAAGCCATGAAATATATCAAAAGAAGGAACACAATTCTAGCTTTACTGAGACTGAATGCGTGGGTTTGCTACTGGGATTTGCTTAATCTGCTGCTGTATTATTATGCAACGCCATCGGCCACCCCTCTGCTTTTTGATATGTGCAGAACACAGAATGTAAGTGCTTATGCTATTAAATATATAAAAATATAATAGAAGGCAGATTTATTTAATTCCTAGATTGCATGTAATCAAAAGAAAGATAAATTCACTAACATCCTCTAGTGTGAAGGGACAGAAATGCAGCTTTCCAATACTTTTGTTACCTTTTGGGATATGTGATGTCACAAAATGATAACTAACACCTCTGCTTCTTTCAACAGAAAATGGGGCCATTACCAAAGACCAAAACATGAAACTATGCCTTAGACGGTGGGATGTCGAGAGGATGAAGAGAAATAATACAAAAGAAGAACACATGCCTGAGGAATGGGTGAAGAAATCCACGTACTTGGAGAAATCCGAAAGGCCCTGCACAGGTACAGAGTGTGGGGAAATATTCAGAGACCAATCCAGTTTTCTGCCGCGCAGGAGTTCTGACCCGAAACCGCATAAGTGCACACACTGTGAGAAGACCTTTATCCAGCACTCCCGCCTCTTGAGACATCTGAAAATCCACGTGAAGGAGAAAGTGTTTGCCTGCAGAGCCTGTGACAAGTGCTACAATAATCCATCCAGTCTAGCTATTCACAGGAGAACTCACATGGACGAGAGACTCTATAAGTGCACTGACTGTGACAAAAGCTTCACTCAGAGAATACATCTGAGTCGACATCAGAAGATCCATACTGGGGATACTTCCCATACTAACAAGAAAAGTGGTAAGTGTGTCACGCTGACATCAAGCCCACGGCTGCATCAGAGAACCTACCCGTGCACAGTGTGTCAAAAAATCTTCACTCGCAGGTCCAGACTATGTCAGCATCAGCAGATTAATTCTGGGGAGAAGTCCTATGAGTGCACGGAATGTGGAAAGCGTTTTAATCAGATGTCAACCCTGAAGAAACATCAGAGGGTCCATTCTGGAGAGAAGTCCTATGAGTGCACGGAATGTGGTAAGAATTTTATTCTGCCTTCTAACCTGAGGCAACATCAAAAATTCCACATGAAGGTTAAACCATACCAGTGTACAGAATGTGAGAAAACGTTTACTCAGCGCTCAGCTCTGTACACACATCAGCGAACCCACACTGGGGAGAGACCGTACCAGTGTACACAGTGTGGGAAATGCTTCATTCAAACTGGACACCTGCAGAGTCATCAGACCATCCACTCTGGGGAGAAGCCATATGGGTGCACAGAATGTGGAAAGCGTTTTAACCGTATGTCAACCCTGAAGAAACATCAGAGGGTCCATTCTGGAGAGAAGCCCTACGGGTGCACGGAATGTGGTAAACACTTTTCTCAGAACTCAAACCTGAGGCAACATCAGAGAGTGCACATGGGTGGGTTTATTACAGAGTTTGGTCACAGCCACACTGAGCCTGTAACATAGACAGACTGGCCACTGACTTACCATCCGCACGCAAACCTACAGTTGAGAAGTACCTCCAGTGCTGTCACTCAAGCACGACAGCAAAAGTGGATATGGGACCGAACACAAAATATCGAGTTTGTTCCCATGTCAACTGCAAATATAGAAGACCAGGAGCAGCCAAAGCAAAATATTCAGGATTGGAAACTGCACTGGACACCTAGAGATTCGAAAACACTGATGTTGGGCTGGTCTCCCAAGAGGACAACCATCCCTGACTTCATTCTGTTCATTAAATACAGTTCTGGCCAACTAGAAGATGCAAACACTGGGAGAATAAAGAAGAAATAGAGGAAACATAGCTACAAAAGTGGATATATTACCAAGGCATCACTTAAGGAAATGTAGCAATATAAATGGCTGTCCTTTATGGGGCATACGTTTTTGGAATACAAAGAAGGCTTACAGAAATGACATATGGTTACCAGTGGAGGATGTCGCAAGAGCGACCCCACTATCTGCCCAGGGTTGCTAGTGTGAATTCCCCTTCCCGAACCCTCCAAGTTTTATTCTTTAAGTGAGACCTAATGGTGATTTTGTTTTTACAGTATAATTTTCCAAAGAACTTTTCCAAATTGTTTTACAGGTTACTCTCGATGTGCACTCGTGAAGTATTAAATTACTTCAGTCACTGACAAGTATTTCTGCCCCCCTACATCACAAGATATTTGGGGGTAAGGCTGCGAGGTGTACGCCCAAAGAAATGTGTAAATGCAATGGGGGCCACATGGAACATTTTAGAGCACAATGAACCAAATGAATAAAGAAGCTATAGGTCTTGAAGAAGGGTGAGACAGCCTGGATATGGACACATACTTGCCTCTACTATACTTCTACAATGCTGATAGCTTTCATAGAGTCGCATGCTTTCAGTAATGTTGCCTTAAATTGTACACATTGAATAAACACCTCTCTTGCCTTTTGCCTCCGGCGTCCTTTCATTTTCCGCATATCTTGCAATCTCAGACCACTTCCTCTGTAGACCGATCTTTCAGGTTCTGTGAGCAGCACTGCCACTCAAGTACCGTACCAGCCACATCCACTTGGTTGCACCGATCTTCTGGCTAAGGCATCAGACAGAGTTAGATATAGTATATATAGTAATGTACATAAAATAAAAACATATGTGCAGTGCCAGACTCGTACATAAGCACATAGAAACATCGAGTGCAGAATTGGTCCATTATGATGTTCTCTGTGGCCAACGTAGAGGCTCTGCTTCATTTCCACAGTATATGTTCACGCACTACATACATCCATTAAAAGGAAACCGGGGGACAGTCTACAGGAAATGTCTTACCTCTGAATGAGGCTGCAGGAAATAGGAGCAAAATGTAAACTATATGGAATGGTGCAGAGGTCTCCTGCCATGAGTGTGTGATTAGGGCTGGGGACCTGATAAGAGCAGAGACCTCTGTCTCCTGTTGCTGATGTGACCATTAAATGAGTCCAGGAATTCAGAAGAATGTCATTGATATTTAGTTCTGGGCAAGGGGGGAATAGTGTTGGTTCCATATGTCTCGGAGTCCCAACCAGCATGTGACTCTCTGCTCCCCCTGACTGACACCAAGGGACCTTAAACAGATCGTACTCTTCCCATGCATGTCAAAGACCACATGCTTGGCCTCATCTTCACCTCATCCACGCTTCTTTCATGCTCAAGCCCCTCTCTTTCTTGACTGAACTGGCCACACCACAATCCCTCTTCTCATATCACACACAAACCTGCTAAAGGGCAGGCTGAGCGCCCAGTAACTGAGCGACGTTCCTTCGAGAATTTCCTGCTAGTCACACTAGAAGCAACCTTTGCATTGTTTCCCACTTTAGAGAATGCTTCCCGCCCTTCTAAATACATTCAATCACTTTTCCAAATAACTAGTGGATGATTATTTGCACCTAATGTCTAGTCGCACGAAATCCAAACCGTCCAGAAGCTCACTGCCAACAAACGCTCAAAAACATCCCTTACAAAGAGGTGGCGCAAGGACCGCTTCCCT
Organism: Ambystoma mexicanum; assembly: GCF_040938575.1. NCBI lineage: Eukaryota > Metazoa > Chordata > Amphibia > Caudata > Ambystomatidae > Ambystoma > Ambystoma mexicanum. Next base: position 35,148,746 of record NC_090921.1, read on the forward strand.
CAAAGCCGTGTAGACACATGATCTTGGAGGCCAATTTATTTGACGCACTGTTCAACAGAAAGCACCTGTAAAAATATGTTTTTACCTTACGATCGGGCAAGTGCATTTCTTGCAAGTTGGGTAGGAAAACTAACTAGTCCTACTGGTCTAGTATTTCTTAAAATTTGAGAGGCCTGCCATAGAGGCACTCTCTAATAAGAGCAAAACCTTATTCAAAGTGCTCAAGCACTGTACCAAGCCCACACCTTACCCCGGGATGCCAGCTTCACAAGACAAAATGACAGAATCAATGTCGTCTTCATTAACACAATTGATACGATCAGAGGTCCCATTGATGCCTCAAAACGAGACAGAGCCCTGCTATCCATCCCCCCCGTGGGGCACTGCCCTCCTGGACCAACTTCACAATCCTCTCTCGTAAGTATTTCTCAGACAAGCCTTCTTCCCTTCAACCTACTGCTTACACAGACCACTTCTCCCTGGCCTCTTGCATTAAACAATGTACCGGCCAAGCGACCTCCGACATATTATGAATTCCTCCCTCAACGAAGGTATGTTCCTATATTACTCCTGCTCAAGAAAACCTTGCTTGCCCGAGAGAACCCAGCCAACTACAGACCCATCACAAGCCTCCCATTCATTGAGAAGCTTATTGAGAAAGTAACTCAACTGCTTGCCATCATTGACCAGCTTGGCCTCCTCAATAATTGCCAGTCTGGATTCCACCCCAGATGTAGCCCTGAGACTGCAACCATGCAAGTGGTGGACGATGCCCTGTGAATCACAGGCAGTAGCGACTCATTCCTCTAGACCTCCTTGGCCTTTTGACTGCCTTCGACACAGTCGACCACCTAACAAACCTCTCCCTCGTTGCCGGGATGATGGGCTTCTCCGAAACAGTCATCAAATGGTTTGCATCCTGCCTATCCCACAGGCACCAGGCCATACAGATGGCCTTAAACAGATTCAACTAACTCCAAGTCACATGTGGGGTCCCCAAATGTTCCATCCTCATCCAATCATCTTCCGTCTATTCATGGAACCCTTAAAACCTTCCAAAATGACCACAACACAGCCATCCCACAGTACGTTGATACTCACCTGTACCTTAAGGTCAGTAGCCCCAGGAGATTGCTTGCCTCTGCGAATGCTTGGCTACCACTAAGACATGGATATTTTGGTCCCCCACCAAATAACTTGTAAAAATGACTGGACGACATGCGTCTGTACAGCTGCACTACTTTTCAAAATCAAACCCTTTCTTCCCCGTGAATGACTTCTGCATGGCGATCCAAGCCCTTGTGGTCTCACACATTGACCGGGGAGAGCCCCTCATTGCTAGGCTTCTAACTGATCACCTGGCCCCCTCAAGGAAGCACCCCTTATTACAAGAGCCCGCAAATCCCACTGTATGTCTCTGACACTGCGCAAGCTTCATTGGCTTGACCATCTCTTTCATGGTCATTTTCAAAACTGAATATATTATTTACAGAGCATTCTCGCATGGAGCACTAACCCGCCTGGCAGCTAAACTCCTGAAGGCTCCTGCACCGTATGTAGCAAAACTATCAAATTGTTGTTCTCGCACATTTTTTCCACAATGCAGGAATAAGGTGCCGTACGCCGTTGAGATTGGCTGTGCAGAGTTTGGAGCAGATCCACAACCTCGTATGCCCCAGAGACACCACCCGCCCCTGTAGGAGTGCTGCGTAGTGTTGAACCACGGTGGCGCTAGCCCATGAGGAGTGCCGTGCCAAGAGGGGGTGATTGAAACCTGGGGCAGCGTATTTGGCAGGTCCTGTGGCACTGACTTCACCTAGCTGTGGTCGCGCTGTAAGCGGGCAGGCAGTGGTGGTAGCTTGGTGCCTCTGGCCTACATGTTGACGGTGTCGACCTCTCAGGAGGGCCTGAGAGGTGCCGGCCCCTACGGTCTGCTTCCTGCTGCTGTGCTGGGCCTGGTGTTCGTTTTGGCACCCTTGAGATGGTCCCCTTGATCCTTCCTTGCACTATCTTTGCATGTTTTGCTGACCGCTGCACCGCACTCTGAGAGCACTTACTGTGTGGCTAATTGATGTGCTTTTCAGTTCTGGCCATCACTACACATAATATATCTGGGACTTTGAGTATTTGAGGCACAGACGCTCCCACCACTACCTGGGGCTCTGTATCCAAGGGCAAGGGCAACAAGCGCCAGTCCAGGCTGTCGTACATGCATAGGGAGGGCCTGTCAGCATGTATGACTATACATGGCCCATATCTGGAGGCAAGAGTCCGATGGCCTCTATGAAGGAGGAGGGGGGCCCTGCTCGTGGGGTGCTGGAGGACAGTTTGGGTGAATAGTAAGCTGGATGGTCTGGTGTACAAAGTCGACCTATGCAGCAAAGCATTGAGAAGGAGAGTGGGTGAATCTCAGAGATGGAGCACAGAGTTGAGTCTTTGGCGGATACAACCAGAGATATGCCAGGCTCTGGGTTCACTGCGGCAGGAGGTTAAGAACATCAGGTCTAAGAATGATGATTTGGATGGTAGGTCCCAGAGGAATAACATCCGAGTGGTTGGTGTCACGGAATCCATCCCCTCATAAAACATGGAGATTTTCATGGAAACTTTCATCAAAGAAGTCCTAGCTGATCCTCCACTCTCCTCGCAGTTCTTTGTGGAAAGGGCACATCGTGTGTCTCTACAAGTGCCCAAGCCTGGGCAGAGCTCTCGTCTCGCTATTGTTCGTCTGTTGAACTATTTTCTTTTTATTTTATTTTTATTTATTTTTTATTAAAATGCATTTGGTTTACATCTTAAATCTTACATTTATCGTTTACATTCAATCTACATTATTCTCCTCATAAAATAACCAATTACAAACACCAATATCTTTTATCTTTTATCCTTATTGTTATTATTGTCCGACATGATGTTTTCCCAGAAGTGAATTATGGTTGCGACCATCTTTCTATTATTTCCCATTAAGATTTGACTCCATCTTTCTTCTTTTCCCATTTCAATTTTGGCACTAGCGTATTTGGCGCTAAAGCTCAATCTCTTTTGATTTAGTGCCTCGCACTACATAATTACATGAGAGAGTGTTTCGGTTTTCCCTATTATCTGACAGAATCTGCAGTCACTACTTGCACTTTTATTTTGGCTCCATTTTCTCAAAACTTCACTTTTTGGCAGTAGGTTTAGTCTGAATCTCAGGAACATGTCTCTGATTTTTCGATCCGGATATAGTTTTAAGTAATTTGGCAGTTGATTAAGTGCTCTTTCCTCTCCCTCACATTTAAGTGTCATCTTGTATAGATCTTTCTGCTCTCGGATTTCAATCCAATCAGTTCGACTTAGTTTCTTTTTTGCGATTTGAGGCATTTTTCGTCAATGTATCCAGTGTAATCCCTTTTTTGTTGCATATCCACCAGGATGCTTCTTTCCATTTGTCCAGTGCAACATTATTGACGTGTACTTTTGAAGTTCTTAGAATTTCTAATGCCGGTATCCTTTCTTCGCTGTTGGTTTTTCTGTAGAGATCTATTATTTTCCATTCGATTATTGATTCTAATGATTGGAGACCCAGTTCATATCGTATCCGTATCATAGGCGTGTTCTGGGGTAGACTCAATACTTTCCGCCAATACATCGCTTCCAGTTTCATCCATATGGTTCTATCATGATTAATCATGGTTTCTGCCCCATATGCGAGGATCGCTGTCACTTTTTGTTTATAAAACGTTACCGATGGTACTAGCGAAAATTTTCCAAATTTCTTGTGAATTGACAGGCCTTGTCTGGCTAGCATTCTAGTTTTTGCTTTTAGCTGTTCTGCCCATGGTGCTTCTGTCAATGATTGGTTTATCCATATCCCTAGATATTTATAGGTGGTAACCTGGATCAATTTTTCTTCTTGGAGGTAGTATTGAAATGCTTTTTTCCCATTTGAATTTTTCTTTGTTAGATACATGATTCTTGTTTTCTTGGTGTTTATTGTCAGTTTGTTTTGTTCCATGTATTCGTAGGTTTGGTTAAGAGCTTTTTGTAATCCACACAGTGTTTTTGCTAATAAAATGATATCATCCGCGTAGATCAAACAAGGGACCGCAGTCGCATTCAATTTTGGAGGATTGATGGTTGGTGTATTTATAGCCTCTTCAAAATCCAACGTAAATAAGCTGAACAGGGCCGCTGCAAGCGGACACCCTTGCTTTAAGCCGTGCCAGGTGTTTATTTGTCTTATTATTCCATCCGCTGTCATTCTTACTTGTATTTTTGTGTTGGTATACAAAAGTTTAATTGGTTCTAGTTTGTCATTAGGGCATCCCCATTGTTCCAATTTCTTCCACAGCAGATCTCTATTAATTTTATCATATGCCAGGCTCAGATCAACGTATGCTACTATTGTGTTTGTTTTTGTTCTTTCAGCTTCATGTTTCATCAGATTTAGAATCATGAGGTTCACATTTGTTCCGACGTTGCGCACAAATCCTGTTTGGCGCACCGCTTGATGTTTCGTTTGTTTTGCCCATATGTTTAGTCTTGTCAGTATAAGGTTAGTGAAGATTTTCCCTAGCGGATCCAGAAGTGCAAGAGGTCGATAGTTCTTCGGTTCTTTTGATGATCCTTGTTTGTATATAGGGATTAGCGTTGCTAATTTCCAGGACTCGGGCACGTTTTTCGTGCTGTTGATCAGATCTATAATTTTGCCACAGAATTGTGCCCAAGCTTCTGGATTTTGTTTTAATGTTGCATTTGACATGCCATCCGGCCCTGGTGCCCTTGATATATTTAGTTTTTTTATTATTTTGGTAATCTCTTCAATGTCGTATATAAAGTTCCATTGCTTTGGCGGATGTTGTTGAATTTCCTTTATCACCGTTGTTCGTTCTTCATAAAGAGCTGTAAAATAGTTAACCCACACTGTTTCTGGGACATCCACTATCATTGCATTTTCAGCCTTTTTACTCGCTTTCAAGAGATCCCACAAATTTCTGGTGTTACGATTTTTCAGGGTGGCCATCATAGATTCAGCATTTTCTTGGTCTTGCATCATTTTGGCGTTTTTGTGCCAATTTTTGAATTTTTGTTTTGCTTTGCTGATTATTCTTTTTTTGGATTGTGGTGTTTCCTTTTGTGCTCTTTTCCTTTTTTCTTTTTTCTTTTTTGCAATCTCTTGATTGTAGATATATTTCCGTTCTGGTTTTGGTAATTGATTCGATCTCTGTTTCATTTGGAATTGATCTGTTAGCCACCCATAATTGATTTTGTTGGAATCTTTTTGCTCTGAATTCATTAATGTTTCTGTTATTTCAGTTAGTCTATTCTGCGGAATTCTCAACCGGTTCATTCTATTTACCAGCGTCAACGTGGGTATGTTTATTTTGTGTCGTTCTTCTTTATTCATTACCCAAGAACGCTTTAGTATATAGTGGTCGCTATGTTCACTGAATAGATTTTTTGCCTCGACTTTTGCTTGGGTGATTCCCGTACTAGTATAGATGTAATCTATGATTGATTTATTTTCTTTTTTTTTTTTTATTATTTATTTGTTTATGGCTTTCCTAAGAAAACCTTTACAAAATCAAAAGCAAGAAAAGCATTAGGAACTTTAAAAACATAAGCCTTACAAATCGGTCAAGAAAAGCTCACCCACTATATGGCGCTTGAACTGTACTTTGTAAGTATCAAACAGTTTTCTAAAACCTTTACAATTGCCGTGGTGAGCATAACTTCCTGACCGGAAATTAGTCTATCCCAAAAGGAGTCTTGTGATAAGGTCTCCTCTCTCGCGACGAATCTTCCAAGCAGCTGTCGTCTTGCGGTCCAGGTCCCCTCGCACTCTAGCAGCAGGTGTCTCAATGATTGTAGGTTCGGTGGATCGCAAAACCTGCAGAACTTTATAGTTTTATCACCCTGTTGTCTTTTAGCCAAAATTTCTCCAGTGTGAGCCAGATTTAGTCTTAGTCTAAGAAAGTTGTTTCGAATGCTCTGGTCGGGGAATTTTTTAAGGTAACGTGGTAATGTGCCTACATTTCTCTCCACTGTCTGGAAAAGATTTGGTGGATTTAGAAGCCTGACTCCTTCAATCGTGCAAATCCAATCCCATATTTCGAGTTGTTTTTTGATTTTCGCAGGATTATCAATCAATAGTTCTATTGTTAGGTTCAGCCTGAGTAAAGTGTCCCCCACTTTTCTTTCCAGAGCGAGAAGTTGTTTCGATTTGGCCTTTTTATGATGACCAGTTACATCGAAGAGAAGAGTGGAGGGTCTGGCGGTGATAATGTCGCGATAAAGCGACAAGAGTTTCCAACCCTCTTGACCAAGTTGGTATCGGTTTTTTTTCTGCATTGAGGGCATCCCATCTTTCAAAATTTCTGTTGCGTGTCTCTATTTTCCATCTTCGTGCTCTATTTTCCAACAGTTGATCTGCTATTAGATCTCCTTTGTCATCAAAAATATGCAGGTTGAGATCCCTGCATATAATACATTCTACGTCTTTATGTTCTTGGGCAATGCTGTCTATCTTAGTGAAGATAGAATCAATTATCATTTCTTCTGGAACTTTCTTTGGATTCCAATATATATTGGTGATGTTTAGGTATTGGGTGCTTATGGGCTGTTTGTTCTTCTGCGGATCTATCCTCCTTTGTCTTTTAACTAGAGTATTTTGCGCCCAGTTTCCAATATTCTGATATTCGGTGATTTCAGTTGCTAAATCTTGACTGATTAGAGTAATGAGGCCTGCTGATGGTCTTCCTCCAATGTTGTTAATAGCCGGGTTCATGTATGTTAGAAATCCTTCACATGCTGGGGGGGTTGATAGCCATGTCTCCTGTAAACATATCACCTGTGTTGAATTTAATTCGGGTCGATCTGTTTGGAACAGATGTGTATGTCCCCTAGTATTCCATGAACATACTGTTCTTGTATATTGTTTACCGTTCGTTGTTATTGTCTCGGTTTTCTCACTTCTTCATTTCTACTTTTTTCCATACTAATTTCCCACCAGAAGGGTAATTTTTCAAAATTCCATTTGTTCGGTGTTTTATTGTCATATGGTTTTAAGTTCCTTCTTTTTTGTTCATCATTATTCCTTCTTGCTTCCTCTGTGTCGTCCCATCCTTCATTATATGTATTGTTTCCTGCACTACTGATTTCCGAATATGATCTCCTACTCTTATGCTGCGTCATCCTGGATATTTCATTCATGTCGTCCGCTTTATCCTCATTTGCCACTCTGAATCCTCTATCTTCCAGTTCTTTCGCACATGATGCTATTAAGCGTTCCAATTCTCTTGAGTAACAGTATATCCAGATTCTATCCAATCTCTGTTCGTCTCTAAATTCGATTTGTTTCAGATCTTTTGATTTCAATTTTTCCAATTTAGGAATTGCCTTAAAGAGGCGTAATAGATTGGTTCTATTCATCACGATATTTGCCTCTTTTTCCGATCTTCCTTCTAACTTTAATCTAATTACACTTTCTTTAAAGTAAGGGTCAACAAATTGAAGATGTTCGGGCTTTGATCTTCCTTCATACCTCGGTTGTTTCGTTCTTGGGTCAGCTTTTTCATCTCTGTTTTTGTTTGTTTCTTCACGTTGCTTTCCCAGATCTGATCTATCTTTTCTTATTGTGCTCACAGTGCTATTTTCCGTATACAGATCTTTGTCTGAAATTTCTTCGCGGGATAGCTCAACTGATATATATGATTCTGTAATAGTTTCCTCATAACAATCAATTACCAACATAGATGCAGGATTTGGTTGTTGTTCCTGTTGCGCTTCTCCAATTATGTCTTCATTTCTAGCCTTTTCAGGTTCTTGTGTTGAATAGGTGGAGAGGTTCAACAGTAATTCCATATTTCCTTCTTCACTTGATGAAACATTCACAGCCTGTCTGTTTTCTCCCTTACTTGTTATTTCTTGTGTTTGGGTGGATTCTTCTACTCCTCTTTTTTTTACTTCGCTTGTTTTTGTTGTCACATCCACTGTACTCGTGTCTTTGTGTTGTTGGGGCTGTGGTTTTTTACTATTATCTTTAGCACTTTGAGCAAGATTTCTGAGAAATGCTCCGGGTCCTCTCTGTTGTTTTTTTGTCTGTTTTTTCGCCGTTATTATTTTTGTTTTATTTGAATTATTCATAGTCTGTTGTTCGAAAATGCTATAATTCGCATTCCCTTCTGTTGATTCAGGCTGCGGATCTATAGTGTCTGTTCTTAATTCCTCTGTCAGTTCTGTATATTTTTTGTTTATTTTTGTCTTAGTTTCTTCCGTTGTCAAGTCTATTAGTTGAATGTCGTTCTGGTTTCCTGTTTCATCGTTGTGATTATTCTCTCTCATATTCTGTATGCTATCTTTTGTTATCTTAGTGGAGCCTGTCTTAGGTGCTCCGGAATTTTGATCTTTCTCTTTTTGGTTATTTCTTTCGATGTTGTTCTTCGTTATGGTTGTTTTTGTGAATGAGATTAGGGCTTCCATGAGTGTTGCTTTGTCCATTCTGTCTTGTCTTGCTATCTCTGCCAATCTTTGTTGCCATATGTAGCTATTTTCTGCTTCTATGCTGAGCCATTCTTGTATTTTGTGTATCAACAGTTCTAGATTCTTTTGTTTAGTGAATATGGAATTAAGTATCATAGTGTGTTCTTTCATTATTTCATGACTTGCTTCTTGTAACTTTATATATGGTACCATTGTTTGTGTTGTTACAGCTATCGGCATGTTCTGTAAGTCCAGCCTTGATGTAGCCACTGTCTCTTGTTTATTTTATGCCTTGGGTGTATCCCCGCCAACCATTTCCCCAGGCTTCTGATCTGTTTTCTTTACCTTTGTTTCTCTATTTACTCTTTGTGTCTTATTTGTCGTTGTGTAACTTGAGTCTACTGATCTTTCATCTAAATTAGCTTGTTTTTTGTTGTTCCTATTTTTCTGTTGTAATTCCATCAATGTTTCAATTTCTGTTAAATCCAACGATAAACGTTCCATTCTACATTGACTAATTGGAGCAGTCTCTTTTATAAGTCTTTCTGATTTAGTCGCTCTTTGGTAATATAATTTCCATTGCTCTTTTGCCTTAATTGCTTTTTCTTTCTGTGATACTATTGGCTGATCGTGTTTAGTAGTATCATGTTCTTGCTGTAACTTTTTTAGGCCCGGCTTTGGTTCAGTGGATGTTATTTGATCTTTTATTTGCCTTTTTTCTGTTTTTTCCAATGGCTCTTTTTCCCTCTGTCTTTGGGGATTAATTTCTTCCTCCATGTTTGTAATTTTGGGATTTGTCTCTTTGTTGTCCTGTTGAAGGCCGCTTGGTTGCCTAAATTCTTCTTTCTGCATATCGCCGGTTTTGTCATTTATTGGTAGTGATATTTCATGGTTTGTGTTGTTAGTGTTATTATTTAGACCCTTAATAATTTCTTTCTCTTTTAGGAATGAGTTATCCAGCATTTCCGTCAGGCTCAGATTATGGCCCTCTTCCGCAACACTGTTCTGGCTCTCATCTTGTTCTTTGCATTTCCTAACATTAGCTTTGATGTTTGTCTCATGTTTCTTCTCGGTTTTTGAGGGGTTAATGCTATGTTAGCTTCTTCCATTATGGTAGTCATTTCCCGAGCTTTGCCCTGTTCTTCCACGGGCAGCCTTGGTTCTATCAATCCTTCCTCTGTGTCGTCCACCTCTTTCCCTCCTTCCGACGCTGCTCCGTGTTTGGCAAGAGCCGGAAACGCGTATAACATGCGCCACCCGCACTCCCTGCTTCCCGCTTCCCGCTTCTTGCTCTGCACAGACGTCCGCTCTCTCTGCCTGCACAAACACGCTTCAGCTGGGCTCAGCAGCCTCGAATCAAGGTAAGTTGCTATCGGGGTATTGGAAGGGAGTAACTATTGCTGTTTCTTAGTTTGTGGGGGTCAAAGGACAAATCTCCCGCAGTTCCCCCACACAGATTGCTTTCCAGCAAGGGTACACAGTCAATAGTACTCGATGTTCCGCCCTGCTTTTCTCTATCGGAACGGCAGGTACATGATGTTTCCCCCAGTTTTGCTGTATTCCCAGTCTCTGGTTTTTGGGGTGAGGGGGTCAAAGGAAAAATCCCGCAGTCCCCCCTCTCTACACTTTTCACCGCTTATGGCAGAGAGGCAGCGTGAGGTGTACTCCTATGTTACCGTTTTTTTTTTTTTTTTTTTCACTTTCTTTCACTTTTTCACATGGGCTAGTCCGAGTAAGAGTCCTGTTGTAAAATAAATGTTTCCAACTGTGTAGTTCTTACCTGCCAGGGTCCATCCGCCTTTCCGCTGATCCCGCGGACTCCTGCAAACTCCACACTCTGCCTCCACACTCCGCGGCCCACTCCGCGGCCGATTGGGGTAAATAACGCCTCCTTCAAAAAATGAACAGGGAAGACAGACTTAGCCTCCTGCAGACTCCACGCTCTGCCTCCACACTCCGCGGCCCGCTCCGCGGCCGGTAGGGGTAAATAACGCCTCCTGATCCTGCCTGGAAACTGTTGAACTATAGAGACCGGGATAGTGTGTTCCGCAGGGCTTGTGAGCCAGAACACCAATATAAGGAGGTGAAGATCTCGTTCTACTTGGACTTTACCGCATTGGTCCAGAAGGCTTGTCTCTCTTTTGCATCAGTGAAGCACTCCCTCTCCGAACATGGATTGCAGGAGGTCAGGCTCTGCATGGTCCACAACAACTAGACCCACTAGACCCACTTCTTTACAGACCCATCAGAGGCACATTCTTTCCTGAACTCTCTGAAGATCAGGGTGACTGCCCTGATCTTCAGTAATATAAAAGAGTATCGTTGTCGTCCGGTTGGAGTGAGTCTGATAATGGACTTGCAGCGGAATGTGCAGCTGCAACCACAATGTGTTAAATGATGTCCGTTTAATGTTTTAAACAGTTTGGTAGTCTTTGTAGGCATTCATTACTTGAGTTAAGGGTATAACTTCACAGTCCATGTTCAAGGTTTTTATGTTGGCTGAGGGCCTCCTCCTCTTTGTGTTCTTTAGTGGCCTGATTGCCGGGGCTGACATCCTTGGTTGTTACCCGTGACTTGGAGTTGGGTGGGGTCTCTGTGGGGGGAGACTGCAGGTTGGGAAGCACAGTGTGGGTGGGGTGATTGAGGCTGGTTGGGTGAGTTGGGTTTAAATTTAAAAATTGGTTCATATCTTAACAGAGAGCTGGTATGGTTATTGACACTGGTCGATCCTGATGCTGTATCTGGATGGTTGAAATGTGTTTCTCCGCTATGACCTGTCCTTAATTGCAGTGTGTCATTATGAGTTGGAAAGTGAGAGATTTGAATAACCCACGGAAGGTACACAAGGTGGTGAGTTACTGCGAGTGGCATCAGGTCTAGATTATTCTTCTACAGGAGACCCACCTAATTGGGGCTATGAATGACCAAGGTGCGGGGGCGTCCAGGTTCTATACATCTTACTCCTCTTACTCTCGTGGAGTTCTTACTCTTATTCATAAATCTTTTAGGTTCTGCATCCTGGAGCCAGAGATTCACCCGGAGGGTAGGTTCGTTCTCGTTTCAGGTCTTCTCTCCTTCAAGCATCTCACGATTGTCAATATATATGGGTCCAATATTGATGACATCGGTTTCTATCAAATGTTCTTAGACAAATGTTTCTCACAGTCACACACTCATCTGGGCGGGCGACTTCAATACGATTCTAGATGTGACTACAGACAGGTCTACTTTGGCCCCATTCCCTCTTGCTAGCGGCTAGTGAGATCAGAGCTTGGCAGATCTCGGGCTTGTAGATGTGTGCCGAACACTGAATCCTGAGGTTATGGAGTTTTCATATTAATCCTTGGTTGATGATATAAGGTCCCGGATTGATTATGTGTTGGCAATGGTACGTATCACCACTGAACGTCTGTTCCTTGCTAGAATGCTCTCTGACAATTCCCTGGTAAAGTGGACGATTGTTTTAGATCCTGGTTCGCTTCAGGACGTGGTGTTTCGAGGTGAAAACTTTAGAGGTTGTTAAGTCCTATTTTGAGCTTAATAAGGGGTCTGTGCTCCTAATGGGGATGATTTGGGAGACTTTGAAGGTCTTTCTACAGGGCCTGTATATCATGCTAGAAGGTGGTGTGCTTAAGAGTATCAGACGACAACTGAATAGCTTAGATACTGAGCTGAAATGTCTGCAGCAGCAGCAAGGGCACTCGGCTGATATGAAGGTTTTAGCGTTACTCAAATCTGCATTGGATCAGTTCAGAGTAGAGGTGGATAGGAACGTTAGATATATGGTGACTCCTATGCTGGCACGTAGGTATTGAGAAGATGGGAGACCTGGCTGCCAATTGGTATGGCTGCTTAGACAGGATGGGGTCCAGCGGATGTTGCGTCACTGCGGTCTCGGTGGGTGGCTCCTCCCTCACTTAACTTTGCTTATTAATCCCGTCCAATCGGGTTTTATGCCTGGCCGGTCCACCTCCTTGAACCTGAGGCGGCTGGTTGCAATACTTTCTCAGATAGATCCTGAGGTACAGGCTGCTGGGCCTTGTTCGATGCTGAGAAAGCATTTGACTCCATCTCTTGGGAGTACCCTTTCCGTGTTTTTGAGAAGGTGGGTCTGAGATGCGTTAAGCTGCTCTATGCTGGGGCCAGTGCTTGCATTGGTCTGCTTAGTAAGCGGTCAGCTTCTTTTCTGGTGGGCTGTGGAACGGCTCAAGGCTGCCATTTGTCACTGTTATTGTTTGCCATAGCTATAGAACCTTTGCTAGAAGACTGTGCACGTTGCACTGAGATCATGGCCTGACCTTGGGAGGGGCACGTGACATGGTCTCCCTTATGCTGATGACTTTATATAATATCTTAAAGACCCAGAGGTGAACTTGGCTCCGCTGATGCGGGAAGTGGGGTGCTTTGGTGACATATCAGGATTACGCATAAGCTGGTTGATGTCTATCCTTTTCCCGTTGAGTGATAGCACGAGGCAACCTAAAGCTGTGGGTTCTTACAAATGGGAGCAGTTGTCCGTTCAATACCTGGGTATTAGTTGGCTGGTGTCTTAACACTCTTCTAAGGGACAACCATCCTGCATATTTGGCCACCCTGCAGAGAAAGGTTGATCATTGGTGTACTCTTCTGCTTTCTACATCTGGCAATGTAGCTGTTGCCAAGATGGTAGTGGTTCTCAAATTATTTTTTTCGGAATATCCCTGCGTGGTCAGGGGCAGATTCTTTGCATCACTTAGATCATTGTTGGTGCAATTGGCATGGCATCCCAAATCCCCTAGAGTTATGTGAGAGACGCTTGTTAGTCCATATGGTCAGGAGGGGGGGGAGGGCTGGGTGCTCCGGATATGGAGCCCTGCATTTTCTGCACGTCAAGATTGAAAAGGGGTTGGTCCACCCATATTTGCTTCTGAGTTCCCTTGTGTCAATGCAGCTTTGTGATAGCTGTCGTTTTGATCCAGTGTCTTGTATTATTCATGCTTAGAGGAAGTTTGTTTGAAGATCAGATCCATTCCCCATATGTGCCAGGGCTATGTGCTTGGAGGATTGGACCTTGAAGCGATCGTGTGATACGACTATAGTGGCTGAGTAGACGAAGCTGGGTAGTCCGTATATGTAGGATTTCTATCTGGATGGGAAGTTTGTGTCCAAAGAGCAGCTTGAGGTCGAAACTGGGCCATGGCCTTGTACTTGCATTTCAATATTTGCGTGTGCAGCGCTTATGGGGTGGTCTCTGAATTTTTCGCTGGAGCCATCCACTTCCACAATTTTACAATTTCTTGTTAACTCAGCAAACTCTCATAGTATATAGTTTCCTCAATTCACTGAATGGTTCAGCAGGACGCCCCCATAGAAGCGCATCCAGGATGCCCCCCGTCCGCACTGTGTCAGTTTACCCACACTCGAGCCCTGAACACCAGACTGAAACTGATTCGGTTTGAGGTGCTCCGCCGGGCATATCCTTTTCCGTCCCATTATATGAGCTACAATGCCACCATAGAGGGGATTTGCAGGAGGTGCCACGCATGATCTGGGCATGCCCGAAGCTCTACAAATTTTGGGACAGAGTGGCGTCAGCCTTGTCTTGCATGATTGGTAGTGAGGTACCTTGTGATCTATTGTGCTGTATGTTCGGGTGGATGCCCCCCCACATCCACCATGCATAATTAATACTCCACTCTACTCGCCATCTATATTTGAGAGAAAAATATTCGACCAAAAACCCCTATATTTTCGGGTTTGCAGTGATGGGATTTGACATTTTCGTCCTATCCTATGATGGTTTGGGCATGAGAAATGAAAGCCTTCAAGAGCCAAAGTCTATTAACTGCATGGACTGAACTCTAGCCGTGGTTTAGAGTAGGGGTGTGTTCAGAGCAAAATGGGCAGACACGCAAAATTGTGTCCGCCTCATTTGTAGTTGCTGGGATAATGACCTTCCCTTTTACTAAGCACCATTATAACTGCACTCAATGCAGGTTGCACTGTGCCTTGGTGTTTCATAGCAAACACACACAGCGTCCACGGCAACCACGATACAACCAGTGTAGAAAGCCGACACGACGCGTTACAAGTTTGGCAGTGTGGGAAAAAGGGGAGGTAATTCCGTTAACCTCAATTTTTCACACACCACCAAATTTGGCGGTATTACTCCAGTGGAATTACCGGATGGTAATACCAGCGATTTTTGGACCCAACCACTTTACCTCCAAAAATCACCAATATTACCATCCAGGAATTGCACCGGAGGTAATACTGCCAATATTCCCTGTCTCCATAAAATGGTGATTTACACCGCCAAACCGCCACTTGTAATCCAGTGGTATTACCACCAGAGGTAATACCACCTGACCAAGTGGCGGTATCAGTAATTTCGATTGACAGTATTCTGGTGGATTTACCCCTGGAATACCACCAAACTTGTAATGAGCCCCATTATCCTCCCACCCCCAGTTTTCAGCCCCTCTGTTATGAGATGGCTAGAAATACTGGAGGGGAGATGTCATTCTTTAGAGTTATAAAAGCTTATATAAATCAGTCTTTGTGGGGCCACCGTGGGCACCAATTCTACTACCTTTCTTATTTATCAAAGTGCCCTTGACCTTTCCGTAAATAAGGAAAGTGGTGCTGCAGACTATGAAATGCCTTCATTCTAAAAGTGAAATGTGTTCAGTAGATGTGAACGACACCTCACAAGTGCCAAATTCTCACTCTGGCTTTTCTCTCCTCTTTGGCAATGTCTTTCTTTAACCCTTGTTGAATCTTTGGCCCAGGGTTAATGGACTTTGAGTAACTTTGGAAAGTGTATTTCCCTTTTTGGCTCTTGTAGTTCAGCTCTTTCCAGCCTGGTCTCGCTTGTATATTATTTATCTTAAGGGTTTCTCTGTCTTTCAGTTCACAATACTTTCTCTCTGTCACATTCCACACTCTCCTTGCTTAATAATGGGATCATTTCACCCTCTTCCCAGGGTACTTATAATGGTGCAGGCTAGTTTTCTCTTCAGTCAAGTGTCGGGACATGAACCCATTTAAAGGGAAGTCTCTCCTGGTGAGGTCCCACTTGCCTCTGCCCCTAGCAAGGGTATTCCAGAGCAGACTCACCTCCCTAGCCTCACAGGGGGATCCCCCTTGGGGAGAAGGGACAAATTCCCTTGTTTCGTCACAGCCCTCAATGGCTGCAGATTCTCCATTTAGACACTACACTGTGCTGCGATTTGCAGGCCGTTTTCACTTCCACTATGCCTCATCTGATAGGTAGTTAATGGCAGAGGCTAACAGCAGTCCCTGGTTAGTGGTGGCTCACATCATTTAATTAGTGTTCCCAAAACATTAGTGTTTTCTCCTTAGATGCACTGGCCTCTGTGTGCGTGCCAACAGTTTTAAGGTTGTTATAAGGTGAGAAAGGACACATTTGAAACTGCACTTCGAAGTCTCCAGAAAATGCACCTGTCATAAAGATTAAGATAGTTGGCAATACACAATTAGGAGCCAGATATGGCCTAGCATGAAGGTATTAGCATTCACAAGCAGTGTGCTGTAAAATAGAGTGGTTTAGGTGACAGGAAGGCATGTACAGAAGTAAGGGACTCTCTACACAAGTAGATAAGGGTCGCTGCATACCCATAGCAAGGGATGACATATGACAGGCATGCATCAGGAAATTGGTAGATAGTAAAGTGAAGGTGTCCTGCAAAGATAAAACGTGACAAGCACAATAGAGTATAAGATCCTGTAGCTTTAAGAATGCCTCACAGAAAGCACGCTATTGAAACAAAAATAGTTA
Organism: Ambystoma mexicanum; assembly: GCF_040938575.1. NCBI lineage: Eukaryota > Metazoa > Chordata > Amphibia > Caudata > Ambystomatidae > Ambystoma > Ambystoma mexicanum. Next base: position 35,164,989 of record NC_090921.1, read on the forward strand.
ATTCAGAAAAATCTGTAGTGCTGGACGATGGCTGCCTCAAAAGAATGTTCAAGGCCAAGGGAACTTTAAAGGATGGTGTTCATAAAGAAAAAGTTATCAGTCTCCGGCAGTGGCTGTTCAACCATTGAGGTGTAGTAGTTTTAAAAACACAGCAGATGGATTTCAAGTCCATGGGACAAGGAGTTACCTGCAAAATATTTTGGTAGCTGGCAGATTAATGTCTCTGCAATCGGCTAGGCATAACGCCCATGCATACGTGCAGCAATATCAAAAATAGGTGCTGCGACGAAAATATTAAACAAGGTGAAAGCAGAATGACTAATAACAATCGTGATTCATAATGTATTGAGGCAGAGTGGGCCATCTACTGAGGCAAGACAGGGGAAGCTGGAACTTGGCAATTGAACAAGGACAAACTCTATGAAACTCTGAAACATCATGGCGGAGATAACATGGGTTTTATTTAATTAAGAACTGAGAGCGACACGCTTGGTCTTCTCCCCCATCCACATCCATAATTCTTTCTACCCCCGGCTGTTTAAGGACAGTGTCACTGCATGTTAACCGATAAGCAAGTGTCCTTTTAACCTCAGAAGTAATTTAGAGCCTACTAATAATATTCAAGCATGATGATGTAGCACATTTTATGGAATGTTTTAAGGGTGGGATCTTAGATAAGAGTTATCCAGTCATTGTGGGACATATAGAATAATATATGTAGTTTAGCAGAGGGAACCAATGACTTGGAGCGATAGGTTTTCATAACTCAGTGATCATGATGACATCACAATGACTATATAAACTGCTGTTTCCTTTTGAGGTATTGGAGAAAATCTGGAGTAAGAGCTTGGCTGTTGATCTTATTTTTCCCTCAGCTTTACATTGCTAATAAATCTGGGTTGCCCTGCATTTTGTACACCACAATCCTCTCTGTGTTGTCTCTTTTATTGGGAAATACCAGATAGAGGGCTGTGCTGGTTCTGGGCCCCTGTTTCATCTGGCAGCAGAGGATGGTTTGGATTTTGGTGGACTTTGGGTGGCCCCCCACTCCTCCTTCTGGACAGCGGATCGGTCAGGAGAGCAGTATTTTTGTTCACAATTTAGCAGAAGCTCAGCAGGAGCTGGCTTTGCAGTGAAGTCCTGCTCGGTCTTCCATCGCCCGCTGGAAGCAGAGGAGGAGCTGGTAGATTGAGGGGACCCCCAATGCCATAATCCTCAAAGATCCACGGATGTGAGTAAGCTATGTGTGGGGTAACATTGGTGGTGGGGATATTTATTATATGGTTTTAATGAAATGTAGAAGTTGATAAAGGATATCCCTTGACAATGTCTTGGAAGGCTGCGCAGCAGGGTCCCTCAGTGCGCAGCTCTTCTGGGGGGGGGAGTAAAAGAAATAGAGAAATAAGGATACCCCACTGGGAAGATAGCTAAATTTTGTTTAAACTGTGTTAATTGTTGATGGCCGGCATCGTCTTACATTGTGAGATAGGTCCCGTAGAGGTGTTTTTATTTGTGTATTGTGATTGTATCAGATGGTATTGTTTGATAGAGGTTGATGGGGTAAGTATTAACATTTAGATTGTGAGTAGATTGTTGTGACGCAGAGGTAGGATTTATATTTGAAATGAGGAGGGGGTGTGAGAGAATTGTGAATATTTTTGCCCTGATTATTGGTAAGTTCCACAGTATTTGCATTGTTTATTTGTGTAAGTGCCAAGCTTCACGCTTCTTAAAAGTTGTCACCATGTCAAACACCCCAATAACCCACCTCGGTACATAATTCCCTGGATAAAAGTACCAAAATTATTAAGTACCATAATGAGTGGATTAAAGAGACTGCTAGCAAGATGTATATGCCATGGCCAAGAGAATGCACTCACTCAAAAGATGTACTCCAATACATGATCACATACCTACACGTGGTTCACAAGGGTAAGAAGCTTAAGAACATGCTAGGTATATTAGGGCTCTGGAAGGCTTTTGAGGAAGAGACAGAGGGGCCTAAGAAAGAATGGATGCTTAATGTGTGTGAGGGAGAGCATGAGCAACACACAGCGCAGCTGCCTCCTCCCTCTCAGGAGAGCGCTCACACACAGCCAACAGCCCTGCCTTTGTCAGTTATGGTAGGCGGTTACACACAGTCCACAGTACCGCCTCCTTATGAGGTGAGCACGCAGCCCAATTATTCCAGGAATACACCCGCTACAAGCAGCAGCTATAGGGTATAGTAATCCCAAATATGAATCCCCTGATGAGAAAAGTGATTATAGTAGGGGGAGGGCGAAATTGGTAAAAAGAAAGGCGTTGTTAGTGCCAATGGAGAATGAAGCACGGCACAGCTCAGAGGCACAATTAAGGGAGGAGGAAATGTACAAAGGACTATATAGCTTAGACAAGTAGCTAAGGGAAGCTGCGTAGGACCTCCAGAAAGTGAGAGGTATGCAAATAGATGGTCAAGGGGTGAGAAGTGTACCGATAGGTAATGGAGGTAGTGGTGAGACAATGATTGAACCAGATAAATGGGTAAGAGGAAAGATATTGCTCAAACTGGATGAGAAAGGCACAGAAAATAATCACGTGAAGGTAGTGGAGTATGAAGAAATTAAGGAAGCGGCTAGGGAGGAATTCAGGAGAGAGAGACACAGGAGGACATAGAGCAAAATTAACAGAGGGAGAAAGACAGGGAACGGAGAAATGCAACCGAGAAGATGCAGAGAGAAGAACAGGAATGAAAGAAAGAAAAGGGGGTAAGAGAAAGGGATGAGTATATAAAGACACTAAATGAGAAGAACAGGAGAATGATGAGAGAAAAGGAGGAAATTGAACAAATGAGAAAGGGCATGAGCCAAAGGGTGAGCAGAAACACAAAGCCACAAATGTGGGGAGAAGGAAGTGGGACAATAACCCCACAACTCAGGGGTAGAGATGTGTTGCCAGAGATAATGAGTGGAACATATGTAAGGGAGCATGTTAAAGGAGTGAGTTTTGATCTCATACTTGAGGATGATCGGAGTGGAGAAAGTGATAGAGACAGATTGGGTAGACATTGATGATGAAGTGGTGGGCGAGGGGGCGGCCCAATCCCCACAAATGGATACCACAGGACCAGCCGTAGGAGTGAGAGAAGATTTTTTGGGGCCCGATTTAAGCCTATATCACCCCTCACATTAGTACTCCCTAAAAAGGAAGACCCTAGATCACCATATGTGTTAAGAAATTTGACAGAACGCCAGCGACACCATGTAGCTGAGACAATGAGATGGAGAACAGATGCAGCGTCACCTTCACGCACGAAAGGGATATCACAATTCCCACTGCACCACAAGGGATTAGGGCAGCCCCGCTATACTCCAAGGAATCAGACATACAAAAATAACTTGATGGATAAGCTGCCATCCCTCACAGCAGGCACAGGCAAGTGGATCTACAAGCTAGAGCAAAAGGCAGCTGGGATAGTATTAGCTATAGGTGACATCAAAAAAGCCTATTTGCATCTACATTGGGTGGCCAGGCAGAGGACATGTGGAAGCGAGCAGGCTATTTTGCAGTGACAGAACAAAACACCACCAAATATGATGTGTCTCCTTTCAATAATTGTAGAGCAAATGTGTGGTAGGCACTATGTGTGGTAGGCACTGAGGGTGCTATTTCCTGACCAATCTGATATGAGCGCCATAATGACTAGGACGATGGGGCCTACTGAGGACCCGCTGCTTATATCCAAGACATTAAAGAACGTTGGCGTTTGGAAACTAAAGACCATTGGGATAATAATATACCAGTGGTTCATCATATTTTATGTCTGGGCCTTCCCGAAGAAGTACAGAGACAGTTAAAAAAGATTATGGGGATTGAAATTAGACCATGGCCAGAGATACGACTTATTGTCCATCACTGTAGATTAAAGCACAAGAAGAATCAAAAGCAAATAGACGAAAGGCATAAGGAAGAGGCAACAATGGTGCAGAACAAATTATCCAAAATGGCGGTAGAGGGAGCGGTACTGATAAATACAGGAGATGGGAATAATAGACAGAGATTGGTTATGCCACAAGTGGGCTTGGGTGGTCATTTTGCAGGAAGAGGGGAGAATATTTTCTTCTGCAGAGGAGGAAGAGGATTTGTTCATAGAGGGAGAGGATTTGGGTTTGGAGTGCTCCAATGAGGGTTTGGTGGGGAACAGAAATGCTTCGGAGGACCTGAGGGCCCCAGAGTAGTATGCTGGAAATGTAGGAAAATAGGACACATTTCATGAGTGTGTAGAACTAGAGGAGCAATGCAGCATGGGTTACAAGGTGGAGGACTGCATATCCCGCCACATATGGTGCATCACAGCAAGATTATGGTTATTATGATTACACACAATATCCACCAGCTCAGACACAAGCACAGCAGGTGCAACAAGGCAGCGTCCCAAGGGCCACAGTTACAGCCACAGATAGCGCCACAGCAACCACAGAATCCAGTGCAATCACAACAAACGGTGACAAAATGTGGGATGCAAATATTCTGCCACAGACACCACAAATAGGAAGATCATTGGTGGTTGGGGGAACCCTTTTACAGGGACAGATCTGAATATGCACCCCCAATAGGACAGCCCACAGAATAACTTGATGTGTCCTATCCTATAAGTAACCACAGACCCTCAACAGGAACGAGAGTGCAGGTATCTATAGGAGACCAGACCCTTTCTTTCTTAGTTTATACTGGGGCAACACAATCCTGTGTCAGAGAGGGCAGATTTCCGATGTCGGGAATAATCATGGACACTCAAGGCTTTTCTGGGGCTAAAAATTCTGTTCCTTTGACTGACAGTTTGCCTGTGACAGTAGGAGAGCAGACAGTAGCTAATACCGCCTGCGTTAATTGTGCTGAAAATGGGCCTTTTCTCAGCGTGTTTACCCCAGCTGGGGGTAAACACACCAGACTTGTGATAGGACCAGCCCTTAAATGTGCTGTTTACACTGTTGCCACTGCAGTTAAGTGCTAACGCTCAACTCATAATCAGGCCCTAAACCAAGAGATGACTCCCATGTCAGGCTGCTGAGCAGGAGCCTCTTAATGCACATCCATATTAGGAGCTCCTCCACACATGGAGCCTCTGCTAGAAAGGAAAGCAGTGGGGGCCTCTGCATAGAGACCCTGCTGCTGGAAGCAATAGGCCTAGAAATGGCTCCTATGTGAGGCTGTTGAGCAGGAGCCTCTCACTGCACATCCATATTAAGAGCTCTTCCACACATGGAGCCTCTGCTAGAAAGGATAGCAGTGGGGCCCCTGCAGAGATGCCCTGCTGCTGGAAGCACTAAGCCTAGCGATGACTGCCATTTCAGGCTGCTGAGAAGGAGCCTCTCACTGCACATCCATATTAGGAGCTCTTCCACACATGGAGCCTCTGCTAGAAGGGAAAGCAGTAGGCGGGGGGAGGGGCTCTGCAGAGAGGCCCTTCTGCTGGAAGCACTAAGCCTAGCGATGACTCCCATGTCAGGCTGCTGAGCAGGAGCCTCTCACTGCACATCATTATTAGGAGCTCTTCCACACATGGAGCCTCTGCTAGAAAGGAAAGCAGTGGGGGCCTCTGCAGAGAGACCCTGCTGCTGGAAACCCTAAACCTAGAGATGGCTCCCATATTAGGCTGAGCAGGAGCCTCTCACTGCACATTTATATTAGGAACTCTTCCGCACATATAGCCTCTGCTAGAAAGGAAAGCAGTGAGGGGCTATGCATAGAGACCCTGCTGCTGAAGGCACTAAGCCTAGAGATGACTCCCAGGTCAGCCTGCTGAGCAGGAGCCTCTCACTGCACATCCATATTAGGAGCTCTTCCAGACATGGAGCCTCTGCTAGAAAGGAACGCATTGGGGGGCCTCTGCTGAGAGACCCTGCTGCTGAAAGAAATAGGCCTAGTGATGACTGCCATGTCAGGCTGCTGAGCAGGATCCTCTCACTGCACATCCATATTAGGAGCTCTTCCACATATGGAGCCTCTGCTAGATAGGATAGCAGTGTGGGGGGGGCTCTGCAGAGAGACCCTGCTGCTGAAGGCACTAATCCTAGAGATGACACCCATATCAGGCTGAGCAGGAGCCTCTCACTGCACATCCATATAAGGAGCTCTTTGTCATGATGCCTACCTCCAAGGAGCCAGGTCCCACCCAGCAACCCCAGAGGCAGGCATAATTTCCCCCAGGAGAGTGACAGCGGGCCCAAGCTGGGGCCCTTTGGACGCAGTCCTGGCGCCTTAGGCGCCAGGCTCATGTTGGACCCCTGTCCTGGCGCCTTAGGCGCCAGGCTCATAAAGCTAGGCATGTGTTCAAGTGTTTTAATGTGCACTTACCTGATGCAGACCATGCTGCTACATCCAGGCCCTCTTGAGGCCTGAATGGAACTACTTTACCTGTGGGACTACTTTCCACCCGGTTGTGGTCGGGGAAGGATACATACCTGATCGGTGGAAGGATACACACTGGGAACTTCTTCCAAAGCTATTTAACCCACACCCGATCAGCAACTCATGCTTCGCGTTGTTCTGCTCCTCGCAGCTGGACGCTCACTGTGTCAGCTCCTGCATCTGGACTTCAGCCACGCCTGTCAGCATCCTGAATCACCTGCAAAGGAAGGGAACAAGAGAACAGAAGAAGGAAAAGCATCCTGGATCACCTGCAAAGGGAGACAAGAGACCTTACCAGCTGAATCTGCACCACAGAGACATCACCAACGATCCTGAAAGGGAAGACATTATTTTTTAAAAGCATTTCGTTATGATCGCTGCAGCGCTGCATTTAACTCACATTTCCTGGGTTCCTCCATCTTCAGCAGCGATCATCCGGATACACAGCCACTTCCCAGAGCCTAGAGAAAAAGACAAGAATAAGAGGTGAGAGAAGGAAGGGAATAAGACTTACCTGTTGGGTCATTCCCATTTCATTTTGGGTCTTGCCGCTTCCAGGCATTTTCCGGACCCCGGCCCCTATGGGGAAAAAAGACAAAGACATAGAATGAGCGTAAGCAAAGACAGTTCCCGAGCGCTCATCCAGATCTAACCTGCCATTTACTGGAACCGGAGCTGCACGTTTCACTTCGGGTCGGTGCCATATCTCCGGCATTCCGAACCCCGGCCCCTAAGGGGAAAAAAGACATAAGCATTAGCGCTTGCTGTAAAAGACAATGAACATTATTATTAAGCTTGGACTTTTGAACTTGCAACAGAACTTTTACAAAGCCTTACCTGAATAGTCAAGCTTACCTGAACTCCCACCAATCCTCAATCCAGTGAAGTAACTGGGTTTCAACGCGCCCCTGTTTCAGAAGCAGGATGGAGAGCTCATCCTTCCTGACCCTAAGGTAAGACTTCACGGGGAATCGTGGAAGGGTATCGTGAAGGGTTGGAAGAGAGTGGGAAGCTCGAGCATAACTCAGTCAGTAGGTAATACTCCCTTTTCACGCACAGGGGAATATTCCTGCGAGCCGGAGAAGCCAGAGTAGAGGGCCCTTCCTGTCCATCTTCAGAGCCCTGCGCTTCACCATTGAAGAAGCATCAGCACTCGAAGCCAGACCTGCGCCTCCGTGGGAATCAGGTGAGCGTTACACTCTTCAACACACGGAGCCTCTGCTAGAAAGGAAAGCAGTGGGGCCTCTGCAGAGAGACCCTGCTGCTGGAAGCACTAAGCCTAGTGATGGCTCCCATGTCAGGCTGAGCAGGAACCTCTCACTGCACATCCATATTAGGAGCGGTCCACACATTTGTATTTATTTATTTTAATTCTTGTAATGCGCCACATGCCCGCAGGCCTCAGGGCGCACACACAACAGAGACAGGACAAACAAAAATGAGAGCAGGCCATAGGAGGAGGGGTAGAGACAGATATTCTTAGTTGAGGTTAAAGAGATGAGTTTTTATGGCCTTTTTAAAAAGAGAGTAGTTCTGTATTTGGCGTATGGCCGCTGGAAGTGAATTCCATAGGGTGGGGGCCTGAGAATCAAAGCTAGTGCCTCCAAACCTGGCCAGTTTAGATGGGATAGCAGGGATCGGGGGGGGGCACCTTCAGAGAGAACCTGCTGCTAAAAAGCACTAAGCCTAGCAATGGCTCCCATGTCAGGCTGAGCAGGAGCCTCTCACTGCACATCCATATTAGGAGCTCCTCCACACATAGAGCCTCTGCTAGAAAGGATAGCAGGGGGGGGCCTCTGCACAGAGACCCAGTTGCTGAAAGCACGATGCCTAGAGATGGCTCCCATGTCAGGCTGAGCAGGAGCCTCTCAGTGCACATCCATGATAGGAGCTCTTACACACATGGAGCCCCTGCTATAAAGGAAAGCAGTGGGGGGTGGGGGGCTCTACGGAGAGACCCTGCTGCTGAAGGCACTAAGCCTAGAGAAGGCTCCCATGTCAGGTTGAGCAGGAACCTCTCACTGCACATCCATATTAGGAGCTCCTCCACACATGGAGCCTCTGCTAGAAAGGAAAACAATGAGGGGCTATGCAAAGAGGCCCTGCTGCTGAAGGCTCTAATCCTAGAGATGACTCCATGTCAAGCTGCTAAACAAGAGCCTCTCACTGCATATCCATATTAGAAGCTCCTCCACACATGGAGCCTCTGCTAGAAAGGAAAGCAGTGGGGACCTCTGAAGAGAGTCCCTGCTGCTGAAAGAAATAGGCCTTGTGATGACTGCCATGTCAAGCTGAGCAGGAGCCTCCCATTGCTGCCATATCAGGCTGAGCAGGAGCCTCTCACTGCACATTGTTATTAGGAGCTCTTCCACACATGGTGCCTCTGCCGGAAAGGAAAACAGTGGGGGGGGGGGGGGGCTCTGCAGAGAAACCCTGCTGCTGAAGGCACTAAGCCTAGAGAAGGCTCCCATGTCAGGCTGAGCAGGAGCCTCTCACTGCACATCCATACCAGGAGCTCTTCCACACATGGTGCCTCTGCTGGCAAGGAAAGCAGTGGGAGGTGAAGGGGGGGGGGGTTCTGCAGAGAGACCCTGCTGCTGGACGCACTAAGCCTAGAGATGGTGCCAATTTCAGGCTGCTGAGCAGGAGCCTCTCACTGCACATCCATATTAGGAGCTCTTCCACACAAGGAGCCTCTGCTGGAAAGGAAAGCAGTGGGAGGGCTCTGCAGAGAGATCCTGCTGCTGAAAGCAGTAAGCCTAGAGATGACTCCCATGTCAAACTAAGCAGGAGCCTCTCACTGCCCATCCATATTAGGAGCTCCTCCACACATGGAGCCTCTGCTAGAAAGGAAATCAGTGGGGGGGGAGGCTCTGCAGAGAGACAGTGCTGCTGAAGGCACTAAGCCTAGAGAAGGCTCCCATTTCAGGCTGAGCAGGAGCCTCTCACTGCACATCCATATTAGGAGCTCCTCCACACATGGAGCCTTTGCTAGAAAGGAAAGCAGTGGGAGGGCTCTGCAGAGAGACCCTTCTGCTGGAAGCACTAAGGCTAGTGATGGCTTTCATGTCAGACTAAGCAGGAGCCTCTCACTGCCCATCCATATTAGGAGCTCCTCCACACATGGAGCCTCTGCTAGAAAGGAAAGCAGTGGGGGCCTCTGCAGAGAGACCCTGCTGCTGAAAGCACTAAGCCTAGTGATGGCTCCCATGTCAGGCTGAACAGGAGCCTCTCACTGCACATCCATATTACGAGCTCTTCCATACATGGAGCCTCTGCTAGAAAAGATAGCAGTGGGGCCCTCTGCACAGAGACCCAGTTGCTGAAAGCACTATGCCTAGAGATGGCTACCATGTCAGGCTGAGCAGGAGCCTCTCACTGCACATCCATATTATGCGCTCTTCCACAAATGGAGACTCTGCTAGAAAGGAAAACAATGAGGGGCTATGCAGAGAGGCCCTGCTGCTGAAGGCTCTAATCCTAGAGATGACTCCATGTCAAGCTGCTGAACAAGAGCCTCTCACTGCACATCCATATTAGAAACTCCTCCACACATGGAGCCTCTGCTAGAAAGGGAGGCAGTGGGGACCTCTGCAGAGAGTCCCTGCTGCTGAAAGAAATAGGTCTTGTGATGACTGCCATGTCAAGCTGAGCAGGAGCCTCTCACTGCACATTATTAGGAGCTCTTCCACACATGGTGCCTCTGCTGGAAAGGAAAGCAGTGGGGTGGGGGCTCTGCAGAGAAACCCTGCTGCTGAAGGCACTAAGCCTAGAGAAGGCTCCCATGTCAGGCTGAGCAGGAGCCTCTCACTGCACATCCATACTAGGAGCTCTTCCACATAGGTGCCTCTGCTGGCAAGGAAAGCAGTGGGCGGTGAGGGGGGAGGGTTCTGCAGAGAGACCCTGCTGCTGGAAGCACTAAGCCTAGAGATGGTGCCAATTTCAGGCTGCTGAGCAGGAGCCTTTCACTGCACATCTATATTAGGAGCTCTTCCACACATAGAGCCTCTGCTAGAAAGGATAGCAGTGGGGGCCTCTGCAGAGAGACCCTGCTTCTGAAAGCACTAAGCCTAGTTATGGCTTCCATGTCAGGCTGAGCAGGAGCCTCTCACTACATATCCATATTAGGAGCTCTTCCACACATAGAGCCTCTGCTAGAAAGGATAGCAGTGGGGTCCTCTGCAGAGAGACCCTGCTGCTGAAAGCACTAAGTATAGAGAAGACTCCCATGTCAGGCTGCTGAGCAGGATCCTCTCACTGCACATCCATATTAGGAGCACTTCCACACATGGAGCCTCTGCTAGAAAGGAAAGCACATGGGTCCTCTGCAGAGAGACCCTGCTGCTGGAAGCACTAAGCCTAGAGATGGCTCCCATGTCAGGCTGAGCAGGAGCCTCTCATTGCACATCCATTTTAGGAGCTCTTCCACACCCAGAGTATCTGCTAGAAAGGAAAGCACATGGGTCCTCTGCAGAGATATCCTGCTGCTGGAAGCACTAAGCCTAGAGATGGCTTCCATGTCAGGCTGTTGAGCAGGAGCATCTCACTGTACATCAATATTAGGAGCTCTTCCACAAATGGAGCCTCTGCTAGAAAGGAACACATTGGGGGCCTCTGCAGAGAGACCCTGCTGCTGAAAGCACTAAGTATAGAGAAGACTCCCATGTCAGGCTGCTGAGCAGGATCCTCTCACTGCACATCCCTATTGGGAGCTATTCCACACAACGAGCCTCTGCTAGAAAGGAACGCATTGGGGGCCTCTGCAGAGATATCCTGCTGCTGGAAGCACTAAGCCTAGAGATGGCTTCCATGTCAGGCTGTTGAGCAGGAGCATCTCACTGTACATCAATATTAGGAGCTCTTCCACAAATGGAGCCTCTGCTAGAAAGGAACACATTGGGGCCCTCTGCAGAGAGATCCTGCTGCTAAAAGCACTAAGCCTAGTGATGGCTCCCATGTCAGGTTGCGGAGCAGGAGCCTCTCACTGCACATCCATATTAGGAGCCCTTCCACACAGTGGGCCTCTGCTAGAAAGGAAAGGAGTGAGGGGCTATGAAGATAGACCCTGCTGCTGAAGGCACTAAGCCTAGAGATGACTCCTATGTCAGGCTGAGCAGGAGCCTCTCACGGCACATCCATATAAGGAGCACTTCCACACATGGAGCCTTTTCTAGAAAGGATAGCAGTGGGGGCCTCTGCAGAGAGGCTCTCCTGCTGAAAGCACTAAGCCTAGAGATGACTCCCATGTCAGGCTGAGCAGGAGCCTCTCAATGCACATCCATAATAGGAGCTCTTACACACATGGAGCCTCTGCTCGAAAGGAAAGCAGTGGGGGCTCTGCATAGAGACCCTGCTGCTGGAAGCACTAAGCCTAGAGAAGGCTCCCATGTCAGTCTGAGCAGGAGCCTCTCAATGCACATCCATATTGGGAGCTCTTCCACACAAGGAGCCTCTGCTATAAAGGAAAGCAGTGGGGGACGGGGGCTATGCAGAAAGACCCTGCTGCTGAAGGCAGTAAGACCAGAGAAGGCTCCCATGTTAGGCTGCTGAGCAGGAGCCTCTCACTGCACATCCATATTAGGAGCTCCTCCACACATGGAGCCTCTGCTAGAAAGGAAAGCAGTGGGGACCTCTGCAGAGAGACCCTGCTGCTGAAAGAAATAGGCCTAGTAATGACTGCCATGTCAGGCTGAGCAGGAGCCTCCCACTGCTGCCATGTCAGGTTGAGCAGGAGCCTCTCACTGTACATTGTTATTAGGAGCTCTTCCACACATGGTGCCTCTGCTGGAAAGGAAAACAGTGAGGGGCTCTGCAGAGAGACCCTGCTGCTGAAGGCACTAAGCTTCGAGAAGGCTCCCATGTCAGGCTGAGCAGTAGCCTCTCACTGCACATCCATATTAGGAGCTCCTCCACACACGGAGCCTATGCTAGAAAGGAAAACAGTGAGGGGCTCTGCAGAGAGACCCTGCTGCTGAAGGCACTAATCCTAGAGATGACTCCCATGTCAAGCTGCTGAGCAGGAGCCTCTCACTGCACATCCATATTAGGAGCTCCTCCACACATGGAGCCTCTGCTGGAAAGGAAAGCAGCGGGGGCGGGGGGAGGCTCTGCAGAGAGACCCTGCTGCTGGAAGCACTAAGCCTAGAGATGACTGTTAGGAAAGATTTCGTAATTGTGGGTAATTTTCCTTCCATGTGGCAACCCCTAAACTTTTTGCTGTTGTTTTTCACCTTGTTCTCGACTTTGCCAGAGCAGTACAGCCTTCTGCCGCACTCTTCTGGGCTTCGCTCCATTCTTACGGGGAAACTGACATGCCCTTAAGACAGTCAGTACCGGGAAACGCTGTTTTCCGTAGTTTCTTTTATCATGTTGCAGCTTTCGTGCAACATGACACAAGAGGGCACTGTAAGCTAAGTTACTGCTCTCTTGGGTCTCTAGCCTTCTACAGGCCCTAGATACTCTTTTCGGATTGTAACTGATCGGTGCAAGTGAATCACGGACGGGAATGGTGGCAGCGATCGTTTCTTGTGTTTTGAGCTCCTTTTGGCGTTTTAAGCGCGTTTCTCGTGCTTAGCCCAAAATGGTGGCCTGGCTCCCAAAATGGCCAGACCACGAGGCTCCTTTGTCCTGTCCGCTGACCGTCTTGCTCCCTTCACCTTCCCCAGGTCGAGCCGACCTGAAGCCTTCCTTATTTGGGCATGTACTTTCCCGCGAAACACGGATGCTTTCGCTGGCTTCTACAGGCCTTGTGTGTGCCTCCAGGATGTGGGCTGGGATGTCTGGTCCCAATACACATCCTGGGTGCCAGAGAGTCTAGGGTGGTGTGAATGCCTGGGACCACCGTGGTCCGTGATAGGTCCACGTATGGTGTGAGTGTTGATGAGCGGATCTCCCATTGGGTCCCCTCCGTTTTGGCGCAAAGGGAACCGTGGATAAGAGGGGGGCTGGAAACACCACTACCATGTCGATCTCCTGAGTTCTCACGAACAAAGGAATACAGGAGCCAAGTATCCTGCAACCAAGAGGCTGAACCGAGGAATCGCTGGTGACCCGCTGAAGGACTGCTCCTCTGCACTGCTGTCGCCTTGTGAAACCCTTTTTACCTCTGATCGAACCAGAAGGCCTGTACTGGTACTTCGACCCTTGGAATAGCGGGGACAGCTATTCTCGGCATCTTCACCATCTCCTGCTCGTAAGCCTTCGGAAGTGTCTCTGGGCCATCCAGCAGACTGACCCGCCTACACAGGAGTCTTGCTCTGTAACCACCGCCAGGTTGTGTAGTATTTCGAGTCCTTGTCACTCTCACACGAATCGTACACTTGGCGTTCCCAGGTCTGAAGTGAGTAGTGTACATTTGGCTCAGATACACACGGCCGCTCTGTTGCCCTGCTGTGGTAACAAACTGTGCGGGTTCACTTCGTTTGGGACACCTTTAACTCAACTCTGCTGCTGCAGAATCAACACGACGACGAGACGTCCCCTGCTCTCCTGAACCTGCCAGCGACTGAAACTGAGGCGGAGAAGCCTGGGTCTGCTTGCATCGGGGACCGGTGAGTAGCATAGCTAGGAACTGGTCACCCTCCTGCAGGAGCCCATAGCTTTTCCCCGCTGTGTCAAAACAGCACGCCTTTCCGTACTCGCGCTCTGCTTCTGCCCACAGTGGAGGCTGCGCTTGAGTCGCGGAACTCTGTTCTTCTTCATTTGTGCACTAAACTGAACTGCCAGATTCCCTCGAAGAGACTCCTTTTGCCCGTTGGCACCAGCGTGTGCAGGTACTTTTGAGCACAAGGCTCCACTCTTGGTAGGGCTCGGACTTCCTTTTAGTTAGGTGCCTCTGAAGGCGGACTGGGTCTAAGCATTATTTCGCACTGCCTGTTTTCCTTCCCTTTTAGGCGGACTACACATTTCATGCATCTAACGCTTGAGACTTGTTTGTATTTGTATATATATTGTATTGGTATGGTATGTGTTGGTTTACTAGAGTTGTATTGTGATTTCTCGCTACGGTCATTGTTTTAAAGGCCTTGGAATAAATGTGTATATATTTTTAATATAACACCTGTTTGGAGTAGTTTGTAAGTGTCCTTGCTTTGTGTGCTCATTGCGGGCTTTCAGTCACCCTCACCCCTCTTGAGACCTAGTCTTGACCGCCGCGATCGCTACCCTGATTGGTCTGGCTTGTCCAGAGGTTACCCTGTTCCAAGTAATTAGGTTGGCCTTCTGAACTTCTGCGCCACCAGGACATAGTTCAGAAATCCGTCTTAACAAATTGGTGTACAGCGGTGGGATACGACTGAAGGTATCCAGTGTTGCGCACGACCGAAGGCATTTCAAGTTATTCCTACCAGGACACGTAGTGAATTGTTATAGTATAACTTTAAAAAGGCCATAGTCCTATCTAACAGTATGGAAACAAATACCTTGTTAACTTTAAATGCTTCCAAATCAGAAACATTGAAAAAGATGTGTGCGGTGAGAGGTGTTTCCTCTCAAGGCACGAAATTGGATATGATCCAAAGAATCGGGGAGTGGCAAGAAGCGCAGCTTGACGCTATAACTTCTGAGGACAGTGCGGAAGGAGGTGGGGCTGCTCTCACTGGTAGAACCGACGGTTCTGCCGCTGCACTGATCCACCACGACCACGAGGACAGGCAGGATGAGATGTCTAATGTTTCCTCTGCCAGTGCTGATGGGGAGGCTATGCTTGAATTCAAGAAGCAAGAGCTGCGGTTTAGGCAGAAGGAGCTTGAATTCAGCATAGCCAAACTAAAAATCCAACAGTCAGAAAAACAGAAAGACAGGGATCACCAGTTGGAACTGGCCAAGCTTCAGGTTGCAAATGGGTCCAAGGGTCCTGGACATGGGTCTGGGGCCTCCTCTCATCCACGGTTTCCGAAAGATCTGCTCAGTGTGTATGAGGAAAGCAATGACATTATGGACTGGCTGAATGCGTTTGAGTATGCATGCGAAGTTCAACAAGTTGACAATGCTGATAAGATTGCCTGGTTACTCAGAAGACTGCCCCATTCTGGCTGTAGT
The DNA here is from genome assembly GCF_040938575.1 of Ambystoma mexicanum. NCBI lineage: Eukaryota > Metazoa > Chordata > Amphibia > Caudata > Ambystomatidae > Ambystoma > Ambystoma mexicanum. Next base: position 35,180,418 of record NC_090921.1, read on the forward strand.
GCCATTATGGAAATGTCGAAGGCTGAGCGAGCTGATTTCGCAATATTAAAGCAAACTCTCATTTTAAAGTTTGGGAAGACTCCCGCCCAATATTTAAAACGATTCAGAGAGTATAAGAAAAAAGAAGGTGGTACTTGGGTATCTTATGTAACTGAATCCTTAAAAAACTTAACTGGCTGGGTCGAAGGTTATAAGGCTTCTACCTTTGAAGGCATGATAAATCTTGTCATGCTGGAACACATTTTTGCATCTTCTTCCCCGGAGCTTAAGCAGCATTTGGCCGATTCGAAGGAGATAGATCCTAAGAAGCTGGCCATTGCAGCAGACTTATGGGTGTCACATCGAGTGTCCCATAAGGACAAAACTCATCCTAGTAAGCAGGAGGAAGGGAAAAAGTCCAAAGATAAGGAGGGTGGAGAATCTGATAAATCTTCTTCTCAAAAGGGCCACAAAAAGAAAAATAAGGGTAAGACACAAGAGAACTCACAGGGTAGTGGAGGTCAGCCTCTGAAACAGAACTCTGGTTACAATAAGCCTCCCTATGTAAACAGACCCAATGGATCTTGTTTTGCTTGTGGAGCAACTGACCATGTGAAGGGGGATCCCCGGTGTAAGGTTAGACCTTTGGGGGTCCACTCCGCTAATCTGGCCTTCTCCTCCTACGAGGAAGAAGAGATTCCAGGAGCATCCTTCTCCTCAGACTCATTTCCCAGCGGGATAGAAGCTGAGGTAGTTTTAGTTTCCCTGGGTTCCTGGGAGCCTAAAGTCGCAGAGGCTTATGCTAGGATTCCAGATAATACCAAGCACTACTTTAAAGACAGTGTGCTGATCAATGGAGTAGATTCTCCAGCTCTTAGGGATAGTGGGTGCAGTCGAACTGTAGTGGATTCTACCGTGGTAGACTCAGAGAAAGTTGCCAGAGCTACTCTGATGCCCACTAAGTTGGCTGACGGCCCACTCCGTATGTTCCCGGTAATACCTCTAAATCTTACTTTAAATGGTACAGCAGTCAGGATTCCAGTGAGCATTCAGAGAAACGTCCCAGGAAAGGTCTCGATAGGTAATGATCTCAGAGCTTTAGGGCTCGTAGGAGACACTGCCGAAAGACCCTACACACGGTCTCAAGCACGGGCAGCATTGGCCAAGACCAATATGCCGCCCCAGCCGAAGGGGAAACCCAAGGCGAAAGGAGTAAACAAGTCAAGAAGAGGGAAAGAGAATATTCCCCTGAGCTCGCCTACCACTGCGGTGGAGGAAGTTGGTCAATCGCCCGGACCTGACGAGGAGGTGGCGATGCCTGAAGTATTTGACCCCAACGACCATCCTGAACTAAAAGACTTGTTAGTAGAAGGTGGTCCTGATAGGGACGAATTCAGTAAAGGCCAACGTGAGTGCCCATCTCTGGAAGGCCTAAGGAATCAGGCCTGCTCCCAGCTTGAGGGTGAACCTCCTGGGACGCATCAGATTTATTGGGAAGGTGGACTCCTGTATAGTGAGCCCACAGAGTCTACAGAAGGAGACCATAGGAGATTGGTGGTTCCCCTTGCTGTAAGACCCTTCCTCCTGCAGTTGGCGCATGAAGTGCCCCTTGCTGGTCACCTTGGTATTAAGAGGACCAAGCAAAGGTTATCCATGCACTTCTACTGGCCCAAGATGGGGGTGCAAGTAGAAAGTCACTGCAGGAGTTGTGCCTCCTGCCAGTTATCTGGTAAGGTTGGCTCGACAATCCAAGCTCCATTGGTACCACTCCCAGTTGTGGGAGTACCATTCGAAAGGGTAGGGATCGACATCGTTGGTCCCCTTGACCCGCAAACATCCTCAGGCAATAGGTTTATCCTGGTGCTGGTCGACCATGCAACCAGATATCCTGAGGCCATCCCATTGAAAACTGTAACTGCCAAGTCAGTTGCAAAAGCGTTACTTGGCATATTTACTAGGGTTGGCTTCCCTAAAGAAGTTGTGTCGGATCGTGGCAGCAACTTTATGTCGAAGTATATGCAGGCTATGTGGAAAGAATGTGGGGTCACCTACAAGTTCTCTTCTGCATACCACCCCCAGACCAATGGTCTGGTGGAACGTTTCAACAGAACGTTAAAGATCATGATTGGGGCTCTGGAAGAACCTCAGAGAAGAAAATGGGATCTTCTTCTACCATGCTTACTGTTTGCCTACCGAGAGGTACCACAGGAGGGTGTTGGCTTCAGCCTCTTCGAACTTCTGTTCGGTCATCCTGTACAGGGACCCTTAGCCATAGTCAAAGAGGGATGGGAGATGCCCACTCCCCCTGTTACTATCAACGTAGTTGATTATGTGCTGGGGCTCAGAAAACGGATGGTACTTCTGATGGGCTTGGCTAGTGATAAATTGAAGGCAGGACAAGCGCTGGTGAAACATTGGTACGACCAGAAAGCTTCCCTCATCAACTTTACACCTGGTCAGCAAGTCCTGATCATGAATCCCATAAGGCCTCGAGCTTTACAGGACAAATGGTCAGGCCCTTACACAGTGGTGGAGCCCCTGGGTGAGGTTAACTATTTAGTGGACCTTGGAAGGCCTGGACAGGCTCCAAAAGTGTTTCACGTAAATAGGCTGAAGGCTTTCGTCCCAAGAGTCGAAATCGCAGCACTGCTACTGGCTTCAGATGTTGAGGAAGAGGAGTCTGAACCTCTCCCCGACCTGTTCCAAAGCGGTCCTTCAGATAGCTCCTTTGAGGGTGTCCGAGTGGCCCCTCACCTGACTTCTGATCAGCAGGCTGAGGTGAAAAGTTTGCTTAGGCAGTTTTCCCCCCTGTTTTCACAGTCGCCTTGTTTGACACCTTGGTGCAAACATAACATAGACACAGGAGACAGTGTACCTACCAAAAGTAGGGGATACAGGATGTCAGACAAAGTACGGTCTTATATTAAGACCGAGGTCAAAAAGATGTTAGACCTTGGGGTGATTGAACCCTCTAGTAGTCCTTGGTCCAGCCCTGTGGTTTTGGTTACAAAGGCAGGCACTTCTGAATTGAGGTTCTGCGTGGATTACAGGGCTCTGAATGCTGTCACCAAAACAGATGCACACCCCTTGCCTCGAACAGATGAGCTGGTGGATACTTTGGGTGCCTCCAAGTACCTCAGCACGTTTGACCTCACTGCTGGCTATTGGCAAATAGCTTTAGCAGAACATGCCAAGGAGAAGACAGCGTTTTCTACTCCAGACGGCCTTTACCAATTCAGGGTAATGCCGTTCGGGTTGAAAAATGCACCTGCCACCTTCCAGAGGCTTGTGAATCATGTGTTGAATGGGTTGGACGAATTCTGTCTTGCATATCTGGACGATATAGCAGTTTTCAGTGCCACCTGGGAAGACCATGTGAAACACCTCGGGATTGTGCTCCAGGCTCTTCAGAAAGCACACTTGACCATAAAGGCTAGTAAATGCCAGATTGGACAAGGCTCAGTGGTTTACCTTGGACATGAAGTAGGTGGAGGGAGGATACAGCCTCTTCCCAGTAAAGTACAAGCAGTACAAGACTGGCCTACCCCCACTACACAGACCCAAGTGAGAGCCTTCTTAGCACTCACGGGGTATTACCGCAACTTCGTGGCAGACTATGGCACCATAGCTGCCCCTCTGACTGCCCTCACCACTCCGAAGAAACCCAAGAAGGTAACTTGGACCGACGAGTGTGAGAAGGCCTTCAACGGCTTAAAAGACTCCTTGTGCCAGGCCCCTGTCCTCAGGGCCCCTGATTATCAAAGACCTTTTATTGTGCAGACGGACGCCTCTGACACTGGGATAGGAGCTGTACTATCGCAAGTAGATGAGAAGGATAAGGAACACCCTATTGGTTTTATTAGTCGCCAGCTTAAGGACAGAGAGCTCAGATGGTCCACGGTAGAGAAAGAATGTTTCTCTGTTGTGTGGGCCCTAAGGAAGCTGAGGCCCTACCTCTATGGGACCCACTTCACTGTGCAAACTGACCATAAGCCCTTAAAGTGGCTAATGAACATGAAGGGGGAGAATCCAAAGTTGCTTAGGTGGTCCATAAGTCTACAAGGCTTCGACTTCACTATTGAGCATAGGCCAGGTGTCCAACATAGCAATGCTGATGGGTTGTCCAGAATGTTTAACCGACCTGAACAAGAGACTCATCCAGGGGTGGATTAGTTCCCCCTGTCCATAGTCTGGGAGGGGCGAGTGTTAGGAAAGATTTTGTAATTGTGGGTAATTTTCCTTCCATGTGGCAACCCCTAAACTTTTTGCTGTTGTTTTTCACCTTGTTCTCGACTTTGCCAGAGAAGTGCAGCCTTCTGCCGCACTCCTCTGGGCTTTCGCTCCATTCTCACGGGGAAACTGACATGCCCTTAAGACAGTCAGTACCCGGAAACGCTGTTTTCCGTAGTTTCTTTTATCATGTTGCGGCTTTCGTGCAACATGACACAAGAGGGCACTATAAGCTAAGTTACTGCTCTCTTGGGTCTCTAGCCTTCTACAGGCCCTAGATACTCTTTTCGGATTGTAACTGATCGGTGCAAGTGAATCACGGACGGGAATGGTGGCAGCGATCGTTTCTTGTGTTTTGAGCTCCTTTTGGCGTTTTAAGTGCGTTTCTCGCGCTAAGCCCAAAATGGTGGCCTGGCTCCCAAAATGGCCAGACCATGAGGCTCCTTTGTCCTGTCCGCTGACCGTCTTGCTCCCTTCACCTTCCCCAGGTCGAGCCGACCTGGGGCCTTCCTTATTTGGGCATGTACTTTCCTGCGAAACACGGATGCTTTCACGGGCTTCTACAGGCCTTGTGTGTGCCTCCAGGATGTGGGCTGGGATGTCTGGTCCCAATACACATCCTGGGTGCCAGAGAGTCTAGGGTGGTGTGAATGCCTGGGACCACCGTGGTCCGTGATAGGTCCACGTATGGTGTGAGTGTTGATGAGCGGATCTCCCATTGGGTCCCCTCCGTTTTAGCGCGAAGGGAACCGTGGATAAGAGGGGGCTGGAAACACCACTACCATGTCGATCTCCTGAGTTCTCACGAACAAAGGAATACAGGAGCCAAGTATCCTGCAACCAAGAGGCTGAACCGAGGAATCACTGGTGACCCGCTGAAGGACTGCTCCTCTGCACTGCTGTCGCCTTGTGAAACCCTTTTTACCTTTGATCGAACCAGAAGGCCTGTACTGGTACTTCGACCCTTGGAATAGCGGGGACAGCTATTCTTGGCATCTTCACCATCTCCTGCTCGTAAGCCTTCGGAAGTGTCTCTGGGCCATCCAGCAGACTGACCAGCCTACACAGGAGTCTTGCTCTGTAACCGCCGCCGGGTTGTGTAGTATTTCGAGTCCTTGTCACTCTCACACGATTCGTACACTTGGCGTTCCCAGGTCTGAAGTGAGTAGTGTACATTTGGCTCAGATACACACGGCCGCTCCGTTGCCCTGCTGTGGTAACAAACTGTGCGGGTTCACTTCGTTTGGGACATCTTTAACTCAACTCTGCTGCTGCAGAATCAACATGACGATGAGACGTCCCCTGCTCTCCTGAACCTGCCAGCGACTGAAACTGACGCGGAGAAGCCTGGGTCTGCTTGCATCGGGGACCGGTGAGTAGCATAGCTAGGAACTGGTCGCCCTCCTGCAGGAGCCCATAGCTTTTCCCCGCTGTGTCAAAACAGCACGCCTTTCCGTACTCGTGCTCTGCTTCTGCCCACAGTGGAGGCTGCGCTTGAGTCGCGGAACTCTGTTCTTCTTCATTTGTGCACTAAACTGAACTGCCAGATTCCCTCGAAGAGACTCCTTTTGCCAGTTGGCACCAGCGGGTGCAGGTACTTTTGAGCACAAGGCTACACTCTTCGTAGGGCTCGGACTTCCTTTTAGTTAGGTGCCTCTGAAGGCGAACTGGGTCTAAGCATTATTTCGCACTGCCTGTTTTCCTTCCCTTTTAGGTGGACTACACATTTCATGCATCTAACGCTTGAGACTTGTTTGTATTTGTATATATATTGTATTGGTATGGTATGTGTTGGTTTACTAGAGTTGTATTGTGATTTCTCGCTACGGTCATTGTTTTAAAGGCCTTGGAATAAATGTGTATATATTTTTAATATAACACCTGTTTGGAGTGGTTTGTAAGTGTCCTTGCTTTGTGTGCTCATTGCGGGCTTTCAGTCACCCTCACCCCTCTTGAGACCTAGCCTTGACCGCCGCGATCGCTACCCTGATTGGTCTGGCTTGTCCAGAGGTTACCCTGTTCCAAGTAATTAGGTTGGCCTTCTGAACTTCTGCGCCACCAGGACAGAGTTCAGAAATCCGTCTTAACAATGATGCCCATATCAGGCTGCTGAGCAGGAGCCTCCCACTGCTGCCATGTCAGGCTGAGCAGGAGCCTCTCACTGTACATTGTTATTAGGAGTTCTTCCACACATGGTACCTCTGCTGGAAAGGAAAGCAGCGGGGGTGGGGGAGGCTCTGCAGAGAGACCCTGCTGCTGAAAGCACTAAGCCTAGTGATGACTTCCATGTCAGGCTGAGCAGGAGCCTCTCACTGCGCATCCATACTAGGAGCTCTTCCACACATGGAGCCTCTGCTAGAAAGGAAAGCACTGGGTCCCCCTGCAGAGAGACCCTGCTGCTGGAAGCACTAAGCCTAGAGATGGCACCCATGTCAGGCTGCTGAGCAGGAGCCTCTCACTGCACATCGATATTAGCTCTTTCACACATGGAGCCTCTGCTAGAAAGGATAGCAGTGGGGGGGAGGGGACTCTGCAGAGAAACCCTGCTGCTGGAAGCACTAATCCTAGTGATGGCGCTCATGTCAGGCTGAGCAGGAGCCTCTCACTGCACATCCATATTAGGAGCTCTTCTACACATGGAGCCTCTGCTTGAAAGGATAGCAGTGAGGGGGGCTCTGCAGAGAGACACTGCTGCTGGAAACAATAAGTCTAGCGATGGCGCCCATGTCAGGTTGAGCAGGAGCCTCTCACTGCACATGCATAGTAGGAGCTCTTACACACATGGAGCCTCTGCTAGAAAGGAAAGCAGTGGGGACCTCTGCAGAGAGACCCTGCTGCTGAATGAAATAGGCCTAGTGATGACTGCCATGTCAGGCTGAGCAGGAGCTTCCCACTACTGCCATGTCAGGCTGACCAGGAGCCTCTCACTGTACATTGTTATTAGGAGCTCTTACACACATGGAGCCTCTGCTAGAAAGGAAAGCAGTGGAGACCTCTGCAGAGAGACCCTGCTGCTGAAAGAAATATGCCTAGTGATGACTGCCATGTCAGGCTGAGCAGGAGCCTCCCACTGCTGCCATGTCAGGCTGAGCAGGAGCATCTCACCGCACATCCATATTAGGAGCTATTCCACACATGGAGCCTCTGCTAGAAAGGTTAGCAGTGTGGTGGGGGGGGAGCTTTGCAGAGAGGCCCTGCTGCTGGAAACACTAAGCTTAGAGATGGCGCCCATGTAAGGCTGCTGAGCAGGATCCTCTCACTGCACATCCATATCAGGAGCTCTTCCACACATGGTGCCTCTGCTGGAAAGGAAAGTAGTGGGGGGTTGGGGGTGGGATGTTCTGCAGAGAGACCATGCTGCTGGAAGCACTAAGCCTAGAGATGGTGCCCATTTCAGGCTGCTGAGCAGGAGCCTCTCACAGCACATCCATATTAGGAGCTCTTCCACACATAGAGCCTCTGCTAGAAAGGATAGCAGTGGGGGTGGAGCTTTGCAGAGAGACCCTGCTGCCGGAGGCACTAAGCCTAGAGAAGGCTCCCGTGTCAGGCTGAGCAGGAGCCTCTCACTGCACATCCATATTAGGAGCTCTTCCACGCATGGAGCCTCTGCTAGAAAGGAAAGCAGTGGGGGCCTCTGCAGAGATACCCTGCTGCTGGAAGCACTAAGCCTAGATATGGCTCCCATGTCAAGCTGCTGAGCAGGAGCATCTCACTGTACATCCATATTAGGAGCTCTTCCACAAATGGAGCCTCTGCTAGAAAGGAACACAATGGGGGCCTCTGCAGAGAGACCCTGCTGCTGAAAGCACTAAGCCTATTGATGGCTCCCATGTCAGGTTGCTGAACAGGAGCCTCTCACTGCACATCCGTATTAGGAGCCCTTCCACACATTGGGCCTCTGCTAGAAAGGAAAGCATTGGAGACCTCTGCAGAGAGACCCTGCTGCTGAAAGAAATAGGCCTAGTAATGACTGCCATGTCAGGCTGAGCAGGAGCCTGCCACTGCTGCCATGTCAGGTTGAGCAGGAGCCTCTCACTGTACATTGTTATTAGGAGCTCTTCCACACATGGTGCCTCTGCTGCAAAGGAAAGCAGGCGGGAGCTCTGCAGAGAGGCCCTGCTGCTGAAGGCACTAAGCGTAGAGAAGGCTCCCATGTCAGGCTGAGCAGGAGCCTCTCACTGCACATCCATATTAGGAGCTCCTCCACACATGGAGCCTATGCTAGAAAGGAACACATTGGGGGCCTCTGCAGAGAGACCCTGCTGCTGAAAGCACTAAGCCTAGTGATGGCTCCCATGTCAGGTAGCTGAGCAGGAGCCTCTCACTGCACATCCATATTAGGAGCCCTTCCACACAGTGGGACTCTCCTAGAAAGGAAAGCAGTGAGGGGCTATGCAGAAAGACCCTGCTGCTTAAGGCAATAAGCCTAGAGATGACTCCTATGTCAGGCTGAGTAGGAGCCTCTCACTGCACATCCGTATTAGGAGTGCTTCCACACATGGAGCCTCTGCTAGAAAGGAAAGCACATGGGTCCTCTGCAGAGAGACCCTGCTGCTGGAAGCACTAAGCCTAGAGATGGCTCCCATTTCAGGCTGAGCAAGAGCCTCTCACTGGACATCCATAATAGGAGCTCTTCCACACCCGGAGTATCTGCTAGAAAGTGAAGTGGGAGAATGGAAAACCAGACTCCCGTCCTTCACCTCTCGCGCTTGGCCTAGAGGGTCGCGGCCCAGACACCCGCCACGAGAAGAGTTTGCCCATTTACCAGATGACCAAATACCCTGGTACAGAAACATACGGATGTGTCCATCTGCCTGCCCAACAGCCCGCACTGGCCATGCCGACACCTGCGGCACGGACCAACTAGACTGAAATCTACACATCGTTAGAGATGCCATGACGACCTAGATAACGGGAAGCACCGCTGAACTATTATACACGCTGAACATTTCCACACCAATCTACACGAAGAACATACTCAGTGCTCTGACGTAGGCGACAGGCTTATTCACGGACGTGCATCTTTATTATTTTTACATAGGCTTTCAGAATGCAGAAACGCAAGACGCACCATGAGCTCATTTATAACGTTTGCTCACGCTTCTCTTGAAACCCGTTACCATCATGAGAGATATAATGGAAACACGATACTGGCCATGAAACTGTATGCCACTATAACCTAAAGCATCCATGCACTAAATGGATTACTCGTGCACCAGGCCCAAGTAGGCCTCAAGCAAGAGTTCCCGTGGACATTAACAAAGCAAAAGTCAGGTTGCTGAGCCTGCAGAAAGAACCCAGTGGAGCAACCAGCCAAGGTCGTAATGTTGCAAACCCACAGTCAAGAAACAAATCTTCAAAGGCACGATGTTGCAACCTCGCACTCCACGTACCAATGTTAAAATCATATCTGCAAATTAAACCAGACATACAGTGGAAAAACAATATTAATTGTGCAGAATTATGCCTCAAACACGGTCCCTCCCCACGTGACCAAGCCGAACCTGACGAGATGCCAAAACCCAGGAGAGAAAAGGCGTCTGGGTACCTCGCTACGAGACGCAGGCCGACACACTTGAAAGGCTCAATGGACACCTGCTACAGTGGGAACGGTCAGTCTCCCACCTATGAATAAATCCTCACATTGCCTGCACGTACCCATATTGAAACACTGTTGCAACCACAGGTGCACCGTGTGCTGGGAACAACGGTGGTCCCAGGCTGGGGAGCTCACGGATGCACCAATCAGAACATGAGGTTCTTATCTCAGACGTCAGTAACGTTAGCCAATCCTCAGGGGTCTTCATGTAACAATTCTTATGTATCTAATTGTAGGGACAACCCAGATATACCACCTGACTACATCTTAACCACTAATATCATTCTCTATATGCGTACTATACTAACCCCACCACTCGAGCAACCAATCAAGAGTGGCGATAGGTTCTTTTGGTAACTTTTTGGAATGACGCAAGTAGCGCGTCATAATGTAGTAAAAAGGGCCTGCGAGCCCCACTATTGTGTGTGTGTCAGGACGAACGCGTACGCTCCTTGACCCATCCCTGCCGTTTGCATAATAAACGGCAGAAGTTGCCTTGCTCCTTGTGTGTGCCTCATACTCTGTCTCGATCCGAGATATACACGGGAGGAGTTGGGGCCTCCCTGCCCGGAGGTCTGCGGACGGCCCGGCCGACCCCGGCAGAATCCCCCCCCGACAAGTTGGAGGCACTGCTGAGATCTGTTTAAGATCGACTTTTATTTTTTATTTTTCCAGGCACTCCCGTTGCGGGGAGGCCCGACAGCGCGGCCCCCTCTGCCGTTGCCCCCTTCTGAGGACTACAGGACCATCGCGGAGCTGCGAGAGGACCGGACAGCGCAATCCGGATATTGGCCCTCGGGAGCCGGTTGAGAAGTATCCCGCCCGCGGTCGGCGAGTGTCCAGACGTGGTCCAGACGAGGGGAGGTGGCGAGCCGCTTGGAGGGGTGCACGCAGTCGAGCGGCCCTGCATCGAGGGAACTTGGTGAGCATGACACGCACAACAAGCAATGCGAAATTGTGAGGGAGGGGGCGGAAGTAAATAAGGGAGGAGGGAGGTATTGTAAAAAGGTGGGGTGAAGGTTTAATTGAGTGATGATAATGGAATGAATGGTAGTGAATTGAGTGCGAGAGAAGGCGGCTAACGTTACGCGAAAGAGGGGGGCGGGGCACGAAAACATCACGTGCAGCCGCTCGAAAGACACTGATTGGCCTAAATCGCGACTACGTGTGAGGGTGGGTGTGTGTGGTTTCCTACGATTTGACATTTATCATTCAATGAGTAGATGAGGTTCCCTATTGTTCGAGCAAGAAACTCGATAGGTAGATGAGGTTCCCTATTGTTCGAGCAAGAAACTCGATAGGTAGATGACGTTTCCCTGTGGGCGGTGGCTAGTTACGTAGTTGCCCAAAACGGAAGATAATTGGCTGGTTAAGCCCTCCTGTTGAGGGGCGTATCACACGCGAGGCGACGCAGCGTGCGCAGTCCGGTTATAGTATTGATGAGATTACCTTGTTCCAGGAGAGACAGGAAGACAGCTGTAGGGTTAGCGGGGTAGATTGCAAGTGTATTTTGAATTTAAAGAACATAACACGAATATACCAGTAGTTCGAAGAAATAGGTGACGTCACCAGTAGGGATTTAGTAAGATATCGTGAACACAAGAAGCTTTGGGTTTGACATTGGTGGGGAAGAGAAACATGATAAAGGAGCGGACACGGAGATAAACGATAAACGAGTGGATCAAAGAGGAGAAGGGGAAGGGGGCGTGGCTGCGCACGGAGAACGCCGGCCACGGCAAGTGTAAAGGTGGGAGGAGAACGGGGAAAAAGGACGACTGTGTAAGATCGTCGTAAGGGGTACGCAGCTGCAGGGGGCTGCGTGCGCTTCGGCCGCAGGGGGCCGTAGGGGAAGGAATATAATATAACATCATAAATATATTTGTTTTATAATTTTTTTTTTTTTTGTGATTATTATCATTGCATAATTTGTCAAAGGATTGTCGTAAGTCCCCACACTTGCGGGGCAAGGTAAGCAATAAAAGGTTGTATGTTGCAAACTGGTAGCAAGGGGAAGGGTAAGAAAGGGTGCGCTAGTATGTCATACGGGAGAGGGTTGGGAGGGTGGGGGAATACCCTCACTACCCCACTACAACATATATGCACCACACTGCCACCACATAGGGAGAAGTTAATTAAGTACAGCATAGAGTGGACCCAGGGGACGGACAACAAAATGTTGACACCATGGCCGCCTAATGGTAGCTTTGACCCATATGCCCAACATTCACTATTAAACCATCTGCACAATACATACAAGGGGAAGAAGTTGGCAAACCATGTGGAGGTGTTTAACTTATGGAGGATGTTCCAGGGGTCTAGACCAGGACCAAATGGAATGTTCACTATGGGGGAAACACCGGAAGAAAAGGAGATTAAGAAAGAAGGAACGGATGGGGAAAAGGAGAGTGAAGGAACAAAGAATATGGGGAATGAAAAACTGGGTGGAGGAAAGGTTGATAAATTAGCTGACATAAAACAGGAACCGAGCAATGAGATACCCTTAACACCGGGAGTGAAAACAGAGGGAGGAGGGTTGTACCCTTTAAGAGAATTAGGAGAAATAAAAGGACAGTTAAGGGCGGCTGAAGGATACTCAAACCCGGCATACAGCCCTCCACCATATGTGGCTCATGGAAAGATACCAATGGGGGACGGGAGGAGAGAAGAGCAGACTGTAGAGATAGGAAACGATGAGTGGGTAGCTGCACAGATATTGTTGAAATTACGAGGATCACTAACTGGAGAGGAAAGGGAGGCGGTAAAGAGAACAAACGAGGATAGTGAAAGAGAGAGTGAAATGAGGGGAGAGGAGCTGCTACGGCAGAAGGAAGAGATTTTGGAGGAAAGATTAGCTAAACTAAGGGATGAGCAGAATGAACTGATAAAACAACTTGAGGGGGAGGAAAGAGAGAGAGTGAGGAAAAGGAAAGAAGGTAAGGACGAATTGGAAAAATTAAGGGAGCAAAGTGAGGAGAGAAAGAGGGAAGCTGTAAGGGTAAAAGCAGCAGCAGAAAGGGTATCAAGAGTAGTGATGAGGGAGAAGAAGAAGGAAGAAGAAGAAAATGAAAAAGAAATGGAAATATGGAGGAGGAGGATAATATCAGAGACAGCTAAAAAATATGAAGAGGGGAAGGTAATAGAGAGTATAGTAGAAAGAGAAAGGGTGAAATGGGAAAGGAGGAGAGAGGATGAAAGGATATTGGAACAGATGAGCAACGAAGTAATGGAGGAATTAAAAAGGAAAAGAGAGGAAAATAGTAGGGAGATGGAGGAGAGGAGTGAAGGGGAGAGAGAAGAGAGTAAGAGGGAGAGTGAAAGATGGGGAGAAGTATATAAAAATAGAGAGGTAGCAACAACGTCAGCACTAAGGGGAACAGTTGGTAACAACGGAAAGGAAGAGGGAGACCTAATAGACTTAAAAACTGTAACAATAAAAGGAAAAAAGGCAGAGTGGGGGGCGCAATTTATGAATGATTTTTGTAGTGAGGATGGAAGGAAGAGTGAAAGGGAAAGCTTAGATAAGCTATACCTCACTAGAACAAACATAGATTCGCCATGGGTGAGTAGAAGATGGGAGGAGCTGGAGAGAAGTAAGGAGGAAGTGAAAAGAATGGGAGAAACACAAACTAACGAACACACGCCACCGACGCTCACCAACCAACACACGCCACCCACATCACCATCACGCTCTCTAACGCCACACCCCACATGTTCAACAACTGCACGCTCTCTGCACAGAATAAAGCTCGCACCCTTCATGGACGAAGTTACACCTTATGCATGTCGGCTTAGGGACCTCCCTAGTCGCAGGCAAGACAGGCAAACAGACGTGCAAATGTTGAACACAGGAAAGGATGAAAAAAGGGGAAAGGAAGAAGAGGGAGGTAGGAGAAGAGGTAGTAAGGAAGGATTTGAAGTAGTAAAAGGAATGGGGGAAGAGGAGGGGTGTGAAGAGTTAACATCATGGAGCATAAAGGATGACACAAGACAGAATGTAATGCCACTGCTGGAGAGAGGAGGGGTTAGACCACAGTATGTACCTTGGAAACATACGGATAAGGAAAACATAAAATGTAGGCTCCCATCATTAAGTGGAGGTGCGGGTAAATGGATATATGAAATGGAAAAACACACCGCAGGACAGAAACTAGCAGTGGGAGATGTTAAGGGCCTGTTAATATCAATATTAGGGGATAGAGCGGATGACATTTGGAAAAGAGCGGGATTCCATGGGGTAACAATAACAAACACATCGCATGATGGGGCACCATTTGCAAACTGCAGACATGCGCTATGGCAGGCACTAAGAGTGCAGTACCCAGACACATCAGACATAGGAGCCATTACTTCCCGTAAGATGGGTGAGAACGAGGATCCTGTTGATTATATCCAGGATATTCAAGAGAAGTGGCGCATGGAAACTAGAGAACAATGGGACAAAACACCAGCCATATTTTATCATATACTAGTACAAGGGCTCCCAGAAGGAGTTCAGAGACAATTAAAGAAAGTAGTGGGGATGGAAGCAAAACCATGGCCGGAAATACAACTGACTATAGTACATCACTGTAGAACATGGCAAGGAAAAATGAAACAAAAGGAAGAGGACAGGAAAACAGAAGAGGCCAAATTAGTACAGAAAAAACTTACTAAATATACCATGGAAGGGGCACTAATAACTGCGCCAACACCAATGGCCCAAAGCCCAACGCAAGTAGTGGCTGCACAAAATCCAGCTCAAATAGCGCCTCCACAAGAGGTAATAGAGCAAGTGCTGCCTCTGCAATCACACGCACAGAACATGGGAGGAGGGTACCCAATGCAAGGAGCTGGGTATTATAATTATAATAGAGGGAGAGGAGGGTTTATGAGGGGAAGAGGATACGGATATAATACCCAACAACAGGCTGGGGGACTCAGAAATAACTACCAGACAGGGCAACCAGTATACCAGGACAACACAGGGAACTTCCCATGGCAAAACAGGGAACCACCCGTGTGTTGGAGCTGCGGACTATTAGGACACATGTCACGTACATGCAGGGTCAGGCCAGGAACACCAGCATGGAACGAACAAGCACAACATAGGACATCACAAGAACAGCAGGGCATACAACCACAGCAGATGTCACCACAAGGGAGTGACCAACACTATTCCCTACCACAACAACAAATAAAACAATACCTGCCACAAGTAACTGGTGCAGCGTTAATACAACCACCACCACAACCTGAACGAACGCAATTGGGTGGGGTGACGGTGTTGGGACACAACCCTTACACAGGGAATGGCCAGTCATTGTACCCCCAATAGGACAGCCCACAGACGGCCTTGGTGTGTCCCATCCTGTCAGTAACACCTAATAGTGCGGAGGAGCCACGCATAGAGGTAACGATAGGTGACAAAAAATTATCATTCCTTGTTGACACCGGGGCAACCCGGTCTTGCATAAGGGAAGGTAAGTTTAAGATGTCAGGCGAAGCCATGAACACACAAGGGTTTTCTGGGGCTAAAGGGTTGGTTCCATTTACTGATAACGTTCCGCTATCTATTGGAGATTACGATCTGTCAGTACCACTTTTGTATTATAGTGCCTCACCAGTAAACATACTGGGGAGGGACATAATGAACAGATTAAATATGACGATCTCCTTTACAGAGGATGGCATAATTTGCTCTACTCCAGGGATTAACATGCTTGCAGCACGACAGATTTTGCAAGCATACTGTGGACAGATAGCGATCAGGGCGGAGCCGGTAGACGGCGAGCTATTCCAGTACGGAACAGACATGGCATTTGCATGGATGCCAGGGATAGGAGGGAAAATATGGAGGAGACCAGCAGCCTATCTATTCCGACCAGAAACACCAGCTAATGAACTGGAAGGGAAGGTCCTTGCAGTGGACATTGAGAGCATTATTGCAACAGCTGATTATGTTGCTGTGCACGCCCAAGATAAAGAAGGGAGAGCATGGAGGGCGGTGATAGCACTAGCAGAAGGATGTAGGCTGACCCAGGTGTCAGATGAAGAGTTGTTTTCAGAAGAAAAGGAGGAAAATGAAATGGTGTTCATGATGAGTGTAGAAATGTGGCTAACAGTGGCTCACAAACAAGTGGCACAGAAAATTGCAATGGCACTTGAGGCACCCGCTGGCACACCAGTCCCATTTTTTAAAGAAGATATGTCAAAGGTGCCAAAATCATTATGGACTATTAGCCCTTATGATGTAGGATGCATTAAAAGCATAGGGGGTGTAAGGATAAAATTAAAAAAGGGTGCCATACTACCAAGAGTGAAACAATACCCATTGTCAAGAGAGGCAGATGAGGGCATATACGAAACCATAACAGCCCTTATAAACAATGGCATATTGGTCCCCTCAGAATCCCCATGCAACACAGCTGTGTACCCGGTGCGCAAGGCTAAAGGAGGGTCTTGGCGGTTCATACAGGACCTCAGACCGTTGAACAACATAGTAGAAGCAGAGTATCCAGTAACAGCAAACCCGGCCACAATTTTGTGTGGCATTCCAGCAGAAGCATCACGGTTTACAGTGATTGACCTTAAAAATGCTTTTTTCTCAATACCATTACACCCAGACTCACAAGACTTGACAAGCTTCACTTACCGAAATAGGAAGTGGAAACATACCAGATTACCACAGGGATATTGTGAATCACCTTCAATTTTCAATAGGGTAATACAGATGGATTTGGGTAACGTTGAGTTGGAAAGCACAGTGTTACAGTATGTGGATGACATGATAATTTGCAGTACAAATGAAGATAAATGTAGAGAGGACTCATTAAAAATGTTGACGATATTGGCTGAAAAGGGGTACAAGGTAGACATGGAAAAGATACAATACTGTCAGGAACAGGTACTTTACATTGGCCAACTGATATCACAACATGGAAGAAGGATTGCACCACAAAGAGCACAGGCAATATCAGGCACTCCCGTGCCACAGACTGTAAGAGAACTGCAGCAATTTCTGGGACTGTGCAACTACTGTAGAGCATGGGTATTTGATTACAGTTCTTACATAGGACCCCTGCTTGAGGGTTTGAAGGAAGCAAATAAAGGGGAGAAAAAGTTGGGATGGACTATGGAAATGAAGGAGGCATTTGATGAATTAAAAGAAGCAATATCAACTGCTCCAGTACTAGCATCCCCAGACTATGAGCGACGATTTTTTATATTTTCACATTGCGACTCAGCAGTAATGAAAGCAGTATTGGCCCAAAAGACTAGCATGGGCTATAAACCAGTAGCATTTTACAGCGGTCACTTAGATCCAATAATGTTAGGACAATTCTCTTGCGAACAAGGTCTTGCTGCAGCTGCATTTGCAGTAGAAAAAGCATCATCAATAACTATGGGGTGTCCAACTACACTATTTGTAGAACATGCACTATTTGCGATATTGAATAAACCTAAGTCCACACTGACGACACAGAGGGCAACAGGTTATGAGATTATTTTGTCCAAAGCTGAACTGGCAATTGTTAGATGTAGCACGGTTAACCCTGCAAGGTTCCTAGCAGAAGTAATTGAAGAGGGAGATTACGCCCACGACTGCACCCAAGTAACTGAGATGTACTCATGTACTAGGAAAGTTGAAGAAAACGCACTAGAGGGAGGTGAGCTTTTGTTTATTGATGGGTCATCAACTATTGATCAAGGAGACGGGATAAGGAGGACTGGGGCAGCAGTAGTACAAATGATGGAAGCGCCAGTGTGTGTGGCTATTAAGTGTGTACAATTACCACAGCATTACTCTGCTCAAGCGGCGGAACTGGTTGCACTCATATTGGCACTAAAGGAAAGTTTTGATAAAAAAGTTACTATATATTCCGACAGTGCATATGTTACATCCACTGTCCACTCAGGGCTATCAAAGTGGAGAAGAAGAGGGTTTAGGAGAGCTGACGGCACTCCAGTACAACATGCCCTCTTGTTGGCTGAACTAATTGAAGTAATAAACGATCCCCAAGAACTAGCCCTAGTAAAATGCACCGCACACACCAATGGAGAAGACTATATATCAAAAGGAAATGCAGCAGCAGACGCACATGCAAAATATGCTGCATATTTTGGTGAGATATGGAACCCCACAGACTCACAGAGAGGGAGAGGGAGGGGAATAGCGAGGGAGATGTTAATAAAAGAAGGGTACACCCATCTCCCAGCCACCCAGATTATGGAGTTACAAGCGGCTGCACCAATGGCCGAAAAAGAAGTATGGGTGAAAAGAGGATGCACAATGTCACCAACCGACGCACTATGGCGCCAGGGTGGCACTGGGAAAGTTGTAATACCATTGGCATTGTTAAATACCGCCTTGAACCAATTACATCACCCTGCCCATACAGGCAAAGAAATAATAGCAGCACGAATTAGAGAAGATTGGTTCTGTCCCGAGTTAACATCCCATGTGTCAAATTTTATCAGCAATTGCCTTACATGTCAACAGTTCACGGCCGGTCATACTTTAAAGGTGATAAGAGGTACCATACCCCGACCAGAAGGACCTTTTCGGCACCTCCACATTGACTATGTTGATATGATCAACATTTGTCAAGGCAATAGATACATGATAGTAGTAGTATGCCCATTTTCTAGGTGGATCGAAGCAGGGCCCTGTTCACACCCTGATGCGTTTAGAGCAGCCAAATTTATAGTAAGGGAGGTATTCCCCAGGTGGGGAGTGTGCGAGGTGTTAAGATCAGACAACGGACCCCATTTCGCAAATGAAATGTTCCAGCATATCACATCCCTACTGAACATTAAACACAAATTTGCATGTGCGTACCACCCACAGGCTAATGGTGTATGTGAACGCCTGAATGGCCTACTGAAGGAGGCAATTGCTAAAATACAGCAAACAACAAAGAAAAGTTGGTTGTATTGCCTTCCGTTAGCACTGTTCGAACTTAGAAACAGGCCAGGGTCCGACCACCACCTCACCCCACACGAGGTGGTTACTGGACGCCAAATGCGCCTTCCCCTAACACCAACGTCAAGGGCATTCACCGACCAAGAAAGTTCTGCGAATGTGTTAGGTGATGAAATGTATCAATATGTGTCTTCTTTGATTACTAGCGTTGTGTTTGTGTCTCAACAGCTCGAGCGCACACGGGGCGGGTCCACCAGCAACCAAGAAATAGACGAAAATACAGAATTGGGAAAGGAGAACTTGTGCCAACTTGCCAAAGGTGACCACGTACTACTTCGAAATTTTAATAGAAAGTGGAACCAGCAGAGGTTCACTGGCCCCCATTTAGTAGAGGACGTATCAACAAGAGCAGTAAAACTAAAGGATAAGCGTGCGTGGAACCACCTGCATGATGTAAAAATTTACAAACTGCAGACCCGCCCCAGCGCCAACGACAGGTCCATTGGAAAAACGCCAACAACATCCCCGGCAGCGGAAGAAAACACAACCACAGACAACGACCCAATTGTTCCCTCGGAGAGAATAACGGACGAAGAAGGGGGTGATCCCCACACTGCCCACCCCATGGTCACACGTTCAAAGAGTAAAACTGCTCCCGCCATCTGAGCAAACCCCCCCCCCCCATTGACTACTAAATACAATTGTAATAAAAACTAAGGACTTCGCTTGCACCAATACACATGTAAACACGTGAATGTTCTCTTTTTCTCTCGCACATACAGGAGCTGCGTAATATTGTATTGTTAAGAAAAGTTATCTAACAAATTCAGTGTGCAGGCGTAGATGGTGCTGCCAGACGATAGTTACCCAGAAGAATTGTCACACCAATTTGTATACGAAATAAAAAGGCCAACATACTTAAAAAAGAAAAGGGTACGTGTATACTACACGGCCTTCCTCCTGGCCATAGAAAATTACATGCCCCACCTCCGCCCATACTTGCCGGTCTTGAGAGACCGATCACTTAGAGTAGCGTGGGAGCAACTCTTCACCTGGGCACTGAATGACTATTTGATAGGGAGAGCTTAATGAAACAAAACTAACATTTAATAACAAGCACTTTTTGAGAATTTTTAGGCGGGCAACTTTAACGTCGCAAGAATACGCTGCCAGGACTGCAGCAAGGTAAGAGCAAAAATGCCGGTGAGGTTAGCATATGTAATAAAAATAATAGGGATTTTTATGATCACCGGAGTTTTGGCTGCCTCTGTATGGCAGTACAGCTATGCTATGAGTTTTTTTGCTGCACCCAAACCTAATGTACCCCACCTCCCTGCTGCAACAGGTGTTACGTCAGGTGGTAACAGTAACAATGAACAAAAGCGAAATAAAGTTAAACGCAGCACATACTCAGACAATAAAGGTATTGATAATTATGTACAAGATTCAGCACACGTCACAAACAACATATGGTACCAGCACATGACCCGCATTGGTAAGCAGACAACTGAGGATAGCTGTTACGTTTGCTCATTAATACCATACGCCATGAGCGCTTCACGAACATTTGTTGCCACAGAAATAGATGAAAAAACAGCACAGTGCATAATATATTTGGCCCTGTTCCAAACGAAAGGAAGATTCCAAGGAACAGTAGTGCACATGACATGGAAAACACGAGACTCATACCCATATGAAAACAACTTCCTCAAGACCTATCTGAGTTATCACAAGACCAGTTTACATGCTGAAGCATTCAGATACATAACAAGTGGCCCTGAAAAAGGAGAAACAAAGAAGGTAACACTGCAGTATCTACCATGTGATTGGTACGCCACGGAAGTTCCGGGTAAACAAGGATGCTGGGAGAGGCCATTACTGACGATAACAGGAAAGGTGTTCCTGGGTACCAGCTGGGAGATAGGAGTGGTTGGCAGCAACATGGTAACAAAAGAAACTATCTCAACCATCGAGACACACAATCATCGATGTTGGACGACATGGATCAAGTATGTACCAATGCTCACGTGGGTAGAAGAAGATGAAGACCCGATAACTATATTACCATTGACTGCGCCCAAAGTATGTTACCAGCATAAAGGAGAGGTGGACGTGGGATATAACACCAATTGTGCAAGTGTGATGGAGTTACCTGAGGGGGGAGCGGGAACAGCAGTAATAATGGACCATTATTGGGCCTGTGGAGAAAAGGCATATCATACACTGCCTCCCCTGTGGAGTGGTGTGTGCACAATGGTACACGTCAATGTACCATCACTAGTGGTACCTAAGAAGCATGTCGATGTGGCGAAATTTCCGAAAATGGATGAAGGAGACAGGAGAAGAAAGAGATCTGCACCACTCCAGAAGGAGCAAGAAAACAGGACCAACAGCAATGATACTGTCCTAAACAGGAGAAAAAGACAAGGAGAGCCATTAACAGGAAATTATCTGTGGGGAAGGTCGGAAACGGAACTAACATCAATACCGCCAGAACACAGACTATTCAGCAGAGCAGCAATGTTCTTCTCCTCAATAATACATCCGGGACTGCAGGCATACGCAAACGCAAAATGGCTGCAAATAACCAGATGGGAACTAATGATGACCATAAATTCGACAGTAAATGGGTTTAACGCAATTAAAGAGGAGCTGCGAGCTGTAAGGATGGTAGCACTACAGAACAGATATGTATTGGACCTTCTCACAGCAATGGAAGGAGGAGTTTGTGCAAAGATAGGACAATCATGCTGCACGTTCATACCTGCCAACGATGCCGACAATGGTACACTAACAGAAGCAGTTTCACAATTGGCCCAGATGCACTCCAAAATGATGGACGAAAGTAACGGCGTAAACAAGGATAAAAGCTGGTTTTCACTATTATGGTCATGGATGCCATCTTGGCTGTCAGATGGACTGAAAATAATAGTGGGATGTGCTATTTTGGCTGGAGCTGCACTGATAATAATTAGATTTTGGAAAGCCCGGAAGGCGCGCTCAACTGATGAGTTGCTGGAAATGGTGGGAATGCACCCCTTGATGCCAGCGGATGACGGCCAGCACACAGGTGTGATAATACACGAAAGGGAGAAGTTGCGCACCCAAATCATCGCCAATCATCTAGACCCACCATCAGTGAAGATCGAGAACCCAAGGAACCCTAGGAGCTACATAGGAAGATGGGTGTACTGTACTCCTGGAGGAACATGCGAATACATGTATTGGTCATTTGAAGATCACGTAAACCATTATGGACATCTCGGAGGGATAACCAAGATATGGAGAGTAAGAGGAGATAACGAGAAGGATATGTTTGTGGTCGACAAGTCGACCAGAGGGGGGACTGAAGTGGGAGAATGGAAAACCAGACTCCCGTCCTTCACCTCTCGCGCTTGGCCTAGAGGGTCGCGGCCCAGACACCCGCCACGAGAAGAGTTTGCCCATTTACCAGATGACCAAATACCCTGGTACAGAAACATACGGATGTGTCCATCTGCCTGCCCAACAGCCCGCACTGGCCATGCCGACACCTGCGGCACGGACCAACTAGACTGAAATCTACACATCGTTAGAGATGCCATGACGACCTAGATAACGGGAAGCACCGCTGAACTATTATACACGCTGAACATTTCCACACCAATCTACACGAAGAACATACTCAGTGCTCTGACGTAGGCGACAGGCTTATTCACGGACGTGCATCTTTATTATTTTTACATAGGCTTTCAGAATGCAGAAACGCAAGACGCACCATGAGCTCATTTATAACGTTTGCTCACGCTTCTCTTGAAACCCGTTACCATCATGAGAGATATAATGGAAACACGATACTGGCCATGAAACTGTATGCCACTATAACCTAAAGCATCCATGCACTAAATGGATTACTCGTGCACCAGGCCCAAGTAGGCCTCAAGCAAGAGTTCCCGTGGACATTAACAAAGCAAAAGTCAGGTTGCTGAGCCTGCAGAAAGAACCCAGTGGAGCAACCAGCCAAGGTCGTAATGTTGCAAACCCACAGTCAAGAAACAAATCTTCAAAGGCACGATGTTGCAACCTCGCACTCCACGTACCAATGTTAAAATCATATCTGCAAATTAAACCAGACATACAGTGGAAAAACAATATTAATTGTGCAGAATTATGCCTCAAACACGGTCCCTCCCCACGTGACCAAGCCGAACCTGACGAGATGCCAAAACCCAGGAGAGAAAAGGCGTCTGGGTACCTCGCTACGAGACGCAGGCCGACACACTTGAAAGGCTCAATGGACACCTGCTACAGTGGGAACGGTCAGTCTCCCACCTATGAATAAATCCTCACATTGCCTGCACGTACCCATATTGAAACACTGTTGCAACCACAGGTGCACCGTGTGCTGGGAACAACGGTGGTCCCAGGCTGGGGAGCTCACGGATGCACCAATCAGAACATGAGGTTCTTATCTCAGACGTCAGTAACGTTAGCCAATCCTCAGGGGTCTTCATGTAACAATTCTTATGTATCTAATTGTAGGGACAACCCAGATATACCACCTGACTACATCTTAACCACTAATATCATTCTCTATATGCGTACTATACTAACCCCACCACTCGAGCAACCAATCAAGAGTGGCGATAGGTTCTTTTGGTAACTTTTTGGAATGACGCAAGTAGCGCGTCATAATGTAGTAAAAAGGGCCTGCGAGCCCCACTATTGTGTGTGTGTCAGGACGAACGCGTACGCTCCTTGACCCATCCCTGCCGTTTGCATAATAAACGGCAGAAGTTGCCTTGCTCCTTGTGTGTGCCTCATACTCTGTCTCGATCCGAGATATACACGGGAGGAGTTGGGGCCTCCCTGCCCGGAGGTCTGCGGACGGCCCGGCCGACCCCGGCAGAATCCCCCCCCGACAAGTGGTCGGCCGGGCCGTCCGCAGACCTCCGGGCAGGGAGGCCCCAACTCCTCCCGTGTATATCTCGGATCGAGACAGAGTATGAGGCACACACAAGGAGCAAGGCAACTTCTGCCGTTTATTATGCAAACGGCAGGGATGGGTCAAGGAGCGTACGCGTTCGTCCTGACACACACACAATAGTGGGGCTCGCAGGCCCTTTTTACTACATTATGACGCGCTACTTGCGTCATTCCAAAAAGTTACCAAAAGAACCTATCGCCACTCTTGATTGGTTGCTCGAGTGGTGGGGTTAGTATAGTACGCATATAGAGAATGATATTAGTGGTTAAGATGTAGTCAGGTGGTATATCTGGGTTGTCCCTACAATTAGATACATAAGAATTGTTACATGAAGACCCCTGAGGATTGGCTAACGTTACTGACGTCTGAGATAAGAACCTCATGTTCTGATTGGTGCATCCGTGAGCTCCCCAGCCTGGGACCACCGTTGTTCCCAGCACACGGTGCACCTGTGGTTGCAACAGTGTTTCAATATGGGTACGTGCAGGCAATGTGAGGATTTATTCATAGGTGGGAGACTGACCGTTCCCACTGTAGCAGGTGTCCATTGAGCCTTTCAAGTGTGTCGGCCTGCGTCTCGTAGCGAGGTACCCAGACGCCTTTTCTCTCCTGGGTTTTGGCATCTCGTCAGGTTCGGCTTGGTCACGTGGGGAGGGACCGTGTTTGAGGCATAATTCTGCACAATTAATATTGTTTTTCCACTGTATGTCTGGTTTAATTTGCAGATATGATTTTAACATTGGTACGTGGAGTGCGAGGTTGCAACATCGTGCCTTTGAAGATTTGTTTCTTGACTGTGGGTTTGCAACATTACGACCTTGGCTGGTTGCTCCACTGGGTTCTTTCTGCAGGCTCAGCAACCTGACTTTTGCTTTGTTAATGTCCACGGGAACTCTTGCTTGAGGCCTACTTGGGCCTGGTGCACGAGTAATCCATTTAGTGCATGGATGCTTTAGGTTATAGTGGCATACAGTTTCATGGCCAGTATCGTGTTTCCATTATATCTCTCATGATGGTAACGGGTTTCAAGAGAAGCGTGAGCAAACGTTATAAATGAGCTCATGGTGCGTCTTGCGTTTCTGCATTCTGAAAGCCTATGTAAAAATAATAAAGATGCACGTCCGTGAATAAGCCTGTCGCCTACGTCAGAGCACTGAGTATGTTCTTCGTGTAGATTGGTGTGGAAATGTTCAGCGTGTATAATAGTTCAGCGGTGCTTCCCGTTATCTAGGTCGTCATGGCATCTCTAACGATGTGTAGATTTCAGTCTAGTTGGTCCGTGCCGCAGGTGTCGGCATGGCCAGTGCGGGCTGTTGGGCAGGCAGATGGACACATCCGTATGTTTCTGTACCAGGGTATTTGGTCATCTGGTAAATGGGCAAACTCTTCTCGTGGCGGGTGTCTGGGCCGCGACCCTCTAGGCCAAGCGCGAGAGGTGAAGGACGGGAGTCTGGTTTTCCATTCTCCCACTTCAAAAGGAAAGCAGGGGGGGCCTTTGCAGAGAGACCCTTCTGCTGAAAGCACTAAGCCTAGTGATGGCTCCCATGTCAGGCTGAGCGGGAGCCTCTCAATGCACATCCATAATAGGAGCTCTCCCACACATAGAGCCTCTGCTAGAAAGGATAGCAGGTGGGGCCTCTGCAGAGAGACCCTGCTGCTGAAAGCACTAAGCCTAGAGATGACTCCCATGTCAGGCTGCTGAGCGGGATCCTCTCACTGCACATCCATATTGGGAGCTCTTCCACACAAGGAGCATCTGCTATAATGGAAAGCAGTGGGTGGTGGGGGGCTATGCAGAGAGACCCTGCTGCTGAAGGCAGTAAGCCCAGAGAAGGCTCCCATGTTAGGCTGCTGAGCAGGAGCCTCTCACTGCACATCCATATTAGGAGCTCCTCCACACATGGAGCCTCTGCTAGAAAGGAAAGCAGTGGGGACCTCTGCAGAGAGACCCTGCTGCTGAAAGAAATAGGCCTAGTAATGACTGCCATGTCAGGCTGAGCAGGAGCCTCTCACTGCACATCCATATTAGGAGCTCCTCCACACATGGAGCCTATGCTAGAAAGGAAAACAGTGAGGGGCTCTGCAGAGAGACCCTGCTGCTGAAGGCACTAATCCTAGAGATGACTCCCATGTCAAGCTGCTGAGCAGGAGCCTCTCACTGCACATCCATATTAGGAGCTCCTCCACACATGGAGCCTCTGCTGGAAAGGAAAGCAGCGGGGGTGGGGGAGGCTCTGCAGAGAGACCCTGCTGCTGGAAGCACTAAGCCTAGAGATGACGCCCATATCAGGCTGCTGAGCAGGAGCCTCCCACTGCTGCCGTGTCAGGCTGAGCAGGAGCCTCTCACTGTACATTGTTATTAAGAGCTCTTCCACACATGATGCCTCTGCTAGAAAGGATAGCAGTGGGGGCCTCTGCAGAGAGATCCTGATGCTGAAAGCACTAAGCCTAGTGATGACTCCCATGTCAGGCTGAGCAGGAGCCTCTCACTGCACATCCATATTAGGAGCTCTTCCACACATGGAGCCTCTGCTAGAAAGGAAAGCACTGGGTCCCCCTGCAGAGAGACCCTGCTGCTGGAAGCACTAAGCCTAGAGATGGCACCCATGTCAGGCTGCTGAGCAGGAGCCTCTCACTGCACATCGATATTAGGAGCTCTTCCACACATGGAGCCTCTGCTAGAAAGGATAGCAGTGGGGACGAGGGGGCTCTGCAGAGAGGCCCTGCTGCTGGAAACAATAAGCCTAGTGATGGCGCCCATGTCAGCCTGCTGAGCAGGAGCCTCTCACTGCACATCCATATTAGGAGCTCTTCCACAGATGGAGACTCTGCTAGAAAGGAAAGTAGTGTAGGGGGGGGGGACTCTGCAGAGAGACCCTGCTGCTGGAAACAATAAGCCTAGCGATGGTGCCCATGTCAGGCTGAGCAGGAGCCTCTCACTGCACATCCATAGTTGGAGCTCTTACACACACGGAGCTTCTGTTAGAAAGGAAAGCAGTGTGGGGGGGGGGCTCTGCATAGAGACCCCGCGGCTGGAAGCACTAAGCCTATCAATGGCTCCCATGTCAAGCTGAGCAGGAGCCTCTCACTGCACATCCATAGTAGGAGCTCTTACACACATGGAGCCTCTGCTAGAAAGGAAAGCAGTGGGGACCTCTGCAGAGAGATCCTGCTGCTGAATGAAATAGGCCTAGTGATGACTGCCATGTCAGGCTGAGCAGGAGCCTCCCACTGCTGCCATGTCAGGCTGAGCAGGAGCCTCTCACTGTACATTGTTATTAGGAGCTCTTACACACATGGAGCCTCTGCTAGAAAGGAAAGCAGTGGAGACCTCTGCAGAGAGACCCTGCTGCTGAAAGAAATATGCCCAGTGATGACTGCCATGTCAGGCTGAGCAGGAGCCTCCCACTGCTGCCATGTCAGGCTGAGCAGGAGCCTCCCACTGCTGCCATGTCAGGCTGAGCAGGTGCATCACACTGCACATCCATATTAGGAGCTCTTCCACACATGGAGCCTCTGCTAGAAAGGATAGCAGTGGGGGGGGACCTTTGCAGAGAGGCCCTGCTGCTGGAAACACTAAGCTTAGAGATGGTGCCCATGTCAGGCTGCTG
Source organism: Ambystoma mexicanum (assembly GCF_040938575.1). Lineage (NCBI taxonomy): Eukaryota > Metazoa > Chordata > Amphibia > Caudata > Ambystomatidae > Ambystoma > Ambystoma mexicanum. The sequence continues at coordinate 35,207,705 of NC_090921.1, forward strand.
AGCAGGATCCTCTCACTGCACATCCATATCAGGATCTCTTCCACACATGGTGCCTCTGCTGGAAAGGAAAGCAGTGGGGGCCTCTGCAGAGAGACCCTGCTGCTGGAAGCACTAAGCCTAGATATGGCGCCCGTCAGGCTGCTGAGCAGGAGCCTCTCACTGCACATCCATATTAGGAGCTCTTCCACACATGGAGCCTCTGCTAGAAAGGAAAGCAGTGGGGGTCTCTACAGAGATACCCTGCTGCTGGAAGCACTAAGCCTAGAGATGGCTCCCATGTCAGGCTGCTGAGCAGGAGCATCTCACTGTACATCCATATTAGGAGCTCTTCCACAAATGGAGCCTCTGCTAGAAAGGAACACATTGGGGGCCTCTGCAGAGAGACCCTGCTGCTGAAAGCACTAAGCCTAGTGATGGCTCCCATGTCAGGTTGCTGAGCAGGAGACTCTCACTGCACATCCATATTAGGAGCCCTTCCACACAGTGGGCCTCTGCTAGAAAGGAAAGCTGTGAGGGGCTATGCAGAGAGACCCTGCTGCTGGAAGCGCTACACCTAGAGATGGCTCCCATGTCAGGCTGAGCAGGAGCCTCTCACTACACATCCATATAAGGAGCACTTCCACACATGGAGCCTTTTCTAGAAAGGATAGCAGTGGGGGCCTCTGCAGAGAGGCCCTGCTGCTGAAAACACTATGCCTAGAGATGACTCCCATGTCAGGCTGAGCAGGAGCCTCTCATTGCACATCCATATTAGGAGCTCTTCCACACCCGGAGCATCTGCTAGAACGGAAAGCAGTGGGGGCCTCTGCAGAGAGACCCTTCTGCTGAAAGCACTAAGCCTAGTGATGGCTCCAAAGTCAGGCTGAGCAGGAGCCTCTCAATGCACATCCATAATAGGAGCTCTTACACACATGGAGCCTCTGCTCGAAAGGAAAGCAGTGGGGGCTCTGCATAGACACCCTGCTGCTGGAAGCACTAAGCCTAGAGAAGGCTCCCATGTCAGTCTGAGCAGGAGCCTCTCAATGCACATCCATAATAGGAGCTCTCCCACACATAGAGCCTCTGCTAGAAAGGATAGCAGGTGGGGTCTCTGCAGAGAGACCCTGCTGCTGAAAGCACTAAGCCTAGAGATGACTCCCATGTCAGGCTGCTGAGCGGGATCCTCTCACTGCACATCCATATTGGGAGCTCTTCCACACAAGGGGCCTCTGTTATAAAGGAAAGCAGTGGGGGGCGGTGGGGGCTATGCAGAGAGACCCTGCTGCTGAAGGCACTAAGCCCAGAGAAGGGTCCCATGTTAGGCTGAGCAGGAGCCTCTCATTGCACATCCATATTAGGAGCTCTTCCACACATGCTGCCTCTGCTGTAAAGGAAAGCAGTGAGGGGGTGGGCGGGCTCTGCAGAGAGACCCAGCTGCTGGAAGCACTAAGCCTAGAGATGGTGCCCATTTCAGGCTGCTGAGCAGGAGCCTATCATTGCACATCGATATTAGGAGCTCCTCTGCACATGGAGCCTCTGCTAGAAAGGAGAACAGTGAGGGGCTATGCAGAGAGACCCTGCTGCTGAAGGCACTAATCCTAGAGATTACTCCCATGTCAAGCTGCTGTGCAGGAGCCCCTCACTGCACATCCATATTAGGTGCTCCTCCACATATGGAGCCTCTGCTAGAAAGAAAAGCAGTGGGGACCTCTGCAGAGAGACCTTGCTGCTGAAAGAAATAGGCCTAGTGATGACTGCCATTTCAGGCTGAGCAGGAGCCTCTCACTGTATATTGTTATTAGGAGCTCTTCCACACATGGTGCCTCTGCTGGAAAGGAAAGCAGCGGGGGTGGGGGGGGGAGGCTCTGCAGAGAGACCCTGCTGCTGGAAGCACTAAGCCTAGAGATGGTGCCCATGTCAGGCTGCTGAGCAGGAGCCTCCCACTGCTGCCATGTCAGGCTGAGCAGGCGCCTCTCACTGCATATCCATATTAGGAGCTCTTCCACACATGGTGCCTCTGCTGGAATGAAAAGCAGTGGGGACCTCTGCAGAGAGACCCTGCTGCTGAAGGCACTAAGCGTAGAGAAGGCTCCCATGTCATGCTGAGCGGAGCCTCTCACTGCACATCCATATTAGGAGCTCCTCCACGCATGGAGCCTATGCTAGAAAGGAAAACAGTGAGGGGCTCTGCAGAGAGACCTTGCTGCTGAAGGCACTAAGCATAGAGAAGACTCCCATGTCAGGCCGAGCAGGAGCATCACACTGCATATCCATATTAGGAGCTCTTCCACACATGGTGCCTCTGCTGGAATGAAAAGCAGTGGGGACCTCTGCAGAGAGACCCTGCTGCTGAAGGCACTAAGCGTAGAGAAGGCTCCCATGTCATGCTGAGCAGGAGCCTCTCACTGCACATCCATATTAGGAGCTCCTCCACGCATGGAGCCTATGCTAGAAAGGAAAACAGTGAGGGGCTCTGCAGAGAGACCCTGCTGCTGAAGGCACTAATCCTAGATATGACTCCCATGTCAAGCTGCTGAGCAGGAGCCTCTCACTGCACATCCATATTAGGAGCTCCTCCACACATGGAGCTTCTGCTGGAAAGGAAAGCAGCGGGGGGGGGGGGGGGGAGGCTCTGCAGAGAGACCCTGCTGCTGGAAGCACTAAGCCTAGAGATGGTGCCCATGTCAGGCTGCTGAGCAGGAGCCTCCCACTGCTGCCATGTCAGGCTGAGCAGGCGCCTCTCACTGTATATTGTTATTAGGAGCTCTTCCACACATGGTGCCTCTGCTGGAAAGGAAAGCAGCGGGGGTGGGGGGGGTAGGCTCTGCAGAGAGACCTTGCTGCTGAAGGCACTAAGCGTAGAGAAGACTCCCATGTCAGGCTGAGCAGGAGCATCACACTGCATATCCATATTAGGAGCTCTTCCACACATGGTGCCTCTGCTAGAAAGGATAGCAGTGGGGGCCTCTGCAGAGAGACCCTGCTGCTGAAAGCACTAAGCCAAGAGATGACTCCAATGTCAGGCTGAGCAGGAGCCTCTCACTGCACATCCATATTAGGAGCTCTTCCACACATGGAGCCTCTGCTAGAAAGGAAAGCACTGGGTCCCCCTGCAGAGAGACCCTGCTGCTGGAAGCACTAAGCCTAGAGATGGCGCCCATGTCAGGCTGCTGAGCAGGAGCCTCTCACTGTACATCGATATTAGGAGCTCTTCCACACATGGAGCCTCTGCTAGAAAGGATAGCAGTGGGGGCAGGGGGGGCTCTGCAGAGAGGCGCTGCTGCTGGAAACACTAAGCCTAGAGATGGCGCCCATGTCAGGCTGCTGAGCAGGAGCCTCTCACTGCACATCCATATTAGGAGCTCTTCCACACATGGAGACTCTGCCTGAAAGGGTAGCAGTGAGGGGGGTGGGCTCTGCAGAGAGACCCTGCTGCTGGAAGCACTAAGCCTAGCGATGGCGCCCATGTCATGCTGAGCAGGAGCCTCTCACTGCACATCCATAGTAGGAGCTCTTACACACACGAGCCTCTGCTAGAAAGGAAAGCAGTGTGGGGGGGGGGCTCTGCATAGAGACACTGCGGCTGGAAGCACTAAGCCTTGCAATAGCTCCCATGTCGAGCTGAGCAGGAGCCTCTCACTGCACATCCATAGTAGGAGCTCTTACACACATGGAACCTCTGCTACAAAGGAAAGCAGTGGGGACTTCTGCAGAGAGACCCTGCTGCTGAATGAAATAGGCCTAGTGATGACTGCCATGTCAGGCTGAGCAGGAGCCTTCCACTGCTGCCATGTCAAGCTGAGCAGGAGCCTCTCACTGTACATTGTTATTAGGAGCTCTTACACACATGGAGCCTCTTCTAGAAAGGAAAGCAGTGGGGACCTCTGCAGAGAGACCCTGCTGCTGAAAGAAATAGGCCTAGTGATGACTGCCATGTTAGACTGAGCAGGAGCCGCCCACTGCTGCCATGTCAGGCTGAGCAGGAGCATCTCACTGCACATCCATATTCGGAGCTCTTCCACACATGGAGCCTCTGCTAGAAAGGAAAGTAGTGGGGGGGGGGGCTCTGCAAGAAACCCTGATGCTTGGAGCACTAAGCCTAGCGATGGCGCCCATGTCAAGCTGAGCTGGAGCCTCTCACTGTACATCCATATTAGGAGCACTTCTACACATGGAGCATCTGCTACAAAGGAAAGCAGTGAGGTGGGGGTGGGGGGGCTCTGCAGAGAGACCCTGCTGCTGGAAGCACTAAGCCTAGTGATTGGGGGGTACGCTGTCTGTCAGGCTAGGAAGCATCGCTGGTCATCGCTTTGATGAAGATCTGGACTAGAATTGAATTGGCCCTCAGCAAGTTAGATGTATAATATAATGTTTAAGGAAGAGAGTAAGTCTTGTTTCTATTTCAGTGCGTGTTCGATGATGTCTACGTGCATATTGTATATGTTAAATATTTAGGGCCTCATTAGGAGTTTGGAGTTAGCCATGGCCTTAATAAGGGAACGGCTGTCTCCAAACTTGGGTCCGGGTCACCTGAATGGGGAAATACCAGGCCATTCCGACTTTCGAGGGCCTGGTATTTCCCCATTCAGGGAACCCGGACCATCCCAATTCCCATTAGAGCCCCCAGAGGGCTCAATGGGAATGGGGAGGGAGCTAAGAAGGGGCCCGTTAATAACGGGACCATTGTTAGCTCCCTGGACACCTCATGGGACCCGCAAAGGACGTCTGGTCTGAGACGTCCAGAGCGGGTCCCGCAAGGGAACCTCGTAATGAGACGGTACAGGGTTAACGGCGCTGGCACCTTTACCCCTTACCGCCTCACTTGTAATGCGGCCCTTAATGTGTGTAAAGTTTAATTTTAAACTATTGTCACACTTTTCTTAATCAATAAAAAAAACATGTGAGGAGCTCTCGCCTGTCTCTGCACTAGTCATGCCTCTCCCATTGACCGTACTTACTCAAATTAAGTCATAAGTGCACAGTGAAAATCAGAGCAACATTATCCTGCTCACACATTCACACCGTCCCATCCTCAGCCTAAGATCACCTCTGAAATTCAGACCCTCAAATCCTACGAGCGCCCTGACCAAGGCTGGTATGCTCTCTACTGGTGCAGCCGTTTTGGCATGGCTCTCTTGGGGCAAGTCCCTTTTAGGGGAACCCTGTTGGCCAGGGCCAGGAGGGTGCACAGGCAGCTATCCACGCTGGGATAGTGTACACTAATAAATGCGGATGACAGTTTAAGGAAAACACTTCACACTCAGTACATGGAGCTGTACTGTAACTGAGCATGCCATGTACAAAACAGGGCATTTGTCCCTCATGTAATGTATACAGAGAATGCAACCTGTTTGTACATGGAGCATTCAGTTACAGTACAGCTCCATGTAATGAACGTGAAGTGTTTTCCTTGAATAAACTGTCAACCAAAGCACTACATTTATGAGTACTCTGGATGACAATATATTTAAGGGAAAAGTCATATCCTGGCGTCAATAGGTCCCTGTGCCCTGCTGGCTACGGTCAACACGGTGTGCCTAAAAGGGGCCTGCGCTGAGGGCGCTGCTCCAAAATGTCTGGTGATGAAATGGCTGTGCCAGAATGTCCTGCTGGCTACCCTACTGTTAGTCCACAAAAATTCCCTTGCTACCATAACCTTTGCTCTGGACTCGTACAAATCCTCTTACTTCACGAAGCGAATCTCCTCCCCGCATAATTATCCTCACAAACTTTCATCTAGCCATTAATCTTAGCTCACACCTGCCAAGCCAACAATCATCGCCTCCTCCCTTTCTGCTAATGACTTTGCTCACTACTTTTCCTCTGAAATCTCTAAAATGTGTGCCACTCTCACAGCCCGCCCATACCACCCCCCAACACCTCTTGACCCTACCTCTTCTACTCTTGAATACTGCTCCCCTGCCTCACATATTGAATTAGTAGCCATCCTTTGCTGTACCAACCCATCTTGTGCTCCTATCAACCCTTTCGCTCCCCAAACGATCAAAGACTTCGTCTCAATCACTTGCTCTTATTTCCCTAAGCTTTTTAACCTTTGTCTCTCCGCTTGGCTCTTCCTTGCGCCCTTCGAATCCCGATCCTGTGCTTGGAAACCACTCGCTGGTATTAAGCGTGTTATAAATTAACAATAAATTAAATTAAATAAAAAATCTACAGAGTGTGGCAGAGTATTCTGGTGGAGCCTGAAATCTCTGTGCAGACTTTGGTTGCGGTCTACTGCGTGCTTGCAGTGTTTCTTCACACTCCTTTGATCAAGTGGGAGGAGCAACCTTGAAAACACTGGCAACCCCGCGGAGCGGAGCAGAGTGTGGCAAAGTGTTCCAACTTTCCGCCGCCCAGCAATGGAACTCTCTCTGAACTAATAATGGAGGACTTACAGTTTTCTACCTTCTCCCCAAGGACTCGGGAAGGGGGCGAATGTGCGAACCAAGAGCTTTACGAGAAGGAAGTCCGAGCCCTCGGTGGCGGCGCAACCTATATTGAAGCCACCTTTCCCTGTTCACCCGGCTAATACTTGTGCATGTCCCAATTCTGTGAACAATGGAATGGAATGTAACAGGCTCACTTTGACCTTAAAAAGGAAAATGGGTGAAGCCACTAGCAAAAGAGGGCTAGTACAGGTGGCAAAGAAAAGTCTAATCAGTGCCAGGGGAATGCTCCATCTTGACAGCGAGTCGGCTTCCATGAGGGAAGAACAGCACCCAGCAAACATTCTTGAGGTAACGGATGCCGAAATCCTGAAGGCAGTATGGGCAACAGAAGTAAGGGGCGGTCAATATAAGGAGAGACCAATGGTCCTTCCCATGTGTGGAAGCTGTTGGAGGAAGCCAGCAGCAATAGTGTGGACGCTAAGCTGGCTTCAGCAGGGAGGGGTGAATCTGTGGCAGAGGCCAAGGCCCCAGACCCAAGCCCCAGCAAAGCCAATATTCTACTCTTAGGGAAGGCTTCGTCAAGGGGGGCTGATGACGCACGGGTCATCAGCCCCCCTAGAAGCCAGCCCGACGTCTTTATTAACCTGAAATCCCTGAGCGAAGAGCAACGAGAAATTCGGCCCAATTCGGAGCTTGAGGTACTAATAGAAATCTCGTCCACAGTCTCTTCATTGCAGGACCTGGTGTTCTCTCCGAGAACTCTGAAAGGCCCTACCCCCATCCTGAATTCCACAGCATTTAATACCCAGCCCTCTTTACTGCCTACATTAACACCATGTCTGTCGCCACTTCTGAAACTATACGAATTTTTAAATGGAAATCTGAAAGACCATTCAACTCAACTGACCCTTGTCAACTCTAAGTTGATTTATATGGAGAATTTGATAACCTCCCTGCAGTCAAGAGTTGACCAGGAAACGGAGTGCTCCAATCGAATTCAACAAAACCTCTCTATGGCACTTAATCTTGAAATAGAAGAGAAGAAATGTTTACTGGACTCCCTTTTGGAAAGGCATCAATTCAGGTCCACGATGCTAGAAGGGCAAATACATTCAACCTGTAGAAAACCAACAAGAGCATCCGCTTATAGGAGCGGACAAGATTGTGCCTAAAGCAGGCCATGAGCTCCCTAAGGAATCCTCCATTGTGTTACCAGCAAGTTCTGAAAAACTCAAGACTCACCAGATCCCAATTCCTGACATAGAGGGAGAGGGGCAACTAGAATGCGGAGAGACTCGTAATATTGGGGGAATGGAGGTGGCACCGACTACATTAATTGGCCTCCAAGGAATGTTCTGACAAACACCAAACATCAAAAGATGAAAAAGCGAAAACTGCAGGAAGTTTCTTCATAAGGGGTTCCATCAACAAGGCAGGTAAAATCTACGATTGCTACAAAGCTGAAGAGAAGATCAAATGGCTCGCGGGCATTATTAAGGAAAATTACCAGGCCCCCCCTCTAAATTCACTGTGGGTGGTAAAGTCGTAGGTGTGAAGTCGCAGGAGTGGCCCAAACCAAGGATGGAACTCAGACATAGTGAAATGGTATCTGATCCCCCACCTTTGATTGAAGCTCTTCCAGGCTCTAAGGATGAGACAGATCTTAATCTGTCCCTCTGGACGATCCATGACGACTAGAACAATTTTGAAAGAAGTGCGTCACTATGAACGCAATGTTGTGCCTGCTGAAATGGCTCCGGTTGTGTGTGCTGGTGATGCTGGCACTCAGTGGGGCCTGCTGGCAGTCTCTGGGACTAAATGCACACGGCAACCAAGAAACGCAGTGTAGCCATAGGAGGCCCCCTGCTCCAGACTGCGGGGCTGTATGCTGCGACGTGCTATGTCACGGCGTAATGCCACATGACATAACACTCCTCCCTTTTTGCACAGAACAGCAACACAACTTCTGAAACTCAAACTGTTTGAACATAACTGTGATAACAAAGAATAGGTGCTTTACAGGGCGTCTGGACTCACGGGTGGGGTATTAACAATCATTTTCTACAGCCGGCACACCTCCTACCTGATCTCCAGACTCCCTGAGCACTGGGCCGTCTGCTCTCGCTGGTAGTGTCCAGTCGTGGTAGTCATCACCATCATCAGTGATCATCTCTGGTTGAGCTGGACTGACTGCGTGACTCCCTGGCCAGCGTGATTCTGACAGTTTGGAAAAGAAAATTGAGTTTCGTGTCACTTGCCCATGGCTGTCTGCAGCAGTCACTTGGGATCCGTGCACTCTAACCACTTTAAGGGGTGTGGGGTCATGGATGAGCAAACTATTCCCAGCCGGGGTCGCACCAGTACCATGTCTCCTACTGACAAGTCATGTTCTTGGAGTCCTCGGTGCAAGTTTTCCCTTTCAATCCATTTTACTCTCTGCGTACCAACGGCCTCGTTGTATATGGCCCCTGGGGCTCTCCCTTCCACCACGGGAAGGAAAGTGTGTGGAGTCTGCTGAAATAAAACCTCTGCCGGTGCCACTCTGGTCGAACAATGGGCGGTGTTTCTGTATTCCCCAAAAAATTCTCACACACAGCCCTTGGCCATGGGCAATGTGAAAGGTCTCATTTAAAGGGCGCATCAGACGCTCGGCCTCTCCATTGGCTCAAGGCCACACTGGGGTTATTCTCCTGTGCATGATCCCTCGTGCCGCCAAGAACTCGTCAAAGACTGAACTCTGGAACGGTGCTCTGTTGTCAGAACAGACCATTTTGGGGAATCCATGCATTGAAAATATTCTTTCCATCATTGGTATCACGTTACGTAGGGGCACAAACTCTAACTGTGGGTAGCGTAACCACTGGTCTACCATCACGAGGAAATGGGAATCTCGAAGCGTGAAGCTGAATCCCATGTGGACGCATTCTCGTGATTGCTCGCTTTGGGGCAAGCACTGTGTGGAAATTATTCTACTTGTGGAGTGTACAGTCACGCGAACCATCTTCTGCTTTGTTATGATTCTAAAGAGTGAGGTTTGCGTGATGAGAAAGACGGTTAGAGAGACAGAGGGAGAAGGGGCAAAAGTGTTGGTTTTTCCGGCGGCATCGCCACAATAAAACTCAAAGTTATCACTTTACTCACGGTGTCGGCCAAATCTTTACAATGACGACGAGGATTTCTGCGAGCCCGTGACGGGAAGAATTTTGTTCAAGTCGCCACTGGTCTGCTCTGGAGCAGTTTGTCCTCCTGACATCGGCCGTGCAAGGGGCACGGCGAAATGCGCTACCAGGCGCTGCAACAAGCCGCTCTCCCCAGCGGCACAGAGCGCCGCAGCGGGTCGCTCTCCACAACGAAACGAAGCGCCGCAGTGGGCCGCCCCTCCCTGCTGAACGGAGCGCCGCAGCGGACCGCGCTCCCCACAGAGACGTGGCACAGGAGGCTGCGGATGACGAGGAACGACCCGCTCTGCTCCCGATCGCCTGCAAGTTTCCGAGGCAAGAGTAAATAGACTTAAATGTGACAATAATCCATAGTTGCATGAACTGTAATTGAAATTTGAGAAACTTAAAGGATGGCTGCTGCAAGCATGTCCCCAGCACCACCTTTCCTATCTGAGCCGGGTACTCCACCAATAAGATGGGACAGGTGGAAAAGTCTCTTTGATACATATCTGGTGGCTATTGGAGACAAATTCGCTGCCACAAGAAAAGAAGCAATACTCCTGCACAACCTAGGAACAGAAGGTTGCAGCGTCTATGACGGTTTGCCGCAGCCCCCACAAGAAGGGCAAGGGAAGATAGACCAATACACTCAGGCTGAAAGAAAATTGGAAATTCATTTTGAGGCAAAGAAAAACATCACATTTGAGAGACATAAGTTCTTTCAGAGGATACAGGATCCTCACAAGCCAGTGGAGAATTTCATTGCAGCTTTGAGATCTCTGAGTCATACGTGCGAGTTTGGCCCATTAACAGATTCACTTATACGTGATCAATTAGTACGTTGTACTAATAACATCAAGATACAGGAAAGGCTGCTGACTAAAGATGTCTCTCTAGAAGTGGCAATGGAGACAGCCAGAGGCATGGAGCAGACTCACAAATACATGTCCTCCATAAAGGGTGACAGGCAAGAAGGAGAAGTAGCAGCAGTGAGAGGGTTTAAGAAAATGAATATGAACAAAGAGGTTAAATGTTACAAGTGTGGTAGTAACCGCCATATTTCCACGAGTGTATTTTGTCCTGCAAGGAACATTTCCTGTTTGAAGTGCAAGAAGAAAGGACATTTTGCGAGAGTATGTAGGGCCAAGTACAAAGTATTAAGTCAGGAGCAAGAATTCCAGACCAAGAAGAGAGTTCAGTTGTCGCCCAGAGAACTCAGGCCAAACATGTACTAGAAGTATCAGAAGTATCAAATAAGGAGAGTGCACCTACTGATGTGGTTTTGATGAACGGAAGAGTTGTAACATTAAAGGTAGACAGTTGTTCGCCCTGGACTCTAATGTCAAGAACATTTGAAGGCTGCTTACAAGGTAAAGTCGCTGAGTCGAAGGAGCACTCAATAGAACCGTATGCGTATGGCAATGTGAGAATAAAGGAAATTTCAAGCAGCTATCAAATACAAAGGCAGAAGTTGTGACTCTGAGGTGTATGTATCACAAAAAGGCTCATCTCTTTTGGGGTGGAGCGAACAATGTAAACTAGGAATTAGGATGCAAGCAAGTGCGGAAGAACCAGTTTCAGTTGCAGAGATTAAAGACAAATGGGACAAAGAGTTTCCGATGGTGTTCCAAGAAGAATTGGGAATGCTAAGGGGGTTTGAACATGAGATTCGTTTGAAAACAGCGGCCATACCGAAAGAGCATAAACTGAGGCCAATACCTCATGACTTCAGGTGGAAATTAAAAACAGAGATCGAAACCTTGTTGCAGAGAGGAATCATAGAAAAAAGTGAGAGTTCTGAATGGTTGTCACCAGTGGTGGTGGCAGCAAAACCAAATGGGGAAATAAGACTTTGTGTGGACATGAGAGACATCAATAGGAACATTCTCATAGATAGGCATCCTTTGCCAATAATTGGTTATAGGTTGTCAACTCTCAAGGGTGCCAAATTATTTTCTGTGATTGACCTTTCTCAAGCATATCACCAGATTCCTTTGAAAGAAGACTGCCAACATCTGACGGCGTTTATAACGTCTTTTGGTACTTTCAAGTACTGTAGAATGCCGTTCAGGCTTGCCTCGGCGGCAGCTGTATTTCAGAGGATGATGGACAATGTTATGGATGGGGTAAAGAACATTGTGGTGTTCCACGATGACATGCATATTTATGCGAATTCCACAGCTGAACATGATGTTATTTTGACTCAGGTGTTAAGCAGACTCTCTGAAGCAGATTTGACAGTGAGAAGAGACAAATGTAAGATTGCAGTTGGACGAGTGGAGTATCTAGGGCATGAGATTGATGAGTTTGGGGTGAGACCGAAAAGATGCTTAGTGGAGGCGGTAAAAAGGGCACTGACACCAATAGACAAAGACCAAGTGAGATCCTTTTTGTGTCTAGCCGAATATTACCATAAATTTGTAAAGGATTTTGCCATGGTGTCCACTCCCCTAAGGATGATAGTCAACAAGGGATCAAAGTTCGAATGGACTGCGGAGTGTGGTGAGGCTTTTGAGGGTCTTAAGGAAGCCATTAATAAGGCACCTTCTATTGGAAGGTTTGATCCAATGGATAAAACCGTACTGGCGGTGGAATCAAGTATGCTGGGAGTAGGGGCAACATTAGTGCAGTATGACAAGGAGAACAGCGAAAGGGTTATTGCATTTGCATCGAGAGCTTTAAGAGGGGCGGAAACTAAATACTTTGTTATTGAGAGAGAAACATTAGCCATATTTTGGACCATTCTCCACTTTAAATATTTCTTGTGGGGTAGACGTTTAATTGTTTGGTCAGATCATAAACCACTAGTGCAGTTGTTTGAGAGTGGGAGATGGGCTTTAGGGTCGCCCAGAATAAGTAGGTGGAGTTTGGGTTTCCAAGAATATAATTTTGCTGTCAGTTTTCTGCCTGGAAAAAAGAATCTGGTGGCAGATTGCCTGTCCAGACTGCCAATTAGTGGAATTGAAGAATTGAAAGGTATGGAAGTGAATGAATCGGTGGCAGCTGAAGTGGAAGACACTGTTGGTCAGGAGAAATGGTTACAAGAGGAAGATTTGGATGAGAACTTAAGTTAATTAAAGAGTGGACAGTGAAGGGATGGCCCCAAAGAAAGAGTTTGGATAGGAAGTTTGACATATGGTGGGAGATCAAGGAAGATTTGAACATCCACAAGGGCAGACTAAGGAGGGTACGGTGTGTGATTCCTCCAGAATCAATCAGACCATGTCTGATAGAACTGGCCCATGAGGGACACCCAGGGGAAGGGGCAATGAAAAGGAAGCTCTGTCAGAGTTATTGGTGGCCGCGCATTGACAAGATGACTGAGAGGTGGGTGAAGGACTGTATGGCTTGTCAATCAAATGACAAGACAAAAAGTGTGCGGGAGACTCCTCTGATTTTGAAAGTAGTCCCAGATCAACCATGGTCTAAAGTAGCAGTGGACATCATGGGTCCTATAATGGGTTTGGGAGGAGGTTTGAAATTTCTGTTTGTGCTGGTTGATTTCCATTCGAAATGGATTGAATGGGAAGCGGTCAAGGAGGTCATGGCTAGGGAATGGTATAAGACATATTAAAACTGCGTTGTACCGCCCTAGGGCTAATGGTCTTGTGGAAAGGGTCAACCGTTGTATGAAAGAGGGGTTGCAATTGGCTATGAGAGTGAGACAGCCATGGAGAGAGGTATTGAACCTGTTCACATGGAATTATGTGACTACCCTGCATTCAGTGACAGGAGTCTTACCATTCGCATCTCTGAAAGAACCAAGTTGTGCCTGGGATGGCTAGGGATGGCCAAGGTTGTTCAAGTAGATAGAGATCATATCATGAAACTTATAAAGGTGAGTCAGGAAAAAAATTAAAACGGTTTTGATGACAGGGAGAGGGTAAAGGAACGTGAATGGAAAGTTGGAGAGATGGTATACATTAAAAATCCTAGGTTGGTGAACAAGTGTATGGAAAGTAAGTTTATGGGACCCAAAAAGATATGTGCGGTCAGAAAGGGTGTGGCGATTTTAGAAGGAGGAGAAGTGTGGTCAAAGGGGAGGATTGCAAAGGCGTATGGTAAGAATGATGCCCTTGATGTCCCAGCGCAATTCCCCTTTCAATCAGTGCTGTGGGAATCACCATGTGGGCGCCCCTGAGAAGAAGGCCATCCTCTGTGAATGTCAACTCATGCTTCACTTTCCACAGTTGTTCCAAAGTCGCCCTTCCTTCCTGTGTTTTGCTTCCCAGGTCTTCTAGGGATGTGTTCCACTGTCCTGACATTACTGCTTCCTTCAGGAGCTGGAAACAGCTGTCGTTCATCGATGGCGCCCTCAGCTTGTTGACCTCCATGGCCTTGGGGACCGTCCCGGCAGTGACCATCCGGACGTACTCCTCAGTCTCTGTGCTGACCTCGCGTGCATCTTCATCTCTTTTATCTGGATAAGTAGTTGGCAGCGTTGTTGGATCCCGGATGATAGGCCAGCTGTACATTGGGCCTCATTACACGGTAGGCGGTAACCATGGCGCTATTAGCACCATGGTTGCCGCCGGTACCGTATCGAGTCCGCCATGGTGAATGGCGGAATTACCGTCCTATTCCAAGGTGTGTGGGGGCGGTAATTCCCCATTCACCATGGCACTTCCCCATTCCCACAGGGCTCAATGGGAATGGGGAAGGCGGCAATTACGGTACCGCAAATTGCGGTACCGTAATTGCCTCCAAGGTCCCTTTGCGGGCCTGTTCCTTAACGGCTGGTAAAACCAGCCGTTGAGGTCGGGTCCCGCGAATGGACCTTGTAGTAAGGCGGTAAGGGTTTACCGGTACCGGTACCCTTACCGGTAACGGTAAACCCTTACAGCATTCCGTGTTATGAGGCCCATTGTATTCCTGCAGTGCTAATAGCCACCTTTCGATGCGCAGTGGAGGTTTTGCTGAGCCACCTGCCATGATGGGGAGCAGGGGTTTATGATTGGTCTCCACTTGGACTGTTTTACCATATATGCATTTATGATAATGACAGCACCTCAAAGTACTGCCAGGGCTTCCCTTTCTATTTGAGAGTATCTTTGCTTTGTGGGGAATAATGCCCGGCTGGCGTAAGCGATGGTCCTGAGGGTCCCATCTCGGTTTGCCTGTGGGAGCACTGCTCCTAGTCCGAAAGGGCTGGCATCGACCACTAATTCTGTGTCCCTGCTTGTGTCGAAGAATGACAGTGTGCAATCGTCAAATGGTGCTGCCTTAATGTCATCGAATGACTGCTGCGCCAGCACCGTCTATTTACACGTTGTGGATTGTTGAGGTTGTGTAGAGGCTCTGACAGGGTGGCTGGGTCTTTTATAAAATGCCCACAGTACGTGACCGTTCCTAGGAAGCTCCTTACCTTGGAGATGGTCTCTGGTGCCCTAGCTTCCTGTATGTCCCTCACTTTGGCCGGGTCAGCCGACAGTCTTCCTTCTTGGAAAATGAATCCAAAAACTCTGTGTCACTCCCATAGATTGCATTCTGGCTCGCACTACCTCCAGTCGTTCTAGGTGTTCTCCTTCGGACTTTGAGTATATCAAGATGTCGTCACGCACATTCAGTGTCCCATGTAAATGGCTGAGTGCAAATGCTACAGTTAATTCCAAGGGGAATAGACTTTGTTGGTCTAACATCAACATTAGTCGCTTCAATTCTAATCTCAGATCCTGTAGGAAGACTCAAGAAGATCTCCTTAGTTGTCATGATTGGGATGTGAAATGTTTGCTTGACAGATACAATTTACACGCTGAGAAACTTGTCACCGGGCAGAAACAAGTAAGAGGGGTTGGACATCTTTTTGATGTGGCAATAGCTAAAAGGAAGACATTATTGAATTCCACTCTTCGTGATATAGTAAATAATTACCTAATACCTAGTAGCGAGAAAAAACACCTTAAAGGGACAGCGAGAGCCACCTATAAAAACTGGTTAAGAGCATATAAGTACGACTGGAGATCTATTGCTCGAATACTTAAGACTCACGACACCCAAAAACGTTTGTTCCTACTAAGAAACCTAATTTCTGTCAATTCAGAGCATCTGGTGTGTGGCATTTGGGCCATGCATATTACTAAAAACTGTTGTTCAACCCCTGTGCTTAAACATCCCGTGGCAAGAGCTACCAAGAAAGGCACAAGAGTTTGACACTGCGTTAATGAGGCAGATATTGTTTCATTATTTGGGAAGTGAAAATCATCAAGGGCCGTGGGTCCAGACAGACTATGTAGTGCAGTCCTTAAGAATGACCCCTGGTATTGGGCTGGTCTGTAACGGGCATTGTTCTTACGGGTATGCGAGACTGGCGTCTATCCTCCAGCATGGTTAGAATCAATATTGATTCCTGTTCATAAGAAAGGGCCTTAAATAGACCCCTCCAACTATCGGTTACTGGCCATGTTGGACACTAGTTCAACGATTTTCTCTAGAATCTTGTTGGAGCTTCTCTCCAAGTGGTCTCAAAGAAAGTCCATTTTAAACTGCACACAGATGGGTTTTAGGAAAGGGCACTGCACTGGCCATGCCATATGGGTACTCCTTGCGCTCTTTTCTGACACCCTACGTGATCCAGGTACCAATATTTATCTGTGCTTCGTTGACTACAGTTCCGCATTTGATACAGTAGATGGGGGTAGATTGTGGGAGGAATGATCTGTCTGCATGGGGTATAGATTCATCGCTGACATATTTTATTAGGCTGTTGCTTGAGGGTGAGGCTGACACAGGATGGTGAGCTTACAAGACCCATTTCAACACCTATTGGGCTCAAACAGGGTTGTGTTCTCACCCCTTCTCTATATAATCTTTATGTGGTGAACTTCCTTTCAGCCCTAGGGGCTGTACGAAGCTTTCCTCCTAGCTACGGGGGAGAGAGGTTTACTTGGAACTTGGGAAGTTGCAGCTTTGAGCAAGTCGAGACCTATACATATCTTGGTATGAATGGGTCCTGCCATGAAGTAGCGGCTTCCTCCAAGGCATGGACAGCATGGGAAACCTGGAAACATGTGATGCACAGACAGGGAGGGCGATCTATGGCGGCAAAGCTGTCTGTATAATGGTTATCTATAGTCCCTGGCATCTTCTGTTCCTTGGAAACATTGCCACTGGGATCAGTAACTTGGCTTAAGATACTGGAGGCCAAGCTTCTTAGATCCTTGCTTGGCCTTCCCAAGTCTGTACCAGTTGA
This sequence comes from Ambystoma mexicanum, assembly GCF_040938575.1. NCBI lineage: Eukaryota > Metazoa > Chordata > Amphibia > Caudata > Ambystomatidae > Ambystoma > Ambystoma mexicanum. Next base: position 35,224,426 of record NC_090921.1, read on the forward strand.
AGCCCTGAATTTAGAACTGGGACTGCCTTCTATGCATGCCCCCTGGATAATGGGCCTCATTACGAGCATGGCGGTAGCCCTGCCTGTCTGGCAGGCACGGCTACTGCCATGCTCGCTACCGGCCCGCCACCCGCAAATGGGCAATAACTGGCCCATTACGAGATGAATGGGCCGGTAATTGCCCATTCGCGGGTGGCGGTATTGCCGGGCTCCCGATCCCCATTCTGCCCCATAGGGCACCATGGGGGTGGGGAGCATGGATGCACCGGCACCGTTGATAACGGTGCCGGTGCAATCAAGAGTTCTGCTTGCGGGTGAAACACAGCCCGCGTGTCAGGAACCCGCGAGCAGAACTCGTAATGTGGCGTGACGGTATAACCGGTGCCGGTGTCTTACCGGCACCATTCATACCGTCAATGCCACAATTATAATGAGGCCCAAGTCTGTCTGTAAATTGTGGAGTACCATTAGCTTCAGAGAAAATTGTGGACTTTTACATCAAGCTAATGCGCGCTTACTTTATTGTGGGCGCAGCATTTGGTTTTCTGAAATGCAAAATCTAGTTTCATAGCATTGTAGGAATATAGGCATGAAAGCTTTGCCTGGTTCGCTGCGAGAAATGTGTGCTAAGGACTTTGACAGAAAATCTAGGGAGTATGACCGCTCCCAGTCCTTTAATTACCTTGCAAGTAAGAGCAAATACTTTATATATTCCACCCAGGGACTGAATTTAAACACTACAATCGATTATTTGGTCAACACCTATTCCCCTCAATTGGTTCATTTAATTCTGTCCCTATACTTGGCTACGCTTCCTGTCTATGAGAACACGGGAGCCTGGTCTGGCCTGGCTAAAAACCAAGCGTGTATGTCGCCTCTGCAGGGTAGCGGTGGAATCAGCACGGCACCTGCTCACGCGGTGTAGCAGGCTCCACCTCCTGTATGAAGAGCGATATCCAAAATGCAGGCATCATACATCCAATCAATTCTGGAGCGCCATCTATGGTGCACGATCCATGCTAACAACCGCTGCTACATGTGTGAGAGCCTCCCTCTTTGTAAACCCCAATTTACCTTATTCTGCTAGATATAAGGCAAAGCATTTGAAATTATGGTCCTGAGGGAAATCGCTTGAATTTTGTATTTTTTATTTATTAACAATTTGTTTTGTTTTATTAAGCTAATGGATGATATCCTTAACTGTTTTAATGCTGTTGTGTATACTTTGATGAATTGTTGATGAATCTTAATTATAATGTTTCTTATTTGATGTGTTGTTTTTGGTGTAAAGCTCTTTTGACCACAGACACTTAATAAAATAAAAAAGTGTCCCACGCAGTCCAGCACAGGCTCCTCGTATTGTGTTCTGGAACACTTCAGTCACCGATCAGATACCGAAATGAAGTGTTTTGTAACGGTATAGGCCGATGTGAAAGTGGTAATGTAACGGCTGTCGGGATGAAGCACCAGCTGATGATATTCCGCCTGGAGGTCAAGATTGGAGAAGAAAGTGGTGCCTTCGAGATCCGCCACAATGTCATCTAAAGTAATAGCTTTATTTGGGAGCCTCATGTCCATGCAAATCCTGACATTGTTTGGTTGCCTTGGCTTTTGGGTGATCACTATCGGGGACACCCAGGGCATCGGCACCTCAATTCGTTCAATGATGTTCACATCGACGAGGTTTTGGATCTCTTTCGCAACTCGTTCCCATAGATGAAACAGTGCATGTCGATGTTTTAACACCACTGGCTGGACCACATCATCAATATGGAGGGGGATAGGCTCACCTTTCAGGCGCCCAATGCCTGTAAACACCTTCTGGAACCTCTTCACCGGTGCCTCCACATCTTCCAGGAAAACACCATGCACAATTGAACCAACTGGAGGGCATCCACCGCTGCACACACTAATAACGTCTGGTTGCCCAACTTGGATACGTAAAACCTTGCTCGGATGGACCTGTCTTCATGCCTCGCTGGTCTTATGAAGGCTCCTTCCAGGGGTAGGGGGACATTGCTCCCGAGAGTGAAAATTTGCACTGTCGTCGCTTGAAGTGGGGTTAGGTTGTGCAGTCTCCTGTGGTGCTCTTCTGCCATCACGTTCACTGATGCTCCGGTGTCCAGGACCACAGGGATGCTGGTGTCAAGGATCGCTACAGAGCAGTTGGGCTGGCATTTCCCTCTCATTCCGTCAGTCCCGCTGACGCGAAAAAAAACATCTCCATCTTCTTCATCTCCCTGGTGCTATTCCTGCTCCACCTCTGCGGTGGCGGTGTTCGCATTTTGGGATGTCCGCTCTTGTTTTAGCCCCTCTCGGGTATTCTTTCCCTCTGGGCACTATAGCTGGTGCCATCGTTCAACAAACACGTGCAAAATGACTTTGATTCACACATCTGGTGCATGTATATCTCATGAGGGAGGTCATAGTTGCACTGTGGGCAGGGAGGGGGGCGGAGCTGGGGGTGGAATGAGATTGTTTTCTCCTCTGCCGCCAGGATTCTTTGGCGGGTGTTTTCCCACTCGCCACACTTCCTCTATTTGGACAGTTTTTAACGCAGACTCCATCTTTGAAGCCCTGACGTCGACCAACTCATGCGAGCGCCCCAGCTCGAGGATTCTGGGCAGGTTTACCCCTGGCTCCAGAAGGATCTGCCAGCACAGCTATATGGAGAAGCACCCAATTATTTTCTGCAGCCGTACTTCTTCTTCTTCTTCGTTTGTCCACCTGCAGGTCGCTGTAAGTTGCCTCAAGCAGCTGTGATACGCATCTAAGCTTTCGTCACCCTTCGGCGAAGTAATTTGACAATACTCTCACTGCCTCAGCATACGATTCATCTGTGGGGCACAGCACTTTGAAGAGTTTGAGCACTGCAGTGCCCACTGAGTAAATTGGCATATACTTCTTAGCCAGGTCATCACGCTCGCCTGTGGCATTGAAATACATTTCAAGGAGCTCTCGCCGAAGTTCCCATCCAGGTCCAAAGTGGCTGGGCTACATCTACAGTGAATTCGCAAAGTGGCGCTAGCAAGCTTGTTGGTGGGATATCCTTCTCTGTGGCAACTGTGCTGGTGCACCTGAACCTTCTTCCCCCTCTGACATCCTCCTTCTATGCACTGGTACCGCAAACTGTACGTTTATCTCTACCCCTGCCTGACACTGGCAGGCACGCGAGCACTACAAACACAGTCACAACCCCTTTCAGCGGTGGCCAAGGGTGGTACTTCCGTGACACCCGTGGGGGTTGGCGCGCAAGCATTCTCCTACGAGAGCTGCGCTGTTCTAAGAGGAGGCGCACACAGGTGGTAGTCCTGACACCGGGTGCCAGGTCGCAGGAGCAGTTGATGGCGGACCTGCTTCCAGGACCGCCTTGTTACCATTGTTGTGTGTGCTAGCGATGCGAGAACTCAGCATGGCCTGTCGGTTGGCGCTGTGACTAAATGAAAGCAGCAGCCAAGAAACAGACAGACACAGGGCCTCATTACGAGATGGGTGGTAGCCATGGAGCTATTTGCTCATGGCTGCCTCCCATACCGTGCCTGTGTCCAGTGTAGTTCAATGGGGACTTACCGGTGTAGCCCGACCCTGGCGGGACCGGTAAGTCCCCATTGAATTAACCATACCCCATTCCCATTTGAGCCCCCATAGAGCTCAATGGGAATGGGGACGACGCTAATAACGGGCTTGCGACTTACAAGCGCGTTATTAGCACCCTGGTCCCTTAGCGGGACCCGTAAGGGACGTGTGGTTAGACCACATGTTCCTTACAGTTCCCTCCAAGGGACCTTGGAATAGTGCGGTAGGGGATTACCGGCACCGGTCTCCTTACCGGTGCCCGGTATCCCTTAACGCCCACCTTGTAATGACCCCCACAGTGTGTTGCACCTTTCAGTGGTGGCCAGGGTGGTACTTCCATGACACCCATGGGGGTGGGCAGGCGAGCACTCTCGTAGGACAGCTCTGCCGTTCCCAGAGGAGGCGCACACACGTGGTTGTCCTGACGCCGGGCGCAAGGAGCAGCTGATGGCGGCCCACTTCCAGGCCCGCCTTTTCATCATTGTTGTGTGTGCTGCCGATGGGAGCACTCAGTAGGGCCTGCCGGCAGGCGCAGTGCCTAAACGCACGCGGCAGTCAAGAAACACACACACAGTGTTGCTGTAACAGGTTCCCGCTCCAGACTGCCGATGGCGGGCCATAATTATTTTGTACGCCGTGATATGCTCCATCACAGCACAATGCCACATGATATGATATGATATGATATTTTATTTATATCGCGCACATACACAAGTGTTTCAGAGCGCAACCAAGCAAAGGGAGGGGAACAGGGGAGAATAAAAACGACAATCTTACTAGGCCCAGTGACATTGAGAACGCGCAAGTGCAGGGAAAAGGGGGAAAGTGCATTGAAGGGGGGAGAAGTGGAAAGTGCGAAGCAGAGGAGAGAACAGAATAAATATTAATAAGGTAAATAAATAAATAAAGGTGATAAACAGTGGTAGTGCACCCAGCAAGTGGCAAGTGCTAATTTAGTCAGATAGGGTACATCTAATAAGTGCAGAAGACATAACAGCTCCCAGTGCAGGCACCAGTAATTGAGCAGCCATTCATATAAAAGTACTAGCACGCGGAAGATGAGAAAAGTCGTTTGGGCGGGAGATTTCTTGAAGGATACAGGCAAGGTACCAGCATGGTGGAGTCAGCTGCATCGACGATGACGGACTACCCAAATATCCAGGAGAGCACAGGACAGAGCTGAGGGCTCCTCTCAGAGACAGTAGGCTTTTGTTTTTAGGGTTTTCTTGAGTTTTGTTTTTGGTCACCAGGTCACGGGATAAAAAGGTGGAGGTCTGGTGGGCGGTTCCGTTTGTTGCGAGAATGGTCTGGTAAAGGAAGCATGTTGCACTGTTGACTGTCTTGCAGGACAATAAACCTGTTTCTGTCTAATGTTACAACCCTAAATCAATTGTGTGAAATTTGGTTCTTCGCTAATTGAATTTTAGAAATATTAAAATTTGGCTAAGCAATTTACTAGATCCTCTCCTGAGACTCGCTGCCACAACCGCCAACAGTTTGGTGAAAACCCTCGGGGCTGAGGTCAACCCGAATGGCAGAACTCGAAACTGATAATGAAAATTGCCAATCGCAAACCTCAGGTACTTTCTGTGCTTGAGATGGATTGGCACATGAAAGTAAGCATCCTGAAGGTCCAATGACGCCAACCAATCTTGGAGTTGGAGAGCCTGAAGGATCTGAGAAAGAGTTACCATCTTGAACTTGTCCTTCCTGAGGAACTTGTTCAAGTTTCTCAAGTCCAAGATGGGTCTCAGTCCTCTGTCCTTTTTTGGAATGGAAAAGTATGGGGAGTACCAATCTCTGTTCCTTTCCGCTACAGGTACCTGTTCTATGGCACCTTTCTCTAGCAGGGTTAAAATTTCCTGCAACAGGAGTGGGTCTGGAATTTTGACGGAGTTGGCTCCCGGTGGATGATTCTGAGGCCTTTTAAGGAAGGGGAGACAGTAACCTTGGGCTACTGTTTCCAGTGCCCAAGCATCTGAGGTAATGCCCCGCCATTCCTTCAGATGCTGAGAGATCCTGCCTCCCACTGGTGTTTTGTGCAACAAGGTCTCAGAGGGATTTGGAGGCGGCTGCAGGAGTGGCTGAGGGTAAAGATGCCGCTCCTGAGGCTGATTTTGCACCTCTTCCTCGTGTACCACGAGTGAAGTTTCTTTTGCCCCTTTGAGAAGCCTGTCCCCTTCCTCTACCAAATGAGGAGTAGTAATGAAAAGAACGACCCCTCCAGGAAGATGAACCGGAATAGGGTTTTAGAGGCTGGCACATGGAGGCGCTAAGCGATTTAGCTGCCGCTTTCGAGGTCTGAAGTTTTTCTAGGCTTTCATCATCCTTGCTGCCAAACAGCCTCGAGCTGTCAAAGGGCATGCTAAGGAGTCTGGCATGTACGTCTGGTGCAAACCCCGACTTCTTCAACCACGCAAATCTGCGTAGCACAATGCTTGCAGCCATGGATCTGCTGATACTATCAGCAGTATCCAGTCCAGACTGGAGACATTCTCCCATTGCCTCCTTCCCGTCTTTGACTATATTCAGGAAGCCTTCCCTTTCCTCGCCTTCCGGAATATGATCAGCCGCCGCCTAAATACAGTCCCAGAGGGTATGGGTAAACCTGGCCAGGGTACAGGTGACATTTGTCGATTTAAGGGCCATACTGCCTGACGTGAAAACTTTACGTGCCCAGGCATCAACTTTTTTATCCTCTCTATCTGGAGGGATAGTGGGATATGCAGTTTGCTTTGATGTGGATGCTGCCTGAATGACTAGACTTTCTGGAGTCGGATGCTTGTTTAAGTATTCGGGATCCGTACCAGCTGGTCTGTATTTCTTTGGAAAATTACTATCTGCAGCAGCAATGCTCGCAGGCTTTTCCCAGTTTTTCTCCACCGTCCTCTGAAGAGCCCTATGAAAGGGGAGAACTGGATCTTTTTGAGGACCTCTGACAATTATATCCGTCATGTCATCCTGTTAAAAAACGGGTGAAGTATTACCCCAACCCAAATACTCAATTACTCTGGTCATAAGACTCCTGTACCCAGCGTATGCATGCTCTGCAGGATCAGGTCTGGCAAACTCTAATTCTGGGGAGGTGTCAATTCCACTGGCAGAATGTAGAGTGTCACTCAGGTCTCTCATTTTAGATTCTTGATCAATGAGTTCCTCAGGAACCTGCTTTGTGCCATATGAAACTCAAAAAGGAGTAACTTTGTCTTCCTCTGAGCCAGATTCCTCATAAATTGAGGACATGGACTTAAAAAAGTCTGATCTGGGCAACGGAGTGAATCTTCTTTCTTCCTCTACCATACGCATCGAAGGAATAGAGAAATCCTTCGAAGTTGTCAAAGGAATCTTCGATGACTTCGAAGATGACTTCGACACAGGCGTCAAGGTTGTTTTTGGTTTCGATGCCGACGGCGTCGATGAAATCGTCGAAGCCTTCGACGACTTATGTTTTTTATATGGCACCGGAGAGGTGCTCGACTCTCGAAGAGTCCTCGACAACTTGGCGTCGACTCGAGTTTTTCGAGTATCCTCGACACTACCGGTTTTTACCATGGTAGTCTTGGACTTCCCTTTGTCGTCCAATGGAGCGAATTTAGGGGTATGGCTTTTCTGAGGTTCATTCGAGGGGGTCTGAACCGCATTCTCGAATACCTCCATCATCTTTTTACAAAATTCTTCCCATTTTCTGGGAGAATCCGATTTTGTCGGACATCGGATTTCTTCAGTCGACTCTGAAGATGATGATGAGGGAGATCTACGTCTCCTCTTCATTTTTTTGGACGAGGAAGAAGAGTGTCTCGATCTACTCCTAGATCAAGATCTCTTGGAGTGCCTATGGCGATCCGTTTCCTTCGAATCAGTCGCTTTCTTATGTTTTTTGGACATAGCCTCCTTAGAGGCTTCCCTCCCCACCGACAGTTTACCTCTCCTCTCACGAAGAGCTTTCTCGGTCATGGATTGGCAGGAACCACAGTCGTCGGTCCGGTGACTGGAACCGAGACACCACAGACAAACCCGGTGAGGATCCGTGATCGACATTTTTGATCCACAATCTACGCACTTCTTCAACCCAGTCTTGGGTGTCGTAGGAGTCGAAGATGACGACATTTTCTTCAAAATCTCAAGCGCGCCGTTCTCATTAGCGAAGCGATCGGAAAAATGGAACTGAAGCAACGGGCGCAGCTCGAGCTATTTATACCATCGGTGACTTCGACAGAGTACGGAGTCCGTCGAGGAACAATCGACGCCACGACCTCGAGCACAGTGCCCTCTGCTGAGAGAATCTTTTTTTCCGAAGCAGCGAAGCTGGAGATAACGAATTATCATAAGATGAGGAATACGTGGGAGGACACAATCCATTCGAAAAGCAAGTTACTAGATCCGGGTGTATCCAATATTTTGATACAGTACTAGTGGACAAGAGGTATCACACATTGAAGAAAACATAAAATCCACATGACTATAGGGAGGCGAACATGGTATAGCAGGCAGGTGGTGAACATGGTAATAATGGTGCGACACATGAGGAAAGTATGAGGGGCATCCGTACAGTTCTTAGAAGCAGGGGGAGAGGGGCGGGGTGTGTGAGGAAAGAAAAGCAGGAACTAGAGTAAGACCAAACACTTGGAAGGGCAGAATAGGTACGGAGTGCGGGGAGGAGTAGAAGACGTGGCACACTTGCTTCTGTCCTCGAGGCCATGCATTCTCTGACCAGTCCATGTAGCAGCGAGGACCAGGATGCGGGCTCAGGCACTGCAATTTGTGATCAAAACAATAAGATCAATTAGGCTGTTACAGAGACCCCCAATAAAGTGTTATATCCACCTCACGCCCCGCATGCACGGTGATGTGAGGTGTAATGAAAATGAAGGGCCCGCCCGGCCGGAAGGCATGCAGCTCAGGGCACGAGCAAATGCTGGCGTGCCGTGGCTTCTGCAGCTCCCGCGCTGCACACCAGTTGGGCCCCCATTGCTTTCTCCCTCTACCGGCAGCACCAGCCGGAGGAATCCAGCATAAAGCACAGTTGAAAGGGCGTGTTTGCCCGAACTTGTGTAGTTGGGGAGCTCACGCAGCGGGATGCCGGTAAATTAGAGGATGAAACATTCCCCATTCAATGAAGCGACTGAATATGCCTTTTGCATAATGCCGAAAAGCAAAGGACTCCTGCATCATTAAGATGGTGCTTGTGGTACACTGGAGAGGAAATGTATGAAAAAAGGTTCAACATTCCAGTATTTTATTAGAATGTACCATGGATCTAAATAAAGAAACAATATTAATGACAAATATGTTAAAGATCTCTAGATGATCTGGCTGACCAGAAAGAGGAGGGGGGTGGATGAGGTTAGTGGGGAAAATCAAACATACTTTGGTGGTGTGTGTCAAGCGTATGGAAGCATCTGGGTCTGTGTGCCTGTGATGCTAAGATGCATTGGCTTGCTGTGTGCCTTGTAATTTGGTTGTAGAGATGTTGCGTTCTGATGTTTGATGCCTCTTGTGAGGGTTATTCAATTACAATGTGAGGGTGGCTCACATGAGAGGCGTATTTTGCGTTGGAACGAAACATTTGAGGGGTTAGTGCAGGAAGCAGTCAGACACCTTGATTTGCAGACAAATCCACAACAACATATATCAGATCAAAACGTGGCATCGCAAGGCAGGCACTCTGGCATGAACGCAATCCCAATGCCTTAAACACTGGTGTCCTATCCAGGCTCCTGCCACTAGCCTCTTTAAGACGGGTGCCATTTCACATTGCCACTGTCAGACCCTGTCTGCCTTTCCCCTCTTGCTCTCTCTCAAATACTGTAAGTGCCACAAGGATCAGTGCATTGGCAGATGCAGGTAGAGGGCAGCATGGAGACACCTCTCATTACCATGAGCTGGGTGCTGAGGGTTATGACTATCGCATATGCTTCCATCGAGTCTGCATGCATGAATGGTAACCAGGGAGGGTCATCAATGCTGATGCCGCACGGCATCCCCTGCTGTCCAATGTATTTCCAAGCCTGCAAACCAGGATAGAAATATAGCTAAGATTAGGAATCTGTGGGAGGACACAATCCATTAGAAGAACAAGTTACTTACCCCTGGTGATGTTCTTTCGACTGAATGTTCCTCCTAAGTATTGGAGCAGATCTTTGCCAGAAAAGGAATAGCATTCAGAAATGCATGAAATTATCCAGCAAGAGATGGTTTGCTTAGTAACGGCTTGTCCCAATTTATGACCTGAATAGCCCACGAAGAGTTGCTCATCTTGACTCATTTTAGACGTTCTAGTAATACAGAAGCTTAAGGCCCTCTTTGGGTCTCAGCGATGTAACCTCTCTTCCTCCTTAGAGGAATGAGGAGGCGGGTAACAAGCAGGCACCACAATCTTCTGACCCAAATGGAACTCTTGATACTACTTTCGGTAAGAAAGAAGGACGTGCCCTCAAAACCACCTTATCCTTAAAAAAGGTATAAAAGGATGGTTTAGAAGAACGTGCTGAAGCTCACTGGCTGTGCGGGGTGATGTAATCGTGGTTAGAAAAAAAGTGTCACGGGTTAACATTCTAAGTGATCAAGAATGCAAGGGTTCAAAAGGTGCTCCCATTACAAACGTTAACACCAGATTTAAGTCCCAAACCGGTACAATAAAAGGGACAGGGGGAAAGATATTTGTTAATCCCTTTAGGAATTGAACTACTATAGGGACTCTGAAATAGGAACCCTCATCTGGTGAACACGTACAAATAGAAAGTGCTGCTAGAAAAGCCTTTACCGTGGAAACCTGAAGCCCCTGTTGGACCAGATGTAGTAAACATGGTACAGAAGGAGGTTTGCCTGTATAAGGATCAACACTCCTCTCCCTGCACCAGCTGCAGAATTTATTCCAACGGCAGTGGTACAGAGATTTAGTTGCTGGCCTTCTGGCTGAAAGCAACACCTCCATTACATCTTCCGGAAGATCCCAGTCTTTGTATCTTGTCCTCAGAAGCAGGCGTAAAGGTTCAGAGTCCTGATTTCTGGATGAAGAAGGTGACCTCCCTCCTGTGTGAGCAAATCCTCTCTTTGGGGAAGAAATATTGGAGGACAGATGGTCTAGAAGTCCAGGGTATCATGGTCTCCTGGGCCAACCCAGAGGAATCAGGATCATGGATTTCCCAAACTTCCACAACCTCCTGATGACATGAGGAATGATGAGGACTGGTGGGAACGCGTACAGGAGTGGAAATTCCCAGTCCACTATGAACGCATCCCCTAGAGCTCCTCCCTGAGGAAATTCCCTGGAGCCGAATAGGTTGCACTTCCTGGTGACACTGTATATGAACAAATCCATCAGAGGGGTTCCCCAAAGGGCGAAGATCTCTAAAAGGACTTCCTGAGCTAACTCACACTCTTGGAAGACAGCGCTATGCCTGCACAGAGCGTCCACTGCTATGTGTTCCTCTCTGGCCAGATGAACTGCCAGTTGAGCGATTCATTCTCGAAGTGCCCACAACGAGAGCTGCATTGCCACTCTGCACAGGGGCAGTGACCCTACAACCCCTCTTTTGTTGAGGCTCTACATGGCCACTGTGTTGTCCATCATTATCAGGACAGTTTCCCCCATACAGAAGGCAGAACAGCCATCAGTGCTAGTCTGATTGCTCTCAGGTCTTAAAGGTTTATGTGAAGTGTAAGGAACTCATGGTGGCAACAGTAAAGACAGACACAAGTGATCACATTTCAAGGGTGTTTATTAAACTGTATAGGAAGGTTGGCAAAACGCCTAATCTAAACCTAAATCTAAGATTGGAGCCAGCTTTGACCATCAAATAATAATAAGGCAGTCCAAGTGGCGTCTTGTTAAATAAAAGGGCCTATACTAAGAAAAACCTATTGCCAATCCTTACGCTAAAATATAAAAAGAGTGTGGGAAAATAATCACAAGTAAGAAAGATGTGTACACAAATAATAAGTCAGGATGTGGCAGCCCGAGGTCTCCCTTCCCCAACTGTTGAGCATTGAACAAGGTGGGATTCCGGAGCACCTGACACAAGAAGAGGTAGGAGGGTATTTATACTGCTACACCAAACACCCCTCCAAACTAGGGAAACAACCCTTTACAAAAATACAAAAGGTTCGGTGAACAGTGTGTTATTCAGGTGATGCATCTGTCTAAGGCCAGATCAGGTCTCCTACACTACACATCAAGAGCATATTATTCTCCACAGCGGAGTATAGGAACACATGACCTGGTTAGTGCTACTCATTGAACTTTCAAAAAGGAAATCTTATCACAGTATAAAAATGTTTTATTCAATAAATTATCAATAATTAAAAACAGAGAATTCTTCAGAGGAACAATTCATATTTCATAAACACAATACAATGAAAAAATGTAAACAGTGCACCAGACAACCTCAAACAGATACTATATGAGTTACAGTGGCATAAAAGGGAACCAACAGTAATCGGGTTCCACCCTACAAAATACAGAAAGGAATCTATAGTCACAGAGAAATATTTGGTTATATAAACAGAGCAACCTAGGGTCAACTGATTCGCCCACACTGTGCTCCACACTAAATTGCACCAAGGTACTCACACTGCATCATACCCAATCAACCCAACATGTTTCATTCCTCATACACATTCATCAACCAAAGTCAAGGGAAATTCATCAGGGGCTCATATTCAAGGACAGACACCATTCACAAGAAAACAGTAGTTTGTATAACTTTAGAAGCTAAAGCGAGACGGCTCAATGGCCATTTTGTTTATGAAAATAGGCTAAGCAGAACCTCCTGGCATCGTCCAGGGCTAGCCGCCGATATGCACTGTTGTTGTGCTGCCACGGTTGAAGGGCGAACTGGGATGGTAGATGCAGTCTAATTGCTCTTATCACCAACTCCTCGATTACTGAACCGGCCAAAGGAAGATGCTTGCCACCTCCTTGGGTTGGTTTAGCTCTCAGTTGGACTTATCCCAACGTGTATCTCATTGTTAAATACAGGCAGGCCAGCAAAAACCGCTCCCCTCCAAATAGGAAGAACTGTACAATGTTTAATCGGTCAGTTGAAAAAAGATGCACCCAGAATTTAACTGGGTTAGGTCAAGACACTTAAACATCCAACCGTCGTTCAATGGCGGTAAACAGCACCGAAAGCAAATCTAAGTAATGTTGGAACAGCAGGACCTATTGTTAGGAGTTGAAAAAGTCCTCAGGGCGAAATAGCTGCGCTCTCCTCGTTGCGTTGTAGCTCTCAGTTCGTGTCGGCACTCAAGTCCTGAGAAAAGCAGGATGTCCTGGTGTCTGGGATTCCGGAGCACAGCACACACTCAAGCTTTCCCAGCACAAGCCAACCCTTGTGTTGGCACATGTCAGGAACACAGCTCTGGTGTTTGTCCGCCGTCTCTCGTGCTGTGCGAAAGCGTTCATGTCAGAAAAGGGGGTAGTGGATAAAGTGTTTGAGTATCCTACGTGGTAGGATCGGGGAAACGTGTTATAAGAAGGGGGATACGCGTCTCACCCATCGGTGTCCCACTTCCACTCCCTAAGAACCCCCCATCCAGGTGATCCTCCTTCACTGGTCCACACCAGGAACTGGATCCAATAGCGATGGCCATGTCCTGCCACCTGGATGACAGATCCTTGGGGACTAGTCAGGGAGATACCTTCAGGTTTCTCACAGAAGTCTGGACTCTGATGGAGACCAACTACTGCTGATGGACAGGTCGTTCATGTAGGCTCTCCACCCTGTGAGGGAGGTCATCTCTCACAACCATCCTATCCGGCCATGGTTGCCAAAAAGGTTCCCCTTTTATCACGTTCTCCCAACAGGCCCACCACAGGAGATCCTGTGCAACCTTGTTCAAGAACTGAAGAAGGTCTATCATTCTGCCAGAGAACTGTGACCACTGGGATCTGAGGGTCATTCTCAAATGGGCTTCTTGCACCAGAAAAATGCAGGATGCCATGAGGCCAACCAACCTCAGAAAATCGAAGGCCGGAAGATATTGGGCACTCAAACCTTTGGACCATCTGCAAAAGGTGTTGAGTCCTCAACTCAGGGGGAGAGGCTTTCCCCGAGGATGAATCCAGGACAGCTACAATAAATTGAAGCTTCTGAGATGGTGTCAAGTGGGACTTCTTGAAGTTCAGGGAGAAGCCCAGCTTGTGGAGGAAGAGGCAAGTGTGACTGAGGTGACTCTGAGTTTGTTCTGGAGAACAGGCTCTGATCAACCAGTGGTCCAGTTCGAGGTAGATGTGAATCCCCTCCCTCCTTAGACTTGCTGCCACCACCGCCATAAGCTTGGTGAGAACCCTCGGGGGCAAGGTGAGCCTGAATGGCAAAAACCTGAAATTGAATTGATCATGAAAAACGCCAATGGTGAACCACAGTTAGTTCTGTATTTGGGATGGATTGGCAAATGAAAATAAGCATCCTGTAGGTCCAATGACACCAACCAATCCTGGAGTCGAAGGGCCTAGGACCTGCCAACTCTCCAAATGTCTTTCGTCCTTCTTGGGGATAAGAAAATAAGGCGAGTACCAACCTTAATTCCTCTCCTCCACAGGTACTGACTCTATCGCATCTTTCTCCAACAGGGTGAGAATCTCCTGCAAGATGAGCACATCTGGATGCTTCAAGGCTTGGCCACTTGGGAGGACAATCCAGGGGTGTTTTTAGGAAAGGGAGGCAGTAGCTGTGAGCCACTGTCGCAGTGCCCAAGCATCAGAGGTTATGCCACACCAACTCCCCAAATGCTGAGTCACCACAGTCCTGTGAGCCACGGACTCAAAGGGGTTGTTGCTGAAGCCGAGGGCAAAGAAGCAGAGGTTGAGAGAGGAGGATTTCCTCCTCATCCTCGTGCACCACAGGAGCTCTTCTTTGGCCCCTCTGTGCAAACTGGCCTCTTCCTCTAGCAATTGAGGAGTAGAAACGAAAAGGCCAATCCCTCCAACTGTGGGAACACCCTTGAGATTGTTGAGGCCGGCGTATAGCTGGTGCCTTGGACGCCTGTCATTTTTCTAGCTTCTCTTTGGCATTGCAGCCAAAACGCTGGGAGCCATCAAATGGCATGTCCAAGAGTCTTGATTGGACGTCAGGTGCGACACCCGACTTTCTCATCCAAGTGAATCTTCTGGTGACAGTACTGGCCACCATAGCTCTGCTTACCGAGTCTGCAGAGTCTAGTCTAGACTGGAGAGATTGCCACATGGCATTCTTTCCGTCTTTTACCAGGTAAAGAAACACCCCTCTCTCCTCCCCCTCAGGTATTTGTTCCACAGCCAAAGCTATTACATCCCACAAGGTTACAAGGTGTGTGTGTGTGTGTTCTTGTCCAGAGAACAAGTCACATTAAAAGGCTTCAGGCCTTGCTGTCTGTAGAAAACACCCTCTTCCCTGTATCCAGGGGCCTGTATCGAGGGGCCTTAGGAGTTCACGTGACTGCCTGAATCACTAGGCTTTCAGCAGTGGGGTGTTTTGATAGAAAAAGTGGATCTACTGTGGCAGGCCTGTATTTCTTGCCCAGATCATTGTTAACCACCGGTGTCGTACACGGTTTAAATCAGTTTTCCAATACTCTGGTACTCAATGAAGTGTGGAAGGGTAACAAAGGCTCCCTTGGGGGCCCCCTATCCAGGATGTCTGCAAGGCCATCCTTTTACAGGATTGCAACTGGATTTCTGCAACCTAGATATTCCATGACTTTACAAATCACTAATCTAGCTGAGCGGTCTACATGACTTGAAGAGTCAGTATTGTCGAAATCCTTCAGATTGTTCACAAGATTTTGCAGTCTGGACTCCTCTGAGATTAACTCATCAGATACGGTGATCCCTCTTTATGTGTCGGTGCTGGCTAACCTTTGTCCTATTTCTCTTCTTCCTTTTTTCATGAAGCTATTAGAGTCTCTGAAAGCACCCCTTCTTTCTTCTTTTCTTGGATGGTCACTCTTTCTTGACTTCTTTCAGTCAGGGTTTCGACTGGGATGGGGCACCAAGAGTGTCCTGGTGTCTGTGCTGGATGGTCTCACCATGTTGGTGAACCAGGGCGGAGAGTGGGAGCCCTGATTTTATTAGATATGTCGGGAGCATTCGACATGGTCGACCACACCGTCCTGTTAACTCACCTGCAGATGCCAGGCCTCGCTGGGCCTGTCCTGGATTGGTTTGCATCTTTCCTCACTAATAGGAGTCAATCACTATCTTTGTCTCCTTTTCTATCCTCTTCTCACATTCTATTCTGTGGTGTTCCGCAGGGGTCAGCCTTGTCCCCTATGCTCTTTAACATCTATGTTCAGCCACTAACTCGCCTCATCTGTTCCTACGGCTTTGACTGTTATTCCTACGCTGATGACACCCAGATCCTGGTCTGTTAACCGGGACCAAGTGACTGTAGCCCTTGAACTATGGGAGTGTCTGTCGGCAGTGGGAAATTGGATGAGCGTGAATTGGCTAAAGCTGAATGGGGACAAGACCGAAATCCTGGTGGTGGGTTCTTCTTCTGTTTCTGCTGTATGGTCTGATACCTTTTGTCCCCCTACTTTGAGTGTCCTTCCCCTCCCGGTGAAGGTGGTCAAGAATTTAGGGATTTTTCTGTCATTTGAGTAATCAATGTCATCTCAAGTCAGCGTAGTCTGTAAGACTGGACATTTCCTTCTTATAGTGCTGCGCAGAGTTCTGCCTTTCTTGCCTGAACCTCTGTGGCCACTAGTAGTGGCTTCTCTAATTACCAGTTGGATCGACTATTGTAATGCACTCTATTTGTCACAGCCCCTTGGGCTGATACACCGTTTACAATTGTTGCAAAATTTGGCAGCTTGGGTGGCTATTGCCTCCCCTTACAGAGCCCACATAAATCCTGTGCTTCGGTCACTTCACTGGCTCCCGGTGGCACAGAGGATTAAGTTCAAAGCCGTGTGCTTGGTACACCACACCTTCTTTAGGCAGGGACCGGAATATCTGCAGGACAAATTTCCCCCCTACATCCTGGGCAGGCCATTGTGGCCTGGTGATGCCAATTTAGTGGTTATCCGGAAGGTCCACCATTGCCCGCGTGGGTGGCCGTGCCTACTCATACACAGCCAGTAGATTGTGGAATGGGTTCCCATCTAGCCTTAGAGGCCTGATGAACCATTTTCAATTTAGAAGGGCGCTGAAAACCTTTTTGTTTTAGGGCCACAGCTGGGGCCGATATCTCTTAATTTCCTCGGGCCAAGATGCCCTTGGGCGAAAGTGCATGTTGTAAGTACTACTAACATAACATAACATAACAGATACATTGGGAGTGCCATACTTCAAGTCAAAAGGCCCATCCTCTTCCTCCTCCCTTTCCACCTCAAAAATTGACCCCTTGGTTTTAAAGAAGTCTGCCTTAGATAAAGGGTTATAAGACTTTGACAAATCGATAGACGGCTTCGAAGTCTTAGAGGGCGCCAATGGCGCTGAGGGCGTTGACAGCTTTAACGGCTTTGACGGCAACACTGGCTTCGATGGGCAAGGTACCCACTGCTTTACAGGAGTCGGGAAGGAAGACTTGGACACTGATTTCTGGAGAGACGAAGGCTTCTTTGACATATGTCGAGGAGACATACCGCTCGGGCTCTTCGGCACGCAAGTAGAAAAAGACATACTGCCGGTCTTATCACACGCGGTGGGGTATGAAGCCTTCTTGGTCTCTTTCGAACAGGGTCATTGGAGTTCCCTTCTGAAAAAAGTCTAGCATCTGGAGACTATCTTTCTCCCAGTCAACAGAAGATGCCGACTTGCTTTGAAACTTTACCCGTCTGTCAGGAGAGGAGTCTGACGAAGACGACTGCAAACCATGGTTTCCTTTCTTCATCTTTTGGTGTGATGAGGATGAATGATGAGTTTTGAATCTAGAGTGCTTCGAGTGTTTGGAGCGCTTTTTCCCAAGGGAATCCTCCCTGGACTCGTCTGACGATCTCTTTTTGGAAAGGGTAGTAGAAGTGGATTTGGAAAGGGGCCTACCTGCCGAGAGTTTGCCCTTCCTTTCCCTCAAGGCATTCACTGTGATCGACTGACAAGAACCACAGCCGTTGACTTTGTGGTCCACACCCAAACACCAAAGGCAGATCCGATGTGGGTCCATAATGGACATTTTAGCGCCACAATCGGACCACCATTTGAAACCGGTCTTCGGTGTAGGCATTTTTGACAAACTTTGAAGTAACTGAAAATATGCATTGAGAAATCGCAGAGGCGTTGACTCATCCTAAGCATGCTTAGCATGCGCAAAAATGGAACTAAGGCAATGGGCGCCGCGCAAGCTTCGTATACCAGCGTCAACATCACAGCCAAGGACCGGATAGAGGCCATTGAGGGCCATGGCTCAATGGTGCATGGTGCCCGATACTATGGAAAAAAGTTTCCGAAGCTGCAAGCCGACTGACGAATATATATATCAAACACGAGGAATATGTGGGAGGACGCAATCCATTCAAAATACAATTATTTGAGCTTCACAAGCTTATACTTGAGGACACAATTAGGTTATTTATTACAAATAGTGTTCAGGGATAGCATGAGTAGTTTTGTGAGGTTGCCCTGTGTTCCATAATACCGTTCATACATGCAGCTTCCTGCTTGTTGCTCTGGATTGGTGGCTAACGTGGCTCTGTTAGCTGTACTGGGCTGTGGGCAGCTTGCTTCTTTAGCTCGCCTTTAGGGATCAGAATTAAGATTGGACGAGAAGGAGACAGAATCAGCTCTTGGGTCTCCAGCATTAACCTGTGACCAGTTGAGGAGCCAGTACATATCCTTCAGATGCAAAATTATCATTGTGTCCATTATTTATGAACCCTTATGCTTTAAATGTTGTATAGATGTGTCCTAATGCTAATTTATCGACTGAGTTAAATTCACATAGGAATTTTTGTTCGGAATCAGTTGGACTAGGCAGCCAAAAGTAGCTCCTGGTAGCTGTGTGTATCAAGCTAAGCAGGCTTTTCTAGGCTACAAGCAGGCTACAAGCAGGAGCTAGATAGCTCCCAGATCCCCTCAATTTCGAACCCTGTCCTTGCAGGGGTGCCGGGCATGGTTGGAGTCCAGGCCTACTTTCTGCTCCAGACTTTCTTGTGGCGTAATCCTTTCCTTGCTGGCTGAACGCTGCCTGTAGACTCGGTATGTAAACTATCTTTATTTGCTTGAGTTTTCATTCTCATGGGTGTGTGGGGCGTGGGCATGCGTGCAGGGCGTGGACGTGGTCTTTCAACCTTATTTCAGTACCTGGCTCTAGGAGCAGTGGTGGCAACCTTAACCCAGCCCATTATTAGCAGCAGCATGGAAGGATTAGTGTCCATGGGTAGTACCGTTGGTTGCTCAAATGCTGCCTGTTTATGTCATCTTCATCTTGCAGTTTTCTGCAGTCCTTCCAGTGGCTATTGGGGGCCATAGTTAGACCTTGAGTGGCTAGTTGGGCTTTCCCTTCTGAATGCTTGTTTACGTATAACTAATTTAATTAATCAAGATGTGCTTCAAATTCATTATTCCATTTTCAATTATACATTGTTCCTTTCATTTCTGTTTTCTCTCACTGTGTGTTCTACTCAGTTATGTTTACACATCATATCATTACTATTGTTCCAACCTCATGACATTTGTGTGAGACGCTTTGGTGCAAAGCACTATAGAAGCACTGTAAAATAAATAAATACCATCATGTTTAAAGCCCTGAAGTTATTGAACTCTCTTGCCCTCTTAATAGTTAAGAGGGTCACTTCAATTGACATATTGCCCTACAAGAATTTGGATTTTCAGAAATCCCTGGACAAGCCTTCAAGTGGAAAACTAATTTCTAACAGTTGTGTTGAGAAAAATCAAACTTAAAATGAAAGCATCTGCACCTTGGAAGGTATCCTGCAACCAAAACTCAACCTGATTGTGTTCACTCTTTTCCCCACAGTACTGCATTTAGTAGCCCCAAGCATGTTAGTTTATCGCTCCCAATGAGGAACACCTTACTGGTAGCGCCCACGTTTGCTTTAGTTCCCCATGACCGTGCTCTGTGATTAGTAATCAAAGGGGTGCAGCTCTCTCTTCAAATCAGAGTGTATAACCCCATCCCTAATTAATACATCTTTACAATCTTTCTAATGTGGACCGGGCCACTGGGGACTGTGAGAAACCTGAAGGTGTCTCCCTGACTAGTCTCTGGGGGTCTGTCACCGGGGTCTGTCATCCAGGTGGCCAGTGCATGTGCCATCGTTATTGGATCCAGTTCCTGGGGGTGGATCAGTGAGGGAGGATCACCTGGATGGGGGGTCCTCGGGGAGTAGAAGTAGGACACTGACGGGTGAGAGGCAGTATCCCATTCTTCTGCCAACTTTTCCCCAACCTACCACAAAGGATACACCTCCCCCTTTTCCGACGCGAACACTTTAGCACATTACGAAGGACGATGGACTAACACCCTAGCTATTTACCTGACATGTACCAACACCAGGTTCAGGCAAAAGTCAGGCACTTAACCAGAACCGCACACACCTGACGGCCCTTTCCTTTCCCGGCAGGGTAAAAGGTGGAGCATGAGAGCACAATACGAACCAGGCTAACCGCACGTCCAGGGAGCTAACTCATCATGGCAGTTCAAGAGGGGTAGAAAGACAATACATAACGAGAGGGTTACAAGGAGAGACGAGACGTTGCCCTTTCCGATCAAGGCCCATGAAACCTCAGAAGAAGGAATCGTAAGACCACGAACAATAGCCAGCGTGTGTTGTAGCAGATGTCAACGGTACATGGGACCCTCCTCCGCTGATAACCAAGCCAGGGAGAGACGCTTGTCTCTGTGGTACCAACCTTGACTCCAACGAGGGAGAAAGCCAAGCGGTTCATCACAGACGGTGAGTCGAGGGGAGAGTCGATAAGAAACCTAACTGTGTTGAACTAAAAGTAGCAAGCGGCTTATTGAACTTTGAAAGCATAAAGAGTGATTGATGAGAAAGGGAGAAAACCAGCAACAGAGGAAACCGGCACCACATGGGTGCTCATTCAGGAAACTCTGGGTGATTATGGAATCTACCATAACCAGAAGGCGTTGGGAAAGGCGAAAAGAAGGGGCAAAGTGGTCATACAAGGGTCTTGTAAAATACAGTTGAAAGTCTTTGACCGCTAGATGATTGTGAAGCTAAGGGACGTAAATGCTGCATCGTAACAGTTGAATGAGAAAAGGTGTAATTGACAGATAGGCAAACGTGAACCCGAACGAGGGATGCTGATAAAGAAGGGATAAAGACTAAAGTCACGAAATACAGTGGGCCTCATTACGAGGAAGGCGGTAGAGGGTTAACGGTGCCGGTAGAGCTGCCGGCGCCGTTAACCCTCTACCGCCACATTGCGAGATCTGCTCACGGGTCCCGCTAAGGACGTCTGGTGAAACCAGGCGTCCTTAGCGGGACCCGCTAGCAGACCAGGATGCTAACAACGGGCCCGTCATTAATGGGTCCGTTGTTAGCATCCTCCCCATTCCCATTGAGCCCTATGGGGGCTCAAATGGGAATGGGGATGTACCTGGTCCAGGTCCCAGGAAAGGGAATTACTGGGCCCTCCAAGGTCAGAATGGCCCGGTAATTCCTCGTTCCTGGAACCCAGACCCGGTACCATGTATGGAGGTAGCCATGCCGCCAACGGATGTCCACAGTGAACTGTACAAAAAGACATGGATCAATACGATTGCAAAAGTAAGATTTGCAAAAATTCACAATTCCTTCCAATCAATGGAGAAAAGGCTGGGGTCTCTTTAAAAATATCTGGTAAAATGTCCAGATAGGAGGGTGAGGTCACATTTTTTGAGAATAAGATTAAACCTGTGGCCTACCGGGAAGATCCTGTCCATACGTAAGCAAGAAGAAAAAACACTCAAACTATGTAAAATATGTGAGGTACAACGAGAACAAACACTGAGACACTTATTAATGTGCTGCGAAGGAACCTGGAACCTGGAATAAGAGATCGGCTCTATTTGGTAAATAGGGCCGGTCAAGTGGCACAGCGAGTAGAGCGCTTGCTTTGACACCTTGCAGAGTCTGCTAGCGCAGTTTCGAATCCCGGCGGGGGCAAACTCAGCCTCTCATCCTTCGGAGGTCGATAAATGAGCACCACACACCGTGGGTAATAATAAGCAGCGCTCAGATACCTGAGGGTTTGTAGCGCTATATAAATGCCAAATTATTATTAATTATTAAATATGTAAGGAACGAGGAGGGGTTAATCTCTGACTACTTCTGGAGCAGAATAATTTCGGGTTATGAAACAACATTGACAATAGCTGTAGTACATCTGCTAGAAGGATGTGTGTGATGCTGTAAAGAATGCAGTGTGTAGTGTTGAATGGCTGGGTACTTGTCCCAATACACATTCCTTGTTGTGAGTGTCTGAGAGGCAGGAGAATGGCCTGAATGCACTGTATGCCGGATTGGCTGACTGACTGCTGAATGCCCTTCTGGGTGATTGGTTGCCTGAGTGTGACCCAGCAGAATGAATGGGAGATCAACTCGTATATCTGGGGGCCTCTCACTGCTAGAATTCATTCAGAAGCTGGTGTTGAAACTAACATTGAAACTGAAGCTGAATCTCGAAGCTGAGCCTGAAGAAGAAGGTTGACTGCTGTCTCCCTTCGCCGAAATTCGAAAGCCGAAAGCCGCCAAGACTGATCCAAGAGAGGACCTGGTTAGGTGCCCTGTTCCCGTGCTCTGAGGGACCATCGAGCACCGCTAACCTTCACCAAAGCGCCCTAGAAGTCAGACCCTCGACAGGCTGATGACCGGAGACGTGGACCGCCGAGGAGAACGAAGATAAGCACCGGACATACCGTCCACCGCCGTCGACCAGGGTTCGCAGGTTTGCATAACCGCTGGAGGCCCGTCGAAGCCGTGTTGCCCAGAAGAGGGGACCGCTTGACGCCGTGCCATCGACGACCGGAGCCGCATGCTCCTTTGCCTAAGACTTTTTGATTTACGGACGAGCTTGTCCGCACCGCCGCCTGCCTTATCCCGCCGGAGAAGGCCAGGCCGTCGATGCGCAGAGGAGCATCTGCCGGTGGGTTTCCCTCCACCCAAAGACCGTAGAGAATCCGGACGACTCAACGCCCTTGACAGTTCTTCACAATCTCTTTGCGGTCCTGAACTATCGACATCGAGGTACCATGCACGCCTCTTCCTTGCAGAAAGCGTCCTTGCTCCGCCGTCGACGAGCACCACTGGGAGCGGTGCTGCTGCCTCGACACTGAGTTCACTTTCTTCAAGGGATTGCAACGATCCGTGGCTCCTGCTTTAAAGGGAGCCGCTCAAGAAGTATCCGTCAACGACTCGTCATTGAAATCTGCTATTCCAGGTACATTGGGGTGGTAGAAACATTATTGAAGGAAATAAGACTTATTGAACAATATATGGACTGGGCTTGTAGTGTATCTTTATTTTACAGGTTTCCCAGGTGGGGGGATCGCCACACAGAACTGTGTCTAGTGGTAGGGGCCAGAAGTCAATTGTTCTAACCAACGGTTTTCCCTCCTATGTCTATTGTTGGTTACCTTTATTAAGTGATTTGTGTGATATTTAACCAGAGTACAGTTGATGCACTTTAATGAAATCTAATAATAATTGTGGTACCACTTAGAACTGTATATGTTTGCCATTGTAGATGAACTGAGCACAAAGTGAGTTAATGTGATTGTGTATATAACCTGAACCTTAATTATATAAAGACTGTGGGCCTCATTATGAGGTAGGAGGTAAGGAATTACCGGCACCGGTAAGGGTGATGGTGCGGTAATCCCTTACCTCCATATTCCGAGGTCCCTTAGCGGGTTCCTTCCTTAACGCCTGGTCTGACCAGGTGTTAAGGACGGGACCCGCTAAGGGACTTCAGAACTAATAACGGTACCGCAAATTTGCTGGCCCGTTATTAGCTACTTCCCCATTCCCATTGAGCCCTATAGGGGCTCAAATGGGAATGGGGAATGGTTCTCAGAATGGGGACTTACCGGGTCCTCTAAGGTTGGAATGACCCGGTAAGTACCCATTCTGAGAACACGGACCCGGTATGCGGTAAGGGGGTAACCGCGGTGCTAATAGCACCATGGCTACCTCCTACCGCGTAATGAGACCCAGGCCCTCATTACGACCCTGGCGGAAAGTAACTGACCTGACCGCCATAGCGTAAATAGCGTTTCCGCCATTGCACGATGGAGTAAAGTGCGGCTAATTCTGACCCATCGGGCATGAGCATTACGCCATGGCGGAAGTGCAAAGTCCGCGATGGCGGAAATGTCCCCAAAACGCCCCTCACCACCGTCGTACGGCGCCCTAGGTGCAATTCCGCCACCCATCATAGCGGTCACCGTAATGAGCGGTAATCGCAAAATACGGTGACCGTAAATATACGGAAACGGAAGTAAAAACATGGGCCCGGAACGGGAAACAGCACGCCGTACACCTATAAAATCAGAATCCCAACACAACCATTAAAAATCCGACCCTGAGACACATCCCAACCCGTTAGCCACCCTAGTTAAAACAATCAAAATGGGAAAAGTTGCTAAAAAAGCGTGCGACCGCAAGCGGCAGGTCCACTTCTCCCATGAGGAACTCACCGTGCTCACAGAGACCCTCCAGGAGAATGCTGCCGTCGTCTTCTCGACGCAAATGACCAGGACGGCACTTGCGAACAAGAAGGCCATATGGGCCCTGGTGGCACAGCGGGTAAGTGCGGTGGGGACCGCACCCCGCAACCCACAGCAATGCAGAAAGCGATGGGACGACTTGCGGATACGCGTACGGAGCATACTATCAGCCAACCGTAACATTGCCACAGCTACCGGGGGAGGATCGGAATCACCCATCAAGTTGACCCCCTGGGAAGAAATCTGTGCCTCCACCATTGGAATGGAGAGTATAGAGGGAGTCGGAGGGATGGAGAAAGGAGTGCAGACATCCGAAGAATCAGGTAGGTGGGCCAAATAAAACAATGCTAAATCCACAATGTCCAATCATGTGAAGTACCATGTGTCCACATAGTGCAACAGAAACACATGTCCAGGAGAACGTCCACATACATTGGCCTGATAGCGCACTTTAAAAGTCACATTAAATACATAAATAGCCAAAAATCCTAAAAACACCCTCTACACGTGCAGCATGCACACCCTAACTGCAGGCTGCAAAACAACTGCATCCTCAATCCACACAAAAATGAAACCACCTCCAAGGCCCTGACCCAAATCACCCTCAGGTACCACCCCAATGCATGTGATACATTGCCATTCCAATTTCCACAGACCCATAAATAACGCTCGCCATCCTTTACTCCACCACAGGGTCCGATTCAAACGACGAGCTTCAGGACACCCCTACCAGCACACCTGCAAAGAGGGCCAAGACCAACGGCCAAAGACCCTCCACCTCAGCTGCACGGATCAAGACACGGCAGCAGCACAAATCAAGTGGCAGCACACAGGAGGGGACTTCAACAGGCACCCCAGCAGCCAGCATGCCCACAACAGCAGCACCACAGGTCCCCCCAATGGATGCCACAGAAGGCACTGCTTCTGGTGGCAGCAGCACCATAGGTGACACTGCATTAATGCCAGCATGCTCCGACACAGAAAACGGTGCTGTCGATGTAGGACCCATCCATGACCTGTCTCAATCCCCCTGTTTGTTTCATCCCGTACACCATGAGGATACCACGCAGGGGCACCCACAAGACGACGACTGGCCATCCCCCACAAGCCCTGTGGCAAGGCAATATGAGGTGATCAGCCCGTCTGTGACACCACCGCAAATGGGCATGGCCCAGCAGAGGCAACAGTCCCTCGACCAGGTGATCGTGCAACAGCAGCAACTGGCCACGCTCCTCAAGGAGCATGCTGATGAATGTGGGGGTTCTAAGGCAGCCATAGAAACATCTACTGAGACACTTAGGGCACAAATGGAGCGAAGTACAGAGACACTAAGGGTACAAATGGAGAGAAGTACAGAGACACTAAGGGTACAAATGGAGAGAAGCACCGAGAGCCTGAGGGGGGAACTGCATGCGACGTCCAAAGACGTATGTGGTGAACTTGCCGCTGTGCGCCGTGTGCTCACTGAGCTCTCACAAACCCTTAGGGACATGCATGGACGTGAGCAGGCAGAGACATCATCCGTTGCAAGTTCCGTCCAGGGCAGCCCCCAACGTAGATCTGGGAGGAACCTGCGCTCCACAGGCAGGGGTGCCCCTGATACCCGGAGAGGGGGCTTGCAATAGCGTCTGCCCACCGACAATGAGCATCTTTGGACACTGGTGTTCGGGGGGGAGGTAGGAGGGTGGAGGGGGGGTGCTGGGCTTTCTTGGGTGGCGGGTCGATGGGGTGTGTAATATAATTTCACATATGCTATAAACATTTCATAATCATCCAATGAGATGTGTGGACATTGATCTTTGTGTACGAGGCCTTTATAGGCGTACATTCCACATTGTGCATGTTCCAGACACACACAGTGCCACAAGTCCCGTGTCCATGTATCAGCCACCAGGCGTGAGTGCTAGAAGCATGAATCTATGTTATTCTGTCGAATTTCACGGGCCTCCTGTGCCTCGCGGACTCCTTGAGGTGCTGCCACATCCCCACCCTCATCATGACCATCTTCAGGTGCTTGCAGTTCTGCGTCAGGGGGCATGGGCACATTTCTACGTACGCACATGTTGTGTAGCATGACACATGCCATGACCATCTTTGCAACCTTCTCATGGCGGTACAGGAGTGCCCCGCCAGACCTGCTGAGGCAGCGGAAACGAGCCTTCAGTAGGCCGAATGCCTGTTCTATGACTACACGGGTACGTGAGTGGGCATGGTTGTAGTCCTCCTCATGCTGGTTCTGTGGGTTCCGGAGTGGTGTAAGGAGCCATCTCTTCAGTGGATACCCGGCATCACCTGTATGTGGACAATAAAGGATGTTTGTGGAATGACATTGCTACGTACGCATCCCCCCCCTTCCTGCCAGCTCATTGCCGCATCACATACCCCACATTATCATGCATGAAATGAGACTCACCGAGTAGCCAGGATCTGTTCCCTGCGTGTCGCTCCATGTAGCGTGGTATTGTAGAGTTCCTCAAGACCATAGAATCATGGGTTGATCCAGGAAATCGGGCACAACAATGTGTAAAGATCCTGTTGGAGTCACACACCATTTGTACATTAAGAGAATGATATTGTTTCCGGTTGCGGTACTGGACCTCCATGGCATGTGGGACAACCAATTCCACATGGGTGCAGTCGATGGCACCAATGCAACCCGGTATGCCGGCAAGTGCATGGAATCCCACTTTTGTGTTTGTAATCTCCTGCTCCGAGCGTGGTAAAGAGATGTAGTCGTCTGCGTGCTTCAGGAGGGCATCGAACACTTGCAATAGTGTCCGTGACAACAGTGGCTGTGAAATGCCATGCAACTGTCCGACTGTGTGCTGGTAGGTGCCTGTGGCCAGGAAGTGGAGTACAGACACCACCTTCAGTAGGGGTGGGATGGCGGTTGGGCTATCTATCATGCTGACAAGGTCAGCGTGTGTCATGTTCACAATGGCGGTTATGGTGTCCCGGTCCAAACGGTAGAGGGTGTGGATCTGCTCAGCAGTGAGGTTGAACGGATGAGCTCGGAGGCGTGGGATTGCGGGCTGCCTGCGTGGTGGTAGTGGCTGTGCTGGTGGGCCTTGCTGGCCCTGCCTTGCCCTCCTCCTCCTCCTGCGTCTCCTCTGTGCGGCCGGTTGTTGTAGTAGTTGGTGTTCGTCTTCTTCTTGAAGTTGGAGTACTTGCAGTGCTATCAGGTCCCCCAGGGCCAACATCGCTAGTCCTGCCGGTAGCATTTTGGAGTGGGTGTGGTTGTGGGAGGGGGTTGGGTGTGCAATTTATGTGTTTTCAGGCTGTATAGCCTCCACCTGTGGTGATTCATTCCACCTGTGCCAGCTGCAATCCCCTTTGGGCGAGCACGTTCCGCGCACAACGCTGCAATTTGACGCATGGCATCTTGCTATTACAATCATGTATTTAATCCCGATGGCAGTGAAATATTGGTTTATATGTTCATTCTGCTATGGTCCCATTGTTTCACATACTATCTTTGCAGTCGCAAACAAACTTGTGAAGGGTCAGTGGAATGTAGTACTCAATTAACGGTGGACCCTCATGCAGCACTGTACCGAGGTTCACCGACGGGCGGGGCGTCCCATTTGTGAGTGAAGCCAGTTGCCATTTTCACACACTGCCGCACTACATGGATGAATTTGTGATTTCAAGCTTTCACAGATGCCTTTTCGACGTGATGTTGCAAATGAGGAATTCGAAGGACAGCGCTTTCGGTTTTCAGCTAGCGGCGAGGAGACGCCCACAGGTCTGACTGCAAATATAACGTTCTATTGTTTGATGTCCTTGGGACAGGGGCCATGGCGAGAATGCAATGATTGATATGAATAGTATGGGATGCGCAATAGAGTAGTGGACGATAAGGCAGGACGTTCCCAAATACATGTTACTTCACAACACTAGAATTCCGGCCTGGAGCACAGTGGATTTTGCAGACTGCATTACGCACAGACTCAATGGAAATTTCAAATGTTATGTGAGTAAATAATCAGGCGTTTTTATACCGGGATGAGGGAATGATGTATGGATGCATGGACAGATGATTTTATTGAGAGTTTGCCATGTACATGGCTTTTTGGAATCTATCCCCTTCCCCTGCGCTATGTGATGCAGAGCTGCCATAGTGGGACCATCGTCTATCTGCCCTTGTTGAACCCTCCCTGTCTCGACGCGCCTTCAAACACTTGTGTCTATGCACGTTACTAATCCCATCTAATGGATTCTGTTTTAACAGACGCATGCACACAAACACTCGTTTGTAATAGTGTTTTCACCTCGATTTATATAGTTATGATTCGCAAGTGATTTTTGGGTGGAAATAATCCTTTTGAGTGGGCTAGCATGCATATGGCTGTAGATTTAGTGTGATCATTGAAGTGAGTAATACAAATGAAGTTCTGATGCCCATACTATTCTTTTTCATTTCATTTGGGTGACAGGTATCTCCTCCCCTTTTGCCGCTGCCATCTGTATGCCACTCCTGCAGATGGCTTTTACTCCCGACACCTGCTGCTTCGAGTTAATCAGTGGAGCACCATTACGATCTTATGGGACGATCGCCAATGGGCCACATGCCCTTACGCAGTACTAGTGGCTAGGAGCAACATATCAACCTTTCAGCTGGACTAGTGCCTACCTAATGGGACGGCCCTGCGGTTCTAGGCGCTTCCATGTTGCCTTTTTGAACGTGAATGTAGCCCCTGTGTACCATGAAGGAACAGGGCGTCACACAAGAAGAAGCTGGTCATTTATTGCGGATGCAGCCCACAGTAAGGAAAAATATTTTGGAGTTTATGACCTAATAGCTGTATGGGCTTGGTGAATTTTATGTACATTAAAATTTTATTCTGATGCTAACCGTGTAACGTTATTCTTTGCAAGTAATGTAGCATATTCCTATTTGTGGAGCGATGTATTGTGAGAAGATCTGCATTGGGTTCCGGCTTCTGAGTATAGTTGCGTGGTACTGTACTGGCCGCGTTTGCCTATGAAGCCCAGTAAGGTCAGGGATAGGGGCTGCCATTATGACTGTTTTAATGATGTCATGCTCAGGGGCGGGGGATTAGCTTTTGTGTAACATATGCCGGTCAGCCAGGTGGATTGGTGGAATGATGTGATTATCAGAAAATGGCTGGTCACAGGTGCCTGTGTTTGCGTGCGTTTCTTGGAGGGAGACTGAGGTCATGTCCATTGGAATAGCTTCTGTATTCGTGCCATCTGTGCCCTGCAGCTCCCATTGGCCCCTCTTGAGATGAGCCTGGCTGCTCAGTCACTCTGCCAACGTGTGTGGTACATGCTTATGCTGATGGTTGGTTTGTTTACTGGCAAGAGTACAGGGCTAGTGCAGTCTCCCTCAGGATACTGCTTTGAATGTTGCCTTACACTGGTGTCAAGCGATGGGGGCCTGTTGTTGTTTTGTCTCATATTTCAGTTCATATTGCTGTACTTGAACCTTCACATGCCTGTGCTGCATCAGTACGGCAATGGTGACATGCCAAATATGGATGGCCACTCACAAGGCACTTGGAGCCCCTACATTCATTTGTTCGTTGGCATGCATGGGTGACTTGTACATTTCACTGGTTGCATTGTGTAACTTCATTGCACCTACGAGGAGTTGTGCAATGTGGGCAGGGAGTGGTGTACAGGCACTCAGTAGGGCCATTTACGGTTGGTTCACGATGCCGTAATTCTCACCATGGCGGAATGGTACTTTCCGCCATGCTTGATGGCGTTAAGTAAATGTCCGCTAGGGTCAGAATTCGCGTACCGTTGCGCCATGGTGGTAATTACGGTTTTGCATGGCACGCGTGCGCATACTTGGTGCAGTTAGCGTTGGCGTTCACTACGGTGTCGCTAATGGCATCGTACTTTACGGTGACGGGTCATAATCGCACCGAGCGGTATTCGATGGCGGTATTACATTTCCGCCTTCGTTTTTCGATTTCCGCCAGGGTCGTAATGAGGGCCCCTGTGTTTTAACTAATACAGTGGCCCTCATTACGACCCTGGCGGAAAGTAACTGACCTGACCGCCATAGCGTAAATAGCGTTTCCGCCATTGCACGATGGAGTAAAGTGCGGCTAATTCTGACCCATCGGGCACGAGCATTACGCCATGGCGGAAGTGCAAAGTCCGCGATGGCGGAAATGTCCCCAAAACGCCCCTCACCGCCGTCGTACGGCGCCCTAGGTGCAATTCCGCCACCCATCATAGCGGTCACCGTAATGAGCGGTAATCGCAAAATACGGTGACCATAAAAATACGGAAACGGAAGTAAAAACATGGGCCCGGAACGGGAAACAGCACGCCGTACACCTATAAAATCAGAATCCCAACACAACCATTAAAAATCCGACCCTGAGACACATCCCAACCCGTTAGCCACCCTAGTTAAAACAATCAAAATGGGAAAAGTTGCTAAAAAAGCGTGCGACCGCAAGCGGCAGGTCCACTTCTCCCATGAGGAACTCACCGTGCTCACAGAGACCCTCCAGGAGAATGCTGCCGTCGTCTTCTCAACGCAAATGACCAGGACGGCACTTGCGAACAAGAAGGCCATATGGGCCCTGGTGGCACAGCGGGTAAGTGCGGTGGGGACCGCACCCCGCAACCCACAGCAATGCAGAAAGCGATGGGACGACTTGCGGATACGCGTACGGAGCATACTATCAGCCAACCGTAACATTGCCACAGCTACCGGGGGAGGATCGGAATCACCCATCAAGTTGACCCCCTGGGAAGAAATCTGTGCCTCCACCATTGGAATGGAGAGTATAGAGGGAGTCGGAGGGATGGAGAAAGGAGTGCAGACATCCGAAGAATCAGGTAGGTGGGCCAAATAAAACAATGCTAAATCCACAATGTCCAATCATGTGAAGTACCATGTGTCCACATAGTGCAACAGAAACACATGTCCAGGAGAACGTCCACATACATTGGCCTGATAGCGCACTTTAAAAGTCACATTAAATACATAAATAGCCAAAAATCCTAAAAACACCCTCTACACGTGCAGCATGCACACCCTAACTGCAGGCTGCAAAACAACTGCATCCTCAATCCACACAAAAATGAAACCACCTCCAAGGCCCTGACCCAAATCACCCTCAGGTACCACCCCAATGCATGTGATACATTGCCATTCCAATTTCCACAGACCCATAAATAACGCTCGCCCTCCTTTACTCCACCACAGGGTCCGATTCAAACGACGAGCTTCAGGACACCCCTACCAGCACACCTGCAAAGAGGGCCAAGACCAACGGCCAAAGACCCTCCACCTCAGATGCACGGATCAAGACACGGCAGCAGCACAAATCAAGTGGCAGCACACAGGAGGGGACTTCAACAGGCACCCCAGCAGCCAGCATGCCCACAACAGCAGCACCACAGGTCCCCCCAATGGATGCCACAGAAGGCACTGCTTCTGGTGGCAGCAGCACCATAGGTGACACTGCATTAATGCCAGCATGCTCCGACACAGAAAACGGTGCTGTCGATGTAGGACCCATCCATGACCTGTCTCAATCCCCCTGTTTGTTTCATCCCGTACACCATGAGGATACCACGCAGGGGCACCCACAAGACGACGACTGGCCATCCCCCACAAGCCCTGTGGCAAGGCAACATGAGGTGATCAGCCCCTCTGTGACACCACCGCAAATGGGCATGGCCCAGCAGAGGCAACAGTCCCTCGACCAGGTGATCGTGCAACAGCAGCAACTGGCCACGCTCCTCAAGGAGCATGCTGATGAATGTGGGGGTTCTAAGGCAGCCATAGAAACATCTACTGAGACACTTAGGGCACAAATGGAGCGAAGTACAGAGACACTAAGGGTACAAATGGAGAGAAGTACAGAGACACTAAGGGTACAAATGGAGAGAAGCACCGAGAGCCTGAGGGGGGAACTGCATGCGACGTCCAAAGACGTATGTGGTGAACTTGCCGCTGTGCGCCGTGTGCTCACTGAGCTCTCACAAACCCTTAGGGACATGCATGGACGTGAGCAGGCAGAGACATCATCCGTTGCAAGTTCCGTCCAGGGCAGCCCCCAACGTAGATCTGGGAGGAACCTGCGCTCCACAGGCAGGGGTGCCCCTGATACCCGGAGAGGGGGCTTGCAATAGCGTCTGCCCACTGACAATGAGCATCTTTGGACACTGGTGTTCGGGGGGGAGGTAGGAGGGTGGAGGGGGGGTGTTGGGCTTTCTTGGGTGGCGGGTCGATGGGGTGTGTAATATAATTTCACATATGCTATAAACATTTCATAATCATCCAATGAGATGTGTGGACATTGATCTTTGTGTACGAGGCCTTTATAGGCGTACATTCCACATTGTGCATGTTCCAGACACACACAGTGCCACAAGTCCCGTGTCCATGTATCAGCCACCAGGCGTGAGTGCTAGAAGCATGAATCTATGATATTCTGTCGAATTTCACGGGCCTCCTGTGCCTCGCAGACTCCTTGAGGTGCTGCCACATCCCCACCCTCATCATGACCATCTTCAGGTGCTTGCAGTTCTGCGTCAGGGGGCATGGGCACATTTCTACGTACGCACATGTTGTGTAGCATGACATATGCCATGACCATCTTTGCAACCTTCTCATGGCGGTACAGGAGTGCCCCGCCAGACCTGCTGAGGCAGCGGAAACGAGCCTTCAGTAGGCCGAATGCCTGTTCTATGACTACATGGGTACGTGAGTGGGCATGGTTGTAGTCCTCCTCATGCTGGTTCTGTGGGTTCCGGAGTGGTGTAAGGAGCCATCTCTTCAGTGGATACCCGGCATCACCTGTATGTGGACAATAAAGGATGTTTGTGGAATGACATTGCTACGTACGCATCCCCCCCCCCTTCCTGCCAGGTCATTGCCGCATCACATACCCCACATTATCATGCATGAAATGAGACTCACCGAGTAGCCAGGATCTGTTCCCTGCGTGTCGCTCCATGTAGCGTGGTATTGTAGAGTTCCTCAAGACCATAGAATCATGGGTTGATCCAGGAAATCGGGCACAACAATGTGTAAAGATCCTGTTGGAGTCACACACCATTTATACATTAAGAGAATGATATTGTTTCCGGTTGCGGTACTGGACCTCCATGGCATGTGGGACAACCAATTCCACATGGGTGCAGTCGATGGCACCAATGCAACCCGGTATGCCGGCAAGTGCATGGAATCCCACTTTTGTGTTTGTAATCTCCTGCTCCGAGCGTGGTAAAGAGATGTAGTCGTCTGCGTGCTTCAGGAGGGCATCGAGCACTTGCAATAGTGTCCGTGACAACAGTGGCTGTGAAATGCCATGCAACTGTCCGACTGTGTGCTGGTAGGTGCCTGTGGCCAGGAAGTGGAGTACAGACACCACCTTCAGTAGGGGTGGGATGGCGGTTGGGCTATCTATCATGCTGACAAGGTCAGCGTGTGTCATGTTCACAATGGCGGTTATGGTGTCCCGGTCCAAACGGTAGAGGGTGTGGATCTGCTCAGCAGTGAGGTTGAACGGATGAGCTCGGAGGCGTGGGATTGCGGGCTGCCTGCGTGGTGGTAGTGGCTGTGCTGGTGGGCCTTGCTGGCCCTGCCTTGCCCTCCTCCTCCTCCTGCGTCTCCTCTGTGCGGCCGGTTGTTGTAGTAGTTGGTGTTCGTCTTCTTCTTGAAGTTGGAGTACTTGCAGTGCTATCAGGTCCCCCAGGGCCAACATCGCTAGTCCTGCCGGTAGCATTTTGGAGTGGGTGTGGTTGTGGGAGGGGGTTGGGTGTGCAATTTATGTGTTTTCAGGCTGTATAGCCTCCACCTGTGGTGATTCATTCCACCTGTGCCAGCTGCAATCCCCTTTGGGCGAGCACGTCCCGCGCCTAACGCTGCAATTTGACGCATGGCATCTTGCTATTACAATCATGTATTTAATCCCGATGGCAGTGAAATATTGGTTTATATGTTCATTCTGCTATGGTCCCATTGTTTCACATACTATCTTTGCAGTCGCAAACAAACTTGTGAAGGGTCAGTGGAATGTAGTACTCAATTAACGGTGGACCCTCATGCAGCACTGTACCGAGGTTCACCGACGGGCGGGGCGTCCCATTTGTGAGTGAAGCCAGTTGCCATTTTCACACACTGCCGCACTACATGGATGAATTTGTGATTTCAAGCGGTCACAGATGCCTTTTCGACGTGATGTTGCAAATGAGGAATTCGAAGGACAGCGCTTTCGGTTTTCAGCTAGCGGCGAGGAGACGCCCACAGGTCTGACTGCAAATATAACGTTCTATTGTTTGATGTCCTTGGGACAGGGGCCATGGCGAGAATGCAATGATTGATATGAATAGTATGGGATGCGCAATAGCGTAGTGGACGATAAGGCAGGACGTTCCCAAATACATGTTACTTCACAACACTAGAATTCCGGCCTGGAGCACAGTGGATTTTGCAGACTGCATTACGCGCAGACTCAATGGAAATTTCAAATGTTATGTGAGTAAATAATCAGGCGTTTTTATACCGGGATGAGGGAATGATGTATGGATGCATGGACAGATGATTTTATTGAGAGTTTGCCATGTACATGGCTTTTTGGAATCTATCCCCTTCCCCTGCGCTATGTGATGCAGAGCTGCCATAGTGGGACCATCGTCTATCTGCCCTTGTTGAACCCTCCCTGTCTCGACGCGCCTTCAAACACTTGTGTCTATGCACGTTACTAATCCCATCTAATGGATTCTGTTTTAACAGACGCATGCACACAAACACTCGTTTGTAATAGTGTTTTCACCTCGATTTATATAGTTATGATTCGCAAGTGATGTTTGGGTGGAAATAATCCTTTTGAGTGGGCTAGCATGCATATGGCTGTAGATTTAGTGTGATCATTGAAGTGAGTAATACAAATGAAGTTCTGATGCCCATACTATTCTTTTTCATTTCATTTGGGTGACAGGTATCTCCTCCCCTTTTGCCGCTGCCATCTGTATGCCACTCCTGCAGATGGCTTTTACTCCCGACACCTGCTGCTTCGAGTTAATCAGTGGAGCACCATTATGATCTTATGGGACGATCGCCAATGGGCCACATGCCCTTACGCAGTACTAGTGGCTAGGAGCAACATATCAACCTTTCAGCTGGACTAGTGCCTACCTAATGGGACGGCCCTGCGGTTCTAGGCGCTTCCATGTTGCCTTTTTGAACGTGAATGTAGCCCCTGTGTACCATGAAGGAACAGGGCGTCACACAAGAAGAAGCTGGTCATTTATTGCGGATGCAGCCCACAGTAAGGAAAAATATTTTGGAGTTTATGACCTAATAGCTGTATGGGCTTGGTGAATTTTATGTACATTAAAATTTTATTCTGATGTTAACCGTGTAGCGTTATTCTTTGCAAGTAATGTAGCATATTCCTATTTGTGGAGCGATGTATTGTGAGAAGATCTGCATTGGGTTCCGGCTTCTGAGTATAGTTGCGTGGTACTGTACTGGCCGCGTTTGCCTACGAAGCCCAGTAAGGTCAGGGATAGGGGCTGCCATTATGACTGTTTTAATGATGTCATGCTCAGGGGCGGGGGATTAGCTTTTGTGTAACATATGCCGGTCAGCCAGGTGGATTGGTGGAATGATGTGATTATCAGAAAATGGCTGGTCACAGGTGCCTGTGTTTGCGTGCGTTTCTTGGAGGGAGACTGAGGTCATGTCCATTGGAATAGCTTCTGTATTCGTGCCATCTGTGCCCTGCAGCTCCCATTGGCCCCTCTTGAGATGAGCCTGGCTGCTCAGTCACTCTGCCAACTTGTGTGGTACATGCTTATGCTGATGGTTGGTTTGTTTACTGGCAAGAGTACAGGGCTAGTGCAGTCTCCCTCAGGATACTGCTTTGAATGTTGCCTTACACTGGTGTCAAGCGATGGGGGCCTGTTGTTGTTTTGTCTCATATTTCAGTTCATATTGCTGTACTTGAACCTTCACATGCCTGTGCTGCATCAGTACGGCAATGGTGACATGCCAAATATGGATGGCCACTCACAAGGCACTTGGAGCCCCTACATTCATTTGTTCGTTGGCATGCAGGGGTGACTTGTACATTTCACTGGTTGCATTGTGTAACTTCATTGCACCTACGAGGAGTTGTGCAATGTGGGCAGGGAGTGGTGTACAGGCACTCAGTAGGGCCATTTACGGTTGGTTCACGATGCCGTAATTCTCACCATGGCGGAATGGTACTTTCCGCCATGCTTGATGGCGTTAAGTAAATGTCCGCTAGGGTCAGAATTCGCGTACCGTTGCGCCATGGTGGTAATTACGGTTTTGCATGGCACGCGTGCGCGTACTTGGTGCAGTTAGCGTTGGCGTTCACTACGGTGTCGCTAATGGCATCGTACTTTACGGTGACGGGTCATAATCGCACCGAGCGGTATTCGATGGCGGTATTACATTTCCGCCATCGTTTTTCGATTTCCGCCAGGGTCGTAATGAGGGCCCCTGTGTTTTAACTAATACAGTGGCCCTCATTACGACCCTGGCGGAAAGTAACTGACCTGACCGCCATAGCGTAAATAGCGTTTCCGCCATTGCACGATGGAGTAAAGTGCGGCTAATTCTGACCCATCGGGCACGAGCATTACGCCATGGCGGAAGTGCAAAGTCCGCGATGGCGGAAATGTCCCCAAAACGCCCCTCACCGCCATCGTACGGCGCCCTAGGTGCAATTCCGCCACCCATCATAGCGGTCACCGTAATGAGCGGTAATCGCAAAATACGGTGACCGTAAATATACGGAAACGGAAGTAAAAACATGGGCCCGGAATGGGAAACAGCACGCCGTACACCTATAAAATCAGAATCCCAACACAACCATTAAAAATCCGACCCTGAGACACATCCCAACCCGTTAGCCACCCTAGTTAAAACAATCAAAATGGGAAAAGTTGCTAAAAAAGCGTGCGACCGCAAGCGGCAGGTCCACTTCTCCCATGAGGAACTCACCGTGCTCACAGAGACCCTCCAGGAGAATGCTGCCGTCGTCTTCTCGACGCAAATGACCAGGATGGCACTTGCGAACAAGAAGGCCATATGGGCCCTGGTGGCACAGCGGGTAAGTGCGGTGGGGACCGCACCCCGCAACCCACAGCAATGCAGAAAGCGATGGGACGACTTGCGGATACGCGTACGGAGCATACTATCAGCCAACCGTAACATTGCCACAGCTACCGGGGGAGGATCGGAATCACCCATCAAGTTGACCCCCTGGGAAGAAATCTGTGCCTCCACCATTGGAATGGAGAGTATAGAGGGAGTCGGAGGGATGGAGAAAGGAGTGCAGACATCCGAAGAATCAGGTAGGTGGGCCAAATAAAACAATGCTAAATCCACAATGTCCAATCATGTGAAGTACCATGTGTCCACATAGTGCAACAGAAACACATGTCCAGGAGAACGTCCACATACATTGGCCTGATAGTGCACTTTAAAAGTCACATTAAATACATAAATAGCCAAAAATCCTAAAAACACCCTCTACACGTGCAGCATGCACACCCTAACTGCAGGCTGCAAAACAACTGCATCCTCAATCCACACAAAAATGAAACCACCTCCAAGGCCCTGACCCAAATCACCCTCAGGTACCACCCCAATGCATGTGATACATTGCCATTCCAATTTCCACAGACCCATAAATAACGCTCGCCCTCCTTTACTCCACCACAGGGTCCAATTCAAACGACGAGCTTCAGGACACCCCTACCAGCACACCTGCAAAGAGGGCCAAGACCAACGGCCAAAGACCCTCCACCTCAGATGCACGGATCAAGACACGGCAGCAGCACAAATCAAGTGGCAGCACACAGGAGGGGACTTCAACAGGCACCCCAGCAGCCAGCATGCCCACAACAGCAGCACCACAGGTCCCCCCAATGGATGCCACAGAAGGCACTGCTTCTGGTGGCAGCAGCACCATAGGTGACACTGCATTAATGCCAGCATGCTCCGACACAGAAAACGGTGCTGTCGATGTAGGACCCATCCATGACCTGTCTCAATCCCCCTGTTTGTTTCATCCCGTACACCATGAGGATACCACGCAGGGGCACCCACAAGACGACGACTGGCCATCCCCCACAAGCCCTGTGGTAAGGCAACATGAGGTGATCAGCCCCTCTGTGACACCACCGCAAATGGGCATGGCCCAGCAGAGGCAACAGTCCCTCGACCAGGTGATCGTGCAACAGCAGCAACTGGCCACGCTCCTCAAGGAGCATGCTGATGAATGTGGGGGTTCTAAGGCAGCCATAGAAACATCTACTGAGACACTTAGGGCACAAATGGAGCGAAGTACAGAGACACTAAGGGTACAAATGGAGAGAAGTACAGAGACACTAAGGGTACAAATGGAGAGAAGTACAGAGACACTAAGGGTACAAATGGAGAGAAGCACCGAGAGCCTGAGGGGGGAACTGCATGCGACGTCCAAAGACGTATGTGGTGAACTTGCCGCTGTGCGCCGTGTGCTCACTGAGCTCTCACAAACCCTTAGGGACATGCATGGACGTGAGCAGGCAGAGACATCATCCGTTGCAAGTTCCGTCCAGGGCAGCCCCCAACGTAGATCTGGGAGGAACCTGCGCTCCACAGGCAGGGGTGCCCCTGATACCCGGAGAGGGGGCTTGCAATAGCGTCTGCCCACTGACAATGAGCATCTTTGGACACTGGTGTTCGGGGGGGAGGTAGGAGGGTGGAGGGGGGGTGTTGGGCTTTCTTGGGTGGCGGGTCGATGGGGTGTGTAATATAATTTCACATATGCTATAAACATTTCATAATCATCCAATGAGATGTGTGGACATTGATCTTTGTGTACGAGGCCTTTATAGGCGTACATTCCACATTGTGCATGTTCCAGACACACACAGTGCCACAAGTCCCGTGTCCATGTATCAGCCACCAGGCGTGAGTGCTAGAAGCATGAATCTATGATATTCTGTCGAATTTCACGGGCCTCCTGTGCCTCGCGGACTCCTTGAGGTGCTGCCACATCCCCACCCTCATCATGACCATCTTCAGGTGCTTGCAGTTCTGCGTCAGGGGGCATGGGCACATTTCTACGTACGCACATGTTGTGTAGCATGACACATGCCATGACCATCTTTGCAACCTTCTCATGGCGGTACAGGAGTGCCCCGCCAGACCTGCTGAGGCAGCGGAAACGAGCCTTCAGTAGGCCGAATGCCTGTTCTATAACTACACGGGTACGTGAGTGGGCATGGTTGTAGTCCTCCTCATGCTGGTTCTGTGGGTTCCGGAGTGGTGTAAGGAGCCATCTCTTCAGTGGATACCCGGCATCACCTGTATGTGGACAATAAAGGATGTTTGTGGAATGACATTGCTACGTACGCATCCCCCCCCCTTCCTGCCAGGTCATTGCCGCATCACATACCCCACATTATCATGCATGAAATGAGACTCACCGAGTAGCCAGGATCTGTTCCCTGCGTGTCGCTCCATGTAGCGTGGTATTGTAGAGTTCCTCAAGACCATAGAATCATGGGTTGATCCAGGAAATCGGGCACAACAATGTGTAAAGATCCTGTTGGAGTCACACACCATTTGTACATTAAGAGAATGATATTGTTTCCGGTTGCGGTACTGGACCTCCATGGCATGTGGGACAACCAATTCCACATGGGTGCAGTCGATGGCACCAATGCAACCCGGTATGCCGGCAAGTGCATGGAATCCCACTTTTGTGTTTGTAATCTCCTGCTCCGAGCGTGGTAAAGAGATGTAGTCGTCTGCGTGCTTCAGGAGGGCATCGAGCACTTGCAATAGTGTCCGTGACAACAGTGGCTGTGAAATGCCATGCAACTGTCTGACTGTGTGCTGGTAGGTGCCTGTGGCCAGGAAGTGGAGTACAGACACCACCTTCAGTAGGGGTGGGATGGCGGTTGGGCTATCTATCATGCTGACAAGGTCAGCGTGTGTCATGTTCACAATGGCGGTTATGGTGTCCCGGTCCAAACGGTAGAGGGTGTGGATCTGCTCAGCAGTGAGGTTGAACGGATGAGCTCGGAGGCGTGGGATTGCGGGCTGCCTGCGTGGTGGTAGTGGCTGTGCTGGTGGGCCTTGCTGGCCCTGCCTTGCCCTCCTCCTCCTCCTGCGTCTCCTCTGTGCGGCCGGTTGTTGTAGTAGTTGGTGTTCGTCTTCTTCTTGAAGTTGGAGTACTTGCAGTGCTATCAGGTCCCCCAGGGCCAACATCGCTAGTCCTGCCGGTAGCATTTTGGAGTGGGTGTGGTTGTGGGAGGGGGTTGGGTGTGCAATTTATGTGTTTTCAGGCTGTATAGCCTCCACCTGTGGTGATTCATTCCACCTGTGCCAGCTGCAATCCCCTTTGGGCGAGCACATCCCGCGCACAACGCTGCAATTTGACGCATGGCATCTTGCTATTACAATCATGTATTTAATCCCGATGGCAGTGAAATATTGGTTTATATGTTCATTCTGCTATGGTCCCATTGTTTCACATACTATCTTTGCAGTCGCAAACAAACTTGTGAAGGGTCAGTGGAATGTAGTACTCAATTAACGGTGGACCCTCATGCAGCACTGTACCGAGGTTCACCGACGGGCGTGGCGTCCCATTTGTGAGTGAAGCCAGGTGCCATTTTCACACACTGCCGCACTACATGGATGAATTTGTGATTTCAAGCGGTCACAGATGCCTTTTCGACGTGATGTTGCAAATGAGGAATTCGAAGGACAGCGCTTTCGGTTTTCAGCTAGCGGCGAGGAGACGCCCACAGGTCTGACTGCAAATATAACGTTCTATTGTTTGATGTCCTTGGGACAGGGGCCATGGCGAGAATGCAATGATTGATATGAATAGTATGGGATGCGCAATAGCGTAGTGGACGATAAGGCAGGACGTTCCCAAATACATGTTACTTCACAACACTAGAATTCCGGCCTGGAGCACAGTGGATTTTGCAGACTGCATTACGCACAGACTCAATGGAAATTTCACATGTTATGTGAGTAAATAATCAGGCGTTTTTATACCGGGATGAGGGAATGATGTATGGATGCATGGACAGATGATTTTATTGAGAGTTTGCCATGTACATGGCTTTTTGGAATCTATCCCCTTCCCCTGCGCTATGTGATGCAGAGCTGCCATAGTGGGACCATCGTCTATCTGCCCTTGTTGAACCCTCCCTGTCTCGACGCGCCTTCAAACACTTGTGTCTATGCACGTTACTAATCCCATCTAATGGATTCTGTTTTAACAGACGCATGCACACAAACACTCGTTTGTAATAGTGTTTTCACCTCGATTTATATAGTTATGATTCGCAAGTGATTTTTGGGTGGAAATAATCCTTTTGAGTGGGCTAGCATGCATATGGCTGTAGATTTAGTGTGATCATTGAAGTGAGTAATACAAATGAAGTTCTGATGCCCATACTATTCTTTTTCATTTCATTTGGGTGACAGGTATCTCCTCCCCTTTTGCCGCTGCCATCTGTATGCCACTCCTGCAGATGGCTTTTACTCCCGACACCTGCTGCTTCGAGTTAATCAGTGGAGCACCATTACGATCTTATGGGACGATCGCCAATGGGCCACATGCCCTTACGCAGTACTAGTGGCTAGGAGCAACATATCAACCTTTCAGCTGGACTAGTGCCTACCTAATGGGACGGCCCTGCGGTTCTAGGCGCTTCCATGTTGCCTTTTTGAACGTGAATGTAGCCCCTGTGTACCATGAAGGAACAGGGCGTCACACAAGAAGAAGCTGGTCATTTATTGCGGATGCAGCCCACAGTAAGGAAAAATATTTTGGAGTTTATGACCTAATAGCTGTATGGGCTTGGTGAATTTTATGTACATTAAAATGTTATTCTGATGTTAACCGTGTAGCGTTATTCTTTGCAAGTAATGTAGCATATTCCTATTTGTGGAGCGATGTATTGTGAGAAGATCTGCATTGGGTTCCGGCTTCTGAGTATAGTTGCGTGGTACTGTACTGGCCGCGTTTGCCTACGAAGCCCAGTAAGGTCAGGGATAGGGGCTGCCATTATGACTGTTTTAATGATGTCATGCTCAGGGGCGGGGGATTAGCTTTTGTGTAACATATGCCGGTCAGCCAGGTGGATTGGTGGAATGATGTGATTATCAGAAAATGGCTGGTCACAGGTGCCTGTGTTTGCGTGCGTTTCTTGGAGGGAGACTGAGGTCATGTCCATTGGAATAGCTTCTGTATTCGTGCCATCTGTGCCCTGCAGCTCCCATTGGCCCTTCTTGAGATTAGCCTGGGTGCTCAGTCACTCTGCCAACTTGTGTGGTACATGCTTATGCTGATGGTTGGTTTGTTTACTGGCAAGAGTACAGGACTGGTGCAGTCTCCCTCAGGATACTGCTTTGAATGTTGCCTTACACTGGTGTCAAGCGATGGGGGCCTGTTGTTGTTTTGTCTCATATTTCAGTTCATATTGCTGTACTTGAACCTTCACATGCCTGTGCTGCATCAGTACGGCAATGGTGACATGCCAAATATGGATGGCCACTCACAAGGCACTTGGAGCCCCTACATTCATTTGTTCGTTGGCATGCATGGGTGACTTGTACATTTCACTGGTTGCATTGTGTAACTTCATTGCACCTACGAGGAGTTGTGCAATGTGGGCAGGGAGTGGTGTACAGGCACTCAGTAGGGCCATTTACGGTTGGTTCACGATGCCGTAATTCTCACCATGGCGGAATGGTACTTTCCGCCATGCTTGATGGCGTTAAGTAAATGTCCGCTAGGGTCAGAATTCGCGTACCGTTGCGCCATGGTGGTAATTACGGTTTCGCATGGTGCGCGTGCGCGTACTTGGTGCAGTTAGCGTTGGCGTTCACTACGGTGTCGCTAATGGCATCGTACTTTACGGTGACGGGTCATAATCGCACCGAGCGGTATTCGATGGCGGTATTACATTTCCGCCATCGTTTTTCGATTTCCGCCAGGGTCGTAA
This sequence comes from Ambystoma mexicanum, assembly GCF_040938575.1. Taxonomy (NCBI): domain Eukaryota; kingdom Metazoa; phylum Chordata; class Amphibia; order Caudata; family Ambystomatidae; genus Ambystoma; species Ambystoma mexicanum. The sequence continues at coordinate 35,267,616 of NC_090921.1, forward strand.
TGAGGGCCCCTGTGTTTTAACTAATACAGTGGCCCTCATTACGACCCTGGCGGAAAGTAACTGACCTGACCGCCATAGCGTAAATAGCGTTTCCGCCATTGCACGATGGAGTAAAGTGCGGCTAATTCTGACCCATCGGGCACGAGCATTACGCCATGGCGGAAGTGCAAAGTCCGCGATGGCGGAAATGTCCCCAAAACGCCCCTCACCGCCGTCGTACGGCGCCCTAGGTGCAATTCCGCCACCCATCATAGCGGTCACCGTAATGAGCGGTAATCGCAAAATACGGTGACCGTAAATATACGGAAACGGAAGTAAAAACATGGGCCCGAAACGGGAAACAGCACGCCGTACACCTATAAAATCAGAATCCCAACACAACCATTAAAAATCCGACCCTGAGACACATCCCAACCCGTTAGCCACCCTAGTTAAAACAATCAAAATGGGAAAAGTTGCTAAAAAAGCGTGCGACCGCAAGCGGCAGGTCCACTTCTCCCATGAGGAACTCACCGTGCTCACAGAGACCCTCCAGGAGAATGCTGCCGTCGTCTTCTCGACGCAAATGACCAGGACGGCACTTGCGAACAAGAAGGCCATATGGGCCCTGGTGGCACAGCGGGTAAGTGCGGTGGGGACCGCACCCCGCAACCCACAGCAATGCAGAAAGCGATGGGACGACTTGCGGATACGCGTACGGAGCATACTATCAGCCAACCGTAACATTGCCACAGCTACCGGGGGAGGATCGGAATCACCCATCAAGTTGACCCCCTGGGAAGAAATCTGTGCCTCCACCATTGGAATGGAGAGTATAGAGGGAGTCGGAGGGATGGAGAAAGGAGTGCAGACATCCGAAGAATCAGGTAGGTGGGCCAAATAAAACAATGCTAAATCCACAATGTCCAATCATGTGAAGTACCATGTGTCCACATAGTGCAACAGAAACACATGTCCAGGAGAACGTCCACATACATTGGCCTGATAGCGCACTTTAAAAGTCACATTAAATACATAAATAGCCAAAAATCCTAAAAACACCCTCTACACGTGCAGCATGCACACCCTAACTGCAGGCTGCAAAACAACTGCATCCTCAATCCACACAAAAATGAAACCACCTCCAAGGCCCTGACCCAAATCACCCTCAGGTACCACCCCAATGCATGTGATACATTGCCATTCCAATTTCCACAGACCCATAAATAACGCTCGCCCTCCTTTACTCCACCACAGGGTCCGATTCAAACGACGAGCTTCAGGACACCCCTACCAGCACACCTGCAAAGAGGGCCAAGACCAACGGCCAAAGACCCTCCACCTCAGCTGCACGGATCAAGACACGGCAGCAGCACAAATCAAGTGGCAGCACACAGGAGGGGACTTCAACAGGCACCCCAGCTGCCAGCATGCCCACAACAGCAGCACCACAGGTCCCCCCAATGGATGCCACAGAAGGCACTGCTTCTGGTGGCAGCAGCACCATAGGTGACACTGCATTAATGCCAGCATGCTCCGACACAGAAAACGGTGCTGTCGATGTAGGACCCATCCATGACCTGTCTCAATCCCCCTGTTTGTTTCATCCCGTACACCATGAGGATACCACGCAGGGGCACCCACAAGACGACGACTGGCCATCCCCCACAAGCCCTGTGGCAAGGCAACATGAGGTGATCAGCCCCTCTGTGACACCACCGCAAATGGGCATGGCCCAGCAGAGGCAACAGTCCCTCGACCAGGTGATCGTGCAACAGCAGCAACTGGCCACGCTCCTCAAGGAGCATGCTGATGAATGTGGGGGTTCTAAGGCAGCCATAGAAACATCTACTGAGACACTTAGGGCACAAATGGAGCGAAGTACAGAGACACTAAGGGTACAAATGGAGAGAAGTACAGAGACACTAAGGGTACAAATGGAGAGAAGTACAGAGACACTAAGGGTACAAATGGAGAGAAGCACCGAGAGCCTGAGGGGGGAACGGCATGCGACGTCCAAAGACGTATGTGGTGAACTTGCCGCTGTGCGCCGTGTGCTCACTGAGCTCTCACAAACCCTTAGGGACATGCATGGACGTGAGCAGGCAGAGACATCATCCGTTGCAAGTTCCGTCCAGGGCAGCCCCCAACGTAGATCTGGGAGGAACCTGCGCTCCACAGGCAGGGGTGCCCCTGATACCCGGAGAGGGGGCTTGCAATAGCGTCTGCCCACTGACAATGAGCATCTTTGGACACTGGTGTTCGGGGGGGAGGTAGGAGGGTGGAGGGGGGGTGTTGGGCTTTCTTGGGTGGCGGGTCGATGGGGTGTGTAATATAATTTCACATATGCTATAAACATTTCATAATCATCCAATGAGATGTGTGGACATTGATCTTTGTGTACGAGGCCTTTATAGGCGTACATTCCACATTGTGCATGTTCCAGACACACACAGTGCCACAAGTCCAGTGTCCATGTATCAGCCACCAGGCGTGAGTGCTAGAAGCATGAATCTATGATATTCTGTCGAATTTCACGGGCCTCCTGTGCCTCGCGGACTCCTTGAGGTGCTGCCACATCCCCACCCTCATCATGACCATCTTCAGGTGCTTGCAGTTCTGCGTCAGGGGGCATGGGCACATTTCTACGTACGCACATGTTGTGTAGCATGACACATGCCATGACCATCTTTGCAACCTTCTCATGGCGGTACAGGAGTGCCCCGCCAGACCTGCTGAGGCAGCGGAAACCAGCCTTCAGTAGGCCGAATGCCTGTTCTATGACTACACAGGTACGTGAGTGGGCATGGTTGTAGTCCTCCTCATGCTGGTTCTGTGGGTTCCGGAGTGGTGTAAGGAGCCATCTCTTCAGTGGATACCCGGCATCACCTGTATGTGGACAATAAAGGATGTTTGTGGAATGACATTGCTACGTACGCATCCCCCCCCCTTCCTGCCAGGTCATTGCCGCATCACATACCCCACATTATCATGCATGAAATGAGACCCACCGAGTAGCCAGGATCTGTTCCCTGCGTGTCGCTCCATGTAGCGTGGTATTGTAGAGTTCCTCAGACCATAGAATCATGGGTTGATCCAGGAAATCGGGCACAACAATGTGTAAAGATCCTGTTGGAGTCACACACCATTTGTACATTAAGAGAATTATATTGTTTCCGGTTGCGGTACTGGACCTCCATGGCATGTGGGACAACCAATTCCACATGGGTGCAGTCGATGGCACCAATGCAACCCGGTATGCCGGCAAGTGCATGGAATCCCACTTTTGTGTTTGTAATCTCCTGCTCCGAGCGTGGTAAAGAGATGTAGTCGTCTGCGTGCTTCAGGAGGGCATCGAGCACTTGCAATAGTGTCCGTGACAACAGTGGCTGTGAAATGCCATGCAACTGTCCGACTGTGTGCTGGTAGGTGCCTGTGGCCAGGAAGTGGAGTACAGACACCACCTTCAGTAGGGGTGGGATGGCGGTTGGGCTATCTATCATGCTGACAAGGTCAGCGTGTGTCATGTTCACAATGGCGGTTATGGTGTCCCGGTCCAAACGGTAGAGGGTGTGGATCTGCTCAGCAGTGAGGTTGAACGGATGAGCTCGGAGGCGTGGGATTGCGGGCTGCCTGCGTGGTGGTAGTGGCTGTGCTGGTGGGCCTTGCTGGCCCTGCCTTGCCCTCCTCCTCCTCCTGCGTCTCCTCTGTGCGGCCGGTTGTTGTAGTAGTTGGTGTTCGTCTTCTTCTTGAAGTTGGAGTACTTGCAGTGCTATCAGGTCCCCCAGGGCCAACATCGCTAGTCCTGCCGGTAGCATTTTGGAGTGGGTGTGGTTGTGGGAGGGGGTTGGGTGTGCAATTTATGTGTTTTCAGGCTGTATAGCCTCCACCTGTGGTGATTCATTCCACCTGTGCCAGCTGCAATCCCCTTTGGGCGAGCACGTCCCGCGCACAACGCTGCAATTTGACGCATGGCATCTTGCTATTACAATCATGTATTTAATCCCGATGGCAGTGAAATATTGGTTTATATGTTCATTCTGCTATGGTCCCATTGTTTCACATACTATCTTTGCAGTCGCGAACAAACTTGTGAAGGGTCAGTGGAATGTAGTACTCAATTAACGGTGGACCCTCATGCAGCACTGTACCGAGGTTCACCGACGGGCGGGGCGTCCCATTTGTGAGTGAAGCCAGGTGCCATTTTCACACACTGCCGCACTACATGGATGAATTTGTGATTTCAAGCGGTCACAGATGCCTTTTCGACGTGATGTTGCAAATGAGGAATTCGAAGGACAGCGCTTTCGGTTTTCAGCTAGCGGCGAGGAGACGCCCACAGGTCTGACTGCAAATATAACGTTCTATTGTTTGATGTCCTTGGGACAGGGGCCATGGCGAGAATGCAATGATTGATATGAATAGTATGGGATGCGCAATAGCGTAGTGGACGATAAGGCAGGACGTTCCCAAATACATGTTACTTCACAACACTAGAATTCCGGCCTGGAGCACCGTGGATTTTGCAGACTGCATTACGCACAGACTCAATGGAAATTTCAAATGTTATGTGAGTAAATAATCAGGCGTTTTTATACCGGGATGAGGGAATGATGTATGGATGCATGGACAGATGATTTTATTGAGAGTTTGCCATGTACATGGCTTTTTGGAATCTATCCCCTTCCCCTGCGCTATGTGATGCAGAGCTGCCATAGTGGGACCATCGTCTATCTGCCCTTGTTGAACCCTCCCTGTCTCGACGCGCCTTCAAACACTTGTGTCTATGCACGTTACTAATCCCATCTAATGGATTCTGTTTTAACAGACGCATGCACACAAACACTCGTTTGTAATAGTGTTTTCACCTCGATTTATATAGTTATGATTCGCAAGTGATTTTTGGGTGGAAATAATCCTTTTGAGTGGGCTAGCATGCATATGGCTGTAGATTTAGTGTGATCATTGAAGTGAGTAATACAAATGAAGTTCTGATGCCCCTACTATTCTTTTTCATTTCATTTGGGTGACAGGTATCTCCTCCCCTTTTGCCGCTGCCATCTGTATGCCACTCCTGCAGATGGCTTTTACTCCCGACACCTGCTGCTTCGAGTTAATCAGTGGAGCACCATTACGATCTTATGGGACGATCGCCAATGGGCCACATGCCCTTACGCAGTACTAGTGGCTAGGAGCAACATATCAACCTTTCAGCTGGACTAGTGCCTACCTAATGGGACGGCCCTGCGGTTCTAGGCGCTTCCATGTTGCCTTTTTGAACGTGAATGTAGCCCCTGTGTACCATGAAGGAACAGGGCGTCACACAAGAAGAAGCTGGTCATTTATTGCGGATGCAGCCCACAGTAAGGAAAAATATTTTGGAGTTTATGACCTAATAGCTGTATGGGCTTGGTGAATTTTATGTACATTAAAATGTTATTCTGATGTTAACCGTGTAGCGTTATTCTTTGCAAGTAATGTAGCATATTCCTATTTGTGGAGCGATGTATTGTGAGAAGATCTGCATTGGGTTCCGGCTTCTGAGTATAGTTCCGTGGTACTGTACTGGCCGCGTTTGCCTACGAAGCCCAGTAAGGTCAGGGATAGGGGCTGCCATTATGACTGTTTTAATGATGTCATGCTCAGGGGCGGGGGATTAGCTTTTGTGTAACATATGCCGGTCAGCCAGGTGGATTGGTGGAATGATGTGATTATCAGAAAATGGCTGGTCACAGGTGCCTGTGTTTGCGTGCGTTTCTTGGAGGGAGACTGAGGTCATGTCCATTGGAATAGCTTCTGTATTCGTGCCATCTGTGCCCTGCAGCTCCCATTGGCCCCTCTTGAGATGAGCCTGGCTGCTCAGTCACTCTGCCAACTTGTGTGGTACATGCTTATGCTGATGGTTGGTTTGTTTACTGGCAAGAGTACAGGGCTGGTGCAGTCTCCCTCAGGATACTGCTTTGAATGTTGCCTTACACTGGTGTCAAGCGATGGGGGCCTGTTGTTGTTTTGTCTCATATTTCAGTTCATATTGCTGTACTTGAACCTTCACATGCCTGTGCTGCATCAGTACGGCAATGGTGACATGCCAAATATGGATGGCCACTCACAAGGCACTTGGAGCCCCTACATTCATTTGTTCGTTGGCATGCATGGGTGACTTGTACATTTCACTGGTTGCATTGTGTAACTTCATTGCACCTACGAGGAGTTGTGCAATGTGGGCAGGGAGTGGTGTACAGGCACTCAGTAGGGCCATTTACGGTTGGTTCACGATGCCGTAATTCTCACCATGGCGGAATGGTACTTTCCGCCATGCTTGATGGCGTTAAGTAAATGTCCGCTAGGGTCAGAATTCGCGTACCGTTGCGCCATGGTGGTAATTACGGTTTTGCATGGCGCGCGTGCGCGTACTTGGTGCAGTTAGCGTTGGCGTTCACTACGGTGTCGCTAATGGCATCGTACTTTACGGTGACGGGTCATAATCGCACCGAGCGGTATTCGATGGCGGTATTACATTTCCGCCATCGTTTTTCGATTTCCGCCAGGGTCGTAATGAGGGCCCCTGTGTTTTAACTAATACAGTGGCCCTCATTACGACCCTGGCGGAAAGTAACTGACCTGACCGCCATAGCGTAAATAGCGTTTCCGCCATTGCACGATGGAGTAAAGTGCGGCTAATTCTGACCCATCGGGCACGAGCATTACGCCATGGCGGAAGTGCAAAGTCCGCGATGGCGGAAATGTCCCCAAAACGCCCCTCACCGCCGTCGTACGGCGCCCTAGGTGCAATTCCGCCACCCATCATAGCGGTCACCGTAATGAGCGGTAATCGCAAAATACGGTGACCGTAAATATACGGAAACGGAAGTAAAAACATGGGCCCGGAACGGGAAACAGCACGCCGTACACCTATAAAATCAGAATCCCAACACAACCATTAAAAATCCGACCCTGAGACACATCCCAACCCGTTAGCCACCCTAGTTAAAACAATCAAAATGGGAAAAGTTGCTAAAAAAGCGTGCGACCGCAAGCGGCAGGTCCACTTCTCCCATGAGGAACTCACCGTGCTCACAGAGACCCTCCAGGAGAATGCTGCCGTCGTCTTCTCGACGCAAATGACCAGGACGGCACTTGCGAACAAGAAGGCCATATGGGCCCTGGTGGCACAGCGGGTAAGTGCGGTGGGGACCGCACCCCGCAACCCACAGCAATGCAGAAAGCGATGGGACGACTTGCGGATACGCGTACGGAGCATACTATCAGCCAACCGTAACATTGCCACAGCTACCGGGGGAGGATCGGAATCACCCATCAAGTTGACCCCCTGGGAAGAAATCTGTGCCTCCACCATTGGAATAGAGAGTATAGAGGGAGTCGGAGGGATGGAGAAAGGAGTGCAGACATCCGAAGAATCAGGTAGGTGGGCCAAATAAAACAATGCTAAATCCACAATGTCCAATCATGTGAAGTACCATGTGTCCACATAGTGCAACAGAAACACATGTCCAGGAGAACGTCCACATACATTGGCCTGATAGCGCACTTTAAAAGTCACATTAAATACATAAATAGCCAAAAATCCTAAAAACACCCTCTACACGTGCAGCATGCACACCCTAACTGCAGGCTGCAAAACAACTGCATCCTCAATCCACCCAAAAATGAAACCACCTCCAAGGCCCTGACCCAAATCACCCTCAGGTACCACCCCAATGCATGTGATACATTGCCATTCCAATTTCCACAGACCCATAAATAACGCTCGCCCTCCTTTACTCCACCACAGGGTCCGATTCAAACGACGAGCTTCAGGACACCCCTACCAGCACACCTGCAAAGAGGGCCAAGACCAACGGCCAAAGACCCTCCACCTCAGCTGCACGGATCAAGACACGGCAGCAGCACAAATCAAGTGGCAGCACACAGGAGGGGACTTCAACAGGCACCCCAGCAGCCAGCATGCCCACAACAGCAGCACCACAGGTCCCCCCAATGGATGCCACAGAAGGCACTGCTTCTGGTGGCAGCAGCACCATAGGTGACACTGCATTAATGCCAGCATGCTCCGACACAGAAAACGGTGCTGTCGATGTAGGACCCATCCATGACCTGTCTCAATCCCCCTGTTTGTTTCATCCCATACACCATGAGGATACCACGCAGGGGCACCCACAAGACGACGACTGGCCATCCCCCACAAGCCCTGTGGCAAGGCAACATGAGGTGATCAGCCCCTCTGTGACACCACCGCAAATGGGCATGGCCCAGCAGAGGCAACAGTCCCTCGACCAGGTGATCGTGCAACAGCAGCAACTGGCCACGCTCCTCAAGGAGCATGCTGATGAATGTGGGGGTTCTAAGGCAGCCATAGAAACATCTACTGAGACACTTAGGGCACAAATGGAGCGAAGTACAGAGACACTAAGGGTACAAATGGAGAGAAGTACAGAGACACTAAGGGTACAAATGGAGAGAAGTACAGAGACACTAAGGGTACAAATCGAGAGAAGCACCGAGAGCCTGAGGGGGGAACTGCATGCGACGTCCAAAGACGTATGTGGTGAACTTGCCGCTGTGCGCCGTGTGCTCACTGAGCTCTCACAAACCCTTAGGGACATGCATGGACGTGAGCAGGCAGAGACATCATCCGTTGCAAGTTCCGTCCAGGGCAGCCCCCAACGTAGATCTGGGAGGAACCTGCGCTCCACAGGCAGGGGTGCCCCTGATACCCGGAGAGGGGGCTTGCAATAGCGTCTGCCCACTGACAATGAGCATCTTTGGACACTGGTGTTCGGGGGGGGAGGTAGGAGGGTGGAGGGGGGGTGTTGGGCTTTCTTGGGTGGCGGGTCGATGGGGTGTGTAATATAATTTCACATATGCTATAAACATTTCATAATCATCCAATGAGATGTGTGGACATTGATCTTTGTGTACGAGGCCTTTATAGGCGTACAGTCCATATTGTGCATGTTCCAGACACACACAGTGCCACAAGTCCCGTGTCCATGTATCAGCCACCAGGCGTGAGTGCTAGAAGCATGAATCTATGATATTCTGTCGAATTTCACGGGCCTCCTGTGCCTCGCGGACTCCTTGAGATGCTGCCACATCCCCACCCTCATCATGACCATCTTCAGGTGCTTGCAGTTCTGCGTCAGGGGGCATGGGCACATTTCTACGTACGCACATGTTGTGTAGCATGACACATGCCATGACCATCTTTGCAACCTTCTCATGGCGGTACAGGAGTGCCCCGCCAGACCTGCTGAGGCAGCGGAAACGAGCCTTCAGTAGGCCGAATGCCTGTTCTATGACTACACGGGTACGTGAGTGGGCATGGTTGTAGTCCTCCTCATGCTGGTTCTGTGGGTTCCGGAGTGGTGTAAGGAGCCATCTCTTCAGTGGATACCCGGCATCACCTGTATGTGGACAATAAAGGATGTTTGTGGAATGACATTGCTACGTACGCATCCCCCCCCCCCTTCCTGCCAGGTCATTGCCGCATCACATACCCCACATTATCATGCATAAAATGAGACTCACCGAGTAGCCAGGATCTGTTCCCTGCGTGTCGCTCCATGTAGCGTGGTATTGTAGAGTTCCTCAAGACCATAGAATCATGGGTTGATCCAGGAAATCGGGCACAACAATGTGTAAAGATCCTGTTGGAGTCACACACCATTTGTACATTAAGAGAATGATATTGTTTCCGGTTGCGGTACTGGACCTCCATGGAATGTGGGACAACCAATTCCACATGGGTGCAGTCGATGGCACCAATGCAACCCGGTATGCCGGCAAGTGCATGGAATCCCACTTTTGTGTTTGTAATCTCCTGCTCCGAGCGTGGTAAAGAGATGTAGTCGTCTGCGTGCTTCAGGAGGGCATCGAGCACTTGCAATAGTGTCCGTGACAACAGTGGCTGTGAAATGCCATGCAACTGTCCGACTGTGTGCTGGTAGGTGCCTGTGGCCAGGAAGTGGAGTACAGACACCACCTTCAGTAGGGGTGGGATGGCGGTTGGGCTATCTATCATGCTGACAAGGTCAGCGTGTGTCATGTTCACAATGGCGGTTATGGTGTCCCGGTCCAAACGGTAGAGGGTGTGGATCTGCTCAGCAGTGAGGTTGAACGGATGAGCTCGGAGGCGTGGGATTGCGGGCTGCCTGCGTGGTGGTAGTGGCTGTGCTGGTGGGCCTTGCTGGCCCTGCCTTGCCCTCCTCCTCCTCCTGCGTCTCCTCTGTGCGGCCGGTTGTTGTAGTAGTTGGTGTTCGTCTTCTTCTTGAAGTTGGAGTACTTGCAGTGCTATCAGGTCCCCCAGGGCCAACATCGCTAGTCCTGCCGGTAGCATTTTGGAGTGGGTGTGGTTGTGGGAGGGGGTTGGGTGTGCAATTTATGTGTTTTCAGGCTGTATAGCCTCCACCTGTGGTGATTCATTCCACCTGTGCCAGCTGCAATCCCCTTTGGGCGAGCACGTCCCGCGCACAAGGCTGCAATTTGACGCATGGCATCTTGCTATTACAATCATGTATTTAATCCCGATGGCAGTGAAATATTGGTTTATATGTTCATTCTGCTATGGTCCCATTGTTTCACATACTATCTTTGCAGTCGCGAACAAACTTGTGAAGGGTCAGTGGAATGTAGTACTCAATTAACGGTGGACCCTCATGCAGCACTGTACCGAGGTTCACCGACGGGCGGGGCGTCCCATTTGTGAGTGAAGCCAGGTGCCATTTTCACACACTGCCGCACTACATGGATGAATTTGTGATTTCAAGCGGTCACAGATGCCTTTTCGGCGTGATGTTGCAAATGAGGAATTCGAAGGACAGCGCTTTCGGTTTTCAGCTAGCGGCGAGGAGACGCCCACAGGTCTGACTGCAAATATAACGTTCTATTGTTTGATGTCCTTGGGACAGGGGCCATGGCGAGAATGCAATGATTGATATGAATAGTATGGGATGCGCAATAGCGTAGTGGACGATAAGGCAGGACGTTCCCAAATACATGTTACTTCACAACACTAGAATTCCGGCCTGGAGCACAGTGGATTTTGCAGACTGCATTACGCACAGACTCAATGGAAATTTCAAATGTTATGTGAGTAAATAATCAGGCGTTTTTATACCGGGATCAGGGAATGATGTATGGATGCATGGACAGATGATTTTATTGAGAGTTTGCCATGTACATGGCTTTTTGGAATCTATCCCCTTCCCCTGCGCTATGTGATGCAGAGCTGCCATAGTGGGACCATCGTCTATCTGCCCTTGTTGAACCCTCCCTGTCTCGACGCGCCTTCAAACACTTGTGTCTATGCACGTTACTAATCCCATCTAATGGATTCTGTTTTAACAGACGCATGCACACAAACACTCGTTTGTAATAGTGTTTTCACCTCGATTTATATAGTTATGATTTGCAAGTGATTTTTGGGTGGAAATAATCCTTTTGAGTGGGCTAGCATGCATATGGCTGTAGATTTAGTGTGATCATTGAAGTGAGTAATACAAATGAAGTTCTGATGCCCATACTATTCTTTTTCATTTCATTTGGGTGACAGGTATCTCCTCCCCTTTTGCCGCTGCCATCTGTATGCCACTCCTGCAGATGGCTTTTACTCCCGACACCTGCTGCTTCGAGTTAATCAGTGGAGCACCATTACGATCTTATGGGACGATCGCCAATGGGCCACATGCCCTTACGCAGTACTAGTGGCTAGGAGCAACATATCAACCTTTCAGCTGGACTAGTGCCTACCTAATGGGACGGCCCTGCGGTTCTAGGCGCTTCCATGTTGCCTTTTTGAACGTGAATGTAGCCCCTGTGTACCATGAAGGAACAGGGCGTCACACAAGAAGAAGCTGGTCATTTATTGCGGATGCAGCCCACAGTAAGGAAAAATATTTTGGAGTTTATGACCTAATAGCTGTATGGGCTTGGCGAATTTTATGTGCATTAAAATTTTATTCTGATGTTAACCGTGTAGCGTTATTCTTTGCAAGTAATGTAGCATATTCCTATTTGTGGAGCGATGTATTGTGAGAAGATCTGCATTGGGTTCCGGCTTCTGAGTATAGTTGCGTGGTACTGTACTGGCCGCGTTTGCCTACGAAGCCCAGTAAGGTCAGGGATAGGGGCTGCCATTATGACTGTTTTAATGATGTCATGCTCAGGGGCGGGGGATTAGCTTTTGTGTAACATATGCCGGTCAGCCAGGTGGATTGGTGGAATGATGTGATTATCAGAAAATGGCTGGTCACAGGTGCCTGTGTATGCGTGCGTTTCTTGGAGGGAGACTGAGGTCATGTCCATTGGAATAGCTTCTGTATTCGTGCCATCTGTGCCCTGCAGCTCCCATTGGCCCCTCTTGAGATGAGCCTGGCTGCTCAGTCACTCTGCCAACTTGTGTGGTACATGCTTATGCTGATGGTTGGTTTGTTTACTGGCAAGAGTATAGGGCTGGTGCAGTCTCCCTCAGGATACTGCTTTGAATGTTGCCTTACACTGGTGTCAAGCGATGGGGGCCTGTTGTTGTTTTGTCTCATATTTCAGTTCATATTGCTGTACTTGAACCTTCACATGCCTGTGCTGCATCAGTACGGCAATGGTGACATGCCAAAAATGGATGGCCACTCACAAGGCACTTGGAGCCCCTACATTCATTTGTTCGTTGGCATGCATGGGTGACTTGTACATTTCACTGGTTGCATTGTGTAACTTCATTGCACCTACGAGGAGTTGTGCAATGTGGGCAGGGAGTGGTGTACAGGCACTCAGTAGGGCCATTTACGGTTGGTTCACGATGCCGTAATTCTCACCATGGCGGAATGGTACTTTCCGCCATGCTTGATGGCGTTAAGTAAATGTCCGCTAGGGTCAGAATTCGCGTACCGTTGCGCCATGGTGGTAATTACGGTTTTGCATGGCGCGCGTGCGCGTACTTGGTGCAGTTAGCGTTGGCGTTCACTACGGTGTCGCTAATGGCATCGTACTTTACGGTGACGGGTCATAATCGCACCGAGCGGTATTCGATGGCGGTATTACATTTCCGCCATCGTTTTTCGATTTCCGCCAGGGTCGTAATGAGGGCCAGTGTGTGGACATTCCTTTGTGGGGGCTTGGGGACTAGACTGTACTTAAAAACCAGCCCGCATCCCCTCCTGAGAAGCTAGGAATTGATTGCTCGACTACGTTACCAATAATAGAGAATCTTGGTTGGGGTCCTCTGTGCCTCTCCTTGGCCATATTAGCCATATAGAGAGCAGGAGTACAGACACCCCCCTCCAGTCTTTACAATGTGGATTAGTTAATAGATTTTCCTCTATTCCATTGAAGTAGAACAACTGAAAGGGGATCATTAAGAACGAAGTGTAACAACTTGATATACTAATACATTGTTAATTACGGAATGAAAGAAGTGGTGTTATGTAAACTACATTGACATTTTCCTTTTTTTCTTTTAAACGTTATTTGTATTTTTAATATGGTGAATTTGTGTAAAGGTTACTTGATAACCATATACAAATAAATAAAAAAATAAAAAAAGACATTTAAATTAGCGAAAATCACCAGAGAAGTTGCATTGAAAGCGACAGTGAACCCAGACGGAGGGAGGCTGATAATTGAGAAGGGTCCGAGCCCTGAAGAGGGCGACTCAGGGGTGGAAAAAGACATCACCCAATGTATATGTGAAAAGGAACTATTTGTTTAATTATTTGAATACATCAGGCCCACGGCGGCAAGAGGCGTTTTGATACAAAAGAGACTTAACCACCGAGTGCCCTGATTACTGAAAGCAGAACTCTTAGCTCGTGCTGGAAAAGCTTGAGCATGTGCTGTGCTCCCAAGTCCCACCTTGTCCCGTGATCAAAACGCGGGGAAGGGAGACCTCAAGTACTGCATCATGACTTATTATTACCTACCTTTGGAGTTTAATAAACACCCTAGAACTGTGATCACTTGTGTCTGTCGTTACTGTTGCCACCATGAGTTCCTTACAGGACTTATGAGTGGCACCAGGTAGGTCTGAGCCACCTATGAGGAACTGTAGGATGAATTCATACTATATCTGGGCTCAGAGACTCTAACTTGGAACTACACACCCTTGAATTTTTGGAACTGGCCAAAATGACCGAGCTTAAAAGCCTGAATGCGTGATTTGGCCGAATTTCGGCCGTTAGAAAATTCTGAGCAGCCGAAAAGTTCAACCAAATCACGCATTCGGTGCTGGGGGCTTATAGGATGGGGAAGCGCCTGCGTGGGTCCGCCCACGCCTCCGATAATTAAGAAGATGAAGAAGGTGCTGGGGGCTGCAGGGGTGTCCCCTGAACTCTTGTTCACTATATTGTGAGCCAGGGTAGTGAGGGTGTCCCCCGCAGCCATACCCCAAAAAAATAAACAAAGAAAAGGACCCTGCAGCACTGGTTCCCGATCACGGAAGTGAAAGGGAACAGGCATCGCAGGGACACAAGGTAAGTAAGGGTGTGAAGGGTGTGGGGTGTGGGTGTGGTGGGGGTTTGGGTGGGAGCGTGCTGGGGTGGGGGCAGCGGCCAAGTTGTAAATGTTCAAGGGAGAAAAGACCAAAGATTATATCAGAAACGTAATCTTCAGTCTTTTCTTCCTCAAAACTTGTATTGCGGGCTTTCAATCCCGATCCAAATTCTTCCAAACTCCGGATAAATATGTGCGAATGGCAAATAATTCTCCACGGCAGAGGGTGGTCCGCAGTTTCTGTCGTTTGGTTAGTTTTCACCATTGTTCTCAGAAAGGACCCTCCAAACAGTGCTGTCTCCGTCTGAAGTGGTATTGGAGCCACATGCGATGCCCTCTAGTGATAGGTATGAGGTGTTGCAAGCTCATTACACATACATGTTGGCAAATGTTCTGGTAAAAATGAAAAGCCCACCTTCGAGTTGCCTGCTGTCGAGGAGCTGGTTCACGCAGCAGCCAATAGAGATCTCAAACAATTCATGAGATTGGTGGAGAAGCCCCTTTCTAAGAATACGGCTTCCTTTTTAATCCAAAACGTCTTCTATCCAGCAGGGAGATACAGGCATTATTGCACTGATTGGGGCAGAACATGGAAGAATGTAAGATCTTTTGGTTAGCTATCTCGTCATTTCAGCCCTATAACCATAGCAATGGATTGGATGGAATACCTGTCAACGTAGCCAAGGCTCGGCTAGATCTTTGGAAAGCTCTTTAATTACGTGTTGGCAACGCCACATCTGGCTATATGCCTCCATCGCCCCCATATTCAACAAGGGTGACAGAGCCTTACCAGTGTCTTGTAGACCAAAGTCCTTCATGTATTCATCTTTTCTGGGAGATTGTTACATGGCAGTCTGTGTCAGTGGACAGCCAATATGGGCGATCGGATTCTTAACTTCCATTATAAGTTCAGCAAGTATGTCCTGAGCTATATATTGACACCATGGCGTTCAACTGTGTGGAAAGAGGCTTGCTGGGGATGATACTGGAGGACGCGGAAATCTCCCACAAGGGTCAGACATTGCATTAAAGGGGAATGTACCACAGCTTTTATAATAAATCATGCCGTTAGGCAAGGCTCTTATTTTTAATATATTTTTCTAAACGGTTTGAGTTAATTTCTAAATCAGACCACTAAGGATACCCCACTACATCATAGGTGCCATTTTCTGTGCTCTCTAACACCAGTGATTCTGCCCTGGTCACAATAAACCCTAGAGAATGATGCTGAAATCAGGGTCACATGGAGGAACAAATCCTCTGTTCAAATACGAGGAAGGAAACTGCCGAGACGCTCAGAGTGCAAAAAGCTGGAGAGGAGACAAGGCGAAAATCACCACAATGAGACGCCATCCCGCTGGAGCAGACCCAACGGTAACCGGGGCATCCGGTTTGTCCAGGGAGAGGGAGGCGAGTTTCAGGAAGAGAGCAGGAAGCCAGAATGGGTTACGGGAGGCCAAGAAACCTGCGTCCTGAACATTGCCCTCGGCCGAAGAGATCACCCCAACTAGAGAATCAGAAGGGTCAGGAGAACACTATTGAAACAAGTGACATTGTACATTATCGTAGGAGAAGAACACCTGGAGGGTTCAAACAAGCAGGAAAAGATGGTTTTGTAGCAGATGAGGCCGTACTAGTAAAAGAAGAGGATATCACAGATGTACTGGCCGGCAAGGGTGTTTTATAGGATGCTGTCTTATGTGTAAGAGTGAGAAGTGGAATTCAAACAAGTAGCCGACTGAGTTAATTGCGGTATAAAAGAGTACCATGAGTGATTGTGAGGAATGACTAAGAAACTGGGTACAGGTAAAAAGGGGGTTCTTTGGGTGAATGTTTTTTGTGCCGCGGATTCGGCTTGTCATGTTTGTGTGACATTTTCTTGGATAAATTGGGGTGGAGTATGGAGACTCAGTTGAATCATTTGTGTCAGGTATTTCTTGGCTATAAGGCGAACATTTTAAAGTAGCCTTGGGGAGTAGCTGCAGGAAACTAAGAGGAAAATGCTAAATTCTTGGCCTATCTATGGGCCTTTCGATACAGGTATATTGGAGAACGTGCACACTTTCTTCACTACAGGGCACAGGCACTTGAAACTAGAGAATCGGGTTACATTTCTTAGAGCTCTAAAGTGATGCCTCCATCAGCTACGAGGCGTATGGAGCGTGATCTCGAGGGAAGTGGAACAGTAACCCCTTCAATGGTTAGGGCTGCAGAGACATTGCAAATAGAGAGAGGAAAGAGAATAACTCCCTGGACTGCTAGGTTAGCAGATGGATAAAGGGTGGAGGAACGAAAGAGAGTAAGACCAGCAGCTAGAAGCACAGATGAAGGATTGAGAACAAGGGGCAAGGATGAGGTTAGGCCATTTCCTTCTAGGATAGAGGATAGGCTGTCAAGAGCGGTAGAGACACAAGAGCAGGAAAATATGAAAAAAGTGCTCAGGCTAGCAGAGGAAAATGTAGCACTGCTACGGCAGCAAAGAGATGAAGAGAGGGAACAAGGAAGAAGACGGGCAAGAGATGTAGAAGAAGGAAGGTGGAGGCACGTGCATGTTCTTGTTAGGTTGGATAAATCAGTTATTAAAACAGTTGAGGTGGATTTGGAAAACAGGTTTGCTGCCACATGCACAGGCTTTGAGCATGGAGGATGGGAGGTGGCACTCTATGGTAGTGTTGATTACGCTTCCATGCCTGTACAAGGGTCAGGGGATGTGGTAACCGGAACAGGAGATGAAGAGGAATGTGAATCTAATGTCGAGCAGGCCGAGCAGGGTGTGCCTGCTCTACCTCCCGCTCCAGTAGCAGTGATAGAGAGCACACCATGGAGCCATATGATTCGCCAGGGTACTCGCATGGCTGTAGCAAGTAGTAGGGAAGAAATGGGGGAAGCCTCATCCCGTGGTCACACATGGACTGGAATAACTTGATGAAGACACTCCCTTTGCTCACTGCAGGGGCGGGGACGTGGATTTATGCATTAGAGAAACACACTGCCGGTGACATGTTGGCCATAGGGGACAAGAAGAGCTCAATCACAGTCCTAGTGGGGGAACAATCAGATGAGCTTTGGAGGAGATCAGGGTATCCGGGAATTCAGTTGGATACAAATGGCCACCATGGAGTGGTTTTTAATAACTGCAGTTCACCGGTATGGGGGACCCTGCAGATTATGTATCCGGATATATCTGATATAAATTTGATTCTAGCTAAAACAATTAAATTGTATGATAATGATCCTACCGAACACATCTAGTTAATTCAGGAGATGTGCAGGGCAGAGACGGGAGAAGCATGGGACAAGAATATGGTGATGTATTACCACTTACTAAAGAAGGGACTCCCCAAGGAAGTACAGCACGATTTAGATAAGGTGGTAGGAAAGTTCAAGACCATATTGTGCACTTTTGTAAAAGGAGAGTATAGAACAGGGGCAAAAAGCAGAGGCTAAGCTTGTTCAGAAGAAACTGGCAAACATTTGTTTGGAAGGGGCAGTAATTGTGAACTCTATGGAGGGACAGCAGCGGCGGTCAGGACAACAGGGACAGGGTGAAGCAGGTATGACACAGGTGTTGGTAGACAGGTATGCTCCCAAACAATCACAGGGCTTCCAAGGGGCAGGGGAGGATTTCCACGCAGAAGTGGGTCACATGGTGGGCTTTGGAGGAATGAGCCCCGGTTTCATGGGCCAATGGGAATTAGTTATGGAGAGTTCTATGAGATTCAGTGTTGGTCATGTGAAAGGTTGGGACACATGTCACAAGATTGTCATGACAGGCCATAGTATTTTTACATGGGAGCTCAGCAGATGCAATCCTTGACTGTGCCATATGCCCGGGCTCTGTGCAATCGCAGCAGGCACGGGTTGAACAGAACACAGGAATTTTGGCTCCACAGACCCGTGGGATCCCACCAAGCATGCCAGTACAAGCATCGGTTCAGACATGGGACAAGAATCCTTTACCTCAAGGAACTGTTTCTCACTATACAGGAGCAAGTGTTTTTGGAGGGAGTACTTTTTTGTTTCCCGGTGCTCATACGTACCAGGAGTAAGACAATCCACAGGGGTCCCTGATGTGTCCGGTCCTGTCTGTTACCATCAATCCGGAAGAGAAACCACTGATAGATGCGCAGGTAGGTGATCGAACATTCTCATTTATGGTCGACACAGGGGCTACGAAATATTGTGTAACAAAGGGCGAGTTCCCCTTGTCAGGAAAATGATGGACACTCAGGTATTATCTGGGGCTATCCTGTTGGTTACTTATACTGAAGATCTTCATATTAATGTATGTACTTTATCTTCCCTTTTGTTGTATTGTACAGACACACCAGCAAATCTTTGGGAAGAGGCCTCCTGAGTAAGCTACAGATGTATTATATGCTCGGCTCCAGGTTTGTTTCTGATGAGAGAAGCAGCGCATTTGCATGTCTATTGTAGCGACAGTGCGACCCAGAGCATTCAACATTTTTGCTTTATGGGGTGATGGTTTTGTCAAGTTGGGTGCCAGGGATCAGAAATCAGACAGGGCGGCTACTGTTGGAGTTTTTGTTCTGGCCTGATGTGCCGCAGGAAGTAAACCCAGGCACTATAGTTACGATTCTTCTAGCAGCGGTAGTAATCAAAAAGAACAGGGTGGTTCTATCAAGCATAGATTAGGAAGGTGGAGAGTGGCGCACAGATCTTGGATCGATCTGACCTTATCGCTAAGGGGCGTGTCCGATGAACAATTGTTCAAAGACACTGAAGACAAAGAAGAAATGGTATTTGAAATTGGGGTGCCTTGCTAGGTAGTTATAGAGCAAAGGGAAGTACCACAGACCATGCTCATCATTAAAAATGCATTGCCATATTGGAAGGCGGATTTGGGAAAAGTGCTGGACCATTTATGGACCAGAACTCATGATGTGGGGCTGCTTAAGAGTGTTGGAGCATTGAGGATAACATTGAAAACTCATGCAATATTTCCATGGGTTAAGCAGTACCCCATGTCTAGGGCGGCGGACGAAGAGACTTATGAGACCATTATGGTGTTGTTGAGGTAAGATAGTACAGTCTTCTGTGTCCCATGCAATACTGCCATCTACCCTGTGAAGAAAGCAAAGGGGTCCAGTTGGAAAATGGCCCAGGATTTGCGCCCCCTCAATGATATTGTTAATGATAATGATGTGTTATTTATATAGCGCCTTAATCCAAAGTGCTTTACAGAGCACATATTTACATACTATATCAACCAACCGAAATTGGTACTCATTTATTGACCTCGGAAGGATGAAAGGCTGAGTTGGCCTAGCCGGGATTCGAACCTGCGACCTGCAGATCAAGCTCAGATCACAGCAGTGAGCGCTCAACCTGCTGAGCTATCTTACCGGGTTGTTCAGGTGGAATTTCCGGTGGCACTGAACCCTACCATCATTCTCTGTAACATCCCTACTGAGTCAACCCACATCACAGTGATTGACTTGAAAAATGCATTTTTCTCCAGAATGGGGTTTTACATGGAATCACCTGCTCATGAATATTCCCCATCATCAGGCTGGGAATTCTCTGTAAAAGAAAGAAAAGTTTCACTTTCACTTACAAGCTGTATTTCTCCTCTAAACTAATATCTGTCCTCTGGGTTTTACTGACCGCATCCAATGACAGTCCTCCCCTAAGCCCCTCCTCTGGCAGCCATCTTCAGACTTTTACTGCACGCTTCAGTGTTGGGAGTCCTCGAGTTTGCTCTTCGAGCTACTTCTATGTTTTTTCGTATTATTCAACGGAAAAGGTTCTGTTTTTGTTTCAAAGGAGCCTGTGTGCTCTTTTCATGATCTGCTGACAGCGGGGATCCAGTGTCAGTGAATTTCAGCACCCTGCAAGGGTAAAGATCGTCAAAGATTCTAGACGGCCATCGGGCCTACTTCGCACCCTCCGACCATGACAGAGGAGAAGAAGGAGGGAAGGTCACTCTTCAGGCCCTGAACGAAATGTGGGCTACAGAACGTGTTTGTAGAAGACAAGCACCTGCAATGCCTCTACTGCCTGCATCCAGACCACAAGGAGGTGGAGTGTGAGATATTCCTCGGGTTCTCCAAGAATGCAGCGAGGGACAGGCACAGTAGCCTGGTGGCATGGCTTAACACCAAGGCTTATGGCCCGTGCTCCAAACATGGTCATGACTCACCTAGGACCGGCCGGTTCGAGGAGCGGACTTCTAAGTCCTTTGAGGGTGCCTCATCTATGGGGGCCCAAGACAAGGTGAAGAAACGCAAGTCTGAGTCCACCAGGTTTGCTGCAGAAGCGAGCCCCAAGGTGGATAGGGCGCGATCGACATCACGCTCCATCTCCATTGCCAGCTGGCAATTGAGCTTCTCATCGAAAAGGAAATCATCTACCCTGTCTAAACTGCGTGAGAAATCTGAGAAGCCACGGACGGAGATGAAGAAGGCCGAACAGCCCAAGCAGGCCCAATCGGAACAGGCTAAGACTTCATCAGCGACAGAGTTGGCTACTGCTACTTCCACGATGGCTAAGGGTGCTGACACTGCGAAGGTAGCCCCCACAGCGCAGAAGGTATCCCTGCCCCCAAGGCGCGACATCACCGCAGTCACTTTGGCAAAGTCTGCTGGCAAGCCAGAAGGGGGGGGAATGGGCTAAGGCCCTGGTTGAAGACCCTCAGAGGGGATAAAAGGAGGGAGAGAAGGAGGCCCAGAAACAGCCCTTCCAGACTGTGGCCCAAGCCACGGATGATGAAGACCAGGAGTCCTTACACACGGTCCACAAGGACATTGAAGAGGACAACGATGGGAAGGGCCTAGTTTTCTGGTCCTGCCATCTCACCCGAGGTACATTTCCTTGGACATTCTTTCAACCGTGCACACTTTAGAGTCAGAGATACAGAGCAGGATTCCCCCAGACCCAGTCCGGTGGTGCCCCAGGTCCCTAATTAGCCTTGAACGAAGAAGAGGATGCGTCATCCGATGCGCCCATTTCAGCCTCCACCACCACGTCGGGTCATTTCTCCCCCAGCAGACCCGAACACGGGTACAGTGATGGATACGGCCACGACAGATGCCGACATGGCTATCGTCGCAGCGGACAGTGAGTCTCCGCATTTGGATGCGCCACATACGGTGTCGCCACCAGATGAGGGGGGATTGTTCCATGATCCCCAGAGCCTCCAAGCTATTCCAGCTTGTACCCGAGGAAACCAAGAAGGAGGGTTTTCTTGTACCAGAGGCACAAGTCCAAGAGGAAGACATTCATGGTGGTAACCCTTCTGGATGACGTTTGGGAAAAGGGCATGGCCCTCAGGAAGAACCCTTGCATGGCTCCAATCAAAGGGGATAGCCTGGAGAAGAAATATCGGGTGCCAGACTCCGCACCCAGGTGCCTAAGGTCGCAGCTATCAGCAGATCGGGTGGTATCGGTGGCCGAGAGGAAACGGTCGGCCAACTCGTCCTCATCATCGTTGGTCTCTTCAGACGGCGAGGGGAAGAGGATGGACTCCATGGGAAAGAAAGTGATTTACACTGCGGCGTCCACTATCAAGGCGTCCATTATCAAGGCGGCCAACGCACTGGCGATCCTAGCCTGGTACGACAGGGAGTTATGGTACAAGCTGGGTTGGATTCTGGATGCTCCCCCCCAGGGACACTCCCCAGAGTTTCCACGCAGGTGTCCGTGCATTCCTCCGGTTATCAGGAGCTGCACATCCCACCGCTCCTGGTATAGGTACGGGCCATGCTGTGAAAAGGGGCGCGAGAGCTGGTTCCCCAATGACTCTGGTGCCCCGGAGACTATTCCAGATACTTTTTGGGCAGAAGGAAGACAGGGGGCTGAAGGCCCACTCTAGACCTACTACATCTGGTCAAATACCTTATGTCCCAAAAGTTCAGGATGGTCACGTTGCAGAACGTGCTCGGCCAGCTGGAAAAAGGCAACTGCTTGAGGTTTTTGGACCTGGTGGGTGCTTACTTCCATGTCCCCATACACAAGAAACATCGGAAGTTTCTATGTTTTGTAGTGCAGGGACAGCCAGTTCAAGGCTCTACCTTTTTGCTTGAAGTCGACCCCCAGAGTGTTCACAAAATACCTGGCACTGGTGGCTGCCCATCTACATTTACAGGGTTTACCCGTACCTGGATGACTGGCTCATTCGCGCCTGCTTGCAGGAACTAGCAGTCGGACACACAGAGATGACCGTCCAGCTACTGGCGAATCTGGGATTCTCCATCAACTATACAAAGTCCTGATTAACACCATTGCAGAATGCGCTGTTCTTAGGCATCAGACTCAATACGGTGTCTTGCCTGGCGTCGATCTCGGAAGAGAGGTTAGCAGCCATTCAAGGAAAGGTGCAGCGACTATCATCGATGAGGACAGCCACAGTGCGGCCATCAAGTCGTTACTGGGTATTATGTCATCCTGCATCTACCTCATCCGGCTCTGCAGGTTGCAAATGCAACCCCTTCAGGAGTTCCTG
The DNA here is from genome assembly GCF_040938575.1 of Ambystoma mexicanum. Classification (NCBI taxonomy): domain Eukaryota; kingdom Metazoa; phylum Chordata; class Amphibia; order Caudata; family Ambystomatidae; genus Ambystoma; species Ambystoma mexicanum. The sequence continues at coordinate 35,290,561 of NC_090921.1, forward strand.
GATGCTCGGTGGATACAGGTGTCTGGAAGTTACATGGACAAGATCTCTCTCGACGATGAGTTCCGTCGGGCAATAGGATGGTGGGGCGTCCGCTCCATCATCGCCCAGGGCACCGGATTTCAAAACCCCACATACCAGGAGACGGTCACCACGGATGCGTCCCTGGAAGGCTGTGGAGCCCACACTGGACCACTGCACCCCAGAGGCCTGTGACTACTGGAGGAGAAGGATCTCCATATCAACATCCTGGAGCTACGAGCAGTGTTCTTGGTCCTCAAGTCGTTCCTTCCATCTTTGAGGGGCGCAAGGTGGTGAGTATCTTCACGGACAACACCACCACCATGTTCTACATCAGGAAACAGGGGGCACTCAGTCTCCTGCGCACGCCAAGAAAGCGTCAGACTTGTGGCGTTGGGCCGTCGGACAGGGGATGTTCCTCATTCATCTTCACATAGCAGGAGTCAACAACACCATCGCAGATTCCCACAGCAGGGAATTGTGCTCCTGCCACGAATTGGAAGTTCGGAAGGACCAGGTGGACTGCAACTTCATCAAGGGGGGCAGGCCCCAGATTGATCTGTTTGTGACGGTGGAAAACTCCAAATGCCAGAGGTTTGCCAGCAGATCCCACCAACCGAGGAGCATGGGGGACGCGTTCTCCATCTCATGGGAAGGGCTGTTTCTGTACGCCTTTCCTACGTTTCCTCTCCTGCTATGAGTCATGAACACACTCACACAGTGCCAATGCAGGATGGTAGTCATCACCCCAGCGTGGCTGGGGCAGATTTGGTACCCGGACCTTCTCAGCTTGTCAGTGTCGCCTCAGGTCAAGCTGCCAGTGGTTCCAGATCTTCTCAACAGATAAGGAGGCACAATCCTACATCGCAACCTAGGATACCTGAACCTGAGGGCTTGGCTCCTGCTGCCCTACAATTTGGAGGATATGAGTTGCCAGCGGACAGCAGGGAGGTCCTTGCCAAAGCCAGGGCATCGTCAACCTTGAAGTGCTATGGTCACAAGTGGAATCATTCCGCTACGTGGTGCTGGTCGCGAAAGATTACCCCTTTGAGGGTCACGGCCCCACAGATCCTGCCGTACTTGCTATCCTTGGCCAAGGCCAGACTGGCGCATGCCGCCATCAAGGTACATCTGTCAGCTATCTCCCACTACACCAGATCGCCAGGAAGATCTTCGCTTTGATCCCATCGACTCATCAAGGAGTTTCTCAAAGGACTCTTCAGATCTTTCCCGCCGGTGAAGACTCCAGCTCTGGCGTGGGAACTCAATGTGGTTCTGACGAGGCTCATGGGGGCCCCCTTTGAGCCTTTGCATCAGGCCACGCTCAAGTTCCTCTCGTGGAAAACAGCTTTCCAGGTGGCCATCACCTCTGCCGAAGGGTAGGTGAGATCCAGGCCCTATCCTGCAGACAACCATACCTGACATTCCACGTATCGAGGGTGGTGCTATGAACGCAACCCTCCTTCATGTCGAAGGTTCTGTCGGAGTTCCACATGAACAAGCCTTTGGTGTTACTTGTTTTTCCTGAAACCTTTGTCGCCGGCATAAAGGACCTTGCATTCGCTGGACGTTGCTCATGCACTGAAGTTCTTCGTCACACGCACAAAGAGTTTTCAGAAGACTTCACAGCTGTTTGTGAAGTTTGGTCCTGTGAACCATGGTAAGGCCTTGTCCAAGGCTTCCATTTCAAGATGGCTCTCTGGCTGCACCACGCACTGTCATCAGTTGGCTAATCGACCGCTGCCAGGCGTCCAAGAGCCCACTCCACGAGAGCGATTACTGGGATGACTGCGTTCCTGTTTGATGTGCCCCTGCTCGACATCTGCAGGGCTGCTATGTAGTGGTCCACTCACACCTTCACCAAATTCTACTGCATCAACAGGGATTCCAGGGAGGAGACCAGAGTCGGCCAAGCAGAGCTACACAGCCTGTTTGCTTGAGGTAAGTGTAATTGCTTCTGTTGAGCCTTGCCACCTCCCGTGGTTGTGCATGTGTGTACTGCTATGTATTTATTATTCATGATCATTAGACCACATGCTGGAGAAGGTTTAAGTTACTTACCCGTAACTATTGTTCTCCAGTATGGGTCTGTCATAGATTCACATGCAAACCCTCCCTCTGACCCTTCTGCGGCTGTTTTTGGTCATACTGCCACTTTACGTAATTACCCAATCTGAAGATGGCTGCCAGAGGAGGGGCTTAGGGAAAGGACTGTCATTGGATGGGAGAAGAACAAGTTACTTACCCCTGGTAACGTTCTTTTGATTGGATGTTCCTCCCATGTATATTCCTCATGTTATGATAATTATCCTTCCAGCTTTAGCTGCTTCGGAAAAATATTTTTCAACAGGGGGCGCAGTGTTCTGTCTCGTCAAGTCAATGTCCCTCGAGGACCTCCGTTCGTCTGCCATCGTCATTAGGATAAATAGCACACACAGCACCCGTTAGCTTCAGTTCTGTTTTTCCTTCTCCTGTAGAGGAATTACCAGACGTACCCTAGACTGTAGGCTCCAAGAAAGCATAAAGTGTAAGAACACGTAAATTCTAGGATGGGGTAGGCTGGGAGGCCTGATGAGGAATATGAGGGAGGCTCAGCCAATCGAAAGAACGTTACCATCGGTGTGGGCTAGGAGGGGCGATGAGGAATACGTGGGAGGAACATCCAATCGAAAGAACGTTACCATGGGTAAGTAACTTGTTCTTCGAATGGATTGTGTCCTCCCACGTATTCCTCATATTAGGATAGACTCCCAAAGCAGTAATAATTTGGTGGTGGGAGTACGAATTATATTTTGTTTTAACTGTTATCATGGACTGAATGAAGGACTGCTTTCCCAAATTGTCCTTCTTGACTAAAAGATAAATCCAGGCAGTAATGTTTCACAAACGTGTGAACAGACGACCAAGTGTGTGCTGAACAAATGTCTTTGACTGGAACACCTCTCTGAAGAGAAGCAGAGGTTGCCATGTCGCTAACCTGTATCATTCCCCAATAGCCAGCAAGATCAATCTGGATAGCGTCTGTTTAGTTACAGCTAAACCCAATTCAGCGCCTGTATAGCCAAAGAATAATTGGTCATTTTGACTAAATTTAGGCATTCTTGATATATAAAAACTGAGTGCCCTTTTTGGGTCTAGCCTATGTAATCTTTCCTCCTCCTTTCCAGGATGAGGAGGTGGGTAGAAAGTTGGCAAAATGATCTTTAGCTACAAGTGGAAGTCAGACTACTTTAGGTAGAAAAGAAGGCTTCACCCTAAGAACGACCGTGTCTTTATAAAAAAATGTATGTGGGGGTTTACAGGAAAGTGCCTGCAACTTGCATTTCCCCTGCGGGCTGACATTATTGCAATAAGCAAAACAGGTTTCAGGGTTAAGAGTCCTAATGGGCATGAGTGTGTATGTTAGGCATTTTAACACCAGGTTAAGATTCAATACAGGGACTTTGAATAGAACTGGTGGAAATACATTAGTAAGACCCTTTAGGAAGTGAATAATCAGAGGGATTTTAAAATATGAATCCTCCTCTGAAGAGCGCTTGAAAATAGAAAGTGTCACCATACAACCTTTAATTGTTCCAATCTGGAGCCCCAGATTCACCAAATGAAACAAAAAAGAAAGCGCCACAGGTGTGTCACATAGAAAGGGATCCACATTCTTATCCCTGCACCAACTGCTGAACTTGTTCCAATGGCAGCGGTACTAGGACTTTGTTGCTGGCCTTCTGGCCAAAAGCAAGATCTCCATTAGGTCATCCGGGAGGTCCCAATGCTTATGTCATAATCTCTCAGAAACCATACGTGAAGGGTGAGAGTCTTTGACCTCTGGATGGAGAACTCGACTCTCCTCTTGCGTGAGAAGGTCCTTTGTTTGTGGAAGACGCATTGGAGGGTAGATGGGCATGTCCAGAAGGTCCGGATACCACGTCCTCCTCGCCCAAACTGGAGCAACATGGATCATGGATTTCCTGAACTTTCTCAACCTCCTGATCACATGAGGAATGACGGGGACTGGTGGAAACGCGTACAGGAGTGGTCCACTATGAACACGTCTCCTGGAGTTCCTCTTGGAGGATATTCCCTGGTGCAAAACAGTTTGCATTTCCGGTTGATACTGGTCGCAAACAGATCCACTTGCAGGGTTCCCCAAAGGGTGAAGATCTTTAGAAGGACTTCTTGAGCTAGGTCCCACTTGTGGGAGACTGTACTCTGCCTGTTCAGAGCATCGGCCAACGTGTTCTCCTCTCCGGCTAGGTGTACTGCTGATAGAGAGATTCCTGAATTGCCCAGAACCAGAGCTGCATTGCTTTGCTGCACAGTGCTATTGACCCTATGCCTACTTTCTTGTTGAGGCAGTACATGGCCACTGCATTGTCCGTCATTATCAGGACATTCTTTCCCCGTATAGAGGGCAGAAAGGCTTACAGCGCTAGTCTGATTGCCCTCAGCCCCAAAGGGTTGCTGTGTAGTGTGGACTCCGATGGAGACCAACCACCTTTGATTGTCAGCTCGTTGGCATGGGCTCCCCACCCCGTGAGTGAGGCATCTGTCACTACATTTAACTTCGGCCATTTCTGCTAAATAGATTCTTCTCCCTTGAGAATGTTGTCCTTGCAAGCCCACCACAGAATGCCATGAGCGACTCTGCTCAGAACTTTCAGGTGGTCTGACATTTTGCCTGAAAACTAGGACCATTGAGTCCTGAGAGCTACTTGAAGGGATCTCATTCTCAGGCGAGCCTCTGGCACCAGAACAATGCAGGATGCCATGAGACCTCAACAAATCGAAGGCCAGAAGATGCTGCGTACTCTGGAATTTGGGGACCATCTGCAGAATATATTGTGCTCTCACTTCTGGTGGTGAGGCTTTCCCAGAGGAAGCATCCAGGACTGCAGCAATAAATTGGCGTCTTTGAGATGGTATCATGTGGGACTTCTTGTAATTGAGGAAGAAGCCCAGTTTGTGGAGAAAATGGCAGGTGACGCTGATATGTTCCTGGGTGAACATGCCCTGATCAGCCAATCGTCCAGGTAGGATAGATGTGAATCCCCCACTTGCTGAGACTCGCTGCTACCACCGCTATTAACTTGGTGAAAACCCTCAGGCGGAGGTCAGCCCGAATGGCAGAACTCAAAACTGATAATGAGAACTGCCAACCATGAACCTCAGGTACTTTCTGTGCTTGTGATGGATTGGCACATGAAAGTAAGCATCCTGAAGGTCCAATGATAGCATCCAGTCTTGGAGAGTCTCAAGGATTTGGGAAAGGGTAACCATCTTGAACGTGTCCTTCCTTAGGAACTTGTTCAAGTTTCTTAGGTCCAAGATGGGTCTCAATCCTCCATCCTTTTTGGGAATTAGAAAGAATGGTGAGTACCAATCCTTGTTCCTTTCCGCCACAGGAACTGGTTGTATAGTACCTTTCTCTAGCAGGGTCAACATTTCCTGCACAAGGAGCGGATCCGGGAACTTTGAAAGAGTTGTTCCACGGTCGAGGATCCTGAAGCCTTTTTTGAAAAGGAAGGCAGTAAGCTTGGTCTACAGTTTCCAGTGCCCAAGCATCTGAAGTAATGCCCCGCCATTCTTTCAGATGCTGAGTAAGTCTGCCTCCCACCAGGGTCTTGTGAGTCAAGGCCCCAGAGTGGTTTTGAGGCAGCTGAAGCAGCAGCTGAGGGTAAAACTGCTGCTGCTTGGGCTGGCTTAGCACCTCTACCTTGTCCACAACGAGGGAATCGCTTCTGACCTCTTTGACTGGCTCGTCCATTTGCTCTTCCAATTGAGGAGTAGAATCTAGAGGACTTACCCCTCCAAGATGATGAACCGGAGTTGGGGTGTTGAGGCTGTCTAATGGCGGCACTAAGGGATTTAGCCACCGCTTTCGAGGTCTGCAGCTTTTCCAAACTCTTATCAGCCTTACTGCAAAACAGCCTTGAGCTGTCAAAGGGCATATTGAGGAGTCTAGACTGCACATCTGGTGCAAGCCGGACGTCCTCAACTACGCAAATCTGTGCAACACTGTGCTAGTTGCCATGGACCTGCTGATGCTGTCTTCAGTATTCAAACCTAACTGGAGACAGTCACCCACTACCTCCTTGCCATCCTTGATGATAGCCAGGAAGCCGTCTCTTTTTCACCTTCCGGGATGTGGTCAGCCACCATAGCTACGCATTCCCACAGGGTAAACATAAATCTTGATAAGGCACAAGTTGTGTTAGCTGACTTTAATGCCATGCTACCAGCAATAAATATTTTTCTCACCCAGGGATCCACTCTCTTACAGTCCCTATCAGGAGGGATAGAGGGGTATGCTGATTGCTTAGTAGATGTAGCAGCTTGAACCACCAAACTTTCTGGTGTTGGATGTTTTGTTAAGTACTCTGGGTCACTGCTGGATGGCCTATATTTCTAACCAATGTTTTTATTCACTGCAGACGGTTTTGTACGATTGGACCGAAAAAAAGGTCTGACTGTACAAAACGACCAGAAAATGCTACCACCAAATGCTACCTCCAAATATTCGAACACCAAAATGTATAACCTTTGGTGGTAGCATTGCAGGTAAGTATAGTGGCAAATGCTACCACTAAAGGTTTGAACACCAAAAGTTCAAACCTTTGGTGGTAGCAAAGCAAGTAAGTATAGTGGCATAGTGAGTGAGTTGTTGCGGGGGACACCCCCGCAGTACACCTGCAAAATAAAAAAATAAGAAGACTGCGGGGGTTGCGGGGGAAACCCCTGCAGCCCCCGTAGTATGTAAGTGTGATCGAATGAGAAAGGTGCAAACTTTTGGTAGTTCGCACCTTTCTCATGCGAACATTCTGCCGCGGCAAAATCAGCCGCGGTTGGATCACTTAGAACTCTGCAGACGCAGTGTCTGGTGTCTCCCAATTTGCTGAGACCCTTTTTAGTAGTGCATTGTGAAAAGGCAAAATTTTATCTATTTTGGGACCCTGCTCCAACCTAAAAACTCTATGGCCTTGCCCATCAGCTTCCTATATGAGGAGTCCACATGGTCAGTAGGATCTGGTTTACCAAATCCCAGCAGGAGAGGTATCTAAACCACTGGCTTATTGTTTGCTATCATACAAGTCTTTTAACCCAGACTCTTCTGAGATGAATTCCTCTGGCACATTAGGGGTGCCATATTGTAACCCAAATGGTTGTGTGTTATCATCTGAAGGTTCTTTGTCTGCATAGATAGAGGTTAAAGACTTTAAAAAGTATTTATTTGGCAAGGGTTTGAAAACCAGTTCCTGGGTTACTGTTGGCTTCGAAAACTTCGAAGTAGTCGTCGACAACAGAGTCAGAGTCGATTTTGTCGACATCGACTTCGACACTTGTATCGACAGCACCGACGCTGATGGTATTAGCAAAGGCGTTGGCTTCTTATGATTTTTTGAAGGAACCCTCAATGGACTGGATTCCTGACTTGTCGAAGCCCTCAACGCTTTTTTGTTAGATTGATATTTTTCTCAATCCTGTTCCGGATTATGGCTCGGTTTGAATATTTTGTTTTCGACTTCTCTTTTCCGTCTTGCTGCAGATCAACAGGGCATGGGCTTTCTACTTGTCCTTCGAGGGGGTGTGGGCCGCATTCCCAAAGATTTTAAGCGTTTCTTTACGGAACGCATCCCATTTTGCTGGAGAGTCCGACTTAGTTTGACATTTTATTACCTGGACCGAGGTTGAAGGTGGCCTGGGACTCCGTTTCTTGGCCTTTTTCAAAGAAGACGAAGAATAATGGCCCGATCGACTGCTCGATTGAGATCATTTAGATCTTTTCCATCTCGGAGAATCTCTCGACACACCGGTTTTTCTTTTTGAGCTCTTTGAAGGAGACGTCGAAAGCAACCTCCCCTCCCCACCAATTTACCTTCACGCTCCCTCAGAGACATTTCGGTCATCGCCTGACAGGAGTAACAGTCGGAGGTACGGTGACCGGTACCAAGACACCACAGACATATGCGGTGGGGGTCGGTGATCAACATCTTCGATCCACAGTCTTGGCACTTTTTGAAGCCTGTCTTGGGTGTTGATGGAGCCAATGGGGAAGACATTATCGTTGACCGAAAATATCTGACGAACTTCACTAAAGAACAGAAGCGCACCTTATTTCTCTGAATCGTTAGCTCGAAAAATGGAATGGAAGCCAACAGGCGCTGCGTGCGCTATTTATACAGATGATGACATCAACAGTTGAACAGAGACCCTCAAGGGACATCGACTTGACGAGACAACACAGCGCCTCCTGTCAAAAAAAATATTCAGAATCAGCTAAAGCTGGAAGGATATTTATCATAAGATGAGCAATACGTGGGAGGACACAATCCATTTGAAATACAGTTTGCAAGTGAAAGTGAAACTGTTTTTCTTTTACTGAGGATTCCCAGCCTGACAACGGGGAATATTCATGAGCATGTGAATCCATGCCAGGCCCATGCTGGAGAACAATAGTTACAGGTAAGTAACTTAAACTTTCTCTGTTCCCTTGCACCCGATTCTCAGTAGCTCACTGCGTTTACGTATCGTGGTCAGAGATTTGAGCACACAAGGTTGTCCCAGGGGTGCTCCAAATCTATGAGTGTCTTTAACATGGGGGCTCAAATGGATTCAGAGAATTTACAGGTGTCCAGTACCGTAATTCAGTACGTGGACGATATATTGGTTTGCAGCACTGCAGAGGAGCAGTGTTGAGGAGACTCAATAACGCTCCTAACCCTGCTCGTGGAGAAGGGGTACAAAGTGGACAAAGAAACATTGCAGTACAGCTAGACAGAGATAGTATATTTGGGGCAAGTAACATCACCTGCAGGAAGAAAGGTAATGCTGGAGACAGCCACCGCAGTTCAGAATATGCCTCAGCCAGTAACGGTGAAACAAATGCAGCAGTTTTTGGGGCTCTGTACCTATTGTATATCATGGGTCTTTCATTAGTCTAGTTAGGTGAGGCCCTTACTACAGGGACTCATGGAAGTGCAGAAGGTGAAAGGTCTGATAGAATGGTGTGAAGAAATGGTGACTTGCTTTTGGGAACTCAAGATGCTGTTCAGCAATTCTCTGGTCTTGCCAAGCTTGAATTATGAGAAACCATTTTATTTGTTTTCATAATTCAAACGGGCAGGTGATGACAGTGGTTCCGAGCCAGTAAACATTGCTAGGCCACAAACCTTTAGTGTACTGAAGCGGACTCCTAAACCCAGTGATGCAGGGATAGTTCCCTTGTGAGCAAGCTTTAGCGGCAGCAGCTTTTGTGATTCAAAAGTCTTCCACCATTACTATGGGTTCCCCAGTGACACTGTACATAGAGCATTCAGTTTTCGTGATTTTGCAAATGTCCAATACTACACTGACGACTCAAAATGTTTTGGGTTAAAAGATAATTCTATCAAAACCCTCAATACAACACGTTTGGTGTCAACTAGTCAATTCTGCAACATTTGTAGCCAAACCAGTGAAATCTGAGGACATTGTTCATGATTGCGCCACTTATTAGGGTGAAGAGGACGAGAGGGTGAATGTGAAAGATGATGCCCTGGAGGTGGGTGGGGAATTTTTTGTTGATGGGTATTCAACTATAAATCAGGACACTAGTGAAAGGCATACGGGGACAGCTGCCATGGGCCTCATGGCTGGGGAATACTGGGTCAGGCTGAAGAGACAATTGCCTTCACATTACTCTGTGCAAGCAGCGGAACTTGTGGCACTTATAGAGGCGCTAGAAATGAGTAAGGGGAAAGCAGTCACCATTTATTCTGACTCCACGTACGTCACCCCCACCGTACATTCTGGGTTATCAAAATGGCAGAGAAGAGGGTTTAGGAGGTCTGACTGTACCCCTGTTCAGCATACTGCGCTTATATCCCAACTAATTGAAGCATTAACATTGCCAGCAGAGATAGGTTTAGGGGAGAATGTTGGGGTTAAATGCGCTGCACATACTAACCGCGCTAATCCAATAGCTCTTGGAAATGATGCCGCAGACAAGGCAATGGAAAAAATGTGCCAGCAGGTACAGAAACCAGCCCCATATATTGCAGATATGGTGCTTCAGATCATAGAAATGCAAGGGATAGCCCCTAGAGAAGCACAGGAGCTTTGGAAAAAGAGAGGATGTGTTCACTCACCCACAGATTGCTGTGGAGACAGAAGGTGATGGGGAACATAGTAATGCCTGTAGAACTGCTTCTCTTGGCTCTAGCGCAACTACACTACCGGTCGCATACTTATTGGTGACAAATCGCAGCAGAGCTCCAGGAGGATTGGTTTATCCCTAACCTACAAGACCAGGTAAGTAGATTCATAGGGAACTGTGTAGTGTGCAGTGAATTCAATCCCTAAAATACCATGAGGATTTCAAGGGAGCTCCACATTGACTTTGTGGACATGATTACGAGGTGCAGTAATTTCAGATATGTGAACGTGGTGGCTTGTCCATTCTCCTGGTGGCTTGATGTTAGTCCCTGCATACATCCTGATGCTGAAACAGCAGCCCGATTTCTTGTGAGAGAGGTATTTCCAAGATGGGGTATTAGTGAGGTCCTAAAAGCCAACAATGGAACCCACTTTTTTAATGGCTTGTTCACAGAATTCACTTCAGTTTTGGCAATTAAACACAGATTATGCTCAGTACCCGTACCCGTAGGCCAAGTGGATTGCGGAGAGGCTCAATGCAAGGAATTGAAAAAATACTGGCATTATTGCCTTCTGCTGGCATTGTTTTACTTGGGAAACCAGCCACGCAAGGACCACCATTTAAGCCCTCACGAAATCGTGACCGGCAGAGGTTACACACACCTCTCCCACCTGCATGCACAGCATCAGACGCACACAAGACTGCATCAGTCCTAGGAGAGGTGTTTAGGGAGTACCTTAGGACCTTAACAAAAAAAGTGTTAAGATTATATCTTCACAAGTTGTGTCTTCTCACCAACAGACACCAAGAGAAAATGGCAACACTACCGATGATCAAAGCAAGACACACCTGTTCCCAGGAGAACGGATCTACGACCGCACCTTTGTGTCCCGCTGAATGAACAACGTTTCCATGGGCCTCACTAAGTGAATTACTCAACTCCGACTGCCATGAAGGTGGAGGGCAACATGAATTGGATACATCTCAGTGATACCCAAAGAGATAACGGCAGCCCTTCACCGACACAGGAGCAGGAATAAAGTTAAGTAAGCCCTAAGGAATCACTGTTCATTTCAGTGCAAAAGAGGGTGCGAACGAATATCCGATATTGTAATAATTTTGTTAGGAAAGTAAATGTCTACATTTGTAAATTGTGTGAAAATGAATGTGTTCATGGTTTTTATGGTCTTTGTGTCATCATGTTTGAAGATGGCAACAAGTGTAAATACAGAAAGTTTAGCTGTGTCTAGTTTTGTGGAATTTGAAGAGCTAATGTCAAGAGACAAAATAAATGTTAATAGGGATTATTATGATAATGGGGATCATGAATTAGATCCCACAACAAATGCACCTGGTTTCGCAGCAGATAACCTTTGGTATAGCCATATGAGGAAGGTGGGGAGAAAGAGATCCATAGGATATTGCTACATATGCTCTCTCATCCACCATGCTTCTGGTATCCCTACGGTGTTTATCCCGAGTGAGCGAGAGGTGGCAGATGGCTGTGTCTAGTGCACCTAGCCTCATACAGGGTCCGAGAGCAGTTTAAAGGGCAGTCAATTATGGCATCAATCACACCAAGCAATGAAGACTTCAGTTGCCGATCGTAAAGAGCAGAAGAATATGCAGTGTGTTCAAAGAGACCAGTTGACTTTGGAAGGTGCTATTTTTTCTAAAAACTGATGGCAGAAAGGATGGCACAAATAAATCAAGAATGTGGTACAGTGTGGAGAAATTACTGATGTGGCTCAAAGAGCCAGAATAACCTTTTAAGATATCAACACTTACCCATTTTTCTCTGTATTCTAAGGGCAATGGCACAGTACTCATTGGCACAAATTGGAATTGCAGCTTCGCATTGCTGATCTGGCTGGAGGTAATGTCTGGATCTATAGACAAAATGCATACATGGAGTTGCCTTCAGCCTGGCAAGGTTTATGCATTTACTCTACCCTTCACATGCCTGTTCTTGTCATCCCCACGGATCATTTAGTTTTGGCCCGACCAATGCCCGAATTTACATATGTGCCCCCTTTGTCCCTTGTGCCCCACCCCTTGTGCCCCTTGCGTTGCTTTCATCATCTTATGTGGACAAACCAAAGACTAGGTTTGGCGGTGAAAAAATCAGGAACAACTGCAACGCAGGAGATCATCCCATTACCTTTCAGCAGAATCAAAGGCTTTAGCAGACATTCCCAATTGATACTGGCTGTTTAGCCACACCAATACCTTTTTCTCCTCTGCCCTACCCCCTGGCACCCAATCAAATGCCAAATGGCTCCAGGTGACCAGGTACACACCTTTGCTATTCGTGAACACTTCGGAGCCAGCATTTAGTGCCACTAGGAAAGAGTTGCAGACACTAAGGCTAATGACTTTGCAGAACCAGTACATACTCGACCTCCTAACAGCAATGTAGGGTGGAGTATGCTAGAAAATTGAGAGTACCTGCTTCACATTTGTGCCTCCCAATGACACTGAGAAAGGTACTTTGACAAAAACCATTGCTGCCTTGCATATACTAAAGTGATCATAGAGAATGAGGCAGGAATTACCAACAATTCATGGCTTGAATCTTTGTTTTGTTGGGTACCTTCTTGGTTGAACCTCGCTGTGAAGATTATGTTGCCTATTCTTTTCTTTTTTCCATATTCTTTTCTGTTCCTGTCAACTGCTCTTAAGGTGTTCTACTCAGGTAAAGAAGGCTGCTGCTATGATGACAGTGCCCCTGTCCAAGGCTAGGAGCACTGCCACTTCATCCCATATTGATACTCAAACTGATGTTGTCTTGTATCCTCCACCAAATTGGCCTGATTGTGTGGAGCAGTGGGTAGATTGTGGGTCTAGTGGGGGGATGAGTTGGGGTTGTTCAGCAGTGGAGTATGCTCATATTGGGGCCGGTATGAAGGATGGTTGTAGGGTTGTCCCCCAAGAAGATGATTATGATGTGTTAAAGTATTAACTAAAGGGGGGAATGTTGGGGTGGTCAGGAAAGGATCCCATGAGCAAGTAAATAAGTAACTTCAACCTTTCGTGGTCAGCTCAGATGAAGTAAACTGCAGTGGGGTTTATGGTCTGATAAGTATCAGAAGACAGCAGATATCTCCTGAATGCAGGGGAGCTTGACAGAAGGGTTCCGCTATTTGTTTTGACAGTAGCAAAACATGCGGTGAGTCAATGCCCAAGGCTAACATAATTGGAACGCAGGAGTTTCAATTGTATTTTCAGATGTTCTGTGTGCGATGAAGTGGCAGTATTTAGATTAGAATGTTCCAATGGAACACTATTATAGTATCACTAATTCGAAGAGAACTTATTTACCCAGCCTTCTTCATAGCGCTTGGAATATTTATGCAAACAATGTGCAATCAAGTGTGAAGGTTAATAGGCTTAGGTCAGTTCTTGCTAGTAATGGATTAGGTTTGCATACAAATGCTTAATCGAATGATGATGTCTTGACCTACCATGGACAAATCCTAGGAGGAGGTGTGTTCTACGCATGAGCTGAAGATGGTAGTTAAGATAAAAGCTACTAATGAGAGTGTTGGAATGGGAGAAAGATGGGATTTCCTTGAAGAAGTCTTTGTCCAATCACACGTGGGGTGGATTGTAATAAAGTATCTGGGAATGTTATAACTGTTGCAAAAATGTACATAAGATGTCAACTAATGAGATTGTTGAGACTTGGGTTAGTTTGGTTCTACAGCACCATCTAACTGCTCCCCAGATAACTTTACAATAAACCTGCTTTACGTACAAAATGTGCAGTCGTTCCTCAGTTGGTGGGCCTGCTTGGGTTAAGGTGATTAAGGGTTGCCCGCCCCCACAATTTTTATCAAGACTTGCAAATTTTCCTAAAGAAGTTAAAGGGGCAGTGAAAGAGTCTTCTTTGGTGAACTGACATTGAACCAAGAATATTATCCCGAGAGATACTACCGAAACCTGGGATGGAAATGGCCTGAGCCAGAAGAATAGTGCTGTGGTTTAGTTTTGTTGTTTTTCAAAAGTGGTAGGTCCAGATAGCGATTGGTTTTTGGACTGAGGACTAATTTTGATTTTAACTTAGTTTTGAAAGCAGGGAAATCCCTCTTGGCAGTAGAGCTAGACATTTTCCTTTTTAGTTTAATAAACACACCTGGAATGTCTTCTTCTGGTTAACCACAGCGCGTGTAGTCTTTCCTCTTCAAAATGTAGATAAATTAAGTCTCTGACCTGGGCACCAGCATTGCCTGGTCACTAGATTTGACCTTCTATCTATTGCCGCTGTTACACAACAGCACAGACCTTTAATAACTTCTGCAACCAGATCTATCCAAATATGAATTAACATATAATGTACTTTCTCCTCGTCTGTCCCCCATAAAACAGTCTCAGAAAAAATACTTGCCAGCCTTTATTAAAGTTGAGGATTTTGTATCCATGGTGGCCAGCTCTGCATGATCTGTTACTTGCATTAGAGGGGTGATGTCTTGGGCCTTACACTCTTTTACTTTTAGGGGTTGGGGTGGCAGAAAACTGCAGCTGGCTAAGGAGCAGACAGGCTACCAAAGCCCATAGTTAGCTGTCTGTTGTCCCTGGCCTGTTCTCATGCCTAACTGTAATGCGATTATGTAAGATTCCCCTTTAGTCTGAAGGCTAGGAAGAGACCATGGAAGTGTTTTAGTGGGGTGAGATGCATGAAGAATGCTGGAATTTAAAAATGTCGTTTTCTTGGAAAAAGATTGTCAAGGCCTAGTTTTCCTTAACCCTTCTTATGTAGTAGGCAGGTGTGATCCCAGCTCAAGATTGTAGAGGTGATCCTTAGAGCTGATTGGTTGGACTGCAGGAGGGAGGTAGTTTGGAATCCTGGCAAAGATTCTAGACTGCCTTTCATTCAGTCATCAACCAAGTGAACTTAGAGCTCCAGAGAAAAGTCAATGAAAATTCATGTTGGTAGAAGAAAAGGGGTGTTATTTAATGAAGATGTGAACAGAGCAAGGAAGACAGTTAGGAAAACCTCAGCAACTGTTAAGCTAAGTGAATTAATTTCCAGTGAAAAAGTTTTTCTTGAGCAAGGAAGCCTTAGCTTTGTGTAAATAAACTGTTTATAGTTCTGCAGCTGGGAGATAATGCGAGCGTTGGGAAGATAGATCATCGTTCCTTAATTCGCTTGCACTTAAAGAAGAGTGTGTGGAGCAAACTGTAATGTAAAAAGTGAAGCAGAGAAAAGTCATGCGCCCGTAGTAACATGAAAGACTGACTAAATATAGTTGTGCGGGCACTAAGTTACTAACCTAGTTAACAAGCGTCGCACTCAGGAATCACTAGTGAAAGTGCATGCAATAGATTTTTCGTTTAGACGCTCTGTCAATGACCGAAGGAAATATTGTGAGTCCTAGAGTAAAGGACCTCTGTTTTCACACATTTGTGATGTATCCACATGACAAAGTGTTTTGCTTTTTTCTCCCTCATGCGTGTTATGAAAACCAAACCTTCGTTTCACATCAGGTTTTCCCAGTGACGGAGAAAAGCACTGTAATCATGGAGCATCATCGGAGACGAGTTTGGTGAGGTATTTTTACACGTGTTCAAAGAGTTTAAAGGTGAACTTTGTTTGAAGCTTATTGTTGGAAAAGAACTGCACTCCAAGATGCATGTGTACAGAGCTATTTTAGGGTTTTTAGTTTAAGGCAGCAACGGAAGACACGTTTCCACAGTTTTCACTTGGAATCAACAGAACTCAACATGAACGTTCTAAATAAATAAAAGAAATAGTTGTTTGTTTAAAAAAAAAAATCTTGTGAAGCAAAGAATTTGAGAAGACCAATACAGTTGATCCAAGAGGCCATCTTAGAAACTGTAGCAAGATTAACAAAAGGCTGTTCAGCTGGAGGTAAAGGTTTACAGGTATATCATAAACAATAGGGAGGCATAAATCATGATGGGGCAGGAGCAAAGCATCATTCTCACACTCAAACAGGTCCGTCAGTCAGTCATCGTGGTGAGAAAACAGGCAGAGAGAACAGTCGGGACCTGATTTGTTATTTTATCCACTTCCCCTTTCCCCCAGGATTGCCTACCTTGCAATTCTGAACTAGAAGATTGTAGAGTGGGCGAATTTAGGGGGCTAGGAGGATTCCTCGTCTGCTCCTGCGGGAAAGAAGTTCTGGGACCTAACAGATTATAATGTTTTGCACAAGGTCACAGGTGAGCCAATACTGCATGAGAGTGTCCATTTTGGATCTGCATTCAGATAAATATTCTTATCTTGCACAGACCAACTGGGCTCACGCGTATTACATTCCAGGCTGCTAGGAGCTTGAACTAGATTTCAATGTTAGGCTCTGTTATGTGGCCCATGTTTCAATCTTTGACATTTTTTAGATCATATTATCATAACGTATCATCCGAGCCAGTATTTTTGAAAGCTTTTTATACAGAATAATGCATAGGGCGCTGCTTTATTTTTGTATATGTTTTATAAAGATTATAACCAATTGACTGATTGATATATGGGTAGATTGATTGATATATGGGTAGATATTTCTGGTTCACAGCCTGTTGCTTCCGAAGGGATGAGATGGGAGGAAGTCAGAAGTAGAAGTTAAGAGAGATGCTTCATACATGTTGTAAAATGACATGATATATATGATATTTTATTTGTACAATGACTCAAGCATGCCAATATATGAGTATATTCGAAAGGAAGCTCTGCATGTGGCATGGACCGCGGATTGACAGTACTGTTGAATCCTTGGTGGGACACATCATAAGAGCATTGAAGAGATAAAGTGATCTTTATTTCAAATTAAGCAATGGTCTCAGATAACAGAAAACAGTTTGATGAGGGAAAACAGTGAGCACAGGTTTTGTGGCTTTAATCATACTTTCAAGACAGTGCATGTTTTCTGTTTCTCCCAAGTTTTATAAGAATGATAAGATTTGTTTTTTAAATTTCACAATGAGTGGCATACATGTGGCTGACCCTTAGGCCTGGGTCAATAACCTTGCACCATTAGGTCCCTGTCTGTCTATATCACATCAGAGTTTAGCTTTAACCAAGTTTGAGTAACTTATCTGCATTCAGTCTCTGATGTGTCCTCAGTAAAGACGTCAGAATAAAGAGTTTACCATATTGTGTCCATTAGTACTACCTCTACACAGGAAGCACACCAATATATCCCCAGGTGGGCTTCCCACATTTTGTGCACTATTACTGCTTCTCCACAGTACATCTGGCCTGATGTTTCCTCAGGTGGCACGCCTGAGTAAAGCCTTTACCACATGCTGGGCAAATATAGGGCTTCTCCCCAGTATGCATCCTCTGATGTCTCTTCAGTTGTGATGGCAGAGCAAAGTGCTTACCACATTCTGTGCACTCATAGGGCTTCTCTCCAGAATGTATCTTCTGATGTAGCCACAAGTTTGACATTTGATTGAAATGCTTGCCACATTCTGTGCACATGTAGGGCTTTTCTCCAGAATGTGTCATCTTATGTTTGCTCAGGGAACATCTCTGAGTAAAGCGTTTACCACATTCCTTGCACTCGTACGGCTTCTCCCCAGTATGTATCCTCTCATGTGTCATTAGGTTTGACTTCAAATTAAAATGCTTACCACATTGTTTGCACCCAAATGGTTTATGCCCACTGTGGATCGCCTGATGCTTGTGCAGGTTTCCAAGGTTAGAGAACTGTTTATCACACTGTGTACACTTGTATGGTTTCTCACCCGTGTGGGATTTCTGATGTGTGTAGAGATCTGAGCGACCAGTGAAGCTTCTCTCACACACTGTGCAACGGTATGACTTCTCTCTTGCATGGGTTTGCTGATGTTTGTAAAGACGGTAAGGAAAAGGGAACTGTTTTTTGCACTGTGTACACTGGTAGTGTCTTCCCCCTTTGTGGGAACTCTGGTGTTGGATCAGGGGGGTTGACATGCTAGAGTGTTCACCACATTCCGTGCCCGTGAAGGGCTTTCCCTCAGAGTGGATCTTCTGATGCTTCTGCAGGCTTCCTATCTCAGAGAAGCCTTTCTCACACTGTGGACACTGGTATGGTCTCTTATCTGTGTGGCTCTTAAGATGTCTTTGCAGTTGTGAGCGCGGAATGAGGCTTTTCCCACACTCTTTACACTTGTATGATCTCTGCTCTGTGTGGGATCTCCGATGACGCCACAGATGGGAAGACTGAGTGAAGTGTTTACCACATTCTCTGCACTTATAAGGCTTCACCCTAGAACGGATCCTCTGGTGAGGGAGCAGTGCATTTGTCCAAGTGAAGTGTTTTTTACAGTCCACGCATCGGTAGGATCGCTGCTGCATTGGCCGGTGTGATGTCAACCCGGAGGGCTTCGCATGTCTTGTGTTCTCCCGAGAATGATTCCCGTCATGAATCTTCTGATGGTGACACGGATGCAATCTCTGATCAAAGCTTGTGTCGCACTCTGTGCATTTGTAGAGTTTGTCACCCATGTGGGATTTCCTGTGAATTTCTAGACTCGATCTGTCACTAAAGCTTTTGTCACAGGCGCTGCAGGCACACAGTTTCTCCTTCCTGTGGATCTTGAGATGTACCACGAGTTCAGAGTGCTGGTGGAAGCTCTCCTCACAGTATGTGCATGCATGGGGTCTACTGTGAGAACTCTGGTGCCTCCGCAAGCTGGGTCTTTCTGGGAAGCTTTCTCCACATTCTATGCATGTGATGGGTGTTTGGCACTGTGAGCATTCCACTTTCTTTCCCAGTTGTTCAGACGCATCTTCACCATCTTCGGAAGGATGTCTCCTCTTCTTCTGGATTGCCAAACTTGTAAGGTTTCTTTTGAGGTCTTCAGTTTTGATAATGGCCCGATTTTCTGTAAAGAAAAGCAGATGTTGCAGTTATGGTTTTCAGCCATCAATGAATGTATTAGAAAGATGCATTTCTGTCTCTATGGCTCCTAGGGTCCGCATTCTAGGCAGGCCGCACGTGCATGCTGAGTGGCTGCCCTTCATTGTCCAGTAAATGCCAGGCTAGTAATAAAGGCCATATAGTGCAAAGGGGCTCTCCAAGCCAGGAATGGAGGACACAGTGGGGTGTTTGGAGGCAAGGGTGGGAGGGGATTATTTCCTGTCCATGGACTTGGAAATATCTTTGTAACTCTCAAGACCAACAGTTGTTTTGGGATGTCAGAGGAGGTTTAAACTTGCTCGCTGTATTAACAGCTTACTGTTGTGAGTGTCAGGTCTTATGCTGAATATTTTAAAAATCAATACAGTTCTATTTGGAAAAAAAAGAAATACACAATATAAAATAAATAAGCAATGACACCCGGCAACAGATGGGCCCCTGTGTTGTTCCCGGCAACAGATGGGCCCCTGTGCTGTTCCCGGCAACAGGTGGGCCTCTGTGCTGTTCCCAGCAAAAGGTGGGCCCCTCTGCTGTTCCCCCCTACAGATGGGCCCCTGTTCTGTTCCCGCCTGCAGCTGGGCCCCTGTGCTGTTCCCGGCAACAGGTGGGCCTCTGTGCTGTTCCCAGCAAAAGGTGGGCCCCTCTGCTGTTCCCGCCTACAGATGGGCCCCTGTTCTGTTCCCGCCTACAGCTGGGCCCCTGTGCTGTTCCCGCCTACAGATGGGCCCCTGTTCTGTTCCCGCCTACAGCTGGGCCCCTGTGCTGTTCCCGCCTGCAGATGGGCCCCTGTGCTGTTCCCGCCTGCAGATGGGCCCCTGTGCTGTTCCCGCCTGCAGATGGGCCCCTGTGCTTTTCCCGCCTGCAGATGGGCCCCTGTGCTGTTCCCGCCTGCAGATGGGCCCCTGTGCTGTTCCCGCCTGATGCAGTGCTATCGCTATGAAGACCTGAGATTTGAATGAACGGCGCCCCCTGTTGCAACATCACGTCCAGCCGGATCCCCTCCTCCATTTGCATGGTGGCATGGGATGCAGAAGTGGGGGGCGTTGCCTGGAGGGGGCGGTCAGGAGGGCTAGAGGGTTAGAGCAGCCCTGGATGGTGGTGATAGGAATAAAGGCCTCTGCAGTGACAATTATGGACTGGCATTGTGCATGGTTATGCACTGCGCTGCGGGGGCCTGCGGGCAGGATTGCCTCTTTATTCGCAGGTCTATAGGGGGGACACGTTTCTCTATGTATGTTTGGGGTGATATGGTGGGGAACACATTCTAGGGTACAGATGTAATCACCATATACTGTGCCTTCAACAGGGAGTAGGTGGTGGTCTCTGGCCCCGGAGAGTTACACCACTTCCCTCCTCTAGACTAGCCAACCGCGACCACCTGATAAAAGCAATATTCCTGATGTGTATTAGTAATAGGGAAGCTTGCACTGCTGGTGCCGCACTCTCTGTTGCGTGTGAGAGGGAAGCTTGCACTACTAGCAACCACACTCTATTGTGTAACAGAGAAAGCTTGCACTGCTGCTGGCCACACTCTCTATTGTGTATGAGAGGGAAGCTTACACTACTACTGACCACACTCTCTATTGTGTATGAGAGGGAAGCTTGCACTACTAGCGACCACACTCTCTATTGTGTATGAGAGGGAAGCTTACACTACTACTGACCACACTCTCTATTGTGTGTGAGAGAGAAGCTTGCACTACTACTGGCCACACTCTCTGTTGTGCATGAGAGAAGTTTTCACTGCTGCTGGCCACACTCTCTGTTATGTATGAGAGGGATGCTTGCACTATTGCTGACCACACTCTCTATTGCGTATGAGAGGGAAGCTTGCACTACTACTAGCTACCCTCTATTGAGTGTGAGAGGGAAGCTTGCACTACTACTGGCCACACTCTCTATTGCGTATGAGAGGGAAGCTTGCACTACTACTGACCACACTCTACTGTGTAACAGAGAAAGCTTGCACTGCTGCTGACCACACTCTCTATTGTGTATGAGAGGGAAGCCTGCACTACTACTGACCACACTCTCTGTTGTGTATGTGAGAGAAGCTTGCACTACTACTGGCCACACTCTCTGTTGTGTATGAGAGAGAAGCTTGCACTACTACTGTCCACCCTCTGTATTGCGTGTGAGAGGAAAGCTTGCACTACTGCTGACCACACTCCCTGTTGTGTATGAGAAACAAGCTTGCTCTACTACTGACCACACTCTCTATTGTGTATGAGAGAGAAGCTTGCACTACTACTGGCCACAATCTCTATTGTGTATGAGAGGGAAGCTTGCACTACTACTGTCCATCCTCTCTATTGCGTGTGAGAGGAAAGCTTGCACTACTGCTGACCACACTCTCTGTTGTGTATGAGAGACAAGCTTGCTCTACTACTGACCACACTCTCCATTGTGTATGAGAGAGAAGCTTGCACTACTACTGGCCACAATCTCTATTGTGTATGAGAGGGAAGCTTGCACTACTACTGTCCACCCTCTGTATTGCGTGTGAGAGGAAAACTTGCACTACTGCTGACCACACTCTCTGTTGTGTATGAGAGACAAGCTTGCACTACTACTGGCCACATTCTCTATTGCGTATGAATGGGAAGCTTGCACTACTGCTGGCACACTCTCTATTGCGTATGAGAGGGAAGCTTGCACTACTACTGGCCACACTCTCTGTTGTGTAAGAGAGAGGTTTTCACTGCTGCTGGCCACACTCTCTGTTATGTATGAGAGGGAAGCTTGCACTACTACTGACCACAGTCTCTGTTGTGTATGAGAGAGAAGCTTGCACTACTACTGGCCATACTCTCTGTTATGTATGAGAGGGAAGCTTGCACTACTACTGGCCACCCTCTCTGTTGTGTATGAGAGAGAAGCTTGCACTACTACTGGCCACACTCTTTATTGCGTGTGAGAGAGAAGCTTGTACTACTACTGACCACACTCTCTGTTGTGTATGTGAGAGAAGCTTGCACTACTACTGGCCACACTCTCTGTTGTGTCTGAGAGAGAAGCTTGCAATACTACTGGCCACACTCTCTATTGCGTGTGAGAGGGAAGCTTGCACTACTTCTGACCACACTCTCTGTTGTGTATGAGAGAGAAGCTTGCACTACTACTGGCCACACTCTCTATTTGCGTGTGAGGGGGAAGCTTGCACTACTACTGACCACACTCTCTGTTGTGTATGAGAGAGAAGCTTGCACTACTGCTGGCCACACTCTCCATTGTGTATGAGAAGAAAGCTTGCACTACTGCTGGCACACTCTCTATTGTGTAAGGGAAGCTTGGGCTACTGCTGGCCACACCCTCTATTGTGTATGAGAGGGAAGCTTGCACTACTACAGACCATATTATCGATTGCGTGTGCCAGGGAAGCTTGCACTGCTACTGACGACACTCTGTATTGCATATGAAAGGGAAGCTTGCACTACTACTGACCACACCCTTTATTGCGTATTAGAGGGAAGCTTGCACTACTACTGACCACACTCTCTGTTTTGCATGAGGGAGAAGCTTGCACTACTACTGGCCACACTCTCTGTAATGTATGAGAGGGAAGCTTGCACTACTACTGGCCACCCTCTCTGTTGTGTATGAGAGAGAAGCTTTTACTACTACTGGCCACACTCTCTATTGCATGTGAGAGGAAAGCTTGCACTACTGCTGACCACACTTTCCATTGTGTATGAGAAGAAAGCTTGCACTACTGCTGGCACACTCTATATTGTGTAAGGGAAGCTTGGGCTACTGCTGGCCACACTCTGTATTGTGTATGAGAGGGAAGCTTGCACTACTACAGACCACTCCCTCTATTGTGTAACAGAGAAGCTTGCACTGCTGCTGGCCACACTCTATTGTGTATCAGAGGGAAGCTTGCACTACTACTGGCCACACTCTGTATTGCGTATGAGAGGGAATCTTGCACTACTACTGGCCACACTCTCTATTGCGTATGAGAGGGAAGCTTGCACTAATACTGGCCACACTTTCTATTGTGTAGGAGAGGGAAGCGTGCACTACTAGCAACCACACTCTCTACTGTGTAACAGAAAAAGCTTGCACTGCTGCTGGCCACACTCTCTATTGCGTGTGAGAGGGAAGCTTGCACTACTACTGGCCACACTCTGTTGTGTATGAGAGGGAAGCTTGCACTATAACTGGCCACACTCTATATTGCGTGTGAGAGGAAAGCTTGCACTACTACTGGCCACGCTCTCTACTACGTATGAGAGGGAAGCTTGCACTACTACTGGCCACACTCTCTGTTGTGTAAAAGAGAAGTTTGCGCTGCTGCTGGCCACACTCTGTTATGTATGAGAGGGAAGCTTGCACTACTACTGACCACACTCTCTGTTGTGTATGAGAGACAAGCTTGCACTACTACTGCCCACACTCTCTGTTGTGTAAAAGAGAAGTTTGCGCTGCGGCTGGCCACACTCTGTTATTTATGAGAGGGAATCTTGCACTTCTACTGACCACACCCTTTATTGCGTATGAGAGGGAAGCTTGCACTTCTACTGACCACACTCTCTATTGTGTATGAGAAACAAGCTTGCTCTACTACTGACCACACTCTCTATTGTGTATGAGAGAGAAGCTTGCACTACTACTGGCCACAATCTCTATTGTGTATGAGAGGGAAGCTTGCACTACTACTGTCCATCCTCTCTATTGCGTGTGAGAGGAAAGCTTGCACTACTGCTGACCACACTCTCTGTTGTGTATGAGAGACAAGCTTGCTCTACTACTGACCACACTCTCCATTGTGTATGAGAGAGACGCTTGCACTACTACTGGCCACAATCTCTATTGTGTATGAGAGGGAAGCTTGCACTACTACTGTCCACCCTCTGTATTGCGTGTGAGAGGAAAACTTGCACTACTGCTGACCACACTCTCTGTTGTGTATGAGAGACAAGCTTGCACTACTACTGGCCACATTCTCTATTGCGTATGAATGGGAAGCTTGCACTACTGCTGGCACACTCTCTATTGCGTATGAGAGGGAAGCTTGCACTACTACTGGCCACACTCTCTGTTGTGTAAGAGAGAGGTTTTCACTGCTGCTGGCCACACTCTCTGTTATGTATGAGAGGGAAGCTTGCACTACTACTGACCACAGTCTCTGTTGTGTATGAGAGAGAAGCTTGCACTACTACTGGCCATACTCTCTGTTATGTATGAGAGGGAAGCTTGCACTACTACTGGCCACCCTCTCTGTTGTGAATGAGAGAGAAGCTTGCACTACTACTGGCCACACTCTTTATTGCGTGTGAGAGAGAAGCTTGTACTACTACTGACCACACTCTCTGTTGTGTATGTGAGAGAAGCTTGCACTACTACTGGCCACACTCTCTGTTGTGTATGAGAGAGAAGCTTGCAATACTACTGGCCACACTCTCTATTGCGTGTGAGAGGGAATCGTGCACTACTTCTGACCACACTCTCTGTTGTGTATGAGAGAGAAGCTTGCACTACTACTGGCCACACTCTCTATTTGCGTGTGAGGGGGAAGCTTGCACTACTACTGACCACACTCTCTGTTGTGTATGAGAGAGAAGCTTGCACTACTGCTGGCCACACTCTCCATTGTGTATGAGAAGAAAGCTTGCACTACTGCTGGCACACTCTCTATTGTGTAAGGGAAGCTTGGGCTACTGCTGGCCACACCCTCTATTGTGTATGAGAGGGAAGCTTGCGCTACTACAGACCATATTATCGATTGCGTGTGAGAGGGAAGCTTGCACTGCTACTGACGACACTCTGTATTGCATATGAAAGGGAAGCTTGCACTACTACTGACCACACCCTTTATTGCGTATTAGAGGGAAGCTTGCACTACTACTGACCACACTCTCTGTTTTGCATGAGGGAGAAGCTTGCACTACTACTGGCCACACTCTCTGTAATGTATGAGAGGGAAGCTTGCACTACTACTGGCCACCCTCTCTGTTGTGTATGAGAGAGAAGCTTGCACTACTACTGGCCACACTCTCTATTGCATGTGAGAGGGAAGCTTGCACTACTACTGGCCACACTTTCCATTGTGTATGAGAAGAAAGCTTGCACTACTGCTGGCACACTCTACATTGTGTAAGGGAAGCTTGGGCTACTGCTGGCCACACTCTGTATTGTGTATGAGAGGGAAGCTTGCACTACTACAGACCACTCCCTCTATTGTGTAACAGAGAAGCTTGCTCTGCTGCTGGCCACACTCTATTGTGTATCAGAGGGAAGCTTGCACTACTACTGGCCACACTCTCTATTGCGTATGAGAGGGAAGCTTGCACTAATACTGGCCACACTTTCTATTGTGTAGGAGAGCGAAGCTTGCACTACTAGCAACCACACTCTCTACTGTGTAACAGAAAAAGCTTGCACTGCTGCTGGCCACACTCTCTATTGCGTGTGAGAGGGAAGCTTGCACTACTACTGGCCACACTCTGTTGTGTATGAGAGGGAAGCTTGCACTACAACTGGCCACACTCTATATTGCGTTTGAGAGGAAAGCTTGCACTACTACTGGCCACGCTCTCTACTGCGTATGAGAGGGAAGCTTGCACTACTACTGGCCACACTCTCTGTTGTGTAAAAGAGAAGTTTGCGCTGCTGCTGGCCACACTCTGTTATGTATGAGAGGGAAGCTTACACTACTACTGACCACACTCTCTGTTGTGTTTGAGAGACAAGCTTGCACTACTACTGCCCACACTCTCTGTTGTGTAAAAGAGAAGTTTGCGCTGCGGCTGGCCACGCTCTGTTATGTATGAGAGGGAATATTGCACTTCTACTGACCACACCCTTTATTGCGTATGAGAGGGAAGCTTGCACTACTACTGGCCACACTCTCTATTGCGTATGAGAGGGAAGCTTGCACTACTACTGGCCACACTTTCTATTGTGTAGGAGAGGGAAGCTTGCACTACTAGCAACCACACTCTCTACTGTGTAACAGAAAAAGCTTGCACTGCTGCTGGCCACACTCTCTATTGCGTGTGAGAGGGAAGCTTGCACTACTACTGGCCACACTCTGTTGTGTATGAGAGAAGCTTGCACTAGAACTGGCCACACTCTCTATTGCTTGTGAGAGGAAAGCTTGCACTACTACTGGCCACGCTCTCTACTGCTTATGAGAGGGAAGCTTGCACTACTACTGGCCACACTCTTTGTTGTGTAAAAGAGAAGTTTGCACTGCTGCTGGCCACACTGTTATGTATGAGAGGGAAGCTTGCCCTACTACTGACCACACTCTCTGTTGTGTATGAGAGACAAGCTTGCGCTACTACTGCCCACACACTCTGTTGTGTAAAAGAGAAGTTTGCGCTGCTGCTGGCCACACTCTGTTGTGTATGAGAGGGAAGCTTGCACTACTACTGGCCACACTCTCTATTGCGTGTGAAAGGGAAGCTTGCACTGCTACTGACCACACTCTCTGTTGTGTATGAGAGACAAGCTTGCACTACTACTGGCCACACTCTCTATTGCGTGTGAAAGGGAAGCTTGCACTACTACTGACCACACTCTCTGTTGTGTATGAGAGACAAGCTTGCACTACTACTGGCCACACTCTCTATTGCGTATGAGAGGGAAGCTTGCACTACTACTGACCACACTCTCTGTTGTGTAAGAGAGAAGTTGTCACTGCTGCTGGCCACACTCTCTGTTATGTATGAGAGGGAAGCTTGCACTACTACTGACCACACTCTCTGTTTTGTATGAGAGGGAAGCTTGCTCTACTACTGACCACACTCTCTATTGTGTATGAGAGGGAAGCTTGCATTACTACTGGCCACCCTCTCTGTTGTGTATGAGAGAGAAGCTTGCACTACTACTGGCCACACTCTCTGTTATGTATGAGAGGGAAGCTTGCACTACTACTGGCCACCCGCTCTGTTGTGTATGAGAGAGAAGCTTGCACTACTACTGGCCACACTCTCTATTGCGTGTGAGAGGGAAGCTTGCACTACTACTGACCACACTCTCTGTTGTGTATGAGAGAGAAGCTTGCATTCCTACTGGCTACACTCTTTATTGCGTGTGAGGGGGATGCTTGCACTACTACTGGCCACACTCTCCATTGTGTATGAGAAGAAAGCTTGCACTACTGCTGGCACACTCTCTATTGTGTAAGGGAAGCTTGGGCTACTGCTGGCCACACCCTCTATTGTGTATGAGAGGGAAGCTTGCACTACTACAGACCACATTATCTATTGTGTGTGAGAGGGAAGCTTGCACTGCTACTGACGACACTCTGTATTGCATATGAGAGGGAATCTTGCACTTCTACTGACCACACCCTTTATTGCTTATGAGAGGGAAGCTTTCACTACTACTGACCATACTCTCTATTGTGTATGAGAGAGAAGCTTGCACTACTAATGGCCACACTCTATTACATATGAGAGGGAAGCTTTCACTACTACTGGTCACACTCTCTATTGCATATGAGAAAGAAGTTTTCACTGCTGCTGGCCACACTCTGTGTTATGTATGAGAGGGAAGCTTGCACTACTACTGACCACACTCTCTATTGTGAATGAGAGAGAAGCTTGCACTACTACTGGCCACACTCTGTATTGCGTATGAGAGGGAAGCTTGCACTACTACTGGCCACACTCTCTATTGTGTATGAGAGGGAAGCTTGCACTACTACTGGCCACACTTTCTATTGTGTAGTAGAGGGAAGCTTGCACTACTAGCAACCACACTCTCTACTGTGTAACAGAATAAGCTTGCACTGCTGCTGGCCACACTCTCTATTGCGTGTGAGAGGGAAGCTTGCACTACTACTGGCCACACTCTCTATTGCGTGTGAGAGGGATGCTTGCACTACTACTGGCCACACTCTCCATTGTGTATGAGAAGAAAGCCGTCACTACTGCAGGCACACTCTCTATTGTGTAAGGGAAGCTTGGGCTACTGCTGGCCACACTCTCTATTGTGTATTAGAGGGAAGCTTGCACTTGCACTGTAACAGAGAAGCTTGCACTGCTGCTGGCCACACTCTATTGTGTATCAGAGGGAAGGTTCCACTACTACTGACCACATTATCTATTGCGTGTGAGAGGGAAGCTTGCACTGCTACTGACGACACTCTGTATTGCATATGAGAGGGAATCTTGCACTTCTACTGACCACACCCTTTATTGCTTATGAGAGGGAAGCTTTCACTACTACTGACCATACTCTCTATTGTGTATGAGAGAGAAGCTTGCACTACTACTGGCCACACTCTCTATTGCGTATGAGAGGGAAGCTTGCACTACTACTGGCCACACTCTATTGCGTATGAGAGGGAAGCTTGCACTACTACTGGCCACACTTTCTATTGTGTAGGAGAGGGAAGCGTGCACTACTAGCAACCAGACTCTACTGTGTAACAGAAAAATCTTGCACTGCTGCTGGCCACACTCTCTATTGTGTGTGAGAGGGAAACTTGCACTACTACTGGCCACACTCTGTTGTGTATGAGAGGGAAGCTTGCACTAGAACTGGCCACACTCTCTATTGCCTGTGAGAGGAAAGCTTGCACTACTACTGGCCACGCTCCCTACTGCGTATGAGAGGGAAGCTTGCACTACTACTGGCCACACTCTCTGTTGTGTAAAAGAGAAGTGTGCACTGCTGCTGGCCACACTGTAATGTATGAGAAGGAAGCTTGCCCTATTACTGACCACACTCTCTGTTGTGTATGAGAGACAAGCTTGCACTACTACTGCCCACACTCTCTATTGTGTAAAAGAGAAGTTTGCGCTGCGGCTGGCCACACTCTGTTATGTATGAGAGGGAAGCTTGCACTACTACTGACTAAACTCTCTGTTGTGTATGAGAGACAAGCTTGCACTACTACTGCCCACACTCTCTGTTGTGTAAAAGAGAAGTTTGCGCTGCTGCTGGCCACACTCTGTTGTGTATGAGAGGGAAGCTTGCACTACTACTGGCCACACTCTCTATTGCGTGTGAGAAAAGCTTGCACTACTACTGGTCACGCTCTCTATTGCGTATGAGAGGGAAGCTTGCACTACTACTGGCCACACTCTCTGTTATGTATGAGAGGGAAGCTTGCACTACTACTGACCACACTCTCTGTTTTGTATGAGAGGGAAGCTTGCTCTACTACTGACCACACTCTCTATTGTGTATGAGAGGGAAGCTTGCATTACTACTGGCCACCCTCTCTGTTGTGTATGAGAGAGAAGCTTGCACTACTACTGGCCACACTCTCTGTTATGTATGAGAGGGAAGCTTGCACTACTACTGGCCACCCGCTCTGTTGTGTATGAGAGAGAAGCTTGCACTACTACTGGCCACACTCTCTATTGCGTGTGAGAGGGAAGCTTGCACTACTACTCACCACACTCTCTGTTGTGTATGAGAGAGAAGCTTGCATTCCTACTGGCTACACTCTTTATTGCGTGTGAGGGGGATGCTTGCACTACTACTGGCCACACTCTCCATTGTGTATGAGAAGAAAGCTTGCACTACTGCTGGCACACTCTCTATTGTGTAAGGGAAGCTTGGGCTACTGCTGGCCACACCCTCTATTGTGTATGAGAGGGAAGCTTGCACTACTACAGACCACATAATCTATTGTGTGTGAGAGGGAAGCTTGCACTGCTACTGACGACACTCTGTATTGTGTATGAGAGAGAAGCTTGCACTACTACTGGCCACACTCTCTATTGCATATGAGAAAGAAGTTTTCACTGCTGCTTGCCACACTCTCTGTTATGTATGAGAGGGAAGCTTGCACTACTACTGACCACACTCTCTATTGCGTATGAGAGATAAGCTTGCACTAGTACTGGCCACACTCTCTATTGCGTATGAGAGGGAAGCTTGCACTACTACTGGCCACACTCTCTATTGTGTATGAGAGGGAAGCTTGCACTACTACTGGCCACACTTTCTATTGTGTAGTAGAGGGAAGCTTGCACTACTAGCAACCACACTCTCTACTGTGTAACAGAAAAAGCTTGCACTGCTGCTGGCCACACTCTCTATTGCGTGTGAGAGGGAAGCTTGCACTACTACTGGCCACACTCTCTATTGCGTGTGAGAGGGATGCTTGCACTACTACTGGCCACACTCTCCATTGTGTATGAGAAGAAAGCTGTCACTACTGCTGGCACACTCTCTATTGTGTAAGGGAAGCTTG
The DNA here is from genome assembly GCF_040938575.1 of Ambystoma mexicanum. Classification (NCBI taxonomy): domain Eukaryota; kingdom Metazoa; phylum Chordata; class Amphibia; order Caudata; family Ambystomatidae; genus Ambystoma; species Ambystoma mexicanum. The sequence continues at coordinate 35,320,739 of NC_090921.1, forward strand.
GGCTACTGCTGGCCACACTCTCTATTGTGTATGAGAGGGAAGCTTGCACTACTACAGACCACGCCCTCTGTTGTGTAACAGAGAAGCTTGCACTGCTGCTGGCCACACTCTATTGTATATCAGAGGGAAGGTTCCACTACTACTGACCACATTATCTATTGCGTGTGAGAGGGAAGCTTGCACTGCTACTGACGACACTCTGTATTGCATATGAGAGGGAATCTTGCACTTCTACTGACCACACCCTTTATTGCTTATGAGAGGGAAGCTTTCACTACTACTGACCATACTCTCTATTGTGTATGAGAGAGAAGCTTGCACTACTACTGGCCACACTCTCTATTGCGTATGAGAGGGAAGCTTGCACTACTACTGGCCACACTCTATTGCGTATGAGAGGGAAGCTTGCACTACTACTGGCCACACTTTCTATTGTGTAGGAGAGGGAAGCGTGCACTACTAGCAACCAGACTCTACTGTGTAACAGAAAAAGCTTGCACTGCTGCTGGCCACACTCTCTATTGTGTGTGAGAGGGAAACTTGCACTACTACTGGCCACACTCTGTTGTGTATGAGAGGGAAGCTTGCACTAGAACTGGCCACACTCTCTATTGCGTGTAAGAGGAAAGCTTGCACTACTACTGGCCACGCTCTCTACTGCGTATGAGAGGGAAGCTTGCACTACTACTGGCCACACTCTCTGTTGTGTAAAAGAGAAGTTTGCACTGCTGCTGTCCACACTGTAATGTATGAGAAGGAAGCTTGCCCTATTACTGACCACACTCTCTGTTGTGTTTGAGAGACAAGCTTGCACTACTACTGCCCACACTCTCTATTGTGTAAAAGAGAAGTTTGCGCTGCGGCTGGCCACACTCTGTTATGTATGAGAGGGAAGCTTGCACTACTACTGACCAAACTCTCTGTTGTGTATGAGAGACAAGCTTGCACTACTACTGCCCACACTCTCTGTTGTGTAAAAGAGAAGTTTGCGCTGCTGCTGGCCACACTCTGTTGTGTATGAGAGGGAAGCTTGCACTACTACTGGCCACACTCTCTATTGCGTGTGAGAAAAGCTTGCACTACTACTGGCCACGCTCTCTATTGCGTATGAGAGGGAAGCTTGCACTACTACTGGCCACCCGCTCTGTTGTGTATGAGAGAGAAGCTTGCAGTACTACTGGCCACACTCTCTATTGCGTGTGAGAGGGAAGCTTGCACTACTACTGACCACACTCTCTGTTGTGTATGAGAGAGAAGCTTGCACTACTACTGGCCACACTCTCTGTTATGTATGAGAGGGAAGCTTGCACTACTACTGGCCACCCGCTCTGTTGTTGTGTATGAGAGAGAAGCTTGCACTACTACTGGCCACACTCTCTATTGCGTGTGAGAGGGAAGCTTGCACTACTACTGACCACACTCTCTGTTGTGTATGAGAGAGAAGCTTGCACTACTACCGGCCACACTCTCTGTTATGTATGAGAGGGAAACTTGCACTACTACTGGCCACCCGCTCTGTTGTGTATGAGAGAGAAGCTTGCACTACTACTGGCCACACTCTCTGTTATGTATGAGAGGGAAGCTTGCACTACTACTGACCACCCGCTCTGTTGTGTATGAGAGAGAAACTTGCATTCCTACTGGCTACACTCTTTATTGCGTGTGAGGGGGATGCTTGCACTACTACTGGCCACACACTGTTGTGTATGAGAAGAAAGCTTGCACTACTGCTGGCACACTCTCTATTGTGTAAGGGAAGCTTGGGCTACTGCTGGCCACACTCTCTGTTATGTATCAGAGGGAAGCTTCCACTACTACTGACCACATTATCTATTGCGTGTGAGAGGGAAGCTTGCACTTCTACTGACCACACCCTTTATTGCGTATGAATGGGAAGCTTGCACTACTACTGGCCACACTCTCTGTTGTGTAAGAGAGAAGTTTTCACTGCTGCTGGCCACACTCTCTGTTATGTATGAGAGGGAAGCTTGCACTACTACTGGCCACCCTCTCTGTTGTTTATGAGAGAGAAGCTTGCACTAACACTGGCCACACTCTCTATTGCGTGTGAGAGGGAAGCTTGTACTACTACTGACCATACTCTCTGTTGTGTATGAGAGAGAAGCTTGCACTACTACTGGCCACACTCTCTGTTATGTATGAGAGGGAAGCTTGCACTACTACTGGCCACCCGCTCTGTTGTGTATGAGAGAGAAGCTTGCACTACTACTGGCCACACTCTCTGTTGTGTATGAGAGAGAAGCTTGCACTACTACTGGCCACACTCTCTATTGCGTGTGAGAGGGAATCTTGCACTACTACTGACCACACTCTCTATTGTGTATGAGAGAGAAGCTTGCACTACTACTGGCCACACTCTCTGTTATGTATGAGAGGGAAGCTTGCACTACTACTGGCCACCCGCTCTTGTGTATGAGAGAGAAGCTTGCACTACTACTGGCCACACTCTCTGTTATGTATGAGAGGGAAGCTTGCACTACTACTGGCCACCCGCTCTGTTGTGTATGAGAGAGAAGCTTGCACTACTACTGGCCACACTCTCTATTGCGTGTGAGAGGGAAGCTTGCACTACTACTGACCACACTCTCTGTTGTGTATGAGAGAGAAGCTTGCATTCCTACTGGCTACACTCTTTATTGCGTGTGAGGGGGATGCTTGCACTACTACTGGCCACACTCTCCATTGTGTATGAGAAGAAAGCTTGCACTACTGCTGGCACACTCTCTATTGTGTAAGGGAAGCTTGGGCTACTGCTGGCCACGCCCTCTATTGTGTATGAGAGGGAAGCTTGCACTACTACAGACCACATTATCTATTGTGTGTGAGAGGGAAGCTTGCACTGCTACTGACGACACTCTGTATTGTGTATGAGAGAGAAGCTTGCACTACTACTGGCCACACTCTATTGCATATGAGAGGGAAGCTTTCACTACTACTGGTCACACTCTCTGTAATGTATGAGAGGGAAGCTTGCACTACTACTGGCCACCCTCTCTGTTGTGTATGAGAGAGAAGCTTGCACTACTACTGGCCACACTCTTTATTGCGTATTAGAGGGAAGCTTGCACTACTACTGACCACGCTCTCTGTTTTGTATGAGAGAGAAGCTTGCACTACTACTGGCCACACTCTCTGTAATGTATGAGAGGGAAGCTTGCACTACTACTGGCCACCCTCTCTGTTGTGTATGAGAGAGAAGCTTGCACTACTACTGGCCACACTCTCTATTGCGTGTGAGAGGGAAGCTTGCACTACCACTGGCCACACTTTCCATTGTGTATGAGAAGAAAGCTTGCACTACTGCTGGCACACTCTCTATTGTGTAAGGGAAGCTTGGGCTACTGCTGGCCACAATCTCTATTGTGTATGAGAGGGAAGCTTGCACTACTACAGACCACACCCTCTATTGTGTAACAGAGAAGCTTGCACTGCTGCTGGCCACACTCTATTGTGTATCAGAGGGAAGCTTGCACTACTACTGGCCACACTCTGTATTGCGTATGAGAGGGAATCTTGCACTACTACTGGCCACACTCTCTATTGCGTATGAGAGGGAAGCTTGCACTAATACTGGCCACACTTTCTATTGTGTAGGAGAGGGAAGCTTGCACTACTAGCAACCACACTCTCTACTGTGTAACAGAAAAAGCTTGCACTGCTGATGGCCACACTCTCTATTGCGTGTGAGAGGGAAGCTTGCACTACTACTGGCCACACTCTGTTGTGTATGAGAGGGAAGCTTGCACTACAACTGGCCACACTCTATATTGCGTGTGAGAGGAAAGCTTGCACTACTACTGGCCACGCTCTCTACTGCGTATGAGAGGGAAGCTTGCACTACTACTGGCCACACTCTCTGTTGTGTAAAAGAGAAGTTTGCGCTGCTGCTGGCCACACTCTGTTATGTATGAGAGGGATGCTTGCACTACTACTGACCACACTCTCTGTTGTGTATGAGAGACAAGCTTGCACTACTACTGCCCACATTCTCTGTTGTGTAAAAGAGAAGTTTGCGCTGTGGCTGGCCACACTCTGTTATGTATGAGAGGGAATCTTGCACTTCTACTGACCACACCCTTTATTGCGTATGAGAGGGAAGCTTGCACTACTACTGACCACACTCTCTATTGTGTATGAGAGAGAAGCTTGCACTACTAATGGCCACAATCTCTATTGTGTATGAGAGGGACGCTTGCACTACTACTGTCCACCCTCTGTATTGCATGTGAGAGGAAAGCTTGCACTACTGCTGACCACACTCCCTGTTGTGTATGAGAGACAAGCTTGCTCTACTACTGACCACACTCTCTATTGTGTATGAGAGAGAAGCTTGCACTACTACTGGCCACAATCTCTATTGTGTATGAGAGGGAAGCTTGCACTACTACTGTCCATCCTCTGTATTGCGTGTGAGAGGAAAGCTTGCACTACTGCTGACCACACTCTCTGTTGTGTATGAGAGACAAGCTTGCTCTACTACTGACCACACTCTCCATTGTGTATGAGAGAGAAGCTTGCACTACTACTGGCCACATTCTCTATTGTGTATGAGAGGGAAGCTTGCACTACTACTGTCCACCCTCTGTATTGCGTGTGAGAGGAAAACTTGCACTACTGCTGACCACACTCTCTGTTGTGTATGAGAGACAAGCTTGCACTACTACTGGCCACATTCTCTATTGCGTATGAATGGGAAGCTTGCACTACTGCTGGCACACTCTCTATTGCGTATGAGAGGGAAGCTTGCACTACTACTGGCCACACTCTCTGTTGTGTAAGAGAGAGGTTTTCACTGCTGCTGGCCACACTCTCTGTTATGTATGAGAGGTAAGCTTGCACTACTACTGACCACAGTCTCTGTTTTGTATGAGAGAGAAGCTTGCACTACTACTGGCCATACTCTCTGTTATGTATGAGAGGGAAGCTTGCACTACTACTGGCCACCCTCTCTGTTGTGTATGAGAGAGAAGCTTGCACTACTACTGGCCACACTCTTTATTGCGTGTGAGAGAGAAGCTTGTACTACTACTGACCACACTCTCTGTTGTGTATGTGAGAGAAGCTTGCGCTACTACTGGCCACACTCTCTGTTGTGTATGAGAGAGAAGCTTGCACTACTACTGGCCACATTCTCTATTGTGTATGAGAGGGAAGCTTGCACTACTACTGTCCACCCTCTGTATTGCGTGTGAGAGGAAAACTTGCACTACTGCTGACCACACTCTCTGTTGTGTATGAGAGACAAGCTTGCACTACTACTGGCCACATTCTCTATTGCGTATGAATGGGAAGCTTGCACTACTGCTGGCACACTCTCTATTGCGTATGAGAGGGAAGCTTGCACTACTACTGGCCACACTCTCTGTTGTGTAAGAGAGAGGTTTTCACTGCTGCTGGCCACACTCTCTGTTATGTATGAGAGGTAAGCTTGCACTACTACTGACCACAGTCTCTGTTTTGTATGAGAGAGAAGCTTGCACTACTACTGGCCATACTCTCTGTTATGTATGAGAGGGAAGCTTGCACTACTACTGGCCACCCTCTCTGTTGTGTATGAGAGAGAAGCTTGCACTACTACTGGCCACACTCTTTATTGCGTGTGAGAGAGAAGCTTGTACTACTACTGACCACACTCTCTGTTGTGTATGTGAGAGAAGCTTGCGCTACTACTGGCCACACTCTCTGTTGTGTATGAGAGAGAAGCTTGCACTACTACTGGCCACACTCTCTATTGCGTGTGAGAGGGAAGCTTGCACTACTTCTGACCACACTCTCTGTTGTGTATGAGAGAGAAGCTTGCACTACTACTGGCCACACTCTATTTGCGTGTGAGGGGGAAGCTTACACTACTACTGACCACACTCTCTGTTGTGTATGAGAGAGAAGCTTGCACTACTACTGGCCACACTCTCCATTGTGTATGAGAAGAAAGCTTGCACTACTGCTGGCACACTCTCTATTGTGTAAGGGAAGCTTGGGCTACTGCTGGCCACACCCTCTATTGTGTATGAGAGGGAAGCTTGCACTACTACAGACCATATTATCGATTGCGTGTGAGAGGGAAGCTTGCACTGCTACTGACGACACTCTGTATTGCATATGAGAGGGAAGCTTGCACTACTACTGACCACACCCTTTATTGCGTATTAGAGGGAAGCTTGCACTACTACTGACCACACTCTCTGTTTTGTATGAGAGAGAAGCTTGCACTACTACTGGCCACACTCTCTGTAATGTATGAGAGGGAAGCTTGCACTACTACTGGCCACCCTCTCTGTTGTGTATGAGAGAGAAGCTTGCACTACTACTGGCCACACTCTCTATTGCGTGTGAGAGGGAAGCTTGCACTACTACTGGCCACACTTTCCATTGTGTATGAGAAGAAAGCTTGCACTACTGCTGGCACACTCTATATTGTGTAAGGGAAGCTTGGGCTACTGCTGGCCACACTCTGTATTGTGTATGAGAGGGAAGCTTGCACTACTACAGACCACTCCCTCTATTGTGTAACAGAGAAGCTTGCACTGCTGCTGGCCACACTCTATTGTGTATCAGAGGGAAGCTTGCACTACTACTGGCCACACTCCCTGTTGTGTATGAGAGACAAGCTTGCTCTACTACTGACCACACTCTCTATTGTGTATGAGAGAGAAGCTTGCAATACTACTGGCCACAATCTCTATTGTGTATGAGAGGGAAGCTTGCACTACTACTGTCCATCCTCTGTATTGCGTGTGAGAGGAAAGCTTGCACTACTGCTGACCACACTCTCTGTTGTGTATGAGAGACAAGCTTGCTCTACTACTGACCACACTCTCCATTGTGTATGAGAGAGAAGCTTGCACTACTACTGGCCACATTCTCTATTGTGTATGAGAGGGAAGCTTGCACTACTACTGTCCACCCTCTGTATTGCGTGTGAGAGGAAAACTTGCACTACTGCTGACCACACTCTCTGTTGTGTATGAGAGACAAGCTTGCACTACTACTGGCCACATTCTCTATTGCGTATGAATGGGAAGCTTGCACTACTGCTGGCACACTCTCTATTGCGTATGAGAGGGAAGCTTGCACTACTACTGGCCACACTCTCTGTTGTGTAAGAGAGAGGTTTTCACTGCTGCTGGCCACACTCTCTGTTATGTATGAGAGGTAAGCTTGCACTACTACTGACCACAGTCTCTGTTTTGTATGAGAGAGAAGCTTGCACTACTACTGGCCATACTCTCTGTTATGTATGAGAGGGAAGCTTGCACTACTACTGGCCACCCTCTCTGTTGTGTATGAGAGAGAAGCTTGCACTACTACTGGCCACACTCTTTATTGCGTGTGAGAGAGAAGCTTGTACTACTACTGACCACACTCTCTGTTGTGTATGTGAGAGAAGCTTGCGCTACTACTGGCCACACTCTCTGTTGTGTATGAGAGAGAAGCTTGCACTACTACTGGCCACATTCTCTATTGTGTATGAGAGGGAAGCTTGCACTACTACTGTCCACCCTCTGTATTGCGTGTGAGAGGAAAACTTGCACTACTGCTGACCACACTCTCTGTTGTGTATGAGAGACAAGCTTGCACTACTACTGGCCACATTCTCTATTGCGTATGAATGGGAAGCTTGCACTACTGCTGGCACACTCTCTATTGCGTATGAGAGGGAAGCTTGCACTACTACTGGCCACACTCTCTGTTGTGTAAGAGAGAGGTTTTCACTGCTGCTGGCCACACTCTCTGTTATGTATGAGAGGTAAGCTTGCACTACTACTGACCACAGTCTCTGTTTTGTATGAGAGAGAAGCTTGCACTACTACTGGCCATACTCTCTGTTATGTATGAGAGGGAAGCTTGCACTACTACTGGCCACCCTCTCTGTTGTGTATGAGAGAGAAGCTTGCACTACTACTGGCCACACTCTTTATTGCGTGTGAGAGAGAAGCTTGTACTACTACTGACCACACTCTCTGTTGTGTATGTGAGAGAAGCTTGCGCTACTACTGGCCACACTCTCTGTTGTGTATGAGAGAGAAGCTTGCACTACTACTGGCCACACTCTCTATTGCGTGTGAGAGGGAAGCTTGCACTACTTCTGACCACACTCTCTGTTGTGTATGAGAGAGAAGCTTGCACTACTACTGGCCACACTCTATTTGCGTGTGAGGGGGAAGCTTACACTACTACTGACCACACTCTCTGTTGTGTATGAGAGAGAAGCTTGCACTACTACTGGCCACACTCTCCATTGTGTATGAGAAGAAAGCTTGCACTACTGCTGGCACACTCTCTATTGTGTAAGGGAAGCTTGGGCTACTGCTGGCCACACCCTCTATTGTGTATGAGAGGGAAGCTTGCACTACTACAGACCATATTATCGATTGCGTGTGAGAGGGAAGCTTGCACTGCTACTGACGACACTCTGTATTGCATATGAGAGGGAAGCTTGCACTACTACTGACCACACCCTTTATTGCGTATTAGAGGGAAGCTTGCACTACTACTGACCACACTCTCTGTTTTGTATGAGAGAGAAGCTTGCACTACTACTGGCCACACTCTCTGTAATGTATGAGAGGGAAGCTTGCACTACTACTGGCCACCCTCTCTGTTGTGTATGAGAGAGAAGCTTGCACTACTACTGGCCACACTCTCTATTGCGTGTGAGAGGGAAGCTTGCACTACTACTGGCCACACTTTCCATTGTGTATGAGAAGAAAGCTTGCACTACTGCTGGCACACTCTATATTGTGTAAGGGAAGCTTGGGCTACTGCTGGCCACACTCTGTATTGTGTATGAGAGGGAAGCTTGCACTACTACAGACCACTCCCTCTATTGTGTAACAGAGAAGCTTGCACTGCTGCTGGCCACACTCTATTGTGTATCAGAGGGAAGCTTGCACTACTACTGGCCACACTCTCTATTGCGTATGAGAGGGAAGCTTGCACTACTACTGGCCACACTCTCTATTGTGTATGAGAGGGAAGCTTGCACTACTACTGGCCACACTCTGTATTGTGTATGAGAGGGAAGCTTGCACTACTAGCAACCACACTCTCTACTGTGTAACAGAAAAAGCTTGCACTGCTGCTGGCCACACTCTCTATTGCGTGTGAGAGGGAAGCTTGCACTACTACTGGCCACACTCTGTTGTGTATGAGAGGGAAGCTTGCACTACAACTGGCCACACTCTATATTGCGTTTGAGAGGAAAGCTTGCACTACTACTGGCCACGCTCTCTACTGCGTATGAGAGGGAAGCTTGCACTACTACTGGCCACACTCTCTGTTGTGTAAAAGAGAAGTTTGCACTGCTGCTGGCCACACTCTGTTATGTATGAGAGGGAAGCTTACACTACTACTGACCACACTCTCTGTTGTGTTTGAGAGACAAGCTTGCACTACTACTGCCCACACCCTTTATTGCGTATTAGAGGGAAGCTTGCACTACTACTGACCACACTCTCTGTTTTGTATGAGAGAGAAGCTTGCACTACTACTGGCCACACTCTCTGTAATGTATGAGAGGGAAGCTTGCACTACTACTGGCCACCCTCTCTGTTGTGTATGAGAGAGAAGCTTGCACTACTACTGGCCACACTCTCTATTGCGTGTGAGAGGGAAGCTTGCACTACTACTGGCCACACTTTCCATTGTGTATGAGAAGAAAGCTTGCACTACTGCTGGCACACTCTATATTGTGTAAGGGAAGCTTGGGCTACTGCTGGCCACACTCTGTATTGTGTATGAGAGGGAAGCTTGCACTACTACAGACCACTCCCTCTATTGTGTAACAGAGAAGCTTGCACTGCTGCTGGCCACACTCTATTGTGTATCAGAGGGAAGCTTGCACTACTACTGGCCACACTCTCTATTGCGTATGAGAGGGAAGCTTGCACTACTACTGGCCACACTCTCTATTGTGTATGAGAGGGAAGCTTGCACTACTACTGGCCACACTGTATTGTGTATGAGAGGGAAGCTTGCACTACTAGCAACCACACTCTCTACTGTAACAGAAAAAGCTTGCACTGCTGCTGGCCACACTCTCTATTGCGTGTGAGAGGGAAGCTTGCACTACTACTGGCCACACTCTGTTGTGTATGAGAGGGAAGCTTGCACTACAACTGGCCACACTCTATATTGCGTTTGAGAGGAAAGCTTGCACTACTACTGGCCACGCTCTCTACTGCGTATGAGAGGGAAGCTTGCACTACTACTGGCCACACTCTCTGTTGTGTAAAAGAGAAGTTTGCACTGCTGCTGGCCACACTCTGTTATGTATGAGAGGGAAGCTTACACTACTACTGACCACACTCTCTGTTGTGTTTGAGAGACAAGCTTGCACTACTACTGCCCACACTCTCTGTTGTGTAAAAGAGAAGTTTGCGCTGCGGCTGGCCACGCTCTGTTATGTATGAGAGGGAATATTGCACTTCTACTGACCACACCCTTTATTGCGTATGAGAGGGAAGCTTGCACTACTACTGACCACACTCTCTATTGTGTATGAGAGAGAAGCTTGCACTACTACTGGCCACACTCTCTATTGCGTATGAGAGGGAAGCTTGCACTACTACTGGCCACACTTTCTATTGTGTAGGAGAGGGAAGCTTGCGCTACTAGCAACTACACTCTCTACTGTGTAACAGAAAAAGCTTGCACTGCTGCTGGCCACACTCTCTATTGCGTGTGAGAGGGAAGCTTGCACTACTACTGGCCACACTCTGTTGTGTATGAGAGAAGCTTGCACTAGAACTGGCCACACTCTCTATTGCTTGTGAGAGGAAAGCTTGCACTACTACTGGCCACGCTCTCTACTGCTTATGAGAGGGAAGCTTGCACTACTACTGGCCACACTCTTTGTTGTGTAAAAGAGAAGTTTGCACTGCTGCTGGCCACACTGTTATGTATGAGAGGGAAGCTTGCCCTACTACTGACCACACTCTCTGTTGTGTATGAGAGACAAGCTTGCGCTACTACTGCCCACACACTCTGTTGTGTAAAAGAGAAGTTTGCGCTGCTGCTGGCCACACTCTGTTGTGTATGAGAGGGAAGCTTGCACTACTACTGGCCACACTCTCTATTGCGTGTGAAAGGGAAGCTTGCACTACTACTGATCACACTCTCTGTTGTGTATGAGAGACAAGCTTGCACTACTACTGGCCACACTCTCTATTGCGTGTGAAAGGGAAGCTTGCACTACTACTGACCACACTCTCTGTTGTGTATGAGAGACAAGCTTGCACTACTACTGGCCACACTCTCTATTGCGTATGAGAGGGAAGCTTGCACTACTACTGACCACACTCTCTGTTGTGTAAGAGAGAAGTTGTCACTGCTGCTGGCCACACTCTCTGTTATGTATGAGAGGGAAGCTTGCACTACTACTGACCACACTCTCTGTTTTGTATGAGAGGGAAGCTTGCTCTACTACTGACCACACTCTCTATTGTGTATGAGAGGGAAGCTTGCATTACTACTGGCCACCCTCTCTGTTGTGTATGAGAGAGAAGCTTGCACTACTACTGGCCACACTCTCTGTTATGTATGAGAGGGAAGCTTGCACTACTACTGGCCACCCGCTCTGTTGTGTATGAGAGAGAAGCTTGCACTACTACTGGCCACACTCTCTATTGCGTGTGAGAGGGAAGCTTGCACTACTACTGACCACACTCTCTGTTGTGTATGAGAGAGAAGCTTGCATTCCTACTGGCTACACTCTTTATTGCGTGTGAGGGGGATGCTTGCACTACTACTGGCCACACTCTCCATTGTGTATGAGAAGAAAGCTTGCACTACTGCTGGCACACTCTCTATTGTGTAAGGGAAGCTTGGGCTACTGCTGGCCACACCCTCTTTTGTGTATGAGAGGGAAGCTTGCACTACTACAGACCACATTATCTATTGTGTGTGAGAGGGAAGCTTGCACTGCTACTGACGACACTCTGTATTGCATATGAGAGGGAATCTTGCACTTCTACTGACCACACCCTTTATTGCTTATGAGAGGGAAGCTTTCACTACTACTGACCATACTCTCTATTGTGTATGAGAGAGAAGCTTGCACTACTAATGGCCACACTCTATTACATATGAGAGGGAAGCTTTCACTACTACTGGTCACACTCTCTATTGCATATGAGAAAGAAGTTTTCACTGCTGCTGGCCACACTCTGTGTTATGTATGAGAGGGAAGCTTGCACTACTACTGACCACACTCTCTATTGTGAATGAGAGAGAAGCTTGCACTACTACTGGCCACACTCTGTATTGCGTATGAGAGGGAAGCTTGCACTACTACTGGCCACACTCTCTATTGTGTATGAGAGGGAAGCTTGCACTACTACTGGCCACACTTTCTATTGTGTAGTAGAGGGAAGCTTGCACTACTAGCAACCACACTCTCTACTGTGTAACAGAATAAGCTTGCACTGCTGCTGGCCACACTCTCTATTGCGTGTGAGAGGGAAGCTTGCACTACTACTGGCCACACTCTCTATTGCGTGTGAGAGGGATGCTTGCACTACTACTGGCCACACTCTCCATTGTGTATGAGAAGAAAGCTGTCACTACTGCTGGCACACTCTCTATTGTGTAAGGGAAGCTTGGGCTACTGCTGGCCACACTCTCTATTGTGTATTAGAGGGAAGCTTGCACTACTACAGACCACACCCTCTGTTGTGTAACAGAGAAGCTTGCACTGCTGCTGGCCACACTCTATTGTGTATCAGAGGGAAGGTTCCACTACTACTGACCACATTATCTATTGCGTGTGAGAGGGAAGCTTGCACTGCTACTGACGACACTCTGTATTGCATATGAGAGGGAATCTTGCACTTCTACTGACCACACCCTTTATTGCTTATGAGAGGGAAGCTTTCACTACTACTGACCATACTCTCTATTGTGTATGAGAGAGAAGCTTGCACTACTACTGGCCACACTCTCTATTGCGTATGAGAGGGAAGCTTGCACTACTACTGGCCACACTCTATTGCGTATGAGAGGGAAGCTTGCACTACTACTGGCCACACTTTCTATTGTGTAGGAGAGGGAAGCGTGCACTACTAGCAACCAGACTCTACTGTGTAACAGAAAAATCTTGCACTGCTGCTGGCCACACTCTCTATTGTGTGTGAGAGGGAAACTTGCACTACTACTGGCCACACTCTGTTGTGTATGAGAGGGAAGCTGGCACTAGAACTGGCCACACTCTCTATTGCCTGTGAGAGGAAAGCTTGCACTACTACTGGCCACGCTCCCTACTGCGTATGAGAGGGAAGCTTGCACTACTACTGGCCACACTCTCTGTTGTGTAAAAGAGAAGTGTGCACTGCTGCTGGCCACACTGTAATGTATGAGAAGGAAGCTTGCCCTATTACTGACCACACTCTCTGTTGTGTATGAGAGACAAGCTTGCACTACTACTGCCCACACTCTCTATTGTGTAAAAGAGAAGTTTGCGCTGCGGCTGGCCACACTCTGTTATGTATGAGAGGGAAGCTTGCACTACTACTGACTAAACTCTCTGTTGTGTATGAGAGACAAGCTTGCACTACTACTGCCCACACTCTCTGTTGTGTAAAAGAGAAGTTTGCGCTGCTGCTGGCCACACTCTGTTGTGTATGAGAGGGAAGCTTGCACTACTACTGGCCACACTCTCTATTGCGTGTGAGAAAAGCTTGCACTACTACTGGTCACGCTCTCTATTGCGTATGAGAGGGAAGCTTGCACTACTACTGGCCACACTCTCTGTTATGTATGAGAGGGAAGCTTGCACTACTACTGACCACACTCTCTGTTTTGTATGAGAGGGAAGCTTGCTCTACTACTGACCACACTCTCTATTGTGTATGAGAGGGAAGCTTGCATTACTACTGGCCACCCTCTCTGTTGTGTATGAGAGAGAAGCTTGCACTACTACTGGCCACACTCTCTGTTATGTATGAGAGGGAAGCTTGCACTACTACTGGCCACCCGCTCTGTTGTGTATGAGAGAGAAGCTTGCACTACTACTGGCCACACTCTCTATTGCGTGTGAGAGGGAAGCTTGCACTACTACTCACCACACTCTCTGTTGTGTATGAGAGAGAAGCTTGCATTCCTACTGGCTACACTCTTTATTGCGTGTGAGGGGGATGCTTGCACTACTACTGGCCACACTCTCCATTGTGTATGAGAAGAAAGCTTGCACTACTGCTGGCACACTCTCTATTGTGTAAGGGAAGCTTGGGCTACTGCTGGCCACACCCTCTATTGTGTATGAGAGGGAAGCTTGCACTACTACAGACCACATAATCTATTGTGTGTGAGAGGGAAGCTTGCACTGCTACTGACGACACTCTGTATTGTGTATGAGAGAGAAGCTTGCACTACTACTGGCCACACTCTCTATTGCATATGAGAAAGAAGTTTTCACTGCTGCTGGCCACACTCTCTGTTATGTATGAGAGGGAAGCTTGCACTACTACTGACCACACTCTCTATTGCGTATGAGAGATAAGCTTGCACTAGTACTGGCCACACTCTCTATTGCGTATGAGAGGGAAGCTTGCACTACTACTGGCCACACTCTCTATTGTGTATGAGAGGGAAGCTTGCACTACTACTGGCCACACTTTCTATTGTGTAGTAGAGGGAAGCTTGCACTACTAGCAACCACACTCTCTACTGTGTAACAGAAAAAGCTTGCACTGCTGCTGGCCACACTCTCTATTGCGTGTGAGAGGGAAGCTTGCACTACTACTGGCCACACTCTCTATTGCGTGTGAGAGGGATGCTTGCACTACTACTGGCCACACTCTCCATTGTGTATGAGAAGAAAGCTGTCACTACTGCTGGCACACTCTCTATTGTGTAAGGGAAGCTTGGGCTACTGCTGGCCACACTCTCTATTGTGTATGAGAGGGAAGATTGCACTACTACAGACCACGCCCTCTGTTGTGTAACAGAGAAGCTTGCACTGCTGCTGGCCACACTCTATTGTATATCAGAGGGAAGGTTCCACTACTACTGACCACATTATCTATTGCGTGTGAGAGGGAAGCTTGCACTGCTACTGACGACACTCTGTATTGCATATGAGAGGGAATCTTGCACTTCTACTGACCACACCCTTTATTGCTTATGAGAGGGAAGCTTTCACTACTACTGACCATACTCTCTATTGTGTATGAGAGAGAAGCTTGCACTACTACTGGCCACACTCTCTATTGCGTATGAGAGGGAAGCTTGCACTACTACTGGCCACACTCTATTGCGTATGAGAGGGAAGCTTGCACTACTACTGGCCACACTTTCTATTGTGTAGGAGAGGGAAGCGTGCACTACTAGCAACCAGACTCTACTGTGTAACAGAAAAAGCTTGCACTGCTGCTGGCCACACTCTCTATTGTGTGTGAGAGGGAAACTTGCACTACTACTGGCCACACTCTGTTGTGTATGAGAGGGAAGCTTGCACTAGAACTGGCCACACTCTCTATTGCGTGTAAGAGGAAAGTTTGCACTACTACTGGCCACGCTCTCTACTGCGTATGAGAGGGAAGCTTGCACTACTACTGGCCACACTCTCTGTTGTGTAAAAGAGAAGTTTGCACTGCTGCTGTCCACACTGTAATGTATGAGAAGGAAGCTTGCCCTATTACTGACCACACTCTCTGTTGTGTTTGAGAGACAAGCTTGCACTACTACTGCCCACACTCTCTATTGTGTAAAAGAGAAGTTTGCGCTGCGGCTGGCCACACTCTGTTATGTATGAGAGGGAAGCTTGCACTACTACTGACCAAACTCTCTGTTGTGTATGAGAGACAAGCTTGCACTACTACTGCCCACACTCTCTGTTGTGTAAAAGAGAAGTTTGCGCTGCTGCTGGCCACACTCTGTTGTGTATGAGAGGGAAGCTTGCACTACTACTGGCCACACTCTCTATTGCGTGTGAGAAAAGCTTGCACTACTACTGGCCACGCTCTCTATTGCGTATGAGAGGGAAGCTTGCACTACTACTGGCCACCCGCTCTGTTGTGTATGAGAGAGAAGCTTGCAGTACTACTGGCCACACTCTCTATTGCGTGTGAGAGGGAAGCTTGCACTACTACTGACCACACTCTCTGTTGTGTATGAGAGAGAAGCTTGCACTACTACTGGCCACACTCTCTGTTATGTATGAGAGGGAAGCTTGCACTACTACTGGCCACCCGCTCTGTTGTGTATGAGAGGGAAGCTTGCACTACTACTGTCCACCCTCTGTATTGCGTGTGAGAGGAAAACTTGCACTACTGCTGACCACACTCTCTGTTGTGTATGAGAGACAAGCTTGCACTACTACTGGCCACATTCTCTATTGCGTATGAATGGGAAGCTTGCACTACTGCTGGCACACTCTCTATTGCGTATGAGAGGGAAGCTTGCACTACTACTGGCCACACTCTCTGTTGTGTAAGAGAGAGGTTTTCACTGCTGCTGGCCACACTCTCTGTTATGTATGAGAGGGAAGCTTGCACTACTACTGACCACAGTCTCTGTTGTGTATGAGAGAGAAGCTTGCACTACTACTGGCCATACTCTCTGTTATGTATGAGAGGGAAGCTTGCACTACTACTGGCCACCCTCTCTGTTGTGTATGAGAGAGAAGCTTGCACTACTACTGGCCACACTCTTTATTGCGTGTGAGAGAGAAGCTTGTACTACTACTGACCACACTCTCTGTTGTGTATGTGAGAGAAGCTTGCACTACTACTGGCCACACTCTCTGTTGTGTCTGAGAGAGAAGCTTGCAATACTACTGGCCACACTCTCTATTGCGTTTGAGAGGGAAGCTTGCACTACTTCTGACCACACTCTCTGTTGTGTATGAGAGAGAAGCTTGCACTACTACAGACCACACCCTCTATTGTGTAACAGAGAAGCTTGCACTGCTGCTGGCCACACTCTATTGTGTATCAGAGGGAAGCTTGCACTACTACTGGCCACACTCTGTATTGCGTATGAGAGGGAATCTTGCACTACTACTGGCCACACTCTCTATTGCGTATGAGAGGGAAGCTTGCACTAATACTGGCCACACTTTCTATTGTGTAGGAGAGGGAAGCTTGCACTACTAGCAACCACACTCTCTACTGTGTAACAGAAAAAGCTTGCACTGCTGATGGCCACACTCTCTATTGCGTGTGAGAGGGAAGCTTGCACTACTACTGGCCACACTCTGTTGTGTATGAGAGGGAAGCTTGCACTACAACTGGCCACACTCTATATTGCGTGTGAGAGGAAAGCTTGCACTACTACTGGCCACGCTCTCTACTGCGTATGAGAGGGAAGCTTGCACTACTACTGGCCACACTCTCTGTTGTGTAAAAGAGAAGTTTGCGCTGCTGCTGGCCACACTCTGTTATGTATGAGAGGGATGCTTGCACTACTACTGACCACACTCTCTGTTGTGTATGAGAGACAAGCTTGCACTACTACTGCCCACACTCTCTGTTGTGTAAAAGAGAAGCTTGCGCTGTGGCTGGCCACACTCTGTTATGTATGAGAGGGAATCTTGCACTTCTACTGACCACACCCTTTATTGCGTATGAGAGGGAAGCTTGCACTACTACTGACCACACTCTCTATTGTGTATGAGAGAGAAGCTTGCACTACTAATGGCCACAATCTCTATTGTGTATGAGAGGGACGCTTGCACTACTACTGTCCACCCTCTGTATTGCATGTGAGAGGAAAGCTTGCACTACTGCTGACCACACTCCCTGTTGTGTATGAGAGACAAGCTTGCTCTACTACTGACCACACTCTCTATTGTGTATGAGAGAGAAGCTTGCACTACTACTGGCCACAATCTCTATTGTGTATGAGAGGGAAGCTTGCACTACTACTGTCCATCCTCTGTATTGCGTGTGAGAGGAAAGCTTGCACTACTGCTGACCACACTCTCTGTTGTGTATGAGAGACAAGCTTGCTCTACTACTGACCACACTCTCCATTGTGTATGAGAGAGAAGCTTGCACTACTACTGGCCACATTCTCTATTGTGTATGAGAGGGAAGCTTGCACTACTACTGTCCACCCTCTGTATTGCGTGTGAGAGGAAAACTTGCACTACTGCTGACCACACTCTCTGTTGTGTATGAGAGACAAGCTTGCACTACTACTGGCCACATTCTCTATTGCGTATGAATGGGAAGCTTGCACTACTGCTGGCACACTCTCTATTGCGTATGAGAGGGAAGCTTGCACTACTACTGGCCACACTCTCTGTTGTGTAAGAGAGAGGTTTTCACTGCTGCTGGCCACACTCTCTGTTATGTATGAGAGGTAAGCTTGCACTACTACTGACCACAGTCTCTGTTTTGTATGAGAGAGAAGCTTGCACTACTACTGGCCATACTCTCTGTTATGTATGAGAGGGAAGCTTGCACTACTACTGGCCACCCTCTCTGTTGTGTATGAGAGAGAAGCTTGCACTACTACTGGCCACACTCTTTATTGCGTGTGAGAGAGAAGCTTGTACTACTACTGACCACACTCTCTGTTGTGTATGTGAGAGAAGCTTGCGCTACTACTGGCCACACTCTCTGTTGTGTATGAGAGAGAAGCTTGCACTACTACTGGCCACACTCTCTATTGCGTGTGAGAGGGAAGCTTGCACTACTTCTGACCACACTCTCTGTTGTGTATGAGAGAGAAGCTTGCACTACTACTGGCCACACTCTATTTGCGTGTGAGGGGGAAGCTTACACTACTACTGACGACACTCTCTGTTGTGTATGAGAGAGAAGCTTGCACTACTACTGGCCACACTCTCCATTGTGTATGAGAAGAAAGCTTGCACTACTGCTGGCACACTCTCTATTGTGTAAGGGAAGCTTGGGCTACTGCTGGCCACACCCTCTATTGTGTATGAGAGGGAAGCTTGCACTACTACAGACCATATTATCGATTGCGTGTGAGAGGGAAGCTTGCACTGCTACTGACGACACTCTGTATTGCATATGAGAGGGAAGCTTGCACTACTACTGACCACACCCTTTATTGCGTATTAGAGGGAAGCTTGCACTACTACTGACCACACTCTCTGTTTTGTATGAGAGAGAAGCTTGCACTACTACTGGCCACACTCTCTGTAATGTATGAGAGGGAAGCTTGCACTACTACTGGCCACCCTCTCTGTTGTGTATGAGAGAGAAGCTTGCACTACTACTGGCCACACTCTCTATTGCGTGTGAGAGGGAAGCTTGCACTACTACTGGCCACACTTTCCATTGTGTATGAGAAGAAAGCTTGCACTACTGCTGGCACACTCTATATTGTGTAGGGGAAGCTTGGGCTACTGCTGGCCACACTCTGTATTGTGTATGAGAGGGAAGCTTGCACCACTACAGACCACTCCCTCTATTGTGTAACAGAGAAGCTTGCACTGCTGCTGGCCACACTCTATTGTGTATCAGAGGGAAGCTTGCACTACTACTGGCCACACTCTCTATTGCGTATGAGAGGGAAGCTTGCACTACTACTGGCCACACTCTCTATTGTGTATGAGAGGGAAGCTTGCACTACTACTGGCCACACTCTGTATTGTGTATGAGAGGGAAGCTTGCACTACTAGCAACCACACTCTCTACTGTGTAACAGAAAAAGCTTGCACTGCTGCTGGCAACACTCTCTATTGTGTGTGAGAGGGAAGCTTGCACTACTACTGGCCACACTCTGTTGTGTATGAGAGGGAAGCTTGCACTACAACTGGCCACACTCTATATTGCGTTTGAGAGGAAAGCTTGCACTACTACTGGCCAAGCTCTCTACTGCGTATGAGAGGGAAGCTTGCACTACTACTGGCCACACTCTCTGTTGTGTAAAAGAGAAGTTTGCGCTGCTGCTGGCCACACTCTGTTATGTATGAGAGGGAAGCTTACACTACTACTGACCACACTCTCTGTTGTGTTTGAGAGACAAGCTTGCACTACTACTGCCCACACTCTCTGTTGTGTAAAAGAGAAGTTTGCGCTGCGGCTGGCCACGCTCTGTTATGTATGAGAGGGAATATTGCACTTCTACTGACCACACCCTTTATTGCGTATGAGAGGGAAGCTTGCACTACTACTGACCACACTCTCTATTGTGTATGAGAGAGAAGCTTGCACTACTACTGGCCACACTCTCTATTGCGTATGAGAGGGAAGCTTGCACTACTACTGGCCACACTTTCTATTGTGTAGGAGAGGGAAGCTTGCACTACTAGCAACTACACTCTCTACTGTGTAACAGAAAAAGCTTGCACTGCTGCTGGCCACACTCTCTATTGCGTGTGAGAGGGAAGCTTGCACTACTACTGGCCACACTCTGTTGTGTATGAGAGAAGCTTGCACTAGAACTGGCCACACTCTCTATTGCTTGTGAGAGGAAAGCTTGCACTACTACTGGCCACGCTCTCTACTGCTTATGAGAGGGAAGCTTGCACTACTACTGGCCACACTCTTTGTTGTGTAAAAGAGAAGTTTGCACTGCTGCTGGCCACACTGTTATGTATGAGAGGGAAGCTTGCCCTACTACTGACCACACTCTCTGTTGTGTATGAGAGACAAGCTTGCGCTACTACTGCCCACACACTCTGTTGTGTAAAAGAGAAGTTTGCGCTGCTGCTGGCCACACTCTGTTGTGTATGAGAGGGAAGCTTGCACTACTACTGGCCACACTCTCTATTGCGTGTGAAAGGGAAGCTTGCACTACTACTGACCACACTCTCTGTTGTGTATGAGAGACAAGCTTGCACTACTACTGGCCACACTCTCTATTGCGTGTGAAAGGGAAGCTTGCACTACTACTGACCACACTCTCTGTTGTGTATGAGAGACAAGCTTGCACTACTACTGGCCACACTCTCTATTGCGTATGAGAGGGAAGCTCGCACTACTACTGACCACACTCTCTGTTGTGTAAGAGAGAAGTTGTCACTGCTGCTGGCCACACTCTCTGTTATGTATGAGAGGGAAGCTTGCACTACTACTGACCACACTCTCTGTTTTGTATGAGAGGGAAGCTTGCTCTACTACTGACCACACTCTCTATTGTGTATGAGAGGGAAGCTTGCACTACTACTGGCCACACTCTCTGTTATGTATGAGAGGGAAGCTTGCACTACTACTGGCCAACCGCTCTGTTGTGTATGAGAGAGAAGCTTGCACTACTACTGGCCACACTCTCTATTGCGTGTGAGAGGGAAGCTTGCACTACTACTGACCACACTCTCTGTTGTGTATGAGAGAGAAGCTTGCATTCCTACTGGCTACACTCTTTATTGCGTGTGAGGGGGATGCTTGCACTACTACTGGCCACACTCTCCATTGTGTATGAGAAGAAAGCTTGCACTACTGCTGGCACACTCTCTATTGTGTAAGGGAAGCTTGGGCTACTGCTGGCCACACCCTCTATTGTGTATGAGAGGGAAGCTTGCACTACTACAGACCACATTATCTATTGTGTGTGAGAGGGAAGCTTGCACTGCTACTGACGACACTCTGTATTGCATATGAGAGGGAATCTTGCACTTCTACTGACCACACCCTTTATTGCTTATGAAAGGGAAGCTTGCACTACTACTGACCACACTCTCTGTTGTGTATGAGAGACAAGCTTGCACTACTACTGGCCACACTCTCTATTGCGTATGAGAGGGAAGCTTGCACTACTACTGACCACACTCTCTGTTGTGTAAGAGAGAAGTTGTCACTGCTGCTGGCCACACTCTCTGTTATGTATGAGAGGGAAGCTTGAACTACTACTGACCACACTCTCTGTTTTGTATGAGAGGGAAGCTTGCTCTACTACTGACCACACTCTCTATTGTGTATGAGAGGGAAGCTTGCACTACTACTGGCCACACTCTCTGTTATGTATGAGAGGGAAGCTTGCACTACTACTGGCCACCCGCTCTGTTGTGTATGAGAGAGAAGCTTGCACTACTACTGGCCACACTCTCTATTGCGTGTGAGAGGGAAGCTTGCACTACTACTGACCACACTCTCTGTTGTGTATGAGAGAGAAGCTTGCATTCCTACTGGCTACACTCTTTATTGCGTGTGAGGGGGATGCTTGCACTACTACTGGCCACACTCTCCATTGTGTATGAGAAGAAAGCTTGCACTACTGCTGGCACACTCTCTATTGTGTAAGGGAAGCTTGGGCTACTGCTGGCCACACCCTCTATTGTGTATGAGAGGGAAGCTTGCACTACTACAGACCACATTATCTATTGTGTGTGAGAGGGAAGCTTGCACTGCTACTGACGACACTCTGTATTGCATATGAGAGGGAATCTTGCACTTCTACTGACCACACCCTTTATTGCTTATGAGAGGGAAGCTTTCACTACTACTGACCATACTCTCTATTGTGTATGAGAGAGAAGCTTGCACTACTAATGGCCACACTCTATTACATATGAGAGGGAAGCTTTCACTACTACTGGTCACACTCTCTATTGCATATGAGAAAGAAGTTTTCACTGCTGCTGGCCACACTCTGTGTTATGTATGAGAGGGAAGCTTGCACTACTACTGACCACACTCTCTATTGTGAATGAGAGAGAAGCTTGCACTACTACTGGCCACACTCTGTATTGCGTATGAGAGGGAAGCTTGCACTACTACTGGCCACACTCTCTATTGTGTATGAGAGGGAAGCTTGCACTACTACTGGCCACACTTTCTATTGTGTAGTAGAGGGAAGCTTGCACTACTAGCAACCACACTCTCTACTGTGTAACAGAATAAGCTTGCACTGCTGCTGGCCACACTCTCTATTGCGTGTGAGAGGGAAGCTTGCACTACTACTGGCCACACTCTCTATTGCGTGTGAGAGGGATGCTTGCACTACTACTGGCCACACTCTCCATTGTGTATGAGAAGAAAGCTGTCACTACTGCTGGCACACTCTCTATTGTGTAAGGGAAGCTTGGGCTACTGCTGGCCACACTCTCTATTGTGTATTAGAGGGAAGCTTGCACTACTACAGACCACACCCTCTGTTGTGTAACAGAGAAGCTTGCACTGCTGCTGGCCACACTCTATTGTGTATCAGAGGGAAGGTTCCACTACTACTGACCACATTATCTATTGCGTGTGAGAGGGAAGCTTGCACTTCTACTGACGACACTCTGTATTGCATATGAGAGGGAATCTTGCACTTCTACTGACCACACCCTTTATTGCTTATGAGAGGGAAGCTTTCACTACTACTGACCATACTCTCTATTGTGTATGAGAGAGAAGCTTGCACTACTACTGGCCACACTCTCTATTGCGTATGAGAGGGAAGCTTGCACTACTACTGGCCACACTCTATTGCGTATGAGAGGGAAGCTTGCACTACTACTGGCCACACTTTCTATTGTGTAGGAGAGGGAAGCGTGCACTACTAGCAACCAGACTCTACTGTGTAACAGAAAAATCTTGCACTGCTGCTGGCCACACTCTCTATTGTGTGTGAGAGGGAAACTTGCACTACTACTGGCCACACTCTGTTGTGTATGAGAGGGAAGCTTGCACTAGAACTGGCCACACTCTCTATTGCCTGTGAGAGGAAAGCTTGCACTACTACTGGCCACGCTCCCTACTGCGTATGAGAGGGAAGCTTGCACTACTACTGGCCACACTCTCTGTTGTGTAAAAGAGAAGTGTGCACTGCTGCTGGCCACACTGTAATGTATGAGAAGGAAGCTTGCCCTATTACTGACCACACTCTCTGTTGTGTATGAGAGACAAGCTTGCACTACTACTGCCCACACTCTCTATTGTGTAAAGGAGAAGTTTGCGCTGCGGCTGGCCACACTCTGTTATGTATGAGAGGGAAGCTTGCACTACTACTGACTAAACTCTCTGTTGTGTATGAGAGACAAGCTTGCACTACTACTGCCCACACTCTCTGTTGTGTAAAAGAGAAGTTTGCGCTGCTGCTGGCCACACTCTGTTGTGTATGAGAGGGAAGCTTGCACTACTACTGGCCACACTCTCTATTGCGTGTGAGAAAAGCTTGCACTACTACTGGTCACGCTCTCTATTGCGTATGAGAGGGAAGCTTGCACTACTACTGGCCACACTCTCTGTTATGTATGAGAAGGAAGCTTGCACTACTACTGACCACACTCTCTGTTTTGTATGAGAGGGAAGCTTGCTCTACTACTGACCACACTCTCTATTGTGTATGAGAGGGAAGCTTGCATTACTACTGGCCACCCTCTCTGTTGTGTATGAGAGAGAAGCTTGCACTACTACTGGCCACACTCTCTGTTATGTATGAGAGGGAAGCTTGCACTACTACTGGCCACCCGCTCTGTTGTGTATGAGAGAGAAGCTTGCACTACTACTGGCCACACTCTCTATTGCGTGTGAGAGGGAAGCTTGCACTACTACTCACCACACTCTCTGTTGTGTATGAGAGAGAAGCTTGCATTCCTACTGGCTACACTCTTTATTGCGTGTGAGGGGGATGCTTGCACTACTACTGGCCACACTCTCCATTGTGTATGAGAACAAAGCTTGCACTACTGCTGGCACACTCTCTATTGTGTAAGGGAAGCTTGGGCTACTGCTGGCCACACCCTCTATTGTGTATGAGAGGGAAGCTTGCACTACTACAGACCACATAATCTATTGTGTGTGAGAGGGAAGCTTGCACTGCTACTGACGACACTCTGTATTGTGTATGAGAGAGAAGCTTGCACTACTACTGGCCACACTCTCTATTGCATATGAGAAAGAAGTTTTCACTGCTGCTGGCCACACTCTCTGTTATGTATGAGAGGGAAGCTTGCACTACTACTGACCACACTCTCTATTGCGTATGAGAGATAAGCTTGCACTAGTACTGGCCACACTCTCTATTGCGTATGAGAGGGAAGCTTGCACTACTACTGGCCACACTCTCTATTGTGTATGAGAGGGAAGCTTGCACTACTACTGGCCACACTTTCTATTGTGTAGTAGAGGGAAGCTTGCACTACTAGCAACCACACTCTCTACTGTGTAACAGAAAAAGCTTGCACTGCTGCTGGCCACACTCTCTATTGCGTGTGAGAGGGAAGCTTGCACTACTACTGGCCACACTCTCTATTGCGTGTGAGAGGGATGCTTGCACTACTACTGGCCACACTCTCCATTGTGTATGAGAAGAAAGCTGTCACTACTGCTGGCACACTCTCTATTGTGTAAGGGAAGCTTGGGCTACTGCTGGCCACACTCTCTATTGTGTATGAGAGGGAAGCTTGCACTACTACAGACCACGCCCTCTGTTGTGTAACAGAGAAGCTTGCACTGCTGCTGGCCACACTCTATTGTATATCAGAGGGAAGGTTCCACTACTACTGACCACATTATCTATTGCGTGTGAGAGGGAAGCTTGCACTGCTACTGACGACACTCTGTATTGCATATGAGAGGGAATCTTGCACTTCTACTGACCACACCCTTTATTGCTTATGAGAGGGAAGCTTTCACTACTACTGACCATACTCTCTATTGTGTATGAGAGAGAAGCTTGCACTACTACTGGCCACACTCTCTATTGCGTATGAGAGGGAAGCTTGCACTACTACTGGCCACACTCTATTGCGTATGAGAGGGAAGCTTGCACTACTACTGGCCACACTTTCTATTGTGTAGGAGAGGGAAGCGTGCACTACTAGCAACCAGACTCTACTATGTAACAGAAAAAGCTTGCACTGCTGCTGGCCACACTCTCTATTGTGTGTGAGAGGGAAACTTGCACTACTACTGGCCACACTCTGTTGTGTATGAGAGGGAAGCTTGCACTAGAACTGGCCACACTCTCTATTGCGTGTAAGAGGAAAGCTTGCACTACTACTGGCCACGCTCTCTACTGCGTATGAGAGGGAAGCTTGCACTACTACTGGCCACACTCTCTGTTGTGTAAAAGAGAAGTTTGCACTGCTGCTGTCCACACTGTAATGTATGAGAAGGAAGCTTGCCCTATTACTGACCACACTCTCTGTTGTGTTTGAGAGACAAGCTTGCACTACTACTGCCCACACTCTCTATTGTGTAAAAGAGAAGTTTGCGCTGCGGCTGGCCACACTCTGTTATGTATGAGAGGGAAGCTTGCACTACTACTGACCAAACTCTCTGTTGTGTATGAGAGACAAGCTTGCACTACTACTGCCCACACTCTCTGTTGTGTAAAAGAGAAGTTTGCGCTGCTGCTGGCCACACTCTGTTGTGTATGAGAGGGAAGCTTGCACTACTACTGGCCACACTCTCTATTGCGTGTGAGAAAAGCTTGCACTACTACTGGCCACGCTCTCTATTGCGTATGAGAGGGAAGCTTGCACTACTACTGGCCACCCGCTCTGTTGTGTATGAGAGAGAAGCTTGCAGTACTACTGGCCACACTCTCTATTGCGTGTGAGAGGGAAGCTTGCACTACTACTGACCACACTCTCTGTTGTGTATGAGAGAGAAGCTTGCACTACTACTGGCCACACTCTCTGTTATGTATGAGAGGGAAGCTTGCACTACTACTGGCCACCCGCTCTGTTGTGTATGAGAGGGAAGCTTGCACTACTACTGTCCACCCTCTGTATTGCGTGTGAGAGGAAAACTACTGCTGACCACACTCTCTGTTGTGTATGAGAGACAAGCTTGCACTACTACTGGCCACATTCTCTATTGCGTATGAATGGGAAGCTTGCACTACTGCTGGCACACTCTCTATTGCGTATGAGAGGGAAGCTTGCACTACTACTGGCCACACTCTCTGTTGTGTAAGAGAGAGGTTTTCACTGCTGCTGGCCACACTCTCTGTTATGTATGAGAGGGAAGCTTGCACTACTACTGACCACAGTCTCTGTTGTGTATGAGAGAGAAGCTTGCACTACTACTGGCCATACTCTCTGTTATGTATGAGAGGGAAGCTTGCACTACTACTGGCCACCCTCTCTGTTGTGTATGAGAGAGAAGCTTGCACTACTACTGGCCACACTCTTTATTGCGTGTGAGAGAGAAGCTTGTACTACTACTGACCACACTCTCTGTTGTGTATGTGAGAGAAGCTTGCACTACTACTGGCCACACTCTCTGTTGTGTATGAGAGACAAGCTTGCACTACTACTGCCCACACTCTCTGTTGTGTAAAAGAGAAGTTTGCGCTGCTGCTGGCCACACTCTGTTGTGTATGAGAGGGAAGCTTGCACTACTACTGGCCACACTCTCTATTGCGTGTGAGAAAAGCTTGCACTACTACTGGCCACGCTCTCTATTGCGTATGAGAGGGAAGCTTGCACTACTACTGGCCACCCGCTCTGTTGTGT
Source organism: Ambystoma mexicanum (assembly GCF_040938575.1). Classification (NCBI taxonomy): domain Eukaryota; kingdom Metazoa; phylum Chordata; class Amphibia; order Caudata; family Ambystomatidae; genus Ambystoma; species Ambystoma mexicanum. The sequence goes on from NC_090921.1 coordinate 35,348,067, forward strand.
ATGAGAGAGAAGCTTGCAGTACTACTGGCCACACTCTCTATTGCGTGTGAGAGGGAAGCTTGCACTACTACTGACCACACTCTCTGTTGTGTATGAGAGAGAAGCTTGCACTACTACTGGCCACACTCTCTGTTATGTATGAGAGGGAAGCTTGCACTACTACTGGCCACCCGCTCTGTTGTGTATGAGAGGGAAGCTTGCACTACTACTGTCCACCCTCTGTATTGCGTGTGAGAGGAAAACTTGCACTACTGCTGACCACACTCTCTGTTGTGTATGAGAGACAAGCTTGCACTACTACTGGCCACATTCTCTATTGCGTATGAATGGGAAGCTTGCACTACTGCTGGCACACTCTCTATTGCGTATGAGAGGGAAGCTTGCACTACTACTGGCCACACTCTCTGTTGTGTAAGAGAGAGGTTTTCACTGCTGCTGGCCACACTCTCTGTTATGTATGAGAGGGAAGCTTGCACTACTACTGACCACAGTCTCTGTTGTGTATGAGAGAGAAGCTTGCACTACTACTGGCCATACTCTCTGTTATGTATGAGAGGGAAGCTTGCACTACTACTGGCCACCCTCTCTGTTGTGTATGAGAGAGAAGCTTGCACTACTACTGGCCACACTCTTTATTGCGTGTGAGAGAGAAGCTTGTACTACTACTGACCACACTCTCTGTTGTGTATGTGAGAGAAGCTTGCACTACTACTGGCCACACTCTCTGTTGTGTCTGAGAGAGAAGCTTGCAATACTACTGGCCACACTCTCTATTGCGTTTGAGAGGGAAGCTTGCACTACTTCTGACCACACTCTCTGTTGTGTATGAGAGAGAAGCTTGCACTACTACAGACCACACCCTCTATTGTGTAACAGAGAAGCTTGCACTGCTGCTGGCCACACTCTATTGTGTATCAGAGGGAAGCTTGCACTACTACTGGCCACACTCTGTATTGCGTATGAGAGGGAATCTTGCACTACTACTGGCCACACTCTCTATTGCGTATGAGAGGGAAGCTTGCACTAATACTGGCCACACTTTCTATTGTGTAGGAGAGGGAAGCTTGCACTACTAGCAACCACACTCTCTACTGTGTAACAGAAAAAGCTTGCACTGCTGATGGCCACACTCTCTATTGCGTGTGAGAGGGAAGCTTGCACTACTACTGGCCACACTCTGTTGTGTATGAGAGGGAAGCTTGCACTACAACTGGCCACACTCTATATTGCGTGTGAGAGGAAAGCTTGCACTACTACTGGCCACGCTCTCTACTGCGTATGAGAGGGAAGCTTGCACTACTACTGGCCACACACTCTGTTGTGTAAAAGAGAAGTTTGCGCTGCTGCTGGCCACACTCTGTTATGTATGAGAGGGATGCTTGCACTACTACTGACCACACTCTCTGTTGTGTATGAGAGACAAGCTTGCACTAATACTGCCCACACTCTCTGTTGTGTAAAAGAGAAGCTTGCGCTGTGGCTGGCCACACTCTGTTATGTATGAGAGGGAATCTTGCACTTCTACTGACCACACCCTTTATTGCGTATGAGAGGGAAGCTTGCACTACTACTGACCACACTCTCTATTGTGTATGAGAGAGAAGCTTGCACTACTAATGGCCACAATCTCTATTGTGTATGAGAGGGACGCTTGCACTACTACTGTCCACCCTCTGTATTGCATGTGAGAGGAAAGCTTGCACTACTGCTGACCACACTCCCTGTTGTGTATGAGAGACAAGCTTGCTCTACTACTGACCACACTCTCTATTGTGTATGAGAGAGAAGCTTGCACTACTACTGGCCACAATCTCTATTGTGTATGAGAGGGAAGCTTGCACTACTACTGTCCATCCTCTGTATTGCGTGTGAGAGGAAAGCTTGCACTACTGCTGACCACACTCTCTGTTGTGTATGAGAGACAAGCTTGCTCTACTACTGACCACACTCTCCATTGTGTATGAGAGAGAAGCTTGCACTACTACTGGCCACATTCTCTATTGTGTATGAGAGGGAAGCTTGCACTACTACTGTCCACCCTCTGTATTGCGTGTGAGAGGAAAACTTGCACTACTGCTGACCACACTCTCTGTTGTGTATGAGAGACAAGCTTGCACTACTACTGGCCACATTCTCTATTGCGTATGAATGGGAAGCTTGCACTACTGCTGGCACACTCTCTATTGTGTATGAGAGGGAAGCTTGCACTACTACTGGCCACACTCTCTGTTGTGTAAGAGAGAGGTTTTCACTGCTGCTGGCCACACTCTCTGTTATGTATGAGAGGTAAGCTTGCACTACTACTGACCACAGTCTCTGTTTTGTATGAGAGAGAAGCTTGCACTACTACTGGCCATACTCTCTGTTATGTATGAGAGGGAAGCTTGCACTACTACTGGCCACCCTCTCTGTTGTGTATGAGAGAGAAGCTTGCACTACTACTGGCCACACTCTTTATTGCGTGTGAGAGAGAAGCTTGTACTACTACTGACCACACTCTCTGTTGTGTATGTGAGAGAAGCTTGCGCTACTACTGGCCACACTCTCTTTTGTGTATGAGAGAGAAGCTTGCACTACTACTGGCCACACTCTCTATTGCGTGTGAGAGGGAAGCTTGCACTACTTCTGACCACACTCTCTGTTGTGTATGAGAGAGAAGCTTGCACTACTACTGGCCACACTCTATTTGCGTGTGAGGGGGAAGCTTACACTACTACTGACCACACTCTCTGTTGTGTATGAGAGAGAAGCTTGCACTACTACTGGCCACACTCTCCATTGTGTATGAGAAGAAAGCTTGCACTACTGCTGGCACACTCTCTATTGTGTAAGGGAAGCTTGGGCTACTGCTGGCCACACCCTCTATTGTGTATGAGAGGGAAGCTTGCACTACTACAGACCATATTATCGATTGCGTGTGAGAGGGAAGCTTGCACTGCTACTGACGACACTCTGTATTGCATATGAGAGGGAAGCTTGCACTACTACTGACCACACCCTTTATTGCGTATTAGAGGGAAGCTTGCACTACTACTGACCACACTCTCTGTTTTGTATGAGAGAGAAGCTTGCACTACTACTGGCCACACTCTCTGTAATGTATGAGAGGGAAGCTTGCACTACTACTGGCCACCCTCTCTGTTGTGTATGAGAGAGAAGCTTGCACTACTACTGGCCACACTCTCTATTGCGTGTGAGAGGGAAGCTTGCACTACTACTGGCCACACTTTCCATTGTGTATGAGAAGAAAGCTTGCACTACTGCTGGCACACTCTATATTGTGTAAGGGAAGCTTGGGCTACTGCTGGCCACACTCTGTATTGTGTATGAGAGGGAAGCTTGCACCACTACAGACCACTCCCTCTATTGTGTAACAGAGAAGCTTGCACTGCTGCTGGCCACACTCTATTGTGTATCAGAGGGAAGCTTGCACTACTACTGGCCACACTCTCTATTGCGTATGAGAGGGAAGCTTGCACTACTACTGGCCACACTCTCTATTGTGTATGAGAGGGAAGCTTGCACTACTACTGGCCACACTCTGTATTGTGTATGAGAGGGAAGCTTGCACTACTAGCAACCACACTCTCTACTGTGTAACAGAAAAAGCTTGCACTGCTGCTGGCAACACTCTCTATTGTGTGTGAGAGGGAAGCTTGCACTACTACTGGCCACACTCTGTTGTGTATGAGAGGGAAGCTTGCACTACAACTGGCCACACTCTATATTGCGTTTGAGAGGAAAGCTTGCACTACTACTGGCCACGCTCTCTACTGCGTATGAGAGGGAAGCTTGCACTACTACTGGCCACACTCTCTGTTGTGTAAAAGAGAAGTTTGCGCTGCTGCTGGCCACACTCTGTTATGTATGAGAGGGAAGCTTACACTACTACTGACCACACTCTCTGTTGTGTTTGAGAGACAAGCTTGCACTACTACTGCCCACACTCTCTGTTGTGTAAAAGAGAAGTTTGCGCTGCGGCTGGCCACGCTCTGTTATGTATGAGAGGGAATATTGCACTTCTACTGACCACACCCTTTATTGCGTATGAGAGGGAAGCTTGCACTACTACTGACCACACTCTCTATTGTGTATGAGAGAGAAGCTTGCACTACTACTGGCCACACTCTCTATTGCGTATGAGAGGGAAGCTTGCACTACTACTGGCCACACTTTCTATTGTGTAGGAGAGGGAAGCTTGCACTACTAGCAACTACACTCTCTACTGTGTAACAGAAAAAGCTTGCACTGCTGCTGGCCACACTCTCTATTGCGTGTGAGAGGGAAGCTTGCACTACTACTGGCCACACTCTGTTGTGTATGAGAGAAGCTTGCACTAGAACTGGCCACACTCTCTATTGCTTGTGAGAGGAAAGCTTGCACTACTACTGGCCACGCTCTCTACTGCTTATGAGAGGGAAGCTTGCACTACTACTGGCCACACTCTTTGTTGTGTAAAAGAGAAGTTTGCACTGCTGCTGGCCACACTGTTATGTATGAGAGGGAAGCTTGCCCTACTACTGACCACACTCTCTGTTGTGTATGAGAGACAAGCTTGCGCTACTACTGCCCACACACTCTGTTGTGTAAAAGAGAAGTTTGCGCTGCTGCTGGCCACACTCTGTTGTGTATGAGAGGGAAGCTTGCACTACTACTGGCCACACTCTCTATTGCGTGTGAAAGGGAAGCTTGCACTACTACTGACCACACTCTCTGTTGTGTATGAGAGACAAGCTTGCACTACTACTGGCCACACTCTCTATTGCGTGTGAAAGGGAAGCTTGCACTACTACTGACCACACTCTCTGTTGTGTATGAGAGACAAGCTTGCACTACTACTGGCCACACTCTCTATTGCGTATGAGAGGGAAGCTTGCACTACTACTGACCACACTCTCTGTTGTGTAAGAGAGAAGTTGTCACTGCTGCTGGCCACACTCTCTGTTATGTATGAGAGGGAAGCTTGCACTACTACTGACCACACTCTCTGTTTTGTATGAGAGGGAAGCTTGCTCTACTACTGACCACACTCTCTATTGTGTATGAGAGGGAAGCTTGCACTACTACTGGCCACACTCTCTGTTATGTATGAGAGGGAAGCTTGCACTACTACTGGCCACCCGCTCTGTTGTGTATGAGAGAGAAGCTTGCACTACTACTGGCCACACTCTCTATTGCGTGTGAGAGGGAAGCTTGCACTACTACTGACCACACTCTCTGTTGTGTATGAGAGAGAAGCTTGCATTCCTACTGGCTACACTCTTTATTGCGTGTGAGGGGGATGCTTGCACTACTACTGGCCACACTCTCCATTGTGTATGAGAAGAAAGCTTGCACTACTGCTGGCACACTCTCTATTGTGTAAGGGAAGCTTGGGCTATTGCTGGCCACACCCTCTATTGTGTGTGAGAGGGAAGCTTGCACTGCTACTGACGACACTCTTTATTGCATATGAGAGGGAATCTTGCACTTCTACTGACCACACCCTTTATTGCTTATGAGAGGGAAGCTTTCACTACTACTGACCATACTCTCTATTGTGTATGAGAGAGAAGCTTGCACTACTAATGGCCACACTCTATTACATATGAGAGGGAAGCTTTCACTACTACTGGTCACACTCTCTATTGCATATGAGAAAGAAGTTTTCACTGCTGCTGGCCACACTCTGTGTTATGTATGAGAGGGAAGCTTGCACTACTACTGACCACACTCTCTATTGTGAATGAGAGAGAAGCTTGCACTACTACTGGCCACACTCTGTATTGCGTATGAGAGGGAAGCTTGCACTACTACTGGCCACACTCTCTATTGTGTATGAGAGGGAAGCTTGCACTACTACTGGCCACACTTTCTATTGTGTAGTAGAGGGAAGCTTGCACTACTAGCAACCACACTCTCTACTGTGTAACAGAATAAGCTTGCACTGCTGCTGGCCACACTCTCTATTGCGTGTGAGAGGGAAGCTTGCACTACTACTGGCCACACTCTCTATTGCGTGTGAGAGGGATGCTTGCACTACTACTGGCCACACTCTCCATTGTGTATGAGAAGAAAGCTGTCACTACTGCTGGCACACTCTCTATTGTGTAAGGGAAGCTTGGGCTACTGCTGGCCACACTCTCTATTGTGTATTAGAGGGAAGCTTGCACTACTACAGACCACACCCTCTGTTGTGTAACAGAGAAGCTTGCACTGCTGCTGGCCACACTCTATTGTGTATCAGAGGGAAGGTTCCACTACTACTGACCACATTATCTATTGCGTGTGAGAGGGAAGCTTGCACTGCTACTGACGACACTCTGTATTGCATATGAGAGGGAATCTTGCACTTCTACTGACCACACCCTTTATTGCTTATGAGAGGGAAGCTTTCACTACTACTGACCATACTCTCTATTGTGTATGAGAGAGAAGCTTGCACTACTACTGGCCACACTCTCTATTGCGTATGAGAGGGAAGCTTGCACTACTACTGGCCACACTCTATTGCGTATGAGAGGGAAGCTTGCACTACTACTGGCCACACTTTCTATTGTGTAGGAGAGGGAAGCGTGCACTACTAGCAACCAGACTCTACTGTGTAACAGAAAAAACTTGCACTGCTGCTGGCCACACTCTCTATTGTGTGTGAGAGGGAAACTTGCACTACTACTGGCCACACTCTGTTGTGTATGAGAGGGAAGCTTGCACTACTACTGGCCACACTTTCTATTGTGTAGGAGAGGGAAGCGTGCACTACTAGCAACCAGACTCTACTGTGTAACAGAAAAAACTTGCACTGCTGCTGGCCACACTCTCTATTGTGTGTGAGAGGGAAACTTGCACTAGAACTGGCCACACTCTCTATTGCCTGTGAGAGGAAAGCTTGCACTACTACTGGCCACGCTCCCTACTGCGTATGAGAGGGAAGCTTGCACTACTACTGGCCACACTCTCTGTTGTGTAAAAGAGAAGTGTGCACTGCTGCTGGCCACACTGTAATGTATGAGAAGGAAGCTTGCCCTATTACTGACCACACTCTCTGTTGTGTATGAGAGACAAGCTTGCACTACTACTGCCCACACTCTCTATTGTGTAAAGGAGAAGTTTGCGCTGCGGCTGGCCACACTCTGTTATGTATGAGAGGGAAGCTTGCACTACTACTGACTAAACTCTCTGTTGTGTATGAGAGACAAGCTTGCACTACTACTGCCCACACTCTCTGTTGTGTAAAAGAGAAGTTTGCGCTGCTGCTGGCCACACTCTGTTGTGTATGAGAGGGAAGCTTGCACTACTACTGGCCACACTCTCTATTGCGTGTGAGAAAAGCTTGCACTACTACTGGTCACGCTCTCTATTGCGTATGAGAGGGAAGCTTGCACTACTACTGGCCACACTCTCTGTTATGTATGAGAAGGAAGCTTGCACTACTACTGACCACACTCTCTGTTTTGTATGAGAGGGAAGCTTGCTCTACTACTGACCACACTCTCTATTGTGTATGAGAGGGAAGCTTGCATTACTACTGGCCACCCTCTCTGTTGTGTATGAGAGAGAAGCTTGCACTACTACTGGCCACACTCTCTGTTATGTATGAGAGGGAAGCTTGCACTACTACTGGCCACCCGCTCTGTTGTGTATGAGAGAGAAGCTTGCACTACTACTGGCCACACTCTCTATTGCGTGTGAGAGGGAAGCTTGCACTACTACTCACCACACTCTCTGTTGTGTATGAGAGAGAAGCTTGCATTCCTACTGGCTACACTCTTTATTGCGTGTGAGGGGGATGCTTGCACTACTACTGGCCACACTCTCCATTGTGTATGAGAACAAAGCTTGCACTACTGCTGGCACACTCTCTATTGTGTAAGGGAAGCTTGGGCTACTGCTGGCCACACCCTCTATTGTGTATGAGAGGGAAGCTTGCACTACTACAGACCACATAATCTATTGTGTGTGAGAGGGAAGCTTGCACTGCTACTGACGACACTCTGTATTGTGTATGAGAGAGAAGCTTGCACTACTACTGGCCACACTCTCTATTGCATATGAGAAAGAAGTTTTCACTGCTGCTGGCCACACTCTCTGTTATGTATGAGAGGGAAGCTTGCACTACTACTGACCACACTCTCTATTGCGTATGAGAGATAAGCTTGCACTAGTACTGGCCACACTCTCTATTGCGTATGAGAGGGAAGCTTGCACTACTACTGGCCACACTCTCTATTGTGTATGAGAGGGAAGCTTGCACTACTACTGGCCACACTTTCTATTGTGTAGTAGAGGGAAGCTTGCACTACTAGCAACCACACTCTCTACTGTGTAACAGAAAAAGCTTGCACTGCTGCTGGCCACACTCTCTATTGCGTGTGAGAGGGAAGCTTGCACTACTACTGGCCACACTCTCTATTGCGTGTGAGAGGGATGCTTGCACTACTACTGGCCACACTCTCCATTGTGTATGAGAAGAAAGCTGTCACTACTGCTGGCACACTCTCTATTGTGTAAGGGAAGCTTGGGCTACTGCTGGCCACACTCTCTATTGTGTATGAGAGGGAAGCTTGCACTACTACAGACCACGCCCTCTGTTGTGTAACAGAGAAGCTTGCACTGCTGCTGGCCACACTCTATTGTATATCAGAGGGAAGGTTCCACTACTACTGACCACATTATCTATTGCGTGTGAGAGGGAAGCTTGCACTGCTACTGACGACACTCTGTATTGCATATGAGAGGGAATCTTGCACTTCTACTGACCACACCCTTTATTGCTTATGAGAGGGAAGCTTTCACTACTACTGACCATACTCTCTATTGTGTATGAGAGAGAAGCTTGCACTACTACTGGCCACACTCTCTATTGCGTATGAGAGGGAAGCTTGCACTACTACTGGCCACACTCTATTGCGTATGAGAGGGAAGCTTGCACTACTACTGGCCACACTTTCTATTGTGTAGGAGAGGGAAGCGTGCACTACTAGCAACCAGACTCTACTGTGTAACAGAAAAAGCTTGCACTGCTGCTGGCCACACTCTCTATTGTGTGTGAGAGGGAAACTTGCACTACTACTGGCCACACTCTGTTGTGTATGAGAGGGAAGCTTGCACTAGAACTGGCCACACTCTCTATTGCGTGTAAGAGGAAAGCTTGCACTACTACTGGCCACGCTCTCTACTGCGTATGAGAGGGAAGCTTGCACTACTACTGGCCACACTCCCTGTTGTGTAAAAGAGAAGTTTGCACTGCTGCTGTCCACACTGTAATGTATGAGAAGGAAGCTTGCCCTATTACTGACCACACTCTCTGTTGTGTTTGAGAGACAAGCTTGCACTACTACTGCCCACACTCTCTATTGTGTAAAAGAGAAGTTTGCGCTGCGGCTGGCCACACTCTGTTATGTATGAGAGGGAAGCTTGCACTACTACTGACCAAACTCTCTGTTGTGTATGAGAGACAAGCTTGCACTACTACTGCCCACACTCTCTGTTGTGTAAAAGAGAAGTTTGCGCTGCTGCTGGCCACACTCTGTTGTGTATGAGAGGGAAGCTTGCACTACTACTGGCCACACTCTCTATTGCGTGTGAGAAAAGCTTGCACTACTACTGGCCACGCTCTCTATTGCGTATGAGAGGGAAGCTTGCACTACTACTGGCCACCCGCTCTGTTGTGTATGAGAGAGAAGCTTGCAGTACTACTGGCCACACTCTCTATTGCGTGTGAGAGGGAAGCTTGCACTACTACTGACCACACTCTCTGTTGTGTATGAGAGAGAAGCTTGCACTACTACTGGCCACACTCTCTGTTATGTATGAGAGGGAAGCTTGCACTACTACTGGCCACCCGCTCTGTTGTGTATGAGAGGGAAGCTTGCACTACTACTGTCCACCCTCTGTATTGCGTGAGAGAGGAAAACTACTGCTGACCACACTCTCTGTTGTGTATGAGAGACAAGCTTGCACTACTACTGGCCACATTCTCTATTGCGTATGAATGGGAAGCTTGCACTACTGCTGGCACACTCTCTATTGCGTATGAGAGGGAAGCTTGCACTACTATTGGCCACACTCTCTGTTGTGTAAGAGAGAGGTTTTCACTGCTGCTGGCCACACTCTCTGTTATGTATGAGAGGGAAGCTTGCACTACTACTGACCACAGTCTCTGTTGTGTATGAGAGAGAAGCTTGCACTACTACTGGCCATACTCTCTGTTATGTATGAGAGGGAAGCTTGCACTACTACTGGCCACCCTCTCTGTTGTGTATGAGAGAGAAGCTTGCACTACTACTGGCCACACTCTTTATTGCGTGTGAGAGAGAAGCTTGTACTACTACTGACCACACTCTCTGTTGTGTATGTGAGAGAAGCTTGCACTACTACTGGCCACACTCTCTGTTGTGTCTGAGAGAGAAGCTTGCAATACTACTGGCCACACTCTCTATTGCGTTTGAGAGGGAAGCTTGCACTACTTCTGACCACACTCTCTGTTGTGTATGAGAGAGAAGCTTGCACTACTACTGGCCACACTCTCTATTTGCGTGTGAAAGGGAAGCTTGCACTACTACTGACCACACTCTCTGTTGTGTATGAGAGAGAAGCTTGCACTACTGCTGGCCACACTCTCCATTGTGTATGAGAAGAAAGCTTGCACTACTGCTGGCACACTCTCTATTGTGTAAGGGAAGCTTGGGCTACTGCTGGCCACACCCTCTATTGTGTATGAGAGGGAAGCTTGACTACTACAGACCATATTATCGATTGCGTGTGCCAGGGAAGCTTGCACTGCTACTGACGACACTCTGTATTGCATATGAAAGGGAAGCTTGCACTACTACTGACCACACCCTTTATTGCGTATTAGAGGGAAGCTTGCACTACTACTGACCACACTCTCTGTTTTGCATGAGGGAGAAGCTTGCACTACTACTGGCCACACTCTCTGTAATGTATGAGAGGGAAGCTTGCACTACTACTGGCCACCCTCTCTGTTGTGTATGAGAGAGAAGCTTGCACTACTACTGGCCACACTCTCTATTGCATGTGAGAGGAAAGCTTGCACTACTGCTGACCACACTTTCCATTGTGTATGAGAAGAAAGCTTGCACTACTGCTGGCACACTCTATATTGTGTAAGGGAAGCTTGGGCTACTGCTGGCCACACTCTGTATTGTGTATGAGAGGGAAGCTTGCACTACTACAGACCACTCCCTCTATTGTGTAACAGAGAAGCTTGCACTGCTGCTGGCCACACTCTATTGTGTATCAGAGGGAAGCTTGCACTACTACTGGCCACACTCTGTATTGCGTATGAGAGGGAATCTTGCACTACTACTGGCCACACTCTATTGCGTATGAGAGGGAAGCTTGCACTAATACTGGCCACACTTTCTATTGTGTAGGAGAGGGAAGCGTGCACTACTAGCAACCACACTCTCTACTGTGTAACAGAAAAAGCTTGCACTGCTGCTGGCCACACTCTCTATTGCGTGTGAGAGGGAAGCTTGCACTACTACTGGCCACACTCTGTTGTGTATGAGAGGGAAGCTTGCACTACAACTGGCCACACTCTATATTGCGTGTGAGAGGAAAGCTTGCACTACTACTGGCCACGCTCTCTACTACGTATGAGAGGGAAGCTTGCACTACTACTGGCCACACTCTCTGTTGTGTAAAAGAGAAGTTTGCGCTGCTGCTGGCCACACTCTGTTATGTATGTGAGGGAAACTTGCACTACTACTGACCACACTCTCTGTTGTGTATGAGAGACAAGCTTGCACTACTACTGCCCACACTCTCTGTTGTGTAAAAGAGAAGTTTGCGCTGCGGCTGGCCACACTCTGTTATGTATGAGAGGGAATCTTGCACTTCTACTGACCACACTCTCTGTTTTGTATGAGAGGGAAGCTTGCTCTACTACTGACCACACTCTCTATTGTGTATGAGAGGGAAGCTTGCACTACTACTGGCCACACTCTCTGTTATGTATGAGAGGGAAGCTTGCACTACTACTGGCCAACCGCTCTGTTGTGTATGAGAGAGAAGCTTGCACTACTACTGGCCACACTCTCTATTGCGTGTGAGAGGGAAGCTTGCACTACTACTGACCACACTCTCTGTTGTGTATGAGAGAGAAGCTTGCATTCCTACTGGCTACACTCTTTATTGCGTGTGAGGGGGATGCTTGCACTACTACTGGCCACACTCTCCATTGTGTATGAGAAGAAAGCTTGCACTACTGCTGGCACACTCTCTATTGTGTAAGGGAAGCTTGGGCTACTGCTGGCCACACCCTCTATTGTGTATGAGAGGGAAGCTTGCACTACTACAGACCACATTATCTATTGTGTGTGAGAGGGAAGCTTGCACTGCTACTGACGACACTCTGTATTGCATATGAGAGGGAATCTTGCACTTCTACTGACCACACCCTTTATTGCTTATGAAAGGGAAGCTTGCACTACTACTGACCACACTCTCTGTTGTGTATGAGAGACAAGCTTGCACTACTACTGGCCACACTCTCTATTGCGTATGAGAGGGAAGCTTGCACTACTACTGACCACACTCTCTGTTGTGTAAGAGAGAAGTTGTCACTGCTGCTGGCCACACTCTCTGTTATGTATGAGAGGGAAGCTTGAACTACTACTGACCACACTCTCTGTTTTGTATGAGAGGGAAGCTTGCTCTACTACTGACCACACTCTCTATTGTGTATGAGAGGGAAGCTTGCACTACTACTGGCCACACTCTCTGTTATGTATGAGAGGGAAGCTTGCACTACTACTGGCCACCCGCTCTGTTGTGTATGAGAGAGAAGCTTGCACTACTACTGGCCACACTCTCTATTGCGTGTGAGAGGGAAGCTTGCACTACTACTGACCACACTCTCTGTTGTGTATGAGAGAGAAGCTTGCATTCCTACTGGCTACACTCTTTATTGCGTGTGAGGGGGATGCTTGCACTACTACTGGCCACACTCTCCATTGTGTATGAGAAGAAAGCTTGCACTACTGCTGGCACACTCTCTATTGTGTAAGGGAAGCTTGGGCTACTGCTGGCCACACCCTCTATTGTGTATGAGAGGGAAGCTTGCACTACTACAGACCACATTATCTATTGTGTGTGAGAGGGAAGCTTGCACTGCTACTGACGACACTCTGTATTGCATATGAGAGGGAATCTTGCACTTCTACTGACCACACCCTTTATTGCTTATGAGAGGGAAGCTTTCACTACTACTGACCATACTCTCTATTGTGTATGAGAGAGAAGCTTGCACTACTAATGGCCACACTCTATTACATATGAGAGGGAAGCTTTCACTACTACTGGTCACACTCTCTATTGCATATGAGAAAGAAGTTTTCACTGCTGCTGGCCACACTCTGTGTTATGTATGAGAGGGAAGCTGGCACTACTACTGACCACACTCTCTATTGTGAATGAGAGAGAAGCTTGCACTACTACTGGCCACACTCTGTATTGCGTATGAGAGGGAAGCTTGCACTACTACTGGCCACACTCTCTATTGTGTATGAGAGGGAAGCTTGCACTACTACTGGCCACACTTTCTATTGTGTAGTAGAGGGAAGCTTGCACTACTAGCAACCACACTCTCTACTGTGTAACAGAATAAGCTTGCACTGCTGCTGGCCACACTCTCTATTGCGTGTGAGAGGGAAGCTTGCACTACTACTGGCCACACTCTCTATTGCGTGTGAGAGGGATGCTTGCACTACTACTGGCCACACTCTCCATTGTGTATGAGAAGAAAGCTGTCACTACTGCTGGCACACTCTCTATTGTGTAAGGGAAGCTTGGGCTACTGCTGGCCACACTCTCTATTGTGTATTAGAGGGAAGCTTGCACTACTACAGACCACACCCTCTGTTGTGTAACAGAGAAGCTTGCACTGCTGCTGGCCACACTCTATTGTGTATCAGAGGGAAGGTTCCACTACTACTGACCACATTATCTATTGCGTGTGAGAGGGAAGCTTGCACTTCTACTGACGACACTCTGTATTGCATATGAGAGGGAATCTTGCACTTCTACTGACCACACCCTTTATTGCTTATGAGAGGGAAGCTTTCACTACTACTGACCATACTCTCTATTGTGTATGAGAGAGAAGCTTGCACTACTACTGGCCACACTCTCTATTGCGTATGAGAGGGAAGCTTGCACTACTACTGGCCACACTCTATTGCGTATGAGAGGGAAGCTTGCACTACTACTGGCCACACTTTCTATTGTGTAGGAGAGGGAAGCGTGCACTACTAGCAACCAGACTCTACTGTGTAACAGAAAAATCTTGCACTGCTGCTGGCCACACTCTCTATTGTGTGTGAGAGGGAAACTTGCACTACTACTGGCCACACTCTGTTGTGTATGAGAGGGAAGCTTGCACTAGAACTGGCCACACTCTCTATTGCCTGTGAGAGGAAAGCTTGCACTACTACTGGCCACGCTCCCTACTGCGTATGAGAGGGAAGCTTGCACTACTACTGGCCACACTCTCTGTTGTGTAAAAGAGAAGTGTGCACTGCTGCTGGCCACACTGTAATGTATGAGAAGGAAGCTTGCCCTATTACTGACCACACTCTCTGTTGTGTATGAGAGACAAGCTTGCACTACTACTGCCCACACTCTCTATTGTGTAAAGGAGAAGTTTGCGCTGCGGCTGGCCACACTCTGTTATGTATGAGAGGGAAGCTTGCACTACTACTGACTAAACTCTCTGTTGTGTATGAGAGACAAGCTTGCACTACTACTGCCCACACTCTCTGTTGTGTAAAAGAGAAGTTTGCGCTGCTGCTGGCCACACTCTGTTGTGTATGAGAGGGAAGCTTGCACTACTACTGGCCACACTCTCTATTGCGTGTGAGAAAAGCTTGCACTACTACTGGTCACGCTCTCTATTGCGTATGAGAGGGAAGCTTGCACTACTACTGGCCACACTCTCTGTTATGTATGAGAAGGAAGCTTGCACTACTACTGACCACACTCTCTGTTTTGTATGAGAGGGAAGCTTGCTCTACTACTGACCACACTCTCTATTGTGTATGAGAGGGAAGCTTGCATTACTACTGGCCACCCTCTCTGTTGTGTATGAGAGAGAAGCTTGCACTACTACTGGCCACACTCTCTGTTATGTATGAGAGGGAAGCTTGCACTACTACTGGCCACCCGCTCTGTTGTGTATGAGAGAGAAGCTTGCACTACTACTGGCCACACTCTCTATTGCGTGTGAGAGGGAAGCTTGCACTACTACTCACCACACTCTCTGTTGTGTATGAGAGAGAAGCTTGCATTCCTACTGGCTACACTCTTTATTGCGTGTGAGGGGGATGCTTGCACTACTACTGGCCACACTCTCCATTGTGTATGAGAACAAAGCTTGCACTACTGCTGGCACACTCTCTATTGTGTAAGGGAAGCTTGGGCTACTGCTGGCCACACCCTCTATTGTGTATGAGAGGGAAGCTTGCACTACTACAGACCACATAATCTATTGTGTGTGAGAGGGAAGCTTGCACTGCTACTGACGACACTCTGTATTGTGTATGAGAGAGAAGCTTGCACTACTACTGGCCACACTCTCTATTGCATATGAGAAAGAAGTTTTCACTGCTGCTGGCCACACTCTCTGTTATGTATGAGAGGGAAGCTTGCACTACTACTGACCACACTCTCTATTGCGTATGAGAGATAAGCTTGCACTAGTACTGGCCACACTCTCTATTGCGTATGAGAGGGAAGCTTGCACTACTACTGGCCACACTCTCTATTGTGTATGAGAGGGAAGCTTGCACTACTACTGGCCACACTTTCTATTGTGTAGTAGAGGGAAGCTTGCACTACTAGCAACCACACTCTCTACTGTGTAACAGAAAAAGCTTGCACTGCTGCTGGCCACACTCTCTATTGCGTGTGAGAGGGAAGCTTGCACTACTACTGGCCACACTCTCTATTGCGTGTGAGAGGGATGCTTGCACTACTACTGGCCACACTCTCCATTGTGTATGAGAAGAAAGCTGTCACTACTGCTGGCACACTCTCTATTGTGTAAGGGAAGCTTGGGCTACTGCTGGCCACACTCTCTATTGTGTATGAGAGGGAAGCTTGCACTACTACAGACCACGCCCTCTGTTGTGTAACAGAGAAGCTTGCACTGCTGCTGGCCACACTCTATTGTATATCAGAGGGAAGGTTCCACTACTACTGACCACATTATCTATTGCGTGTGAGAGGGAAGCTTGCACTGCTACTGACGACACTCTGTATTGCATATGAGAGGGAATCTTGCACTTCTACTGACCACACCCTTTATTGCTTATGAGAGGGAAGCTTTCACTACTACTGACCATACTCTCTATTGTGTATGAGAGAGAAGCTTGCACTACTACTGGCCACACTCTCTATTGCGTATGAGAGGGAAGCTTGCACTACTACTGGCCACACTCTATTGCGTATGAGAGGGAAGCTTGCACTACTACTGGCCACACTTTCTATTGTGTAGGAGAGGGAAGCGTGCACTACTAGCAACCAGACTCTACTATGTAACAGAAAAAGCTTGCACTGCTGCTGGCCACACTCTCTATTGTGTGTGAGAGGGAAACTTGCACTACTACTGGCCACACTCTGTTGTGTATGAGAGGGAAGCTTGCACTAGAACTGGCCACACTCTCTATTGCGTGTAAGAGGAAAGCTTGCACTACTACTGGCCACGCTCTCTACTGCGTATGAGAGGGAAGCTTGCACTACTACTGGCCACACTCTCTGTTGTGTAAAAGAGAAGTTTGCACTGCTGCTGTCCACACTGTAATGTATGAGAAGGAAGCTTGCCCTATTACTGACCACACTCTCTGTTGTGTTTGAGAGACAAGCTTGCACTACTACTGCCCACACTCTCTATTGTGTAAAAGAGAAGTTTGCGCTGCGGCTGGCCACACTCTGTTATGTATGAGAGGGAAGCTTGCACTACTACTGACCAAACTCTCTGTTGTGTATGAGAGACAAGCTTGCACTACTACTGCCCACACTCTCTGTTGTGTAAAAGAGAAGTTTGCGCTGCTGCTGGCCACACTCTGTTGTGTATGAGAGGGAAGCTTGCACTACTACTGGCCACACTCTCTATTGCGTGTGAGAAAAGCTTGCACTACTACTGGCCACGCTCTCTATTGCGTATGAGAGGGAAGCTTGCACTACTACTGGCCACCCGCTCTGTTGTGTATGAGAGAGAAGCTTGCAGTACTACTGGCCACACTCTCTATTGCGTGTGAGAGGGAAGCTTGCACTACTACTGACCACACTCTCTGTTGTGTATGAGAGAGAAGCTTGCACTACTACTGGCCACACTCTCTGTTATGTATGAGAGGGAAGCTTGCACTACTACTGGCCACCCGCTCTGTTGTGTATGAGAGGGAAGCTTGCACTACTACTGTCCACCCTCTGTATTGCGTGTGAGAGGAAAACTACTGCTGACCACACTCTCTGTTGTGTATGAGAGACAAGCTTGCACTACTACTGGCCACATTCTCTATTGCGTATGAATGGGAAGCTTGCACTACTGCTGGCACACTCTCTATTGCGTATGAGAGGGAAGCTTGCACTACTACTGGCCACACTCTCTGTTGTGTAAGAGAGAGGTTTTCACTGCTGCTGGCCACACTCTCTGTTATGTATGAGAGGGAAGCTTGCACTACTACTGACCACAGTCTCTGTTGTGTATGAGAGAGAAGCTTGCACTACTACTGGCCATACTCTCTGTTATGTATGAGAGGGAAGCTTGCACTACTACTGGCCACCCTCTCTGTTGTGTATGAGAGAGAAGCTTGCACTACTACTGGCCACACTCTTTATTGCGTGTGAGAGAGAAGCTTGTACTACTACTGACCACACTCTCTGTTGTGTATGTGAGAGAAGCTTGCACTACTACTGGCCACACTCTCTGTTGTGTATGAGAGACAAGCTTGCACTACTACTGCCCACACTCTCTGTTGTGTAAAAGAGAAGTTTGCGCTGCTGCTGGCCACACTCTGTTGTGTATGAGAGGGAAGCTTGCACTACTACTGGCCACACTCTCTATTGCGTGTGAGAAAAGCTTGCACTACTACTGGCCACGCTCTCTATTGCGTATGAGAGGGAAGCTTGCACTACTACTGGCCACCCGCTCTGTTGTGTATGAGAGAGAAGCTTGCAGTACTACTGGCCACACTCTCTATTGCGTGTGAGAGGGAAGCTTGCACTACTACTGACCACACTCTCTGTTGTGTATGAGAGAGAAGCTTGCACTACTACTGGCCACACTCTCTGTTATGTATGAGAGGGAAGCTTGCACTACTACTGGCCACCCGCTCTGTTGTGTATGAGAGGGAAGCTTGCACTACTACTGTCCACCCTCTGTATTGCGTGTGAGAGGAAAACTTGCACTACTGCTGACCACACTCTCTGTTGTGTATGAGAGACAAGCTTGCACTACTACTGGCCACATTCTCTATTGCGTATGAATGGGAAGCTTGCACTACTGCTGGCACACTCTCTATTGCGTATGAGAGGGAAGCTTGCACTACTACTGGCCACACTCTCTGTTGTGTAAGAGAGAGGTTTTCACTGCTGCTGGCCACACTCTCTGTTATGTATGAGAGGGAAGCTTGCACTACTACTGACCACAGTCTCTGTTGTGTATGAGAGAGAAGCTTGCACTACTACTGGCCATACTCTCTGTTATGTATGAGAGGGAAGCTTGCACTACTACTGGCCACCCTCTCTGTTGTGTATGAGAGAGAAGCTTGCACTACTACTGGCCACACTCTTTATTGCGTGTGAGAGAGAAGCTTGTACTACTACTGACCACACTCTCTGTTGTGTATGTGAGAGAAGCTTGCACTACTACTGGCCACACTCTCTGTTGTGTCTGAGAGAGAAGCTTGCAATACTACTGGCCACACTCTCTATTGCGTTTGAGAGGGAAGCTTGCACTACTTCTGACCACACTCTCTGTTGTGTATGAGAGAGAAGCTTGCACTACTACAGACCACACCCTCTATTGTGTAACAGAGAAGCTTGCACTGCTGCTGGCCACACTCTATTGTGTATCAGAGGGAAGCTTGCACTACTACTGGCCACACTCTGTATTGCGTATGAGAGGGAATCTTGCACTACTACTGGCCACACTCTCTATTGCGTATGAGAGGGAAGCTTGCACTAATACTGGCCACACTTTCTATTGTGTAGGAGAGGGAAGCTTGCACTACTAGCAACCACACTCTCTACTGTGTAACAGAAAAAGCTTGCACTGCTGATGGCCACACTCTCTATTGCGTGTGAGAGGGAAGCTTGCACTACTACTGGCCACACTCTGTTGTGTATGAGAGGGAAGCTTGCACTACAACTGGCCACACTCTATATTGCGTGTGAGAGGAAAGCTTGCACTACTACTGGCCACGCTCTCTACTGCGTATGAGAGGGAAGCTTGCACTACTACTGGCCACACACTCTGTTGTGTAAAAGAGAAGTTTGCGCTGCTGCTGGCCACACTCTGTTATGTATGAGAGGGATGCTTGCACTACTACTGACCACACTCTCTGTTGTGTATGAGAGACAAGCTTGCACTAATACTGCCCACACTCTCTGTTGTGTAAAAGAGAAGCTTGCGCTGTGGCTGGCCACACTCTGTTATGTATGAGAGGGAATCTTGCACTTCTACTGACCACACCCTTTATTGCGTATGAGAGGGAAGCTTGCACTACTACTGACCACACTCTCTATTGTGTATGAGAGAGAAGCTTGCACTACTAATGGCCACAATCTCTATTGTGTATGAGAGGGACGCTTGCACTACTACTGTCCACCCTCTGTATTGCATGTGAGAGGAAAGCTTGCACTACTGCTGACCACACTCCCTGTTGTGTATGAGAGACAAGCTTGCTCTACTACTGACCACACTCTCTATTGTGTATGAGAGAGAAGCTTGCACTACTACTGGCCACAATCTCTATTGTGTATGAGAGGGAAGCTTGCACTACTACTGTCCATCCTCTGTATTGCGTGTGAGAGGAAAGCTTGCACTACTGCTGACCACACTCTCTGTTGTGTATGAGAGACAAGCTTGCTCTACTACTGACCACACTCTCCATTGTGTATGAGAGAGAAGCTTGCACTACTACTGGCCACATTCTCTATTGTGTATGAGAGGGAAGCTTGCACTACTACTGTCCACCCTCTGTATTGCGTGTGAGAGGAAAACTTGCACTACTGCTGACCACACTCTCTGTTGTGTATGAGAGACAAGCTTGCACTACTACTGGCCACATTCTCTATTGCGTATGAATGGGAAGCTTGCACTACTGCTGGCACACTCTCTATTGTGTATGAGAGGGAAGCTTGCACTACTACTGGCCACACTCTCTGTTGTGTAAGAGAGAGGTTTTCACTGCTGCTGGCCACACTCTCTGTTATGTATGAGAGGTAAGCTTGCACTACTACTGACCACAGTCTCTGTTTTGTATGAGAGAGAAGCTTGCACTACTACTGGCCATACTCTCTGTTATGTATGAGAGGGAAGCTTGCACTACTACTGGCCACCCTCTCTGTTGTGTATGAGAGAGAAGCTTGCACTACTACTGGCCACACTCTTTATTGCGTGTGAGAGAGAAGCTTGTACTACTACTGACCACACTCTCTGTTGTGTATGTGAGAGAAGCTTGCGCTACTACTGGCCACACTCTCTTTTGTGTATGAGAGAGAAGCTTGCACTACTACTGGCCACACTCTCTATTGCGTGTGAGAGGGAAGCTTGCACTACTTCTGACCACACTCTCTGTTGTGTATGAGAGAGAAGCTTGCACTACTACTGGCCACACTCTATTTGCGTGTGAGGGGGAAGCTTACACTACTACTGACCACACTCTCTGTTGTGTATGAGAGAGAAGCTTGCACTACTACTGGCCACACTCTCCATTGTGTATGAGAAGAAAGCTTGCACTACTGCTGGCACACTCTCTATTGTGTAAGGGAAGCTTGGGCTACTGCTGGCCACACCCTCTATTGTGTATGAGAGGGAAGCTTGCACTACTACAGACCATATTATCGATTGCGTGTGAGAGGGAAGCTTGCACTGCTACTGACGACACTCTGTATTGCATATGAGAGGGAAGCTTGCACTACTACTGACCACACCCTTTATTGCGTATTAGAGGGAAGCTTGCACTACTACTGACCACACTCTCTGTTTTGTATGAGAGAGAAGCTTGCACTACTACTGGCCACACTCTCTGTAATGTATGAGAGGGAAGCTTGCACTACTACTGGCCACCCTCTCTGTTGTGTATGAGAGAGAAGCTTGCACTACTACTGGCCACACTCTCTATTGCGTGTGAGAGGGAAGCTTGCACTACTACTGGCCACACTTTCCATTGTGTATGAGAAGAAAGCTTGCACTACTGCTGGCACACTCTATATTGTGTAAGGGAAGCTTGGGCTACTGCTGGCCACACTCTGTATTGTGTATGAGAGGGAAGCTTGCACCACTACAGACCACTCCCTCTATTGTGTAACAGAGAAGCTTGCACTGCTGCTGGCCACACTCTATTGTGTATCAGAGGGAAGCTTGCACTACTACTGGCCACACTCTCTATTGCGTATGAGAGGGAAGCTTGCACTACTACTGGCCACACTCTCTATTGTGTATGAGAGGGAAGCTTGCACTACTACTGGCCACACTCTGTATTGTGTATGAGAGGGAAGCTTGCACTACTAGCAACCACACTCTCTACTGTGTAACAGAAAAAGCTTGCACTGCTGCTGGCAACACTCTCTATTGTGTGTGAGAGGGAAGCTTGCACTACTACTGGCCACACTCTGTTGTGTATGAGAGGGAAGCTTGCACTACAACTGGCCACACTCTATATTGCGTTTGAGAGGAAAGCTTGCACTACTACTGGCCACGCTCTCTACTGCGTATGAGAGGGAAGCTTGCACTACTACTGGCCACACTCTCTGTTGTGTAAAAGAGAAGTTTGCGCTGCTGCTGGCCACACTCTGTTATGTATGAGAGGGAAGCTTACACTACTACTGACCACACTCTCTGTTGTGTTTGAGAGACAAGCTTGCACTACTACTGCCCACACTCTCTGTTGTGTAAAAGAGAAGTTTGCGCTGCGGCTGGCCACGCTCTGTTATGTATGAGAGGGAATATTGCACTTCTACTGACCACACCCTTTATTGCGTATGAGAGGGAAGCTTGCACTACTACTGACCACACTCTCTATTGTGTATGAGAGAGAAGCTTGCACTACTACTGGCCACACTCTCTATTGCGTATGAGAGGGAAGCTTGCACTACTACTGGCCACACTTTCTATTGTGTAGGAGAGGGAAGCTTGCACTACTAGCAACTACACTCTCTACTGTGTAACAGAAAAAGCTTGCACTGCTGCTGGCCACACTCTCTATTGCGTGTGAGAGGGAAGCTTGCACTACTACTGGCCACACTCTGTTGTGTATGAGAGAAGCTTGCACTAGAACTGGCCACACTCTCTATTGCTTGTGAGAGGAAAGCTTGCACTACTACTGGCCACGCTCTCTACTGCTTATGAGAGGGAAGCTTGCACTACTACTGGCCACACTCTTTGTTGTGTAAAAGAGAAGTTTGCACTGCTGCTGGCCACACTGTTATGTATGAGAGGGAAGCTTGCCCTACTACTGACCACACTCTCTGTTGTGTATGAGAGACAAGCTTGCGCTACTACTGCCCACACACTCTGTTGTGTAAAAGAGAAGTTTGCGCTGCTGCTGGCCACACTCTGTTGTGTATGAGAGGGAAGCTTGCACTACTACTGGCCACACTCTCTATTGCGTGTGAAAGGGAAGCTTGCACTACTACTGACCACACTCTCTGTTGTGTATGAGAGACAAGCTTGCACTACTACTGGCCACACTCTCTATTGCGTGTGAAAGGGAAGCTTGCACTACTACTGACCACACTCTCTGTTGTGTATGAGAGACAAGCTTGCACTACTACTGGCCACACTCTCTATTGCGTATGAGAGGGAAGCTTGCACTACTACTGACCACACTCTCTGTTGTGTAAGAGAGAAGTTGTCACTGCTGCTGGCCACACTCTCTGTTATGTATGAGAGGGAAGCTTGCACTACTACTGACCACACTCTCTGTTTTGTATGAGAGGGAAGCTTGCTCTACTACTGACCACACTCTCTATTGTGTATGAGAGGGAAGCTTGCACTACTACTGGCCACACTCTCTGTTATGTATGAGAGGGAAGCTTGCACTACTACTGGCCACCCGCTCTGTTGTGTATGAGAGAGAAGCTTGCACTACTACTGGCCACACTCTCTATTGCGTGTGAGAGGGAAGCTTGCACTACTACTGACCACACTCTCTGTTGTGTATGAGAGAGAAGCTTGCATTCCTACTGGCTACACTCTTTATTGCGTGTGAGGGGGATGCTTGCACTACTACTGGCCACACTCTCCATTGTGTATGAGAAGAAAGCTTGCACTACTGCTGGCACACTCTCTATTGTGTAAGGGAAGCTTGGGCTATTGCTGGCCACACCCTCTATTGTGTGTGAGAGGGAAGCTTGCACTGCTACTGACGACACTCTTTATTGCATATGAGAGGGAATCTTGCACTTCTACTGACCACACCCTTTATTGCTTATGAGAGGGAAGCTTTCACTACTACTGACCATACTCTCTATTGTGTATGAGAGAGAAGCTTGCACTACTAATGGCCACACTCTATTACATATGAGAGGGAAGCTTTCACTACTACTGGTCACACTCTCTATTGCATATGAGAAAGAAGTTTTCACTGCTGCTGGCCACACTCTGTGTTATGTATGAGAGGGAAGCTTGCACTACTACTGACCACACTCTCTATTGTGAATGAGAGAGAAGCTTGCACTACTACTGGCCACACTCTGTATTGCGTATGAGAGGGAAGCTTGCACTACTACTGGCCACACTCTCTATTGTGTATGAGAGGGAAGCTTGCACTACTACTGGCCACACTTTCTATTGTGTAGTAGAGGGAAGCTTGCACTACTAGCAACCACACTCTCTACTGTGTAACAGAATAAGCTTGCACTGCTGCTGGCCACACTCTCTATTGCGTGTGAGAGGGAAGCTTGCACTACTACTGGCCACACTCTCTATTGCGTGTGAGAGGGATGCTTGCACTACTACTGGCCACACTCTCCATTGTGTATGAGAAGAAAGCTGTCACTACTGCTGGCACACTCTCTATTGTGTAAGGGAAGCTTGGGCTACTGCTGGCCACACTCTCTATTGTGTATTAGAGGGAAGCTTGCACTACTACAGACCACACCCTCTGTTGTGTAACAGAGAAGCTTGCACTGCTGCTGGCCACACTCTATTGTGTATCAGAGGGAAGGTTCCACTACTACTGACCACATTATCTATTGCGTGTGAGAGGGAAGCTTGCACTGCTACTGACGACACTCTGTATTGCATATGAGAGGGAATCTTGCACTTCTACTGACCACACCCTTTATTGCTTATGAGAGGGAAGCTTTCACTACTACTGACCATACTCTCTATTGTGTATGAGAGAGAAGCTTGCACTACTACTGGCCACACTCTCTATTGCGTATGAGAGGGAAGCTTGCACTACTACTGGCCACACTCTATTGCGTATGAGAGGGAAGCTTGCACTACTACTGGCCACACTTTCTATTGTGTAGGAGAGGGAAGCGTGCACTACTAGCAACCAGACTCTACTGTGTAACAGAAAACACTTGCACTGCTGCTGGCCACACTCTCTATTGTGTGTGAGAGGGAAACTTGCACTACTACTGGCCACACTCTGTTGTGTATGAGAGGGAAGCTTGCACTACTACTGGCCACACTTTCTATTGTGTAGGAGAGGGAAGCGTGCACTACTAGCAACCAGACTCTACTGTGTAACAGAAAAAACTTGCACTGCTGCTGGCCACACTCTCTATTGTGTGTGAGAGGGAAACTTGCACTAGAACTGGCCACACTCTCTATTGCCTGTGAGAGGAAAGCTTGCACTACTACTGGCCACGCTCCCTACTGCGTATGAGAGGGAAGCTTGCACTACTACTGGCCACACTCTCTGTTGTGTAAAAGAGAAGTGTGCACTGCTGCTGGCCACACTGTAATGTATGAGAAGGAAGCTTGCCCTATTACTGACCACACTCTCTGTTGTGTATGAGAGACAAGCTTGCACTACTACTGCCCACACTCTCTATTGTGTAAAGGAGAAGTTTGCGCTGCGGCTGGCCACACTCTGTTATGTATGAGAGGGAAGCTTGCACTACTACTGACTAAACTCTCTGTTGTGTATGAGAGACAAGCTTGCACTACTACTGCCCACACTCTCTGTTGTGTAAAAGAGAAGTTTGCGCTGCTGCTGGCCACACTCTGTTGTGTATGAGAGGGAAGCTTGCACTACTACTGGCCACACTCTCTATTGCGTGTGAGAAAAGCTTGCACTACTACTGGTCACGCTCTCTATTGCGTATGAGAGGGAAGCTTGCACTACTACTGGCCACACTCTCTGTTATGTATGAGAAGGAAGCTTGCACTACTACTGACCACACTCTCTGTTTTGTATGAGAGGGAAGCTTGCTCTACTACTGACCACACTCTCTATTGTGTATGAGAGGGAAGCTTGCATTACTACTGGCCACCCTCTCTGTTGTGTATGAGAGAGAAGCTTGCACTACTACTGGCCACACTCTCTGTTATGTATGAGAGGGAAGCTTGCACTACTACTGGCCACCCGCTCTGTTGTGTATGAGAGAGAAGCTTGCACTACTACTGGCCACACTCTCTATTGCGTGTGAGAGGGAAGCTTGCACTACTACTCACCACACTCTCTGTTGTGTATGAGAGAGAAGCTTGCATTCCTACTGGCTACACTCTTTATTGCGTGTGAGGGGGATGCTTGCACTACTACTGGCCACACTCTCCATTGTGTATGAGAACAAAGCTTGCACTACTGCTGGCACACTCTCTATTGTGTAAGGGAAGCTTGGGCTACTGCTGGCCACACCCTCTATTGTGTATGAGAGGGAAGCTTGCACTACTACAGACCACATAATCTATTGTGTGTGAGAGGGAAGCTTGCACTGCTACTGACGACACTCTGTATTGTGTATGAGAGAGAAGCTTGCACTACTACTGGCCACACTCTCTATTGCATATGAGAAAGAAGTTTTCACTGCTGCTGGCCACACTCTCTGTTATGTATGAGAGGGAAGCTTGCACTACTACTGACCACACTCTCTATTGCGTATGAGAGATAAGCTTGCACTAGTACTGGCCACACTCTCTATTGCGTATGAGAGGGAAGCTTGCACTACTACTGGCCACACTCTCTATTGTGTATGAGAGGGAAGCTTGCACTACTACTGGCCACACTTTCTATTGTGTAGTAGAGGGAAGCTTGCACTACTAGCAACCACACTCTCTACTGTGTAACAGAAAAAGCTTGCACTGCTGCTGGCCACACTCTCTATTGCGTGTGAGAGGGAAGCTTGCACTACTACTGGCCACACTCTCTATTGCGTGTGAGAGGGATGCTTGCACTACTACTGGCCACACTCTCCATTGTGTATGAGAAGAAAGCTGTCACTACTGCTGGCACACTCTCTATTGTGTAAGGGAAGCTTGGGCTACTGCTGGCCACACTCTCTATTGTGTATGAGAGGGAAGCTTGCACTACTACAGACCACGCCCTCTGTTGTGTAACAGAGAAGCTTGCACTGCTGCTGGCCACACTCTATTGTATATCAGAGGGAAGGTTCCACTACTACTGACCACATTATCTATTGCGTGTGAGAGGGAAGCTTGCACTGCTACTGACGACACTCTGTATTGCATATGAGAGGGAATCTTGCACTTCTACTGACCACACCCTTTATTGCTTATGAGAGGGAAGCTTTCACTACTACTGACCATACTCTCTATTGCGTATGAGAGGGAAGCTTGCACTACTACTGGCCACACTCTATTGCGTATGAGAGGGAAGCTTGCACTACTACTGGCCACACTTTCTATTGTGTAGGAGAGGGAAGCGTGCACTACTAGCAACCAGACTCTACTGTGTAACAGAAAAAGCTTGCACTGCTGCTGGCCACACTCTCTATTGTGTGTGAGAGGGAAACTTGCACTACTACTGGCCACACTCTGTTGTGTATGAGAGGGAAGCTTGCACTAGAACTGGCCACACTCTCTATTGCGTGTAAGAGGAAAGCTTGCACTACTACTGGCCACGCTCTCTACTGCGTATGAGAGGGAAGCTTGCACTACTACTGGCCACACTCTCTGTTGTGTAAAAGAGAAGTTTGCACTGCTGCTGTCCACACTGTAATGTATGAGAAGGAAGCTTGCCCTATTACTGACCACACTCTCTGTTGTGTTTGAGAGACAAGCTTGCACTACTACTGCCCACACTCTCTATTGTGTAAAAGAGAAGTTTGCGCTGCGGCTGGCCACACTCTGTTATGTATGAGAGGGAAGCTTGCACTACTACTGACCAAACTCTCTGTTGTGTATGAGAGACAAGCTTGCACTACTACTGCCCACACTCTCTGTTGTGTAAAAGAGAAGTTTGCGCTGCTGCTGGCCACACTCTGTTGTGTATGAGAGGGAAGCTTGCACTACTACTGGCCACACTCTCTATTGCGTGTGAGAAAAGCTTGCACTACTACTGGCCACGCTCTCTATTGCGTATGAGAGGGAAGCTTGCACTACTACTGGCCACCCGCTCTGTTGTGTATGAGAGAGAAGCTTGCAGTACTACTGGCCACACTCTCTATTGCGTGTGAGAGGGAAGCTTGCACTACTACTGACCACACTCTCTGTTGTGTATGAGAGAGAAGCTTGCACTACTACTGGCCACACTCTCTGTTATGTATGAGAGGGAAGCTTGCACTACTACTGGCCACCCGCTCTGTTGTGTATGAGAGGGAAGCTTGCACTACTACTGTCCACCCTCTGTATTGCGTGAGAGAGGAAAACTACTGCTGACCACACTCTCTGTTGTGTATGAGAGACAAGCTTGCACTACTACTGGCCACATTCTCTATTGCGTATGAATGGGAAGCTTGCACTACTGCTGGCACACTCTCTATTGCGTATGAGAGGGAAGCTTGCACTACTATTGGCCACACTCTCTGTTGTGTAAGAGAGAGGTTTTCACTGCTGCTGGCCACACTCTCTGTTATGTATGAGAGGGAAGCTTGCACTACTACTGACCACAGTCTCTGTTGTGTATGAGAGAGAAGCTTGCACTACTACTGGCCATACTCTCTGTTATGTATGAGAGGGAAGCTTGCACTACTACTGGCCACCCTCTCTGTTGTGTATGAGAGAGAAGCTTGCACTACTACTGGCCACACTCTTTATTGCGTGTGAGAGAGAAGCTTGTACTACTACTGACCACACTCTCTGTTGTGTATGTGAGAGAAGCTTGCACTACTACTGGCCACACTCTCTGTTGTGTCTGAGAGAGAAGCTTGCAATACTACTGGCCACACTCTCTATTGCGTTTGAGAGGGAAGCTTGCACTACTTCTGACCACACTCTCTGTTGTGTATGAGAGAGAAGCTTGCACTACTACTGGCCACACTCTCTATTTGCGTGTGAGGGGGAAGCTTGCACTACTACTGACCACACTCTCTGTTGTGTATGAGAGAGAAGCTTGCACTACTGCTGGCCACACTCTCCATTGTGTATGAGAAGAAAGCTTGCACTACTGCTGGCACACTCTCTATTGTGTAAGGGAAGCTTGGGCTACTGCTGGCCACACCCTCTATTGTGTATGAGAGGGAAGCTTGCACTACTACAGACCATATTATCGATTGCGTGTGCCAGGGAAGCTTGCACTGCTACTGACGACACTCTGTATTGCATATGAAAGGGAAGCTTGCACTACTACTGACCACACCCTTTATTGCGTATTAGAGGGAAGCTTGCACTACTACTGACCACACTCTCTGTTTTGCATGAGGGAGAAGCTTGCACTACTACTGGCCACACTCTCTGTAATGTATGAGAGGGAAGCTTGCACTACTACTGGCCACCCTCTCTGTTGTGTATGAGAGAGAAGCTTGCACTACTACTGGCCACACTCTCTATTGCATGTGAGAGGAAAGCTTGCACTACTGCTGACCACACTTTCCATTGTGTATGAGAAGAAAGCTTGCACTACTGCTGGCACACTCTATATTGTGTAAGGGAAGCTTGGGCTACTGCTGGCCACACTCTGTATTGTGTATGAGAGGGAAGCTTGCACTACTACAGACCACTCCCTCTATTGTGTAACAGAGAAGCTTGCACTGCTGCTGGCCACACTCTATTGTGTATCAGAGGGAAGCTTGCACTACTACTGGCCACACTCTGTATTGCGTATGAGAGGGAATCTTGCACTACTACTGGCCACACTCTATTGCGTATGAGAGGGAAGCTTGCACTAATACTGGCCACACTTTCTATTGTGTAGGAGAGGGAAGCGTGCACTACTAGCAACCACACTCTCTACTGTGTAACAGAAAAAGCTTGCACTGCTGCTGGCCACACTCTCTATTGCGTGTGAGAGGGAAGCTTGCACTACTACTGGCCACACTCTGTTGTGTATGAGAGGGAAGCTTGCACTACAACTGGCCACACTCTATATTGCGTGTGAGAGGAAAGCTTGCACTACTACTGGCCACGCTCTCTACTACGTATGAGAGGGAAGCTTGCACTACTACTGGCCACACTCTCTGTTGTGTAAAAGAGAAGTTTGCGCTGCTGCTGGCCACACTCTGTTATGTATGTGAGGGAAACTTGCACTACTACTGACCACACTCTCTGTTGTGTATGAGAGACAAGCTTGCACTACTACTGCCCACACTCTCTGTTGTGTAAAAGAGAAGTTTGCGCTGCGGCTGGCCACACTCTGTTATGTATGAGAGGGAATCTTGCACTTCTACTGACCACACCCTTTATTGCGTATGAGAGGGAAGCTTGCACTTCTACTGACCACACTCTCTATTGTGTATGAGAAACAAGCTTGCTCTACTACTGACCACACTCTCTATTGTGTATGAGAGAGAAGCTTGCACTACTACTGGCCACAATCTCTATTGTGTATGAGAGGGAAGCTTGCACTACTACTGTCCATCCTCTCTATTGCGTGTGAGAGGAAAGCTTGCACTACTGCTGACCACACTCTCTGTTGTGTATGAGAGACAAGCTTGCTCTACTACTGACCACACTCTCCATTGTGTATGAGAGAGAAGCTTGCACTACTACTGGCCACAATCTCTATTGTGTATGAGAGGGAAGCTTGCACTACTACTGTCCACCCTCTGTATTGCGTGTGAGAGGAAAACTTGCACTACTGCTGACCACACTCTCTGTTGTGTATGAGAGACAAGCTTGCACTACTACTGGCCACATTCTCTATTGCGTATGAATGGGAAGCTTGCACTACTGCTGGCACACTCTCTATTGCGTATGAGAGGGAAGCTTGCACTACTACTGGCCACACTCTCTGTTGTGTAAGAGAGAGGTTTTCACTGCTGCTGGCCACACTCTCTGTTATGTATGAGAGGGAAGCTTGCACTACTACTGACCACAGTCTCTGTTGTGTATGAGAGAGAAGCTTGCACTACTACTGGCCATACTCTCTGTTATGTATGAGAGGGAAGCTTGCACTACTACTGGCCACCCTCTCTGTTGTGTATGAGAGAGAAGCTTGCACTACTACTGGCCACACTCTTTATTGCGTGTGAGAGAGAAGCTTGTACTACTACTGACCACACTCTCTGTTGTGTATGTGAGAGAAGCTTGCACTACTACTGGCCACACTCTCTGTTGTGTATGAGAGAGAAGCTTGCAATACTACTGGCCACACTCTCTATTGCGTGTGAGAGGGAAGCTTGCACTACTTCTGACCACACTCTCTGTTGTGTATGAGAGAGAAGCTTGCACTACTACTGGCCACACTCTCTATTTGCGTGTGAGGGGGAAGCTTGCACTACTACTGACCACACTCTCTGTTGTGTATGAGAGAGAAGCTTGCACTACTGCTGGCCACACTCTCCATTGTGTATGAGAAGAAAGCTTGCACTACTACAGACCATATTATCGATTGCGTGTGAGAGGGAAGCTTGCACTGCTACTGACGACACTCTGTATTGCATATGAAAGGGAAGCTTGCACTACTACTGACCACACCCTTTATTGCGTATTAGAGGGAAGCTTGCACTACTACTGACCACACTCTCTGTTTTGCATGAGGGAGAAGCTTGCACTACTACTGGCCACACTCTCTGTAATGTATGAGAGGGAAGCTTGCACTACTACTGGCCACCCTCTCTGTTGTGTATGAGAGAGAAGCTTGCACTACTACTGGCCACACTCTCTATTGCATGTGAGAGGGAAGCTTGCACTACTACTGGCCACACTTTCCATTGTGTATGAGAAGAAAGCTTGCACTACTGCTGGCACACTCTATATTGTGTAAGGGAAGCTTGGGCTACTGCTGGCCACACTCTGTATTGTGTATGAGAGGGAAGCTTGCACTACTACAGACCACTCCCTCTATTGTGTAACAGAGAAGCTTGCTCTGCTGCTGGCCACACTCTATTGTGTATCAGAGGGAAGCTTGCACTACTACTGGCCACACTCTCTATTGCGTATGAGAGGGAAGCTTGCACTAATACTGGCCACACTTTCTATTGTGTAGGAGAGCGAAGCTTGCACTACTAGCAACCACACTCTCTACTGTGTAACAGAAAAAGCTTGCACTGCTGCTGGCCACACTCTCTATTGCGTGTGAGAGGGAAGCTTGCACTACTACTGGCCACACTCTGTTGTGTATGAGAGGGAAGCTTGCACTACAACTGGCCACACTCTATATTGCGTTTGAGAGGAAAGCTTGCACTACTACTGGCCACGCTCTCTACTGCGTATGAGAGGGAAGCTTGCACTACTACTGGCCACACTCTCTGTTGTGTAAAAGAGAAGTTTGCGCTGCTGCTGGCCACACTCTGTTATGTATGAGAGGGAAGCTTACACTACTACTGACCACACTCTCTGTTGTGTTTGAGAGACAAGCTTGCACTACTACTGCCCACACTCTCTGTTGTGTAAAAGAGAAGTTTGCGCTGCGGCTGGCCACGCTCTGTTATGTATGAGAGGGAATATTGCACTTCTACTGACCACACCCTTTATTGCGTATGAGAGGGAAGCTTGCACTA
Organism: Ambystoma mexicanum; assembly: GCF_040938575.1. Taxonomy (NCBI): domain Eukaryota; kingdom Metazoa; phylum Chordata; class Amphibia; order Caudata; family Ambystomatidae; genus Ambystoma; species Ambystoma mexicanum. Next base: position 35,380,311 of record NC_090921.1, read on the forward strand.
CTACTGACCACACTCTCTATTGTGTATGAGAGAGAAGCTTGCACTACTACTGGCCACACTCTCTATTGCGTATGAGAGGGAAGCTTGCACTACTACTGGCCACACTTTCTATTGTGTAGGAGAGGGAAGCTTGCACTACTAGCAACCACACTCTCTACTGTGTAACAGAAAAAGCTTTCACTGCTGCTGGCCACACTCTCTATTGCGTGTGAGAGGGAAGCTTGCACTACTACTGGCCACACTCTGTTGTGTATGAGAGAAGCTTGCACTAGAACTGGCCACACTCTCTATTGCTTGTGAGAGGAAAGCTTGCACTACTACTGGCCACGCTCTCTACTGCTTATGAGAGGGAAGCTTGCACTACTACTGGCCACACTCTTTGTTGTGTAAAAGAGAAGTTTGCACTGCTGCTGGCCACACTGTTATGTATGAGAGGGAAGCTTGCCCTACTACTGACCACACTCTCTGTTGTGTATGAGAGACAAGCTTGCGCTACTACTGCCCACACACTCTGTTGTGTAAAAGAGAAGTTTGCGCTGCTGCTGGCCACACTCTGTTGTGTATGAGAGGGAAGCTTGCACTACTACTGGCCACACTCTCTATTGCGTGTGAAAGGGAAGCTTGCACTACTACTGACCACACTCTCTGTTGTGTATGAGAGACAAGCTTGCACTACTACTGGCCACACTCTCTATTGCGTGTGAAAGGGAAGCTTGCACTACTACTGACCACACTCTCTGTTGTGTATGAGAGACAAGCTTGCACTACTACTGGCCACACTCTCTATTGCGTATGAGAGGGAAGCTTGCACTACTACTGACCACACTCTCTGTTGTGTAAGAGAGAAGTTGTCACTGCTGCTGGCCACACTCTCTGTTATGTATGAGAGGGAAGCTTGCACTACTACTGACCACACTCTCTGTTTTGTATGAGAGGGAAGCTTGCTCTACTACTGACCACACTCTCTATTGTGTATGAGAGGGAAGCTTGCATTACTACTGGCCACCCTCTCTGTTGTGTATGAGAGAGAAGCTTGCACTACTACTGGCCACACTCTCTGTTATGTATGAGAGGGAAGCTTGCACTACTACTGGCCACCCGCTCTGTTGTGTATGAGAGAGAAGCTTGCACTACTTCTGGCCACACTCTCTATTGCGTGTGAGAGGGAAGCTTGCACTACTACTGACCACACTCTCTGTTGTGTATGAGAGAGAAGCTTGCATTCCTACTGGCTACACTCTTTATTGCGTGTGAGGGGGATGCTTGCACTACTACTGGCCACACTCTCCATTGTGTATGAGAAGAAAGCTTGCACTACTGCTGGCACACTCTCTATTGTGTAAGGGAAGCTTGGGCTACTGCTGGCCACACCCTCTATTGTGTATGAGAGGGAAGCTTGCACTACTACAGACCACATTATCTATTGTGTGTGAGAGGGAAGCTTGCACTGCTACTGACGACACTCTGTATTGCATATGAGAGGGAATCTTGCACTTCTACTGACCACACTCTCTGTTGTGTATGAGAGACAAGCTTGCACTACTACTGGCCACACTCTCTATTGCGTGTGAAAGGGAAGCTTGCACTACTACTGACCACACTCTCTGTTGTGTATGAGAGACAAGCTTGCACTACTACTGGCCACACTCTCTATTGCGTATGAGAGGGAAGCTTGCACTACTACTGACCACACTCTCTGTTGTGTAAGAGAGAAGTTGTCACTGCTGCTGGCCACACTCTCTGTTATGTATGAGAGGGAAGCTTGCACTACTACTGACCACACTCTCTGTTTTGTATGAGAGGGAAGCTTGCTCTACTACTGACCACACTCTCTATTGTGTATGAGAGGGAAGCTTGCATTACTACTGGCCACCCTCTCTGTTGTGTATGAGAGAGAAGCTTGCACTACTACTGGCCACACTCTCTGTTATGTATGAGAGGGAAGCTTGCACTACTACTGGCCACCCGCTCTGTTGTGTATGAGAGAGAAGCTTGCACTACTTCTGGCCACACTCTCTATTGCGTGTGAGAGGGAAGCTTGCACTACTACTGACCACACTCTCTGTTGTGTATGAGAGAGAAGCTTGCATTCCTACTGGCTACACTCTTTATTGCGTGTGAGGGGGATGCTTGCACTACTACTGGCCACACTCTCCATTGTGTATGAGAAGAAAGCTTGCACTACTGCTGGCACACTCTCTATTGTGTAAGGGAAGCTTGGGCTACTGCTGGCCACACCCTCTATTGTGTATGAGAGGGAAGCTTGCACTACTACAGACCACATTATCTATTGTGTGTGAGAGGGAAGCTTGCACTGCTACTGACGACACTCTGTATTGCGTATGAGAGAGAAGCTTGCACTACTACTGGCCACACTTTCTATTGTGTAGGAGAGGGAAGCTTGCACTACTAGCAACCACACTCTCTACTGTGTAACAGAAAAAGCTTGCACTGCTGCTGGCCACACTCTCTATTGCGTGTGAGAGGGAAGCTTGCACTACTACTGGCCACACTCTGTTGTGTATGAGAGAAGCTTGCACTAGAACTGGCCACACTCTCTATTGCTTGTGAGAGGAAAGCTTGCACTACTACTGGCCACGCTCTCTACTGCTTATGAGAGGGAAGCTTGCACTACTACTGGCCACACTCTTTGTTGTGTAAAAGAGAAGTTTGCACTGCTGCTGGCCACACTGTTTGAGAGGGAAGCTTGCCCTACTACTGACCACACTCTCTGTTGTGTATGAGAGACAAGCTTGCGCTACTACTGCCCACACACTCTGTTGTGTAAAAGAGAAGTTTGCGCTGCTGCTGGCCACACTCTGTTGTGTATGAGAGGGAAGCTTGCACTACTACTGGCCACACTCTCTATTGCGTGTGAAAGGGAAGCTTGCACTACTACTGACCACACTCTCTGTTGTGTATGAGAGACAAGCTTGCACTACTACTGGCCACACTCTCTATTGCGTGTGAAAGGGAAGCTTGCACTACTACTGACCACACTCTCTGTTGTGTATGAGAGACAAGCTTGCACTACTACTGGCCACACTCTCTATTGCGTATGAGAGGGAAGCTTGCACTACTACTGACCACACTCTCTGTTGTGTAAGAGAGAAGTTGTCACTGCTGCTGGCCACACTCTCTGTTATGTATGAGAGGGAAGCTTGCACTACTACTGACCACACTCTCTGTTTTGTATGAGAGGGAAGCTTGCTCTACTACTGACCACACTCTCTATTGTGTATGAGAGGGAAGCTTGCATTACTACTGGCCACCCTCTCTGTTGTGTATGAGAGAGAAGCTTGCACTACTACTGGCCACACTCTCTGTTATGTATGAGAGGGAAGCTTGCACTACTACTGGCCACCCGCTCTGTTGTGTATGAGAGAGAAGCTTGCACTACTTCTGGCCACACTCTCTATTGCGTGTGAGAGGGAAGCTTGCACTACTACTGACCACACTCTCTGTTGTGTATGAGAGAGAAGCTTGCATTCCTACTGGCTACACTCTTTATTGCGTGTGAGGGGGATGCTTGCACTACTACTGGCCACACTCTCCATTGTGTATGAGAAGAAAGCTTGCACTACTGCTGGCACACTCTCTATTGTGTAAGGGAAGCTTGGGCTACTGCTGGCCACACCCTCTATTGTGTATGAGAGGGAAGCTTGCACTACTACAGACCACATTATCTATTGTGTGTGAGAGGGAAGCTTGCACTGCTACTGACGACACTCTGTATTGCATATGAGAGGGAATCTTGCACTTCTACTGACCACACCCTTTATTGCTTATGAGAGGGAAGCTTTCACTACTACTGACCATACTCTCTATTGTGTATGAGAGAGAAGCTTGCACTACTAATGGCCACACTCTATTACATATGAGAGGGAAGCTTTCACTACTACTGGTCACACTCTCTATTGCATATGAGAAAGAAGTTTTCACTGCTGCTGGCCACACTCTGTGTTATGTATGAGAGGGAAGCTTGCACTACTACTGACCACACTCTCTATTGTGAATGAGAGAGAAGCTTGCACTACTACTGGCCACACTCTGTATTGCGTATGAGAGGGAAGCTTGCACTACTACTGGCCACACTCTCTATTGTGTATGAGAGGGAAGCTTGCACTACTACTGGCCACACTTTCTATTGTGTAGTAGAGGGAAGCTTGCACTACTAGCAACCACACTCTCTACTGTGTAACAGAATAAGCTTGCACTGCTGCTGGCCACCCTCTCTATTGCGTGTGAGAGGGAAGCTTGCACTACTACTGGCCACACTCTCTATTGCGTGTGAGAGGGATGCTTGCACTACTACTGGCCACACTCTCCATTGTGTATGAGAAGAAAGCTGTCACTACTGCTGGCACACTCTCTATTGTGTAAGGGAAGCTTGGGCTACTGCTGGCCACACTCTCTATTGTGTATTAGAGGGAAGCTTGCACTACTACAGACCACACCCTCTGTTGTGTAACAGAGAAGCTTGCACTGCTGCTGGCCACACTCTATTGTGTATCAGAGGGAAGGTTCCACTACTACTGACCACATTATCTATTGCGTGTGAGAGGGAAGCTTGCACTGCTACTGACGACACTCTGTATTGCATATGAGAGGGAATCTTGCACTTCTACTGACCACACCCTTTATTGCTTATGAGAGGGAAGCTTTCACTACTACTGACCATACTCTCTATTGTGTATGAGAGAGAAGCTTGCACTACTACTGGCCACACTCTCTATTGCGTATGAGAGGGAAGCTTGCACTACTACTGGCCACACTCTATTGCGTATGAGAGGGAAGCTTGCACTACTACTGGCCACACTTTCTATTGTGTAGGAGAGGGAAGCGTGCACTACTAGCAACCAGACTCTACTGTGTAACAGAAAAATCTTGCACTGCTGCTGGCCACACTCTCTATTGTGTGTGAGAGGGAAACTTGCACTACTACTGGCCACACTCTGTTGTGTATGAGAGGGAAGCTTGCACTAGAACTGGCCACACTCTCTATTGCCTGTGAGAGGAAAGCTTGCACTACTACTGGCCACGCTCCCTACTGCGTATGAGAGGGAAGCTTGCACTACTACTGGCCACACTCTCTGTTGTGTAAAAGAGAAGTGTGCACTGCTGCTGGCCACACTGTAATGTATGAGAAGGAAGCTTGCCCTATTACTGACCACACTCTCTGTTGTGTATGAGAGACAAGCTTGCACTACTACTGCCCACACTCTCTATTGTGTAAAAGAGAAGTTTGCGCTGCGGCTGGCCACACTCTGTTATGTATGAGAGGGAAGCTTGCACTACTACTGACTAAACTCTCTGTTGTGTATGAGAGACAAGCTTGCACTACTACTGCCCACACTCTCTGTTGTGTAAAAGAGAAGTTTGCGCTGCTGCTGGCCACACTCTGTTGTGTATGAGAGGGAAGCTTGCACTACTACTGGCCACACTCTCTATTGCGTGTGAGAAAAGCTTGCACTACTACTGGTCACGCTCTCTATTGCGTATGAGAGGGAAGCTTGCACTACTACTGGCCACACTCTCTGTTATGTATGAGAGGGAAGCTTGCACTACTACTGACCACACTCTCTGTTTTGTATGAGAGGGAAGCTTGCTCTACTACTGACCACACTCTCTATTGTGTATGAGAGGGAAGCTTGCATTACTACTGGCCACCCTCTCTGTTGTGTATGAGAGAGAAGCTTGCACTACTACTGGCCACACTCTCTGTTATGTATGAGAGGGAAGCTTGCACTACTACTGGCCACCCGCTCTGTTGTGTATGAGAGAGAAGCTTGCACTACTACTGGCCACACTCTCTATTGCGTGTGAGAGGGAAGCTTGCACTACTACTCACCACACTCTCTGTTGTGTATGAGAGAGAAGCTTGCATTCCTACTGGCTACACTCTTTATTGCGTGTGAGGGGGATGCTTGCACTACTACTGGCCACACTCTCCATTGTGTATGAGAAGAAAGCTTGCACTACTGCTGGCACACTCTCTATTGTGTAAGGGAAGCTTGGGCTACTGCTGGCCACACCCTCTATTGTGTATGAGAGGGAAGCTTGCACTACTACAGACCACATAATCTATTGTGTGTGAGAGGGAAGCTTGCACTGCTACTGACGACACTCTGTATTGTGTATGAGAGAGAAGCTTGCACTACTACTGGCCACACTCTCTATTGCATATGAGAAAGAAGTTTTCACTGCTGCTGGCCACACTCTCTGTTATGTATGAGAGGGAAGCTTGCACTACTACTGACCACACTCTCTATTGCGTATGAGAGATAAGCTTGCACTAGTACTGGCCACACTCTCTATTGCGTATGAGAGGGAAGCTTGCACTACTACTGGCCACACTCTCTATTGTGTATGAGAGGGAAGCTTGCACTACTACTGGCCACACTTTCTATTGTGTAGTAGAGGGAAGCTTGCACTACTAGCAACCACACTCTCTACTGTGTAACAGAAAAAGCTTGCACTGCTGCTGGCCACACTCTCTATTGCGTGTGAGAGGGAAGCTTGCACTACTACTGGCCACACTCTCTATTGCGTGTGAGAGGGATGCTTGCACTACTACTGGCCACACTCTCCATTGTGTATGAGAAGAAAGCTGTCACTACTGCTGGCACACTCTCTATTGTGTAAGGGAAGCTTGGGCTACTGCTGGCCACACTCTCTATTGTGTATGAGAGGGAAGCTTGCACTACTACAGACCACGCCCTCTGTTGTGTAACAGAGAAGCTTGCACTGCTGCTGGCCACACTCTATTGTATATCAGAGGGAAGGTTCCACTACTACTGACCACATTATCTATTGCGTGTGAGAGGGAAGCTTGCACTGCTACTGACGACACTCTGTATTGCATATGAGAGGGAATCTTGCACTTCTACTGACCACACCCTTTATTGCTTATGAGAGGGAAGCTTTCACTACTACTGACCATACTCTCTATTGTGTATGAGAGAGAAGCTTGCACTACTACTGGCCACACTCTCTATTGCGTATGAGAGGGAAGCTTGCACTACTACTGGCCACACTCTATTGCGTATGAGAGGGAAGCTTGCACTACTACTGGCCACACTTTCTATTGTGTAGGAGAGGGAAGCGTGCACTACTAGCAACCAGACTCTACTGTGTAACAGAAAAAGCTTGCACTGCTGCTGGCCACACTCTCTATTGTGTGTGAGAGGGAAACTTGCACTACTACTGGCCACACTCTGTTGTGTATGAGAGGGAAGCTTGCACTAGAACTGGCCACACTCTCTATTGCGTGTAAGAGGAAAGCTTGCACTACTACTGGCCACGCTCTCTACTGCGTATGAGAGGGAAGCTTGCACTACTACTGGCCACACTCTCTGTTGTGTAAAAGAGAAGTTTGCACTGCTGCTGTCCACACTGTAATGTATGAGAAGGAAGCTTGCCCTATTACTGACCACACTCTCTGTTGTGTTTGAGAGACAAGCTTGCACTACTACTGCCCACACTCTCTATTGTGTAAAAGAGAAGTTTGCGCTGCGGCTGGCCACACTCTGTTATGTATGAGAGGGAAGCTTGCACTACTACTGACCAAACTCTCTGTTGTGTATGAGAGACAAGCTTGCACTACTACTGCCCACACTCTCTGTTGTGTAAAAGAGAAGTTTGCGCTGCTGCTGGCCACACTCTGTTGTGTATGAGAGGGAAGCTTGCACTACTACTGGCCACACTCTCTATTGCGTGTGAGAAAAGCTTGCACTACTACTGGCCACGCTCTCTATTGCGTATGAGAGGGAAGCTTGCACTACTACTGGCCACCCGCTCTGTTGTGTATGAGAGAGAAGCTTGCAGTACTACTGGCCACACTCTCTATTGCGTGTGAGAGGGAAGCTTGCACTACTACTGACCACACTCTCTGTTGTGTATGAGAGAGAAGCTTGCACTACTACTGGCCACACTCTCTGTTATGTATGAGAGGGAAGCTTGCACTACTACTGGCCACCCGCTCTGTTGTGTATGAGAGAGAAGCTTGCACTACTACTGGCCACACTCTCTATTGCGTGTGAGATGGAAGCTTGCACTACTACTGACCACACTCTCTGTTGTGTATGAGAGAGAAGCTTGCACTACTACCGGCCACACTCTCTGTTATGTATGAGAGGGAAACTTGCACTACTACTGGCCACCCGCTCTGTTGTGTATGAGAGAGAAGCTTGCACTACTACTGGCCACACTCTCTGTTATGTATGAGAGGGAAGCTTGCACTACTACTGACCACCCGCTCTGTTGTGTATGAGAGAGAAACTTGCATTCCTACTGGCTACACTCTTTATTGCGTGTGAGGGGGATGCTTGCACTACTACTGGCCACACACTGTTGTGTATGAGAAGAAAGCTTGCACTACTGCTGGCACACTCTCTATTGTGTAAGGGAAGCTTGGGCTACTGCTGGCCACACTCTATTGTGTATCAGAGGGAAGCTTCCACTACTACTGACCACATTATCTATTGCGTGTGAGAGGGAAGCTTGCACTTCTACTGACCACACCCTTTATTGCGTATGAATGGGAAGCTTGCACTACTACTGGCCACACTCTCTGTTGTGTAAGAGAGAAGTTTTCACTGCTGCTGGCCACACTCTCTGTTATGTATGAGAGGGAAGCTTGCACTACTACTGGCCACCCTCTCTGTTGTGTATGAGATAGAAGCTTGCACTACCACTGGCCACACTCTCTATTGCGTGTGAGAGGGAAGCTTGTACTACTACTGACCACACTCTCTGTTGTGTATGAGAGAGAAGCTTTCACTACTACTGGCCACACTCTCTGTTGTGTATTAGAGAGAAGCTTGCACTACTACTGGCCACACTCTCTGTTATGTATGAGAGGGAAGCTTGCACTACTACTGGCCACCCTCTCTGTTGTTTATGAGAGAGAAGCTTGCACTAACACTGGCCACACTCTCTATTGCGTGTGAGAGGGAAGCTTGTACTACTACTGACCATACTCTCTGTTGTGTATGAGAGAGAAGCTTGCACTACTACTGGCCACACTCTCTGTTATGTATGAGAGGGAAGCTTGCACTACTACTGGCCACACCCTTTATTGCTTATGAGAGGGAAGCTTGCACTACTACTGGCCACACTCTCTATTGCGTATGAGAGGGAAGCTTGCACTACTACTGGCCACACTCTATTGCGTATGAGGGGGAAGCTTGCACTTCTACTGACCACACCCTTTATTGCTTATGAGAGGGAAGCTTTCACTACTACTGACCATACTCTCTATTGTGTATGAGAGAGAAGCTTGCACTACTACTGGCCACACTCTCTATTGCGTATGAGAGGGAAGCTTGCACTACTACTGGCCACACTCTATTGCGTATGAGAGGGAAGCTTGCACTACTACTGGCCACACTTTCTATTGTGTAGGAGAGGGAAGCGTGCACTACTAGCAACCAGACTCTACTGTGTAACAGAAAAAGCTTGCACTGCTGCTGGCCACACTCTCTATTGTGTGTGAGAGGGAAACTTGCACTACTACTGGCCACACTCTGTTGTGTATGAGAGGGAAGCTTGCACTAGAACTGGCCACACTCTCTATTGCGTGTAAGAGGAAAGCTTGCACTACTACTGGCCACGCTCTCTACTGCGTATGAGAGGGAAGCTTGCACTACTACTGGCCACACTCTCTGTTGTGTAAAAGAGAAGTTTGCACTGCTGCTGTCCACACTGTAATGTATGAGAAGGAAGCTTGCCCTATTACTGACCACACTCTCTGTTGTGTTTGAGAGACAAGCTTGCACTACTACTGCCCACACTCTCTATTGTGTAAAAGAGAAGTTTGCGCTGCGGCTGGCCACACTCTGTTATGTATGAGAGGGAAGCTTGCACTACTACTGACCAAACTCTCTGTTGTGTATGAGAGACAAGCTTGCACTACTACTGCCCACACTCTCTGTTGTGTAAAAGAGAAGTTTGCGCTGCTGCTGGCCACACTCTGTTGTGTATGAGAGGGAAGCTTGCACTACTACTGGCCACACTCTCTATTGCGTGTGAGAAAAGCTTGCACTACTACTGGCCACGCTCTCTATTGCGTATGAGAGGGAAGCTTGCACTACTACTGGCCACCCGCTCTGTTGTGTATGAGAGAGAAGCTTGCAGTACTACTGGCCACACTCTCTATTGCGTGTGAGAGGGAAGCTTGCACTACTACTGACCACACTCTCTGTTGTGTATGAGAGAGAAGCTTGCACTACTACTGGCCACACTCTCTGTTATGTATGAGAGGGAAGCTTGCACTACTACTGGCCACCCGCTCTGTTGTGTATGAGAGAGAAGCTTGCACTACTACTGGCCACACTCTCTATTGCGTGTGAGAGGGAAGCTTGCACTACTACTGACCACACTCTCTGTTGTGTATGAGAGAGAAGCTTGCACTACTACCAGCCACACTCTCTGTTATGTATGAGAGGGAAACTTGCACTACTACTGGCCACCCGCTCTGTTGTGTATGAGAGAGAAGCTTGCACTACTACTGGCCACACTCTCTGTTATGTATGAGAGGGAAGCTTGCACTACTACTGACCACCCGCTCTGTTGTGTATGAGAGAGAAACTTGCATTCCTACTGGCTACACTCTTTATTGCGTGTGAGGGGGATGCTTGCACTACTACTGGCCACACACTGTTGTGTATGAGAAGAAAGCTTGCACTACTGCTGGCACACTCTCTATTGTGTAAGGGAAGCTTGGGCTACTGCTGGCCACACTCTATTGTGTATCAGAGGGAAGCTTCCACTACTACTGACCACATTATCTATTGCGTGTGAGAGGGAAGCTTGCACTTCTACTGACCACACCCTTTATTGCGTATGAATGGGAAGCTTGCACTACTACTGGCCACACTCTCTGTTGTGTAAGAGAGAAGTTTTCACTGCTGCTGGCCACACTCTCTGTTATGTATGAGAGGGAAGCTTGCACTACTACTGGCCACCCTCTCTGTTGTGTATGAGAGAGAAGCTTGCACTACCACTGGCCACACTCTCTATTGCGTGTGAGAGGGAAGCTTGTACTACTACTGACCACACTCTCTGTTGTGTATGAGAGAGAAGCTTTCACTACTACTGGCCAGACTCTCTGTTGTGTATTAGAGAGAAGCTTGCACTACTACTGGCCACACTCTCTGTTATGTATGAGAGGGAAGCTTGCACTACTACTGGCCACCCTCTCTGTTGTTTATGAGAGAGAAGCTTGCACTAACACTGGCCACACTCTCTATTGCGTGTGAGAGGGAAGCTTGTACTACTACTGACCATACTCTCTGTTGTGTATGAGAGAGAAGCTTGCACTACTACTGGCCACACTCTCTGTTATGTATGAGAGGGAAGCTTGCACTACTACTGGCCACCCGCTCTGTTGTGTATGAGAGAGAAGCTTGCACTACTACTGGCCACACTCTCTGTTATGTATGAGAGGGAAGCTTGCACTACTACTGGCCACCCACTCTGTTGTGTATGAGAGAGAAGCTTGCACTACTACTGGCCACACTCTCTATTGCGTGTGAGAGGGAAGCTTGCACTACTACTGACCACACTCTCTGTTGTGTATGAGAGAGAAGCTTGCACTACTACTGGCCACACTCTCTGTTATGTATGAGAGGGAAGCTTGCACTACTACTGGCCACCCGCTCTGTTGTGTATGAGAGAGAAGCTTGCACTACTACTGGCCACACTCTCTATTGCGTGTGAGAGGGAAGCTTGCACTACTACTGACCACACTCTCTGTTGTGTATGAGAGAGAAGCTTGCATTCCTACTGGCTACACTCTTTATTGCGTGTGAGGGGGATGCTTGCACTACTACTGGCCACACTCTCCATTGTGTATGAGAAGAAAGCTTGCACTACTGCTGGCACACTCTCTATTGTGTAAGGGAAGCTTGGGCTACTGCTGGCCACGCCCTCTATTGTGTATGAGAGGGAAGCTTGCACTACTACAGACCACATTATCTATTGTGTGTGAGAGGGAAGCTTGCACTGCTACTGACGACACTCTGTATTGTGTATGAGAGAGAAGCTTGCACTACTACTGGCCACACTCTATTGCATATGAGAGGGAAGCTTTCACTACTACTGGTCACACTCTCTGTAATGTATGAGAGGGAAGCTTGCACTACTACTGGCCACCCTCTCTGTTGTGTATGAGAGAGAAGCTTGCACTACTACTGGCCACACTCTTTATTGCGTATTAGAGGGAAGCTTGCACTACTACTGACCACGCTCTCTGTTTTGTATGAGAGAGAAGCTTGCACTACTACTGGCCACACTCTCTGTAATGTATGAGAGGGAAGCTTGCACTACTACTGGCCACCCTCTCTGTTGTGTATGAGAGAGAAGCTTGCACTACTACTGGCCACACTCTCTATTGCGTGTGAGAGGGAAGCTTGCACTACCACTGGCCACACTTTCCATTGTGTATGAGAAGAAAGCTTGCACTACTGCTGGCACACTCTCTATTGTGTAAGGGAAGCTTGGGCTACTGCTGGCCACAATCTCTATTGTGTATGAGAGGGAAGCTTGCACTACTACAGACCACACCCTCTATTGTGTAACAGAGAAGCTTGCACTGCTGCTGGCCACACTCTATTGTGTATCAGAGGGAAGCTTGCACTACTACTGGCCACACTCTGTATTGCGTATGAGAGGGAATCTTGCACTACTACTGGCCACACTCTCTATTGCGTATGAGAGGGAAGCTTGCACTAATACTGGCCACACTTTCTATTGTGTAGGAGAGGGAAGCTTGCACTACTAGCAACCACACTCTCTACTGTGTAACAGAAAAAGCTTGCACTGCTGATGGCCACACTCTCTATTGCGTGTGAGAGGGAAGCTTGCACTACTACTGGCCACACTCTGTTGTGTATGAGAGGGAAGCTTGCACTACAACTGGCCACACTCTATATTGCGTGTGAGAGGAAAGCTTGCACTACTACTGGCCACGCTCTCTACTGCGTATGAGAGGGAAGCTTGCACTACTACTGGCCACACTCTCTGTTGTGTAAAAGAGAAGTTTGCGCTGCTGCTGGCCACACTCTGTTATGTATGAGAGGGATGCTTGCACTACTACTGACCACACTCTCTGTTGTGTATGAGAGACAAGCTTGCACTACTACTGCCCACACTCTCTGTTGTGTAAAAGAGAAGTTTGCGCTGTGGCTGGCCACACTCTGTTATGTATGAGAGGGAATCTTGCACTTCTACTGACCACACCCTTTATTGCGTATGAGAGGGAAGCTTGCACTACTACTGACCACACTCTCTATTGTGTATGAGAGAGAAGCTTGCACTACTAATGGCCACAATCTCTATTGTGTATGAGAGGGACGCTTGCACTACTACTGTCCACCCTCTGTATTGCATGTGAGAGGAAAGCTTGCACTACTGCTGACCACACTCCCTGTTGTGTATGAGAGACAAGCTTGCTCTACTACTGACCACACTCTCTATTGTGTATGAGAGAGAAGCTTGCACTACTACTGGCCACAATCTCTATTGTGTATGAGAGGGAAGCTTGCACTACTACTGTCCATCCTCTGTATTGCGTGTGAGAGGAAAGCTTGCACTACTGCTGACCACACTCTCTGTTGTGTATGAGAGACAAGCTTGCTCTACTACTGACCACACTCTCCATTGTGTATGAGAGAGAAGCTTGCACTACTACTGGCCACATTCTCTATTGTGTATGAGAGGGAAGCTTGCACTACTACTGTCCACCCTCTGTATTGCGTGTGAGAGGAAAACTTGCACTACTGCTGACCACACTCTCTGTTGTGTATGAGAGACAAGCTTGCACTACTACTGGCCACATTCTCTATTGCGTATGAATGGGAAGCTTGCACTACTGCTGGCACACTCTCTATTGCGTATGAGAGGGAAGCTTGCACTACTACTGGCCACACTCTCTGTTGTGTAAGAGAGAGGTTTTCACTGCTGCTGGCCACACTCTCTGTTATGTATGAGAGGTAAGCTTGCACTACTACTGACCACAGTCTCTGTTTTGTATGAGAGAGAAGCTTGCACTACTACTGGCCATACTCTCTGTTATGTATGAGAGGGAAGCTTGCACTACTACTGGCCACCCTCTCTGTTGTGTATGAGAGAGAAGCTTGCACTACTACTGGCCACACTCTTTATTGCGTGTGAGAGAGAAGCTTGTACTACTACTGACCACACTCTCTGTTGTGTATGTGAGAGAAGCTTGCGCTACTACTGGCCACACTCTCTGTTGTGTATGAGAGAGAAGCTTGCACTACTACTGGCCACACTCTCTATTGCGTGTGAGAGGGAAGCTTGCACTACTTCTGACCACACTCTCTGTTGTGTATGAGAGAGAAGCTTGCACTACTACTGGCCACACTCTATTTGCGTGTGAGGGGGAAGCTTACACTACTACTGACCACACTCTCTGTTGTGTATGAGAGAGAAGCTTGCACTACTACTGGCCACACTCTCCATTGTGTATGAGAAGAAAGCTTGCACTACTGCTGGCACACTCTCTATTGTGTAAGGGAAGCTTGGGCTACTGCTGGCCACACCCTCTATTGTGTATGAGAGGGAAGCTTGCACTACTACAGACCATATTATCGATTGCGTGTGAGAGGGAAGCTTGCACTGCTACTGACGACACTCTGTATTGCATATGAGAGGGAAGCTTGCACTACTACTGACCACACCCTTTATTGCGTATTAGAGGGAAGCTTGCACTACTACTGACCACACTCTCTGTTTTGTATGAGAGAGAAGCTTGCACTACTACTGGCCACACTCTCTGTAATGTATGAGAGGGAAGCTTGCACTACTACTGGCCACCCTCTCTGTTGTGTATGAGAGAGAAGCTTGCACTACTACTGGCCACACTCTCTATTGCGTGTGAGAGGGAAGCTTGCACTACTACTGGCCACACTTTCCATTGTGTATGAGAAGAAAGCTTGCACTACTGCTGGCACACTCTATATTGTGTAAGGGAAGCTTGGGCTACTGCTGGCCACACTCTGTATTGTGTATGAGAGGGAAGCTTGCACTACTACAGACCACTCCCTCTATTGTGTAACAGAGAAGCTTGCACTACTACTGGCCACACTCTCTATTGTGTATGAGAGGGAAGCTTGCACTACTACTGGCCACACTCTGTATTGTGTATGAGAGGGAAGCTTGCAGTACTAGCAACCACACTCTCTACTGTGTAACAGAAAAAGCTTGCACTGCTGCTGGCCACACTCTCTATTGCGTGTGAGAGGGAAGCTTGCACTACTACTGGCCACACTCTGTTGTGTATGAGAGGGAAGCTTGCACTACAACTGGCCACACTCTATATTGCGTTTGAGAGGAAAGCTTGCACTACTACTGGCCACGCTCTCTACTGCGTATGAGAGGGAAGCTTGCACTACTACTGGCCACACTCTCTGTTGTGTAAAAGAGAAGTTTGCGCTGCTGCTGGCCACACTCTGTTATGTATGAGAGGGAAGCTTACACTACTACTGACCACACTCTCTGTTGTGTTTGAGAGACAAGCTTGCACTACTACTGCCCACACTCTCTGTTGTGTAAAAGAGAAGTTTGCGCTGCGGCTGGCCACGCTCTGTTATGTATGAGAGGGAATATTGCACTTCTACTGACCACACCCTTTATTGCGTATGAGAGGGAAGCTTGCACTACTACTGACCACACTCTCTATTGTGTATGAGAGAGAAGCTTGCACTACTACTGGCCACACTCTCTATTGCGTATGAGAGGGAAGCTTGCACTACTACTGGCCACACTTTCTATTGTGTAGGAGAGGGAAGCTTGCACTACTAGCAACCACACTCTCTACTGTGTAACAGAAAAAGCTTGCACTGCTGCTGGCCACACTCTCTATTGCGTGTGAGAGGGAAGCTTGCACTACTACTGGCCACACTCTGTTGTGTATGAGAGAAGCTTGCACTAGAACTGGCCACACTCTCTATTGCTTGTGAGAGGAAAGCTTGCACTACTACTGGCCACGCTCTCTACTGCTTATGAGAGGGAAGCTTGCACTACTACTGGCCACACTCTTTGTTGTGTAAAAGAGAAGTTTGCACTGCTGCTGGCCACACTGTTATGTATGAGAGGGAAGCTTGCCCTACTACTGACCACACTCTCTGTTGTGTATGAGAGACAAGCTTGCGCTACTACTGCCCACACACTCTATTGCGTGTGAAAGGGAAGCTTGCACTACTACTGACCACACTCTCTGTTGTGTATGAGAGACAAGCTTGCACTACTACTGGCCACACTCTTTGTTGTGTAAAAGAGAAGTTTGCACTGCTGCTGGCCACACTGTTATGTATGAGAGGGAAGCTTGCCCTACTACTGACCACACTCTCTGTTGTGTATGAGAGACAAGCTTGCGCTACTACTGCCCACACACTCTATTGCGTGTGAAAGGGAAGCTTGCACTACTACTGACCACACTCTCTGTTGTGTATGAGAGACAAGCTTGCACTACTACTGGCCACACTCTCTATTGCATATGAGAGGGAAGCTTGCACTACTACTGACCACACTCTCTGTTGTGTAAAAGAGAAGTTTGCGCTGCTGCTGGCCACACTCTGTTGTGTATGAGAGGGAAGCTTGCACTACTACTGGCCACACTCTCTATTGCGTGTGAAAGGGAAGCTTGCACTACTACTGACCACACTCTCTGTTGTGTATGAGAGACAAGCTTGCACTACTACTGGCCACACTCTCTATTGCGTGTGAAAGGGAAGCTTGCACTACTACTGACCACACTCTCTGTTGTGTATGAGAGACAAGCTTGCACTACTACTGGCCACACTCTCTATTGCATATGAGAGGGAAGCTTGCACTACTACTGACCACACTCTCTGTTGTGTAAGAGAGAAGTTGTCACTGCTGCTGGCCACACTCTCTGTTATGTATGAGAGGGAAGCTTGTACTACTACTGACCACACTCTCTGTTTTGTATGAGAGGGAAGCTTGCTCTACTACTGACCACACTCTCTATTGTGTATGAGAGGGAAGCTTGCATTACTACTGGCCACCCTCTCTGTTGTGTATGAGAGAGAAGCTTGCACTACTACTGGCCACACTCTCTGTTATGTATGAGAGGGAAGCTTGCACTACTACTGGCCACCCGCTCTGTTGTGTATGAGAGAGAAGCTTGCACTACTACTGGCCACACTCTCTATTGCGTGTGAGAGGGAAGCTTGCACTACTACTGACCACACTCTCTGTTGTGTATGAGAGAGAAGCTTGCATTCCTACTGGCTACACTCTTTATTGCGTGTGAGGGGGATGCTTGCACTACTACTGGCCACACTCTCCATTGTGTATGAGAAGAAAGCTTGCACTACTGCTGGCACACTCTCTATTGTGTAAGGGAAGCTTGGGCTACTGCTGGCCATACCCTCTATTGTGTATGAGAGGGAAGCTTGCACTACTACAGACTACATTATCTATTGTGTGTGAGAGGGAAGCTTGCACTGCTACTGACGACACTCTGTATTGCATATGAGAGGGAATCTTGCACTTCTACTGACCACACCCTTTATTGCTTATGAGAGGGAAGCTTTCACTACTACTGACCATACTCTCTATTGTGTATGAGAGAGAAGCTTGCACTACTAATGGCCACACTCTATTACATATCAGAGGGAAGCTTTCACTACTACTGGTCACACTCTCTATTGCATATGAGAAAGAAGTTTTCACTGCTGCTGGCCACACTCTGTGTTATGTATGAGAGGGAAGCTTGCACTACTACTGACCACACTCTCTATTGTGAATGAGAGAGAAGCTTGCACTACTACTGGCCACACTCTGTATTGCGTATGAGAGGGAAGCTTGCACTACTACTGGCCACACTCTCTATTGTGTATGAGAGGGAAGCTTGCACTACTACTGGCCACACTTTCTATTGTGTAGTAGAGGGAAGCTTGCACTACAAGCAACCACACTCTCTACTGTGTAACAGAATAAGCTTGCACTGCTGCTGGCCCCACTCTCTATTGCGTGTGAGAGGGAAGCTTGCACTACTACTGGCCACACTCTCTATTGCGTGTGAGAGGGATGCTTGCACTACTACTGGCCACACTCTCCATTGTGTATGAGAAGAAAGCTGTCACTACTGCTGGCACACTCTCTATTGTGTAAGGGAAGCTTGGGCTACTGCTGGCCACACTCTCTATTGTGTATTAGAGGGAAGCTTGCACTACTACAGACCACACCCTCTGTTGTGTAACAGAGAAGCTTGCACTGCTGCTGGCCACACTCTATTGTGTATCAGAGGGAAGGTTCCACTACTACTGACCACATTATCTATTGCGTGTGAGAGGGAAGCTTGCACTGCTACTGACGACACTCTGTATTGCATATGAGAGGGAATCTTGCACTTCTACTGACCACACCCTTTATTGCTTATGAGAGGGAAGCTTTCACTACTACTGACCATACTCTCTATTGTGTATGAGAGAGAAGCTTGCACTACTACTGGCCACACTCTCTATTGCGTATGAGAGGGAAGCTTGCACTACTACTGGCCACACTCTATTGCGTATGAGAGGGAAGCTTGCACTACTACTGGCCACACTTTCTATTGTGTAGGAGAGGGAAGCGTGCACTACTAGCAACCAGACTCTACTGTGTAACAGAAAAATCTTGCACTGCTGCTGGCCACACTCTCTATTGTGTGTGAGAGGGAAACTTGCACTACTACTGGCCACACTCTGTTGTGTATGAGAGGGAAGCTTGCACTAGAACTGGCCACACACTCTGTTGTGTATGAGAGGGAAGCTTGCACTAGAACTGGCCACACTCTCTATTGCCTGTGAGAGGAAAGCTTGCACTACTACTGGCCACGCTCCCTCCTGCGTATGAGAGGGAAGCTTGCACTACTACTGGCCACACTCTCTGTTGTGTAAAAGAGAAGTGTGCACTGCTGCTGGCCACACTGTAATGTATGAGAAGGAAGCTTGCCCTATTACTGACCACACTCTCTGTTGTGTATGAGAGACAAGCTTGCACTACTACTGCCCACACTCTCTATTGTGTAAAAGAGAAGTTTGCGCTGCGGCTGGCCACACTCTGTTATGTATGAGAGGGAAGCTTGCACTACTACTGACTAAACTCTCTGTTGTGTATGAGAGACAAGCTTGCACTACTACTGCCCACACTCTCTGTTGTGTAAAAGAGAAGTTTGCGCTGCTGCTGGCCACACTCTGTTGTGTATGAGAGGGAAGCTTGCACTACTACTGGCCACACTCTCTATTGCGTGTGAGAAAAGCTTGCACTACTACTGGTCACGCTCTCTATTGCGTATGAGAGGGAAGCTTGCACTACTACTGGCCACACTCTCTGTTATGTATGAGAGGGAAGCTTGCACTACTACTGACCACACTCTCTGTTTTGTATGAGAGGGAAGCTTGCTCTACTACTGACCACACTCTCTATTGTGTATGAGAGAGAAGCTTGCATTACTACTGGCCACCCTCTCTGTTGTGTATGAGAGAGAAGCTTGCACTACTACTGGCCACACTCTCTGTTATGTATGATAGGGAAGCTTGCACTACTACTGGCCACCCGCTCTGTTGTGTATGAGAGAGAAGCTTGCACTACTACTGGCCACACTCTCTATTGCGTGTGAGAGGGAAGCTTGCACTACTACTCACCACACTCTCTGTTGTGTATGAGAGAGAAGCTTGCATTCCTACTGGCTACACTCTTTATTGCGTGTGAGGGGGATGCTTGCACTACTACTGGCCACACTCTCCATTGTGTATGAGAAGAAAGCTTGCACTACTGCTGGCACACTCTCTATTGTGTAAGGGAAGCTTGGGCTACTGCTGGCCACACCCTCTATTGTGTATGAGAGGGAAGCTTGCACTACTACAGACCACATAATCTATTGTGTGTGAGAGGGAAGCTTGCACTGCTACTGACGACACTCTGTATTGTGTATGAGAGAGAAGCTTGCACTACTACTGGCCACACTCTCTATTGCATATGAGAAAGAAGTTTTCACTGCTGCTGGCCACATTCTCTGTTATGTATGAGAGGGAAGCTTGCACTACTACTGACCACACTCTCTATTGCGTATGAGAGATAAGCTTGCACTAGTACTGGCCACACTCTCTATTGCGTATGAGAGGGAAGCTTGCACTACTACTGGCCACACTCTCTATTGTGTATGAGAGGGAAGCTTGCACTACTACTGGCCACACTTTCTATTGTGTAGTAGAGGGAAGCTTGCACTACTAGCAACCACACTCTCTACTGTGTAACAGAAAAAGCTTGCACTGCTGCTGGCCACACTCTCTATTGCGTGTGAGAGGGAAGCTTGCACTACTACTGGCCACACTCTCTATTGCGTGTGAGAGGGATGCTTGCACTACTACTGGCCACACTCTCCATTGTGTATGAGAAGAAAGCTGTCACTACTGCTGGCACACTCTCTATTGTGTAAGGGAAGCTTGGGCTACTGCTGGCCACACTCTCTATTGTGTATGAGAGGGAAGCTTGCACTACTACAGACCACGCCCTCTGTTGTGTAACAGAGAAGCTTGCACTGCTGCTGGCCACACTCTATTGTATATCAGAGGGAAGGTTCCACTACTACTGACCACATTATCTATTGCGTGTGAGAGGGAAGCTTGCACTGCTACTGACGACACTCTGTATTGCATATGAGAGGGAATCTTGCACTTCTACTGACCACACCCTTTATTGCTTATGAGAGGGAAGCTTTCACTACTACTGACCATACTCTCTATTGTGTATGAGAGAGAAGCTTGCACTACTACTGGCCACACTCTCTATTGCGTATGAGAGGGAAGCTTGCACTACTACTGGCCACACTCTATTGCGTATGAGAGGGAAGCTTGCACTACTACTGGCCACACTTTCTATTGTGTAGGAGAGGGAAGCGTGCACTACTAGCAACCAGACTCTACTGTGTAACAGAAAAAGCTTGCACTGCTGCTGGCCACACTCTCTATTGTGTGTGAGAGGGAAACCTGCACTACTACTGGCCACACTCTGTTGTGTATGAGAGGGAAGCTTGCACTAGAACTGGCCACACTCTCTATTGCGTGTAAGAGGAAAGCTTGCACTACTACTGGCCACGCTCTCTACTGCGTATGAGAGGGAAGCTTGCACTACTACTGGCCACACTCTCTGTTGTGTAAAAGAGAAGTTTGCACTGCTGCTGTCCACACTGTAATGTATGAGAAGGAAGCTTGCCCTATTACTGACCACACTCTCTGTTGTGTTTGAGAGACAAGCTTGCACTACTACTGCCCACACTCTCTATTGTGTAAAAGAGAAGTTTGCGCTGCGGCTGGCCACACTCTGTTATGTATGAGAGGGAAGCTTGCACTACTACTGACCAAACTCTCTGTTGTGTATGAGAGACAAGCTTGCACTACTACTGCCCACACTCTCTGTTGTGTAAAAGAGAAGTTTGCGCTGCTGCTGGCCACACTCTGTTGTGTATGAGAGGGAAGCTTGCACTACTACTGGCCACACTCTCTATTGCGTGTGAGAAAAGCTTGCACTACTACTGGCCACGCTCTCTATTGCGTATGAGAGGGAAGCTTGCACTACTACTGGCCACCCGCTCTGTTGTGTATGAGAGAGAAGCTTGCAGTACTACTGGCCACACTCTCTATTGCGTGTGAGAGGGAAGCTTGCACTACTACTGACCACACTCTCTGTTGTGTATGAGAGAGAAGCTTGCACTACTACTGGCCACACTCTCTGTTATGTATGAGAGGGAAGCTTGCACTACTACTGGCCACCCGCTCTGTTGTGTATGAGAGAGAAGCTTGCACTACTACTGGCCACACTCTCTATTGCGTGTGAGAGGGAAGCTTGCACTACTACTGACCACACTCTCTGTTGTGTATGAGAGAGAAGCTTGCACTACTACCGGCCACACTCTCTGTTATGTATGAGAGGGAAACTTGCACTACTACTGGCCACCCGCTCTGTTGTGTATGAGAGAGAAGCTTGCACTACTACTGGCCACACTCTCTGTTATGTATGAGAGGGAAGCTTGCACTACTACTGACCACCCGCTCTGTTGTGTATGAGAGAGAAACTTGCATTCCTACTGGCTACACTCTTTATTGCGTGTGAGGGGGATGCTTGCACTACTACTGGCCACACACTGTTGTGTATGAGAAGAAAGCTTGTACTACTGCTGGCACACTCTCTATTGTGTAAGGGAAGCTTGGGCTACTGCTGGCCACACTCTATTGTGTATCAGAGGGAAGCTTCCACTACTACTGACCACATTATCTATTGCGTGTGAGAGGGAAGCTTGCACTTCTACTGACCACACCCTTTATTGCGTATGAATGGGAAGCTTGCACTACTACTGGCCACACTCTCTGTTGTGTAAGAGAGAAGTTTTCACTGCTGCTGGCCACACTCTCTGTTATGTATGAGAGGGAAGCTTGCACTACTACTGGCCACCCTCTCTGTTGTGTATGAGAGAGAAGCTTGCACTACCACTGGCCACACTCTCTATTGCGTGTGAGAGGGAAGCTTGTACTACTACTGACCACACTCTCTGTTGTGTATGAGAGAGAAGCTTTCACTACTACTGGCCACACTCTCTGTTGTGTATTAGAGAGAAGCTTGCACTACTACTGGCCACACTCTCTGTTATGTATGAGAGGGAAGCTTGCACTACTACTGGCCACCCTCTCTGTTGTTTATGAGAGAGAAGCTTGCACTAACACTGGCCACACTCTCTATTGCGTGTGAGAGGGAAGCTTGTACTACTACTGACCATACTCTCTGTTGTGTATGAGAGAGAAGCTTGCACTACTACTGGCCACACTCTCTGTTATGTATGAGAGGGAAGCTTGCACTACTACTGGCCACCCGCTCTGTTGTGTATGAGAGAGAAGCTTGCACTACTACTGGCCACACTCTCTGTTATGTATGAGAGGGAAGCTTGCACTACTACTGGCCACCCGCTCTGTTGTGTATGAGAGAGAAGCTTGCACTACTACTGGCCACACTCTCTATTGCGTGTGAGAGGGAAGCTTGCACTACTACTGACCACACTCTCTGTTGTGTATGAGAGAGAAGCTTGCACTACTACTGGCCACACTCTCTGTTATGTATGAGAGGGAAGCTTGCACTACTACTGGCCACCCGCTCTTGTGTATGAGAGAGAAGCTTGCACTACTACTGGCCACACTCTCTGTTATGTATGAGAGGGAAGCTTGCACTACTACTGGCCACCCGCTCTGTTGTGTATGAGAGAGAAGCTTGCACTACTACTGGCCACACTCTCTATTGCGTGTGAGAGGGAAGCTTGCACTACTACTGACCACACTCTCTGTTGTGTATGAGAGAGAAGCTTGCATTCCTACTGGCTACACTCTTTATTGCGTGTGAGGGGGATGCTTGCACTACTACTGGCCACACTCTCCATTGTGTATGAGAAGAAAGCTTGCACTACTGCTGGCACACTCTCTATTGTGTAAGGGAAGCTTGGGCTACTGCTGGCCACGCCCTCTATTGTGTATGAGAGGGAAGCTTGCACTACTACAGACCACATTATCTATTGTGTGTGAGAGGGAAGCTTGCACTGCTACTGACGACACTCTGTATTGTGTATGAGAGAGAAGCTTGCACTACTACTGGCCACACTCTATTGCATATGAGAGGGAAGCTTTCACTACTACTGGTCACACTCTCTGTAATGTATGAGAGGGAAGCTTGCACTACTACTGGCCATCCACTCTGTTGTGTATGAGAGAGAAGCTTGCACTACTACTGGCCACACTCTTTATTGCGTATTAGAGGGAAGCTTGCACTACTACTGACCACGCTCTCTGTTTTGTATGAGAGAGAAGCTTGCACTACTACTGGCCACACTATCTGTAATGTATGAGAGGGAAGCTTGCACTACTACTGGCCACCCTCTCTGTTGTGTATGAGAGAGAAGCTTGCACTACTACTGGCCACACTCTCTATTGCGTGTGAGAGGGAAGCTTGCACTACCACTGGCCACACTTTCCATTGTGTATGAGAAGAAAGCTTGCACTACTGCTGGCACACTCTCTATTGTGTAAGGGAAGCTTGGGCTACTGCTGGCCACAATCTCTATTGTGTATGAGAGGGAAGCTTGCACTACTACAGACCACACCCTCTATTGTGTAACAGAGAAGCTTGCACTGCTGCTGGCCACACTCTATTGTGTATCAGAGGGAAGCTTGCACTACTACTGGCCACACTCTGTATTGCGTATGAGAGGGAATCTTGCACTACTACTGGCCACACTCTCTATTGCGTATGAGAGGGAAGCTTGCACTAATACTGGCCACACTTTCTATTGTGTAGGAGAGGGAAGCTTGCACTACTAGCAACCACACTCTCTACTGTGTAACAGAAAAAGCTTGCACTGCTGATGGCCACACTCTCTATTGCGTGTGAGAGGGAAGCTTGCACTACTACTGGCCACACTCTGTTGTGTATGAGAGGGAAGCTTGCACTACAACTGGCCACACTCTATATTGCGTTTGAGAGGAAAGCTTGCACTACTACTGGCCACGCTCTCTACTGCGTATGAGAGGGAAGCTTGCACTACTACTGGCCACACTCTCTGTTGTGTAAAAGAGAAGTTTGCGCTGCTGCTGGCCACACTCTGTTATGTATGAGAGGGATGCTTGCACTACTACTGACCACACTCTCTGTTGTGTATGAGAGACAAGCTTGCACTACTACTGCCCACACTCTCTGTTGTGTAAAAGAGAAGTTTGCGCTGTGGCTGGCCACACTCTGTTATGTATGAGAGGGAATCTTGCACTTCTACTGACCACACCCTTTATTGCGTATGAGAGGGAAGCTTGCACTACTACTGACCACACTCTCTATTGTGTATGAGAGAGAAGCTTGCACTACTAATGGCCACAATCTCTATTGTGTATGAGAGGGACGCTTGCACTACTACTGTCCACCCTCTGTATTGCATGTGAGAGGAAAGCTTGCACTACTGCTGACCACACTCCCTGTTGTGTATGAGAGACAAGCTTGCTCTACTACTGACCACACTCTCTATTGTGTATGAGAGAGAAGCTTGCACTACTACTGGCCACAATCTCTATTGTGTATGAGAGGGAAGCTTGCACTACTACTGTCCATCCTCTGTATTGCGTGTGAGAGGAAAGCTTGCACTACTGCTGACCACACTCTCTGTTGTGTATGAGAGACAAGCTTGCTCTACTACTGACCACACTCTCCATTGTGTATGAGAGAGAAGCTTGCACTACTACTGGCCACATTCTCTATTGTGTATGAGAGGGAAGCTTGCACTACTACTGTCCACCCTCTGTATTGCGTGTGAGAGGAAAACTTGCACTACTGCTGACCACACTCTCTGTTGTGTATGAGAGACAAGCTTGCACTACTACTGGCCACATTCTCTATTGCGTATGAATGGGAAGCTTGCACTACTGCTGGCACACTCTCTATTGCGTATGAGAGGGAAGCTTGCACTACTACTGGCCACACTCTCTGTTGTGTAAGAGAGAGGTTTTCACTGCTGCTGGCCACACTCTCTGTTATGTATGAGAGGTAAGCTTGCACTACTACTGACCACAGTCTCTGTTTTGTATGAGAGAGAAGCTTGCACTACTACTGGCCATACTCTCTGTTATGTATGAGAGGGAAGCTTGCACTACTACTGGCCACCCTCTCTGTTGTGTATGAGAGAGAAGCTTGCACTACTACTGGCCACACTCTTTATTGCGTGTGAGAGAGAAGCTTGTACTACTACTGACCACACTCTCTGTTGTGTATGTGAGAGAAGCTTGCGCTACTACTGGCCACACTCTCTGTTGTGTATGAGAGAGAAGCTTGCACTACTACTGGCCACACTCTCTATTGCGTGTGAGAGGGAAGCTTGCACTACTTCTGACCACACTCTCTGTTGTGTATGAGAGAGAAGCTTGCACTACTACTGGCCACACTCTATTTGCGTGTGAGGGGGAAGCTTACACTACTACTGACCACACTCTCTGTTGTGTATGAGAGAGAAGCTTGCACTACTACTGGCCACACTCTCCATTGTGTATGAGAAGAAAGCTTGCACTACTGCTGGCACACTCTCTATTGTGTAAGGGAAGCTTGGGCTACTGCTGGCCACACCCTCTATTGTGTATGAGAGGGAAGCTTGCACTACTACAGACCATATTATCGATTGCGTGTGAGAGGGAAGCTTGCACTGCTACTGACGACACTCTGTATTGCATATGAGAGGGAAGCTTGCACTACTACTGACCACACCCTTTATTGCGTATTAGAGGGAAGCTTGCACTACTACTGACCACACTCTCTGTTTTGTATGAGAGAGAAGCTTGCACTACTACTGGCCACACTCTCTGTAATGTATGAGAGGGAAGCTTGCACTACTACTGGCCACCCTCTCTGTTGTGTATGAGAGAGAAGCTTGCACTACTACTGGCCACACTCTCTATTACGTGTGAGAGGGAAGCTTGCACTACTACTGGCCACACTTTCCATTGTGTATGAGAAGAAAGCTTGCACTACTGCTGGCACACTCTATATTGTGTAAGGGAAGCTTGGGCTACTGCTGGCCACACTCTGTATTGTGTATGAGAGGGAAGCTTGCACTACTACAGACCACTCCCTCTATTGTGTAACAGAGAAGCTTGCACTGCTGCTGGCCACACTCTATTGTGTATCAGAGGGAAGCTTGCACTACTACTGGCCACACTCTCTATTGCGTATGAGAGGGAAGCTTGCACTACTACTGGCCACACTCTCTATTGTGTATGAGAGGGAAGCTTGCACTACTACTGGCCACACTCTGTATTGTGTATGAGAGGGAAGCTTGCACTACTAGCAACCACACTCTCTACTGTGTAACAGAAAAAGCTTGCACTGCTGCTGGCCACACTCTCTATTGCGTGTGAGAGGGAAGCTTGCACTACTACTGGCCACACTCTCTGTTGTGTAAAAGAGAAGTTTGCGCTGCTGCTGGCCACACTCTGTTATGTATGAGAGGGAAGCTTACACTACTACTGACCACACTCTCTGTTGTGTTTGAGAGACAAGCTTGCACTACTACTGCCCACACTCTGTGTTGTGTAAAAGAGAAGTTTGCGCTGCGGCTGGCCACGCTCTGTTATGTATGAGAGGGAATATTGCACTTCTACTGACCACACCCTTTATTGCGTATGAGAGGGAAGCTTGCACTACTACTGACCACACTCTCTATTGTGTATGAGAGAGAAGCTTGCACTACTACTGGCCACACTCTCTATTGCGTATGAGAGGGAAGCTTGCACTACTACTGGCCACACTTTCTATTGTGTAGGAGAGGGAAGCTTGCACTACTAGCAACCACACTCTCTACTGTGTAACAGAAAAAGCTTGCACTGCTGCTGGCCACACTCTCTATTGCGTGTGAGAGGGAAGCTTGCACTACTACTGGCCACACTCTGTTGTGTATGAGAGAAGCTTGCACTAGAACTGGCCACACTCTCTATTGCTTGTGAGAGGAAAGCTTGCACTACTACTGGCCACGCTCTCTACTGCTTATGAGAGGGAAGCTTGCACTACTACTGGCCACACTCTTTGTTGTGTAAAAGAGAAGTTTGCACTGCTGCTGGCCACACTGTTATGTATGAGAGGGAAGCTTGCCCTACTACTGACCACACTCTCTGTTGTGTATGAGAGACAAGCTTGCGCTACTACTGCCCACACACTCTGTTGTGTAAAAGAGAAGTTTGCGCTGCTGCTGGCCACACTCTGTTGTGTATGAGAGGGAAGCTTGCACTACTACTGGCCACACTCTCTATTGCGTGTGAAAGGGAAGCTTGCACTACTACTGACCACACTCTCTGTTGTGTATGAGAGACAAGCTTGCACTACTACTGGCCACACTCTCTATTGCGTGTGAAAGGGAAGCTTGCACTACTACTGACCACACTCTCTGTTGTGTATGAGAGACAAGCTTGCACTACTACTGGCCACACTCTCTATTGCGTATGAGAGGGAAGCTTGCACTACTACTGACCACACTCTCTGTTGTGTAAGAGAGAAGTTGTCACTGCTGCTGGCCACACTCTCTGTTATGTATGAGAGGGAAGCTTGCACTACTACTGACCACACTCTCTGTTTTGTATGAGAGGGAAGCTTGCTCTACTACTGACCACACTCTCTATTGTGTATGAGAGGGAAGCTTGCACTACTACTGGCCACACTCTCTGTTATGTATGAGAGGGAAGCTTGCACTACTACTGGCCACCCGCTCTGTTGTGTATGAGAGAGAAGCTTGCACTACTACTGGCCACACTCTCTATTGCGTGTGAGAGGGAAGCTTGCACTACTACTGACCACACTCTCTGTTGTGTATGAGAGAGAAGCTTGCATTCCTACTGGCTACACTCTTTATTGCGTGTGAGGGGGATGCTTGCACTACTACTGGCCACACTCTCCATTGTGTATGAGAAGAAAGCTTGCACTACTGCTGGCACACTCTCTATTGTGTAAGGGAAGCTTGGGCTACTGCTGGCCATACCCTCTATTGTGTATGAGAGGGAAGCTTGCACTACTACAGACTACATTATCTATTG
This sequence comes from Ambystoma mexicanum, assembly GCF_040938575.1. NCBI lineage: Eukaryota > Metazoa > Chordata > Amphibia > Caudata > Ambystomatidae > Ambystoma > Ambystoma mexicanum. The sequence goes on from NC_090921.1 coordinate 35,408,939, forward strand.
TGTGTGAGAGGGAAGCTTGCACTGCTACTGACGACACTCTGTATTGCATATGAGAGGGAATCTTGCACTTCTACTGACCACACCCTTTATTGCTTATGAGAGGGAAGCTTTCACTACTACTGACCATACTCTCTATTGTGTATGAGAGAGAAGCTTGCACTACTAATGGCCACACTCTATTACATATGAGAGGGAAGCTTTCACTACTACTGGTCACACTCTCTATTGCATATGAGAAAGAAGTTTTCACTGCTGCTGGCCACACTCTGTGTTATGTATGAGAGGGAAGCTTGCACTATTACTGACCACACTCTCTATTGTGAATGAGAGAGAAGCTTGCACTACTACTGGCCACACTCTGTATTGCGTATGAGAGGGAAGCTTGCACTACTACTGGCCACACTCTCTATTGTGTATGAGAGGGAAGCTTGCACTACTACTGGCCACACTTTCTATTGTGTAGTAGAGGGAAGCTTGCACTACTAGCAACCACACTCTCTACTGTGTAACAGAATAAGCTTGCACTGCTGCTGGCCACACTCTCTATTGCGTGTGAGAGGGAAGCTTGCACTACTACTGGCCACACTCTCTATTGCGTGTGAGAGGGATGCTTGCACTACTACTGGCCACACTCTCCATTGTGTATGAGAAGAAAGCTGTCACTACTGCTGGCACACTCTCTATTGTGTAAGGGAAGCTTGGGCTACTGCTGGCCACACTCTCTATTGTGTATTAGAGGGAAGCTTGCACTACTACAGACCACACCCTCTGTTGTGTAACAGAGAAGCTTGCACTGCTGCTGGCCACACTCTATTGTGTATCAGAGGGAAGGTTCCACTACTACTGACCACATTATCTATTGCGTGTGAGAGGGAAGCTTGCACTGCTACTGACGACACTCTGTATTGCATATGAGAGGGAATCTTGCACTTCTACTGACCACACCCTTTATTGCTTATGAGAGGGAAGCTTTCACTACTACTGACCATACTCTCTATTGTGTATGAGAGAGAAGCTTGCACTACTACTGGCCACACTCTCTATTGCGTATGAGAGGGAAGCTTGCACTACTACTGGCCACACTCTATTGCGTATGAGAGGGAAGCTTGCACTACTACTGGCCACACTTTCTATTGTGTAGGAGAGGGAAGCGTGCACTACTAGCAACCAGACTCTACTGTGTAACAGAAAAATCTTGCACTGCTGCTGGCCACACTCTCTATTGTGTGTGAGAGGGAAACTTGCACTACTACTGGCCACACTCTGTTGTGTATGAGAGGGAAGCTTGCACTAGAACTGGCCACACACTCTGTTGTGTATGAGAGGGAAGCTTGCACTAGAACTGGCCACACTCTCTATTGCCTGTGAGAGGAAAGCTTGCACTACTACTGGCCACGCTCCCTACTGCGTATGAGAGGGAAGCTTGCACTACTACTGGCCACACTCTCTGTTGTGTAAAAGAGAAGTGTGCACTGCTGCTGGCCACACTGTAATGTATGAGAAGGAAGCTTGCCCTATTACTGACCACACTCTCTGTTGTGTATGAGAGACAAGCTTGCACTACTACTGCCCACACTCTCTATTGTGTAAAAGAGAAGTTTGCGCTGCGGCTGGCCACACTCTGTTATGTATGAGAGGGAAGCTTGCACTACTACTGACTAAACTCTCTGTTGTGTATGAGAGACAAGCTTGCACTACTACTGCCCACACTCTCTGTTGTGTAAAAGAGAGGTTTGCGCTGCTGCTGGCCACACTCTGTTGTGTATGAGAGGGAAGCTTGCACTACTACTGGCCACACTCTCTATTGCGTGTGAGAAAAGCTTGCACTACTACTGGTCACGCTCTCTATTGCGTATGAGAGGGAAGCTTGCACTACTACTGGCCACACTCTCTGTTATGTATGAGAGGGAAGCTTGCACTACTACTGACCACACTCTCTGTTTTGTATGAGAGGGAAGCTTGCTCTACTACTGACCACACTCTCTATTGTGTATGAGAGGGAAGCTTGCATTACTACTGGCCACCCTCTCTGTTGTGTATGAGAGAGAAGCTTGCACTACTACTGGCCACACTCTCTGTTATGTATGAGAGGGATGCTTGCACTACTACTGGCCACCCGCTCTGTTGTGTATGAGAGAGAAGCTTGCACTACTACTGGCCACACTCTCTATTGCGTGTGAGAGGGAAGCTTGCACTACTACTCACCACACTCTCTGTTGTGTATGAGAGAGAAGCTTGCATTCCTACTGGCTACACTCTTTATTGCGTGTGAGGGGGATGCTTGCACTACTACTGGCCACACTCTCCATTGTGTATGAGAAGAAAGCTTGCACTACTGCTGGCACACTCTCTATTGTGTAAGGGAAGCTTGGGCTACTGCTGGCCACACCCTCTATTGTGTATGAGAGGGAAGCTTGCACTACTACAGACCACATAATCTATTGTGTGTGAGAGGGAAGCTTGCACTGCTACTGACGACACTCTGTATTGTGTATGAGAGAGAAGCTTGCACTACTACTGGCCACACTCTCTATTGCATATGAGAAAGAAGTTTTCACTGCTGCTGGCCACACTCTCTGTTATGTATGAGAGGGAAGCTTGCACTACTACTGACCACACTCTCTATTGCGTATGAGAGATAAGCTTGCACTAGTACTGGCCACACTCTCTATTGCGTATGAGAGGGAAGCTTGCACTACTACTGGCCACACTCTCTATTGTGTATGAGAGGGAAGCTTGCACTACTACTGGCCACACTTTCTATTGTGTAGTAGAGGGAAGCTTGCACTACTAGCAACCACACTCTCTACTGTGTAACAGAAAAAGCTTGCACTGCTGCTGGCCACACTCTCTATTGCGTGTGAGAGGGAAGCTTGCACTACTACTGGCCACACTCTCTATTGCGTGTGAGAGGGATGCTTGCACTACTACTGGCCACACTCTCCATTGTGTATGAGAAGAAAGCTGTCACTACTGCTGGCACACTCTCTATTGTGTAAGGGAAGCTTGGGCTACTGCTGGCCACACTCTCTATTGTGTATGAGAGGGAAGCTTGCACTACTACAGACCACGCCCTCTGTTGTGTAACAGAGAAGCTTGCACTGCTGCTGGCCACACTCTATTGTATATCAGAGGGAAGGTTCCACTACTACTGACCACATTATCTATTGCGTGTGAGAGGGAAGCTTGCACTGCTACTGACGACACTCTGTATTGCATATGAGAGGGAATCTTGCACTTCTACTGACCACACCCTTTATTGCTTATGAGAGGGAAGCTTTCACTACTACTGACCATACTCTCTATTGTGTATGAGAGAGAAGCTTGCACTACTACTGGCCACACTCTCTATTGCGTATGAGAGGGAAGCTTGCACTACTACTGGCCACACTCTATTGCGTATGAGAGGGAAGCTTGCACTACTACTGGCCACACTTTCTATTGTGTAGGAGAGGGAAGCGTGCACTACTAGCAACCAGACTCTACTGTGTAACAGAAAAAGCTTGCACTGCTGCTGGCCACACTCTCTATTGTGTGTGAGAGGGAAACTTGCACTACTACTGGCCACACTCTGTTGTGTATGAGAGGGAAGCTTGCACTAGAACTGGCCACACTCTCTATTGCGTGTAAGAGGAAAGCTTGCACTACTACTGGCCACGCTCTCTACTGCGTATGAGAGGGAAGCTTGCACTACTACTGGCCACACTCTCTGTTGTGTAAAAGAGAAGTTTGCACTGCTGCTGTCCACACTGTAATGTATGAGAAGGAAGCTTGCCCTATTACTGACCACACTCTCTGTTGTGTTTGAGAGACAAGCTTGCACTACTACTGCCCACACTCTCTATTGTGTAAAAGAGAAGTTTGCGCTGCGGCTGGCCACACTCTGTTATGTATGAGAGGGAAGCTTGCACTACTACTGACCAAACTCTCTGTTGTGTATGAGAGACAAGCTTGCACTACTACTGCCCACACTCTCTGTTGTGTAAAAGAGAAGTTTGCGCTGCTGCTGGCCACACTCTGTTGTGTATGAGAGGGAAGCTTGCACTACTACTGGCCACACTCTCTATTGCGTGTGAGAAAAGCTTGCACTACTACTGGCCACGCTCTCTATTGCGTATGAGAGGGAAGCTTGCACTACTACTGGCCACACTCTCTGTTGTGTAAGAGAGAAGTTTTCACTGCTGCTGGCCACACTCTCTGTTATGTATGAGAGGGAAGCTTGCACTACTACTGGCCACCCTCTCTGTTGTGTATGAGAGAGAAGCTTGCACTACCACTGGCCACACTCTCTATTGCGTGTGAGAGGGAAGCTTGTACTACTACTGACCACACTCTCTGTTGTGTATGAGAGAGAAGCTTTCACTACTACTGGCCACACTCTCTGTTGTGTATTAGAGAGAAGCTTGCACTACTACTGGCCACACTCTCTGTTATGTATGAGAGGGAAGCTTGCACTACTACTGGCCACCCTCTCTGTTGTTTATGAGAGAGAAGCTTGCACTAACACTGGCCACACTCTCTATTGCGTGTGAGAGGGAAGCTTGTACTACTACTGACCATACTCTCTGTTGTGTATGAGAGAGAAGCTTGCACTACTACTGGCCACACTCTCTGTTATGTATGAGAGGGAAGCTTGCACTACTACTGGCCACCCGCTCTGTTGTGTATGAGAGAGAAGCTTGCACTACTACTGGCCACACTCTCTGTTATGTATGAGAGGGAAGCTTGCACTACTACTGGCCACCCGCTCTGTTGTGTATGAGAGAGAAGCTTGCACTACTACTGGCCACACTCTCTATTGCGTGTGAGAGGGAAGCTTGCACTACTACTGACCACACTCTCTGTTGTGTATGAGAGAGAAGCTTGCACTACTACTGGCCACACTCTCTGTTATGTATGAGAGGGAAGCTTGCACTACTACTGGCCACCCGCTCTTGTGTATGAGAGAGAAGCTTGCACTACTACTGGCCACACTCTCTGTTATGTATGAGAGGGAAGCTTGCACTACTACTGGCCACCCGCTCTGTTGTGTATGAGAGAGAAGCTTGCACTACTACTGGCCACACTCTCTATTGCGTGTGAGAGGGAAGCTTGCACTACTACTGACCACACTCTCTGTTGTGTATGAGAGAGAAGCTTGCATTCCTACTGGCTACACTCTTTATTGCGTGTGAGGGGGATGCTTGCACTACTACTGGCCACACTCTCCATTGTGTATGAGAAGAAAGCTTGCACTACTGCTGGCACACTCTCTATTGTGTAAGGGAAGCTTGGGCTACTGCTGGCCACGCCCTCTATTGTGTATGAGAGGGAAGCTTGCACTACTACAGACCACATTATCTATTGTGTGTGAGAGGGAAGCTTGCACTGCTACTGACGACACTCTGTATTGTGTATGAGAGAGAAGCTTGCACTACTACTGGCCACACTCTATTGCATATGAGAGGGAAGCTTTCACTACTACTGGTCACACTCTCTGTAATGTATGAGAGGGAAGCTTGCACTACTACTGGCCACCCTCTCTGTTGTGTATGAGAGAGAAGCTTGCACTACTACTGGCCACACTCTTTATTGCGTATTAGAGGGAAGCTTGCACTACTACTGACCACGCTCTCTGTTTTGTATGAGAGAGAAGCTTGCACTACTACTGGCCACACTATCTGTAATGTATGAGAGGGAAGCTTGCACTACTACTGGCCACCCTCTCTGTTGTGTATGAGAGAGAAGCTTGCACTACTACTGGCCACACTCTCTATTGCGTGTGAGAGGGAAGCTTGCACTACCACTGGCCACACTTTCCATTGTGTATGAGAAGAAAGCTTGCACTACTGCTGGCACACTCTCTATTGTGTAAGGGAAGCTTGGGCTACTGCTGGCCACAATCTCTATTGTGTATGAGAGGGAAGCTTGCACTACTACAGACCACACCCTCTATTGTGTAACAGAGAAGCTTGCACTGCTGCTGGCCACACTCTATTGTGTATCAGAGGGAAGCTTGCACTACTACTGGCCACACTCTGTATTGCGTATGAGAGGGAATCTTGCACTACTACTGGCCACACTTTCTATTGTGTAGGAGAGGGAAGCTTGCACTACTAGCAACCACACTCTCTACTGTGTAACAGAAAAAGCTTGCACTGCTGATGGCCACACTCTCTATTGCGTGTGAGAGGGAAGCTTGCACTACTACTGGCCACACTCTGTTGTGTATGAGAGGGAAGCTTGCACTACAACTGGCCACACTCTATATTGCGTTTGAGAGGAAAGCTTGCACTACTACTGGCCACGCTCTCTACTGCGTATGAGAGGGAAGCTTGCACTACTACTGGCCACACTCTCTGTTGTGTAAAAGAGAAGTTTGCGCTGCTGCTGGCCACACTCTGTTATGTATGAGAGGGATGCTTGCACTACTACTGACCACACTCTCTGTTGTGTATGAGAGACAAGCTTGCACTACTACTGCCCACACTCTCTGTTGTGTAAAAGAGAAGTTTGCGCTGTGGCTGGCCACACTCTGTTATGTATGAGAGGGAATCTTGCACTTCTACTGACCACACCCTTTATTGCGTATGAGAGGGAAGCTTGCACTACTACTGACCACACTCTCTATTGTGTATGAGAGAGAAGCTTGCACTACTAATGGCCACAATCTCTATTGTGTATGAGAGGGACGCTTGCACTACTACTGTCCACCCTCTGTATTGCATGTGAGAGGAAAGCTTGCACTACTGCTGACCACACTCCCTGTTGTGTATGAGAGACAAGCTTGCTCTACTACTGACCACACTCTCTATTGTGTATGAGAGAGAAGCTTGCACTACTACTGGCCACAATCTCTATTGTGTATGAGAGGGAAGCTTGCACTACTACTGTCCATCCTCTGTATTGCGTGTGAGAGGAAAGCTTGCACTACTGCTGACAACACTCTCTGTTGTGTATGAGAGACAAGCTTGCTCTACTACTGACCACACTCTCCATTGTGTATGAGAGAGAAGCTTGCACTACTACTGGCCACATTCTCTATTGTGTATGAGAGGGAAGCTTGCACTACTACTGTCCACCCTCTGTATTGCGTGTGAGAGGAAAACTTGCACTACTGCTGACCACACTCTCTGTTGTGTATGAGAGACAAGCTTGCACTACTACTGGCCACATTCTCTATTGCGTATGAATGGGAAGCTTGCACTACTGCTGGCACACTCTCTATTGCGTATGAGAGGGAAGCTTGCACTACTACTGGCCACACTCTCTGTTGTGTAAGAGAGAGGTTTTCACTGCTGCTGGCCACACTCTCTGTTATGTATGAGAGGTAAGCTTGCACTACTACTGACCACAGTCTCTGTTTTGTATGAGAGAGAAGCTTGCACTACTACTGGCCATACTCTCTGTTATGTATGAGAGGGAAGCTTGCACTACTACTGGCCACCCTCTCTGTTGTGTATGAGAGAGAAGCTTGCACTACTACTGGCCACACTCTTTATTGCGTGTGAGAGAGAAGCTTGTACTACTACTGACCACACTCTCTGTTGTGTATGTGAGAGAAGCTTGCGCTACTACTGGCCACACTCTCTGTTGTGTATGAGAGAGAAGCTTGCACTACTACTGGCCACACTCTCTATTGCGTGTGAGAGGGAAGCTTGCACTACTTCTGACCACACTCTCTGTTGTGTATGAGAGAGAAGCTTGCACTACTACTGGCCACACTCTATTTGCGTGTGAGGGGGAAGCTTACACTACTACTGACCACACTCTCTGTTGTGTATGAGAGAGAAGCTTGCACTACTACTGGCCACACTCTCCATTGTGTATGAGAAGAAAGCTTGCACTACTGCTGGCACACTCTCTATTGTGTAAGGGAAGCTTGGGCTACTGCTGGCCACACCCTCTATTGTGTATGAGAGGGAAGCTTGCACTACTACAGACCATATTATCGATTGCGTGTGAGAGGGAAGCTTGCACTGCTACTGACGACACTCTGTATTGCATATGAGAGGGAAGCTTGCACTACTACTGACCACACCCTTTATTGCGTATTAGAGGGAAGCTTGCACTACTACTGACCACACTCTCTGTTTTGTATGAGAGAGAAGCTTGCACTACTACTGGCCACACTCTCTGTAATGTATGAGAGGGAAGCTTGCACTACTACTGGCCACCCTCTCTGTTGTGTATGAGAGAGAAGCTTGCACTACTACTGGCCACACTCTCTATTGCGTGTGAGAGGGAAGCTTGCACTACTACTGGCCACACTTTCCATTGTGTATGAGAAGAAAGCTTGCACTACTGCTGGCACACTCTATATTGTGTAAGGGAAGCTTGGGCTACTGCTGGCCACACTCTGTATTGTGTATGAGAGGGAAGCTTGCACTACTACAGACCACTCCCTCTATTGTGTAACAGAGAAGCTTGCACTGCTGCTGGCCACACTCTATTGTGTATCAGAGGGAAGCTTGCACTACTACTGGCCACACTCTCTATTGCGTATGAGAGGGAAGCTTGCACTACTACTGGCCACACTCTCTATTGTGTATGAGAGGGAAGCTTGCACTACTACTGGCCACACTCTGTATTGTGTATGAGAGGGAAGCTTGCACTACTAGCAACCACACTCTCTACTGTGTAACAGAAAAAGCTTGCACTGCTGCTGGCCACACTCTCTATTGCGTGTGAGAGGGAAGCTTGCACTACTACTGGCCACACTCTGTTGTGTATGAGAGGGAAGCTTGCACTACAACTGGCCACACTCTATATTGCGTTTGAGAGGAAAGCTTGCACTACTACTGGCCACGCTCTCTACTGCGTATGAGAGGGAAGCTTGCACTACTACTGGCCACACTCTCTGTTGTGTAAAAGAGAAGTTTGCGCTGCTGCTGGCCACACTCTGTTATGTATGAGAGGGAAGCTTACACTACTACTGACCACACTCTCTGTTGTGTTTGAGAGACAAGCTTGCACTACTACTGCCCACACTCTGTGTTGTGTAAAAGAGAAGTTTGCGCTGCGGCTGGCCACGCTCTGTTATGTATGAGAGGGAATATTGCACTTCTACTGACCACACCCTTTATTGCGTATGAGAGGGAAGCTTGCACTACTACTGACCACACTCTCTATTGTGTATGAGAGAGAAGCTTGCACTACTACTGGCCACACTCTCTATTGCGTATGAGAGGGAAGCTTGCACTACTACTGGCCACACTTTCTATTGTGTAGGAGAGGGAAGCTTGCACTACTAGCAACCACACTCTCTACTGTGTAACAGAAAAAGCTTGCACTGCTGCTGGCCACACTCTCTATTGCGTGTGAGAGGGAAGCTTGCACTACTACTGGCCACACTCTGTTGTGTATGAGAGAAGCTTGCACTACTACTGGCCACACTTTCTATTGTGTAGTAGAGGGAAGCTTGCACTACTAGCAACCACACTCTCTACTGTGTAACAGAATAAGCTTGCACTGCTGCTGGCCACACTCTCTATTGCGTGTGAGAGGGAAGCTTGCACTACTACTGGCCACACTCTCTATTGCGTGTGAGAGGGATGCTTGCACTACTACTGGCCACACTCTCCATTGTGTATGAGAAGAAAGCTGTCACTACTGCTGGCACACTCTCTATTGTGTAAGGGAAGCTTGGGCTACTGCTGGCCACACTCTCTATTGTGTATTAGAGGGAAGCTTGCACTACTACAGACCACACCCTCTGTTGTGTAACAGAGAAGCTTGCACTGCTGCTGGCCACACTCTATTGTGTATCAGAGGGAAGGTTCCACTACTACTGACCACATTATCTATTGCGTGTGAGAGGGAAGCTTGCACTGCTACTGACGACACTCTGTATTGCATATGAGAGGGAATCTTGCACTTCTACTGACCACACCCTTTATTGCTTATGAGAGGGAAGCTTTCACTACTACTGACCATACTCTCTATTGTGTATGAGAGAGAAGCTTGCACTACTACTGGCCACACTCTCTATTGCGTATGAGAGGGAAGCTTGCACTACTACTGGCCACACTCTATTGCGTATGAGAGGGAAGCTTGCACTACTACTGGCCACACTTTCTATTGTGTAGGAGAGGGAAGCGTGCACTACTAGCAACCAGACTCTACTGTGTAACAGAAAAATCTTGCACTGCTGCTGGCCACACTCTCTATTGTGTGTGAGAGGGAAACTTGCACTACTACTGGCCACACTCTGTTGTGTATGAGAGGGAAGCTTGCACTAGAACTGGCCACACACTCTGTTGTGTATGAGAGGGAAGCTTGCACTAGAACTGGCCACACTCTCTATTGCCTGTGAGAGGAAAGCTTGCACTACTACTGGCCACGCTCCCTACTGCGTATGAGAGGGAAGCTTGCACTACTACTGGCCACACTCTCTGTTGTGTAAAAGAGAAGTGTGCACTGCTGCTGGCCACACTGTAATGTATGAGAAGGAAGCTTGCCCTATTACTGACCACACTCTCTGTTGTGTATGAGAGACAAGCTTGCACTACTACTGCCCACACTCTCTATTGTGTAAAAGAGAAGTTTGCGCTGCGGCTGGCCACACTCTGTTATGTATGAGAGGGAAGCTTGCACTACTACTGACTAAACTCTCTGTTGTGTATGAGAGACAAGCTTGCACTACTACTGCCCACACTCTCTGTTGTGTAAAAGAGAGGTTTGCGCTGCTGCTGGCCACACTCTGTTGTGTATGAGAGGGAAGCTTGCACTACTACTGGCCACACTCTCTATTGCGTGTGAGAAAAGCTTGCACTACTACTGGTCACGCTCTCTATTGCGTATGAGAGGGAAGCTTGCACTACTACTGGCCACACTCTCTGTTATGTATGAGAGGGAAGCTTGCACTACTACTGACCACACTCTCTGTTTTGTATGAGAGGGAAGCTTGCTCTACTACTGACCACACTCTCTATTGTGTATGAGAGGGAAGCTTGCATTACTACTGGCCACCCTCTCTGTTGTGTATGAGAGAGAAGCTTGCACTACTACTGGCCACACTCTCTGTTATGTATGAGAGGGATGCTTGCACTACTACTGGCCACCCGCTCTGTTGTGTATGAGAGAGAAGCTTGCACTACTACTGGCCACACTCTCTATTGCGTGTGAGAGGGAAGCTTGCACTACTACTCACCACACTCTCTGTTGTGTATGAGAGAGAAGCTTGCATTCCTACTGGCTACACTCTTTATTGCGTGTGAGGGGGATGCTTGCACTACTACTGGCCACACTCTCCATTGTGTATGAGAAGAAAGCTTGCACTACTGCTGGCACACTCTCTATTGTGTAAGGGAAGCTTGGGCTACTGCTGGCCACACCCTCTATTGTGTATGAGAGGGAAGCTTGCACTACTACAGACCACATAATCTATTGTGTGTGAGAGGGAAGCTTGCACTGCTACTGACGACACTCTGTATTGTGTATGAGAGAGAAGCTTGCACTACTACTGGCCACACTCTCTATTGCATATGAGAAAGAAGTTTTCACTGCTGCTGGCCACACTCTCTGTTATGTATGAGAGGGAAGCTTGCACTACTACTGACCACACTCTCTATTGCGTATGAGAGATAAGCTTGCACTAGTACTGGCCACACTCTCTATTGCGTATGAGAGGGAAGCTTGCACTACTACTGGCCACACTCTCTATTGTGTATGAGAGGGAAGCTTGCACTACTACTGGCCACACTTTCTATTGTGTAGTAGAGGGAAGCTTGCACTACTAGCAACCACACTCTCTACTGTGTAACAGAAAAAGCTTGCACTGCTGCTGGCCACACTCTCTATTGCGTGTGAGAGGGAAGCTTGCACTACTACTGGCCACACTCTCTATTGCGTGTGAGAGGGATGCTTGCACTACTACTGGCCACACTCTCCATTGTGTATGAGAAGAAAGCTGTCACTACTGCTGGCACACTCTCTATTGTGTAAGGGAAGCTTGGGCTACTGCTGGCCACACTCTCTATTGTGTATGAGAGGGAAGCTTGCACTACTACAGACCACGCCCTCTGTTGTGTAACAGAGAAGCTTGCACTGCTGCTGGCCACACTCTATTGTATATCAGAGGGAAGGTTCCACTACTACTGACCACATTATCTATTGCGTGTGAGAGGGAAGCTTGCACTGCTACTGACGACACTCTGTATTGCATATGAGAGGGAATCTTGCACTTCTACTGACCACACCCTTTATTGCTTATGAGAGGGAAGCTTTCACTACTACTGACCATACTCTCTATTGTGTATGAGAGAGAAGCTTGCACTACTACTGGCCACACTCTCTATTGCGTATGAGAGGGAAGCTTGCACTACTACTGGCCACACTCTATTGCGTATGAGAGGGAAGCTTGCACTACTACTGGCCACACTTTCTATTGTGTAGGAGAGGGAAGCGTGCACTACTAGCAACCAGACTCTACTGTGTAACAGAAAAAGCTTGCACTGCTGCTGGCCACACTCTCTATTGTGTGTGAGAGGGAAACTTGCACTACTACTGGCCACACTCTGTTGTGTATGAGAGGGAAGCTTGCACTAGAACTGGCCACACTCTCTATTGCGTGTAAGAGGAAAGCTTGCACTACTACTGGCCACGCTCTCTACTGCGTATGAGAGGGAAGCTTGCACTACTACTGGCCACACTCTCTGTTGTGTAAAAGAGAAGTTTGCACTGCTGCTGTCCACACTGTAATGTATGAGAAGGAAGCTTGCCCTATTACTGACCACACTCTCTGTTGTGTTTGAGAGACAAGCTTGCACTACTACTGCCCACACTCTCTATTGTGTAAAAGAGAAGTTTGCGCTGCGGCTGGCCACACTCTGTTATGTATGAGAGGGAAGCTTGCACTACTACTGACCAAACTCTCTGTTGTGTATGAGAGACAAGCTTGCACTACTACTGCCCACACTCTCTGTTGTGTAAAAGAGAAGTTTGCGCTGCTGCTGGCCACACTCTGTTGTGTATGAGAGGGAAGCTTGCACTACTACTGGCCACACTCTCTATTGCGTGTGAGAAAAGCTTGCACTACTACTGGCCACGCTCTCTATTGCGTATGAGAGGGAAGCTTGCACTACTACTGGCCACACTCTCTGTTGTGTAAGAGAGAAGTTTTCACTGCTGCTGGCCACACTCTCTGTTATGTATGAGAGGGAAGCTTGCACTACTACTGGCCACCCTCTCTGTTGTGTATGAGAGAGAAGCTTGCACTACCACTGGCCACACTCTCTATTGCGTGTGAGAGGGAAGCTTGTACTACTACTGACCACACTCTCTGTTGTGTATGAGAGAGAAGCTTTCACTACTACTGGCCACACTCTCTGTTGTGTATTAGAGAGAAGCTTGCACTACTACTGGCCACACTCTCTGTTATGTATGAGAGGGAAGCTTGCACTACTACTGGCCACCCTCTCTGTTGTTTATGAGAGAGAAGCTTGCACTAACACTGGCCACACTCTCTATTGCGTGTGAGAGGGAAGCTTGTACTACTACTGACCATACTCTCTGTTGTGTATGAGAGAGAAGCTTGCACTACTACTGGCCACACTCTCTGTTATGTATGAGAGGGAAGCTTGCACTACTACTGGCCACCCGCTCTGTTGTGTATGAGAGAGAAGCTTGCACTACTACTGGCCACACTCTCTGTTATGTATGAGAGGGAAGCTTGCACTACTACTGGCCACCCGCTCTGTTGTGTATGAGAGAGAAGCTTGCACTACTACTGGCCACACTCTCTATTGCGTGTGAGAGGGAAGCTTGCACTACTACTGACCACACTCTCTGTTGTGTATGAGAGAGAAGCTTGCACTACTACTGGCCACACTCTCTGTTATGTATGAGAGGGAAGCTTGCACTACTACTGGCCACCCGCTCTTGTGTATGAGAGAGAAGCTTGCACTACTACTGGCCACACTCTCTGTTATGTATGAGAGGGAAGCTTGCACTACTACTGGCCACCCGCTCTGTTGTGTATGAGAGAGAAGCTTGCACTACTACTGGCCACACTCTCTATTGCGTGTGAGAGGGAAGCTTGCACTACTACTGACCACACTCTCTGTTGTGTATGAGAGAGAAGCTTGCATTCCTACTGGCTACACTCTTTATTGCGTGTGAGGGGGATGCTTGCACTACTACTGGCCACACTCTCCATTGTGTATGAGAAGAAAGCTTGCACTACTGCTGGCACACTCTCTATTGTGTAAGGGAAGCTTGGGCTACTGCTGGCCACGCCCTCTATTGTGTATGAGAGGGAAGCTTGCACTACTACAGACCACATTATCTATTGTGTGTGAGAGGGAAGCTTGCACTGCTACTGACGACACTCTGTATTGTGTATGAGAGAGAAGCTTGCACTACTACTGGCCACACTCTATTGCATATGAGAGGGAAGCTTTCACTACTACTGGTCACACTCTCTGTAATGTATGAGAGGGAAGCTTGCACTACTACTGGCCACCCTCTCTGTTGTGTATGAGAGAGAAGCTTGCACTACTACTGGCCACACTCTTTATTGCGTATTAGAGGGAAGCTTGCACTACTACTGACCACGCTCTCTGTTTTGTATGAGAGAGAAGCTTGCACTACTACTGGCCACACTATCTGTAATGTATGAGAGGGAAGCTTGCACTACTACTGGCCACCCTCTCTGTTGTGTATGAGAGAGAAGCTTGCACTACTACTGGCCACACTCTCTATTGCGTGTGAGAGGGAAGCTTGCACTACCACTGGCCACACTTTCCATTGTGTATGAGAAGAAAGCTTGCACTACTGCTGGCACACTCTCTATTGTGTAAGGGAAGCTTGGGCTACTGCTGGCCACAATCTCTATTGTGTATGAGAGGGAAGCTTGCACTACTACAGACCACACCCTCTATTGTGTAACAGAGAAGCTTGCACTGCTGCTGGCCACACTCTATTGTGTATCAGAGGGAAGCTTGCACTACTACTGGCCACACTCTGTATTGCGTATGAGAGGGAATCTTGCACTACTACTGGCCACACTTTCTATTGTGTAGGAGAGGGAAGCTTGCACTACTAGCAACCACACTCTCTACTGTGTAACAGAAAAAGCTTGCACTGCTGATGGCCACACTCTCTATTGCGTGTGAGAGGGAAGCTTGCACTACTACTGGCCACACTCTGTTGTGTATGAGAGGGAAGCTTGCACTACAACTGGCCACACTCTATATTGCGTTTGAGAGGAAAGCTTGCACTACTACTGGCCACGCTCTCTACTGCGTATGAGAGGGAAGCTTGCACTACTACTGGCCACACTCTCTGTTGTGTAAAAGAGAAGTTTGCGCTGCTGCTGGCCACACTCTGTTATGTATGAGAGGGATGCTTGCACTACTACTGACCACACTCTCTGTTGTGTATGAGAGACAAGCTTGCACTACTACTGCCCACACTCTCTGTTGTGTAAAAGAGAAGTTTGCGCTGTGGCTGGCCACACTCTGTTATGTATGAGAGGGAATCTTGCACTTCTACTGACCACACCCTTTATTGCGTATGAGAGGGAAGCTTGCACTACTACTGACCACACTCTCTATTGTGTATGAGAGAGAAGCTTGCACTACTAATGGCCACAATCTCTATTGTGTATGAGAGGGACGCTTGCACTACTACTGTCCACCCTCTGTATTGCATGTGAGAGGAAAGCTTGCACTACTGCTGACCACACTCCCTGTTGTGTATGAGAGACAAGCTTGCTCTACTACTGACCACACTCTCTATTGTGTATGAGAGAGAAGCTTGCACTACTACTGGCCACAATCTCTATTGTGTATGAGAGGGAAGCTTGCACTACTACTGTCCATCCTCTGTATTGCGTGTGAGAGGAAAGCTTGCACTACTGCTGACAACACTCTCTGTTGTGTATGAGAGACAAGCTTGCTCTACTACTGACCACACTCTCCATTGTGTATGAGAGAGAAGCTTGCACTACTACTGGCCACATTCTCTATTGTGTATGAGAGGGAAGCTTGCACTACTACTGTCCACCCTCTGTATTGCGTGTGAGAGGAAAACTTGCACTACTGCTGACCACACTCTCTGTTGTGTATGAGAGACAAGCTTGCACTACTACTGGCCACATTCTCTATTGCGTATGAATGGGAAGCTTGCACTACTGCTGGCACACTCTCTATTGCGTATGAGAGGGAAGCTTGCACTACTACTGGCCACACTCTCTGTTGTGTAAGAGAGAGGTTTTCACTGCTGCTGGCCACACTCTCTGTTATGTATGAGAGGTAAGCTTGCACTACTACTGACCACAGTCTCTGTTTTGTATGAGAGAGAAGCTTGCACTACTACTGGCCATACTCTCTGTTATGTATGAGAGGGAAGCTTGCACTACTACTGGCCACCCTCTCTGTTGTGTATGAGAGAGAAGCTTGCACTACTACTGGCCACACTCTTTATTGCGTGTGAGAGAGAAGCTTGTACTACTACTGACCACACTCTCTGTTGTGTATGTGAGAGAAGCTTGCGCTACTACTGGCCACACTCTCTGTTGTGTATGAGAGAGAAGCTTGCACTACTACTGGCCACACTCTCTATTGCGTGTGAGAGGGAAGCTTGCACTACTTCTGACCACACTCTCTGTTGTGTATGAGAGAGAAGCTTGCACTACTACTGGCCACACTCTATTTGCGTGTGAGGGGGAAGCTTACACTACTACTGACCACACTCTCTGTTGTGTATGAGAGAGAAGCTTGCACTACTACTGGCCACACTCTCCATTGTGTATGAGAAGAAAGCTTGCACTACTGCTGGCACACTCTCTATTGTGTAAGGGAAGCTTGGGCTACTGCTGGCCACACCCTCTATTGTGTATGAGAGGGAAGCTTGCACTACTACAGACCATATTATCGATTGCGTGTGAGAGGGAAGCTTGCACTGCTACTGACGACACTCTGTATTGCATATGAGAGGGAAGCTTGCACTACTACTGACCACACCCTTTATTGCGTATTAGAGGGAAGCTTGCACTACTACTGACCACACTCTCTGTTTTGTATGAGAGAGAAGCTTGCACTACTACTGGCCACACTCTCTGTAATGTATGAGAGGGAAGCTTGCACTACTACTGGCCACCCTCTCTGTTGTGTATGAGAGAGAAGCTTGCACTACTACTGGCCACACTCTCTATTGCGTGTGAGAGGGAAGCTTGCACTACTACTGGCCACACTTTCCATTGTGTATGAGAAGAAAGCTTGCACTACTGCTGGCACACTCTATATTGTGTAAGGGAAGCTTGGGCTACTGCTGGCCACACTCTGTATTGTGTATGAGAGGGAAGCTTGCACTACTACAGACCACTCCCTCTATTGTGTAACAGAGAAGCTTGCACTGCTGCTGGCCACACTCTATTGTGTATCAGAGGGAAGCTTGCACTACTACTGGCCACACTCTCTATTGCGTATGAGAGGGAAGCTTGCACTACTACTGGCCACACTCTCTATTGTGTATGAGAGGGAAGCTTGCACTACTACTGGCCACACTCTGTATTGTGTATGAGAGGGAAGCTTGCACTACTAGCAACCACACTCTCTACTGTGTAACAGAAAAAGCTTGCACTGCTGCTGGCCACACTCTCTATTGCGTGTGAGAGGGAAGCTTGCACTACTACTGGCCACACTCTGTTGTGTATGAGAGGGAAGCTTGCACTACAACTGGCCACACTCTATATTGCGTTTGAGAGGAAAGCTTGCACTACTACTGGCCACGCTCTCTACTGCGTATGAGAGGGAAGCTTGCACTACTACTGGCCACACTCTCTGTTGTGTAAAAGAGAAGTTTGCGCTGCTGCTGGCCACACTCTGTTATGTATGAGAGGGAAGCTTACACTACTACTGACCACACTCTCTGTTGTGTTTGAGAGACAAGCTTGCACTACTACTGCCCACACTCTGTGTTGTGTAAAAGAGAAGTTTGCGCTGCGGCTGGCCACGCTCTGTTATGTATGAGAGGGAATATTGCACTTCTACTGACCACACCCTTTATTGCGTATGAGAGGGAAGCTTGCACTACTACTGACCACACTCTCTATTGTGTATGAGAGAGAAGCTTGCACTACTACTGGCCACACTCTCTATTGCGTATGAGAGGGAAGCTTGCACTACTACTGGCCACACTTTCTATTGTGTAGGAGAGGGAAGCTTGCACTACTAGCAACCACACTCTCTACTGTGTAACAGAAAAAGCTTGCACTGCTGCTGGCCACACTCTCTATTGCGTGTGAGAGGGAAGCTTGCACTACTACTGGCCACACTCTGTTGTGTATGAGAGAAGCTTGCACTAGAACTGGCCACACTCTCTATTGCTTGTGAGAGGAAAGCTTGCACTACTACTGGCCACGCTCTCTACTGCTTATGAGAGGGAAGCTTGCACTACTACTGGCCACACTCTTTGTTGTGTAAAAGAGAAGTTTGCACTGCTGCTGGCCACACTGTTATGTATGAGAGGGAAGCTTGCCCTACTACTGACCACACTCTCTGTTGTGTATGAGAGACAAGCTTGCGCTACTACTGCCCACACACTCTGTTGTGTAAAAGAGAAGTTTGCGCTGCTGCTGGCCACACTCTGTTGTGTATGAGAGGGAAGCTTGCACTACTACTGGCCACACTCTCTATTGCGTGTGAAAGGGAAGCTTGCACTACTACTGACCACACTCTCTGTTGTGTATGAGAGACAAGCTTGCACTACTACTGGCCACACTCTCTATTGCGTGTGAAAGGGAAGCTTGCACTACTACTGACCACACTCTCTGTTGTGTATGAGAGACAAGCTTGCACTACTACTGGCCACA
Organism: Ambystoma mexicanum; assembly: GCF_040938575.1. Taxonomy (NCBI): domain Eukaryota; kingdom Metazoa; phylum Chordata; class Amphibia; order Caudata; family Ambystomatidae; genus Ambystoma; species Ambystoma mexicanum. Next base: position 35,427,735 of record NC_090921.1, read on the forward strand.
CTCTCTATTGCGTATGAGAGGGAAGCTTGCACTACTACTGACCACACTCTCTGTTGTGTAAGAGAGAAGTTGTCACTGCTGCTGGCCACACTCTCTGTTATGTATGAGAGGGAAGCTTGCACTACTACTGACCACACTCTCTGTTTTGTATGAGAGGGAAGCTTGCTCTACTACTGACCACACTCTCTATTGTGTATGAGAGGGAAGCTTGCACTACTACTGGCCACACTCTCTGTTATGTATGAGAGGGAAGCTTGCACTACTACTGGCCACCCGCTCTGTTGTGTATGAGAGAGAAGCTTGCACTACTACTGGCCACACTCTCTATTGCGTGTGAGAGGGAAGCTTGCACTACTACTGACCACACTCTCTGTTGTGTATGAGAGAGAAGCTTGCATTCCTACTGGCTACACTCTTTATTGCGTGTGAGGGGGATGCTTGCACTACTACTGGCCACACTCTCCATTGTGTATGAGAAGAAAGCTTGCACTACTGCTGGCACACTCTCTATTGTGTAAGGGAAGCTTGGGCTACTGCTGGCCACACTCTCTATTGTGTATTAGAGGGAAGCTTGCACTACTACAGACCACACCCTCTGTTGTGTAACAGAGAAGCTTGCACTGCTGCTGGCCACACTCTATTGTGTGTGAGAGGGAAGCTTGCACTGCTACTGACGACACTCTGTATTGCATATGAGAGGGAATCTTGCACTTCTACTGACCACACCCTTTATTGCTTATGAGAGGGAAGCTTTCACTACTACTGACCATACTCTCTATTGTGTATGAGAGAGAAGCTTGCACTACTACTGGCCACACTCTCTATTGCGTATGAGAGGGAAGCTTGCACTACTACTGGCCACACTCTATTGCGTATGAGAGGGAAGCTTGCACTACTACTGGCCACACTTTCTATTGTGTAGGAGAGGGAAGCGTGCACTACTAGCAACCAGACTCTACTGTGTAACAGAAAAATCTTGCACTGCTGCTGGCCACACTCTCTATTGTGTGTGAGAGGGAAACTTGCACTACTACTGGCCACACTCTGTTGTGTATGAGAGGGAAGCTTGCACTAGAACTGGCCACACACTCTGTTGTGTATGAGAGGGAAGCTTGCACTAGAACTGGCCACACTCTCTATTGCCTGTGAGAGGAAAGCTTGCACTACTACTGGCCACGCTCCCTACTGCGTATGAGAGGGAAGCTTGCACTACTACTGGCCACACTCTCTGTTGTGTAAAAGAGAAGTGTGCACTGCTGCTGGCCACACTGTAATGTATGAGAAGGAAGCTTGCCCTATTACTGACCACACTCTCTGTTGTGTATGAGAGACAAGCTTGCACTACTACTGCCCACACTCTCTATTGTGTAAAAGAGAAGTTTGCGCTGCGGCTGGCCACACTCTGTTATGTATGAGAGGGAAGCTTGCACTACTACTGACTAAACTCTCTGTTGTGTATGAGAGACAAGCTTGCACTACTACTGCCCACACTCTCTGTTGTGTAAAAGAGAGGTTTGCGCTGCTGCTGGCCACACTCTGTTGTGTATGAGAGGGAAGCTTGCACTACTACTGGCCACACTCTCTATTGCGTGTGAGAAAAGCTTGCACTACTACTGGTCACGCTCTCTATTGCGTATGAGAGGGAAGCTTGCACTACTACTGGCCACACTCTCTGTTATGTATGAGAGGGAAGCTTGCACTACTACTGACCACACTCTCTGTTTTGTATGAGAGGGAAGCTTGCTCTACTACTGACCACACTCTCTATTGTGTATGAGAGGGAAGCTTGCATTACTACTGGCCACCCTCTCTGTTGTGTATGAGAGAGAAGCTTGCACTACTACTGGCCACACTCTCTGTTATGTATGAGAGGGAAGCTTGCACTACTACTGGCCACCCGCTCTGTTGTGTATGAGAGAGAAGCTTGCACTACTACTGGCCACACTCTCTATTGCGTGTGAGAGGGAAGCTTGCACTACTACTCACCACACTCTCTGTTGTGTATGAGAGAGAAGCTTGCATTCCTACTGGCTACACTCTTTATTGCGTGTGAGGGGGATGCTTGCACTACTACTGGCCACACTCTCCATTGTGTATGAGAAGAAAGCTTGCACTACTGCTGGCACACTCTCTATTGTGTAAGGGAAGCTTGGGCTACTGCTGGCCACACCCTCTATTGTGTATGAGAGGGAAGCTTGCACTACTACAGACCACATAATCTATTGTGTGTGAGAGGGAAGCTTGCACTGCTACTGACGACACTCTGTATTGTGTATGAGAGAGAAGCTTGCACTACTACTGGCCACACTCTCTATTGCATATGAGAAAGAAGTTTTCACTGCTGCTGGCCACACTCTCTGTTATGTATGAGAGGGAAGCTTGCACTACTACTGACCACACTCTCTATTGCGTATGAGAGATAAGCTTGCACTAGTACTGGCCACACTCTCTATTGCGTATGAGAGGGAAGCTTGCACTACTACTGGCCACACTCTCTATTGTGTATGAGAGGGAAGCTTGCACTACTACTGGCCACACTTTCTATTGTGTAGTAGAGGGAAGCTTGCACTACTAGCAACCACACTCTCTACTGTGTAACAGAAAAAGCTTGCACTGCTGCTGGCCACACTCTCTATTGCGTGTGAGAGGGAAGCTTGCACTACTACTGGCCACACTCTCTATTGCGTGTGAGAGGGATGCTTGCACTACTACTGGCCACACTCTCCATTGTGTATGAGAAGAAAGCTGTCACTACTGCTGGCACACTCTCTATTGTGTAAGGGAAGCTTGGGCTACTGCTGGCCACACTCTCTATTGTGTATGAGAGGGAAGCTTGCACTACTACAGACCACGCCCTCTGTTGTGTAACAGAGAAGCTTGCACTGCTGCTGGCCACACTCTATTGTATATCAGAGGGAAGGTTCCACTACTACTGACCACATTATCTATTGCGTGTGAGAGGGAAGCTTGCACTGCTACTGACGACACTCTGTATTGCATATGAGAGGGAATCTTGCACTTCTACTGACCACACCCTTTATTGCTTATGAGAGGGAAGCTTTCACTACTACTGACCATACTCTCTATTGTGTATGAGAGAGAAGCTTGCACTACTACTGGCCACACTCTCTATTGCGTATGAGAGGGAAGCTTGCACTACTACTGGCCACACTCTATTGCGTATGAGAGGGAAGCTTGCACTACTACTGGCCACACTTTCTATTGTGTAGGAGAGGGAAGCGTGCACTACTAGCAACCAGACTCTACTGTGTAACAGAAAAAGCTTGCACTGCTGCTGGCCACACTCTCTATTGTGTGTGAGAGGGAAACTTGTACTACTACTGGCCACACTCTGTTGTGTATGAGAGGGAAGCTTGCACTAGAACTGGCCACACTCTCTATTGCGTGTAAGAGGAAAGCTTGCACTACTACTGGCCACGCTCTCTACTGCGTATGAGAGGGAAGCTTGCACTACTACTGGCCACACTCTCTGTTGTGTAAAAGAGAAGTTTGCACTGCTGCTGTCCACACTGTAATGTATGAGAAGGAAGCTTGCCCTATTACTGACCACACTCTCTGTTGTGTTTGAGAGACAAGCTTGCACTACTACTGCCCACACTCTCTATTGTGTAAAAGAGAAGTTTGCGCTGCGGCTGGCCACACTCTGTTATGTATGAGAGGGAAGCTTGCACTACTACTGACCAAACTCTCTGTTGTGTATGAGAGACAAGCTTGCACTACTACTGCCCACACTCTCTGTTGTGTAAAAGAGAAGTTTGCGCTGCTGCTGGCCACACTCTGTTGTGTATGAGAGGGAAGCTTGCACTACTACTGGCCACACTCTCTATTGCGTGTGAGAAAAGCTTGCACTACTACTGGCCACGCTCTCTATTGCGTATGAGAGGGAAGCTTGCACTACTACTGGCCACCCGCTCTGTTGTGTATGAGAGAGAAGCTTGCAGTACTACTGGCCACACTCTCTATTGCGTGTGAGAGGGAAGCTTGCACTACTACTGACCACACTCTCTGTTGTGTATGAGAGAGAAGCTTGCACTACTACTGGCCACACTCTCTGTTATGTATGAGAGGGAAGCTTGCACTACTACTGGCCACCCGCTCTGTTGTGTATGAGAGAGAAGCTTGCACTACTACTGGCCACACTCTCTATTGCGTGTGAGAGGGAAGCTTGCACTACTACTGACCACACTCTCTGTTGTGTATGAGAGAGAAGCTTGCACTACTACCGGCCACACTCTCTGTTATGTATGAGAGGGAAACTTGCACTACTACTGGCCACCCGCTCTGTTGTGTATGAGAGAGAAGCTTGCACTACTACTGGCCACACTCTCTGTTATGTATGAGAGGGAAGCTTGCACTACTACTGACCACCCGCTCTGTTGTGTATGAGAGAGAAACTTGCATTCCTACTGGCTACACTCTTTATTGCGTGTGAGGGGGATGCTTGCACTACTACTGGCCACACACTGTTGTGTATGAGAAGAAAGCTTGCACTACTGCTGGCACACTCTCTATTGTGTAAGGGAAGCTTGGGCTACTGCTGGCCACACTCTATTGTGTATCAGAGGGAAGCTTCCACTACTACTGACCACATTATCTATTGCGTGTGAGAGGGAAGCTTGCACTTCTACTGACCACACCCTTTATTGCGTATGAATGGGAAGCTTGCACTACTACTGGCCACACTCTCTGTTGTGTAAGAGAGAAGTTTTCACTGCTGCTGGCCACACTCTCTGTTATGTATGAGAGGGAAGCTTGCACTACTACTGGCCACCCTCTCTGTTATGTATGAGAGATAAGCTTGCACTAGTACTGGCCACACTCTCTATTGCGTATGAGAGGGAAGCTTGCACTACTACTGACCACACTTTCTATTGTGTAGTAGAGGGAAGCTTGCACTACTAGCAACCACACTCTCTACTGTGTAACAGAAAAAGCTTGCACTGCTGCTGGCCACACTCTCTATTGCGTGTGAGAGGGAAGCTTGCACTACTACTGGCCACACTCTCTATTGCGTGTGAGAGGGATGCTTGCACTACTACTGGCCACACTCTCCATTGTGTATGAGAAGAAAGCTGTCACTACTGCTGGCACACTCTCTATTGTGTAAGGGAAGCTTGGGCTACTGCTGGCCACACTCTCTATTGTGTATGAGAGGGAAGCTTGCACTACTACAGACCACGCCCTCTGTTGTGTAACAGAGAAGCTTGCACTGCTGCTGGCCACACTCTATTGTATATCAGAGGGAAGGTTCCACTACTACTGACCACATTATCTATTGCGTGTGAGAGGGAAGCTTGCACTGCTACTGACGACACTCTGTATTGCATATGAGAGGGAATCTTGCACTTCTACTGACCACACCCTTTATTGCTTATGAGAGGGAAGCTTTCACTACTACTGACCATACTCTCTATTGTGTATGAGAGAGAAGCTTGCACTACTACTGGCCACACTCTCTATTGCGTATGAGAGGGAAGCTTGCACTACTACTGGCCACACTCTATTGCGTATGAGAGGGAAGCTTGCACTACTACTGGCCACACTTTCTATTGTGTAGGAGAGGGAAGCGTGCACTACTAGCAACCAGACTCTACTGTGTAACAGAAAAAGCTTGCACTGCTGCTGGCCACACTCTCTATTGTGTGTGAGAGGGAAACTTGTACTACTACTGGCCACACTCTGTTGTGTATGAGAGGGAAGCTTGCACTAGAACTGGCCACACTCTCTATTGCGTGTAAGAGGAAAGCTTGCACTACTACTGGCCACGCTCTCTACTGCGTATGAGAGGGAAGCTTGCACTACTACTGGCCACACTCTCTGTTGTGTAAAAGAGAAGTTTGCACTGCTGCTGTCCACACTGTAATGTATGAGAAGGAAGCTTGCCCTATTACTGACCACACTCTCTGTTGTGTTTGAGAGACAAGCTTGCACTACTACTGCCCACACTCTCTATTGTGTAAAAGAGAAGTTTGCGCTGCGGCTGGCCACACTCTGTTATGTATGAGAGGGAAGCTTGCACTACTACTGACCAAACTCTCTGTTGTGTATGAGAGACAAGCTTGCACTACTACTGCCCACACTCTCTGTTGTGTAAAAGAGAAGTTTGCGCTGCTGCTGGCCACACTCTGTTGTGTATGAGAGGGAAGCTTGCACTACTACTGGCCACACTCTCTATTGCGTGTGAGAAAAGCTTGCACTACTACTGGCCACGCTCTCTATTGCGTATGAGAGGGAAGCTTGCACTACTACTGGCCACCCGCTCTGTTGTGTATGAGAGGGAAGCTTGCACTACTACTGGCCACCCGCTCTGTTGTGTATGAGAGAGAAGCTTGCACTACTACTGGCCACACTCTCTATTGCGTGTGAGAGGGAAGCTTGCACTAATACTGACCACACTCTCTGTTGTGTATGAGAGAGAAGCTTGCACTACTACTGGCCACACTCTCTGTTATGTATGAGAGGGAAGCTTGCACTACTACTGGCCACCCGCTCTGTTGTGTATGAGAGAGAAGCTTGCACTACTACTGGCCACACTCTCTATTGCGTGTGAGAGGGAAGCTTGCACTACTACTGACCACACTCTCTGTTGTGTATGAGAGAGAAGCTTGCACTACTACCGGCCACACTCTCTGTTATGTATGAGAGGGAAACTTGCACTACTACTGGCCACCCGCTCTGTTGTGTATGAGAGAGAAGCTTGCACTACTACTGGCCACCCGCTCTGTTGTGTATGAGAGAGAAACTTGCATTCCTACTGGCTACACTCTTTATTGCGTGTGAGGGGGATGCTTGCACTACTACTGGCCACACACTGTTGTGTATGAGAAGAAAGCTTGCACTACTGCTGGCACACTCTCTATTGTGTAAGGGAAGCTTGGGCTACTGCTGGCCACACTCTATTGTGTATCAGAGGGAAGCTTCCACTACTACTGACCACATTATCTATTGCGTGTGAGAGGGAAGCTTGCACTTCTACTGACCACACCCTTTATTGCGTATGAATGGGAAGCTTGCACTACTACTGGCCACACTCTCTGTTGTGTAAGAGAGAAGTTTTCACTGCTGCTGGCCACACTCTCTGTTATGTATGAGAGGGAAGCTTGCACTACTACTGGCCACCCTCTCTGTTGTGTATGAGAGAGAAGCTTGCACTACCACTGGCCACACTCTCTATTGCGTGTGAGAGGGAAGCTTGTACTACTACTGACCACACTCTCTGTTGTGTATGAGAGAGAAGCTTTCACTACTACTGGCCACACTCTCTGTTGTGTATTAGAGAGAAGCTTGCACTACTACTGGCCACACTCTCTGTTATGTATGAGAGGGAAGCTTGCACTACTACTGGCCACCCTCTCTGTTGTTTATGAGAGAGAAGCTTGCACTAACACTGGCCACACTCTCTATTGCGTGTGAGAGGGAAGCTTGTACTACTACTGACCATACTCTCTGTTGTGTATGAGAGAGAAGCTTGCACTACTACTGGCCACACTCTCTGTTATGTATGAGAGGGAAGCTTGCACTACTACTGGCCACCCGCTCTGTTGTGTATGAGAGAGAAGCTTGCACTACTACTGGCCACACTCTCTGTTATGTATGAGAGGGAAGCTTGCACTACTACTGGCCACCTGCTCTGTTGTGTATGAGAGAGAAGCTTGCACTACTACTGGCCACACTCTCTATTGCGTGTGAGAGGGAAGCTTGCACTACTACTGACCACACTCTCTGTTGTGTATGAGAGAGAAGCTTGCACTACTACTGGCCACACTCTCTGTTATGTATGAGAGGGAAGCTTGCACTACTACTGGCCACCCGCTCTTGTGTATGAGAGAGAAGCTTGCACTACTACTGGCCACACTCTCTGTTATGTATGAGAGGGAAGCTTGCACTACTACTGGCCACCCGCTCTGTTGTGTATGAGAGAGAAGCTTGCACTACTACTGGCCACACTCTCTATTGCGTGTGAGAGGGAAGCTTGCACTACTACTGACCACACTCTCTGTTGTGTATGAGAGAGAAGCTTGCATTCCTACTGGCTACACTCTTTATTGCGTGTGAGGGGGATGCTTGCACTACTACTGGCCACACTCTCCATTGTGTATGAGAAGAAAGCTTGCACTACTGCTGGCACACTCTCTATTGTGTAAGGGAAGCTTGGGCTACTGCTGGCCACGCCCTCTATTGTGTATGAGAGGGAAGCTTGCACTACTACAGACCACATTATCTATTGTGTGTGAGAGGGAAGCTTGCACTGCTACTGACGACACTCTGTATTGTGTATGAGAGAGAAGCTTGCACTACTACTGGCCACACTCTATTGCATATGAGAGGGAAGCTTTCACTACTACTGGTCACACTCTCTGTAATGTATGAGAGGGAAGCTTGCACTACTACTGGCCACCCTCTCTGTTGTGTATGAGAGAGAAGCTTGCACTACTACTGGCCACACTCTTTATTGCGTATTAGAGGGAAGCTTGCACTACTACTGACCACGCTCTCTGTTTTGTATGAGAGAGAAGCTTGCACTACTACTGGCCACACTCTCTGTAATGTATGAGAGGGAAGCTTGCACTACTACTGGCCACCCTCTCTGTTGTGTATGAGAGAGAAGCTTGCACTACTACTGGCCACACTCTCTATTGCGTGTGAGAGGGAAGCTTGCACTACCACTGGCCACACTTTCCATTGTGTATGAGAAGAAAGCTTGCACTACTGCTGGCACACTCTCTATTGTGTAAGGGAAGCTTGGGCTACTGCTGGCCACAATCTCTATTGTGTATGAGAGGGAAGCTTGCACTACTACAGACCACACCCTCTATTGTGTAACAGAGAAGCTTGCACTGCTGCTGGCCACACTCTATTGTGTATCAGAGGGAAGCTTGCACTACTACTGGCCACACTCTGTATTGCGTATGAGAGGGAATCTTGCACTACTACTGGCCACACTCTCTATTGCGTATGAGAGGGAAGCTTGCACTAATACTGGCCACACTTTCTATTGTGTAGGAGAGGGAAGCTTGCACTACTAGCAACCACACTCTCTACTGTGTAACAGAAAAAGCTTGCACTGCTGATGGCCACACTCTCTATTGCGTGTGAGAGGGAAGCTTGCACTACTACTGGCCACACTCTGTTGTGTATGAGAGGGAAGCTTGCACTACAACTGGCCACACTCTATATTGCGTGTGAGAGGAAAGCTTGCACTACTACTGGCCACGCTCTCTACTGCGTATGAGAGGGAAGCTTGCACTACTACTGGCCACACTCTCTGTTGTGTAAAAGAGAAGTTTGCGCTGCTGCTGGCCACACTCTGTTATGTATGAGAGGGATGCTTGCACTACTACTGACCACACTCTCTGTTGTGTATGAGAGACAAGCTTGCACTACTACTGCCCACACTCTCTGTTGTGTAAAAGAGAAGTTTGCGCTGTGGCTGGCCACACTCTGTTATGTATGAGAGGGAATCTTGCACTTCTACTGACCACACCCTTTATTGCGTATGAGAGGGAAGCTTGCACTACTACTGACCACACTCTCTATTGTGTATGAGAGAGAAGCTTGCACTACTAATGGCCACAATCTCTATTGTGTATGAGAGGGACGCTTGCACTACTACTGTCCACCCTCTGTATTGCATGTGAGAGGAAAGCTTGCACTACTGCTGACCACACTCCCTGTTGTGTATGAGAGACAAGCTTGCTCTACTACTGACCACAATCTCTATTGTGTATGAGAGAGAAGCTTGCACTACTACTGGCCACAATCTCTATTGTGTATGAGAGGGAAGCTTGCACTACTACTATCCATCCTCTGTATTGCGTGTGAGAGGAAAGCTTGCACTACTGCTGACCACACTCTCTGTTGTGTATGAGAGACAAGCTTGCTCTACTACTGACCACACTCTCCATTGTGTATGAGAGAGAAGCTTGCACTACTACTGGCCACATTCTCTATTGTGTATGAGAGGGAAGCTTGCACTACTACTGTCCACCCTCTGTATTGCGTGTGAGAGGAAAACTTGCACTACTGCTGACCACACTCTCTGTTGTGTATGAGAGACAAGCTTGCACTACTACTGGCCACATTCTCTATTGCGTATGAATGGGAAGCTTGCACTACTGCTGGCACACTCTCTATTGCGTATGAGAGGGAAGCTTGCACTACTACTGGCCACACTCTCTGTTGTGTAAGAGAGAGGTTTTCACTGCTGCTGGCCACACTCTCTGTTATGTATGAGAGGTAAGCTTGCACTACTACTGACCACAGTCTCTGTTTTGTATGAGAGAGAAGCTTGCACTACTACTGGCCATACTCTCTGTTATGTATGAGAGGGAAGCTTGCACTACTACTGGCCACCCTCTCTGTTGTGTATGAGAGAGAAGCTTGCACTACTACTGGCCACACTCTTTATTGCGTGTGAGAGAGAAGCTTGTACTACTACTGACCACACTCTCTGTTGTGTATGTGAGAGAAGCTTGCGCTACTACTGGCCACACTCTCTGTTGTGTATGAGAGAGAAGCTTGCACTACTACTGGCCACACTCTCTATTGCGTGTGAGAGGGAAGCTTGCACTACTTCTGACCACACTCTCTGTTGTGTATGAGAGAGAAGCTTGCACTACTACTGGCCACACTCTATTTGCGTGTGAGGGGGAAGCTTACACTACTACTGACCACACTCTCTGTTGTGTATGAGAGAGAAGCTTGCACTACTACTGGCCACACTCTCCATTGTGTATGAGAAGAAAGCTTGCACTACTGCTGGCACACTCTCTATTGTGTAAGGGAAGCTTGGGCTACTGCTGGCCACACCCTCTATTGTGTATGAGAGGGAAGCTTGCACTACTACAGACCATATTATCGATTGCGTGTGAGAGGGAAGCTTGCACTGCTACTGACGACACTCTGTATTGCATATGAGAGGGAAGCTTGCACTACTACTGACCACACCCTTTATTGCGTATTAGAGGGAAGCTTGCACTACTACTGACCACACTCTCTGTTTTGTATGAGAGAGAAGCTTGCACTACTACTGGCCACACTCTCTGTAATGTATGAGAGGGAAGCTTGCACTACTACTGGCCACCCTCTCTGTTGTGTATGAGAGAGAAGCTTGCACTACTACTGGCCACACTCTCTATTGCGTGTGAGAGGGAAGCTTGCACTACTACTGGCCACACTTTCCATTGTGTATGAGAAGAAAGCTTGCACTACTGCTGGCACACTCTATATTGTGTAAGGGAAGCTTGGGCTACTGCTGGCCACACTCTGTATTGTGTATGAGAGGGAAGCTTGCACTACTACAGACCACTCCCTCTATTGTGTAACAGAGAAGCTTGTACTGCTGCTGGCCACACTCTATTGTGTATCAGAGGGAAGCTTGCACTACTACTGGCCACACTCTCTATTGCGTATGAGAGGGAAGCTTGCACTACTACTGGCCACACTCTCTATTGTGTATGAGAGGGAAGCTTGCACTACTACTGGCCACACTCTGTATTGTGTATGAGAGGGAAGCTTGCACTACTAGCAACCACACTCTCTACTGTGTAACAGAAAAAGCTTGCACTGCTGCTGGCCACACTCTCTATTGCGTGTGAGAGGGAAGCTTGCACTACTACTGGCCACACTCTGTTATGTATGAGAGGGAAGCTTGCACTACAACTGGCCACACTCTATATTGCGTTTGAGAGGAAAGCTTGCACTACTACTGGCCACGCTCTCTACTGCGTATGAGAGGGAAGCTTGCACTACTACTGGCCACACTCTCTGTTGTGTAAAAGAGAAGTTTGCGCTGCTGCTGGCCACACTCTGTTATGTATGAGAGGGAAGCTTGCACTACTACTGACCACACTCTCTGTTGTGTTTGAGAGACAAGCTTGCACTACTACTGCCCACACTCTCTGTTGTGTAAAAGAGAAGTTTGCGCTGCGGCTGGCCACACTCTGTTATGTATGAGAGGGAATATTGCACTTCTACTGACCACACCCTTTATTGCGTATGAGAGGGAAGCTTGCACTACTACTGACCACACTCTATTGTGTATGAGAGAGAAGCTTGCACTACTACTGGCCACACTCTCTATTGCGTATGAGAGGGAAGCTTGCACTACTACTGGCCACACTTTCTATTGTGTAGGAGAGGGAAGCTTGCACTACTAGCAACAACACTCTCTACTGTGTAACAGAAAAAGCTTGCACCGCTGCTGGCCACACTCTCTATTGCGTGTGAGAGGGAAGCTTGCACTACTACTGGCCACACTCTGTTGTGTATGAGAGAAGCTTGCACTAGAACTGGCCACACTCTCTATTGCTTGTGAGAGGAAAGCTTGCACTACTACTGGCCACGCTCTCTACTGCTTATGAGAGGGAAGCTTGCACTACTACTGGCCACACTCTCTGTTGTGTAAAAGAGAAGTTTGCGCTGCTGCTGGCCACACTGTTATGTATGAGAGGGACGCTTGCCCTACTACTGACCACACTCTCTGTTGTGTATGAGAGACAAGCGTGCACTACTGCTGCCCACACACTCTGTTGTGTAAAAGAGAAGTTTGCGCTGCTGCTGGCCACACTCTGTTGTGTATGAGAGGGAAGCTTGCACTAGTACTAGCCACACTCTCTATTGCGTGTGAGAAAAGCTTGCACTACTACTGGCCACGCTCTCTATTGCGTATGAAAGGGAAGCTTGCACTACTACTGACCACACTTTCTGTTGTGTATGAGAGACAAGCTTGCACTACTACTGGCCACACTCTCTATTGCGTATGAGAGGGAAGCTTGCACTACTACTGACCACACTCTCTGTTGTGTATGGGAGACAAGCTTGCACTACTACTGGCTACACTCTCTATTTCGTATGAATGGGAAGCTTGCACTACTGCTGGCCACAATCTCTATTGCCATACTCTCTGTTGTGTAAGAGAGAAGTTGTCACTGCTGCTGGCCACACTCTCTGTTATGTATGAGAGGGAAGCTTGCACTACTACTGACCACACTCTCTGTTATGTATGAGAGGGAAGCTTGCACTACTACTGACCACACTCTCTGTTTTGTATGAGAGGGAAGCTTGCTCTACTACTGGCCACCCTCTCTGTTGTGTATGAGAGAAGCTTGCACTACTACTGGCCACACTCTCTATTGCATGTGAGAGGGATGCTTGCACTACTACTGGCCACACTCTCCATTGTGTATGAGAAGAAAGCTTGCACTACTGCTGGCACACTCTCTATTGTGTAAGGGAAGCTTGGGCTACTGCTGGCCACACTCTCTATTGTGTATGAGAGGGAAGCTTGCACTACTACAGACCACACCCTCTATTGTGTAACAGAGAAGCTTGCACTGCTGCTGGCCACACTCTATTGTGTATCAGAGGGAAGCTTCCACTACTACTGACCACATTATCTATTGCGTGTGAGAGGGAAGCTTGCACTGCTACTGACGACACACTGTATTGCATATGAGAGGGAATCTTGCACTTCTACTGACCACACCCTTTATTGCGTATGAGAGGGAAGCTTGCACTACTACTGACCATACTCTCTATTGTGTATGAGAGAGAAGCTTGCACTACTACTGGCCACACTCTCTATTGCGTATGAGAGTGAAGCTTGCACTACTACTGGCCACACTCTTTTGCATATGAGAGGGAAGCTTGCACTACTACTGGCCACACTTTCTATTGTGTAGGAGAGGGAAGCTTGCACTACTAGCAACCAGACTCTCTACTGTGTAACATAAAAAGCTTGCACTGCTGCTGGCCACACTCTCTATTGTGTGTGAGAGGGAAGCTTGCACCACTACTGGCCATACTCTGTTGTGTATGAGAGGGAAGCTTGCACTAGAACTGGCCACACTCTCTATTGCGTGTGAGAGGAAAGCTTGCACTACTACTGGCCACACTCTCTGTTGTGTAAAAGAGAAGTTTGCGCTGCTGCTGGCCACACTCTGTTGTGTATGAGAGAGAAGCATGTACTACTACTGGCCACACACTGCATTGCCTGTGAGAGGAAAGATTGCACTACTGCTGACCACACCCTCTATTGCGTATCAGAGGGAAGCTTGCACTACTACTGACCACACCCTCGATTGCGTATGAGAGGGAAGCTTGCTCTACTACTGACCACACTCTCTATTGTGTATGAGAGAGTAACTTGCACTACTACTGGCCACAATCTCTATTGTGTATGAGACGGAAGCTTGCACTACTACTGTCCACCCTCTGTATTGCGTGTGAGAGGAAAGCTTGCACTACTGCTGACCACACTCTCTGTTGTGTATGAGAGACAAGCTTGCACTACTACAGACCACACTCTCTGTTGTGTAAGAGAGAAGTTTTCACTGTTGCTGGCCACACTTTCCATTGTGTAAGAGCGAAACTTGCACTATTGCCGACCACACTCTCTATTGCATATGAGAGGGACGCTTGCACTACTACTGACGACACTCTGTATTGCACATGAGAGGACACCTTGCACTACTACTAACCACACCTTCTATTGCAGGTGAGAGTGAAGCTTGCACTACTACTGACCACACTCGATGTTGTGTATGAGAGACAAGCTTGCACTACTACTGGCCACACTCTATTGCGTATAAATTGGATGCTTGCACTACTGCTGGCACACTCTCTATTGCGTATGAGAGGGAAGCTTGCACTACTACTGGCCACACTCTCTGTTGTGTAAGAGAGAGGTTTTCACTGCTGCTGGCCACACTCTCTGTTGTGTATGTGAGAGAAGCTTGCACTAATACTGGCCACACTCTCTGTTATGTATGAGAGGGAAGCTTGCACTACTACTGGCCACTCTCTCTGTTGTGTATGAGAGAGAAGCTTGCACTACTACTGGCCACACTCTCTATTGCGTGTGAGAGGGAAGCTTGCACTACTACTGACCACACTCTCTGTTGTGTATGAGAGAGAAGCTTTCACTACTACTGGCCACACTCTCTATTTGCATGTGAGGGGGAAGCTTGCACTACTACTGACCACACTCTCTATTGTGTATGAGAGGGAAGCTTGCACTAATACTGGCCACACTCTCTATTGTGTATGAGAGGGAAGCTTGCACTAATACTGCCCACACTCTCTATTGTGTATGAGAGGGAAGCTTGCACTAATACTGGCCATAATTTCTATTGTGTAGGAGAGGGACGCTTGCACTACTAGCAACCACACTCTCTACTGTGTAACAGAAAAACTTGCACTGCTGCTGGCCACACTCTCTATTGCGTGTGAGAGGGAAGCTTGCACTACAACTGGCCACACTCTATATTGCGTGTGCGAGGAAAGCTTGCACTACTACTGGCCACGCTCTCTACTGCGTATGAGAGGGAAGCTTGCACTACTACTGGCCACACTCTCTGTTGTGTAAAAGAGAAGTTTGCGCTGCTGCTGGCCACACTCTGTTATGTATGAGAGGGAAGCTTGCACTACTACTGACCACACTCTCTGTTGTATATGAGAGACAAGCTTGCACTACTACTGTCCACACTCTCTGTTGTGTGAAAGAGAAGTTTGTGCTGCGGCTGGCCACACTCTGTTATGTATGAGAGGGAAGCTTGCACTACTACTGACCAAACTCTCTGTTGTGTATGAGAGACACGCTTGCACTACTACTGCCCACACTCGCTGTTGTGTAAAAGAGAAGTTTGCGCTGCTGCTGGCCACACTCTCTGTTATGTATGAGAGACAAGCTTGCACTACTGCTGACCACACCCTCTACTGCGTATCAGAGGGAAGCTTGCACTACTACTGACCACGCCCTCTATTGCGTATGAGAGGGAAGCTTGCTCTACTACTGACCACACTCTGTATTGTGTATGAGAGAGAAGCTTGCACTACTACTGGCCACAATCTCTATTGTGTATGAGAGGGAAGCTTGCACTACTACTGTCCACCCTCTGTATTGCGTGTGAGAGGAAAGCTTGCACTACTGCTGACCACACTCTCTGTTGTGTATGTGAGACAAGCTTGCACTACTACTGGCCACACTCTCTATTGCATATGAATGGGAAGCTTGCACTACTGCTGACACACTCTCTATTGCATATGAGAGGGAAGCTTGCACTACTACTGGCCACACTCTCTGTTGTGTAAGAGAGAAGTTTTCACTGCTGCTGGCCACACTTTCCATTGTGTAAGAGCGAAACTTGCACTATTGCCGACCACACTCTCTATTGCCTATGAGAGGGACGCTTGCACTACTACTGACGACACTCTGTATTGCACATGAGAGGATACCTTGCACTACTACTGACCACACCTTCTATTGCATATGAGTGGGAAGCTTGCACTACTACTGACCACACTCTCTATTGTGTATGAGAGACAAGCTTGCACTACTACTGGCCACACACTCTTTTGCGTATGAGAGGGAAGTATGCACTACTACTGGCCACCCTCTGTTGTGTATGAGAGGGAAGCTTGCACTACTACTGGCCACCCTCTGTTGTGTATGAGAGAGAAGCTTGCACTACTACTGACCACACTCTCTATTGCGTGTGAGAGGGAAGCTTGCACTACTACTGGCCACCCTCTGTATTGCGTGTGAGAGGAAAGCTTGCACTACTGCTGACCACACTCCCTGTTGTGTATGAGAAACAAGCTTGCTCTACTACTGACCACACTCTCTATTGTGTATGAGAGAGAAGCTTGCACTACTACTGGCCACAATCTCTATTGTGTATGAGAGGGAAGCTTGCACTACTACTGTCCATCCTCTCTATTGCGTGTGAGAGGAAAGCTTGCACTACTGCTGACCACCCTCTCTGTTGTGTATGAGAGAAGCTTGCACTACTACTGGCCACACTCTCTATTGCATGTGAGAGGGATGCTTGCACTACTACTGGCCACACTCTCCATTGTGTATGAGAAGAAAGCTTGCACTACTGCTGGCACACTCTCTATTGTGTAAGGGAAGCTTGGGCTACTGCTGGCCACACTCTCTATTGTGTATGAGAGGGAAGCTTGCACTACTACAGACCACACCCTCTATTGTGTAACAGAGAAGCTTGCACTGCTGCTGGCCACACTCTATTGTGTATCAGAGGGAAGCTTCCACTACTACTGACCACATTATCTATTGCGTGTGAGAGGGAAGCTTGCACTGCTACTGACGACACTCTGTATTGCATATGAGAGGGAATCTTGCACTTCTACTGACCACACCCTTTATTGCGTATGAGAGGGAAGCTTGCACTACTACTGACCATACTCTCTATTGTGTATGAGAGAGAAGCTTGCACTACTACTGGCCACACTCTCTATTGCGTATGAGAGTGAAGCTTGCACTACTACTGGCCACACTCTTTTGCATATGAGAGGGAAGCTTGCACTACTACTGGCCACACTTTCTATTGTGTAGGAGAGGGAAGCTTGCACTACTAGCAACCAGACTCTCTACTGTGTAACATAAAAAGCTTGCACTGCTGCTGGCCACACTCTCTATTGTGTGTGAGAGGGAAGCTTGCACCACTACTGGCCATACTCTGTTGTGTATGAGAGGGAAGCTTGCACTAGAACTGGCCACACTCTCTATTGCGTGTGAGAGGAAAGCTTGCACTACTACTGGCCACACTCTCTGTTGTGTAAAAGAGAAGTTTGCGCTGCTGCTGGCCACACTCTGTTGTGTATGAGAGAGAAGCATGTACTACTACTGGCCACACACTGCATTGCCTGTGAGAGGAAAGCTTGCACTACTGCTGACCACACCCTCTATTGCGTATCAGAGGGAAGCTTGCACTACTACTGACCACACCCTCGATTGCGTATGAGAGGGAAGCTTGCTCTACTACTGACCACACTCTCTATTGTGTATGAGAGAGTAACTTGCACTACTACTGGCCACAATCTCTATTGTGTATGAGACGGAAGCTTGCACTACTACTGTCCACCCTCTGTATTGCGTGTGAGAGGAAAGCTTGCACTACTGCTGACCACACTCTCTGTTGTGTATGAGAGACAAGCTTGCACTACTACAGACCACACTCTCTGTTGTGTAAGAGAGAAGTTTTCACTGTTGCTGGCCACACTTTCCATTGTGTAAGAGCGAAACTTGCACTATTGCCGACCACACTCTCTATTGCATATGAGAGGGACGCTTGCACTACTACTGACGACACTCTGTATTGCACATGAGAGGACACCTTGCACTACTACTAACCACACCTTCTATTGCAGGTGAGAGTGAAGCTTGCACTACTACTGACCACACTCGATGTTGTGTATGAGAGACAAGCTTGCACTACTACTGGCCACACTCTATTGCGTATAAATTGGATGCTTGCACTACTGCTGGCACACTCTCTATTGCGTATGAGAGGGAAGCTTGCACTACTACTGGCCACACTCTCTGTTGTGTAAGAGAGAGGTTTTCACTGCTGCTGGCCACACTCTCTGTTGTGTATGTGAGAGAAGCTTGCACTAATACTGGCCACACTCTCTGTTATGTATGAGAGGGAAGCTTGCACTACTACTGGCCACTCTCTCTGTTGTGTATGAGAGAGAAGCTTGCACTACTACTGGCCACACTCTCTATTGCGTGTGAGAGGGAAGCTTGCACTACTACTGACCACACTCTCTGTTGTGTATGAGAGAGAAGCTTTCACTACTACTGGCCACACTCTCTATTTGCATGTGAGGGGGAAGCTTGCACTACTACTGACCACACTCTCTATTGTGTATGAGAGGGAAGCTTGCACTAATACTGGCCACACTCTCTATTGTGTATGAGAGGGAAGCTTGCACTAATACTGCCCACACTCTCTATTGTGTATGAGAGGGAAGCTTGCACTAATACTGGCCATAATTTCTATTGTGTAGGAGAGGGACGCTTGCACTACTAGCAACCACACTCTCTACTGTGTAACAGAAAAACTTGCACTGCTGCTGGCCACACTCTCTATTGCGTGTGAGAGGGAAGCTTGCACTACAACTGGCCACACTCTATATTGCGTGTGCGAGGAAAGCTTGCACTACTACTGGCCACGCTCTCTACTGCGTATGAGAGGGAAGCTTGCACTACTACTGGCCACACTCTCTGTTGTGTAAAAGAGAAGTTTGCGCTGCTGCTGGCCACACTCTGTTATGTATGAGAGGGAAGCTTGCACTACTACTGACCACACTCTCTGTTGTATATGAGAGACAAGCTTGCACTACTACTGTCCACACTCTCTGTTGTGTGAAAGAGAAGTTTGTGCTGCGGCTGGCCACACTCTGTTATGTATGAGAGGGAAGCTTGCACTACTACTGACCAAACTCTCTGTTGTGTATGAGAGACACGCTTGCACTACTACTGCCCACACTCTCTGTTGTGTAAAAGAGAAGTTTGCGCTGCTGCTGGCCACACTCTCTGTTATGTATGAGAGACAAGCTTGCACTACTGCTGACCACACCCTCTACTGCGTATCAGAGGGAAGCTTGCACTACTACTGACCACGCCCTCTATTGCGTATGAGAGGGAAGCTTGCTCTACTACTGACCACACTCTGTATTGTGTATGAGAGAGAAGCTTGCACTACTACTGGCCACAATCTCTATTGTGTATGAGAGGGAAGCTTGCACTACTACTGTCCACCCTCTGTATTGCGTGTGAGAGGAAAGCTTGCACTACTGCTGACCACACTCTCTGTTGTGTATGTGAGACAAGCTTGCACTACTACTGGCCACACTCTCTATTGCATATGAATGGGAAGCTTGCACTACTGCTGACACACTCTCTATTGCATATGAGAGGGAAGCTTGCACTACTACTGGCCACACTCTCTGTTGTGTAAGAGAGAAGTTTTCACTGCTGCTGGCCACACTTTCCATTGTGTAAGAGCGAAACTTGCACTATTGCCGACCACACTCTCTATTGCCTATGAGAGGGACGCTTGCACTACTACTGACGACACTCTGTATTGCACATGAGAGGATACCTTGCACTACTACTGACCACACCTTCTATTGCATATGAGTGGGAAGCTTGCACTACTACTGACCACACTCTCTATTGTGTATGAGAGACAAGCTTGCACTACTACTGGCCACACACTCTTTTGCGTATGAGAGGGAAGTATGCACTACTACTGGCCACCCTCTGTTGTGTATGAGAGGGAAGCTTGCACTACTACTGGCCACCCTCTGTTGTGTATGAGAGAGAAGCTTGCACTACTACTGACCACACTCTCTATTGCGTGTGAGAGGGAAGCTTGCACTACTACTGGCCACCCTCTGTATTGCGTGTGAGAGGAAAGCTTGCACTACTGCTGACCACACTCCCTGTTGTGTATGAGAAACAAGCTTGCTCTACTACTGACCACACTCTCTATTGTGTATGAGAGAGAAGCTTGCACTACTACTGGCCACAATCTCTATTGTGTATGAGAGGGAAGCTTGCACTACTACTGTCCATCCTCTCTATTGCGTGTGAGAGGAAAGCTTGCACTACTGCTGACCACACTCTCTGTTGTGTATGAGAGACAAGCTTGCTCTACTACTGACCACACTCTCCATTGTGTATGAGAGAGAAGCTTGCACTACTACTGGCCACAATCTCTATTGTGTATGAGAGGGAAGCTTGCACTACTACTGTCCACCCTCTGTATTGCATGTGAGAGGAAAACTTGCACTACTGCTGACCACACTCTCTGTTGTGTATGAGAGACAAGCTTGCACTACTACTGGCCACATTCTCTATTGCGTATGAATGGGAAGCTTGCACTACTGCTGGCACACTCTCTATTGCGTATGAGAGAGAAGCTTGCACTACTACTGGCCACACTCTCTGTTGTGTAAGAGAGAGGTTTTCACTGCTGCTGGCCACACTCTCTGTTATGTATGAGAGGGAAGCTTGCACTACTACTGACCACAGTCTCTGTTGTGTATGAGAGAGAAGCTTGCACTACTACTGGCCATACTCTCTGTTATGTATGAGAGGGAAGCTTGCACTACTACTGGCCACCCTCTCTGTTGTGTATGAGAGAGAAGCTTGCACTACTACTGGCCACACTCTTTATTGCGTGTGAGAGAGAAGCTTGTACTACTACTGACCACACTCTCTGTTGTGTATGTGAGAGAAGCTTGCACTACTACTGGCCACACTCTCTGTTGTGTATGAGAGAGAAGCTTGCAATACTACTGGCCACACTCTCTATTGCGTGTGAGAGGGAAGCTTGCACTACTTCTGACCACACTCTCTGTTGTGTATGAGAGAGAAGCTTGCACTACTACTGGCCACACTCTCTATTTGCGTGTGAGGGGGAAGCTTGCACTACTACTGACCACACTCTCTGTTGTGTATGAGAGAGAAGCTTGCACTACTGCTGGCCACACTCTCCATTGTGTATGAGAAGAAAGCTTGCACTACTGCTGGCACACTCTCTATTGTGTAAGGGAAGCTTGGGCTACTGCTGGCCACACCCTCTATTGTGTATGAGAGGGAAGCTTGCACTACTACAGACCATATTATCGATTGCGTGTGCCAGGGAAGCTTGCACTGCTACTGACGACACTCTGTATTGCATATGAAAGGGAAGCTTGCACTACTACTGACCACACCCTTTATTGCGTATTAGAGGGAAGCTTGCACTACTACTGACCACACTCTCTGTTTTGCATGAGGGAGAAGCTTGCACTACTACTGGCCACACTCTCTGTAATGTATGAGAGGGAAGCTTGCACTACTACTGGCCACCCTCTCTGTTGTGTATGAGAGAGAAGCTTGCACTACTACTGGCCACACTCTCTATTGCATGTGAGAGGAAAGCTTGCACTACTGCTGACCACACTTTCCATTGTGTATGAGAAGAAAGCTTGCACTACTGCTGGCACACTCTATATTGTATAAGGGAAGCTTGGGCTACTGCTGGCCACACTCTGTATTGTGTATGAGAGGGAAGCTTGCACTACTACAGACCACTCCCTCTATTGTGTAACAGAGAAGCTTGCACTGCTGCTGGCCACACTCTATTGTGTATCAGAGGGAAGCTTGCACTACTACTGGCCACACTCTGTATTGCGTATGAGAGGGAATCTTGCACTACTACTGGCCACACTCTCTATTGCGTATGAGAGGGAAGCTTGCACTAATACTGGCCACACTTTCTATTGTGTAGGAGAGGGAAGCGTGCACTACTAGCAACCACACTCTCTACTGTGTAACAGAAAAAGCTTGCACTGCTGCTGGCCACACTCTCTATTGCGTGTGAGAGGGAAGCTTGCACTACTACTGGCCACACTCTGTTGTGTATGAGAGGGAAGCTTGCACTACAACTGGCCACACTCTATATTGCGTTTGAGAGGAAAGCTTGCACTACTACTGGCCACACTCTCTGTTGTGTAAAAGAGAAGTTTGCGCTGCTGCTGGCCACACTCTGTTATGTATGAGAGGGAAGCTTACACTACTACTGACCACACTCTCTGTTGTGTTTGAGAGACAAGCTTGCACTACTACTGCCCACACTCTCTGTTGTGTAAAAGAGAAGTTTGCGCTGCGGCTGGCCACGCTCTGTTATGTATGAGAGGGAAGCTTGCACTACTACTGGCCACACTCTCTATTGTGTATGAGAGGGAAGCTTGCACTACTACTGGCCACACTCTCTATTGCGTATGAGAGGGAAGCTTGCACTACTACTGGCCACACTTTCTATTGTGTAGGAGAGGGAAGCTTGCACTACTAGCAACCACACTCTCTACTGTGTAACAGAAAAAGCTTGCACTGCTGCTGGCCACACTCTCTATTGCGTGTGAGAGGGAAGCTTGCACTACTACTGGCCACACTCTGTTGTGTATGAGAGAAGCTTGCACTAGAACTGGCCACACTCTCTATTGCTTGTGAGAGGAAAGCTTGCACTACTATTGGCCACGCTCTCTACTGCTTATGAGAGGGAAGCTTGCACTACTACTGGCCACACTCTTTGTTGTGTAAAAGAGAAGTTTGCACTGCTGCTGGCCACACTGTTATGTATGAGAGGGAAACTTGCCCTACTACTGACCACACTCTCTGTTGTGAATGAGAGACAAGCTTGCGCTACTACTGCCCACACACTCTGTTGTGTAAAAGAGAAGTTTGCGCTGCTGCTGGCCACACTCTGTTGTGTATGAGAGGGAAGCTTGCACTACTACTGGCCACACTCTCTATTGCGTGTGAAAGGGAAGCTTGCACTACTACTGACCACACTCTCTGTTGTGTATGAGAGACAAGCTTGCACTACTACTGGCCACACTCTCTATTGCGTGTGAAAGGGAAGCTTGCACTACTACTGACCACACTCTCTGTTGTGTATGAGAGACAAGCTTACACTACTACTGGCCACACTCTCTATTGCGTATGAGAGGGAAGCTTGCACTACTACTGACCACACTCTCTGTTGTGTAAGAGAGAAGTTGTCACTGCTGCTGGCCACACTCTCTGTTATGTATGAGAGGGAAGCTTGCACTACTACTGACCACACTCTCTGTTTTGTATGAGAGGGAAGCTTGCTCTACTACTGACCACACTCTCTATTGTGTATGAGAGGGAAGCTTGCATTACTACTGGCCACCCTCTCTGTTGTGTATGAGAGAGAAGCTTGCACTACTACTGGCCACACTCTCTGTTATGTATGAGAGGGAAGCTTGCACTACTACTGGCCACCCGCTCTGTTGCGTATGAGAGGGAAGCTTGCACTACTACTGGCCACACTCTCTGTTATGTATGAGAGGGAAGCTTGCACTACTACTGACCACACTCTCTGTTTTGTATGAGAGGGAAGCTTGCTCTACTACTGACCACACTCTCTATTGTGTATGAGAGGGAAGCTTGCATTACTACTGGCCACCCTCTCTGTTGTGTATGAGAGAGAAGCTTGCACTACTACTGGCCACACTCTCTGTTATGTATGAGAGGGAAGCTTGCACTACTACTGGCCACCCGCTCTGTTGTGTATGAGAGAGAAGCTTGCACTACTACTGGCCACACTCTCTATTGCGTGTGAGAGGGAAGCTTGCACTACTACTGACCACACTCTCTGTTGTGTAAGGGAAGCTTGGGCTACTGCTGGCCACACCCTCTATTGTGTATGAGAGGGAAGCTTGCACTACTACAGACCACATTATCTATTGTGTGTGAGAGGGAAGCTTGCACTGCTACTGACGACACTCTGTATTGTGTATGAGAGAGAAGCTTGCACTACTACTGGCCACACTTTCTATTGTGTAGTAGAGGGAAGCTTGCACTACTAGCAACCACACTCTCTACTGTGTAACAGAAAAAGCTTGCACTGCTGCTGGCCACACTCTCTATTGCGTGTGAGAGGGAAGCTTGCACTACTACTGGCCACACTCTCTATTGCGTGTGAGAGGGATGCTTGCACTACTACTGGCCACACTCTCCATTGTGTATGAGAAGAAAGCTGTCACTACTGCTGGCACACTCTCTATTGTGTAAGGGAAGCTTGGGCTACTGCTGGCCACACTCTCTATTGTGTATGAGAGGGAAGCTTGCACTACTACAGACCACGCCCTCTGTTGTGTAACAGAGAAGCTTGCACTGCTGCTGGCCACACTCTTTTGTATATCAGAGGGAAGGTTCCACTACTACTGACCACATTATCTATTGCGTGTGAGAGGGAAGCTTGCACTGCTACTGACGACACTCTGTACTGCATATGAGAGGGAATCTTGCACTTCTACTGACCACACCCTTTATTGCTTATGAGAGGGAAGCTTTCACTACTACTGACCATACTCTCTATTGTGTATGAGAGAGAAGCTTGCACTACTACTGGCCACACTCTCTATTGCGTATGAGAGGGAAGCTTGCACTACTACTGGCCACACTTTCTATTGTGTAGGAGAGGGAAGCGTGCACTACTAGCAACCAGACTCTACTGTGTAACAGAAAAAGCTTGCACTGCTGCTGGCCACACTCTCTATTGTGTGTGAGAGGGAAACTTGCACTACTACTGGCCACACTCTGTTGTGTATGAGAGGGAAGCTTGCACTAGAACTGGCCACACTCTCTATTGCGTGTAAGAGGAAAGCTTGCACTACTACTGGCCACGCTCTCTACTGCGTATGAGAGGGAAGCTTGCCCTACTACTGGCCACACTCTCTGTTGTGTAAAAGAGAAGTTTGCACTGCTGCTGTCCACACTGTAATGTATGAGAAGGAAGCTTGCCCTATTACTGACCACACTCTCTGTTGTGTTTGAGAGACAAGCTTGCACTACTACTGCCCACACTCTCTATTGTGTAAAAGAGAAGTTTGCGCTGCGGCTGGCCACACTCTGTTATGTATGAGAGGGAAGCTTGCACTACTACTGACCAAACTCTCTGTTGTGTATGAGAGACAAGCTTGCACTACTACTGCCCACACTCTCTGTTGTGTAAAAGAGAAGTTTGCGCTGCTGCTGGCCACACTCTGTTGTGTATGAGAGGGAAGCTTGCACTACTACTGGCCACACTCTCTATTGCGTCTGAGAAAAGCTTGCACTACTACTGGCCACGCTCTCTATTGCGTATGAGAGGGAAGCTTGCACTACTACTGGCCACCCGCTCTGTTGTGTATGAGAGAGAAGCTTGCAGTACTACTGGCCACACTCTCTATTGCGTGTGAGAGGGAAGCTTGCACTACTACTGACCACACTCTCTGTTGTGTATGAGAGAGAAGCTTGCACTACTACTGGCCACACTCTCTGTTATGTATGAGAGGGAAGCTTGCACTACTACTGGCCACCCGCTCTGTTGTGTATGAGAGAGAAGCTTGCACTACTACTGGCCACACTCTCTATTGCGTGTGAGAGGGAAGCTTGCACTACTACTGACCACACTCTCTGTTGTGTATGAGAGAGAAGCTTGCACTACTACTGGCCACACTCTCTGTTATGTATGAGAGGGAAGCTTGCACTACTACTGACCACCCGCTCTGTTGTGTATGAGAGAGAAACTTGCATTCCTACTGGCTACACTCTTTATAGCGTGTGAGGGGGATGCTTGCACTACTACTGGCCACACTCTGTTGTGTATGAGAAGAAAGCTTGCACTACTGCTGGCACACTCTCTATTGTGTAAGGGAAGCTTGGGCTACTGCTGGCCACACTCTATTGTGTATCAGAGGGAAGCTTCCACTACTACTGACCACATTATCTATTGCGTGTGAGAGGGAAGCTTGCACTTCTACTGACCACACCCTTTATTGCGTATGAATGGGAAGCTTGCACTACTACTGGCCACACTCTCTGTTGTGTAAGAGAGAAGTTTTCACTGCTGCTGGCCACACTCTCTGTTATGTATGAGAGGGAAGCTTGCACTACTACTGGCCACCCTCTCTGTTGTGTATGAGAGAGAAGCTTGCACTACCACTGGCCACACTCTCTATTGCGTGTGAGAGGGAAGCTTGTACTACTACTGACCACACTCTCTGTTGTGTATGAGAGAGAAGCTTTCACTACTACTGGCCACACTCTCTGTTGTGTATTAGAGAGAAGCTTGCACTACTACTGGCCACACTCTCTGTTATGTATGAGAGGGAAGCTTGCACTACTACTGGCCACCCTCTCTGTTGTTTATGAGAGAGAAGCTTGCACTAACACTGGCCACACTCTCTATTGCGTGTGAGAGGGAAGCTTGTACTACTACTGACCATACTCTCTGTTGTGTATGAGAGAGAAGCTTGCACTACTACTGGCCACACTCTCTGTTATGTATGAGAGGGAAGCTTGCACTACTACTGGCCACCCGCTCTGTTGTGTATGAGAGAGAAGCTTGCACTACTACTGGCCACACTCTCTGTTATGTATGAGAGGGAAGCTTGCAATACTACTGGCCACCCGCTCTGTTGTGTATGAGAGAGAAGCTTGCACTACTACTGGCCACACTCTCTATTGCGTGTGAGAGGGAAGCTTGCACTACTACTGACCACACTCTCTGTTGTGTATGAGAGAGAAGCTTGCACTACTACTGGCCACACTCTCTGTTATGTATGAGAGGGAAGCTTGCACTACTACTGGCCACCCGCTCTTGTGTATGAGAGAGAAGCTTGCACTACTACTGGCCACACTCTCTGTTATGTATGAGAGGGAAGCTTGCACTACTACTGGCCACCCGCTCTGTTGTGTATGAGAGAGAAGCTTGCACTACTACTGGCCACACTCTCTATTGCGTGTGAGAGGGAAGCTTGCACTACTACTGACCACACTCTCTGTTGTGTATGAGAGAGAAGCTTGCATTCCTACTGGCTACACTCTTTATTGCGTGTGAGGGGGATGCTTGCACTACTACTGGCCACACTCTCCATTGTGTATGAGAAGAAAGCTTGCACTACTGCTGGCACACTCTCTATTGTGTAAGGGAAGCTTGGGCTACTGCTGGCCACACCCTCTATTGTGTATGAGAGGGAAGCTTGCACTACTACAGACCACATTATCTATTGTGTGTGAGAGGGAAGCTTGCACTGCTACTGACGACACTCTGTATTGTGTATGAGAGAGAAGCTTGCACTACTACTGGCCACACTCTATTGCATATGAGAGGGAAGCTTTCACTACTACTGGTCACACTCTCTGTAATGTATGAGAGGGAAGCTTGCACTACTACTGGCCACCCTCTCTGTTGTGTATGAGAGAGAAGCTTGCACTACTACTGGCCACACTCTTTATTGCGTATTAGAGGGAAGCTTGCACTACTACTGACCACGCTCTCTGTTTTGTATGAGAGAGAAGCTTGCACTACTACTGGCCACACTCTCTGTAATGTATGAGAGGGAAGCTTGCACTACTACTGGCCACCCTCTCTGTTGTGTATGAGAGAGAAGCTTGCACTACTACTGGCCACACTCTCTATTGCGTGTGAGAGGGAAGCTTGCACTACCACTGGCCACACTTTCCATTGTCTATGAGAAGAAAGCTTGCACTACTGCTGGCACACTCTCTATTGTGTAAGGGAAGCTTGGGCTACTGCTGGCCACAATCTCTATTGTGTATGAGAGGGAAGCTTGCACTACTACAGACCACACCCTCTATTGTGTAACAGAGAAGCTTGCACTGCTGCTGGCCACACTCTATTGTGTATCAGAGGGAAGCTTGCACTACTACTGGCCACACTCTGTGTTGCGTATGAGAGGGAATCTTGCACTACTACTGGCCACACTCTCTATTGCGTATGAGAGGGAAGCTTGCACTAATACTGGCCACACTTTCTATTGTGAAGGAGAGGGAAGCTTGCACTACTAGCAACCACACTCTCTACTGTGTAACAGAAAAGGCTTGCACTGCTGCTGGCCACACTCTCTATTGCGTGTGAGAGGGAAGCTTGCACTACTACTGGCCACACTCTGTTGTGTATGAGAGGGAAGCTTGCACTACAACTGGCCACACTCTATATTGCGTGTGAGAGAAAAGCTTGCACTATTACTGGCCACGCTCTCTACTGCGTATGAGAGGGAAGCTTGCACTACTACTGGCCACACTCTCTGTTGTGTAAAAGAGAAGTTTGCGCTGCTGCTGGCCACACTCTGTTATGTATGAGAGGGATGCTTGCACTACTACTGACCACACTCTCTGTTGTGTATGAGAGACAAGCTTGCACTACTACTGCCCACACTCTCTGTTGTGTAAAAGAGAAGTTTGCGCTGTGGCTGGCCACACTCTGTTATGTATGAGAGGGAATCTTGCACTTCTACTGACCACACCCTTTATTGCGTATGAGAGGGAAGCTTGCACTACTACTGACCACACTCTCTATTGTGTATGAGAGAGAAGCTTGCACTACTAATGGCCACAATCTCTATTGTGTATGAGAGGGACGCTTGCACTACTACTGGCCACACTTTCTATTGTGTAGGAGAGGGAAGCTTGCACTACTAGCAACCACACTCTCTACTGTATAACAGAAAAAGTTTGCACTGCTGCTGGCCACACTCTCTATTGCGTGTGAGAGGGAAGCTTGCACTACTACTGGCCACACTCTGTTGTGTATGAGAGAAGCTTGCACTAGAACTGGCCACACTCTCTATTGCTTGTGAGAGGAAAGCTTGCACTACTACTGGCCACGCTCTCTACTGCTTATGAGAGGGAAGCTTGCACTACTACTGGCCACACTCTCTGTTGTGTAAAAGAGAAGTTTGCGCTGCTGCTGGCCACACTGTTATGTATGAGAGGGACGCTTGCCCTACTACTGACCACACTCTCTGTTGTGTATGAGAGACAAGCGTGCACTACTGCTGCCCACACACTCTGTTGTGTAAAAGAGAAGTTTGCGCTGCTGCTGGCCACACTCTGTTGTGTATGAGAGGGAAGCTTGCACTAGTACTGGCCACACTCTCTATTGCGTGTGAGAAAAGCTTGCACTACTACTGGCCATGCTCTCTATTGCGTATGAAAGGGAAGCTTGCACTACTACTGACCACACTTTCTGTTGTGTATGAGAGACAAGCTTGCACTACTACTGGCCACACTCTCTATTGCGTATGAGAGGGAAGCTTGCACTACTACTGACCACACTCTCTGTTGTGTATGGGAGACAAGCTTGCACTACTACTGGCTACACTCTCTATTGCGTATGAATGGGAAGCTTGCACTACTGCTGGCCACAATCTCTATTGCCATACTCTCTGTTGTGTAAGAGAGAAGTTGTCACTGCTGCTGGCCACACTCTCTGTTATGTATGAGAGGGAAGCTTGCACTACTACTGACCACACTCTCTGTTATGTATGAGAGGGAAGCTTGCACTACTACTGACCACACTCTCTGTTTTGTATGAGAGGGAAGCTTGCTCTACTACTGGCCACCCTCTCTGTTGTGTATGAGAGAAGCTTGCACTACTACTGGCCACACTCTCTATTGCATGTGAGAGGGATGCTTGCACTACTACTGGCCACACTCTCCATTGTGTATGAGAAGAAAGCTTGCACTACTGCTGGCACACTCTCTATTGTGTAAGGGAAGCTTGGGCTACTGCTGGCCACACTCTCTATTGTGTATGAGAGGGAAGCTTGCACTACTACAGACCACACCCTCTATTGTGTAACAGAGAAGCTTGCACTGCTGCTGGCCACACTCTATTGTGTATCAGAGGGAAGCTTCCACTACTACTGACCACATTATCTATTGCGTGTGAGAGGGAAGCTTGCACTGCTACTGACGACACTCTGTATTGCATATGAGAGGGAATCTTGCACTTCTACTGACCACACCCTTTATTGCGTATGAGAGGGAAGCTTGCACTACTACTGACCATACTCTCTATTGTGTATGAGAGAGAAGCTTGCACTACTACTGGCCACACTCTCTATTGCGTATGAGAGTGAAGCTTGCACTACTACTGGCCACACTCTTTTGCATATGAGAGGGAAGCTTGCACTACTACTGGCCACACTTTCTATTGTGTAGGAGAGGGAAGCTTGCACTACTAGCAACCAGACTCTCTACTGTGTAACATAAAAAGCTTGCACTGCTGCTGGCCACACTCTCTATTGTGTGTGAGAGGGAAGCTTGCACCACTACTGGCCATACTCTGTTGTGTATGAGAGGGAAGCTTGCACTAGAACTGGCCACACTCTCTATTGCGTGTGAGAGGAAAGCTTGCACTACTACTGGCCACACTCTCTGTTGTGTAAAAGAGAAGTTTGCGCTGCTGCTGGCCACACTCTGTTGTGTATGAGAGAGAAGCATGTACTACTACTGGCCACACACTGCATTGCCTGTGAGAGGAAAGCTTGCACTACTGCTGACCACACCCTCTATTGCGTATCAGAGGGAAGCTTGCACTACTACTGACCACACCCTCGATTGCGTATGAGAGGGAAGCTTGCTCTACTACTGACCACACTCTCTATTGTGTATGAGAGAGTAGCTTGCACTACTACTGGCCACAATCTCTATTGTGTATGAGACGGAAGCTTGCACTACTACTGTCCACCCTCTGTATTGCGTGTGAGAGGAAAGCTTGCACTACTGCTGACCACACTCTCTGTTGTGTATGAGAGACAAGCTTGCACTACTACAGACCACACTCTCTGTTGTGTAAGAGAGAAGTTTTCACTGCTGCTGGCCACACTTTCCATTGTGTAAGAGCGAAACCTGCACTATTGCCGACCACACTCTCTATTGCATATGAGAGGGACGCTTGCACTACTACTGACGACACTCTGTATTGCACATGAGAGGACACCTTGCACTACTACTAACCACACCTTCTATTGCAGGTGAGAGTGAAGCTTGCACTACTACTGACCACACTCGATGTTGTGTATGAGAGACAAGCTTGCACTACTACTGGCCACACTCTATTGCGTATAAATTGGATGCTTGCACTACTGCTGGCACACTCTCTATTGCGTATGAGAGGGAAGCTTGCACTACTACTGGCCACACTCTCTGTTGTGTAAGAGAGAGGTTTTCACTGCTGCTGGCCACACTCTCTGTTGTGTATGTGAGAGAAGCTTGCACTAATACTGGCCACACTCTCTGTTATGTATGAGAGGGAAGCTTGCACTACTACTGGCCACTCTCTCTGTTGTGTATGAGAGAGAAGCTTGCACTACTACTGGCCACACTCTCTATTGCGTGTGAGAGGGAAGCTTGCACTACTACTGACCACACTCTCTGTTGTGTATGAGAGAGAAGCTTTCACTACTACTGGCCACACTCTCTATTTGCATGTGAGGGGGAAGCTTGCACTACTACTGACCACACTCTCTATTGTGTATGAGAGGGAAGCTTGCACTAATACTGGCCACACTCTCTATTGTGTATGAGAGGGAAGCTTGCACTAATACTGCCCACACTCTCTATTGTGTATGAGAGGGAAGCTTGCACTAATACTGGCCATAATTTCTATTGTGTAGGAGAGGGACGCTTGCACTACTAGCAACCACACTCTCTACTGTGTAACAGAAAAACTTGCACTGCTGCTGGCCACACTCTCTATTGCGTGTGAGAGGGAAGCTTGCACTACAACTGGCCACACTCTATATTGCGTGTGCGAGGAAAGCTTGCACTACTACTGGCCACGCTCTCTACTGCGTATGAGAGGGAAGCTTGCACTACTACTGGCCACACTCTCTGTTGTGTAAAAGAGAAGTTTGCGCTGCTGCTGGCCACACTCTGTTATGTATGAGAGGGAAGCTTGCACTACTACTGACCACACTCTCTGTTGTATATGAGAGACAAGCTTGCACTACTACTGTCCACACTCTCTGTTGTGTGAAAGAGAAGTTTGTGCTGCGGCTGGCCACACTCTGTTATGTATGAGAGGGAAGCTTGCACTACTACTGACCAAACTCTCTGTTGTGTATGAGAGACACGCTTGCACTACTACTGCCCACACTCTCTGTTGTGTAAAAGAGAAGTTTGCGCTGCTGCTGGCCACACTCTCTGTTATGTATGAGAGACAAGCTTGCACTACTGCTGACCACACCCTCTACTGCGTATCAGAGGGAAGCTTGCACTACTACTGACCACGCCCTCTATTGCGTATGAGAGGGAAGCTTGCTCTACTACTGACCACACTCTGTATTGTGTATGAGAGAGAAGCTTGCACTACTACTGGCCACAATCTCTATTGTGTATGAGAGGGAAGCTTGCACTACTACTGTCCACCCTCTGTATTGCGTGTGAGAGGAAAGCTTGCACTACTGCTGACCACACTCTCTGTTGTGTATGTGAGACAAGCTTGCACTACTACTGGCCACACTCTCTATTGCATATGAATGGGAAGCTTGCACTACTGCTGACACACTCTCTATTGCATATGAGAGGGAAGCTTGCACTACTACTGGCCACACTCTCTGTTGTGTAAGAGAGAAGTTTTCACTGCTGCTGGCCACACTTTCCATTGTGTAAGAGCGAAACTTGCACTATTGCCGACCACACTCTCTATTGCCTATGAGAGGGACGCTTGCACTACTACTGACGACACTCTGTATTGCACATGAGAGGATACCTTGCACTACTACTGACCACACCTTCTATTGCATATGAGTGGGAAGCTTGCACTACTACTGACCACACTCTCTATTGTGTATGAGAGACAAGCTTGCACTACTACTGGCCACACACTCTTTTGCGTATGAGAGGGAAGTATGCACTACTACTGGCCACCCTCTGTTGTGTATGAGAGGGAAGCTTGCACTACTACTGGCCACCCTCTGTTGTGTATGAGAGAGAAGCTTGCACTACTACTGACCACACTCTCTATTGCGTGTGAGAGGGAAGCTTGCACTACTACTGGCCACCCTCTGTATTGCGTGTGAGAGGAAAGCTTGCACTACTGCTGACCACACTCCCTGTTGTGTATGAGAAACAAGCTTGCTCTACTACTGACCACACTCTCTATTGTGTATGAGAGAGAAGCTTGCACTACTACTGGCCACAATCTCTATTGTGTATGAGAGGGAAGCTTGCACTACTACTGTCCATCCTCTCTATTGCGTGTGAGAGGAAAGCTTGCACTACTGCTGACCACACTCTCTGTTGTGTATGAGAGACAAGCTTGCTCTACTACTGACCACACTCTCCATTGTGTATGAGAGAGAAGCTTGCACTACTACTGGCCACAATCTCTATTTTGTATGAGAGGGAAGCTTGCACTACTACTGTCCACCCTCTGTATTGCGTGTGAGAGGAAAACTTGCACTACTGCTGACCACACTCTCTGTTGTGTATGAGAGACAAGCTTGCACTACTACTGGCCACATTCTCTATTGCGTATGAATGGGAAGCTTGCACTACTGCTGGCACACTCTCTATTGCGTATGAGAGAGAAGCTTGCACTACTACTGGCCACACTCTCTGTTGTGTAAGAGAGAGGTTTTCACTGCTGCTGGCCACACTCTCTGTTATGTATGAGAGGGAAGCTTGCACTACTACTGACCACAGTCTCTGTTGTGTATGAGAGAGAAGCTTGCACTACTACTGGCCATACTCTCTGTTATGTATGAGAGGGAAGCTTGCACTACTACTGGCCACCCTCTCTGTTGTGTATGAGAGAGAAGCTTGCACTACTACTGGCCACACTCTTTATTGCGTGTGAGAGAGAAGCTTGTACTACTACTGACCACACTCTCTGTTGTGTATGTGAGAGAAGCTTGCACTACTACTGGCCACACTCTCTGTTGTGTATGAGAGAGAAGCTTGCAATACTACTGGCCACACTCTCTATTGCGTGTGAGAGGGAAGCTTGCACTACTTCTGACCACACTCTCTGTTGTGTATGAGAGAGAAGCTTGCACTACTACTGGCCACACTCTCTATTTGCGTGTGAGGGGGAAGCTTGCACTACTACTGACCACACTCTCTGTTGTGTATGAGAGAGAAGCTTGCACTACTGCTGGCCACACTCTCCATTGTGTATGAGAAGAAAGCTTGCACTACTGCTGGCACACTCTCTATTGTGTAAGGGAAGCTTGGGCTACTGCTGGCCACACCCTCTATTGTGTATGAGAGGGAAGCTTGCACTACTACAGACCATATTATCGATTGCGTGTGCCAGGGAAGCTTGCACTGCTACTGACGACACTCTGTATTGCATATGAAAGGGAAGCTTGCACTACTACTGACCACACCCTTTATTGCGTATTAGAGGGAAGCTTGCACTACTACTGACCACACTCTCTGTTTTGCATGAGGGAGAAGCTTGCACTACTACTGGCCACACTCTCTGTAATGTATGAGAGGGAAGCTTGCACTACTACTGGCCACCCTCTCTGTTGTGTATGAGAGAGAAGCTTGCACTACTACTGGCCACACTCTCTATTGCATGTGAGAGGAAAGCTTGCACTACTGCTGACCACACTTTCCATTGTGTATGAGAAGAAAGCTTGCA
The DNA here is from genome assembly GCF_040938575.1 of Ambystoma mexicanum. Classification (NCBI taxonomy): domain Eukaryota; kingdom Metazoa; phylum Chordata; class Amphibia; order Caudata; family Ambystomatidae; genus Ambystoma; species Ambystoma mexicanum. The sequence continues at coordinate 35,462,534 of NC_090921.1, forward strand.
CTACTGCTGGCACACTCTATATTGTATAAGGGAAGCTTGGGCTACTGCTGGCCACACTCTGTATTGTGTATGAGAGGGAAGCTTGCACTACTACAGACCACTCCCTCTATTGTGTAACAGAGAAGCTTGCACTGCTGCTGGCCACACTCTATTGTGTATCAGAGGGAAGCTTGCACTACTACTGGCCACACTCTGTATTGCGTATGAGAGGGAATCTTGCACTACTACTGGCCACACTCTCTATTGCGTATGAGAGGGAAGCTTGCACTAATACTGGCCACACTTTCTATTGTGTAGGAGAGGGAAGCGTGCACTACTAGCAACCACACTCTCTACTGTGTAACAGAAAAAGCTTGCACTGCTGCTGGCCACACTCTCTATTGCGTGTGAGAGGGAAGCTTGCACTACTACTGGCCACACTCTGTTGTGTATGAGAGGGAAGCTTGCACTACAACTGGCCACACTCTATATTGCGTTTGAGAGGAAAGCTTGCACTACTACTGGCCACACTCTCTGTTGTGTAAAAGAGAAGTTTGCGCTGCTGCTGGCCACACTCTGTTATGTATGAGAGGGAAGCTTACACTACTACTGACCACACTCTCTGTTGTGTTTGAGAGACAAGCTTGCACTACTACTGCCCACACTCTCTGTTGTGTAAAAGAGAAGTTTGCGCTGCGGCTGGCCACGCTCTGTTATGTATGAGAGGGAATATTGCACTTCTACTGACCACACCCTTTATTGCGTATGAGAGGGAAGCTTGCACTACTACTGACCACACTCTCTATTGTGTATGAGAGGGAAGCTTGCACTACTACTGGCCACACTCTCTATTGCGTATGAGAGGGAAGCTTGCACTACTACTGGCCACACTTTCTATTGTGTAGGAGAGGGAAGCTTGCACTACTAGCAACCACACTCTCTACTGTGTAACAGAAAAAGCTTGCACTGCTGCTGGCCACACTCTCTATTGCGTGTGAGAGGGAAGCTTGCACTACTACTGGCCACACTCTGTTGTGTATGAGAGAAGCTTGCACTAGAACTGGCCACACTCTCTATTGCTTGTGAGAGGAAAGCTTGCACTACTACTGGCCACGCTCTCTACTGCTTATGAGAGGGAAGCTTGCACTACTACTGGCCACACTCTTTGTTGTGTAAAAGAGAAGTTTGCACTGCTGCTGGCCACACTGTTATGTATGAGAGGGAAGCTTGCCCTACTACTGACCACACTCTCTGTTGTGAATGAGAGACAAGCTTGCGCTACTACTGCCCACACACTCTGTTGTGTAAAAGAGAAGTTTGCGCTGCTGCTGGCCACACTCTGTTGTGTATGAGAGGGAAGCTTGCACTACTACTGGCCACACTCTCTATTGCGTGTGAAAGGGAAGCTTGCACTACTACTGACCACACTCTCTGTTGTGTATGAGAGACAAGCTTGCACTACTACTGGCCACACTCTCTATTGCGTGTGAAAGGGAAGCTTGCACTACTACTGACCACACTCTCTGTTGTGTATGAGAGACAAGCTTACACTACTACTGGCCACACTCTCTATTGCGTATGAGAGGGAAGCTTGCACTACTACTGACCACACTCTCTGTTGTGTAAGAGAGAAGTTGTCACTGCTGCTGGCCACACTCTCTGTTATGTATGAGAGGGAAGCTTGCACTACTACTGACCACACTCTCTGTTTTGTATGAGAGGGAAGCTTGCTCTACTACTGACCACACTCTCTATTGTGTATGAGAGGGAAGCTTGCATTACTACTGGCCACCCTCTCTGTTGTGTATGAGAGAGAAGCTTGCACTACTACTGGCCACACTCTCTGTTATGTATGAGAGGGAAGCTTGCACTACTACTGGCCACCCGCTCTGTTGCGTATGAGAGGGAAGCTTGCACTACTACTGGCCACACTCTCTGTTATGTATGAGAGGGAAGCTTGCACTACTACTGACCACACTCTCTGTTTTGTATGAGAGGGAAGCTTGCTCTACTACTGACCACACTCTCTATTGTGTATGAGAGGGAAGCTTGCATTACTACTGGCCACCCTCTCTGTTGTGTATGAGAGAGAAGCTTGCACTACTACTGGCCACACTCTCTGTTATGTATGAGAGGGAAGCTTGCACTACTACTGGCCACCCGCTCTGTTGTGTATGAGAGAGAAGCTTGCACTACTACTGGCCACACTCTCTATTGCGTGTGAGAGGGAAGCTTGCACTACTACTGACCACACTCTCTGTTGTGTAAGGGAAGCTTGGGCTACTGCTGGCCACACCCTCTATTGTGTATGAGAGGGAAGCTTGCACTACTACAGACCACATTATCTATTGTGTGTGAGAGGGAAGCTTGCACTGCTACTGACGACACTCTGTATTGTGTATGAGAGAGAAGCTTGCACTACTACTGGCCACACTTTCTATTGTGTAGTAGAGGGAAGCTTGCACTACTAGCAACCACACTCTCTACTGTGTAACAGAAAAAGCTTGCACACTGCTGCTGGCCACACTCTCTATTGCGTGTGAGAGGGAAGCTTGCACTACTACTGGCCACACTCTCTATTGCGTGTGAGAGGGATGCTTGCACTACTACTGGCCACACTCTCCATTGTGTATGAGAAGAAAGCTGTCACTACTGCTGGCACACTCTCTATTGTGTAAGGGAAGCTTGGGCTACTGCTGGCCACACTCTCTATTGTGTATGAGAGGGAAGCTTGCACTACTACAGACCACGCCCTCTGTTGTGTAACAGAGAAGCTTGCACTGCTGCTGGCCACACTCTATTGTATATCAGAGGGAAGGTTCCACTACTACTGACCACATTATCTATTGCGTGTGAGAGGGAAGCTTGCACTGCTACTGACGACACTCTGTATTGCATATGAGAGGGAATCTTGCACTTCTACTGACCACACCCTTTATTGCTTATGAGAGGGAAGCTTTCACTACTACTGACCATACTCTCTATTGTGTATGAGAGAGAAGCTTGCACTACTACTGGCCACACTCTCTATTGCGTATGAGAGGGAAGCTTGCACTACTACTGGCCACACTTTCTATTGTGTAGGAGAGGGAAGCGTGCACTACTAGCAACCAGACTCTACTGTGTAACAGAAAAAGCTTGCACTGCTGCTGGCCACACTCTCTATTGTGTGTGAGAGGGAAACTTGCACTACTACTGGCCACACTCTGTTGTGTATGAGAGGGAAGCTTGCACTAGAACTGGCCACACTCTCTATTGCGTGTAAGAGGAAAGCTTGCACTACTACTGGCCACGCTCTCTACTGCGTATGAGAGGGAAGCTTGCACTACTACTGGCCACACTCTCTGTTGTGTAAAAGAGAAGTTTGCACTGCTGCTGTCCACACTGTAATGTATGAGAAGGAAGCTTGCCCTATTACTGACCACACTCTCTGTTGTGTTTGAGAGACAAGCTTGCACTACTACTGCCCACACTCTCTATTGTGTAAAAGAGAAGTTTGCGCTGCGGCTGGCCACACTCTGTTATGTATGAGAGGGAAGCTTGCACTACTACTGACCAAACTCTCTGTTGTGTATGAGAGACAAGCTTGCACTACTACTGCCCACACTCTCTGTTGTGTAAAAGAGAAGTTTGCGCTGCTGCTGGCCACACTCTGTTGTGTATGAGAGGGAAGCTTGCACTACTACTGGCCACACTCTCTATTGCGTCTGAGAAAAGCTTGCACTACTACTGGCCACGCTCTCTATTGCGTATGAGAGGGAAGCTTGCACTACTACTGGCCACCCGCTCTGTTGTGTATGAGAGAGAAGCTTGCAGTACTACTGGCCACACTCTCTATTGCGTGTGAGAGGGAAGCTTGCACTACTACTGACCACACTCTCTGTTGTGTATGAGAGAGAAGCTTGCACTACTACTGGCCACACTCTCTGTTATGTATGAGAGGGAAGCTTGCACTACTACTGGCCACCCGCTCTGTTGTGTATGAGAGAGAAGCTTGCACTACTACTGGCCACACTCTCTATTGCGTGTGAGAGGGAAGCTTGCACTACTACTGACCACACTCTCTGTTGTGTATGAGAGAGAAGCTTGCACTACTACTGGCCACACTCTCTGTTATGTATGAGAGGGAAGCTTGCACTACTACTGACCACCCGCTCTGTTGTGTATGAGAGAGAAACTTGCATTCCTACTGGCTACACTCTTTATAGCGTGTGAGGGGGATGCTTGCACTACTACTGGCCACACTCTGTTGTGTATGAGAAGAAAGCTTGCACTACTGCTGGCACACTCTCTATTGTGTAAGGGAAGCTTGGGCTACTGCTGGCCACACTCTATTGTGTATCAGAGGGAAGCTTCCACTACTACTGACCACATTATCTATTGCGTGTGAGAGGGAAGCTTGCACTTCTACTGACCACACCCTTTATTGCGTATGAATGGGAAGCTTGCACTACTACTGGCCACACTCTCTGTTGTGTAAGAGAGAAGTTTTCACTGCTGCTGGCCACACTCTCTGTTATGTATGAGAGGGAAGCTTGCACTACTACTGGCCACCCTCTCTGTTGTGTATGAGAGAGAAGCTTGCACTACCACTGGCCACACTCTCTATTGCGTGTGAGAGGGAAGCTTGTACTACTACTGACCACACTCTCTGTTGTGTATGAGAGAGAAGCTTTCACTACTACTGGCCACACTCTCTGTTGTGTATTAGAGAGAAGCTTGCACTACTACTGGCCACACTCTCTGTTATGTATGAGAGGGAAGCTTGCACTACTACTGGCCACCCTCTCTGTTGTTTATGAGAGAGAAGCTTGCACTAACACTGGCCACACTCTCTATTGCGTGTGAGAGGGAAGCTTGTACTACTACTGACCATACTCTCTGTTGTGTATGAGAGAGAAGCTTGCACTACTACTGGCCACACTCTCTGTTATGTATGAGAGGGAAGCTTGCACTACTACTGGCCACCCGCTCTGTTGTGTATGAGAGAGAAGCTTGCACTACTACTGGCCACACTCTCTGTTATGTATGAGAGGGAAGCTTGCAATACTACTGGCCACCCGCTCTGTTGTGTATGAGAGAGAAGCTTGCACTACTACTGGCCACACTCTCTATTGCGTGTGAGAGGGAAGCTTGCACTACTACTGACCACACTCTCTGTTGTGTATGAGAGAGAAGCTTGCACTACTACTGGCCACACTCTCTGTTATGTATGAGAGGGAAGCTTGCACTACTACTGGCCACCCGCTCTGTTGCGTATGAGAGGGAAGCTTGCACTACTACTGGCCACACTCTCTGTTATGTATGAGAGGGAAGCTTGCACTACTACTGACCACACTCTCTGTTTTGTATGAGAGGGAAGCTTGCTCTACTACTGACCACACTCTCTATTGTGTATGAGAGGGAAGCTTGCATTACTACTGGCCACCCTCTCTGTTGTGTATGAGAGAGAAGCTTGCACTACTACTGGCCACACTCTCTGTTATGTATGAGAGGGAAGCTTGCACTACTACTGGCCACCCGCTCTGTTGTGTATGAGAGAGAAGCTTGCACTACTACTGGCCACACTCTCTATTGCGTGTGAGAGGGAAGCTTGCACTACTACTGACCACACTCTCTGTTGTGTAAGGGAAGCTTGGGCTACTGCTGGCCACACCCTCTATTGTGTATGAGAGGGAAGCTTGCACTACTACAGACCACATTATCTATTGTGTGTGAGAGGGAAGCTTGCACTGCTACTGACGACACTCTGTATTGTGTATGAGAGAGAAGCTTGCACTACTACTGGCCACACTTTCTATTGTGTAGTAGAGGGAAGCTTGCACTACTAGCAACCACACTCTCTACTGTGTAACAGAAAAAGCTTGCACTGCTGCTGGCCACACTCTCTATTGCGTGTGAGAGGGAAGCTTGCACTACTACTGGCCACACTCTCTATTGCGTGTGAGAGGGATGCTTGCACTACTACTGGCCACACTCTCCATTGTGTATGAGAAGAAAGCTGTCACTACTGCTGGCACACTCTCTATTGTGTAAGGGAAGCTTGGGCTACTGCTGGCCACACTCTCTATTGTGTATGAGAGGGAAGCTTGCACTACTACAGACCACGCCCTCTGTTGTGTAACAGAGAAGCTTGCACTGCTGCTGGCCACACTCTATTGTATATCAGAGGGAAGGTTCCACTACTACTGACCACATTATCTATTGCGTGTGAGAGGGAAGCTTGCACTGCTACTGACGACACTCTGTATTGCATATGAGAGGGAATCCTGCACTTCTACTGACCACACCCTTTATTGCTTATGAGAGGGAAGCTTTCACTACTACTGACCATACTCTCTATTGTGTATGAGAGAGAAGCTTGCACTACTACTGGCCACACTCTCTATTGCGTATGAGAGGGAAGCTTGCACTACTACTGGCCACACTTTCTATTGTGTAGGAGAGGGAAGCGTGCACTACTAGCAACCAGACTCTACTGTGTAACAGAAAAAGCTTGCACTGCTGCTGGCCACACTCTCTATTGTGTGTGAGAGGGAAACTTGCACTACTACTGGCCACACTCTGTTGTGTATGAGAGGGAAGCTTGCACTAGAACTGGCCACACTCTCTATTGCGTGTAAGAGGAAAGCTTGCACTACTACTGGCCACGCTCTCTACTGCGTATGAGAGGGAAGCTTGCCCTACTACTGGCCACACTCTCTGTTGTGTAAAAGAGAAGTTTGCACTGCTGCTGTCCACACTGTAATGTATGAGAAGGAAGCTTGCCCTATTACTGACCACACTCTCTGTTGTGTTTGAGAGACAAGCTTGCACTACTACTGCCCACACTCTCTATTGTGTAAAAGAGAAGTTTGCGCTGCGGCTGGCCACACTCTGTTATGTATGAGAGGGAAGCTTGCACTACTACTGACCAAACTCTCTGTTGTGTATGAGAGACAAGCTTGCACTACTACTGCCCACACTCTCTGTTGTGTAAAAGAGAAGTTTGCGCTGCTGCTGGCCACACTCTGTTGTGTATGAGAGGGAAGCTTGCACTACTACTGGCCACACTCTCTATTGCGTCTGAGAAAAGCTTGCACTACTACTGGCCACGCTCTCTATTGCGTATGAGAGGGAAGCTTGCACTACTACTGGCCACCCGCTCTGTTGTGTATGAGAGAGAAGCTTGCAGTACTACTGGCCACACTCTCTATTGCGTGTGAGAGGGAAGCTTGCACTACTACTGACCACACTCTCTGTTGTGTATGAGAGAGAAGCTTGCACTACTACTGGCCACACTCTCTGTTATGTATGAGAGGGAAGCTTGCACTACTACTGGCCACCCGCTCTGTTGTGTATGAGAGAGAAGCTTGCACTACTACTGGCCACACTCTCTATTGCGTGTGAGAGGGAAGCTTGCACTACTACTGACCACACTCTCTGTTGTGTATGAGAGAGAAGCTTGCACTACTACTGGCCACACTCTCTGTTATGTATGAGAGGGAAGCTTGCACTACTACTGACCACCCGCTCTGTTGTGTATGAGAGAGAAACTTGCATTCCTACTGGCTACACTCTTTATAGCGTGTGAGGGGGATGCTTGCACTACTACTGGCCACACTCTGTTGTGTATGAGAAGAAAGCTTGCACTACTGCTGGCACACTCTCTATTGTGTAAGGGAAGCTTGGGCTACTGCTGGCCACACTCTATTGTGTATCAGAGGGAAGCTTCCACTACTACTGACCACATTATCTATTGCGTGTGAGAGGGAAGCTTGCACTTCTACTGACCACACCCTTTATTGCGTATGAATGGGAAGCTTGCACTACTACTGGCCACACTCTCTGTTGTGTAAGAGAGAAGTTTTCACTGCTGCTGGCCACACTCTCTGTTATGTATGAGAGGGAAGCTTGCACTACTACTGGCCACCCTCTCTGTTGTGTATGAGAGAGAAGCTTGCACTACCACTGGCCACACTCTCTATTGCGTGTGAGAGGGAAGCTTGTACTACTACTGACCACACTCTCTGTTGTGTATGAGAGAGAAGCTTTCACTACTACTGGCCACACTCTCTGTTGTGTATTAGAGAGAAGCTTGCACTACTACTGGCCACACTCTCTGTTATGTATGAGAGGGAAGCTTGCACTACTACTGGCCACCCTCTCTGTTGTTTATGAGAGAGAAGCTTGCACTAACACTGGCCACACTCTCTATTGCGTGTGAGAGGGAAGCTTGTACTACTACTGACCATACTCTCTGTTGTGTATGAGAGAGAAGCTTGCACTACTACTGGCCACACTCTCTGTTATGTATGAGAGGGAAGCTTGCACTACTACTGGCCACCCGCTCTGTTGTGTATGAGAGAGAAGCTTGCACTACTACTGGCCACACTCTCTGTTATGTATGAGAGGGAAGCTTGCAATACTACTGGCCACCCGCTCTGTTGTGTATGAGAGAGAAGCTTGCACTACTACTGGCCACACTCTCTATTGCGTGTGAGAGGGAAGCTTGCACTACTACTGACCACACTCTCTGTTGTGTATGAGAGAGAAGCTTGCACTACTACTGGCCACACTCTCTGTTATGTATGAGTGGGAAGCTTGCACTACTACTGGCCACCCGCTCTTGTGTATGAGAGAGAAGCTTGCACTACTACTGGCCACACTCTCTGTTATGTATGAGAGGGAAGCTTGCACTACTACTGTCCACCCGCTCTGTTGTGTATGAGAGAGAAGCTTGCACTACTACTGGCCACACTCTCTATTGCGTGTGAGAGGGAAGCTTGCACTACTACTGACCACACTCTCTGTTGTGTATGAGAGAGAAGCTTGCATTCCTACTGGCTACACTCTTTATTGCGTGTGAGGGGGATGCTTGCACTACTACTGGCCACACTCTCCATTGTGTATGAGAAGAAAGCTTGCACTACTGCTGGCACACTCTCTATTGTGTAAGGGAAGCTTGGGCTACTGCTGGCCACACCCTCTATTGTGTATGAGAGGGAAGCTTGCACTACTACAGACCACATTATCTATTGTGTGTGAGAGGGAAGCTTGCACTGCTACTGACGACACTCTGTATTGTGTATGAGAGAGAAGCTTGCACTACTACTGGCCACACTCTATTGCATATGAGAGGGAAGCTTTCACTACTACTGGTCACACTCTCTGTAATGTATGAGAGGGAAGCTTGCACTACTACTGGCCACCCTCTCTGTTGTGTATGAGAGAGAAGCTTGCACTACTACTGGCCACACTCTTTATTGCGTATTAGAGGGAAGCTTGCACTACTACTGACCACGCTCTCTGTTTTGTATGAGAGAGAAGCTTGCACTACTACTGGCCACACTCTCTGTAATGTATGAGAGGGAAGCTTGCACTACTACTGGCCACCCTCTCTGTTGTGTATGAGAGAGAAGCTTGCACTACTACTGGCCACACTCTCTATTGCGTGTGAGAGGGAAGCTTGCACTACCACTGGCCACACTTTCCATTGTCTATGAGAAGAAAGCTTGCACTACTGCTGGCACACTCTCTATTGTGTAAGGGAAGCTTGGGCTACTGCTGGCCACAATCTCTATTGTGTATGAGAGGGAAGCTTGCACTACTACAGACCACACCCTCTATTGTGTAACAGAGAAGCTTGCACTGCTGCTGGCCACACTCTATTGTGTATCAGAGGGAAGCTTGCACTACTACTGGCCACACTCTGTGTTGCGTATGAGAGGGAATCTTGCACTACTACTGGCCACACTCTCTATTGCGTATGAGAGGGAAGCTTGCACTAATACTGGCCACACTTTCTATTGTGTAGGAGAGGGAAGCTTGCACTACTAGCAACCACACTCTCTACTGTGTAACAGAAAAGGCTTGCACTGCTGCTGGCCACACTCTCTATTGCGTGTGAGAGGGAAGCTTGCACTACTACTGGCCACACTCTGTTGTGTATGAGAGGGAAGCTTGCACTACAACTGGCCACACTCTCTATTGCGTGTGAGAGAAAAGCTTGCACTATTACTGGCCACGCTCTCTACTGCGTATGAGAGGGAAGCTTGCACTACTACTGGCCACACTCTCTGTTGTGTAAAAGAGAAGTTTGCGCTGCTGCTGGCCACACTCTGTTATGTATGAGAGGGATGCTTGCACTACTACTGACCACACTCTCTGTTGTGTATGAGAGACAAGCTTGCACTACTACTGCCCACACTCTCTGTTGTGTAAAAGAGAAGTTTGCGCTGTGGCTGGCCACACTCTGTTATGTATGAGAGGGAATCTTGCACTTCTACTGACCACACCCTTTATTGCGTATGAGAGGGAAGCTTGCACTACTACTGACCACACTCTCTATTGTGTATGAGAGAGAAGCTTGCACTACTAATGGCCACAATCTCTATTGTGTATGAGAGGGACGCTTGCACTACTACTGGCCACACTTTCTATTGTGTAGGAGAGGGAAGCTTGCACTACTAGCAACCACACTCTCTACTGTGTAACAGAAAAAGTTTGCACTGCTGCTGGCCACACTCTCTATTGCGTGTGAGAGGGAAGCTTGCACTACTACTGGCCACACTCTGTTGTGTATGAGAGAAGCTTGCACTAGAACTGGCCACACTCTCTATTGCTTGTGAGAGGAAAGCTTGCACTACTACTGGCCACGCTCTCTACTGCTTATGAGAGGGAAGCTTGCACTACTACTGGCCACACTCTCTGTTGTGTAAAAGAGAAGTTTGCGCTGCTGCTGGCCACACTGTTATGTATGAGAGGGACGCTTGCCCTACTACTGACCACACTCTCTGTTGTGTATGAGAGACAAGCGTGCACTACTGCTGCCCACACACTCTGTTGTGTAAAAGAGAAGTTTGCGCTGCTGCTGGCCACACTCTGTTGTGTATGAGAGGGAAGCTTGCACTAGTACTGGCCACACTCTCTATTGCGTGTGAGAAAAGCTTGCACTACTGCTGGCCATGCTCTCTATTGCGTATGAAAGGGAAGCTTGCACTACTACTGACCACACTTTCTGTTGTGTATGAGAGACAAGCTTGCACTACTACTGGCCACACTCTCTATTGCGTATGAGAGGGAAGCTTGCACTACTACTGACCACACTCTCTGTTGTGTATGGGAGACAAGCTTGCACTACTACTGGCTACACTCTCTATTGCGTATGAATGGGAAGCTTGCACTACTGCTGGCCACAATCTCTATTGCCATACTCTCTGTTGTGTAAGAGAGAAGTTGTCACTGCTGCTGGCCACACTCTCTGTTATGTATGAGAGGGAAGCTTGCACTACTACTGACCACACTCTCTGTTATGTATGAGAGGGAAGCTTGCACTACTACTGACCACACTCTCTGTTTTGTATGAGAGGGAAGCTTGCTCTACTACTGGCCACCCTCTCTGTTGTGTATGAGAGAAGCTTGCACTACTACTGGCCACACTCTCTATTGCATGTGAGAGGGATGCTTGCACTACTACTGGCCACACTCTCCATTGTGTATGAGAAGAAAGCTTGCACTACTGCTGGCACACTCTCTATTGTGTAAGGGAAGCTTGCACTACTACAGACCACACCCTCTATTGTGTAACAGAGAAGCTTGCACTGCTGCTGGCCACACTCTATTGTGTATCAGAGGGAAGCTTCCACTACTACTGACCACATTATCTATTGCGTGTGAGAGGGAAGCTTGCACTGCTACTGACGACACTCTGTATTGCATATGAGAGGGAATCTTGCACTTCTACTGACCACACCCTTTATTGCGTATGAGAGGGAAGCTTGCACTACTACTGACCATACTCTCTATTGTGTATGAGAGAGAAGCTTGCACTACTACTGGCCACACTCTCTATTGCGTATGAGAGTGAAGCTTGCACTACTACTGGCCACACTCTTTTGCATATGAGAGGGAAGCTTGCACTACTACTGGCCACACTTTCTATTGTGTAGGAGAGGGAAGCTTGCACTACTAGCAACCAGACTCTCTACTGTGTAACATAAAAAGCTTGCACTGCTGCTGGCCACACTCTCTATTGTGTGTGAGAGGGAAGCTTGCACCACTACTGGCCATACTCTGTTGTGTATGAGAGGGAAGCTTGCACTAGAACTGGCCACACTCTCTATTGCGTGTGAGAGGAAAGCTTGCACTACTACTGGCCACACTCTCTGTTGTGTAAAAGAGAAGTTTGCACTGCTGCTGTCCACACTGTAATGTATGAGAAGGAAGCTTGCCCTATTACTGACCACACTCTCTGTTGTGTTTGAGAGACAAGCTTGCACTACTACTGCCCACACTCTCTATTGTGTAAAAGAGAAGTTTGCGCTGCGGCTGGCCACACTCTGTTATGTATGAGAGGGAAGCTTGCACTACTACTGACCAAACTCTCTGTTGTGTATGAGAGACAAGCTTGCACTACTACTGCCCACACTCTCTGTTGTGTAAAAGAGAAGTTTGCGCTGCTGCTGGCCACACTCTGTTGTGTATGAGAGGGAAGCTTGCACTACTACTGGCCACACTCTCTATTGCGTCTGAGAAAAGCTTGCACTACTACTGGCCACGCTCTCTATTGCGTATGAGAGGGAAGCTTGCACTACTACTGGCCACCCGCTCTGTTGTGTATGAGAGAGAAGCTTGCAGTACTACTGGCCACACTCTCTATTGCGTGTGAGAGGGAAGCTTGCACTACTACTGACCACACTCTCTGTTGTGTATGAGAGAGAAGCTTGCACTACTACTGGCCACACTCTCTGTTATGTATGAGAGGGAAGCTTGCACTACTACTGGCCACCCGCTCTGTTGTGTATGAGAGAGAAGCTTGCACTACTACTGGCCACACTCTCTATTGCGTGTGAGAGGGAAGCTTGCACTACTACTGACCACACTCTCTGTTGTGTATGAGAGAGAAGCTTGCACTACTACTGGCCACACTCTCTGTTATGTATGAGAGGGAAGCTTGCACTACTACTGACCACCCGCTCTGTTGTGTATGAGAGAGAAACTTGCATTCCTACTGGCTACACTCTTTATAGCGTGTGAGGGGGATGCTTGCACTACTACTGGCCACACTCTGTTGTGTATGAGAAGAAAGCTTGCACTACTGCTGGCACACTCTCTATTGTGTAAGGGAAGCTTGGGCTACTGCTGGCCACACTCTATTGTGTATCAGAGGGAAGCTTCCACTACTACTGACCACATTATCTATTGCGTGTGAGAGGGAAGCTTGCACTTCTACTGACCACACCCTTTATTGCGTATGAATGGGAAGCTTGCACTACTACTGGCCACACTCTCTGTTGTGTAAGAGAGAAGTTTTCACTGCTGCTGGCCACACTCTCTGTTATGTATGAGAGGGAAGCTTGCACTACTACTGGCCACCCTCTCTGTTGTGTATGAGAGAGAAGCTTGCACTACCACTGGCCACACTCTCTATTGCGTGTGAGAGGGAAGCTTGTACTACTACTGACCACACTCTCTGTTGTGTATGAGAGAGAAGCTTTCACTACTACTGGCCACACTCTCTGTTGTGTATTAGAGAGAAGCTTGCACTACTACTGGCCACACTCTCTGTTATGTATGAGAGGGAAGCTTGCACTACTACTGGCCACCCTCTCTGTTGTTTATGAGAGAGAAGCTTGCACTAACACTGGCCACACTCTCTATTGCGTGTGAGAGGGAAGCTTGTACTACTACTGACCATACTCTCTGTTGTGTATGAGAGAGAAGCTTGCACTACTACTGGCCACACTCTCTGTTATGTATGAGAGGGAAGCTTGCACTACTACTGGCCACCCGCTCTGTTGTGTATGAGAGAGAAGCTTGCACTACTACTGGCCACACTCTCTGTTATGTATGAGAGGGAAGCTTGCAATACTACTGGCCACCCGCTCTGTTGTGTATGAGAGAGAAGCTTGCACTACTACTGGCCACACTCTCTATTGCGTGTGAGAGGGAAGCTTGCACTACTACTGACCACACTCTCTGTTGTGTATGAGAGAGAAGCTTGCACTACTACTGGCCACACTCTCTGTTATGTATGAGAGGGAAGCTTGCACTACTACTGGCCACCCGCTCTGTTGCGTATGAGAGGGAAGCTTGCACTACTACTGGCCACACTCTCTGTTATGTATGAGAGGGAAGCTTGCACTACTACTGACCACACTCTCTGTTTTGTATGAGAGGGAAGCTTGCTCTACTACTGACCACACTCTCTATTGTGTATGAGAGGGAAGCTTGCATTACTACTGGCCACCCTCTCTGTTGTGTATGAGAGAGAAGCTTGCACTACTACTGGCCACACTCTCTGTTATGTATGAGAGGGAAGCTTGCACTACTACTGGCCACCCGCTCTGTTGTGTATGAGAGAGAAGCTTGCACTACTACTGGCCACACTCTCTATTGCGTGTGAGAGGGAAGCTTGCACTACTACTGACCACACTCTCTGTTGTGTAAGGGAAGCTTGGGCTACTGCTGGCCACACCCTCTATTGTGTATGAGAGGGAAGCTTGCACTACTACAGACCACATTATCTATTGTGTGTGAGAGGGAAGCTTGCACTGCTACTGACGACACTCTGTATTGTGTATGAGAGAGAAGCTTGCACTACTACTGGCCACACTTTCTATTGTGTAGTAGAGGGAAGCTTGCACTACTAGCAACCACACTCTCTACTGTGTAACAGAAAAAGCTTGCACTGCTGCTGGCCACACTCTCTATTGCGTGTGAGAGGGAAGCTTGCACTACTACTGGCCACACTCTCTATTGCGTGTGAGAGGGATGCTTGCACTACTACTGGCCACACTCTCCATTGTGTATGAGAAGAAAGCTGTCACTACTGCTGGCACACTCTCTATTGTGTAAGGGAAGCTTGGGCTACTGCTGGCCACACTCTCTATTGTGTATGAGAGGGAAGCTTGCACTACTACAGACCACGCCCTCTGTTGTGTAACAGAGAAGCTTGCACTGCTGCTGGCCACACTCTATTGTATATCAGAGGGAAGGTTCCACTACTACTGACCACATTATCTATTGCGTGTGAGAGGGAAGCTTGCACTGCTACTGACGACACTCTGTATTGCATATGAGAGGGAATCCTGCACTTCTACTGACCACACCCTTTATTGCTTATGAGAGGGAAGCTTTCACTACTACTGACCATACTCTCTATTGTGTATGAGAGAGAAGCTTGCACTACTACTGGCCACACTCTCTATTGCGTATGAGAGGGAAGCTTGCACTACTACTGGCCACACTTTCTATTGTGTAGGAGAGGGAAGCGTGCACTACTAGCAACCAGACTCTACTGTGTAACAGAAAAAGCTTGCACTGCTGCTGGCCACACTCTCTATTGTGTGTGAGAGGGAAACTTGCACTACTACTGGCCACACTCTGTTGTGTATGAGAGGGAAGCTTGCACTAGAACTGGCCACACTCTCTATTGCGTGTAAGAGGAAAGCTTGCACTACTACTGGCCACGCTCTCTACTGCGTATGAGAGGGAAGCTTGCCCTACTACTGGCCACACTCTCTGTTGTGTAAAAGAGAAGTTTGCACTGCTGCTGTCCACACTGTAATGTATGAGAAGGAAGCTTGCCCTATTACTGACCACACTCTCTGTTGTGTTTGAGAGACAAGCTTGCACTACTACTGCCCACACTCTCTATTGTGTAAAAGAGAAGTTTGCGCTGCGGCTGGCCACACTCTGTTATGTATGAGAGGGAAGCTTGCACTACTACTGACCAAACTCTCTGTTGTGTATGAGAGACAAGCTTGCACTACTACTGCCCACACTCTCTGTTGTGTAAAAGAGAAGTTTGCGCTGCTGCTGGCCACACTCTGTTGTGTATGAGAGGGAAGCTTGCACTACTACTGGCCACACTCTCTATTGCGTCTGAGAAAAGCTTGCACTACTACTGGCCACGCTCTCTATTGCGTATGAGAGGGAAGCTTGCACTACTACTGGCCACCCGCTCTGTTGTGTATGAGAGAGAAGCTTGCAGTACTACTGGCCACACTCTCTATTGCGTGTGAGAGGGAAGCTTGCACTACTACTGACCACACTCTCTGTTGTGTATGAGAGAGAAGCTTGCACTACTACTGGCCACACTCTCTGTTATGTATGAGAGGGAAGCTTGCACTACTACTGGCCACCCGCTCTGTTGTGTATGAGAGAGAAGCTTGCACTACTACTGGCCACACTCTCTATTGCGTGTGAGAGGGAAGCTTGCACTACTACTGACCACACTCTCTGTTGTGTATGAGAGAGAAGCTTGCACTACTACTGGCCACACTCTCTGTTATGTATGAGAGGGAAGCTTGCACTACTACTGACCACCCGCTCTGTTGTGTATGAGAGAGAAACTTGCATTCCTACTGGCTACACTCTTTATAGCGTGTGAGGGGGATGCTTGCACTACTACTGGCCACACTCTGTTGTGTATGAGAAGAAAGCTTGCACTACTGCTGGCACACTCTCTATTGTGTAAGGGAAGCTTGGGCTACTGCTGGCCACACTCTATTGTGTATCAGAGGGAAGCTTCCACTACTACTGACCACATTATCTATTGCGTGTGAGAGGGAAGCTTGCACTTCTACTGACCACACCCTTTATTGCGTATGAATGGGAAGCTTGCACTACTACTGGCCACACTCTCTGTTGTGTAAGAGAGAAGTTTTCACTGCTGCTGGCCACACTCTCTGTTATGTATGAGAGGGAAGCTTGCACTACTACTGGCCACCCTCTCTGTTGTGTATGAGAGAGAAGCTTGCACTACCACTGGCCACACTCTCTATTGCGTGTGAGAGGGAAGCTTGTACTACTACTGACCACACTCTCTGTTGTGTATGAGAGAGAAGCTTTCACTACTACTGGCCACACTCTCTGTTGTGTATTAGAGAGAAGCTTGCACTACTACTGGCCACACTCTCTGTTATGTATGAGAGGGAAGCTTGCACTACTACTGGCCACCCTCTCTGTTGTTTATGAGAGAGAAGCTTGCACTAACACTGGCCACACTCTCTATTGCGTGTGAGAGGGAAGCTTGTACTACTACTGACCATACTCTCTGTTGTGTATGAGAGAGAAGCTTGCACTACTACTGGCCACACTCTCTGTTATGTATGAGAGGGAAGCTTGCACTACTACTGGCCACCCGCTCTGTTGTGTATGAGAGAGAAGCTTGCACTACTACTGGCCACACTCTCTGTTATGTATGAGAGGGAAGCTTGCAATACTACTGGCCACCCGCTCTGTTGTGTATGAGAGAGAAGCTTGCACTACTACTGGCCACACTCTCTATTGCGTGTGAGAGGGAAGCTTGCACTACTACTGACCACACTCTCTGTTGTGTATGAGAGAGAAGCTTGCACTACTACTGGCCACACTCTCTGTTATGTATGAGAGGGAAGCTTGCACTACTACTGGCCACCCGCTCTTGTGTATGAGAGAGAAGCTTGCACTACTACTGGCCACACTCTCTGTTATGTATGAGAGGGAAGCTTGCACTACTACTGGCCACCCGCTCTGTTGTGTATGAGAGAGAAGCTTGCACTACTACTGGCCACACTCTCTATTGCGTGTGAGAGGGAAGCTTGCACTACTACTGACCACACTCTCTGTTGTGTATGAGAGAGAAGCTTGCATTCCTACTGGCTACACTCTTTATTGCGTGTGAGGGGGATGCTTGCACTACTACTGGCCACACTCTCCATTGTGTATGAGAAGAAAGCTTGCACTACTGCTGGCACACTCTCTATTGTGTAAGGGAAGCTTGGGCTACTGCTGGCCACACCCTCTATTGTGTATGAGAGGGAAGCTTGCACTACTACAGACCACATTATCTATTGTGTGTGAGAGGGAAGCTTGCACTGCTACTGACGACACTCTGTATTGTGTATGAGAGAGAAGCTTGCACTACTACTGGCCACACTCTATTGCATATGAGAGGGAAGCTTTCACTACTACTGGTCACACTCTCTGTAATGTATGAGAGGGAAGCTTGCACTACTACTGGCCACCCTCTCTGTTGTGTATGAGAGAGAAGCTTGCACTACTACTGGCCACACTCTTTATTGCGTATTAGAGGGAAGCTTGCACTACTACTGACCACGCTCTCTGTTTTGTATGAGAGAGAAGCTTGCACTACTACTGGCCACACTCTCTGTAATGTATGAGAGGGAAGCTTGCACTACTACTGGCCACCCTCTCTGTTGTGTATGAGAGAGAAGCTTGCACTACTACTGGCCACACTCTCTATTGCGTGTGAGAGGGAAGCTTGCACTACCACTGGCCACACTTTCCATTGTCTATGAGAAGAAAGCTTGCACTACTGCTGGCACACTCTCTATTGTGTAAGGGAAGCTTGGGCTACTGCTGGCCACAATCTCTATTGTGTATGAGAGGGAAGCTTGCACTACTACAGACCACACCCTCTATTGTGTAACAGAGAAGCTTGCACTGCTGCTGGCCACACTCTATTGTGTATCAGAGGGAAGCTTGCACTACTACTGGCCACACTCTGTGTTGCGTATGAGAGGGAATCTTGCACTACTACTGGCCACACTCTCTATTGCGTATGAGAGGGAAGCTTGCACTAATACTGGCCACACTTTCTATTGTGTAGGAGAGGGAAGCTTGCACTACTAGCAACCACACTCTCTACTGTGTAACAGAAAAGGCTTGCACTGCTGCTGGCCACACTCTCTATTGCGTGTGAGAGGGAAGCTTGCACTACTACTGGCCACACTCTGTTGTGTATGAGAGGGAAGCTTGCACTACAACTGGCCACACTCTCTATTGCGTGTGAGAGAAAAGCTTGCACTATTACTGGCCACGCTCTCTACTGCGTATGAGAGGGAAGCTTGCACTACTACTGGCCACACTCTCTGTTGTGTAAAAGAGAAGTTTGCGCTGCTGCTGGCCACACTCTGTTATGTATGAGAGGGATGCTTGCACTACTACTGACCACACTCTCTGTTGTGTATGAGAGACAAGCTTGCACTACTACTGCCCACACTCTCTGTTGTGTAAAAGAGAAGTTTGCGCTGTGGCTGGCCACACTCTGTTATGTATGAGAGGGAATCTTGCACTTCTACTGACCACACCCTTTATTGCGTATGAGAGGGAAGCTTGCACTACTACTGACCACACTCTCTATTGTGTATGAGAGAGAAGCTTGCACTACTAATGGCCACAATCTCTATTGTGTATGAGAGGGACGCTTGCACTACTACTGGCCACACTTTCTATTGTGTAGGAGAGGGAAGCTTGCACTACTAGCAACCACACTCTCTACTGTGTAACAGAAAAAGTTTGCACTGCTGCTGGCCACACTCTCTATTGCGTGTGAGAGGGAAGCTTGCACTACTACTGGCCACACTCTGTTGTGTATGAGAGAAGCTTGCACTAGAACTGGCCACACTCTCTATTGCTTGTGAGAGGAAAGCTTGCACTACTACTGGCCACGCTCTCTACTGCTTATGAGAGGGAAGCTTGCACTACTACTGGCCACACTCTCTGTTGTGTAAAAGAGAAGTTTGCGCTGCTGCTGGCCACACTGTTATGTATGAGAGGGACGCTTGCCCTACTACTGACCACACTCTCTGTTGTGTATGAGAGACAAGCGTGCACTACTGCTGCCCACACACTCTGTTGTGTAAAAGAGAAGTTTGCGCTGCTGCTGGCCACACTCTGTTGTGTATGAGAGGGAAGCTTGCACTAGTACTGGCCACACTCTCTATTGCGTGTGAGAAAAGCTTGCACTACTACTGGCCATGCTCTCTATTGTGTATGAAAGGGAAGCTTGCACTACTACTGACCACACTTTCTGTTGTGTATGAGAGACAAGCTTGCACTACTACTGGCCACACTCTCTATTGCGTATGAGAGGGAAGCTTGCACTACTACTGACCACACTCTCTGTTGTGTATGGGAGACAAGCTTGCACTACTACTGGCTACACTCTCTATTGCGTATGAATGGGAAGCTTGCACTACTGCTGGCCACAATCTCTATTGCCATACTCTCTGTTGTGTAAGAGAGAAGTTGTCACTGCTGCTGGCCACACTCTCTGTTATGTATGAGAGGGAAGCTTGCACTACTACTGACCACACTCTCTGTTATGTATGAGAGGGAAGCTTGCACTACTACTGACCACACTCTCTGTTTTGTATGAGAGGGAAGCTTGCTCTACTACTGGCCACCCTCTCTGTTGTGTATGAGAGAAGCTTGCACTACTACTGGCCACACTCTCTATTGCATGTGAGAGGGATGCTTGCACTACTACTGGCCACACTCTCCATTGTGTATGAGAAGAAAGCTTGCACTACTGCTGGCACACTCTCTATTGTGTAAGGGAAGCTTGCACTACTACAGACCACACCCTCTATTGTGTAACAGAGAAGCTTGCACTGCTGCTGGCCACACTCTATTGTGTATCAGAGGGAAGCTTCCACTACTACTGACCACATTATCTATTGCGTGTGAGAGGGAAGCTTGCACTGCTACTGACGACACTCTGTATTGCATATGAGAGGGAATCTTGCACTTCTACTGACCACACCCTTTATTGCGTATGAGAGGGAAGCTTGCACTACTACTGACCATACTCTCTATTGTGTATGAGAGAGAAGCTTGCACTACTACTGGCCACACTCTCTATTGCGTATGAGAGTGAAGCTTGCACTACTACTGGCCACACTCTTTTGCATATGAGAGGGAAGCTTGCACTACTACTGGCCACACTTTCTATTGTGTAGGAGAGGGAAGCTTGCACTACTAGCAACCAGACTCTCTACTGTGTAACATAAAAAGCTTGCACTGCTGCTGGCCACACTCTCTATTGTGTGTGAGAGGGAAGCTTGCACCACTACTGGCCATACTCTGTTGTGTATGAGAGGGAAGCTTGCACTAGAACTGGCCACACTCTCTATTGCGTGTGAGAGGAAAGCTTGCACTACTACTGGCCACACTCTCTGTTGTGTAAAAGAGAAGTTTGCGCTGCTGCTGGCCACACTCTGTTGTGTATGAGAGAGAAGCATGTACTACTACTGGCCACACACTGCATTGCCTGTGAGAGGAAAGCTTGCACTACTGCTGACCACACCCTCTATTGCGTATCAGAGGGAAGCTTGCACTACTACTGACCACACCCTCGATTGCGTATGAGAGGGAAGCTTGCTCTACTACTGACCACACTCTCTATTGTGTATGAGAGAGTAGCTTGCACTACTACTGGCCACAATCTCTATTGTGTATGAGACGGAAGCTTGCACTACTACTGTCCACCCTCTGTATTGCGTGTGAGAGGAAAGCTTGCACTACTGCTGACCACACTCTCTGTTGTGTATGAGAGACAAGCTTGCACTACTACAGACCACACTCTCTGTTGTGTAAGAGAGAAGTTTTCACTGCTGCTGGCCACACTTTCCATTGTGTAAGAGCGAAACCTGCACTATTGCCGACCACACTCTCTATTGCATATGAGAGGGACGCTTGCACTACTACTGACGACACTCTGTATTGCACATGAGAGGACACCTTGCACTACTACTAACCACACCTTCTATTGCAGGTGAGAGTGAAGCTTGCACTACTACTGACCACACTCGATGTTGTGTATGAGAGACAAGCTTGCACTACTACTGGCCACACTCTATTGCGTATAAATTGGATGCTTGCACTACTGCTGGCACACTCTCTATTGCGTATGAGAGGGAAGCTTGCACTACTACTGGCCACACTCTCTGTTGTGTAAGAGAGAGGTTTTCACTGCTGCTGGCCACACTCTCTGTTGTGTATGTGAGAGAAGCTTGCACTAATACTGGCCACACTCTCTGTTATGTATGAGAGGGAAGCTTGCACTACTACTGGCCACTCTCTCTGTTGTGTATGAGAGAGAAGCTTGCACTACTACTGGCCACACTCTCTATTGCGTGTGAGAGGGAAGCTTGCACTACTACTGACCACACTCTCTGTTGTGTATGAGAGAGAAGCTTTCACTACTACTGGCCACACTCTCTATTTGCATGTGAGGGGGAAGCTTGCACTACTACTGACCACACTCTCTATTGTGTATGAGAGGGAAGCTTGCACTAATACTGGCCACACTCTCTATTGTGTATGAGAGGGAAGCTTGCACTAATACTGCCCACACTCTCTATTGTGTATGAGAGGGAAGCTTGCACTAATACTGGCCATAATTTCTATTGTGTAGGAGAGGGACGCTTGCACTACTAGCAACCACACTCTCTACTGTGTAACAGAAAAACTTGCACTGCTGCTGGCCACACTCTCTATTGCGTGTGAGAGGGAAGCTTGCACTACAACTGGCCACACTCTATATTGCGTGTGCGAGGAAAGCTTGCACTACTACTGGCCACGCTCTCTACTGCGTATGAGAGGGAAGCTTGCACTACTACTGGCCACACTCTCTGTTGTGTAAAAGAGAAGTTTGCGCTGCTGCTGGCCACACTCTGTTATGTATGAGAGGGAAGCTTGCACTACTACTGACCACACTCTCTGTTGTATATGAGAGACAAGCTTGCACTACTACTGTCCACACTCTCTGTTGTGTGAAAGAGAAGTTTGTGCTGCGGCTGGCCACACTCTGTTATGTATGAGAGGGAAGCTTGCACTACTACTGACCAAACTCTCTGTTGTGTATGAGAGACACGCTTGCACTACTACTGCCCACACTCTCTGTTGTGTAAAAGAGAAGTTTGCGCTGCTGCTGGCCACACTCTCTGTTATGTATGAGAGACAAGCTTGCACTACTGCTGACCACACCCTCTACTGCGTATCAGAGGGAAGCTTGCACTACTACTGACCACGCCCTCTATTGCGTATGAGAGGGAAGCTTGCTCTACTACTGACCACACTCTGTATTGTGTATGAGAGAGAAGCTTGCACTACTACTGGCCACAATCTCTATTGTGTATGAGAGGGAAGCTTGCACTACTACTGTCCACCCTCTGTATTGCGTGTGAGAGGAAAGCTTGCACTACTGCTGACCACACTCTCTGTTGTGTATGTGAGACAAGCTTGCACTACTACTGGCCACACTCTCTATTGCATATGAATGGGAAGCTTGCACTACTGCTGACACACTCTCTATTGCATATGAGAGGGAAGCTTGCACTACTACTGGCCACACTCTCTGTTGTGTAAGAGAGAAGTTTTCACTGCTGCTGGCCACACTTTCCATTGTGTAAGAGCGAAACTTGCACTATTGCCGACCACACTCTCTATTGCCTATGAGAGGGACGCTTGCACTACTACTGACGACACTCTGTATTGCACATGAGAGGATACCTTGCACT
Organism: Ambystoma mexicanum; assembly: GCF_040938575.1. Lineage (NCBI taxonomy): Eukaryota > Metazoa > Chordata > Amphibia > Caudata > Ambystomatidae > Ambystoma > Ambystoma mexicanum. The sequence goes on from NC_090921.1 coordinate 35,485,807, forward strand.
ACTACTGACCACACCTTCTATTGCATATGAGTGGGAAGCTTGCACTACTACTGACCACACTCTCTATTGTGTATGAGAGACAAGCTTGCACTACTACTGGCCACACACTCTTTTGCGTATGAGAGGGAAGTATGCACTACTACTGGCCACCCTCTGTTGTGTATGAGAGGGAAGCTTGCACTACTACTGGCCACCCTCTGTTGTGTATGAGAGAGAAGCTTGCACTACTACTGACCACACTCTCTATTGCGTGTGAGAGGGAAGCTTGCACTACTACTGGCCACCCTCTGTATTGCGTGTGAGAGGAAAGCTTGCACTACTGCTGACCACACTCCCTGTTGTGTATGAGAAACAAGCTTGCTCTACTACTGACCACACTCTCTATTGTGTATGAGAGAGAAGCTTGCACTACTACTGGCCACAATCTCTATTGTGTATGAGAGGGAAGCTTGCACTACTACTGTCCATCCTCTCTATTGCGTGTGAGAGGAAAGCTTGCACTACTGCTGACCACACTCTCTGTTGTGTATGAGAGACAAGCTTGCTCTACTACTGACCACACTCTCCATTGTGTATGAGAGAGAAGCTTGCACTACTACTGGCCACAATCTCTATTGTGTATGAGAGGGAAGCTTGCACTACTACTGTCCACCCTCTGTATTGCGTGTGAGAGGAAAACTTGCACTACTGCTGACCACACTCTCTGTTGTGTATGAGAGACAAGCTTGCACTACTACTGGCCACATTCTCTATTGCGTATGAATGGGAAGCTTGCACTACTGCTGGCACACTCTCTATTGCGTATGAGAGAGAAGCTTGCACTACTACTGGCCACACTCTCTGTTGTGTAAGAGAGAGGTTTTCACTGCTGCTGGCCACACTCTCTGTTATGTATGAGAGGGAAGCTTGCACTACTACTGACCACAGTCTCTGTTGTGTATGAGAGAGAAGCTTGCACTACTACTGGCCATACTCTCTGTTATGTATGAGAGGGAAGCTTGCACTACTACTGGCCACCCTCTCTGTTGTGTATGAGAGAGAAGCTTGCACTACTACTGGCCACACTCTTTATTGCGTGTGAGAGAGAAGCTTGTACTACTACTGACCACACTCTCTGTTGTGTATGTGAGAGAAGCTTGCACTACTACTGGCCACACTCTCTGTTGTGTATGAGAGAGAAGCTTGCAATACTACTGGCCACACTCTCTATTGCGTGTGAGAGGGAAGCTTGCACTACTTCTGACCACACTCTCTGTTGTGTATGAGAGAGAAGCTTGCACTACTACTGGCCACACTCTCTATTTGCGTGTGAGGGGGAAGCTTGCACTACTACTGACCACACTCTCTGTTGTGTATGAGAGAGAAGCTTGCACTACTGCTGGCCACACTCTCCATTGTGTATGAGAAGAAAGCTTGCACTACTGCTGGCACACTCTCTATTGTGTAAGGGAAGCTTGGGCTACTGCTGGCCACACCCTCTATTGTGTATGAGAGGGAAGCTTGCACTACTACAGACCATATTATCGATTGCGTGTGCCAGGGAAGCTTGCACTGCTACTGACGACACTCTGTATTGCATATGAAAGGGAAGCTTGCACTACTACTGACCACACCCTTTATTGCGTATTAGAGGGAAGCTTGCACTACTACTGACCACACTCTCTGTTTTGCATGAGGGAGAAGCTTGCACTACTACTGGCCACACTCTCTGTAATGTATGAGAGGGAAGCTTGCACTACTACTGGCCACCCTCTCTGTTGTGTATGAGAGAGAAGCTTGCACTACTACTGGCCACACTCTCTATTGCATGTGAGAGGAAAGCTTGCACTACTGCTGACCACACTTTCCATTGTGTATGAGAAGAAAGCTTGCACTACTGCTGGCACACTCTATATTGTATAAGGGAAGCTTGGGCTACTGCTGGCCACACTCTGTATTGTGTATGAGAGGGAAGCTTGCACTACTACAGACCACTCCCTCTATTGTGTAACAGAGAAGCTTGCACTGCTGCTGGCCACACTCTATTGTGTATCAGAGGGAAGCTTGCACTACTACTGGCCACACTCTGTATTGCGTATGAGAGGGAATCTTGCACTACTACTGGCCACACTCTCTATTGCGTATGAGAGGGAAGCTTGCACTAATACTGGCCACACTTTCTATTGTGTAGGAGAGGGAAGCGTGCACTACTAGCAACCACACTCTCTACTGTGTAACAGAAAAAGCTTGCACTGCTGCTGGCCACACTCTCTATTGCGTGTGAGAGGGAAGCTTGCACTACTACTGGCCACACTCTGTTGTGTATGAGAGGGAAGCTTGCACTACAACTGGCCACACTCTATATTGCGTTTGAGAGGAAAGCTTGCACTACTACTGGCCACACTCTCTGTTGTGTAAAAGAGAAGTTTGCGCTGCTGCTGGCCACACTCTGTTATGTATGAGAGGGAAGCTTACACTACTACTGACCACACTCTCTGTTGTGTTTGAGAGACAAGCTTGCACTACTACTGCCCACACTCTCTGTTGTGTAAAAGAGAAGTTTGCGCTGCGGCTGGCCACGCTCTGTTATGTATGAGAGGGAATATTGCACTTCTACTGACCACACCCTTTATTGCGTATGAGAGGGAAGCTTGCACTACTACTGACCACACTCTCTATTGTGTATGAGAGGGAAGCTTGCACTACTACTGGCCACACTCTCTATTGCGTATGAGAGGGAAGCTTGCACTACTACTGGCCACACTTTCTATTGTGTAGGAGAGGGAAGCTTGCACTACTAGCAACCACACTCTCTACTGTGTAACAGAAAAAGCTTGCACTGCTGCTGGCCACACTCTCTATTGTGTGTGAGAGGGAAGCTTGCACTACTACTGGCCACACTCTGTTGTGTATGAGAGAAGCTTGCACTAGAACTGGCCACACTCTCTATTGCTTGTGAGAGGAAAGCTTGCACTACTACTGGCCACGCTCTCTACTGCTTATGAGAGGGAAGCTTGCACTACTACTGGCCACACTCTTTGTTGTGTAAAAGAGAAGTTTGCACTGCTGCTGGCCACACTGTTATGTATGAGAGGGAAGCTTGCCCTACTACTGACCACACTCTCTGTTGTGAATGAGAGACAAGCTTGCGCTACTACTGCCCACACACTCTGTTGTGTAAAAGAGAAGTTTGCGCTGCTGCTGGCCACACTCTGTTGTGTATGAGAGGGAAGCTTGCACTACTACTGGCCACACTCTCTATTGCGTGTGAAAGGGAAGCTTGCACTACTACTGACCACACTCTCTGTTGTGTATGAGAGACAAGCTTGCACTACTACTGGCCACACTCTCTATTGCGTGTGAAAGGGAAGCTTGCACTACTACTGACCACACTCTCTGTTGTGTATGAGAGACAAGCTTACACTACTACTGGCCACACTCTCTATTGCGTATGAGAGGGAAGCTTGCACTACTACTGACCACACTCTCTGTTGTGTAAGAGAGAAGTTGTCACTGCTGCTGGCCACACTCTCTGTTATGTATGAGAGGGAAGCTTGCACTACTACTGACCACACTCTCTGTTATGTATGAGAGGGAAGCTTGCACTACTACTGACCACACTCTCTGTTTTGTATGAGAGGGAAGCTTGCTCTACTACTGACCACACTCTCTATTGTGTATGAGAGGGAAGCTTGCATTACTACTGGCCACCCTCTCTGTTGTGTATGAGAGAGAAGCTTGCACTACTACTGGCCACACTCTCTGTTATGTATGAGAGGGAAGCTTGCACTACTACTGGCCACCCGCTCTGTTGCGTATGAGAGGGAAGCTTGCACTACTACTGGCCACACTCTCTGTTATGTATGAGAGGGAAGCTTGCACTACTACTGACCACACTCTCTGTTTTGTATGAGAGGGAAGCTTGCTCTACTACTGACCACACTCTCTATTGTGTATGAGAGGGAAGCTTGCATTACTACTGGCCACCCTCTCTGTTGTGTATGAGAGAGAAGCTTGCACTACTACTGGCCACACTCTCTGTTATGTATGAGAGGGAAGCTTGCACTACTACTGGCCACCCGCTCTGTTGTGTATGAGAGAGAAGCTTGCACTACTACTGGCCACACTCTCTATTGCGTGTGAGAGGGAAGCTTGCACTACTACTGACCACACTCTCTGTTGTGTAAGGGAAGCTTGGGCTACTGCTGGCCACACCCTCTATTGTGTATGAGAGGGAAGCTTGCACTACTACAGACCACATTATCTATTGTGTGTGAGAGGGAAGCTTGCACTGCTACTGACGACACTCTGTATTGTGTATGAGAGAGAAGCTTGCACTACTACTGGCCACACTTTCTATTGTGTAGTAGAGGGAAGCTTGCACTACTAGCAACCACACTCTCTACTGTGTAACAGAAAAAGCTTGCACTGCTGCTGGCCACACTCTCTATTGCGTGTGAGAGGGAAGCTTGCACTACTACTGGCCACACTCTCTATTGCGTGTGAGAGGGATGCTTGCACTACTACTGGCCACACTCTCCATTGTGTATGAGAAGAAAGCTGTCACTACTGCTGGCACACTCTCTATTGTGTAAGGGAAGCTTGGGCTACTGCTGGCCACACTCTCTATTGTGTATGAGAGGGAAGCTTGCACTACTACAGACCACGCCCTCTGTTGTGTAACAGAGAAGCTTGCACTGCTGCTGGCCACACTCTATTGTATATCAGAGGGAAGGTTCCACTACTACTGACCACATTATCTATTGCGTGTGAGAGGGAAGCTTGCACTGCTACTGACGACACTCTGTATTGCATATGAGAGGGAATCTTGCACTTCTACTGACCACACCCTTTATTGCTTATGAGAGGGAAGCTTTCACTACTACTGACCATACTCTCTATTGTGTATGAGAGAGAAGCTTGCACTACTACTGGCCACACTCTCTATTGCGTATGAGAGGGAAGCTTGCACTACTACTGGCCACACTTTCTATTGTGTAGGAGAGGGAAGCGTGCACTACTAGCAACCAGACTCTACTGTGTAACAGAAAAAGCTTGCACTGCTGCTGGCCACACTCTCTATTGTGTGTGAGAGGGAAACTTGCACTACTACTGGCCACACTCTGTTGTGTATGAGAGGGAAGCTTGCACTAGAACTGGCCACACTCTCTATTGCGTGTAAGAGGAAAGCTTGCACTACTACTGGCCACGCTCTCTACTGCGTATGAGAGGGAAGCTTGCACTACTACTGGCCACACTCTCTGTTGTGTAAAAGAGAAGTTTGCACTGCTGCTGTCCACACTGTAATGTATGAGAAGGAAGCTTGCCCTATTACTGACCACACTCTCTGTTGTGTTTGAGAGACAAGCTTGCACTACTACTGCCCACACTCTCTATTGTGTAAAAGAGAAGTTTGCGCTGCGGCTGGCCACACTCTGTTATGTATGAGAGGGAAGCTTGCACTACTACTGACCAAACTCTCTGTTGTGTATGAGAGACAAGCTTGCACTACTACTGCCCACACTCTCTGTTGTGTAAAAGAGAAGTTTGCGCTGCTGCTGGCCACACTCTGTTGTGTATGAGAGGGAAGCTTGCACTACTACTGGCCACACTCTCTATTGCGTCTGAGAAAAGCTTGCACTACTACTGGCCACGCTCTCTATTGCGTATGAGAGGGAAGCTTGCACTACTACTGGCCACCCGCTCTGTTGTGTATGAGAGAGAAGCTTGCAGTACTACTGGCCACACTCTCTATTGCGTGTGAGAGGGAAGCTTGCACTACTACTGACCACACTCTCTGTTGTGTATGAGAGAGAAGCTTGCACTACTACTGGCCACACTCTCTGTTATGTATGAGAGGGAAGCTTGCACTACTACTGGCCACCCGCTCTGTTGTGTATGAGAGAGAAGCTTGCACTACTACTGGCCACACTCTCTATTGCGTGTGAGAGGGAAGCTTGCACTACTACTGACCACACTCTCTGTTGTGTATGAGAGAGAAGCTTGCACTACTACTGGCCACACTCTCTGTTATGTATGAGAGGGAAGCTTGCACTACTACTGACCACCCGCTCTGTTGTGTATGAGAGAGAAACTTGCATTCCTACTGGCTACACTCTTTATAGCGTGTGAGGGGGATGCTTGCACTACTACTGGCCACACTCTGTTGTGTATGAGAAGAAAGCTTGCACTACTGCTGGCACACTCTCTATTGTGTAAGGGAAGCTTGGGCTACTGCTGGCCACACTCTATTGTGTATCAGAGGGAAGCTTCCACTACTACTGACCACATTATCTATTGCGTGTGAGAGGGAAGCTTGCACTTCTACTGACCACACCCTTTATTGCGTATGAATGGGAAGCTTGCACTACTACTGGCCACACTCTCTGTTGTGTAAGAGAGAAGTTTTCACTGCTGCTGGCCACACTCTCTGTTATGTATGAGAGGGAAGCTTGCACTACTACTGGCCACCCTCTCTGTTGTGTATGAGAGAGAAGCTTGCACTACCACTGGCCACACTCTCTATTGCGTGTGAGAGGGAAGCTTGTACTACTACTGACCACACTCTCTGTTGTGTATGAGAGAGAAGCTTTCACTACTACTGGCCACACTCTCTGTTGTGTATTAGAGAGAAGCTTGCACTACTACTGGCCACACTCTCTGTTATGTATGAGAGGGAAGCTTGCACTACTACTGGCCACCCTCTCTGTTGTTTATGAGAGAGAAGCTTGCACTAACACTGGCCACACTCTCTATTGCGTGTGAGAGGGAAGCTTGTACTACTACTGACCATACTCTCTGTTGTGTATGAGAGAGAAGCTTGCACTACTACTGGCCACACTCTCTGTTATGTATGAGAGGGAAGCTTGCACTACTACTGGCCACCCGCTCTGTTGTGTATGAGAGAGAAGCTTGCACTACTACTGGCCACACTCTCTGTTATGTATAAGAGGGAAGCTTGCAATACTACTGGCCACCCACTCTGTTGTGTATGAGAGAGAAGCTTGCACTACTACTGGCCACACTCTCTATTGCGTGTGAGAGGGAAGCTTGCACTACTACTGACCACACTCTCTGTTGTGTATGAGAGAGAAGCTTGCACTACTACTGGCCACACTCTCTGTTATGTATGAGAGGGAAGCTTGCACTACTACTGGCCACCCGCTCTTGTGTATGAGAGAGAAGCTTGCACTACTACTGGCCACACTCTCTGTTATGTATGAGAGGGAAGCTTGCACTACTACTGGCCACCCGCTCTGTTGTGTATGAGAGAGAAGCTTGCACTACTACTGGCCACACTCTCTATTGCGTGTGAGGGGGATGCTTGCACTACTACTGGCCACACTCTCCATTGTGTATGAGAAGAAAGCTTGCACTACTGCTGGCACACTCTCTATTGTGTAAGGGAAGCTTGGGCTACTGCTGGCCACACCCTCTATTGTGTATGAGAGGGAAGCTTGCACTACTACAGACCACATTATCTATTGTGTGTGAGAGGGAAGCTTGCACTGCTACTGACGACACTCTGTATTGTGTATGAGAGAGAAGCTTGCACTACTACTGGCCACACTCTATTGCATATGAGAGGGAAGCTTTCACTACTACTGGTCACACTCTCTGTAATGTATGAGAGGGAAGCTTGCACTACTACTGGCCACCCTCTCTGTTGTGTATGAGAGAGAAGCTTGCACTACTACTGGCCACACTCTTTATTGCGTATTAGAGGGAAGCTTGCACTACTACTGACCACGCTCTCTGTTTTGTATGAGAGAGAAGCTTGCACTACTACTGGCCACACTCTCTGTAATGTATGAGAGGGAAGCTTGCACTACTACTGGCCACCCTCTCTGTTGTGTATGAGAGAGAAGCTTGCACTACTACTGGCCACACTCTCTATTGCGTGTGAGAGGGAAGCTTGCACTACCACTGGCCACACTTTCCATTGTCTATGAGAAGAAAGCTTGCACTACTGCTGGCACACTCTCTATTGTGTAAGGGAAGCTTGGGCTACTGCTGGCCACAATCTCTATTGTGTATGAGAGGGAAGCTTGCACTACTACAGACCACACCCTCTATTGTGTAACAGAGAAGCTTGCACTGCTGCTGGCCACACTCTATTGTGTATCAGAGGGAAGCTTGCACTACTACTGGCCACACTCTGTGTTGCGTATGAGAGGGAATCTTGCACTACTACTGGCCACACTCTCTATTGCGTATGAGAGGGAAGCTTGCACTAATACTGGCCACACTTTCTATTGTGTAGGAGAGGGAAGCTTGCACTACTAGCAACCACACTCTCTACTGTGTAACAGAAAAAGCTTGCACTGCTGCTGGCCACACTCTCTATTGCGTGTGAGAGGGAAGCTTGCACTACTACTGGCCACACTCTGTTGTGTATGAGAGGGAAGCTTGCACTACAACTGGCCACACTCTATATTGCGTGTGAGAGAAAAGCTTGCACTATTACTGGCCACGCTCTCTACTGCGTATGAGAGGGAAGCTTGCACTACTACTGGCCACACTCTCTGTTGTGTAAAAGAGAAGTTTGCGCTGCTGCTGGCCACATTCTGTTATGTATGAGAGGGATGCTTGCACTACTACTGACCACACTCTCTGTTGTGTATGAGAGACAAGCTTGCAATACTACTGCCCACACTCTCTGTTGTGTAAAAGAGAAGTTTGCGCTGTGGCTGGCCACACTCTGTTATGTATGAGAGGGAATCTTGCACTTCTACTGACCACACCCTTTATTGCGTATGAGAGGGAAGCTTGCACTACTACTGACCACACTCTCTATTGTGTATGAGAGAGAAGCTTGCACTACTAATGGCCACAATCTCTATTGTGTATGAGAGGGACGCTTGCACTACTACTGTCCACCCTCTGTATTGCATGTGAGAGGAAAGCTTGCACTACTGCTGACCACACTCCCTGTTGTGTATGAGAGACAAGCTTGCTCTACTACTGACCACACTCTCTATTGTGTATGAGAGAGAAGCTTGCACTACTACTGGCCACAATCTCTATTGTGTATGAGAGGGAAGCTTGCACTACTACTGTCCATCCTCTGTATTGCGTGTGAGAGGAAAGCTTGCACTACTGATGACCACACTCTCTGTTGTGTATGAGAGACAAGCTTGCTCTACTACTGACCACACTCTCCATTGTGTATGAGAGAGAAGCTTGCACTACTACTGGACACATTCTCTATTGTGTATGAGAGGGAAGCTTGCACTACTACTGTCCACCCTCTGTATTGCGTGTGAGAGGAAAACGTGCACTACTGCTGACCACACTCTCTGTTGTGTATGAGAGACAAGCTTGCACTACTACTGGCCACATTCTCTATTGCGTATGAATGGGAAGCTTGCACTACTGCTGGCACACTCTCTATTGCGTATGAGAGGGAAGCTTGCACTACTACTGGCCACACTCTCTGTTGTGTAAGAGAGAGGTTTTCACTGCTGCTGGCCACACTCTCTGTTATGTATGAGAGGTAAGCTTGCACTACTACTGACCACAGTCTCTGTTTTGTATGAGAGAGAAGCTTGCACTACTACTGGCCATACTCTCTGTTATGTATGAGAGGGAAGCTTGCACTACTACTGGCCACCCTCTCTGTTGTGTATGAGAGAGAAGCTTGCACTACTACTGGCCACACTCTTTATTGCGTGTGAGAGAGAAGCTTGTACTACTACTGACCACACTCTCTGTTGTGTATGTGAGAGAAGCTTGCGCTACTACTGGCCACACTCTCTGTTGTGTATGAGAGAGAAGCTTGCACTACTACTGGCCACACTCTCTATTGCGTGTGAGAGGGAAGCTTGCACTACTTCTGACCACACTCTCTGTTGTGTATGAGAGAGAAGCTTGCACTACTACTGGCCACACTCTATTTGCATGTGAGGGGGAAGCTTGCACTACTACTGACCACACTCTCTGTTGTGTATGAGAGAGAAGCTTGCACTACTACTGGCCACACTCTCCATTGTGTATGAGAAGAAAGCTTGCACTACTGCTGGCACACTCTCTATTGTGTAAGGGAAGCTTGGGCTACTGCTGGCCACACCCTCTATTGTGTATGAGAGGGAAGCTTGCACTACTACAGACCATATTATCGATTGCGTGTGAGAGGGAAGCTTGCACTGCTACTGACGACACTCTGTATTGCATATGAGAGGGAAGCTTGCACTACTACTGACCACACCCTTTATTGCGTATTAGAGGGAAGCTTGCACTACTACTGACCACACTCTCTGTTTTGTATGAGAGAGAAGCTTGCACTACTACTGGCCACACTCTCTGTAATGTATGAGAGGGAAGCTTGCACTACTACTGGCCACCCTCTCTGTTGTGTATGAGAGAGAAGCTTGCACTACTACTGGCCACACTCTCTATTGCGTGTGAGAGGGAAGCTTGCACTACTACTGGCCACACTTTCCATTGTGTATGAGAAGAAAGCTTGCACTACTGCTGGCACACTCTATATTGTGTAAGGGAAGCTTGGGCTACTGCTGGCCACACTCTGTATTGTGTATGAGAGGGAAGCTTGCACTACTACAGACCACTCCCTCTATTGTGTAACAGAGAAGCTTGCACTGCTGCTGGCCACACTCTATTGTGTATCAGAGGGAAGCTTGCACTACTACTGGCCACACTCTCTATTGCATATGAGAGGGAAGCTTGCACTACTACTGGCCACACTCTCTATTGTGTATGAGAGGGAAGCTTGCACTACTACTGGCCACACTCTGTATTGTGTATGAGAGGGAAGCTTGCACTACTAGCAACCACACTCTCTACTGTGTAACAGAAAAAGCTTGCACTGCTGCTGGCCACACTCTCTATTGCGTGTGAGAGGGAAGCTTGCACTACTACTGGCCACACTCTGTTGTGTATGAGAGGGAAGCTTGCACTACAACTGGCCACACTCTATATTGCGTTTGAGAGGAAAGCTTGCACTACTACTGGCCACGCTCTCTACTGCGTATGAGAGGGAAGCTTGCACTACTACTGGCCACACTCTCTGTTGTGTAAAAGAGAAGTTTGCGCTGCTGCTGGCCACACTCTGTTATGTATGAGAGGGAAGCTTGCACTACTACTGACCACACTCTCTGTTGTGTTTGAGAGACAAGCTTGCACTACTACTGCCCACACTCTCTGTTGTGTAAAAGAGAAGTTTGCGCTGCGGCTGGCCACACTCTGTTATGTATGAGAGGGAATATTGCACTTCTACTGACCACACCCTTTATTGCGTATGAGAGGGAAGCTTGCACTACTACTGACCACACTCTATTGTGTATGAGAGAGAAGCTTGCACTACTACTGGCCACACTCTCTATTGCGTATGAGAGGGAAGCTTGCACTACTACTGGCCACACTTTCTATTGTGTAGGAGAGGGAAGCTTGCACTACTAGCAACCACACTCTCTACTGTGTAACAGAAAAAGCTTGCACTGCTGCTGGCCACACTCTCTATTGCGTGTGAGAGGGAAGCTTGCACTACTACTGGCCACACTCTGTTGTGTATGAGAGAAGCTTGCACTAGAACTGGCCACACTCTCTATTGCTTGTGAGAGGAAAGCTTGCACTACTACTGGCCACGCTCTCTACTGCTTATGAGAGGGAAGCTTGCACTACTACTGGCCACACTCTCTGTTGTGTAAAAGAGAAGTTTGCGCTGCTGCTGGCCACACTGTTATGTATGAGAGGGACGCTTGCCCTACTACTGACCACACTCTCTGTTGTGTATGAGAGACAAGCGTGCACTACTGCTGCCCACACACTCTGTTGTGTAAAAGAGAAGTTTGCGCTGCTGCTGGCCACACTCTGTTGTGTATGAGAGGGAAGCTTGCACTAGTACTGGCCACACTCTCTATTGCGTGTGAGAAAAGCTTGCACTACTACTGGCCATGCTCTCTATTGCGTATGAAAGGGAAGCTTGCACTACTACTGACCACACTTTCTGTTGTGTATGAGAGACAAGCTTGCACTACTACTGGCCACACTCTCTATTGCGTATGAGAGGGAAGCTTGCACTACTACTGACCACACTCTCTGTTGTGTATGGGAGACAAGCTTGCACTACTACTGGCTACACTCTCTATTGCGTATGAATGGGAAGCTTGCACTACTGCTGGCCACAATCTCTATTGCCATACTCTCTGTTGTGTAAGAGAGAAGTTGTCACTGCTGCTGGCCACACTCTCTGTTATGTATGAGAGGGAAGCTTGCACTACTACTGACCACACTCTCTGTTATGTATGAGAGGGAAGCTTGCACTACTACTGACCACACTCTCTGTTTTGTATGAGAGGGAAGCTTGCTCTACTACTGGCCACCCTCTCTGTTGTGTATGAGAGAAGCTTGCACTACTACTGGCCACACTCTCTATTGCATGTGAGAGGGATGCTTGCACTACTACTGGCCACACTCTCCATTGTGTATGAGAAGAAAGCTTGCACTACTGCTGGCACACTCTCTATTGTGTAAGGGAAGCTTGGGCTACTGCTGGTCACACTCTCTATTGTGTATGAGAGGGAAGCTTGCACTACTACAGACCACACCCTCTATTGTGTAACAGAGAAGCTTGCACTGCTGCTGGCCACACTCTATTGTGTATCAGAGGGAAGCTTCCACTACTACTGACCACATTATCTATTGCGTGTGAGAGGGAAGCTTGCACTGCTACTGACGACACTCTGTATTGCATATGAGAGGGAATCTTGCACTTCTACTGACCACACCCTTTATTGCGTATGAGAGAGAAGCTTGCACTACTACTGACCATACTCTCTATTGTGTATGAGAGAGAAGCTTGCACTACTACTGGCCACACTCTCTATTGCGTATGAGAGTGAAGCTTGCACTACTACTGGCCACACTCTTTTGCATATGAGAGGGAAGCTTGCACTACTACTGGCCACACTTTCTATTGTGTAGGAGAGGGAAGCTTGCACTACTAGCAACCAGACTCTCTACTGTGTAAGATAAAAAGCTTGCACTGCTGCTGGCCACACTCTCTATTGTGTGTGAGAGGGAAGCTTGCACCACTACTGGCCACACTCTGTTGTGTATGAGAGGGAAGCTTGCACTAGAACTGGCCACACTCTCTATTGCGTGTGAGAGGAAAGCTTGCACTACTACTGGCCACACTCTCTGTTGTGTAAAAGAGAAGTTTGCGCTGCTGCTGGCCACACTCTGTTGTGTATGAGAGAGAAGCATGTACTACTACTGGCCACACACTGCATTGCCTGTGAGTGGAAAGCTTGCACTACTGCTGACCACACCCTCTATTGCGTATCAGAGGGAAGCTTGCACTACTACTGACCACACCCTCGATTGCGTATGAGAGGGAAGCTTGCTCTACTACTGACCACACTCTCTATTGTGTATGAGAGAGTAGCTTGCACTACTACTGGCCACAACCTCTATTGTGTATGAGACGGAAGCTTGCACTACTACTGTCCACCCTCTGTATTGCGTGTGAGAGGAAAGCTTGCACTACTGCTGACCACACTCTCTGTTGTGTATGAGAGACAAGCTTGCACTACTACAGACCACACTCTCTGTTGTGTAAGAGAGAAGTTTTCACTGCTGCTGGCCACACTATCCATTGTGTAAGAGCGAAACTTGCACTATTGCCGACCACACTCTGTATTGCATATGAGAGGGACGCTTGCACTACTACTGACGACACTCTGTATTGCACATGAGAGGACACCTTGCACTACTACTAACCACACCTTCTATTGCATATGAGAGTGAAGCTTGCACTACTACTGACCACACTCGATGTTGTGTATGAGAGACAAGCTTGCACTACTACTGGCCACACTCTATTGCGTATAAATTGGATGCTTGCACTACTGCTGGCACACTCTCTATTGCGTATGAGAGGGAAGCTTGCACTACTACTGGCCACACTCTCTGTTGTGTAAGAGAGAGGTTTTCACTGCTGCTGGCCACACTCTATGTTATGTATGAGAGGGAAGCTTGCACTACTACTGACCACAGTCTCTGTTGTGTATGAGAGAGAAGCTTGCACTACTACTGGCCACACTCTCTGTTATGTATGAGAGGGAAGCTTGTACTACTACTGGCCACTCTCTCTGTTGTGTATGAGAGAGAAGCTTGCACTACTACTGGCCACACTCTCTATTGCGTGTGAGAGGGAAGCTTGCACTACTACTGACCACACTCTCTGTTGTGTATGAGAGAGAAGCTTTCACTACTACTGGCCACACTCTCTATTTGCATGTGAGGGGGAAGCTTGCACTACTACTGACAACACTTTCTATTGTGTATGAGAGGGAAGCTTGCACTAATACTGGCCACACTCTCTATTGTGTATGAGAGGGAAGCTTGCACTAATACTGCCCACACTCTCTATTGTGTATGAGAGGGAAGCTTGCACTAATACTGGCCATACTTTCTATTGTGTAGGAGAGGGACGCTTGCACTACTAGCAACCACACTCTCTACTGTGTAACAGAAAAACTTGCACTGCTGCTGGCCACACTCTCTATTGCGTGTGAGAGGGAAGCTTGCACTACAACTGGCCACACTCTATATTGCGTGTGCGAGGAAAGCTTGCACTACTACTGGCCACGCTCTCTACTGCGTATGAGAGGGAAGCTTGCACTACTACTGGCCACACTCTCTGTTGTGTAAAAGAGAAGTTTGCGCTGCTGCTGGCCACACTCTGTTATGTATGAGAGGGAAGCTTGCACTACTACTGACCACACTCTCTGTTGTATATGAGAGACAAGCTTGCACTACTACTGTCCACACTCTCTGTTGTGTGAAAGAGAAGTTTGTGCTGCGGCTGGCCACACTCTGTTATGTATGAGAGGGAAGCTTGCACTACTACTGACCAAACTCTCTGTTGTGTATGAGAGACACGCTTGCACTACTACTGCCCACACTCTCTGTTGTGTAAAAGAGAAGTTTGCGCTGCTGCTGGCCACACTCTCTGTTATGTATGAGAGACAAGCTTGCACTACTGCTGACCACACCCTCTACTGCGTATCAGAGGGAAGCTTGCACTACTACTGACCACGCCCTCTATTGCGTATGAGAGGGAAGCTTGCTCTACTACTGACCACACTCTGTATTGTGTATGAGAGAGAAGCTTGCACTACTACTGGCCACAATCTCTATTGTGTATGAGAGGGAAGCTTGCACTACTACTGTCCACCCTCTGTATTGCGTGTGAGAGGAAAGCTTGCACTACTACTGGCCACACTCTCTATTGCATATGAATGGGAAGCTTGCACTACTGCTGACACACTCTCTATTGCATATGAGAGGGAACCTTGCACTACTACTGGCCACACTCTCTGTTGTGTAAGAGAGAAGTTTTCACTGCTGCTGGCCACACTTTCCATTGTGTAAGAGCGAAACTTGCACTATTGCCGACCACACTCTCTATTGCCTATGAGAGGGACGCTTGCACTACTACTGACGACACTCTGTATTGCACATGAGAGGATACCTTGCACTACTACTGACCACACCTTCTATTGCATATGAGTGGGAAGCTTGCACTACTACTGACCACACTCTCTATTGTGTATGAGAGAGAAGCTTGCACTACTACTGGCCATACTCTCTATTGTGTATGAGAGAGAAGCTTGTACTACTACTGGCCACACACTGTTTTGCGTATGAGAGGGAAGTATGCACTACTACTGGCCACCCTCTGTTGTGTATGAGAGGGAAGCTTGCACTACTACTGGCCACCCTCTGTTGTGTATGAGAGAGAAGCTTGCACTACTACTGCCCACACTCTCTATTGCGTGTGAGAGGGAAGCTTGCACTACTACTGGCCACACTCTCTATTGCATATGAGAGGGAAGCTTGCACTACTACTGGCCACACTCTCTGTTGTATATGAGAGGGAAGCTTGCACTGCTGCTGGCCACACTCTCTATTGTGTATGAGAGGGAAGCTTGCACTAATACCGACCACCTTCTCTGTTGTGTATGAGAGGGAAGCTTGCACTACTACTGGCCACACTCTCTATTGTGTATGAGAGGGAAGCTTGGACTACTAGCAACCACACTCTCTATTTTGTATGAGAGGGAAGCTTACACTACTACTGGCCACACTCGCTATTGTGTATGAAATGGAAGCTTGCACTAATACTGATGACACTCACTATTGTGTATGAGAAGAAATCTTGTACTACTACTGGCCACACTCTCTGTTGTGTAACAGAGAAGCTTGCACTGCTGCTGGCCACACTCTCTATTGCGTATGAGAGGGAAGTATGCACTACTACTGGACACACTCTCTGGTGCGTATGAGGGGGAAGCTTGCACTACTACTGACCAGACTCTCTGTTGTGTATGAGAGACAAGCTTGCACTACTACTGGCCACACTCTCTATTTGCGTGTGAGGGGGAAGCTTGCACTACTACTGACCACACCCTCTATTGCGTATGAGAGGGAAGCTTGCTCGACTACTGACCACACTCTCTATTGTGTATGAGAGAGAAGCTTGCACTACACTACTGGCCACAATCTCTATTGTGTATGAGAGGGAAGCTTGCACTACTACTGCCCACCCTCTGTATTGCGTGTGAGAGGAAAGCTTGCACTACTGCTGACCACACTCTCTGTTGTGTAGGAGAGACAAGCTTCCTCTACTACTGACCACACTCTCTATTGTGTATGAGAGAGAAGCTTGCACTACTACTGGCCACAATCTCTATTGTGTATGAGAGGGAAGCTTGCACTACTACTGTCCACCCTCTGTATTGCGTGTGAGAGGAAAGCATGCACTACTGCTGACCACACTCTCTGTTGTGTATGAGAGACAAGCTTGCACTACTACTGGCCACACTCTCTATTGCGTGTGAGAGGGAAGCTTGCACTACTACTGACCACACTCTCTGTTGTGTATGAGAGAGAAGCTTGCATTCCTACTGGCTACACTCTTTATTGCGTGTGAGGGGGATGCTTGCACTACTACTGGCCACACTCTCCATTGTGTATGAGAAGAAAGCTTGCACTACTGCTGGCACACTCTCTATTGTGTAAGGGAAGCTTGGGCTACTGCTGGCCACACCCTCTATTGTGTATGAGAGGGAAGCTTGCACTACTACAGACCACATTATCTATTGTGTGTGAGAGGGAAGCTTGCACTGCTACTGACGACACTCTGTATTGTGTATGAGAGAGAAGCTTGCACTACTACTGGCCACACTCTATTGCATATGAGAGGGAAGCTTTCACTACTACTGGTCACACTCTCTGTAATGTATGAGAGGGAAGCTTGCACTACTACTGGCCACCCTCTCTGTTGTGTATGAGAGAGAAGCTTGCACTACTACTGGCCACACTCTTTATTGCGTATTAGAGGGAAGCTTGCACTACTACTGACCACGCTCTCTGTTTTGTATGAGAGAGAAGCTTGCACTACTACTGGCCACACTCTCTGTAATGTATGAGAGGGAAGCTTGCACTACTACTGGCCACCCTCTCTGTTGTGTATGAGAGAGAAGCTTGCACTACTACTGGCCACACTCTCTATTGCGTGTGAGAGGGAAGCTTGCACTACCACTGGCCACACTTTCCATTGTCTATGAGAAGAAAGCTTGCACTACTGCTGGCACACTCTCTATTGTGTAAGGGAAGCTTGGGCTACTGCTGGCCACAATCTCTATTGTGTATGAGAGGGAAGCTTGCACTACTACAGACCACACCCTCTATTGTGTAACAGAGAAGCTTGCACTGCTGCTGGCCACACTCTATTGTGTATCAGAGGGAAGCTTGCACTACTACTGGCCACACTCTGTGTTGCGTATGAGAGGGAATCTTGCACTACTACTGGCCACACTCTCTATTGCGTATGAGAGGGAAGCTTGCACTAATACTGGCCACACTTTCTATTGTGTAGGAGAGGGAAGCTTGCACTACTAGCAACCACACTCTCTACTGTGTAACAGAAAAAGCTTGCACTGCTGCTGGCCACACTCTCTATTGCGTGTGAGAGGGAAGCTTGCACTACTACTGGCCACACTCTGTTGTGTATGAGAGGGAAGCTTGCACTACAACTGGCCACACTCTATATTGCGTGTGAGAGAAAAGCTTGCACTATTACTGGCCACGCTCTCTACTGCGTATGAGAGGGAAGCTTGCACTACTACTGGCCACACTCTCTGTTGTGTAAAAGAGAAGTTTGCGCTGCTGCTGGCCACATTCTGTTATGTATGAGAGGGATGCTTGCACTACTACTGACCACACTCTCTGTTGTGTATGAGAGACAAGCTTGCAATACTACTGCCCACACTCTCTGTTGTGTAAAAGAGAAGTTTGCGCTGTGGCTGGCCACACTCTGTTATGTATGAGAGGGAATCTTGCACTTCTACTGACCACACCCTTTATTGCGTATGAGAGGGAAGCTTGCACTACTACTGACCACACTCTCTATTGTGTATGAGAGAGAAGCTTGCACTACTAATGGCCACAATCTCTATTGTGTATGAGAGGGACGCTTGCACTACTACTGTCCACCCTCTGTATTGCATGTGAGAGGAAAGCTTGCACTACTGCTGACCACACTCCCTGTTGTGTATGAGAGACAAGCTTGCTCTACTACTGACCACACTCTCTATTGTGTATGAGAGAGAAGCTTGCACTACTACTGGCCACAATCTCTATTGTGTATGAGAGGGAAGCTTGCACTACTACTGTCCATCCTCTGTATTGCGTGTGAGAGGAAAGCTTGCACTACTGATGACCACACTCTCTGTTGTGTATGAGAGACAAGCTTGCTCTACTACTGACCACACTCTCCATTGTGTATGAGAGAGAAGCTTGCACTACTACTGGACACATTCTCTATTGTGTATGAGAGGGAAGCTTGCACTACTACTGTCCACCCTCTGTATTGCGTGTGAGAGGAAAACGTGCACTACTGCTGACCACACTCTCTGTTGTGTATGAGAGACAAGCTTGCACTACTACTGGCCACATTCTCTATTGCGTATGAATGGGAAGCTTGCACTACTGCTGGCACACTCTCTATTGCGTATGAGAGGGAAGCTTGCACTACTACTGGCCACACTCTCTGTTGTGTAAGAGAGAGGTTTTCACTGCTGCTGGCCACACTCTCTGTTATGTATGAGAGGTAAGCTTGCACTACTACTGACCACAGTCTCTGTTTTGTATGAGAGAGAAGCTTGCACTACTACTGGCCATACTCTCTGTTATGTATGAGAGGGAAGCTTGCACTACTACTGGCCACCCTCTCTGTTGTGTATGAGAGAGAAGCTTGCACTACTACTGGCCACACTCTTTATTGCGTGTGAGAGAGAAGCTTGTACTACTACTGACCACACTCTCTGTTGTGTATGTGAGAGAAGCTTGCGCTACTACTGGCCACACTCTCTGTTGTGTATGAGAGAGAAGCTTGCACTACTACTGGCCACACTCTCTATTGCGTGTGAGAGGGAAGCTTGCACTACTTCTGACCACACTCTCTGTTGTGTATGAGAGAGAAGCTTGCACTACTACTGGCCACACTCTATTTGCATGTGAGGGGAAGCTTGCACTACTACTGACCACACTCTCTGTTGTGTATGAGAGAGAAGCTTGCACTACTACTGGCCACACTCTCCATTGTGTATGAGAAGAAAGCTTGCACTACTGCTGGCACACTCTCTATTGTGTAAGGGAAGCTTGGGCTACTGCTGGCCACACCCTCTATTGTGTATGAGAGGGAAGCTTGCACTACTACAGACCATATTATCGATTGCGTGTGAGAGGGAAGCTTGCACTGCTACTGACGACACTCTGTATTGCATATGAGAGGGAAGCTTGCACTACTACTGACCACACCCTTTATTGCGTATTAGAGGGAAGCTTGCACTACTACTGACCACACTCTCTGTTTTGTATGAGAGAGAAGCTTGCACTACTACTGGCCACACTCTCTGTAATGTATGAGAGGGAAGCTTGCACTACTACTGGCCACCCTCTCTGTTGTGTATGAGAGAGAAGCTTGCACTACTACTGGCCACACTCTCTATTGCGTGTGAGAGGGAAGCTTGCACTACTACTGGCCACACTTTCCATTGTGTATGAGAAGAAAGCTTGCACTACTGCTGGCACACTCTATATTGTGTAAGGGAAGCTTGGGCTACTGCTGGCCACACTCTGTATTGTGTATGAGAGGGAAGCTTGCACTACTACAGACCACTCCCTCTATTGTGTAACAGAGAAGCTTGCACTGCTGCTGGCCACACTCTATTGTGTATCAGAGGGAAGCTTGCACTACTACTGGCCACACTCTCTATTGCATATGAGAGGGAAGCTTGCACTACTACTGGCCACACTCTCTATTGTGTATGAGAGGGAAGCTTGCACTACTACTGGCCACACTCTGTATTGTGTATGAGAGGGAAGCTTGCACTACTAGCAACCACACTCTCTACTGTGTAACAGAAAAAGCTTGCACTGCTGCTGGCCACACTCTCTATTGCGTGTGAGAGGGAAGCTTGCACTACTACTGGCCACACTCTGTTGTGTATGAGAGGGAAGCTTGCACTACAACTGGCCACACTCTATATTGCGTTTGAGAGGAAAGCTTGCACTACTACTGGCCACGCTCTCTACTGCGTATGAGAGGGAAGCTTGCACTACTACTGGCCACACTCTCTGTTGTGTAAAAGAGAAGTTTGCGCTGCTGCTGGCCACACTCTGTTATGTATGAGAGGGAAGCTTGCACTACTACTGACCACACTCTCTGTTGTGTTTGAGAGACAAGCTTGCACTACTACTGCCCACACTCTCTGTTGTGTAAAAGAGAAGTTTGCGCTGCGGCTGGCCACACTCTGTTATGTATGAGAGGGAATATTGCACTTCTACTGACCACACCCTTTATTGCGTATGAGAGGGAAGCTTGCACTACTACTGACCACACTCTATTGTGTATGAGAGAGAAGCTTGCACTACTACTGGCCACACTCTCTATTGCGTATGAGAGGGAAGCTTGCACTACTACTGGCCACACTTTCTATTGTGTAGGAGAGGGAAGCTTGCACTACTAGCAACCACACTCTCTACTGTGTAACAGAAAAAGCTTGCACTGCTGCTGGCCACACTCTCTATTGCGTGTGAGAGGGAAGCTTGCACCACTACTGGCCACACTCTGTTGTGTATGAGAGGGAAGCTTGCACTAGAACTGGCCACACTCTCTATTGCGTGTGAGAGGAAAGCTTGCACTACTACTGGCCACACTCTCTGTTGTGTAAAAGAGAAGTTTGCGCTGCTGCTGGCCACACTCTGTTGTGTATGAGAGAGAAGCATGTACTACTACTGGCCACACACTGCATTGCCTGTGAGTGGAAAGCTTGCACTACTGCTGACCACACCCTCTATTGCGTATCAGAGGGAAGCTTGCACTACTACTGACCACACCCTCGATTGCGTATGAGAGGGAAGCTTGCTCTACTACTGACCACACTCTCTATTGTGTATGAGAGAGTAGCTTGCACTACTACTGGCCACAACCTCTATTGTGTATGAGACGGAAGCTTGCACTACTACTGTCCACCCTCTGTATTGCGTGTGAGAGGAAAGCTTGCACTACTGCTGACCACACTCTCTGTTGTGTATGAGAGACAAGCTTGCACTACTACAGACTCTCTGTTGTGTAAGAGAGAAGTTTTCACTGCTGCTGGCCACACTATCCATTGTGTAAGAGCGAAACTTGCACTATTGCCGACCACACTCTGTATTGCATATGAGAGGGACGCTTGCACTACTACTGACGACACTCTGTATTGCACATGAGAGGACACCTTGCACTACTACTAACCACACCTTCTATTGCATATGAGAGTGAAGCTTGCACTACTACTGACCACACTCGATGTTGTGTATGAGAGACAAGCTTGCACTACTACTGGCCACACTCTATTGCGTATAAATTGGATGCTTGCACTACTGCTGGCACACTCTCTATTGCGTATGAGAGGGAAGCTTGCACTACTACTGGCCACACTCTCTGTTGTGTAAGAGAGAGGTTTTCACTGCTGCTGGCCACACTCTATGTTATGTATGAGAGGGAAGCTTGCACTACTACTGACCACAGTCTCTGTTGTGTATGAGAGAGAAGCTTGCACTACTACTGGCCACACTCTCTGTTATGTATGAGAGGGAAGCTTGTACTACTACTGGCCACTCTCTCTGTTGTGTATGAGAGAGAAGCTTGCACTACTACTGGCCACACTCTCTATTGCGTGTGAGAGGGAAGCTTGCACTACTACTGACCACACTCTCTGTTGTGTATGAGAGAGAAGCTTTCACTACTACTGGCCACACTCTCTATTTGCATGTGAGGGGGAAGCTTGCACTACTACTGACAACACTTTCTATTGTGTATGAGAGGGAAGCTTGCACTAATACTGGCCACACTCTCTATTGTGTAAGAGAGAAGTTTGCGCTGCTGCTGGCCACAATCTCTGTTATGTATGAGAGGGAATCTTGCACTACTACCGACCACCCTCTCTGTTGTGTATGAGAGGGAAGCTTGCACTGCTGCTGGCCACACTCTCTATTGTGTATGAGAGGGAAGCTTGCACTACTACCGACCACCTTCTCTGTTGTGTATTAGAGGGAAGCTTGCACTACTACTGGCCACACTCTCTATTGTGTATGAGAGGGAAGCTTGCACTACTAGCAACCACACTCTCTATTTTGTATGAGAGGGAAGCTTACACTACTACTGGCCACACTCGCTATTGTGTATGAGATGGAAGCTTGCACTAATACTGACGACACTCACTATTGTGTATGAGAGGAAATCTTGCACTACTACTGGCCACACTCTCTGTTGTGTAACAGAGAAGCTTGCACTGCTGCTCGCCACACTCTCTATTGCGTATGAGAGGGAAGTATGCACTACTACTGGACACACTCTCTGGTGCGTATGAGAGGGAGGCTTGCACTACTACTGGCCACACTCTGTGGTGCGTATGAGAGGGAAGCTTGCACTACTACTGGCCGCACTCTCTGTTGTGTAAAAGAGAAATTTGCGCTGCTGCTGGCCACACTCTGTTATGTATGAGAGGGAAGCTTGCACTACTACTGACCAGACTCTCTGTTGTGTATGAGAGACACGCTTGCACTACTACTGCCCACACTCTCTGTTGTGTAAAAGAGAAGTTTGCGCTGCTGCTGGCCACACCCTCTATTGCGTATCAGAGGGAAGCTTGCACTACTACTGACCACACCCTCTATTGCGTATGAGAGGGAAGCTTGCTCTACTACTGACCACACTCTCTATTGTGTATGAGAGAGAAGCTTGCACTACTACTGGCCACAATCTCTATTGTGTATGAGAGGGAAGCTTGCACTACTACTGTCCACCCTCTCTATTGTGTGTGAGAGGAAAGCTTGCACTACTGCTGACCACACTCTCTGTTGTGTATGAGAGACAAGCTTGCTCTACTACTGACCACACTCTCTATTGTGTATGAGAGAGAAGCTTGCACTACTACTGGCCACAATCTCTATTGTGAATGAGAGGGAAGCTTGCACTACTAGCAACCACACTCTCTATTTTGTATGAGAGGGAAGCTTGCTCTACTACTGACCACACTCTCTATTGTGTATGAGAGAGAAGCTTGCACTACTACTGGCCACAATCTCTATTGTGTATGAGAGGAAATCTTGCACTACTACTGGCCACACTCTCTGTTGTGTAACAGAGAAGCTTGCACTGCTGCTGGCCACACTCTCTATTGTGTATGAGAGGGAAGCTTGCACTACTACTGGCCACACTCTCTATTGCGTATGAGAGGGAAGCTTGCACTACTACTGACCACACTCTCTATTGTGTTTGAGAGAGAAGCTTGCACTACTAGCAACCACACTCTACTGTGTAACAGAGAAAGCTTGCACTGCTGCTGGCGACATCCTCTATTGCGTATCAGAGGGAAGCTTGCACTACTACTGACCACACCCTCTATTGCATATGAGAGGGAAGCTTGCTCTACTACTGGCCACAATCCCTATTGTGTATGAGAGGGAAGCTTGCACTACTACTGGCCACACTCTCCATTGCGTATGAGAGCGAAGCTTGCACCACTACTGGCCACACTCTCTATTACGTACGAGAGGGAAACTTGCACTACTAATCACCACACTTTCTATTGCGTATGAGAGGGAAGCTTGCACTACTAGCAACCACACTCTCTAATGTGCAACAGTGAAAGCTTGCACTGCTGCTGGCCACACTCTCTATTGTGTATTAAGGGGATGCTTGCACTACTGCTGCAACACTTTCTATTGTATAAGAGCAAAACTTGCACTATTGCCGACCACACTCTCTATTGCATATGAGAGGGACACTTGCAGTACTACTGACGACACTCTGTATTGCACATGAGAGGACACCTTGCACTACTACTGACCACACTCTCTATTGTGTATGAGAGGGAAGCTTGCACTACTACTGACCACACTCTCTATTGCGTGTGAGAGAGAAGCTTGCACCACTCATGGCCACACTCTGTATTGCGTATGAGAGAGAAACTTGCACTACTACCGACCACCCTCTCTGTTGTGTATGAGAGGGATGCTTGCAAAGCTTGCACTACTACTGGCCACACTCTCTGTGGTGTAACAGAGAAGCTTGCACTACTACCGACCACCCTCTCTGTTGTGTATGAGAGGGAAGCTTGCAAAGCTTGCACTACTGCTGGCCACACTCTCTATTGTGTATGAGAGGGAAGCTTGCACTACTAGCAACCACACTCTCTATTTTGTATGAGAGGGAAGCTTACACTACTACTGGCCAGACTCGCTATTGTGTATGAGATGGAAGCTTGCACTAATACTGACGACACTCACTATTGTGTATGAGAGGAAATCTTGCACTACTACTGGCCACACTCTCTGTTGTGTAACAGAGAAGCTTGCACTGCTGCTGGTACACTCTCTGGTGCATATGAGAGGGATGCTTGCACTACTACTGGCCACACTCTGTGGTGCATATGAGAGGGAAGCTTGCATTACTGCTGGCCGCATTCTCTGGTGTGTAAGAGAGAAGTTTGTGCTGCTGCTGGCCACACTCTCTGTTGTGTATGAGAGGGAAGCTTGCACTACTGACCACACCCTCTATTGCATATGAGAAGGAAGCTTGCACTACTACTGACCACACTCTATTGTGTATGAGAGAGAAGCTTGCACTACTAGCAACCACACTCTACTCTGTAACAGAGAAAGCTTGCACTGCTGCTGGTGACACTCTGTTGTGTAAGAGAGAAGTATGGGCTGCTGCTGGCCACACTCGCTGTTGTGTATGAGAGGGAAGCTTGCACTACTACTGGCCACACTCTCTATTGCATATGAGAGGGAAGCTTGCACTACTACTGACCACACTCTCTATTGTGTATGAGAGGGAAGTATGCACTACTACTGGACACACTCTCTGGTGCATATGAGAGGGAGGCTTGCACTACTACTGGCCACACTCTGTGGTGCGTATGAGAGGGAAGCTTGCACTACTACTGGCCGCACTCTCTGTTGTGTAAAAGAGAAGTTTGCGCTGCTGCTGGCCACACTCTGTTATGTATGAGAGGGAAGCTTGCACTACTACTGACCAGACTCTCTGTTGTGTATGAGAGACACGCTTGCACTACGACTGCCCACACTCTCTGTTGTGTAAAAGAGAAGTTTGCGCTGCTGCTGGCCACACCCTCTATTGCGTATCAGAGGGAAGCTTGCACTACTACTGACCACACCCTCTATTGCGTATGAGAGGGAAGCTTGCTCTACTACTGACCACACTCTCTCTTGTGTATGAGAGAGAAGCTTGCACTATTACTGGCCACAATCTCTATTGTGTATGAGAGGGAAGCTTGCACTACTACTGTCCACCCTCTCTATTGTGTGTGAGAGGAAAGCTTGCACTACTGCTGACCACACTCTCTGTTGTGTATGAGAGACAAGCTTGCTCTACTACTGACCACACTCTCTATTGTGTATGAGAGAGAAGCTTGCACTACTACTGGCCACAATCTCTATTGTGAATGAGAGGGAAGCTTGCACTACTAGCAACCACACTCTCTATTTTGTATGAGAGGGAAGCTTGGTCTACTACTGACCACACTCTCTATTGTGTATGAGGGAGAAGCTTGCACTACTACTGGCCACAATCTCTATTGTGTATGAGAGGAAATCTTGCACTACTACTGGCCACACTCTCTGTTGTGTAACAGAGAAGCTTGCACTGCTGCTGGCCACACTCTCTATTGTGTATGAGAGGGAAGCTTGCACTACTACTGGCCACACTCTCTATTGCGTATGAGAGGGAAGCTTGCACTACTACTGACCACACTCTCTATTGTGTTTGAGAGAGAAGCTTGCACTACTAGCAACCACACTCTACTGTGTAACAGAGAAAGCTTGCACTGCTGCTGGCGACATCCTCTATTGCGTATCAGAGGGAAGCTTGCACTACTACTGACCACACCCTCTATTGCGTATGAGAGGGAAGCTTGCTCTACTACTGGCCACAATCCCTATTGTGTATGAGAGGGAAGCTTGCACTACTACTGGCCACACTCTCTATTGCGTATGAGAGCGAGGCTTGCACCAATACTGGCCACACTCTCTATTGCGTATGAGAGGGAAGCTTGCACTACTAATCACCACACTTTCTATTGTGTATGAAGGGGATGCTTGCACTACTGCTGCAACACTTTCTATTGTATAAGAGCAAAACTTGCACTATTGCCGACCACACTCTCTATTGCATATGAGAGGGACACTTGCACTACTACTGACGACACTCTGTATTGCACATGAGAGGACACCTTGCACTACTACTGACCACACTCTCTATTGTGTATGAGAGGGAAGCTTGCACTACTACTGACCACACTCTCTATTGCGTGTGAGAGAGAAGCTTGCACCACTACTGGCCACACTCTCTATTGCGTATGAGAGAGAAACTTGCACTACTACCGACCACCCTCTCTGTTGTGTATGAGAGGGAAGCTTGCAAAGCTTGCACTACTACTGGCCACACTCTCTGTGGTGTAACAGAGAAGCTTGCACTACTGCTGGCCACACTCTCTATTGTGTATGAGAGGGAAGCTTGCACTACTAGCAACCACACTCTCTATTTTGTATGAGAGGGAAGCTTACACTACTACTGGCCAGACTCGCTATTGTGTATGAGATGGAAGCTTGCACTAATACTGACGACACTCACTATTGTGTATGAGAGGAAATCTTGCACTACTACTGGCCACACTCTCTGTTGTGTAACAGAGAAGCTTGCACTGCTGCTGGTACACTCTCTGGTGTGTATGAGAGGGATGCTTGCACTACTACTGGCCACACTCTGTGGTGCATATGAGAGGGAAGCTTGCATTACTGCTGGCCGCATTCTCTGGTGTGTAAGAGAGAGGTTTGTGCTGCTGCTGGCCACACTCTCTGTTGTGTATGAGAGGGAAGCTTGCACTACTGACCACACCCTCTATTGCGTATGAGAAGGAAGATTGCACTACTACTGACCACACTCTATTGCGTATGAGAGAGAAGCTTGCACTACTAGCAACCACACTCTACTCTGTAACAGAGAAAGCTTGCACTGCTGCTGGTGACACTCTGTTGTGTAAGAGAGAAGTATGGGCTGCTGCTGGCCACACTCGCTGTTGTGTATGAGAGGGAAGCTTGCACTACTACTGGCCACACTCTCTATTGCATATGAGAGGGAAGCTTGCACTACTACTGACCACACTCTCTATTGTGTATGAGAGAGAAGCTTGCACTACTAGCAACCACACTCTACTCTGTAACAGAGAAAGCTTGCACTGCTGCTGGTGACACTCTGTTGTGTAAGAGAGAAGTATGGGCTGCTGCTGGCCACACTTGCTGTTGTGTATGAGAGGGAAGCTTGCACTACTACTGGCCACACTCTCTATTGCATATGAGAGGGAAGCTTGCACTACTACTGGCCACACTCTCTATTGCGTATGAGAGGGAAGTATGCACTACTACTGGCCACACTCTCTATTGCATATGAGAGGGAAGCTTGCACTACTACTGGCCACACTCTCTATTGCGTATGAGAGGGAAGCTTGCACTACTACTGGCCACACTCTCTATTGCGTATGAGAGGGAAGTATGCACTACTACTGGCCACACTCTCTATTGCATATGAGAGGGAAGCTTGCACTACTACTGGCCACACTCTCTATTGCGTATGAGAGGGAAGCTTGCACTACTACTGGCCACACTCTCTATTGCGTATGAGAGGGAAGTATGCACTACTACTGGCCACACTCTCTATTGCATATGAGAGGGAAGCTTGCACTACTACTGGCCACACTCTCTATTGCGTATGAGAGGGAAGCTTGCACTACTACTGACGACACTCACTATTGTGTATGAGAGGAAATCTTGCACTACTACTGGCCACACTCTCTGTTGTGTAACAGAGAAGCTTGCACTGCTGCTGGTACACTCTCTGGTGCGTATGAGAGGGATGCTTGCACTACTACTGGCCACACTCTGTGGTGCATATGAGAGGGAAGCTTGCATTACTGCTGGCCGCATTCTCTGGTGTGTAAGAGAGAGGTTTGTGCTGCTGCTGGCCACACTCTCTGTTGTGTATGAGAGGGAAGCTTGCACTACTGACCACACCCTCTATTGCGTATGAGAAGGAAGATTGCACTACTACTGACCACACTCTATTGTGTATGAGAGAGAAGCTTGCACTACTAGCAACCACACTCTACTCTGTAACAGAGAAAGCTTGCACTGCTGCTGGTGACACTCTGTTGTGTAAGAGAGAAGTATGGGCTGCTGCTGGCCACACTCGCTGTTGTGTATGAGAGGGAAGCTTGCACTACTACTGGCCACACTCTCTATTGCATATGAGAGGGAAGCTTGCACTACTACTGACCACACTCTCTATTGTGTATGAGAGAGAAGCTTGCACTACTAGCAACCACACTCTACTCTGTAACAGAGAAAGCTTGCACTGCTGCTGGTGACACTCTGTTGTGTAAGAGAGAAGTATGGGCTGCTGCTGGCCACACTTGCTGTTGTGTATGAGAGGGAAGCTTGCACTACTACTGGCCACACTCTCTATTGCATATGAGAGGGAAGCTTGCACTACTACTGGCCACACTCTCTATTGCGTATGAGAGGGAAGTATGCACTACTACTGGCCACACTCTCTATTGCATATGAGAGGGAAGCTTGCACTACTACTGGCCACACTCTCTATTGCGTATGAGAGGGAAGCTTGCACTACTACTGGCCACACTCTCTATTGCGTATGAGAGGGAAGTATGCACTACTACTGGCCACACTCTCTATTGCATATGAGAGGGAAGCTTGCACTACTACTGGCCACACTCTCTATTGCGTATGAGAGGGAAGCTTGCACTACTACTGGCCACACTCTCTATTGCGTATGAGAGGGAAGTATGCACTACCACTGGCCACACTCTCTATTGCATATGAGAGGGAAGCTTGCACTACTACTGGCCACACTCTCTATTGCGTATGAGAGGGAAGCTTGCACTACTACTCGCCACACTCTGTGGTGCGTATGAGAGGGAAGCTTGCACTACTACTGGCCACACTCTCTGGTGCGCATGAGAGGGAAGCTTGCACTACTAATGGCCACACTCTCTATTGCGTATGAGAGGGAAGTATGCACTACTACTGGCCACACTCTCTATTGCATATGAGAGGGAAGCTTGCACTACTACTGGCCACACTCTCTATTGCGTATGAGAGGGAAGCTTGCACTACTACTGGCCACACTCTCTATTGCGTATGAGAGGGAAGTATGCACTACTACTGGCCACACTCTCTATTGCATATGAGAGGGAAGCTTGCACTACTACTGGCCACACTCTCTATTGCGTATGAGAGGGAAGCTTGCACTACTACTGGCCACACTCTCTATTGCGTATGAGAGGGAAGTATGCACTACTACTGGACACACTCTCTGGTGCGTATGAGAGGGAGGCTTGCACTACTACTGGCCACACTCTGTGGTGCGTATGAGAGGGAAGCTTGCACTACTACTGGCCACACTCTCTGTTGTGTAAAAGAGAAATTTGCGCTGCTGCTGGCCACACTCTGTTATGTATGAGAGGGAAGCTTGCACTACTACTGACCAGACTCTCTGTTGTGTATGAGAGACACGCTTGCACTACTACTGCCCACACTCTCTGTTGTGTAAAAGAGAAGTTTGCGCTGCTGCTGGCCACACCCTCTATTGCGTATCAGAGGGAAGCTTGCACTACTACTGACCACACCCTCTATTGCGTATGAGAGGGAAGCTTGCTCTACTACTGACCACACTCTCTATTGTGTATGAGAGAGAAGCTTGCACTACTACTGGCCACAATCTCTATTGTGTATGAGAGGGAAGCTTGCACTACTACTGTCCACCCTCTCTATTGTGTGTGAGAGGAAAGCTTGCACTACTGCTGACCACACTCTCTGTTGTGTATGAGAGACAAGCTTGCTCTACTACTGACCACACTCTCTATTGTGTATGAGAGAGAAGCTTGCACTACTACTGGCCACAATCTCTATTGTGAATGAGAGGGAAGCTTGCACTACTAGCAACCACACTCTCTATTTTGTATGAGAGGGAAGCTTGCTCTACTACTGACCACACTCTCTATTGTGTATGAGAGAGAAGCTTGCACTACTACTGGCCACAATCTCTATTGTGTATGAGAGGAAATCTTGCACTACTACTGGCCACACTCTCTGTTGTGTAACAGAGAAGCTTGCACTGCTGCTGGCCACACTCTCTATTGTGTATGAGAGGGAAGCTTGCACTACTACTGGCCACACTCTCTATTGCGTATGAGAGGGAAGCTTGCACTACTACTGACCACACTCTCTATTGTTTTTGAGAGAGAAGCTTGCACTACTAGCAACCACACTCTACTGTGTAACAGAGAAAGCTTGCACTGCTGCTGGCGACATCCTCTATTGCGTATCAGAGGGAAGCTTGCACTACTACTGACCACACCCTCTATTGCATATGAGAGGGAAGCTTGCTCTACTACTGGCCACAATCCCTATTGTGTATGAGAGGGAAGCTTGCACTACTACTGGCCACACTCTCCATTGCGTATGAGAGCGAAGCTTGCACCACTACTGGCCACACTCTCTATTACGTACGAGAGGGAAGCTTGCACTACTAATCACCACACTTTCTATTGCGTATGAGAGGGAAGCTTGCACTACTAGCAACCACACTCTCTAATGTGCAACAGAGAAAGCTTGCACTGCTGCTGGCCACACTCTCTATTGTGTATTAAGGGGATGCTTGCACTACTGCTGCAACACTTTCTATTGTATAAGAGCAAAACTTGCACTATTGCCGACCACACTCTCTATTGCATATGAGAGGGACACTTGCAGTACTACTGACGACACTCTGTATTGCACATGAGAGGACACCTTGCACTACTACTGACCACACTCTCTATTGTGTATGAGAGGGAAGCTTGCACTACTACTGACCACACTCTCTATTGCGTGTGAGAGAGAAGCTTGCACCACTCATGGCCACACTCTCTATTGCGTATGAGAGAGAAACTTGCACTACTACCGACCACCCTCTCTGTTGTGTATGAGAGGGATGCTTGCAAAGCTTGCACTACTACTGGCCACACTCTCTGTGGTGTAACAGAGAAGCTTGCACTACTACCGACCACCCTCTCTGTTGTGTATGAGAGGGAAGCTTGCAAAGCTTGCACTACTGCTGGCCACACTCTCTATTGTGTATGAGAGGGAAGCTTGCACTACTAGCAACCACACTCTCTATTTTGTATGAGAGGGAAGCTTACACTACTACTGGCCAGACTCGCTATTGTGTATGAGATGGAAGCTTGCACTAATACTGACGACACTCACTATTGTGTATGAGAGGAAATCTTGCACTACTACTGGCCACACTCTCTGTTGTGTAACAGAGAAGCTTGCACTGCTGCTGGTACACTCTCTGGTGCATATGAGAGGGATGCTTGCACTACTACTGGCCACACTCTGTGGTGCATATGAGAGGGAAGCTTGCATTACTGCTGGCCGCATTCTCTGGTGTGTAAGAGAGAAGTTTGTGCTGCTGCTGGCCACACTCTCTGTTGTGTATGAGAGGGAAGCTTGCACTACTGACCACACCCTCTATTGCATATGAGAAGGAAGCTTGCACTACTACTGACCACACTCTATTGTGTATGAGAGAGAAGCTTGCACTACTAGCAACCACACTCTACTCTGTAACAGAGAAAGCTTGCACTGCTGCTGGTGACACTCTGTTGTGTAAGAGAGAAGTATGGGCTGCTGCTGGCCACACTCGCTGTTGTGTATGAGAGGGAAGCTTGCACTACTACTGGCCACACTCTCTATTGCATATGAGAGGGAAGCTTGCACTACTACTGACCACACTCTCTATTGTGTATGAGAGGGAAGTATGCACTACTACTGGACACACTCTCTGGTGCATATGAGAGGGAGGCTTGCACTACTACTGGCCACACTCTGTGGTGCGTATGAGAGGGAAGCTTGCACTACTACTGGCCGCACTCTCTGTTGTGTAAAAGAGAAGTTTGCGCTGCTGCTGGCCACACTCTGTTATGTATGAGAGGGAAGCTTGCACTACTACTGACCAGACTCTCTGTTGTGTATGAGAGACACGCTTGCACTACGACTGCCCACACTCTCTGTTGTGTAAAAGAGAAGTTTGCGCTGCTGCTGGCCACACCCTCTATTGCGTATCAGAGGGAAGCTTGCACTACTACTGACCACACCCTCTATTGCGTATGAGAGGGAAGCTTGCTCTACTACTGACCACACTCTCTCTTGTGTATGAGAGAGAAGCTTGCACTATTACTGGCCACAATCTCTATTGTGTATGAGAGGGAAGCTTGCACTACTACTGTCCACCCTCTCTATTGTGTGTGAGAGGAAAGCTTGCACTACTGCTGACCACACTCTCTGTTGTGTATGAGAGACAAGCTTGCTCTACTACTGACCACACTCTCTATTGTGTATGAGAGAGAAGCTTGCACTACTACTGGCCACAATCTCTATTGTGAATGAGAGGGAAGCTTGCACTACTAGCAACCACACTCTCTATTTTGTATGAGAGGGAAGCTTGGTCTACTACTGACCACACTCTCTATTGTGTATGAGGGAGAAGCTTGCACTACTACTGGCCACAATCTCTACTGTGTATGAGAGGAAATCTTGCACTACTACTGGCCACACTCTCTGTTGTGTAACAGAGAAGCTTGCACTGCTGCTGGCCACACTCTCTATTGTGTATGAGAGGGAAGCTTGCACTACTACTGGCCACACTCTCTATTGCGTATGAGAGGGAAGCTTGCACTACTACTGACCACACTCTCTATTGTGTTTGAGAGAGAAGCTTGCACTACTAGCAACCACACTCTACTGTGTAACAGAGAAAGCTTGCACTGCTGCTGGCGACATCCTCTATTGCGTATCAGAGGGAAGCTTGCACTACTACTGACCACACCCTCTATTGCGTATGAGAGGGAAGCTTGCTCTACTACTGGCCACAATCCCTATTGTGTATGAGAGGGAAGCTTGCACTACTACTGGCCACACTCTCTATTGCGTATGAGAGCGAGGCTTGCACCAATACTGGCCACACTCTCTATTGCGTATGAGAGGGAAGCTTGCACTACTAATCACCACACTTTCTATTGTGTATGAAGGGGATGCTTGCACTACTGCTGCAACACTTTCTATTGTATAAGAGCAAAACTTGCACTATTGCCGACCACACTCTCTATTGCATATGAGAGGGACACTTGCACTACTACTGACGACACTCTGTATTGCACATGAGAGGACACCTTGCACTACTACTGACCACACTCTCTATTGTGTATGAGAGGGAAGCTTGCACTACTACTGACCACACTCTCTATTGCGTGTGAGAGAGAAGCTTGCACCACTACTGGCCACACTCTCTATTGCGTATGAGAGAGAAACTTGCACTACTACCGACCACCCTCTCTGTTGTGTATGAGAGGGAAGCTTGCAAAGCTTGCACTACTACTGGCCACACTCTCTGTGGTGTAACAGAGAAGCTTGCACTACTGCTGGCCACACTCTCTATTGTGTATGAGAGGGAAGCTTGCACTACTAGCAACCACACTCTCTATTTTGTATGAGAGGGAAGCTTACACTACTACTGGCCAGACTCGCTATTGTGTATGAGATGGAAGCTTGCACTAATACTGACGACACTCACTATTGTGTATGAGAGGAAATCTTGCACTACTACTGGCCACACTCTCTGTTGTGTAACAGAGAAGCTTGCACTGCTGCTGGTACACTCTCTGGTGCGTATGAGAGGGATGCTTGCACTACTACTGGCCACACTCTGTGGTGCATATGAGAGGGAAGCTTGCATTACTGCTGGCCGCATTCTCTGGTGTGTAAGAGAGAGGTTTGTGCTGCTGCTGGCCACACTCTCTGTTGTGTATGAGAGGGAAGCTTGCACTACTGACCACACCCTCTATTGCGTATGAGAAGGAAGATTGCACTACTACTGACCACACTCTATTGCGTATGAGAGAGAAGCTTGCACTACTAGCAACCACACTCTACTCTGTAACAGAGAAAGCTTGCACTGCTGCTGGTGACACTCTGTTGTGTAAGAGAGAAGTATGGGCTGCTGCTGGCCACACTCGCTGTTGTGTATGAGAGGGAAGCTTGCACTACTACTGGCCACACTCTCTATTGCATATGAGAGGGAAGCTTGCACTACTACTGACCACACTCTCTATTGTGTATGAGAGAGAAGCTTGCACTACTAGCAACCACACTCTACTCTGTAACAGAGAAAGCTTGCACTGCTGCTGGTGACACTCTGTTGTGTAAGAGAGAAGTATGGGCTGCTGCTGGCCACACTTGCTGTTGTGTATGAGAGGGAAGCTTGCACTACTACTGGCCACACTCTCTATTGCATATGAGAGGGAAGCTTGCACTACTACTGGCCACACTCTCTATTGCGTATGAGAGGGAAGTATGCACTACTACTGGCCACACTCTCTATTGCATATGAGAGGGAAGCTTGCACTACTACTGGCCACACTCTCTATTGCGTATGAGAGGGAAGCTTGCACTACTACTGGCCACACTCTCTATTGCGTATGAGAGGGAAGTATGCACTACTACTGGCCACACTCTCTATTGCATATGAGAGGGAAGCTTGCACTACTACTGGCCACACTCTCTATTGCGTATGAGAGGGAAGCTTGCACTACTACTGGCCACACTCTCTATTGCGTATGAGAGGGAAGTATGCACTACTACTGGCCACACTCTCTATTGCATATGAGAGGGAAGCTTGCACTACTACTGGCCACACTCTCTATTGCGTATGAGAGGGAAGCTTGCACTACTACTGACGACACTCACTATTGTGTATGAGAGGAAATCTTGCACTACTACTGGCCACACTCTCTGTTGTGGAACAGAGAAGCTTGCACTGCTGCTGGTACACTCTCTGGTGCGTATGAGAGGGATGCTTGCACTACTACTGGCCACACTCTGTGGTGCATATGAGAGGGAAGCTTGCATTACTGCTGGCCGCATTCTCTGGTGTGTAAGAGAGAGGTTTGTGCTGCTGCTGGCCACACTCTCTGTTGTGTATGAGAGGGAAGCTTGCACTACTGACCACACCCTCTATTGCGTATGAGAAGGAAGATTGCACTACTACTGACCACACTCTATTGTGTATGAGAGAGAAGCTTGCACTACTAGCAACCACACTCTACTCTGTAACAGAGAAAGCTTGCACTGCTGCTGGTGACACTCTGTTGTGTAAGAGAGAAGTATGGGCTGCTGCTGGCCACACTCGCTGTTGTGTATGAGAGGGAAGCTTGCACTACTACTGGCCACACTCTCTATTGCATATGAGAGGGAAGCTTGCACTACTACTGACCACACTCTCTATTGTGTATGAGAGAGAAGCTTGCACTACTAGCAACCACACTCTACTCTGTAACAGAGAAAGCTTGCACTGCTGCTGGTGACACTCTGTTGTGTAAGAGAGAAGTATGGGCTGCTGCTGGCCACACTTGCTGTTGTGTATGAGAGGGAAGCTTGCACTACTACTGGCCACACTCTCTATTGCATATGAGAGGGAAGCTTGCACTACTACTGGCCACACTCTCTATTGCGTATGAGAGGGAAGTATGCACTACTACTGGCCACACTCTCTATTGCATATGAGAGGGAAGCTTGCACTACTACTGGCCACACTCTCTATTGCGTATGAGAGGGAAGCTTGCACTACTACTGGCCACACTCTCTATTGCGTATGAGAGGGAAGTATGCACTACTACTGGCCACACTCTCTATTGCATATGAGAGGGAAGCTTGCACTACTACTGGCCACACTCTCTATTGCGTATGAGAGGGAAGCTTGCACTACTACTGGCCACACTCTCTATTGCGTATGAGAGGGAAGTATGCACTACCACTGGCCACACTCTCTATTGCATATGAGAGGGAAGCTTGCACTACTACTGGCCACACTCTCTATTGCGTATGAGAGGGAAGCTTGCACTACTACTCGCCACACTCTGTGGTGCGTATGAGAGGGAAGCTTGCACTACTACTGGCCACACTCTCTGGTGCGCATGAGAGGGAAGCTTGCACTACTAATGGCCACACTCTCTATTGCGTATGAGAGGGAAGTATGCACTACTACTGGCCACACTCTCTATTGCATATGAGAGGGAAGCTTGCACTACTACTGGCCACACTCTC
Source organism: Ambystoma mexicanum (assembly GCF_040938575.1). Lineage (NCBI taxonomy): Eukaryota > Metazoa > Chordata > Amphibia > Caudata > Ambystomatidae > Ambystoma > Ambystoma mexicanum. The sequence goes on from NC_090921.1 coordinate 35,522,608, forward strand.
TATTGCGTATGAGAGGGAAGCTTGCACTACTACTGGCCACACTCTCTATTGCGTATGAGAGGGAAGTATGCACTACTACTGGCCACACTCTCTATTGCATATGAGAGGGAAGCTTGCACTACTACTGGCCACACTCTCTATTGCGTATGAGAGGGAAGCTTGCACTACTACTGGCCACACTCTCTATTGCGTATGAGAGGGAAGTATGCACTACTACTGGACACACTCTCTGGTGCGTATGAGAGGGAGGCTTGCACTACTACTGGCCACACTCTGTGGTGCGTATGAGAGGGAAGCTTGCACTACTACTGGCCACACTCTCTGTTGTGTAAAAGAGAAATTTGCGCTGCTGCTGGCCACACTCTGTTATGTATGAGAGGGAAGCTTGCACTACTACTGACCAGACTCTCTGTTGTGTATGAGAGACACGCTTGCACTACTACTGCCCACACTCTCTGTTGTGTAAAAGAGAAGTTTGCGCTGCTGCTGGCCACACCCTCTATTGCGTATCAGAGGGAAGCTTGCACTACTACTGACCACACCCTCTATTGCGTATGAGAGGGAAGCTTGCTCTACTACTGACCACACTCTCTATTGTGTATGAGAGAGAAGCTTGCACTACTACTGGCCACAATCTCTATTGTGTATGAGAGGGAAGCTTGCACTACTACTGTCCACCCTCTCTATTGTGTGTGAGAGGAAAGCTTGCACTACTGCTGACCACACTCTCTGTTGTGTATGAGAGACAAGCTTGCTCTACTACTGACCACACTCTCTATTGTGTATGAGAGAGAAGCTTGCACTACTACTGGCCACAATCTCTATTGTGAATGAGAGGGAAGCTTGCACTACTAGCAACCACACTCTCTATTTTGTATGAGAGGGAAGCTTGCTCTACTACTGACCACACTCTCTATTGTGTATGAGAGAGAAGCTTGCACTACTACTGGCCACAATCTCTATTGTGTATGAGAGGAAATCTTGCACTACTACTGGCCACACTCTCTGTTGTGTAACAGAGAAGCTTGCACTGCTGCTGGCCACACTCTCTATTGTGTATGAGAGGGAAGCTTGCACTACTACTGGCCACACTCTCTATTGCGTATGAGAGGGAAGCTTGCACTACTACTGACCACACTCTCTATTGTTTTTGAGAGAGAAGCTTGCACTACTAGCAACCACACTCTACTGTGTAACAGAGAAAGCTTGCACTGCTGCTGGCGACATCCTCTATTGCGTATCAGAGGGAAGCTTGCACTACTACTGACCACACCCTCTATTGCATATGAGAGGGAAGCTTGCTCTACTACTGGCCACAATCCCTATTGTGTATGAGAGGGAAGCTTGCACTACTACTGGCCACACTCTCCATTGCGTATGAGAGCGAAGCTTGCACCACTACTGGCCACACTCTCTATTACGTACGAGAGGGAAGCTTGCACTACTAATCACCACACTTTCTATTGCGTATGAGAGGGAAGCTTGCACTACTAGCAACCACACTCTCTAATGTGCAACAGAGAAAGCTTGCACTGCTGCTGGCCACACTCTCTATTGTGTATTAAGGGGATGCTTGCACTACTGCTGCAACACTTTCTATTGTATAAGAGCAAAACTTGCACTATTGCCGACCACACTCTCTATTGCATATGAGAGGGACACTTGCAGTACTACTGACGACACTCTGTATTGCACATGAGAGGACACCTTGCACTACTACTGACCACACTCTCTATTGTGTATGAGAGGGAAGCTTGCACTACTACTGACCACACTCTCTATTGCGTGTGAGAGAGAAGCTTGCACCACTCATGGCCACACTCTCTATTGCGTATGAGAGAGAAACTTGCACTACTACCGACCACCCTCTCTGTTGTGTATGAGAGGGATGCTTGCAAAGCTTGCACTACTACTGGCCACACTCTCTGTGGTGTAACAGAGAAGCTTGCACTACTACCGACCACCCTCTCTGTTGTGTATGAGAGGGAAGCTTGCAAAGCTTGCACTACTGCTGGCCACACTCTCTATTGTGTATGAGAGGGAAGCTTGCACTACTAGCAACCACACTCTCTATTTTGTATGAGAGGGAAGCTTACACTACTACTGGCCAGACTCGCTATTGTGTATGAGATGGAAGCTTGCACTAATACTGACGACACTCACTATTGTGTATGAGAGGAAATCTTGCACTACTACTGGCCACACTCTCTGTTGTGTAACAGAGAAGCTTGCACTGCTGCTGGTACACTCTCTGGTGCATATGAGAGGGATGCTTGCACTACTACTGGCCACACTCTGTGGTGCATATGAGAGGGAAGCTTGCATTACTGCTGGCCGCATTCTCTGGTGTGTAAGAGAGAAGTTTGTGCTGCTGCTGGCCACACTCTCTGTTGTGTATGAGAGGGAAGCTTGCACTACTGACCACACCCTCTATTGCATATGAGAAGGAAGCTTGCACTACTACTGACCACACTCTATTGTGTATGAGAGAGAAGCTTGCACTACTAGCAACCACACTCTACTCTGTAACAGAGAAAGCTTGCACTGCTGCTGGTGACACTCTGTTGTGTAAGAGAGAAGTATGGGCTGCTGCTGGCCACACTCGCTGTTGTGTATGAGAGGGAAGCTTGCACTACTACTGGCCACACTCTCTATTGCATATGAGAGGGAAGCTTGCACTACTACTGACCACACTCTCTATTGTGTATGAGAGGGAAGTATGCACTACTACTGGACACACTCTCTGGTGCATATGAGAGGGAGGCTTGCACTACTACTGGCCACACTCTGTGGTGCGTATGAGAGGGAAGCTTGCACTACTACTGGCCGCACTCTCTGTTGTGTAAAAGAGAAGTTTGCGCTGCTGCTGGCCACACTCTGTTATGTATGAGAGGGAAGCTTGCACTACTACTGACCAGACTCTCTGTTGTGTATGAGAGACACGCTTGCACTACGACTGCCCACACTCTCTGTTGTGTAAAAGAGAAGTTTGCGCTGCTGCTGGCCACACCCTCTATTGCGTATCAGAGGGAAGCTTGCACTACTACTGACCACACCCTCTATTGCGTATGAGAGGGAAGCTTGCTCTACTACTGACCACACTCTCTCTTGTGTATGAGAGAGAAGCTTGCACTATTACTGGCCACAATCTCTATTGTGTATGAGAGGGAAGCTTGCACTACTACTGTCCACCCTCTCTATTGTGTGTGAGAGGAAAGCTTGCACTACTGCTGACCACACTCTCTGTTGTGTATGAGAGACAAGCTTGCTCTACTACTGACCACACTCTCTATTGTGTATGAGAGAGAAGCTTGCACTACTACTGGCCACAATCTCTATTGTGAATGAGAGGGAAGCTTGCACTACTAGCAACCACACTCTCTATTTTGTATGAGAGGGAAGCTTGGTCTACTACTGACCACACTCTCTATTGTGTATGAGGGAGAAGCTTGCACTACTACTGGCCACAATCTCTACTGTGTATGAGAGGAAATCTTGCACTACTACTGGCCACACTCTCTGTTGTGTAACAGAGAAGCTTGCACTGCTGCTGGCCACACTCTCTATTGTGTATGAGAGGGAAGCTTGCACTACTACTGGCCACACTCTCTATTGCGTATGAGAGGGAAGCTTGCACTACTACTGACCACACTCTCTATTGTGTTTGAGAGAGAAGCTTGCACTACTAGCAACCACACTCTACTGTGTAACAGAGAAAGCTTGCACTGCTGCTGGCGACATCCTCTATTGCGTATCAGAGGGAAGCTTGCACTACTACTGACCACACCCTCTATTGCGTATGAGAGGGAAGCTTGCTCTACTACTGGCCACAATCCCTATTGTGTATGAGAGGGAAGCTTGCACTACTACTGGCCACACTCTCTATTGCGTATGAGAGCGAGGCTTGCACCAATACTGGCCACACTCTCTATTGCGTATGAGAGGGAAGCTTGCACTACTAATCACCACACTTTCTATTGTGTATGAAGGGGATGCTTGCACTACTGCTGCAACACTTTCTATTGTATAAGAGCAAAACTTGCACTATTGCCGACCACACTCTCTATTGCATATGAGAGGGACACTTGCACTACTACTGACGACACTCTGTATTGCACATGAGAGGACACCTTGCACTACTACTGACCACACTCTCTATTGTGTATGAGAGGGAAGCTTGCACTACTACTGACCACACTCTCTATTGCGTGTGAGAGAGAAGCTTGCACCACTACTGGCCACACTCTCTATTGCGTATGAGAGAGAAACTTGCACTACTACCGACCACCCTCTCTGTTGTGTATGAGAGGGAAGCTTGCAAAGCTTGCACTACTACTGGCCACACTCTCTGTGGTGTAACAGAGAAGCTTGCACTACTGCTGGCCACACTCTCTATTGTGTATGAGAGGGAAGCTTGCACTACTAGCAACCACACTCTCTATTTTGTATGAGAGGGAAGCTTACACTACTACTGGCCAGACTCGCTATTGTGTATGAGATGGAAGCTTGCACTAATACTGACGACACTCACTATTGTGTATGAGAGGAAATCTTGCACTACTACTGGCCACACTCTCTGTTGTGTAACAGAGAAGCTTGCACTGCTGCTGGTACACTCTCTGGTGCGTATGAGAGGGATGCTTGCACTACTACTGGCCACACTCTGTGGTGCATATGAGAGGGAAGCTTGCATTACTGCTGGCCACATTCTCTGGTGTGTAAGAGAGAGGTTTGTGCTGCTGCTGGCCACACTCTCTGTTGTGTATGAGAGGGAAGCTTGCACTACTGACCACACCCTCTATTGCGTATGAGAAGGAAGATTGCACTACTACTGACCACACTCTATTGCGTATGAGAGAGAAGCTTGCACTACTAGCAACCACACTCTACTCTGTAACAGAGAAAGCTTGCACTGCTGCTGGTGACACTCTGTTGTGTAAGAGAGAAGTATGGGCTGCTGCTGGCCACACTCGCTGTTGTGTATGAGAGGGAAGCTTGCACTACTACTGGCCACACTCTCTATTGCATATGAGAGGGAAGCTTGCACTACTACTGACCACACTCTCTATTGTGTATGAGAGAGAAGCTTGCACTACTAGCAACCACACTCTACTCTGTAACAGAGAAAGCTTGCACTGCTGCTGGTGACACTCTGTTGTGTAAGAGAGAAGTATGGGCTGCTGCTGGCCACACTTGCTGTTGTGTATGAGAGGGAAGCTTGCACTACTACTGGCCACACTCTCTATTGCATATGAGAGGGAAGCTTGCACTACTACTGGCCACACTCTCTATTGCGTATGAGAGGGAAGTATGCACTACTACTGGCCACACTCTCTATTGCATATGAGAGGGAAGCTTGCACTACTACTGGCCACACTCTCTATTGCGTATGAGAGGGAAGCTTGCACTACTACTGGCCACACTCTCTATTGCGTATGAGAGGGAAGTATGCACTACTACTGGCCACACTCTCTATTGCATATGAGAGGGAAGCTTGCACTACTACTGGCCACACTCTCTATTGCGTATGAGAGGGAAGCTTGCACTACTACTGGCCACACTCTCTATTGCGTATGAGAGGGAAGTATGCACTACTACTGGCCACACTCTCTATTGCATATGAGAGGGAAGCTTGCACTACTACTGGCCACACTCTCTATTGCGTATGAGAGGGAAGCTTGCACTACTACTGACGACACTCACTATTGTGTATGAGAGGAAATCTTGCACTACTACTGGCCACACTCTCTGTTGTGTAACAGAGAAGCTTGCACTGCTGCTGGTACACTCTCTGGTGCGTATGAGAGGGATGCTTGCACTACTACTGGCCACACTCTGTGGTGCATATGAGAGGGAAGCTTGCATTACTGCTGGCCGCATTCTCTGGTGTGTAAGAGAGAGGTTTGTGCTGCTGCTGGCCACACTCTCTGTTGTGTATGAGAGGGAAGCTTGCACTACTGACCACACCCTCTATTGCGTATGAGAAGGAAGATTGCACTACTACTGACCACACTCTATTGTGTATGAGAGAGAAGCTTGCACTACTAGCAACCACACTCTACTCTGTAACAGAGAAAGCTTGCACTGCTGCTGGTGACACTCTGTTGTGTAAGAGAGAAGTATGGGCTGCTGCTGGCCACACTCGCTGTTGTGTATGAGAGGGAAGCTTGCACTACTACTGGCCACACTCTCTATTGCATATGAGAGGGAAGCTTGCACTACTACTGACCACACTCTCTATTGTGTATGAGAGAGAAGCTTGCACTACTAGCAACCACACTCTACTCTGTAACAGAGAAAGCTTGCACTGCTGCTGGTGACACTCTGTTGTGTAAGAGAGAAGTATGGGCTGCTGCTGGCCACACTTGCTGTTGTGTATGAGAGGGAAGCTTGCACTACTACTGGCCACACTCTCTATTGCATATGAGAGGGAAGCTTGCACTACTACTGGCCACACTCTCTATTGCGTATGAGAGGGAAGTATGCACTACTACTGGCCACACTCTCTATTGCATATGAGAGGGAAGCTTGCACTACTACTGGCCACACTCTCTATTGCGTATGAGAGGGAAGCTTGCACTACTACTGGCCACACTCTCTATTGCGTATGAGAGGGAAGTATGCACTACTACTGGCCACACTCTCTATTGCATATGAGAGGGAAGCTTGCACTACTACTGGCCACACTCTCTATTGCGTATGAGAGGGAAGCTTGCACTACTACTGGCCACACTCTCTATTGCGTATGAGAGGGAAGTATGCACTACTACTGGCCACACTCTCTATTGCATATGAGAGGGAAGCTTGCACTACTACTGGCCACACTCTCTATTGCGTATGAGAGGGAAGCTTGCACTACTACTCGCCACACTCTGTGGTGCGTATGAGAGGGAAGCTTGCACTACTACTGGCCACACTCTCTGGTGCGCATGAGAGGGAAGCTTGCACTACTAATGGCCACACTCTCTATTGCGTATGAGAGGGAAGTATGCACTACTACTGGCCACACTCTCTATTGCATATGAGAGGGAAGCTTGCACTACTACTGGCCACACTCTCTATTGCGTATGAGAGGGAAGCTTGCACTACTACTGGCCACACTCTCTATTGCGTATGAGAGGGAAGTATGCACTACTACTGGCCACACTCTCTATTGCATATGAGAGGGAAGCTTGCACTACTACTGGCCACACTCTCTATTGCGTATGAGAGGGAAGCTTGCACTACTACTGGCCACACTCTCTATTGCGTATGAGAGGGAAGTATGCACTACTACTGGCCACACTCTCTATTGCATATGAGAGGGAAGCTTGCACTACTACTGGCCACACTCTCTATTGCGTATGAGAGGGAAGCTTGCACTACTACTCGCCACACTCTGTGGTGCGTATGAGAGGGAAGCTTGCACTACTACTGGCCGCACTCTCTGGTGTGTAAGAGAGAAGTTTGTGCTGCTGCTGGCCACACTCTCAGCTTGCACTACTGACCACACCCTCTATTGTGTATGAGAGGGAAGCTTGCACTACTACTGACCACACTCTCTATTGTGTATGAGTGAGATGCTTGCACTACTAATGGCCACACTCTGTTGTGTATGAGAGGGAAGCTTGCACTACTGACCACACCCTCTATTGCGTATGAGAGGGAAGCTTGCACTACTGACCACACTCTCTATTGTGTATGAGAGAGAAGCTTGCCCTACTAGCAACCACACTCTACTGTGTAACAGAGAAATCTTGCACTGCCGCTGGCCACACTCTGTTGTGTAAGAGAGAAGTATGGGCTGCTGCTGGCCACACTCGCTTTTGTGTATGAGACAGAAGCTTGCACTACTACTGGCCACACTCTCTATTGCGTATGAGAGGGAAGCTTGCACTACTACTGGCCACACTCTCTATTGCGTGTGAGAGGGATGCTTGCACTACTACTGGCCACACTTTCCATTGTGTATGAGAAGAAAGCTTGCACTACTGCTGGCACACTCTATATTGTGTAAGGGAAGCTTGGGCTACTGCTGGCCACACTCTGTATTGTGTATGAGAGGGAAGCTTGCACTACTACAGACCACTCCCTCTATTGTGTAACAGAGAAGCTTGCACTGCTGCTGGCCACTCTCTATTGTGTATCAAAGGGAAGCTTGCACTACTACTGGCCACACTCTCTATTGCGTATGAGAGGGAAGCTTGCACTACTACTGGCCACACTCTGTTGTGTATGAGAGGGAAGCTTGCACTACAACTGGCCACACTCTATATTGCGTGTGAGAGGAAAGCTTGCACTACTACTGGCCACACTCTCATTTGTGTATGAGAGACAAGCTTGCACTACTACTGCCCACACTCTCTGTTGTGTAAAAGAGAATTTTGCGCTGCGGCTGGCCACACTCTGTTATGTATGAGAGGGAATCTTGCACTTCTACTGACCACACCCTTTATTGCGTATAAAAGGGAAGCCTGCACTACTGCTGACCACACTCTCTTTTGTGTATGAGAGACAAGCTTGCTCTACTACTGACCACACTCTCTATTGTGTATTAGAGAGAAGCTTGCACTACTACTGGCCACAATCTCTATTGTGTATGAGAGGGAAGCTTGCACTACTACTGTCCATCCTCTGTATTGCGTGTGAGAGGAAAGCTTGCACTACTGCTGACCACACTCTCTGTTGTGTATGAGAGACAAGCTTGCTCTACTACTGACCACACTCTCTATTGTGTATGAGAGAGAAGCTTGCACTACTACTGGCCACAATCTCTATTGTGTATGAGAGGGAAGCTTGCACTACTACTGTCCACCCTCTGTATTGCATGTGAGAGGAAAGCTTGCACTACTGCTGACCACACTCTCTGTTGTGTATGAGAGACAAGCTTGCACTACTACTGGCCACACTCTCTATTGCGTATGAATGGGATGCTTGCACTACTGCTGGCCACCCTCTCTGTTGTGTAAGAGAGAGGTTTTCACTGCTGCTGGCCACACTCTCTGTTATGTATGAGAGGGAAGCTTGCACTACTACTGGCCACCCTCTCTGTTGTGTATGAGAGAGAAGCTTGCACTACTACTGGCCACACTCTCTATTGCGTGTGAGAGAGAAGCTTGCACTACTACTGACCACACTCTCCGTTGTGTATGTGAGAGAAGCTTGCACTACTACTGGCCACACTCTCTATTGTGTATGAGAGAGAAGCTTTCACTACTACTGGCCACAATCTCTATTGTGTATGAGAGGGAAGCTTGCACTACTACTGTCCACCCTCTGTATTGCATGTGAGAGGAAAGCTTGCACTACTGCTGACCACACTCTCTGTTGTGTATGAGAGACAAGCTTGCCCTACTGCTGACCACACTCTCTGTTGTGTATGAGAGACAAGCTTGCACTACTACTGGCCACACTCTCTATTGTGTATGAATGGGAAGCTTGCACTACTGCTGACACACTCTCTAATGCATATGAGAGGGAAGCTTGCACTACTACTGGCCACACTCTCTGTTGTGTAAGAGAGAAGTTTTCACTGCTGCTGGCCACACTTTCCATTGTGTAAGAGCGAAACTTGCACTATTGCCGACCACACTCTCTATTGCATATGAGAGGTACGCTTGCACTAATACTGACGACACTCTGTATTGCACATGAGAGGCAAGCTTGCACTACTACTGACCAGACTCTCTTTTGCGTATTAGAGGGAAGTATGCACTACTACTGGCCACCCTCTGTTGTGTATGAGAGGGAAGCTTGCACTACTACTGACCACACTCTCTACTGTGTGTGAGAGGGAAGCTTGCACTACTACTGGCCACACTCTCTATTGCGTATGAGAGGGAAGCTTGCACTACTACTGGCCACACTCTCTGTTGTGTAAGAGAGAATTTTGCGCTGCTACTGGCCACAATCTCTGTTATGTATGAGAGGGAATCTTGCACTACTACCGACCACCCTCTCTGTTGTGTATGAGAGGGAAGCTTGCACTGCTGCTGGCCACACTCTCTATTGTGTATGAGAGGGAAGCTTGCACTACTACCGACCACCTTCTCTGTTGTGTATTAGAGGGAAGCTTGCACTACTACTGGCCACACTCTCTATTGTGTATGAGAGGGAAGCTTGCACTACTAGCAACCACACTCTCTATTTTGTATGAGAGGGAAGCTTACACTACTACTGGCCACACTCGCTATTGTGTATGAGATGGAAGCTTGCACTAATACTGACGACACTCACTATTGTGTATGAGAGGAAATCTTGCACTACTACTGGCCACACTCTCTGTTGTGTAACAGAGAAGCTTGCACTGCTGCTCGCCACACTCTCTATTGCGTATGAGAGGGAAGTATGCACTACTACTGGACACACTCTCTGGTGCGTATGAGAGGGAGGCTTCCACTACTACTGGCCACACTCTGTGGTGCGTATGAGAGGGAAGCTTGCACTACTACTGGCCGCACTCTCTGTTGTGTAAAAGAGAAGTTTGCGCTGCTGCTGGCCACACTCTGTTATGTATGAGAGGGAAGCTTGCACTACTACTGACCAGACTCTCTGTTGTGTATGAGAGACACACTTGCACTACTACTGCCCACACTCTCTGTTGTGTAAAAGAGAAGTTTGCGCTGCTGCTGGCCACACTCTCTATTGCGTATCAGAGGGAAGCTTGCACTACTACTGACCACACCCTCTATTGCGTATGAGAGGGAAGCTTGCTCTACTACTGACCACACTCTCTATTGTGTATGAGAGAGAAGCTTGCACTACTACTGGCCACACTCTCTATTGTGTATGAGAGGGAAGCTTGCACTACTACTGTCCACCCTCTCTATTGTGTGTGAGAGGAAAGCTTGCACTACTGCTGACCACACTCTCTGTTGTGTATGAGAGACAAGCTTGCTCTACTACTGACCACACTCTCTATTGTGTATGAGAGAGAAGCTTGCACTACTACTGGCCACAATCTCTATTGTGAATGAGAGGGAAGCTTGCACTACTAGCAACCACACTCTCTATTTTGTATGAGAGGGAAGCTTGCTCTACTACTGACCACACTCTCTATTGTGTATGAGAGAGAAGCTTGCACTACTACTGGCCACAATCTCTATTGTGTATGAGAGGAAATCTTGCACTACTACTGGCCACACTCTCTGTTGTGTAACAGAGAAGCTTGCACTGCTGCTGGCCACACTCTCTATTGTGTATGAGAGGGAAGCTTGCACTACTACTGGCCACACTCTCTATTGCGTATGAGAGGGAAGCTTGCACTACTACTGACCACACTCTCTATTGTGTTTGAGAGAGAAGCTTGCACTACTAGCAACCACACTCTACTGTGTAACAGAGAAAGCTTGCACTGCTGCTGGCGACATCCTCTATTGCGTATCAGAGGGAAGCTTGCACTACTACTGACCACACCCTCTATTGCATATGAGAGGGAAGCTTGCTCTACTACTGGCCACAATCCCTATTGTGTATGAGAGGGAAGCTTGCACTACTACTGGCCACACTCTCCATTGCGTATGAGAGCGAAGCTTGCACCACTACTGGCCACACTCTCTATTACGTATGAGAGGGAAGCTTGCACTACTAATCACCACACTTTCTATTGCGTATGAGAGGGAAGCTTGCACTACTAGCAACCACACTCTCTAATGTGCAACAGAGAAAGCTTGCACTGCTGCTCGCCACACTCTCTATTGTGTATGAAGGGGATGCTTGCACTACTGCTGGCCACACTTTCCATTGTGTAAGAGCGAAACTTGCACTATTGCCGACCACACTCTCTATTGCATATGAGAGGGACACTTGCAGTACTACTGACGACACTCTGTATTGCACATGAGAGGACACCTTGCACTACTACTGACCACACTCTCTATTGTGTATGAGAGGGAAGCTTGCACTACTACTGACCACACTCTCTATTGCGTGTGAGAGAGAAGCTTGCACCACTCATGGCCACACTCTCTATTGCGTATGAGAGAGAAACTTGCACTACTACCGACCACCCTCTCTGTTGTGTATGAGAGGGATGCTTGCAAAGCTTGCACTACTACTGGCCACACTCTCTGTGGTGTAACAGAGAAGCTTGCACTACTACCGACCACCCTCTCTGTTGTGTATGAGAGGGAAGCTTGCAAAGCTTGCACTACTGCTGGCCACACTCTCTATTGTGTATGAGAGGGAAGCTTGCACTACTAGCAACCACACTCTCTATTTTGTATGAGAGGGAAGCTTACACTACTACTGGCCAGACTCGCTATTGTGTATGAGATGGAAGCTTGCACTAATACTGACGACACTCACTATTGTGTATGAGAGGAAATCTTGCACTACTACTGGCCACACTCTCTGTTGTGTAACAGAGAAGCTTGCACTGCTGCTGGTACACTCTCTGGTGCATATGAGAGGGATGCTTGCACTACTACTGGCCACACTCTGTGGTGCATATGAGAGGGAAGCTTGCATTACTGCTGGCCGCATTCTCTGGTGTGTAAGAGAGAAGTTTGTGCTGCTGCTGGCCACACTCTCTGTTGTGTATGAGAGGGAAGCTTGCACTACTGACCACACCCTCTATTGCGTATGAGAAGGAAGCTTGCACTACTACTGACCACACTCTATTGTGTATGAGAGAGAAGCTTGCACTACTAGCAACCACACTCTACTCTGTAACAGAGAAAGCTTGCACTGCTGCTGGTGATACTCTGTTGTGTAAGAGAGAAGTATGGGCTGCTGCTGGCCACACTCGCTGTTGTGTATGAGAGGGAAGCTTGCACTACTACTGGCCACACTCTCTATTGCATATGAGAGGGAAGCTTGCACTACTACTGACCACACTCTCTATTGTGTATGAGAGGGAAGTATGCACTACTACTGGACACACTCTCTGGTGCATATGAGAGGGAGGCTTTCACTACTACTGGCCACACTCTGTGGTGCGTATGAGAGGGAAGCTTGCACTACTACTGGCCGCACTCTCTGTTGTGTAAAAGAGAAGTTTGCGCTGCTGCTGGCCACACTCTGTTATGTATGAGAGGGAAGCTTGCACTACTACTGACCAGACTCTCTGTTGTGTATGAGAGACACGCTTGCACTACGACTGCCCACACTCTCTGTTGTGTAAAAGAGAAGTTTGCGCTGCTGCTGGCCACACCCTCTATTGCGTATCAGAGGGAAGCTTGCACTACTACTGACCACACCCTCTATTGCGTATGAGAGGGAAGCTTGCTCTACTACTGACCACACTCTCTATTGTGTATGAGAGAGAAGCTTGCACTATTACTGGCCACAATCTCTATTGTGTATGAGAGGGAAGCTTGCACTACTACTGTCCACCCTCTCTATTGTGTGTGAGAGGAAAGCTTGCACTACTGCTGACCACACTCTCTGTTGTGTATGAGAGACAAGCTTGCTCTACTACTGACCACACTCTCTATTGTGTATGAGAGAGAAGCTTGCACTACTACTGGCCACAATCTCTATTGTGAATGAGAGGGAAGCTTGCACTACTAGCAACCACACTCTCTATTTTGTATGAGAGGGAAGCTTGGTCTACTACTGACCACACTCTCTATTGTGTATGAGAGAGAAGCTTGCACTACTACTGGCCACAATCTCTATTGTGTATGAGAGGAAATCTTGCACTACTACTGGCCACACTCTCTGTTGTGTAACAGAGAAGCTTGCACTGCTGCTGGCCACACTCTCTATTGTGTATGAGAGGGAAGCTTGCACTACTACTGGCCACACTCTCTATTGCGTATGAGAGGGAAGCTTGCACTACTACTGACCACACTCTCTATTGTGTTTGAGAGAGAAGCTTGCACTACTAGCAACCACACTCTACTGTGTAACAGAGAAAGCTTGCACTGCTGCTGGCGACATCCTCTATTGCGTATCAGAGGGAAGCTTGCACTACTACTGACCACACCCTCTATTGCGTATGAGAGGGAAGCTTGCTCTACTACTGGCCACAATCCCTATTGTGTATGAGAGGGAAGCTTGCACTACTACTGGCCACACTCTCTATTGCGTATGAGAGCGAGGCTTGCACCAATACTGGCCACACTCTCTATTGCGTATGAGAGGGAAGCTTGCACTACTAATCACCACACTTTCTATTGTGTATGAAGGGGATGCTTGCACTACTGCTGCAACACTTTCTATTGTATAAGAGCAAAACTTGCACTATTGCCGACCACACTCTCTATTGCATATGAGAGGGACACTTGCACTACTACTGACGACACTCTGTATTGCACATGAGAGGACACCTTGCACTACTACTGACCACACTCTCTATTGTGTATGAGAGGGAAGCTTGCACTACTACTGACCACACTCTCTATTGCGTGTGAGAGAGAAGCTTGCACCACTACTGGCCACACTCTCTATTGCGTATGAGAGAGAAACTTGCACTACTACCGACCACCCTCTCTGTTGTGTATGAGAGGGAAGCTTGCAAAGCTTGCACTACTACTGGCCACACTCTCTGTGGTGTAACAGAGAAGCTTGCACTACTGCTGGCCACACTCTCTATTGTGTATGAGAGGGAAGCTTGCACTACTAGCAACCACACTCTCTATTTTGTATGAGAGGGAAGCTTACACTACTACTGGCCAGACTCGCTATTGTGTATGAGATGGAAGCTTGCACTAATACTGACGACACTCACTATTGTGTATGAGAGGAAATCTTGCACTACTACTGGCCACACTCTCTGTTGTGTAACAGAGAAGCTTGCACTGCTGCTGGTACACTCTCTGGTGCGTATGAGAGGGATGCTTGCACTACTACTGGCCACACTCTGGTGCATATGAGAGGGAAGCTTGCATTACTGCTGGCCGCATTCTCTGGTGTGTAAGAGAGAGGTTTGTGCTGCTGCTGGCCACACTCTCTGTTGTGTATGAGAGGGAAGCTTGCACTACTGACCACACCCTCTATTGCGTATGAGAAGGAAGATTGCACTACTACTGACCACACTCTATTGTGTATGAGAGAGAAGCTTGCACTACTAGCAACCACACTCTACTCTGTAACAGAGAAAGCTTGCACTGCTGCTGGTGACACTCTGTTGTGTAAGAGAGAAGTATGGGCTGGTGCTGGCCACACTCGCTGTTGTGTATGAGAGGGAAGCTTGCACTACTACTGGCCACACTCTCTATTGCATATGAGAGGGAAGCTTGCACTACTACTGACCACACTCTCTATTGTGTATGAGAGAGAAGCTTGCACTACTAGCAACCACACTCTACTCTGTAACAGAGAAAGCTTGCACTGCTGCTGGTGACACTCTGTTGTGTAAGAGAGAAGTATGGGCTGCTGCTGGCCACACTTGCTGTTGTGTATGAGAGGGAAGCTTGCACTACTACTGGCCACACTCTCTATTGCATATGAGAGGGAAGCTTGCACTACTACTGGCCACACTCTCTATTGCGTATGAGAGGGAAGTATGCACTACTACTGGCCACACTCTCTATTGCATATGAGAGGGAAGCTTGCACTACTACTGGCCACACTCTCTATTGCGTATGAGAGGGAAGCTTGCACTACTACTGGCCACACTCTCTATTGCGTATGAGAGGGAAGTATGCACTACTACTGGCCACACTCTCTATTGCATATGACAGGGAAGCTTGCACTACTACTGGCCACACTCTCTATTGCGTATGAGAGGGAAGTTTGCACTACTACTGGCCACACTCTCTATTGCGTATGAGAGGGAAGTATGCACTACTACTGGCCACACTCTCTATTGCATATGAGAGGGAAGCTTGCACTACTACTGGCCACACTCTCTATTGCGTATGAGAGGGAAGCTTGCACTACTACTCGCCACACTCTGTGGTGCGTATGAGAGGGAAGCTTGCACTACTACTGGCCACACTCTCTGGTGCGCATGAGAGGGAAGCTTGCACTACTAATGGCCACACTCTCTATTGCGTATGAGAGGGAAGTATGCACTACTACTGGCCACACTCTCTATTGCGTATGAGAGGGAAGCTTGCACTACTACTGGCCACACTCTCTATTGCGTATGAGAGGGAAGCTTGCACTACTACTGGCCACACTCTCTATTGCGTATGAGAGGGAAGTATGCACTACTACTGGCCACACTCTCTATTGCATATGAGAGGGAAGCTTGCACTACTACTGGCCACACTCTCTATTGCGTATGAGAGGGAAGCTTGCACTACTACTGGCCACACTCTCTATTGCGTATGAGAGGGAAGCTTGCACTACTACTGGCCACACTCTCTATTGCGTATGAGAGGGAAGCTTGCACTACTACTCGCCACACTCTGTGGTGCGTATGAGAGGGAAGCTTGCACTACTACTGGCCACACTCTCTGGTGTGTAAGAGAGAAGTTTGTGCTGCTGCTGGCCACACTCTCAGCTTGCACTACTGACCACACCCTCTATTGTGTATGAGAGGGAAGCTTGCACTACTACTGGCCACACTCTGTTGTGTATGAGAGGGAAGCTTGCACTACTGACCACACCCTCTATTGCGTATGAGAGAGAAGCTTGCACTACTAGCAACCACACTCTACTGTGTAACAGAGAAATCTTGCACTGCCACTGGCCACACTCTGTTGTGTAAGAGAGAAGTATGGGCTGCTGCTGGCCACACTCGCTGTTGTGTATGAGACAGAAGCTTGCACTACTACTGGCCACACTCTCTATTGCGTATGAGAGGGAAGCTTGCACTACTACTGGCCACACTCTCTATTGCGTGTGAGAGGGATGCTTGCACTACTACTGGCCACACTTTCCATTGTGTATGAGAAGAAAGCTTGCACTACTGCTGGCACACTCTATATTGTGTAAGGGAAGCTTGGGCTACTGCTGGCCACACTCTGTATTGTGTATGAGAGGGAAGCTTGCACTACTACAGACCACTCCCTCTATTGTGTAACAGAGAAGCTTGCACTGCTGCTGGCCACTCTCTATTGTGTATCAAAGGGAAGCTTGCACTACTACTGGCCACACTCTCTATTGCGTATGAGAGGGAAGCTTGCACTACTACTGGCCGCACTCTGTTGTGTATGAGAGGGAAGCTTGCACTACAACTGGCCACACTCTATATTGCGTGTGAGAGGAAAGCTTGCACTACTACTGGCCACACTCTCATTTGTGTATGAGAGACAAGCTTGCACTACTACTGCCCACACTCTCTGTTGTGTAAAAGAGAATTTTGCGCTGCGGCTGGCCACACTCTGTTATGTATGAGAGGGAATCTTGCACTTCTACTGACCACACCCTTTATTGCGTATAAAAGGGAAGCCTGCACTACTGCTGACCACACTCTCTGTTGTGTATGAGAGACAAGCTTGCTCTACTACTGACCACACTCTCTATTGTGTATTAGAGAGAAGCTTGCACTACTACTGGCCACAATCTCTATTGTGTATGAGAGGGAAGCTTGCACTACTACTGTCCATCCTCTGTATTGCGTGTGAGAGGAAAGCTTGCACTACTGCTGACCACACTCTCTGTTGTGTATGAGAGACAAGCTTGCTCTACTACTGACCACACTCTCTATTGTGTATGAGAGAGAAGCTTGCACTACTACTGGCCACAATCCCTATTGTGTATGAGAGGGAAGCTTGTACTACTACTGTCCACCCTCTGTATTGCATGTGAGAGGAAAGCTTGCACTACTGCTGACCACACTCTCTGTTGTGTATGAGAGACAAGCTTGCACTACTACTGGCCACACTCTCTATTGCGTATGAATGGGATGCTTGCACTACTGCTGGCCACCCTCTCTGTTGTGTAAGAGAGAGGTTTTCACTGCTGCTGGCCACACTCTCTGTTATGTATGAGAGGGAAGCTTGCACTACTACTGGCCACCCTCTCTGTTGTGTATGAGAGAGAAGCTTGCACTACTACTGGCCACACTCTCTATTGCGTGTGAGAGAGAAGCTTGCACTACTACTGACCACACTCTCCGTTGTGTATGTGAGAGAAGCTTGCACTACTACTGGCCACACTCTCTGTTATGTATGAGAGGGAAGCTTGCACTACTACTGGCCACACTCTCTATTGCGTGTGAGAGGGAAGCTTGCACTACTACTGGCCACCCTCTCTGTTGTGTATGAGAGAGAAGCTTGCACTACTACTGGCCACACTCTCTATTGCGTGTGAGAGGGAAGTTTGCACTACTACTGACCACACTCTCTTTTGTGTATGAGAGAGAAGCTTGCACTACTACTGGCCACACTCTCTATTTGCGTGTGAGGGGGAAGCTTGCACTACTACTGACCACACTCTGTTGTGTATGAGAGAGAAGCTTGCACTACTACTGGCCACACTCTCCATTGTGTATGAGAAGAAAGCTTGCACTACTGCTGGCACACTCTCTATTGTGTAAGGGAAGCTTGGGCTACTGCTGGCCACACCCTCTATTGTGTATGAGAGGGAAGCTTGCACTACTACAGACCATATTATCTATTGCGTGTGAGAGGGAAGCTTGCACTGCTACTGACGACACTCTGTATTGCATATGAGAGGGAAGCTTGCACTACTACTGACCACACCCTTTATTGCGTATTAGAGGGAAGCTTGCACTACTACTGACCACACTCTCTGTTTTGTATGAGAGAGAAGCTTGCACTACTACTGGCCACACTCTCTGTAATGTAAGAGAGGGAAGCTTGCACTACTACTGGCCACCCTCTCTGTTGTGTATGAGAGAGAAGCTTGCACTACTACTGGCCACACTCTCTATTGCGTGTGAGAGGGAAGCTTGCACTACTACTGGCCACACTTTCCATTGTGTATGAGAAGAAAGCTTGCACTACTGCTGACACACTCTCTATTGTGTAAGGGAAGCTTGGGCAACTGCTGGCCACACTCTCTATTGTGTATGAGAGGGAAGCTTGCACTACTACAGACCACACCCTCTATTGTGTAACAGAGAAGCTTGCACTGCTGCTGGCCACACTCTATTGTGTATCAGAGGGAAGCTTGCACTACTACTGGCCACACTCTGTTGTGTATGAGAGGGAAGCTTGCACTACAACTGGCCACACTCTATATTGCGTATGAGAGGGAGTCTTGCACTACTACTGGCCACACTCTCTATTGCGTATGAGAGGGAAGCTTGCACTACTACTGGCCACACTCTGTTGTGTATGAGAGGGAAGCTTGCACTACAACTGGCCACACTCTATATTGCGTGTGAGAGGAAAGCTTGCACTACTACTGGCCACGCTCTCTACTGCGTATGAGAGGGAGTCTTGCACTACTACTGGCCACACTCTCTATTGCGTATGAGAGGGAAGCTTGCACTACTACTGGCCACACTCTGTTGTGTATGAGAGGGAAGCTTGCACTACAACTGGCCACACTCTATATTGCGTGTGAGAGGAAAGCTTGCACTACTACTGGCCACGCTCTCTACTGCGTATGAGAGGGAAGCTTGGACTACTACTGGCCACACTCTCTGTTGTGTAAAAGAGAAGTTTGCGCTGCTGCTGGCCACACTCTGTTATGTATGAGAGGGAAGCTTGCACTACTACTGACCACACTCTCATTTGTGTATGAGAGACAAGCTTGCACTACTACTGCCCACACTCTCTGTTGTGTAAAAGAGAAGTTTGCGCTGCGGCTGGCCACACTCTGTTATGTATGAGAGGGAATCTTGCACTTCTACTGACCACACCCTTTATTGCGTATGAGAGGGAAGCTTGCACTACTACTGGCCACACTCTGTATTGCGTATGAGAGGGAATCTTGCACTACTACTGGCCACACTCTCTATTGCGTATGAGAGGGAAGCTTGCACTAATACTGGCCACACTTTCTATTGTGTAGGAGAGGGAAGCTTGCACTACTAGCAACCACACTCTCTACTGTGTAACAGAAAAAGCTTGCACTGCTGCTGGCCACACTCTCTATTGCGTGTGAGAGGGAAGCTTGCACTACTACTGGCCACACTCTGTTGTGTATGTGAGGGAAGCTTGCACTACAACTGGCCACACTCTATATTGCGTGTGAGAGGAAAGCTTGCACTACTACTGGCCATGCTCTCTACTGCGTATGAGAGGGAAGCTTGCACTACTACTGGCCACACTCTCTGTTGTGTAAAAGAGAAGTTTGCGCTGCTGCTGGCCACACTCTGTTATGTATGAGAGGGAAGCTTGCACTACTACTGCCCACACTCTCTGTTGTGTAAAAGAGAAGTTTGCGCTGTGGCTGGCCACACTCTGTTATGTATGAGAGGGAATCTTGCACTTCTACTGACCAAACCCTTTTTGGCGTATGAGAGGGAAGCTTGCACTACTACTGACCACACTCTCTATTGTGTATGAGAGAGAAGCTTGCACTACTACTGGCCACAATCTCTATTGTGTATGAGAGGGACACTTGCACTACCACTGTCCACCCTCTGTATTGCGTGTGAGAGGAAAGCTTGCACTACTGCTGACCACACTCCCTGTTGTGTATGAGAGACAAGGTTGCTCTACTACTGACTACACCCTCTATTGCGTATGAGAGGGAAGCTTGCTCTACTACTGACCACACTCTCTATTGTGTATGAGAGAGAAGCTTTCACTACTACTGGCCACAATCTGTATTGCGTGTGAGAGGAAAACTTGCACTACTGCTGACCACACTCTCTGTTGTGTATGAGAGAGAAGCTTGCACTACTACTGGCCACAATCTCTATTGTGTATGAGAGGGAAGCTTGCACTACTACTGTCCATCCTCTGTATTGCGTGTGAGAGGAAAGCTTGCACTACTGCTGACCACACTCTCTGTTGTGTATGAGAGACTAGCTTGCTCTACTACTGACCACACTCTCCATTGTGTATGAGAGAGAAGCTTGCACTACTACTGGCCACAATCTCTATTGTGTATGAGAGGGAAGCTTGCACTACTACTGTCCACCCTCTGTATTGCGTGTGAGAGGTAAACTTGCACTACTGCTGACCACACTCTCTGTTGTGTATGAGAGACAAGCTTGCACTACTGCTGACCACACTCTCTGTTGTGTATGAGAGACAAGCTTGCACTACTACTGGCCACATTCTCTATTGCATATGAATGGGACGCTTGCACTACTGCTGGCACACTCTCTATTGCGTATGAGAGGGAAGCTTGCACTACTACTGGCCACACTCTCTGTTGTGTAAGAGAGAGGTTTTCACTGCTGCTGGCCACACTCTCTGTTATGTATGAGAGGGAAGCTTGCACTACTACTTACCACAGTCTCTGTTGTGTATGAGAGAGAAGCTTGCACTACTACTGGCCATACTCTCTGTTATGTATGAGAGGGAAGCTTGCACTACTACTGGCCACACTCTTTATTGCGTGTGAGAGAGAAGCTTGTACTACTACTGACCACACTCTCTGTTATGTATGAGAGGGAAGCTTGCACTACTACTGACCACAGTCTCTGTTGTGTATGAGAGAGAAGCTTGCACTACTACTGGCCACCCTCTCTGTTGTGTATGAGAGAGAAGCTTGCACTACTACTGGCCACACTCTTTATTGCGTGTGAGAGAGAAGCTTGTACTACTACTGACCACACTCTCTGTTGTGTATGTGAGAGAAGCTTGCACTACTACTGGCCACACTCTCTGTTGTGTATGAGAGAGAAGCTTGCACTACTACTGGCCACACTCTCTATTGCGTGTGAGAGGGAAGCTTGCACTACTACTGAGCACACTCTCTGTTGTGTATGAGAGAGAAGCTTGCACTACTACTGGCCACACTCTCTATTTGCGTGTGAGTGGGAAGCTTGCACTACTACTGACCACACTCTCTGTTGTGTATGAGAGAGAGGCTTGCACTACTACTGGCCACACTCTCCATTGTGTATGAGAAGAAAGCTTGCACTACTGCTGGCACACTCTCTATTGTGTAAGGGAAGCTTGGGCTACTGCTGGCCTGTTATGTCCCAAAGTACTCCAGTACACAGGATTGCAGAGTAAAGTTATTTATTACTTCTTTTTAGTAATAAGGTCAACGACCCCCGGGAGGGTTTCAACCACCGTCCACCGTCTCTCTCTCAACTCACTCTCCTCCTGGAACCTCGAACCCCCGGGGTCGAGATCCACATTCCAAGCGCATGCTAACCATGACAGTGACAGCATGTTTGCTTACTTGCTTGTATGATACACTGATATCCTAACACCACCATGACAGTGACAGCATGTTTGCTTACTTGCTTGTATGATACACTAATATCCTAACACCTCCTTCCTTTCTGACATTTTTGAAAACCATAAATATTCTTATGATGACTAACAGATGTTATTGATTAGATTGTGATAAAATCTTAGAACATAGAACATAACTAAATTTGAATATTGATGTACAGATGTGAAGAATCTAAAATAAGTTAACTTCCAATAGTGAAATTGAACTTGTATGTCAATGGTGGGGCGAATGACAGAACCTTATTTTTTCCATCATTCTCTTCCTCTGGAACATTTGATAATTGCTACTCTCTCCTTGTTCCAAATACCTCCACCTCTGACTAATACTGATGAACCTAAATCTTTTACCACTTGTTTGGGCTCAGAATACAACGATGCCCCTTTGCGTACCTTAGTCGGTAGCTTAATTTTTATCCAATCACCTTCATGAATCTTAAATTCTTTGCAACAGTTTTTTAGATCATACCTTACCTTGGATTTAACTCCTGCCTCAAACATTCTACTCCTCACTCTTCCCACATCCACATCAACCATCCTAGATTTTCCCATCCATCCGGGACATAAATGAGAATTGGGTTTCCTACCTCTCAACATCTCAAATGGTGTCAATCCTGTAACACTATGAGGCGTAATTCTGTACTGAAATGTCCTTTCCATTGCAGTTCTGAACCAATCCCCACCAGTTGCTACTGCAATTCTTATAGCTTCCATCAACGTCCTGTTGAAGCGTTCAACACATCCATTACTTTGGGGATGATAGAGAGACGTGTTTACCTGTTCAATACCATTCTTATCTAGAAAATCTTTGAACTCCTTGGATGTCAATTGAGACCCGTTATCCGATAAACATTTCCTGGGAAAACCTTCCCTCCAAAATAATTGTTCTAGAAATTTGGAAATACTGCTGCTAGATATATCTTTAAGTAAACAAATCTCTGGCCATTTGGACAATAAATCTATGACCACCAACAAGTAACTGTCACGAGTCCCTCCTATATTAAATGGTCCTAATAAATCTATTGCAATCTCATCCCATGGTACCCTCGGTGTTTCCCTAATGACCATGGGAGTTTTTTGTATTCTCAAGCCTTTGTTTCCCTCCAGACATTCTGTGCAATCCCTGACTTGCTCTTCAATCTCTTTGTCAATTCCAGGCCACCAGAACTCAGCTCTTATTATGCCTTTGGTCCTGGCTATACCTAAATGTCCTTCATGAGCTATCTCAATTACTTGTCTCCTCATACCCTGAGGAACTATCATCTGATGCCCTCTATATAGATACTTATCATTGATCCATAGATCTTCTTTAACTCTGGCAAATCCACCCATATCACCTCTGTAGTTCATCACTCCATTCTCTCTTACTAATGCTAATACTTTCTGATATTTTGAATCTTCACTACACGCTTTAACCCACTCATCTTCCTTTAAAGACTCATGCACCTGAAAAATTTCACATGTTTCTTCTTGATTTGTTTGCTCTACCCTGATGTGACCTTCTCTATGAACAGATCTTGACAAGGCATCTGCTACGACATTAACTTCACCTCTAATGTGAATCACTGTGAATTGCAAACCTTGAAGAGCTGTTACCCACTTCATTATGCGTCTTGATACACCTTCCAGTCCACCCTTAGTAAAAATGCCAACTAACGGTTTGTGATCAGTACAAATCTCAAATTTCCTTCCCCACAAAAACCTTTTGAATTTCTCAACACCCCAAATACAAGCGAGAGCTTCTTTCTCCACCACTGAATATCTGACTTCAGGATCTTTAAGTGATCTTGAAGCAAACGCTATGGTATGCAGCCCCTCTGAATCTTCTTGCATAAGCACTGCACCTATGCCATAGTCACTGGCATCTACAAAAAGTAGTGTGGGCTTCCCTTCTTCAAATGTCTTTAGAATGGGAGCTTCAACCATGGCCTTTTTTATCCTTTCAAATTCACACTTACACTCTTCACTCCATTTAAATGTCACGCCTTTGCGCGTGAGCTTCCTCATGTATCTTGACATGTCTGACAGATTCTTGATGAATTTGCCATAGAATTCAACTAACCCTAAGAATGATAACACTTCTGCTTTGGATTTGGGCTCTTCCATTTTCCTTATAGCTTCGATAGCCTCCTCTTTAGGTTTGACTCCCTCAGCAGTGATTTCGTGGCCTAAATAAACCACTTTACTTGCTTTGAATGTACATTTTTCTGACGCTATCGTTAAACCGGCTTCTCCTAATATGTTTAGCACCCTCTTTAACCGCCTGTCATGTTCCTCCTCATCTCTGCCACAAACTAGAACATCATCTTGGTAGTACATTACTCCTTTCTCTCCACCTAGTAACTTGTACATAATACTCTGAAATACACTCGCCGCCGACACCAAACCAAACGGCATTCGTACACACCTAAATAAACCGTTGGGGGTAATAAATGCGGTTAGATCTCTGGAATCTGGATGCAACTCAATTTGGTGGTAAGCTGATTTGAGATCCAAAATTGAAAATACTTTAGATCCGGAAACACCAACCAGTAGATCATCTATCCTGGGTAGTGGGAATCTATCTGCTACTACCATACTGTTAAGATGTCTTAAGTCAATGCATATTCTCAAAGACCCAGAGGCTTTCCGAACTACTACTATGGGGCTCACCCATTCTGAAGATTCAATTCTTTCAATGACCCCTTCATCTTCCATTCTTTTTAACTCACTTTCTACACCCTCCTTAAGTGCCAGGGGAATGGTGCGTAATTTCGCAATCTTGGGAACTGCCCCTTTTTTTAATCTTATTTTGTGAACAAATCCCTTCATACATCCAAGTTTGTTTCCTTTCTCACTCACACTCTCACTGTTTACTGTTAAGACTTGTTCCGGATGACTTGCTTCAAGTCTGATTTTTAGTTCAGCTTGGTCACTCCACGATAATAACTCTCCTCCTTTGTTGGCAACATAAATATTCGTGGTGGCTTCTCTATCTTTAAACTGCAATTTGGCCTCAAAGTATCCTATTATTTCTATGGGTTTGTCACCATATGCATTCACCTTAATTTTGTTTTCTCTCAATGTACAGCACTTAAATCTCTCCTTCCATACCCGTACTCCTATTAGTGTGTAGTCCGCCCCACTATCCATAAGCATCAATATTTGTATCCCATTAACCAAAACCATGGCGTATGGCTTTTTCTTCTTCACTTGCCCATCAATGGCATTCACCATGAAAACTACCTCTCTGCCATTCTCAACATACTCATCCTCCGCATTATTTACATTGACATCAAAAACTTGACCTGAATTGGAATTAACATTTCTACAACATCTAGCTATGTGTCCACGTATACCACAATTATTGCATATGACGTGTGTTGCAAAACATTCCTTGTCCGATGCTACATGTGAGAAACTCCCACACCGGAAACACCTTCTTGATGAAACATCTCTATTTGTCACTGCTTCTTTTGGAAATCGGGAAAAATTAGTCTCACGTGAGAAATTCTTATTGTCTTTGACCCACACTTGGCGATTCCAACTTTTCCCCGCTGGAAGTCTACTCTCCTGTCGCTCCTCGCCTTTTTTCTCATACTGTATCTGTCTTTTTGAAAAACTTGAGCCCATCCTCGCCTTAACTTTTGATACTTTCTGAACTGTGCCCTCTGTTTCTTCCAGCTTGGATTTATCTGTGTTCATCTGATTGTCTGCTTGTAGTAGCTTTATGCATTTATCAGTGTGTTCCACCATCTTTGCGATCTCTATTGCTCTATCTAATGTAGGATCCTTCTCCTTCCAAAGCTCTTTCCTAATATTGTCATTGTTGCATTTGATCATTAATTGATCCCGTATGTGTTCGTCTTGACAGTGAGTAAATCTACACTTCACTGCTAAGCCCCTCAATGCTGTGATAAAGTCTTCTATGTTCTCTCCGTTCTTTTGTTCTCTGGTGGCAAATTTGTATCTCTCTAAAATAATGTTCTCCTCTATTTTGTAATGTTTGTCCAACTTGGTTAGTGCCTTCTCATATGGACCTGTGTCTGGTGCATCTGTAGGCTCTGGTAATTTCCTTAGCACTTCCTGGCCTGCTGTTCCTAAACAATGAAACAATAAGGCTTCTTTCCTTTCATTTGAATAATTAGGGCCAAATACTGCTAACGCGTATTTATGAAAACCTTCCTTCCAATCTGACCATCGTACTCTGGGTTCTCCAGGTGAAGGCAAGAAAGATACTGGGGCCGGAACATTTGCCATTGTAATCTAATACCAGGACTTATATATGTTATGCTGTGGTACGGTTTAATATTTCCCTCATTACAACCATTTAAATATCTGCGTTGTGAAAGCTATGCTGAAGAACTGTTTTTCAAATTTCCCACTTCAGCCGTGTGAAGCCTTGTGAAATATGACTCACCCGCAATTTGTGCAGCGTAGCGCTGTGGATCTGGTGTTGGGTCACGTTCTCATTCAGTGTCCTGCGGTATAATACACTGCTTCCTTCTCGCCGGGTCGGTGAGTTGCTTTTAGATTAATCTGTTTCCGTATTACGTTTGCGATCACTGGCCCGCCTCCGTGTTTCTCTTGTTGCGTGAGGACGTCGGTTGTGGCGTCCGTTACGCCGTAGGGTCCTTTTCTCAAATAATAGTTGCGTCCTTGAAATTGTATTCCGAACGCTATCAGTGCGTATTCCGGAATGGCGTTGGGGCGCGCCTGCAGATATTTGAAAGTAAACTTCTTTGCACAATGTCACTTAGTGTGCTTGATTGAAGTGTCGTCGATGTCTGCGTCAAGTTGATTCCTTTCTTTTTATAGTAGTCCTGGTTAATGTATCATAGCTTCCTTCCTTTCCTGAATCGTGGCTATAAAGTTGTAGTTTGATACTGTGCCGGGGGTCGTCTTTGAAAATCCTTTATCCTCGTCGCCAGTTGTTATGTCCCAAAGTACTCCAGTACACAGGATTGCAGAGTAAAGTTATTTATTACTTCTTTTTAGTAATAAGGTCAACGACCCCCGGGAGGGTTTCAACCACCGTCCACCGTCTCTCTCTCAACTCACTCTCCTCCTGGAACCTCGAACCCCCGGGGTCGAGATCCACATTCCAAGCGCATGCTAACCATGACAGTGACAGCATGTTTGCTTACTTGCTTGTATGATACACTGATATCCTAACACCACCATGACAGTGACAGCATGTTTGCTTACTTGCTTGTATGATACACTAATATCCTAACATGGCCACACCCTCTATTGTGTATGAAAGGGAAGCTTGCACTACTACAGACCATATTATCTATTGCGTGTGAGAGGGAAGCTTGCACTGCTACTGATGACACTCTCTGTTTTGTATGAGAGAGAAGCTTGCACTACTGCTGGCCACACTCTCTGTAATGTATGAGAGGGAAGCTTGCACTACTACTGGCCACCCTCTCTGTTGTGTATGAGAGAGAAGCTTGCACTACTACTGGCCACACTCTCTATTGCGTGTGAGAGGGAAGCTTGCACTACTACTGGCCACACTTTCCATTGTGTATGAGAAGAAAGCTTGCACTACTGCTGGCACACTCTATATTGTGTAAGGGAAGCTTGGGCTACTGCTGGCCACAATCTGTATTGTGTATGAGAGGGAAGCTTGCACTACTACAGACCACTCCCTCTATTGTATAACAGAGAAGCTTGCACTGCTGCTGGCCACACTGTATTGTGTATCAGAGGGAAGCTTGCACTACTACTGGCCACACTCTCTATTGCGTATGAGAGGGAAGCTTGCACTACTACTGGCCACACTCTCTATTGCGTATGAGAGGGAAGCTTGCACTAATACTGGCCACACTTTCTATTGTGTAGGAGAGGGAAGCTTGCACTACTAGCAACCACACTCTCTACTGTGTAACAGAAAACGCTTGCACTGCTGCTGGCCACACTCTCTATTGCGTGTGAGAGGGAAGCTTGCACTACTACTGGCCACACTCTGTTGTGTATGAGAGGGAAGCTTGCACTACAACTGGCCACACTCTATATTGCGTGTGAGAGGAAAGCTTGCACTACTACTGGCCACGCTCTCTACTGCGTATGAGAGGGAAGCTTGCACTACTACTGGCCACACTCTCTGTTGTGTAAAAGAGAAGTTTGCGCTGCTGCTGGCCACACTCTGTTATCTATGAGAGGGAAGCTTGCACTACTATTGACGACACTCTCTGTTGTGTATGAGAGACAAGCTTGCTCTACTACTGCCCACACTCTCTGTTGTGTAAAAGAGAAGTTTGCGCTGCGGCTGGCCACACTCTGTTATGTATGAGAGGGAATATTGCACTTCTACTGACCACACCCTTTATTGCGTATGAGAGGGAAGCTTGCACTACTACTGACCAGACTCTCTATTGTGTATGAGAGAGAAGCTTGCACTACTACTGGCCACACTCTCTATTGCGTATGAGAGGGAAGCTTGCACTACTACTGGCCACACTTTCTATTGTGTAGGAGAGGGAAGCTTGCACTACTAGCAACCACACTCTCTACTGTGTAACAGAAAAAGCTTGCACTGCTGCTGGGCAGACTCTCTATTGCGTGTGAGAGGGAAGCTTGCACTACTACTGGCCACACTCTGTTGTGTACGAGAGGGAAGCTTGCACTACTACTGGCCACACTCTCTATTGCGTGTAAGAAAAGCTTGCACTACTACTGGCCACGCTCTCTATTGCGTATGAAAGGGAAGCTTGCACTACTACTGACCACACTCTCTGTTGTGTATGAGAGACAAGCTTGCACTACTACTGGCCACACTCTCTATTGCGTATGAGAGGGAAGCTTGCACTACTACTGACCACACTCTCTGCTGTGTATGGGAGACAAGCTTGCACTACTACTGGCCACACTCTCTATTGCGTATGAATGGGAAGCTTGCACTACTGCTGGCACACTCTCTATTGCCATACTCTCTGTTGTGTAAGAGAGAAGTTGTCACTGCTGCTGGCCACACTCTCTGTTATGTATGAGAGGGAAGCTTGCACTACTACTGACCACACTCTCTGTTTTGTATGAGAGGGAAGCTTGCTCTACTACTGACCACACTCTCTGTTGTGTATGCGAGGGAAGCTTGCATTACTACTGGCCACCCTCTCTGTTGTGTATGAGAGAGAAGCTTGCACTACTACTGACCACACTCTCTGTTTTGTATGAGAGGGAAGCTTGCTCTACTACTGACCACACTCTCTGTTGTGTATGCGAGGGATGCTTGCACTACTACTGGCCACACTCTCCATTGTGTATGAGAACAAAGCTTGCACAACTGCTGGCAACACTCTCTATTGTGTATGAGAGGGAAGCTTGCACTACTACAGACCACACCCTCTATTGTGTAACAGAGAAGCTTGCACTGCTGCTGGCCACACTCTATTGTGTATCAGAGGGAAGCTTCCACTACTACTGACCACATTATCTATTGCGTGTGAGAGGGAAGCTTGCACTGCTACTGACGACACTCTGTATTGCATATGAGAGGGAATCTTGCACTTCTACTGACCACACCCTTTATTGCGTATGAGAGGGAAGCTTGCACTACTACTGACCATACTCTCTATTGTGTATGAGAGAGAAGCTTGCACTACTACTGGCCACACTCTCTATTGCGTATGAGAGTGAAGCTTGCACTACTACTGGCCACACTCTTTTGCATATGAGAGGGAAGCTTGCACTACTACTGGCCACACTCTCTGTTATGTATGAGAGGGAAGCTTGCACTACTACTGACCACACTCTCTGTTTTGTATGAGAGGGAAGCTTGCTCTACTACTGACCACACTCTCTGTTGTGTATGCGAGGGAAGCTTGCATTACTACTGGCCACCCTCTCTGTTGTGTATGAGAGAGAAGCTTGCACTGCTGCTGGCCACACTCTCTATTGTGTGTGAGAGGGAAGCTTGCACCACTATTGGCCACACTCTGTTGTGTATGAGAGGGAAGCTTGCACTAGAACTGGCCACACTCTCTATTGCGTGTGAGAGGAAAGCTTGCACTACTACTGGCCACGCTCTCTACTGTGTATGAGAGGGAAGCTTGCACTAGAACTGGCCACACTCTCTATTGCGTGTGAGAGGAAAGCTTGCACTACTACTGACCACACTCTCTGTTGTGTATGAGAGACAAGCTTGCACTACTACTGCCCATACTCTCTGTTGTGTAAAAGAGAAGTTTGTGCTGCGGCTGGCCACACTCTGTTATGCATGAGAGGGAAGTGTGCACTACTACTGACCAAACTCTCTGTTGTGTATGAGAGACAAGCTTGCACCACTACTGCCCACACTCTCTGTTGTGTAAAAGAGAAGTTTGCGCTGCTGCTGGCCACACTCTGTTATGTATGAGAGGGAAGCTTGCACTACTGCTGACCACACCCTCTATTGCGTATCAGAGGGAAGCTTGCACTACTACTGACCACACCCTCGATTGCGTATGAGAGGGAAGCTTGCTCTACTACTGACCACACTCTCTATTGTGTATGAGAGAGTAGCTTGCACTACTACTGGCCACAATCTCTATTGTGTATGAGACGGAAGCTTGCACTACTACTGTCCACCCTCTGTATTGCGTTTGAGAGGAAAGCTTGCACTACTGCTGACCACACTCTCTGTTGTGTATGAGAGACAAGCTTGCACTACTACAGACCACACCCTCTATTGCGTATGAATGGGAAGCTTGCACTACTGCTGACACACTCTATTGCATATGAGAGGGAAGCTTGCACTACTACTGGCCACACTCTCTGTTGTGTAAGAGAGAAGTTTTCACTGCTGCTGTCCACACTTTCCATTGTGTAAGAGCGAAACTTGCACTATTGCCGACCACACTCTCTATTGCATATGAGAGAGACGCTTGCACTACTACTGACGACACTCTGTATTGCACATGAGAGGACACCTTGCACTACTACTGACCACACCTTCTATTGCATATGAGAGGGAAGCTTGCACTACTACTGACCACACTCTCTGTTGTGTATGAGAGACAAGCTTGCACTACTACTGACCACACTCTCTATTGCGTATGAGAGGGAAGCTTGCACTACTACTGGCCACACTCTCTGTTGTGTAAGAGAGAGGTTTTCACTGCTGCTGGCCACACTCTCTGTTATGTATGAGAGGGAAGCTTGCACTACTACTGACCACAGTCTCTGTTGTGTATGAGAGAGAAGCTTGCACTACTACTGGCCACACTCTCTGTTATGTATGAGAGGGACGCTTGCACTACTACTGGCCACCCTCTCTGTTGTGTATGAGAGAGAAGCTTGCACTACTACTGGCCACACTCTCTATTGCGTGTGAGAGAGAAGCTTGTACTACTACTGACCACACTCTCTATTGTGTATGAGAGAGAAGCTTGCACTACTACTGGCCACAATCTCTATTGTGTATGAGAGGAAATCTTGCACTACTACTGGCCACACTCTCTGTTGTGTAACAGAGAAGCTTGCACTGCTGCTGGCCACACTCTCTATTGTGTATGAGAGGGAAGCTTGCACTACTACTGGCCACACTCTCTATTGCGTATGAGAGGGAAGCTTGCACTACTACTGACCACACTCTCTATTGTGTTTGAGAGAGAAGCTTGCACTACTAGCAACCACACTCTACTGTGTAGCAGAGAAAGCTTGCACTGCTGCTGGCGACATCCTCTATTGCATATCAGAGGGAAGCTTGCACTACTACTGACCACACCCTCTATTGCGTATGAGAGGGAAGCTTGCTCTACTACTGGCCACAATCCCTATTGTGTATGAGAGGGAAGCTTGCACTACTACTGGCCACACTCTCTATTGCGTATGAGAGCGAGGCTTGCACCAATACTGGCCACACTCTCTATTGCGTATGAGAGGGAAGCTTGCACTACTAATCACCACACTTTCTATTGTGTATGAAGGGGATGCTTGCACTACTGCTGCAACACTTTCTATTGTATAAGAGCAAAACTTGCACTATTGCCGACCACACTCTCTATTGCATATGAGAGGGACACTTGCACTACTACTGACGACACTCTGTATTGCACATGAGAGGACACCTTGCACTACTACTGACCACACTCTCTATTGTGTATGAGAGGGAAGCTTGCACTACTACTGACCACACTCTCTATTGCGTGTGAGAGAGAAGCTTGCACCACTACTGGCCACACTCTCTATTGCGTATGAGAGAGAAACTTGCACTACTACCGACCACCCTCTCTGTTGTGTATGAGAGGGAAGCTTGCAAAGCTTGCACTACTACTGGCCACACTCTCTGTGGTGTAACAGAGAAGCTTGCACTACTGCTGGCCACACTCTCTATTGTGTATGAGAGGGAAGCTTGCACTACTAGCAACCACACTCTCTATTTTGTATGAGAGGGAAGCTTACACTACTACTGGCCAGACTCGCTATTGTGTATGAGATGGAAGCTTGCACTAATACTGACGACACTCACTATTGTGTATGAGAGGAAATCTTGCACTACTACTGGCCACACTCTCTGTTGTGTAACAGAGAAGCTTGCACTGCTGCTGGTACACTCTCTGGTGCGTATGAGAGGGATGCTTGCACTACTACTGGCCACACTCTGGTGCATATGAGAGGGAAGCTTGCATTACTGCTGGCCGCATTCTCTGGTGTGTAAGAGAGAGGTTTGTGCTGCTGCTGGCCACACTCTCTGTTGTGTATGAGAGGGAAGCTTGCACTACTGACCACACCCTCTATTGCGTATGAGAAGGAAGATTGCACTACTACTGACCACACTCTATTGTGTATGAGAGAGAAGCTTGCACTACTAGCAACCACACTCTACTCTGTAACAGAGAAAGCTTGCACTGCTGCTGGTGACACTCTGTTGTGTAAGAGAGAAGTATGGGCTGCTGCTGGCCACACTCGCTGTTGTGTATGAGAGGGAAGCTTGCACTACTACTGGCCACACTCTCTATTGCATATGAGAGGGAAGCTTGCACTACTACTGACCACACTCTCTATTGTGTATGAGAGAGAAGCTTGCACTACTAGCAACCACACTCTACTCTGTAACAGAGAAAGCTTGCACTGCTGCTGGTGACACTCTGTTGTGTAAGAGAGAAGTATGGGCTGCTGCTGGCCACACTTGCTGTTGTGTATGAGAGGGAAGCTTGCACTACTACTGGCCACACTCTCTATTGCATATGAGAGGGAAGCTTGCACTACTACTGGCCACACTCTCTATTGCGTATGAGAGGGAAGTATGCACTACTACTGGCCACACTCTCTATTGCATATGAGAGGGAAGCTTGCACTACTACTGGCCACACTCTCTATTGCGTATGAGAGGGAAGCTTGCACTACTACTGGCCACACTCTCTATTGCGTATGAGAGGGAAGTATGCACTACTACTGGCCACACTCTCTATTGCATATGACAGGGAAGCTTGCACTACTACTGGCCACACTCTCTATTGCGTATGAGAGGGAAGCTTGCACTACTACTGGCCACACTCTCTATTGCGTATGAGAGGGAAGTATGCACTACTACTGGCCACACTCTCTATTGCATATGAGAGGGAAGCTTGCACTACTACTGGCCACACTCTCTATTGCGTATGAGAGGGAAGCTTGCACTACTACTCGCCACACTCTGTGGTGCGTATGAGAGGGAAGCTTGCACTACTACTGGCCACACTCTCTGGTGCGCATGAGAGGGAAGCTTGCACTACTAATGGCCACACTCTCTATTGCGTATGAGAGGGAAGTATGCACTACTACTGGCCACACTCTCTATTGCATATGAGAGGGAAGCTTGCACTACTACTGGCCACACTCTCTATTGCGTATGAGAGGGAAGCTTGCACTACTACTGGCCACACTCTCTATTGCGTATGAGAGGGAAGTATGCACTACTACTGGCCACACTCTCTATTGCATATGAGAGGGAAGCTTGCACTACTACTGGCCACACTCTCTATTGCGTATGAGAGGGAAGCTTGCACTACTACTGGCCACACTCTCTATTGCGTATGAGAGGGAAGTATGCACTACTACTGGCCACACTCTCTATTGCATATGAGAGGGAAGCTTGCACTACTACTGGCCACACTCTCTATTGCGTATGAGAGGGAAGCTTGCACTACTACTCGCCACACTCTGTGGTGCGTATGAGAGGGAAGCTTGCACTACTACTGGCCGCACTCTCTGGTGTGTAAGAG
Organism: Ambystoma mexicanum; assembly: GCF_040938575.1. Lineage (NCBI taxonomy): Eukaryota > Metazoa > Chordata > Amphibia > Caudata > Ambystomatidae > Ambystoma > Ambystoma mexicanum. The sequence continues at coordinate 35,556,926 of NC_090921.1, forward strand.
AGAAGTTTGTGCTGCTGCTGGCCACACTCTCAGCTTGCACTACTGACCACACCCTCTATTGTGTATGAGAGGGAAGCTTGCACTACTACTGACCACACTCTCTATTGTGTATGAGTGAGATGCTTGCACTACTACTGGCCACACTCTGTTGTGTATGAGAGGGAAGCTTGCACTACTGACCACACCCTCTATTGCGTATGAGAGGGAAGCTTGCACTACTGACCACACTCTCTATTGTGTATGAGAGAGAAGCTTGCACTACTAGCAACCACACTCTACTGTGTAACAGAGAAATCTTGCACTGCCACTGGCCACACTCTGGTGTGTAAGAGAGAAGTATGGGCTGCTGCTGGCCACACTCGCTGTTGTGTATGAGACAGAAGCTTGCACTACTACTGGCCACACTCTCTATTGCGTATGAGAGGGAAGCTTGCACTACTACTGGCCACACTCTCTATTGCGTGTGAGAGGGATGCTTGCACTACTACTGGCCACACTTTCCATTGTGTATGAGAAGAAAGCTTGCACTACTGCTGGCACACTCTATATTGTGTAAGGGAAGCTTGGGCTACTGCTGGCCACACTCTGTATTGTGTATGAGAGGGAAGCTTGCACTACTACAGACCACTCCCTCTATTGTGTAACAGAGAAGCTTGCACTGCTGCTGGCCACTCTCTATTGTGTATCAAAGGGAAGCTTGCACTACTACTGGCCACACTCTCTATTGCGTATGAGAGGGAAGCTTGCACTACTACTGGCCACACTCTGTTGTGTATGAAAGGGAAGCTTGCACTACAACTGGCCACACTCTATATTGCGTGTGAGAGGAAAGCTTGCACTACTACTGGCCACACTCTCATTTGTGTATGAGAGACAAGCTTGCACTACTACTGCCCACACTCTCTGTTGTGTAAAAGAGAATTTTGCGCTGCGGCTGGCCACACTCTGTTATGTATGAGAGGGAATCTTGCACTTCTACTGACCACACCCTTTATTGCGTATAAAAGGGAAGCCTGCACTACTGCTGACCACACTCTCTGTTGTGTATGAGAGACAAGCTTGCTCTACTACTGACCACACTCTCTATTGTGTATTAGAGAGAAGCTTGCACTACTACTGGCCACAATCTCTATTGTGTATGAGAGGGAAGCTTGCACTACTACTGTCCATCCTCTGTATTGCGTGTGAGAGGAAAGCTTGCACTACTGCTGACCACACTCTCTGTTGTGTATGAGAGACAAGCTTGCTCTACTACTGACCACAATCTCTATTGTGTATGAGAGAGAAGCTTGCACTACTACTGGCCACAATCCCTATTGTGTATGAGAGGGAAGCTTGCACTACTACTGTCCACCCTCTGTATTGCATGTGAGAGGAAAGCTTGCACTACTGCTGACCACACTCTCTGTTGTGTATGAGAGACAAGCTTGCACTACTACTGGCCACACTCTCTATTGCGTATGAATGGGATGCTTGCACTACTGCTGGCCACCCTCTCTGTTGTGTAAGAGAGAGGTTTTCACTGCTGCTGGCCACACTCTCTGTTATGTATGAGAGGGAAGCTTGCACTACTACTGGCCACCCTCTCTGTTGTGTATGAGAGAGAAGCTTGCACTACTACTGGCCACACTCTCTATTGCGTGTGAGAGAGAAGCTTGCACTACTACTGACCACACTCTCCGTTGTGTATGTGAGAGAAGCTTGCACTACTACTGGCCACACTCTCTGTTATGTATGAGAGGGAAGCTTGCACTACTACTGGCCACACTCTCTATTGCGTGTGAGAGGGAAGCTTGCACTACTACTGGCCACCCTCTCTGTTGTGTATGAGAGAGAAGCTTGCACTACTACTGGCCACACTCTCTATTGCGTGTGAGAGGGAAGCTTGCACTACTACTGACCACACTCTCTGTTGTGTATGAGAGAGAAGCTTGCACTACTACTGGCCACACTCTCTATTTGCGTGTGAGGGGGAAGCTTGCACTACTACTGACCACACTCTCTGTTGTGTATGAGAGAGAAGCTTGCACTACTACTGGCCACACTCTCCATTGTGTATGAGAAGAAAGCTTGCACTACTGCTGGCACACTCTCTATTGTGTAAGGGAAGCTTGGGCTACTGCTGGCCACACCCTCTATTGTGTATGAGAGGGAAGCTTGCACTACTACAGACCATATTATCTATTGCGTGTGAGAGGGAAGCTTGCACTGCTACTGACGACACTCTGTATTGCATATGAGAGGGAAGCTTGCACTACTACTGACCACACCCTTTATTGCGTATTAGAGGGAAGCTTGCACTACTACTGACCACACTCTCTGTTTTGTATGAGAGAGAAGCTTGCACTACTACTGGCCACACTCTCTGTAATGTAAGAGAGGGAAGCTTGCACTACTACTGGCCACCCTCTCTGTTGTGTATGAGAGAGAAGCTTGCACTACTACTGGCCACACTCTCTATTGCGTGTGAGAGGGAAGCTTGCACTACTACTGGCCACACTTTCCATTGTGTATGAGAAGAAAGCTTGCACTACTGCTGACACACTCTCTATTGTGTAAGGGAAGCTTGGGCAACTGCTGGCCACACTCTCTATTGTGTATGAGAGGGAAGCTTGCACTACTACAGACCACACCCTCTATTGTGTAACAGAGAAGCTTGCACTGCTGCTGGCCACACTCTATTGTGTATCAGAGGGAAGCTTGCACTACTACTGGCCACACTCTGTTGTGTATGAGAGGGAAGCTTGCACTACAACTGGCCACACTCTATATTGCGTATGAGAGGGAGTCTTGCACTACTACTGGCCACACTCTCTATTGCGTATGAGAGGGAAGCTTGCACTACTACTGGCCACACTCTGTTGTGTATGAGAGGGAAGCTTGCACTACAACTGGCCACACTCTATATTGCGTGTGAGAGGAAAGCTTGCACTACTACTGGCCACGCTCTCTACTGCGTATGAGAGGGAAGCTTGGACTACTACTGGCCACACTCTCTGTTGTGTAAAAGAGAAGTTTGCGCTGCTGCTGGCCACACTCTGTTATGTATGAGAGGGAAGCTTGCACTACTACTGACCACACTCTCATTTGTGTATGAGAGACAAGCTTGCACTACTACTGCCCACACTCTCTGTTGTGTAAAAGAGAAGTTTGCGCTGCGGCTGGCCACACTCTGTTATGTATGAGAGGGAATCTTGCACTTCTACTGACCACACCCTTTATTGCGTATGAGAGGGAAGCTTGCACTACTACTGGCCACACTCTGTATTGCGTATGAGAGGGAATCTTGCACTACTACTGGCCACACTCTCTATTGCGTATGAGAGGGAAGCTTGCACTAATACTGGCCACACTTTCTATTGTGTAGGAGAGGGAAGCTTGCACTACTAGCAACCACACTCTCTACTGTGTAACAGAAAAAGCTTGCACTGCTGCTGGCCACACTCTCTATTGCGTGTGAGAGGGAAGCTTGCACTACTACTGGCCACACTCTGTTGTGTATGTGAGGGAAGCTTGCACTACAACTGGCCACACTCTATATTGCGTGTGAGAGGAAAGCTTGCACTACTACTGGCCACGCTCTCTACTGCGTATGAGAGGGAAGCTTGCACTACTACTGGCCACACTCTCTGTTGTGTAAAAGAGAAGTTTGCGCTGCTGCTGGCCACACTCTGTTATGTATGAGAGGGAAGCTTGCACTACTACTGACCACACTCTCTGTTGTGTATGAGAGACAAGCTTGCACTACTACTGCCCACACTCTCTGTTGTGTAAAAGAGAAGTTTGCGCTGTGGCTGGCCACACTCTGTTATGTATGAGCGGGAATCTTGCACTTCTACTGACCACACCCTTTTTGGCGTATGAGAGGGAAGCTTGCACTACTACTGACCACACTCTCTATTGTGTATGAGAGAGAAGCTTGCACTACTACTGGCCACAATCTCTATTGTGTATGAGAGGGACACTTGCACTACCACTGTCCACCCTCTGTATTGCGTGTGAGAGGAAAGCTTGCACTACTGCTGACCACACTCCCTGTTGTGTATGAGAGACAAGGTTGCTCTACTACTGACTACACCCTCTATTGCGTATGAGAGGGAAGCTTGCTCTACTACTGACCACACTCTCTATTGTGTATGAGAGAGAAGCTTTCACTACTACTGGCCACAATCTCTATTGTGTATGAGAGGGAAGCTTGCACTACTACTGTCCATCCTCTGTATTGCGTGTGAGAGGAAAGCTTGCACTACTGCTGACCACACTCTCTGTTGTGTATGAGAGACTAGCTTGCTCTACTACTGACCACACTCTCCATTGTGTATGAGAGAGAAGCTTGCACTACTACTGGCCACAATCTCTATTGTGTATGAGAGGGAAGCTTGCACTACTACTGTCCACCCTCTGTATTGCGTGTGAGAGGAAAACTTGCACTACTGCTGACCACACTCTCTGTTGTGTATGAGAGACAAGCTTGCACTACTGCTGACCACACTCTCTGTTGTGTATGAGAGACAAGCTTGCACTACTACTGGCCACATTCTCTATTGCGTATGAATGGGAAGCTTGCACTACTGCTGGCACACTCTCTATTGCGTATGAGAGGGAAGCTTGCACTACTACTGGCCACACTCTCTGTTGTGTAAGAGAGAGGTTTTCACTGCTGCTGGCCACACTCTCTGTTATGTATGAGAGGGAAGCTTGCACTACTACTGACCACAGTCTCTGTTGTGTATGAGAGAGAAGCTTGCACTACTACTGGCCATACTCTCTGTTATGTATGAGAGGGAAGCTTGCACTACTACTGGCCACCCTCTCTGTTGTGTATGAGAGAGAAGCTTGCACTACTACTGGCCACACTCTTTATTGCGTGTGAGAGAGAAGCTTGTACTACTACTGACCACACTCTCTGTTGTGTATGTGAGAGAAGCTTGCACTACTACTGGCCACACTCTCTGTTGTGTATGAGAGAGAAGCTTGCACTACTACTGGCCACACTCTCTATTGCGTGTGAGAGGGAAGCTTGCACTACTACTGAGCACACTCTCTGTTGTGTATGAGAGAGAAGCTTGCACTACTACTGGCCACACTCTCTATTTGCGTGTGAGGGGGAAGCTTGCACTACTACTGACCACACTCTCTGTTGTGTATGAGAGAGAGGCTTGCACTACTACTGGCCACACTCTCCATTGTGTATGAGAAGAAAGCTTGCACTACTGCTGGCACACTCTCTATTGTGTAAGGGAAGCTTGGGCTACTGCTGGCCACACCCTCTATTGTGTATGAAAGGGAAGCTTGCACTACTACAGACCATATTATCTATTGCGTGTGAGAGGGAAGCTTGCACTGCTACTGATGACACTCTCTGTTTTGTATGAGAGAGAAGCTTGCACTACTGCTGGCCACACTCTCTGTAATGTATGAGAGGGAAGCTTGCACTACTACTGGCCACCCTCTCTGTTGTGTATGAGAGAGAAGCTTGCACTACTACTGGCCACACTCTCTATTGCGTGTGAGAGGGAAGCTTGCACTACTACTGGCCACACTTTCCATTGTGTATGAGAAGAAAGCTTGCACTACTGCTGGCACACTCTATATTGTGTAAGGGAAGCTTGGGCTACTGCTGGCCACAATCTGTATTGTGTATGAGAGGGAAGCTTGCACTACTACAGACCACTCCCTCTATTGTGTAACAGAGAAGCTTGCACTGCTGCTGGCCACACTGTATTGTGTATCAGAGGGAAGCTTGCACTACTACTGGCCACACTCTCTATTGCGTATGAGAGGGAAGCTTGCACTACTACTGGCCACACTCTCTATTGCGTATGAGAGGGAAGCTTGCACTAATACTGGCCACACTTTCTATTGTGTAGGAGAGGGAAGCTTGCACTACTAGCAACCACACTCTCTACTGTGTAACAGAAAACGCTTGCACTGCTGCTGGCCACACTCTCTATTGCGTGTGAGAGGGAAGCTTGCACTACTACTGGCCACACTCTGTTGTGTATGAGAGGGAAGCTTGCACTACAACTGGCCACACTCTATATTGCGTGTGAGAGGAAAGCTTGCACTACTACTGGCCACGCTCTCTACTGCGTATGAGAGGGAAGCTTGCACTACTACTGGCCACACTCTCTGTTGTGTAAAAGAGAAGTTTGCGCTGCTGCTGGCCACACTCTGTTATCTATGAGAGGGAAGCTTGCACTACTATTGACGACACTCTCTGTTGTGTATGAGAGACAAGCTTGCTCTACTACTGCCCACACTCTCTGTTGTGTAAAAGAGAAGTTTGCGCTGCGGCTGGCCACACTCTGTTATGTATGAGAGGGAATATTGCACTTCTACTGACCACACCCTTTATTGCGTATGAGAGGGAAGCTTGCACTACTACTGACCACACTCTCTATTGTGTATGAGAGAGAAGCTTGCACTACTACTGGCCACACTCTCTATTGCGTATGAGAGGGAAGCTTGCACTACTACTGGCCACACTTTCTATTGTGTAGGAGAGGGAAGCTTGCACTACTAGCAACCACACTCTCTACTGTGTAACAGAAAAAGCTTGCACTGCTGCTGGCCACACTCTCTATTGCGTGTGAGAGGGAAGCTTGCACTACTACTGGCCACACTCTGTTGTGTACGAGAGGGAAGCTTGCACTACTACTGGCCACACTCTCTATTGCGTGTAAGAAAAGCTTGCACTACTACTGGCCACGCTCTCTATTGCGTATGAAAGGGAAGCTTGCACTACTACTGACCACACTCTCTGTTGTGTATGAGAGACAAGCTTGCACTACTACTGGCCACACTCTCTATTGCGTATGAGAGGGAAGCTTGCACTACTACTGACCACACTCTCTGCTGTGTATGGGCGACAAGCTTGCACTACTACTGGCCACACTCTCTATTGCGTATGAATGGGAAGCTTGCACTACTGCTGGCACACTCTCTATTGCCATACTCTCTGTTGTGTAAGAGAGAAGTTGTCACTGCTGCTGGCCACACTCTCTGTTATGTATGAGAGGGAAGCTTGCACTACTACTGACCACACTCTCTGTTTTGTATGAGAGGGAAGCTTGCTCTACTACTGACCACACTCTCTGTTGTGTATGCGAGGGAAGCTTGCATTACTACTGGCCACCCTCTCTGTTGTGTATGAGAGAGAAGCTTGCACTTCTACTGGCCACACTCTCTATTGCGTGTGAGAGGGATGCTTGCACTACTACTGGCCACACTCTCCATTGTGTATGAGAACAAAGCTTGCACAACTGCTGGCAACACTCTCTATTGTGTATGAGAGGGAAGCTTGCACTACTACAGACCACACCCTCTATTGTGTAACAGAGAAGCTTGCACTGCTGCTGGCCACACTCTATTGTGTATCAGAGGGAAGCTTCCACTACTACTGACCACATTATCTATTGCGTGTGAGAGGGAAGCTTGCACTGCTACTGACGACACTCTGTATTGCATATGAGAGGGAATCTTGCACTTCTACTGACCACACCCTTTATTGCGTATGAGAGGGAAGCTTGCACTACTACTGACCATACTCTCTATTGTGTATGAGAGAGAAGCTTGCACTACTACTGGCCACACTCTCTATTGCGTATGAGAGTGAAGCTTGCACTACTACTGGCCACACTCTTTTGCATATGAGAGGGAAGCTTGCACTACTACAGGCCACACTCTCTGTTATGTATGAGAGGGAAGCTTGCACTACTACTGACCACACTCTCTGTTTTGTATGAGAGGGAAGCTTGCTCTACTACTGACCACACTCTCTGTTGTGTATGCGAGGGAAGCTTGCATTACTACTGGCCACCCTCTCTGTTGTGTATGAGAGAGAAGCTTGCACTGCTGCTGGCCACACTCTCTATTGTGTGTGAGAGGGAAGCTTGCACCACTACTGGCCACACTCTGTTGTGTATGAGAGGGAAGCTTGCACTAGAACTGGCCACACTCTCTATTGCGTGTGAGAGGAAAGCTTGCACTACTACTGGCCACGCTCTCTACTGTGTATGAGAGGGAAGCTTGCACTAGAACTGGCCACACTCTCTATTGCGTGTGAGAGGAAAGCTTGCACTACTACTGACCACACTCTCTGTTGTGTATGAGAGACAAGCTTGCACTACTACTGCCCACACTCTCTGTTGTGTAAAATAGAGGTTTGTGCTGCGGCTGGCCACACTCTGTTATGCATGAGAGGGAAGTGTGCACTACTACTGACCAAACTCTCTGTTGTGTATGAGAGACAAGCTTGCACCACTACTGCCCACACTCTCTGTTGTGTAAAAGAGAAGTTTGCGCTGCTGCTGGCCACACTCTGTTATGTATGAGAGGGAAGCTTGCACTACTGCTGACCACACCCTCTATTGCGTATCAGAGGGAAGCTTGCACTACTACTGACCACACCCTCGATTGCGTATGAGAGGGAAGCTTGCTCTACTACTGACCACACTCTCTATTGTGTATGAGAGTAGCTTGCACTACTACTGGCCACAATCTCTATTGTGTATGAGACGGAAGCTTGCACTACTACTGTCCACCCTCTGTATTGCGTTTGAGAGGAAAGCTTGCACTACTGCTGACCACACTCTCTGTTGTGTATGAGAGACAAGCTTGCACTACTACAGACCACACCCTCTATTGCGTATGAATGGGAAGCTTGCACTACTGCTGACACACTCTATTGCATATGAGAGGGAAGCTTGCACTACTACTGGCCACACTCTCTGTTGTGTAAGAGAGAAGTTTTCACTGCTGCTGGCCACACTTTCCATTGTGTAAGAGCGAAACTTGCACTATTGCCGACCACACTCTCTATTGCATATGAGAGAGACGCTTGCACTACTACTGACGACACTCTGTATTGCACATGAGAGGACACCTTGCACTACTACTGACCACACCTTCTATTGCATATGAGAGGGAAGCTTGCACTACTACTGACCACACTCTCTGTTGTGTATGAGAGACAAGCTTGCACTACTACTGACCACACTCTCTATTGCGTATGAGAGGGAAGCTTGCACTACTACTGGCCACACTCTCTGTTGTGTAAGAGAGAGGTTTTCACTGCTGCTGGCCACACTCTCTGTTATGTATGAGAGGGAAGCTTGCACTACTACTGACCACAGTCTCTGTTGTGTATGAGAGAGAAGCTTGCACTACTACTGGCCACACTCTCTGTTATGTATGAGAGGGAAGCTTGCACTACTACTGGCCACCCTCTCTGTTGTGTATGAGAGAGAAGCTTGCACTACTACTGGCCACACTCTCTATTGCGTGTGAGAGAGAAGCTTGTACTACTACTGACCACACTCTCTGTTGTGTATGTGAGAGAAGCTTGCACTACTACTGGCCACACTCTCTGTTGTGTATGAGAGAGAAGCTTGCACTACTACTGGCCACACTCTCTATTGCGTGGAAGAGGGAAGCTTGCACTACTACTGACCACACTCTCTGTTGTGTATGAGAGAGAAGCTTGCACTACTACTGGCCACACTCTCTGTTATGTATGAGAGGGAAGCTTGCACTACTACTGACCACACTCTCTGTTTTGTATGAGAGGGAAGCTTGCTCTACTACTGACCACACTCTCTGTTGTGTATGCGAGGGAAGCTTGCATTACTACTGGCCACCCTCTCTGTTGTGTATGAGAGAGAAGCTTGCACTGCTGCTGGCCACACTCTCTATTGTGTGTGAGAGGGAAGCTTGCACCACTACTGGCCACACTCTGTTGTGTATGAGAGGGAAGCTTGCACTAGAACTGGCCACACTCTCTATTGCGTGTGAGAGGAAAGCTTGCACTACTACTGGCCACGCTCTCTACTGTGTATGAGAGGGAAGCTTGCACTAGAACTGGCCACACTCTCTATTGCGTGTGAGAGGAAAGCTTGCACTACTACTGACCACACTCTCTGTTGTGTATGAGAGACAAGCTTGCACTACTACTGCCCACACTCTCTGTTGTGTAAAAGAGAAGTTTGTGCTGCGGCTGGCCACACTCTGTTATGCATGAGAGGGAAGTGTGCACTACTACTGACCAAACTCTCTGTTGTGTATGAGAGACAAGCTTGCACCACTACTGCCCACACTCTCTGTTGTGTAAAAGAGAAGTTTGCGCTGCTGCTGGCCACACTCTGTTATGTATGAGAGGGAAGCTTGCACTACTGCTGACCACACCCTCTATTGCGTATCAGAGGGAAGCTTGCACTACTACTGACCACACCCTCGATTGCGTATGAGAGGGAAGCTTGCTCTACTACTGACCACACTCTCTATTGTGTATGAGAGAGTAGCTTGCACTACTACTGGCCACAATCTCTATTGTGTATGAGACGGAAGCTTGCACTACTACTGTCCACCCTCTGTATTGCGTTTGAGAGGAAAGCTTGCACTACTGCTGACCACACTCTCTGTTTTGTATGAGAGACAAGCTTGCACTACTACAGACCACACCCTCTATTGCGTATGAATGGGAAGCTTGCACTACTGCTGACACACTCTATTGCATATGAGAGGGAAGCTTGCACTACTACTGGCCACACTCTCTGTTGTGTAAGAGAGAAGTTTTCACTGCTGCTGGCCACACTTTCCATTGTGTAAGAGCGAAACTTGCACTATTGCCGACCACACTCTCTATTGCATATGAGAGAGACGCTTGCACTACTACTGACGACACTCTGTATTGCACATGAGAGGACACCTTGCACTACTACTGACCACACCTTCTATTGCATATGAGAGGGAAGCTTGCACTACTACTGACCACACTCTCTGTTGTGTATGAGAGACAAGCTTGCACTACTACTGACCACACTCTCTATTGCGTATGAGAGGGAAGCTTGCACTACTACTGGCCACACTCTCTGTTGTGTAAGAGAGAGGTTTTCACTGCTGCTGGCCACACTCTCTGTTATGTATGAGAGGGAAGCTTGCACTACTACTGACCACAGTCTCTGTTGTGTATGAGAGAGAAGCTTGCACTACTACTGGCCACACTCTCTGTTATGTATGAGAGGGAAGCTTGCACTACTACTGGCCACCCTCTCTGTTGTGTATGAGAGAGAAGCTTGCACTACTACTGGCCACACTCTCTATTTGCGTGTGAGAGGGAAGCTTGCACTACTACTGACCACACTCTCTATTGTGTATGAGAGGGAAGCTTGCACTAATACTGGCCACACTCTCTATTGCGTGGAAGAGGGAAGCTTGCACTACTACTGACCACACTCTCTGTTGTGTATGAGAGAGAAGCTTGCACTACTACTGGCCACACTCTCTATTTGCGTGTGAGAGGGAAGCTTGCACTACTACTGACCACACTCTCTATTGTGTATGAGAGGGAAGCTTGCACTAATACTGGCCACACTCTCTATTGTGTATGAGAGGGAAGCTTGCACTAATATTGGCCACACTCTCTATTGTGTATGAGAGGGAAGCTTGCACTAATACTGGTCACACTCTCTATTGTGTATGAGAGGGAAGCTTGCACTAATACTGGCCACACTTTCTATTGTGTAGGAGAGGGACGCTTCCACTACTAGCAACCACACTCTCTACTTTTAACAGAAAAAGCTTGCACTGCTGCTGGCCACACTCTCTATTGCGTGTGAGAGGGAAGCTTGCACTACAACTGGCCACACTCTATATTGTGTGTGCGAGGAAAGCTTGCACTACTACTGGCCACGCTCTCTACTGCGTATGAGAGGGAAGCTTGCACTACTACTGGCCACACTCTCTGTTTTGTAAAAGAGAAGTTTGTGCTGCTGCTGGCCACACTCTGTTATGTATGAGAGGGAAGCTTGCACTACTACTGACCACACTCTCTATTGTGTATGAGAGACAAGCTTGCACTACTACTGCCCACACTCTCTGTTGTGTAAAAGAGAAGTTTGCGCTGCTGCTGGCCACACTCTCTGTTATGTATGAGAGACAAGCTTGCACTACTGCTGACCACACCCTCTACTGCGTATCAGAGGGAAGCTTGCACTACTACTGACCACACCCTCTATTGCGTATGAGAGGGAAGCTTGCTCTACTACTGACCACACTCTGTATTGTGTATGAGAGAGAAGCTTGCACTACTACTGGCCACAATCTCTATTGTGTATGAGAGGGAAGCTTGCACTACTACTGTCCACCCTCTGTATTGCGTGTGAGAGGAAAGCTTGCACTACTGCTGACCACACTCTCTGTTGTGTATGTGAGACAAGCTTGCACTACTACTGGCCACACTCTCTATTGCATATGAATGGGAAGCTTGCACTACTGTTGACACACTCTCTATTGCATATGAGAGGGAAGCTTGCACTACTACTGGCCACACTTTCTGTTGTGTAAGAGAGAAGTTTTCACTGCTGCTGGCTACACTTTCCATTGTGTAAGAGCGAAACTTGCACTATTGCCGACCACATTCTCTATTGCCTATGAGAGGGACGCTTGCACTACTACTGACGACACTGTGTATTGCACATGAGAGGATACCTTGCACTACTACTGACCACACCTTCTATTGCATATGAGTGGGAAGCTTGCACTACTACTGACCACACTCTCTATTGTGTATGAGAGGGAATCTTGCACTTCTACTGACCACACCCTTTATTGCTTATGAGAGGGAAGCTTGCACTACTACTGGCCATACTCTCTATTGTGTATGAGAGAGAAGCTTGTACTACTACTGGCCACACTCTCTTTTGCGTATGAGAGGGAAGTATGCACTACTACTGGCCACCCTCTGTTGTGTATGAGAGGGAGGCTTGCACTACTACTGGCCACGCTCTCTACTGCGTATGAGAGGGAAGCTTGCACTACTACTGGCCACACTCTCTGTTGTGTAAAAGAGAAGTTTGCGCTGCTGCTGGCCACACTCTGTTATGTATGAGAGGGAAGCTTGCACTACTATTGACGACACTCTCTGTTGTGTATGAGAGACAAGCTTGCTCTACTACTGCCCACACTCTCTGTTGTGTAAAAGAGAAGTTTGCGCTGCGGCTGGCCACACTCTGTTATGTATGAGAGGGAATATTGCACTTCTACTGACCACACCCTTTATTGCGTATGAGAGGGAAGCTTGCACTACTACTGACCACACTCTCTATTGTGTATGAGAGAGAAGCTTGCACTACTACTGGCCACACTCTCTATTGCGTATGAGAGGGAAGCTTGCACTACTACTGGCCACACTTTCTATTGTGTAGGAGAGGGAAGCTTGCACTACTAGCAACCACACTCTCTACTGTGTAACAGAAAAAGCTTGCACTGCTGCTGGCCACACTCTCTATTGCGTGTGAGAGGGAAGCTTGCACTACTACTGGCCACACTCTGTTGTGTACGAGAGGGAAGCTTGCACTACTACTGGCCACACTCTCTATTGCGTGTAAGAAAAGCTTGCACTACTACTGGCCACGCTCTCTATTGCGTATGAAAGGGAAGCTTGCACTACTACTGACCACACTCTCTGTTGTGTATGAGAGACAAGCTTGCACTACTACTGGCCACACTCTCTATTGCGTATGAGAGGGAAGCTTGCACTACTACTGACCACACTCTCTGCTGTGTATGGGAGACAAGCTTGCACTACTACTGGCCACACTCTCTATTGCGTATGAATGGGAAGCTTGCACTACTGCTGGCACACTCTCTATTGCCATACTCTCTGTTGTGTAAGAGAGAAGTTGTCACTGCTGCTGGCCACACTCTCTGTTATGTATGAGAGGGAAGCTTGCACTACTACTGACCACACTCTCTGTTTTGTATGAGAGGGAAGCTTGCTCTACTACTGACCACACTCTCTGTTGTGTATGCGAGGGAAGCTTGCATTACTACTGGCAACCCTCTCTGTTGTGTATGAGAGAGAATCTTGCACTACTACTGGCCACACTCTCTATTGCGTGTGAGAGGGATGCTTGCACTACTACTGGCCACACTCTCCATTGTGTATGAGAACAAAGCTTGCACAACTGCTGGCAACACTCTCTATTGTGTATGAGAGGGAAGCTTGCACTACTACAGACCACACCCTCTATTGTGTAACAGAGAAGCTTGCACTGCTGCTGGCCACACTCTATTGTGTATCAGAGGGAAGCTTCCACTACTACTGACCACATTATCTATTGCGTGTGAGAGGGAAGCTTGCACTGCTACTGACGACACTCTGTATTGCATATGAGAGGGAATCTTGCACTTCTACTGACCACACCCTTTATTGTGTATGAGAGGGAAGCTTGCACTACTACTGACCATACTCTCTATTGTGTATGAGAGAGAAGCTTGCACTACTACTGGCCACACTCTCTATTGCGTATGAGAGTGAAGCTTGCACTACTACTGGCCACACTCTTTTGCATATGAGAGGGAAGCTTGCACTACTACTGGCCACACTCTCTGTTATGTATGAGAGGGATGCTTGCACTACTACTGACCACACTCTCTGTTTTGTATGAGAGGGAAGCTTGCTCTACTACTGACCACACTCTCTGTTGTGTATGCGAGGGAAGCTTGCATTACTACTGGCCACCCTCTCTGTTGTGTATGAGAGAGAAGCTTGCACTGCTGCTGGCCACACTCTATATTGTGTGTGAGAGGGAAGCTTGCACCACTACTGGCCACACTCTGTTGTGTATGAGAGGGAAGCTTGCACTAGAACTGGCCACACTCTCTATTGCGTGTGAGAGGAAAGCTTGCACTACTACTGGCCACGCTCTCTACTGTGTATGAGAGGGAAGCTTGCACTAGAACTGGCCACACTCTCTATTGCGTGTGAGAGGAAAGCTTGCACTACTACTGACCACACTCTCTGTTGTGTATGAGAGACAAGCTTGCACTACTACTGCCCACACTCTCTGTTGTGTAAAAGAGAAGTTTGTGCTGCGGCTGGCCACACTCTGTTATGCATGAGAGGGAAGTGTGCACTACTACTGACCAAACTCTCTGTTGTGTATGAGAGACAAGCTTGCACCACTACTGCCCACACTCTCTGTTGTGTAAAAGAGAAGTTTGCGCTGCTGCTGGCCACACTCTGTTATGTATGAGAGGGAAGCTTGCACTACTGCTGACCACACCCTCTATTGCGTATCAGAGGGAAGCTTGCACTACTACTGACCACACCCTCCATTGCGTATGAGAGGGAAGCTTGCTCTACTACTGACCACACTCTCTATTGTGTATGAGAGAGTAGCTTGCACTACTACTGGCCACAATCTCTATTGTGTATGAGACGGAAGCTTGCACTACTACTGTCCACCCTCTGTATTGCGTTTGAGAGGAAAGCTTGCACTACTGCTGACCACACTCTCTGTTGTGTATGAGAGACAAGCTTGCACTACTACAGACCACACCCTCTATTGCGTATGAATGGGAAGCTTGCACTACTGCTGACACACTCTATTGCATATGAGAGGGAAGCTTGCACTACTACTGGCCACACTCTCTGTTGTGTAAGAGAGAAGTTTTCACTGCTGCTGGCCACACTTTCCATTGTGTAAGAGCGAAACTTGCACTATTGCCGACCACACTCTCTATTGCATATGAGAGAGACGCTTGCACTACTACTGACGACACTCTGTATTGCACATGAGAGGACACCTTGCACTACTACTGACCACACCTTCTATTGCATATGAGAGGAAAGCTTGCACTACTACTGACCACACTCTCTGTTGTGTATGAGAGACAAGCTTGCACTACTACTGACCACACTCTCTATTGCCTATGAGAGGGAAGCTTGCACTACTACTGGCCACACTCTCTGTTGTGTAAGAGAGAGGTTTTCACTGCTGCTGGCCACACTCTCTGTTATGTATGAGAGGGAAGCTTGCACTACTACTGACCACAGTCTCTGTTGTGTATGAGAGAGAAGCTTGCACTACTACTGGCCACACTCTCTGTTATGTATGAGAGGGAAGCTTGCACTACTACTGGCCACCCTCTCTGTTGTGTATGAGAGAGAAGCTTGCACTACTACTGGCCACACTCTCTATTGCGTGTGAGAGAGAAGCTTGTACTACTACTGACCACACTCTCTGTTGTGTATGTGAGAGAAGCTTGCACTACTACTGGCCACACTCTCTGTTATGTATGAGAGGGAAGCTTGCACTACTACTGGCCACCCTCTCTGTTGTGTATGAGAGAGACGCTTGCACTACTACTGGCCACACTCTCTATTGCGTGTGAGAGGGAAGCTTGCACTACTACTGACCACACTCTCTGTTGTGTATGAGAGGGAAGCTTGCACTACTACTGGCCACACTCTCTATTTGCGTGTGAGAGGGAAGCTTGCACTACTACTGACCACACTCTCTATTGTGTATGAGAGGGAAGCTTGCACTAATACTGGCCACACTCTCTATTGTGTATGAGAGGGAAGCTTGCACTAATATTGGCCACACTCTCTATTGTGTATGAGAGGGAAGCTTGCACTAATACTGGCCACACTCTCTATTGTGTATGAGAGGGAAGCTTGCACTAATACTGGCCACACTTTCTATTGTGTAGGAGAGGGACGCTTGCACTACTAGCAACCACACTCTCTACTTTTAACAGAAAAAGCTTGCACTGCTGCTGGCCACACTCTCTATTGCGTGTGAGAGGGAAGCTTGCACTACAACTGGCCACACTCTATATTGTGTGTGCGAGGAAAGCTTGCACTACTACTGGCCACGCTCTCTACTGCGTATGAGAGGGAAGCTTGCACTACTACTGGCCACACTCTCTGTTTTGTAAAAGAGAAGTTTGTGCTGCTGCTGGCCACACTCTGTTATGTATGAGAGGGAAGCTTGCACTACTACTGACCACACTCTCTGTTGTGTATGAGAGACAACCTTGCACTACTACTGCCCACACTCTCTGTTGTGTAAAAGAGAAGTTTGCGCTGCTGCTGGCCACACTCTCTGTTATGTATGAGAGACAAGCTTGCACTACTGCTGACCACACCCTCTACTGCGTATCAGAGGGAAGCTTGCACTACTACTGACCACACCCTCTATTGCGTATGAGAGGGAAGCTTGCTCTACTACTGACCACACTCTGTATTGTGTATGAGAGAGAAGCTTGCACTACTACTGGCCACAATCTCTATTGTGTATGAGAGGGAAGCTTGCACTACTACTGTCCACCCTCTGTATTGCGTGTGAGAGGAAAGCTTGCACTACTGCTGACCACACTCTCTGTTGTGTATGTGAGACAAGCTTGCACTACTACTGGCCACACTCTCTATTGCATATGAATGGGAAGCTTGCACTACTGTTGACACACTCTCTATTGCATATGAGAGGGAAGCTTGCACTACTACTGGCCACACTCTCTGTTGTGTAAGAGAGAAGTTTTCACTGCTGCTGGCTACACTTTCCATTGTGTAAGAGCGAAACTTGCACTATTGCCGACCACACTCTCTATTGCCTATGAGAGGGACGCTTGCACTACTACTGACCACACCTTCTATTGCATATGAGTGGGAAGCTTGCACTACTACTGACCACACTCTCTATTGTGTATGAGAGAGAAGCTTGCACTACTACTGGCCACACTCTCTATTGCATATGAGAGGCAAGCTTGCACTACTACTGGCCATACTCTCTATTGTGTATGAGAGAGAAGCTTGTACTACTACTGGCCACACTCTCTTTTGCGTATGAGAGGGAAGTATGCACTACTACTGGCCACCCTCTGTTGTGTATGAGAGGGAGGCTTGCACTACTACTGGCCACCCTCTGTTGTGTATGAGAGGGAAGCTTGCACTACTACTGACCACACTCTCTATTGCGTGTGAGAGGGAAGCTTGCACTACTACTGGCCACACTCTCTATTGCGTATGAGAGGGAAGCTTGCACTACTACTGGCCACACTCTCTGTTGTGTATGAGAGGGAAGCTTGCACTGCTGCTGGCCACACTCTCTATTGTGTATGAGAGGGAAGCTTGCACTAATACCGACCACCTTCTCTGTTGTGTATGAGAGGGAAGCTTGCACTACTACTGGCCACACTCTCTATTGTGTATGAGAGGGAAGCTTGGACTACTAGCAACCACACTCTCTATTTTGTATGAGAGGGAAGCTTACACTACTACTGGCCACACTCGCTATTGTGTATGAGATGGAAGCTTGCACTAATACTGACGACACTCACTATTGTGTATGAGAGGAAATCTTGTACTACTACTGGCCACACTCTCTGTTGTGTAACAGAGAAGCTTGCACTGCTGCTGGCCACACTCTCTATTGCGTATGAGAGGGAAGTATGCACTACTACTGGACACACTCTCTGGTGCGTATGAGAGGGAAGCTTGCACTACTACTGACCAGACTCTCTTTTGTGTATGAGAGACAAGCTTGCACTACTACTGCCCACACTCTCTGTTGTGTAAAAGAGAAGCTTGCACTACTACTGGCCATACTGTCTGTTATGTATGAGAGGGAAGCTTGCACTACTACTGGCCACCCTCTCTGTTGTGTATGAGAGAGAAGCTTGCACTACTACTGGCCACACTCTTTATTGCGTGTGAGAGAGAAGCTTGTACTACTACTGACCACACTCTCTGTTGTGTATGTGAGAGAAGCTTGCACTACTACTGGCCACACTC
Source organism: Ambystoma mexicanum (assembly GCF_040938575.1). Lineage (NCBI taxonomy): Eukaryota > Metazoa > Chordata > Amphibia > Caudata > Ambystomatidae > Ambystoma > Ambystoma mexicanum. The sequence goes on from NC_090921.1 coordinate 35,575,509, forward strand.
TCTGTTGTGTATGAGAGAGAAGCTTGCACTACTACTGGCCACACTCTCTATTGCGTGTGAGAGGGAAGCTTGCACTACTACTGACCACACTCTCTGTTGTGTATGAGAGAGAAGCTTGCACTACTACTGGCCACACTCTCTATTTGCGTGTGAGGGGGACGCTTGCACTACTACTGACCACACTCTCTGTTGTGTATGAGAGAGAAGCTTGCACTACTACTGGCCACACTCTCCATTGTGTATGAGAAGAAAGCTTGCACTACTGCTGGCACACTCTCTATTGTGTAAGGGAAGCTTGGGCTGCTGCTGGCCACACCCTCTATTGTGTATGAAAGGGAAGCTTGCACTACTACAGACCATATTATCTATTGCGTGTGAGAGGGAAGCTTGCACTGCTACTGACGACACTCTCTGTTTTGTATGAGAGAGAAGCTTGCACTACTGCTGGCCACACTCTCTGTAATGTATGAGAGGGAAGCTTGCACTACTACTGGCCACCCTCTCTGTTGTGTATGAGAGAGAAGCTTGCACTACTACTGGCCACACTCTCTATTGCGTGTGAGAAGGAAGCTTGCACTACTACTGGCCACACTTTCCATTGTGTATGAGAAGAAAGTTTGCACTACTGCTGGCCACTCCCTCTATTGTGTAACAGAGAAGCTTGCACTGCTGCTGGCCACACTGTATTGTGTATCAGAGGGAAGCTTGCACTACTACTGGCCACACTCTCTATTGCGTATGAGAGGGAAGCTTGCACTACTACTGGCCACACTCTCTATTGCGTATGAGAGGGAAGCTTGCACTAATACTGGCCACACTTTCTATTGTGTAGGAGAGGGAAGCTTGCACTACTAGCAACCACACTCTCTACTGTGTAACAGAAAAAGCTTGCACTGCTGCTGGCCACACTCTCTATTGCGTGTGAGAGGGAAGCTTGCACTACTACTGGCCACACTCTGTTGTGTATGAGAGGGAAGCTTGCACTACAACTGGCCACACTCTATATTGCGTGTGAGAGGAAAGCTTGCACTACTACTGGCCACGCTCTCTACTGCGTATGAGAGGGAAGCTTGCACTACTACTGGCCACACTCTCTGTTGTGTAAAAGAGAAGTTTGCGCTGCTGCTGGCCACACTCTGTTATGTATGAGAGGGAAGCTTGCACTACTATTGACGACACTCTCTGTTGTGTATGAGAGACAAGCTTGCACTACTACTGCCCACACTCTCTGTTGTGTAAAAGAGAAGTTTGCGCTGCGGCTGGCCACACTCTGTTATGTATGAGAGGGAATATTGCACTTCTACTGACCACACCCTTTATTGCGTATGAGAGGGAAGCTTGCACTACTACTGACCACACTCTCTATTGTGTATGAGAGAGAAGCTTGCACTACTAATGGCCACACTCTCTATTGCGTATGAGAAGGAAGCTTGCACTACTACTGGCCACACTTTCTATTGTGTAGGAGAGGGAAGCTTGCACTACTAGCAACCACACTCTCTACTGTGTAACAGAAAAAGCTTGCACTGCTGCTGGCCACACTCTCTTTTGCGTGTGAGAGGGAAGCTTGCACTACTACTGGCCACACTCTGTTGTGTATGAGAGGGAAGCTTGCACTACTACTGGCCACACTCTCTATTGCGTATAAGAAAAGCTTGCACTACTACTGGCCACGCTCTCTATTGCGTATGAAAGGGAAGCTTGCACTACTACTGACCACACTCTCTGTTGTGTATGAGAGACAAGCTTGCACTACTACTGGCCACACTCTCTATTGCGTATGAGAGGGAAGCTTGCACTACTACTGACCACACTCTCTGTTGTGTATGGGAGACAAGCTTGCACTACTACTGGCCACACTCTCTATTGCGTATGAGAGGGAAGCTTGCACTACTACTGACCACACTCTCTGTTGTGTATGGGAGACAAGCTTGCACTACTGCTGGCACACTCTCTATTGCCATACTCTCTGTTGTGTAAGAGAGAAGTTGTCACTGCTGCTGGCCACACTCTCTGTTATGTATGAGAGGGAAGCTTGCACTACTACTGACCACACTCTCTGTTTTGTATGAGAGGGAAGCTTGCTCTACTACTGACCACACTCTCTGTTGTGTATGAGAGGGAAGCTTGCATTACTACTGGCCACCCTCTCTGTTGTGTATGAGAGAGAAGCTTGCACTACTACTGGCCACACTCTCTATTGCGTGTGAGAGGGATGCTTGCACTACTACTGGCCACACTCTCCATTGTGTATGAGAATAAAGCTTGCACAACTGCTGGCAACACTCTCTATTGTGTATGAGAGGGAAGCTTGCACTACTACAGACCACACCCTCTATTGTGTAACAGAGAAGCTTGCACTGCTGCTGGCCACACTCTATTGTGTATCAGAGGGAAGCTTCCACTACTACTGACCACATTATCTATTGCGTGTGAGAGGGAAGCTTGCACTGCTACTGACGACACTCTGTATTGCATATGAGAGGGAATCTTGCACTTCTACTGACCACACCCTTTATTGCGTATGAGAGGGAAGCTTGCACTACTACTCACCATACTCTCTATTGTGTATGAGAGAGAAGCTTGCACTACTACTGGCCACACTCTCTATTGCGTATGAGAGTGAAGCTTGCACTACTACTGGCCACACTCTTTTGCATATGAGAGGGAAGCTTGCACTACTACTGGCCACACTTTCTATTGTGTAGGAGAGGGAAGCTTGCACTACTAGCAACCACACTCTCTACTGTGTAACAGAAAAAGCTTGCACTGCTGCTGGCCACACTCTCTATTGTGTGTGAGAGGGAAGCTTGCACCACTACTGGCCACACTCTGTTGTGTATGAGAGGGAAGCTTGCACTAGAACTGGCCACACTCTCTATTGCGTGTGAGAGGAAAGCTTGCACTACTACTGGCCACGCTCTCTACTGTGTATGAGAGGGAAGCTTGCACTAGAACTGGCCACACTCTCTATTGCGTGTGAGAGGAAAGCTTGAACTACTACTGACCACACTCTCTGTTGTGTATGAGAGACAAGCTTGCACTACTACTGCCCACACTCTCTGTTGTGTAAAAGAGAAGTTTGTGCTGCGGCTGGCCACACTCTGTTATGCATGAGAGGGAAGCGTGCACTACTACTGACCAAACTCTCTGTTGTGTATGAGAGACAAGCTTGCACCACTACTGCCCACACTCTCTGTTGTGTAAAAGAGAAGTTTGCGCTGCTGCTGGCCACACTCTGTTATGTATGAGAGGGAAGCTTGCACTACTGCTGACCACACCCTCTATTGCGTATCAGAGGGAAGCTTGCACTACTACTGACCACACCCTCGATTGCGTATGAGAGGGAAGCTTGCTCTACTACTGACCACACTCTCTATTGTGTATGAGAGAGCAGCTTGCACTACTACTGGCCACAATCTCTATTGTGTATGAGACGGAAGCTTGCACTACTACTGTCCACCCTCTGTATTGCGTGTGAGAGGAAAGCTTGCACTACTGCTGACCACACTCTCTGTTGTGTATGAGAGACAAGCTTGCACTACTACAGACCACACCCTCTATTGCGTATGAATGGGAAGCTTGCACTACTGCTGACACACTCTATTGCATATGAGAGGGAAGCTTGCACTACTACTGGCCACACTCTCTGTTGTGTAAGAGAGAAGTTTTCACTGCTGCTGGCCACACTTTCCATTGTGTAAGAGCGAAACTTGCACTATTGCCGACCACACTCTCTATTGCATATGAGAGGGACGCTTGCACTACTACTGATGACACTCTGTATTGCACATGAGAGGACACCTTGCACTACTACTGACCACACCTTCTATTGCATATGAGAGGGAAGCTTGCACTACTACTGACCACACTCTCTGTTGTGTATGAGAGACAAGCTTGCACTACTACTGGCACACTCTCTATTGCGTATGAGAGGGAAGCTTGCACTACTACTGGCCACACTCTCTGTTGTGTAAGAGAGAGGTTTTCACTGCTGCTGGCCACCCTCTCTGTTATGTATGAGAGGGAAGCTTGCACTACTACTGACCACACTCTCTGTTGTGTATGAGAGAGAAGCTTGCACTACTACTAGCCACACTCTCTGTTATGTATGAGAGGGAAGCTTGCACTACTACTGGCCACCCTCTCTGTTGTGTATGAGAGAGAAGCTTGCACTACTACTGGCCACACTCTCTATTGCGTGTGAGAGAGAAGCTTGTACTACTACTGACCACACTCTCTGTTGTGTATGTGAGAGAAGCTTGCACTACTACTGGCCACACTCTCTGTTATGTATGAGAGGGAAGCTTGCACTACTACTGGCCACCCTCTCTGTTGTGTATGAGAGAGAAGCTTGCACTACTACTGGCCACACTCTCTATTGCGTGTGAGAGGGAAGCTTGCACTACTACTGACCACACTCTCTGTTGTGTATGAGAGAGAAGCTTGCACTACTACTGGCCACACTCTCTATTTGCGTGTGATGGGGAAGCTTGCACTACTACTGACCACACTCTCTATTGTGTATGAGAGGGAAGCTTGCACTAATACTGGCCACACTCTCTATTGTGTATGAGAGGGAAGCTTGCACTAATATTGGCCACACTCTTGTGTATGAAAGGGAAGCTTGCACTAATACTGGCCACACTCTCTATTGTGTATGAGAGGGAAGCTTGCACTAATACTGGCCACACTTTCTATTGTGTAGGAGAGGGACGCTTGCACTACTAGCAACCACACTCTCTACTTTCAACAGAAAAAGCTTGCACTGCTGCTGGCCACACTCTCTATTGCGTGTGAGAGGGAAGCTTGCACTACAACTGGCCACACTCTATATTGTGTGTGCGAGGAAAGCTTGCACTACTACTGGCCACGCTCTCTACTGCGTATGAGAGGGAAGCTTGCACTACTACTGGCCACACTCTCTGTTTTGTAAAAGAGAAGTTTGTGCTGCTGCTGGCCACACTCTGTTATGTATGAGAGGGAAGCTTGCACTACTACTGACCACACTCTCTGTTGTGTATGAGAGACAAGCTTGCACTACTACTGCCCACACTCTCTGTTGTGTAAAAGAGAAGTTTGCGCTGCTGCTGGCCACACTCTCTGTTATGTATGAGAGACAAGCTTGCACTACTGCTGACCACACCCTCTACTGCGTATCAGAGGGAAGCTTGCACTACTACTGACCACACCCTCTATTGCGTATGAGAGGGAAGCTTGCTCTACTACTGACCACACTCTGTATTGTGTATGAGAGAGAAGCTTGCACTACTACTGGCCACAATCTCTATTGTGTATGAGAGGGAAGCTTGCACTACTACTGTCCACCCTCTGTATTGCGTGTGAGAGGAAAGCTTGCACTACTGCTGACCACACTCTCTGTTGTGTATGTGAGACAAGCTTGCACTACTACTGGCCACACTCTCTGTTGCATATGAATGGGAAGCTTGCACTACTGCTGACACACTCTCTATTGCATATGAGAGGGAAGCTTGCACTACTACTGGCCACACTCTCTGTTGTGTATGAGAGGGAAGCTTGCACTAATATTGGCCACACTCTCTATTGTGTATGAGAGGGAAGCTTGCACTAATACTGGCCACACTCTCTATTGTGTATGAGAGGGAAGCTTGCACTAATACTGGCCACACTTTCTATTGTGTAGGAGAGGGACGCTTGCACTACTAGCAACCACACTCTCTACTTTTAACAGAAAAAGCTTGCACTGCTGCTGGCCACACTCTCTATTGCGTGTGAGAGGGAAGTTTGCACTACAACTGGCCACACTCTATATTGTGTGTGCGAGGAAAGCTTGCACTACTACTGGCCACGCTCTCTACTGCGTATGAGAGGGAAGCTTGCACTACTACTGGCCACACTCTCTGTTTTGTAAAAGAGAAGTTTGTGCTGCTGCTGGCCACACTCTGTTATGTATGAGAGGGAAGCTTGCACTACTACTGACCACACTCTCTGTTGTGTATGAGAGACAAGCTTGCACTACTACTGCCCACACTCTCTGTTGTGTAAAAGAGAAGTTTGCGCTGCTGCTGGCCACACTCTCTGTTATGTATGAGAGACAAGCTTGCACTACTGCTGACCACACCCTCTACTGCGTATCAGAGGGAAGCTTGCACTACTACTGACCACACCCTCTATTGCGTATGAGAGGGAAGCTTGCTCTACTACTGACCACACTCTGTATTGTGTATGAGAGAGAAGCTTGCACTACTACTGGCCACAATCTCTATTGTGTATGAGAGGGAAGCTTGCACTACTACTGTCCACCCTCTGTATTGCGTGTGAGAGGAAAGCTTGCACTACTGCTGACCACACTCTCTGTTGTGTATGTGAGACAAGCTTGCACTACTACTGGCCACACTCTCTATTGCGTGTGAGAGGGAAGCTTGCACTACTACTGACCACACTCTCTGTTGCATATGAATGGGAAGCTTGCACTACTGTTGACACACGCTCTATTGCATATGAGAGGGAAGCTTGCACTACTACTGGCCACACTCTCTGTTGTGTAAGAGAGAAGTTTTCACTGCTGCTGGCTACACTTTCCATTGTGTAAGAGCGAAACTTGCACTATTGCCGACCACACTCTCTATTGCCTATGAGAGGGACGCTTGCACTACTACTGACGACACTCTGTATTGCACATGAGAGGATACCTTGCACTACTACTGACCACACCTTCTATTGCATATGAGTGGGAAGCTTGCACTACTACTGACCACACTCTCTATTGTGTATGAGAGAGAAGCTTGCACTACTACTGGCCACACTCTCTATTGCATATGAGAGGCAAGCTTGCACTACTACTGGCCATACTCTCTATTGTGTATGAGAGAGAAGCTTGTACTACTACTGGCCACACTCTCTTTTGCGTATGAGAGGGAAGTATGCACTACTACTGGCCACCCTCTGTTGTGTATGAGAGGGAGGCTTGCACTACTACTGGCCACCCTCTGTTGTGTATGAGAGGGAAGCTTGCACTACTACTGGCCACACTCTCTATTGTGTATGAGAGGGAAGCTTGGACTACTAGCAACCACACTCTCTATTTTGTATGAGAGGGAAGCTTACACTACTACTGGCCACACTCGCTATTGTGTATGAGATGGAAGCTTGCACTAATACTGACGACACTCACTATTGTGTATGAGAGGAAATCTTGTACTACTACTGGCCACACTCTCTGTTGTGTAACAGAGAAGCTTGCACTGCTGCTGGCCACACTCTCTATTGCGTATGAGAGGGAAGTATGCACTATTACTGGACACACTCTCTGGTGCGTATGAGAGGGAAGCTTGCACTACTACTGACCAGACTCTCTGTTGTGTATGAGAGACAAGCTTGCACTACTACTGCCCACACTCTCTGTTGTGTAAAAGAGAAGCTTGCACTACTACTGGCCATACTGTCTGTTATGTATGAGAGGGAAGCTTGCACTACTACTGGCCACCCTCTCTGTTGTGTATGAGAGAGAAGCTTGCACTACTACTGGCCACACTCTTTATTGCGTGTGAGAGAGAAGCTTGTACTACTACTGACCACACTCTCTGTTGTGTATGTGAGAGAAGCTTGCACTACTACTGGCCACACTCTCTGTTGTGTATGAGAGAGAAGCTTGCACTACTACTGGCCACACTCTCTATTGCGTGTGAGAGGGAAGCTTGCACTACTACTGACCACACTCTCTGTTGTGTATGAGAGAGAAGCTTGCACTACTACTGGCCACACTCTCTATTTGCGTGTGAGGGGGAAGCTTGCACTACTACTGACCACACTCTCTGTTGTGTATGAGAGAGAAGCTTGCACTACTACTGGCCACACTCTCCATTGTGTATGAGAAGAAAGCTTGCACTACTGCTGGCACACTCTCTATTGTGTAAGGGAAGCTTGGGCTACTGCTGGCTACACCCTCTATTGTGTATGAAAGGGAAGCTTGCACTACACTACTACAGACCATATTATCTATTGCGTGTGAGAGGGAAGCTTGCACTGCTACTGACGACACTCTCTGTTTTGTATGAGAGAGAAGCTTGCACTACTGCTGGCCACACTCTCTGTAATGTATGAGAGGGAAGCTTGCACTACTACTGGCCACCCTCTCTGTTGTGTATGAGAGAGAAGCTTGCACTACTACTGGCCACACTCTCTATTGCGTGTGAGAGGGAAGCTTGCACTACTACTGGCCACACTTTCCATTGTGTATGAGAAGAAAGCTTGCACTACTGCTGGCCACTCCCTCTATTGTGTAACAGAGAAGCTTGCACTGCTGCTGGCCACACTGTATTGTGTATCAGAGGGAAGCTTGCACTACTACTGGCCACACTCTCTATTGCGTATGAGAGGGAATCTTGCACTACTACTGTCCACCCTCTGTATTGCGTGTGAGAGGAAAGCTTGCATTACTGCTGACCACACTCTCTGTTGTGTATGTGAGACAAGCTTGCACTACTACTGGCCACACTCTCTATTGCATATGAATGGGAAGCTTGCACTACTGCTGACACACTCTCTATTGCATATGAGAGGGAAGCTTGCACTACTACTGGCCACACTCTCTGTTGTGTATGAGAGGGAAGCTTGCACTAATATTGGCCACACTCTCTATTGTGTATGAGAGGGAAGCTTGCACTACTACTGGCCACACTCTCTATTGTGTATGAGAGGGAAGCTTGCACTACTAGCAACCACACTCTCTATTTTGTATGAGAGGGAAGCTTACACTACTACTGGCCACACTCGCTATTGTGTATGAGATGGAAGCTTGCACTAATACTGACGACACTCACTATTGTGTATGAGAGGAAATCTTGCACTACTACTGGCCACGCTCTCTGTTGTGTAACAGAGAAGCTTGCACTGCTGCTGGCCACACTCTCTATTGCGTATGAGAGGGAAGTATGCACTACTACTGGACACACTCTCTGGTGCGTATGAGAGGGAAGCTTGCACTACTACTGGCCACACTCTGTGGTGCGTATGAGAGGGAAGCTTGCACTACTACTGGCCACACTCTCTGTTGTGTAAAAGAGAAGTTTGCGCTGCTGCTGGCCACACTCTGTTATGTATGAGAGGGAAGCTTGCACTACTACTGACCAGACTCTCTGTTGTGTATGAGAGACAAGCTTGCACTACTACTGGCCACACTCTCTGTTGTGCAAAAGAGAAGTTTGCGCTGCTGCTGGCCACACCCTCTATTGCGTATCAGAGGGAAGCTTGCACTACTACTGACCACACCCTCTATTGCGTATGAGAGGGAAGCTTGCTATACTACTGACCACACTCTCTATTGTGTATGAGAGAGAAGCTTGCACTACTACTGGCCACAATCTCTATTGTGTATGAGAGGGAAGCTTGCACTACTACTGTCCACCCTCTCTATTGTGAGAGAGAGGAAAGCTTGCACTACTGCTGACCACACTCTCTGTTGTGTATGAGAGACAAGCTTGCTCTACTACTGACCACACTCTCTATTGTGTATGAGAGAGAAGCTTGCACTACTACTGACCACAATCTCTATTGTGTATGAGAGGGAAGCTTGCACTACTAGCAACCACACTCTCTATTTTGTATGAGAGGGAAGCTTACACTACTACTGGCCACACTCGCTATTGTGTATGAGATGGAAGCTTGCACTAATACTGACGACACTCACTATTGTGTATGAGAGGAAATCTTGCACTACTACTGGCCACACTCTCTGTTGTGTAACAGAGAAGCTTGCACTGCTGCTGGCCACACTCTCTATTGTGTATGAGAGGGAAGCTTGCTTTACTACTGGCCACAATCCCTATTGTGTATGAGAGGGAAGCTTGTACTACTACTGACCACACCCTCTATTGCGTATGAGAGGAAAGCTTGCACCACTACTGGCCACACTCTCTATTGCGTATGAGAGGGAAGCTTGCACTACTAATCACCGCACTTGCTATTGCGTATGAGAGGGAAGCTTGCACTACTAGCAACCACACTCTCTAATGTGCAACAGAGAAAGCTTGCACTGCTGCTGGCCACACTCTCTATTGTGTATGAAGGGGATGCTTGCACTACTACTGACGACACTCTGTATTGCACATGAGAGGACACCTTGCACTACTACTGACCACACTCTCTATTGTGTATGAGAGGGAAGCTTGCACTACTACTGACCACACTCTCTATTGCATGTGAGAGGGAAGCTTGCACTACTACTGACCACACTCTCTGTTGTGTATGAGATAGAAGCTTGCACTACCACTAGCCACACTCTCTATTGCGTGTGAGAGAGAAGCTTGCACCACTACTGGCCACATTCTCTATTGCGTATGAGAGAGAAACTTGCACTACTACCGACCACCCTCTCTGTTGTGTATGAGAGGGAAGCTTGCACTACTACTGGCCACACTCTCTGTGGTGTAACAGAGAAGCTTGCACTACTGCTGGCCACACTCTCTATTGTGTATGAGAGGGAAGCTTGCACTACTAGCAACCACACTCTCTATTTTGTATGAGAGGGAAGCTTACACTACTACTGGCCACACTCGCTATTGTGTATGAGATGGAAACTTGCACTAATACTGACGACACTCACTATTGTGTATGAGAGGAAATCTTGCACTACTACTGGCCACACTCTCTGTTGTGTAACAAAGAAGCTTGCACTGCTGCTGGCACACTCTCTGGTGTGTATGAGAGGGATGCTTGCACTACTACTGGCCACACTCTGTGGTGCATATGAGAGGGAAGCTTGCATTACTGCTGGCCGCATTCTCTGGTGTGTAAGAGAGAAGTTTGTGCTGCTGCTGGCCACACTCTCTGTTGTGTATGAGAGGGAAGCTTGCACTACTGACCACACCCTCTATTGCGTATGAGAAGGAAGCTTGCACTACTACTGACCACACTCATTGTGTATGAGAGAAAAGCTTGCACTACTAGCAACCACACTCTACTCTGTAACAGAGAAAGCTTGCACTGCTGCTGGTGACACTCTGTTGTGTAAGAGAGAAGTATGGGCTGCTGCTGGCCACACTTGCTGTTGTGTATGAGAGGGAAGCTTGCACTACTACTGGCCACACTCTCTATTGCATATGAGAGGGAAGCTTGCACTACTACTGGCCACACTCTCTATTGCGTATGAGAGGGAAGTATGCACTACTACTGGCCACACTCTCTATTGCGTATGAGAGGGAAGTATGCACTACTACTGGCCACACTCTCTATTGCATATGAGAGGGAAGCTTGCACTACTACTGGCCACACTCTCTATTGCGTATGAGAGGGAAGCTTGCACTACTACTGGCCACACTCTCTATTGCGTATGAGAGGGAAGTATGCACTACTACTGGCCACACTCTCTATTGCATATGAGAGGGAAGCTTGCACTACTACTGGCCACACTCTCTATTGCGTATGAGAGGGAAGCTTGCACTACTACTCGCCACACTCTGTGGTGCGTATGAGAGGGAAGCTTGCACTACTACTGGCCACACTCTCTGTTGTGTATGAGAGAGAAGCTTGCACTACTACTGGCCACACTCTCTATTGCGTATGAGAGGAAAGTATGCACTACTACTGGCCACACTCTCTGGTGCGCATGAGAGGGAAGCTTGCACTACTAATGGCCACACTCTGTGGTGCGTATGAGAGGGAAGCTTGCACTACTACTGGCCGCACTCTCTGGTGTGTAAGAGAGAACTTTGTGCTGCTGCTGGCCACACTCTCAGCTTGCACTACTGACCACACCCTCTATTGCGTATGAGAGGGAAGCTTGCACTACTACTGACCACACTCTCTATTGTGTATGAGAGAGATGCTTGCACTACTACTGGCCACACTCTGTTGTGTATGAGAGGGAAGCTTGCACTACTGACCACACCCTCTATTGCGTATGAGGGAAGCTTGCACTACTGACCACACTCTCTATTGTGTATGAGAGAGAAGCTTGCACTACTAGCAACCACACTCTACTGTGTAACAGAGAAATCTTGCACTGCCGCTGGCCACACTCTGTTGTGTAAGAGAGAAGTATGGGCTGCTGCTGGCCACCCTCGCTGTTGTGTATGAGACAGAAGCTTGCACTACTACTGGCCACACTCTATATTGCGTATGAGAGGGAAGCTTGCACTACTACTGGCCACACTCTCTATTGCGTATGAGAGGGAATTATGCACTACTGCTGGCCACACTCTCTGGTGTGTATGAGAGGGAAGCTTGCACTACTACTCGCCACACTCTGTGGTGCGTATGAGAGGGAAGCTTGCACTACTACTGGCCACACTCTCTGTTGTGTATGAGAGAGAAGCTTGCACTACTACTGGCCACACTCTCTATTGCGTATGAGAGGGAAGTATGCTCTACTACTGGCCACACTCTCTGGTGCGTATGAGAGGGAAGCTTGCACTACTACTGGCCACACTCTGTGGTGCGTATGAGAGGGAAGCTTGCACTACTACTGGCCGCACTCTCTGGTGTGTAAGAGAGAAGTTTGTGCTGCTGCTGGCCACACTCTCAGCTTGCACTACCGACCACACCCTCTATTGCGTATGAGAGGGAAGCTTGCACTACTACTGACCACACTCTCTATTGTGTATGAGAGAGATGCTTGCACTACTACTGGCCACACTCTGTTGTGTATGAGAGGGAAACTTGCACTACTGACCACACCCTCTATTGCGTATGAGAGGGAAGCTTGCACTACTACTGACCACACTCTCTATTGTGTATGAGAGAGAAGCTTGCACTACTAGCAACCACACTCTACTGTGTAACAGAGAAAGCTTGCACTGCTGCTGGCCACACTCTCTATTGCGTATGAGAGGGAAGTATGCACTACTACTGGCCACACTCTCTGTTGTGTATGAGAGGGAAGCTTGCACTATTGTCCACTCCCTCTATTGCATATGAGAGGGAAGCTTGCACTACTACTGACCACACTCCCTATTGTGTACGAGAGATAAGCTTTCACTGCTGCTGGCCACACTCTCTATTGCGTATAAGAGGGAAGCTTGCACTACTACTGGCCACACTCTGTGGTGCATATGAGAGGGAAGCTTGCACTACTAGCAACCACACTCTCTGTTGTGTATGAGAGAGACGCTTGCACTACTACTGTCCACACTCTCTATTGTGTATGAGAGGGAAGTATGCACTACTACTGGCCACACTCTCTGTTGTGTATGAGAGAGAAGCTTGCACTACTATTTGCCACACTCTGTGGTGCCTATGAGAGGGAAGCTTGCACTATTACTGGCTGCACTCTCTGGTGTGTAAGAGAGAAGTTTGTGCTGCTGCTGGCCACACTCTCTGTTGTGTATGAGAGGGAAGCTTGCACAACTGACCACACCCTCTATTGCGTATGAGAGGGAAGCTTGCACTACTACTGACCACACTCTCTGTTGTGTAAAAGAGAAGTTTGCGCTGTGGCTGGCCACACTCTGTTATGTATGAGAGGGAATCTTGCACTTCTACTGACCACACCCTTTATTGCGTATGAGAGGGAAGCTTGCACTACTACTGACCACACTCTCTATTGTGTATGAGAGAGAAGCTTGCACTACTACTGGCCACAATCTCTATTGTGTATGAGAGGGACGCTTGCACTACTACTGTCCACCCTCTGTATTGCGTGTGAGAGGAAAGCTTGCACTACTGCTGACCACACTCCCTGTTGTGTATGAGAGACAAGCTTGCTCTACTACTGACCACACTCTCTATTGTGTATGAGAGAGAAGCTTTCACTACTACTGGCCACAATCTCTATTGTGTATGAGAGGGAAGCTTGCACTACTACTGTCCATCCTCTGTATTGCGTGTGAGAGGAAAGCTTGCACTACTGCTGACCACACTCTCTGTTGTGTATGAGAGACAAGGTTGCTCTACTACTGACCACACTCTCCATTGTGTATGAGAGAGAAGCTTGCACTACTACTGGCCACAATCTCTATTGTGTATGAGAGGGAAGCTTGCACTACTACTGTCCACCCTCTGTATTGCGTGTGAGAGGAAAACTTGCACTACTGCTGACCACACTCTCTGTTGTGTATGAGAGACAAGCTTGCACTACTGCTGACCACACTCTCTGTTGTGTATGAGAGACAAGCTTGCACTACTACTGGCCACATTCTCTATTGCGAATGAATGGGAAGCTTGCACTACTGCTGGCGCACTCTCTATTGCGTATGAGAGGGAAGCTTGCACTACTACTGGCCACACTCTCTGTTGTGTAAGAGAGAGGTTTTCACTGCTGCTGCCCACACTCTCTGTTATGTATGAGAGGGAAGCTTGCACTACTACTGACCACAGTCTCTGTTGTGTATGAGAGAGAAGCTTGCACTACTACTGGCCATACTCTCTGTTATGTATGAGAGGGAAGCTTGCACTACTACTGGCCACCCTCTCTGTTGTGTATGAGAGAGAAGCTTGCACTACTACTGGCCACACTCTTTATTGCGTGTGAGAGAGAAGCTTGTACTACTACTGACCACACTCTCTGTTGTGTATGTGAGAGAAGCTTGCACTACTACTGGCCACACTCTCTGTTGTGTATGAGAGAGAAGCTTGCACTACTACTGGCCACACTCTCTATTGCGTGTGAGAGGGAAGCTTGCACTACTACTGACCACACTCTCTGTTGTGTATGAGAGAGAAGCTTGCACTACTACTGGCCACACTCTCTATTTGCGTGTGAGGGGGAAGCTTGCACTACTACTGACCACACTCTCTGTTGTGTATGAGAGAGAAGCTTGCACTACTACTGGCCACACTCTCCATTGTGTATGAGAAGAAAGCTTGCACTACTGCTGGCACACTCTCTATTGTGTAAGGGAAGCTTGGGCTACTGCTGGCCACACCCTCTATTGTGTATGAAAGGGAAGCTTGCACTACTACAGACCATATTATCTATTGCGTGTGAGAGGGAAGCTTGCACTGCTACTGACGACACTCTGTATTGCATATGAGAGGGAAGCTTGCACTACTACTGACCACACCCTTTATTGCGTATTAGAGGGAAGCTTGCACTACTACTGACCACACTCTCTGTTTTGTATGAGAGAGAAGCTTGCACTACTACTGGCCACACTCTCTGTAATGTATGAGAGGGAAGCTTGCACTACTACTGGCCACCCTCTCTGTTGTGTATGAGAGAGAAGCTTGCACTACTACTGGCCACACTCTCTATTGCGTGTGAGAGGGAAGCTTGCACTACTACTGGCCACACTTTCCATTGTGTATGAGAAGAAAGCTTGCACTACTGCTGGCACACTCTATATTGTGTAAGGGAAGCTTGGGCTACTGCTGGCCACAATCTGTATTGTGTATGAGAGGGAAGCTTGCACTACTACAGACCACTCCCTCTATTGTGTAACAGAGAAGCTTGCACTGCTGCTGGCCACGCTCTATTGTGTATCAGAGGGAAGCTTGCACTACTACTGGCCACACTCTCTATTGCGTATGAGAGGGAAGCTTGCACTACTACTGGCCACACTCTCTATTGCGTATGAGAGGGAAGCTTGCACTAATACTGGCCACACTTTCTATTGTGTAGGAGAGGGAAGCTTGCACTACTAGCAACCACACTCTCTACTGTGTAACAGAAAAAGCTTGCACTGCTGCTGGCCACACTCTCTATTGCGTGTGAGAGGGAAGCTTGCACTACTACTGGCCACACTCTGTTGTGTATGAGAGGGAAGCTTGCACTACAACTGGCCACACTCTATATTGCATGTGAGAGGAAAGCTTGCACTACTACTGGCCACGCTCTCTACTGCGTATGAGAGGGAAGCTTGCACTACTACTGGCCACACTCTCTGTTGTGTAAAAGAGAAGTTTGCGCTGCTGCTGGCCACACTCTGTTATGTATGAGAGGGAATATTGCACTTCTACTGACCACACCCTTTATTGCGTATGAGAGGGAAGCTTGCACTACTACTGGCCACACTCTCTATTGTGTATGAGAGGGAAGCTTGCACTACTACTGGCCACACTTTCTATTGTGTAGGAGAGGGAAGCTTGCACTACTAGCAACCACACTCTCTACTGTGTAACAGAAAAAGCTTGCACTGCTGCTGGCCACACTCTCTATTGCGTGTGAGAGGGAAGCTTGCACTACTACTGGCCACACTCTGTTGTGTATGAGAGGGAAGCTTGCACTACTACTGGCCACACTCTCTATTGCGTGTAAGAAAAGCTTGCACTACTACTGGCCACGCTCTCTATTGCGTATGAAAGGGAAGCTTGCACTACTACTGACCACACTCTCTGTTGTGTATGAGAGACAAGCTTGCACTACTACTGGCCACACTCTCTATTGCGTATGAGAGGGAAGCTTGCACTACTACTGACCACACTCTCTGTTGTGTATGGGAGACAATCTTGCACTACTACTGGCCACACTCTCTATTGCGTATGAATGGGAAGCTTGCACTACTGCTGGCACACTCTCTATTGTGTAAGGGAAGCTTGGGCTACTGCTGGCCACACTCTCTATTGTGTATGAGAGGGAAGCTTGCACTACTACAGACAACACCCTCTATTGTGTAACAGAGAAGCTTGCACTGCTGCTGGCCACACTCTATTGTGTATCAGAGGGAAGCTTCCACTACTACTGACCACATTATCTATTGCGTGTGAGAGGGAAGCTTGCACTGCTACTGACGACACTCTGTATTGCATATGAGAGGGAATCTTGCACTTCTACTGACCACACCCTTTATTGCGTATGAGAGGGAAGCTTGCACTACTACTGACCATACTCTCATTTGTGTATGAGAGAGAAGCTTGCACTACTACTGGCCACACTCTCTATTGCGTATGAGAGTGAAGCTTGCACTACTACTGGCCACACTCTTTTGCATATGAGAGGGAAGCTTGCACTACTACTGGCCACACTTTCTATTGTGTAGGAGAGGGATGCTTGCACTACTAGCAACCAGACTCTCTACTGTGTAACATAAAAAGGTTGCACTGCTGCTGGCCACACTCTCTATTGTGTGTGAGAGGGAAGCTTGCACCACTACTGGCCACACTCTGTTGTGTATGAGAGAGAAGCTTGCACTAGAACTGGCCACACTCTCTATTGCGTGTGAGAGGAAACCTTGCACTACTACTGGCCACGCTCTCTACTGCGTATGAGAGGGAAGCTTGCACTAGAACTGGCCACACTCTCTATTGCGTGTGACAGGAAAGCTTGCACTACTACTGACCACACTCTCTGTTGTGTATGAGAGACAAGCTTGCACTACTACTGCCCACACTCTCTGTTGAGTAAAAGAGAAGTTTGTGCTGCGGCTGGCCACACTCTGTTATGCATGAGAGGGAAGCTTGCACTACTACTGACCAAACTCACTGTTGTGTATGAGAGACAAGCTTGCACCACTACTACCCACACTCTCTGTTGTGTAAAAGAGAAGTTTGCGCTGCTGCTGGCCACACTCTGTTATGTATGAGAGGGAAGCTTGCACTACTGCTGACCACACCCTCTATTGCGTATCAGAGGGAAGCTTGCACTACTACTGACCACACCCTCGATTGCGTATGAGAGGGAAGCTTGCTCTACTACTGACCACACTCTCTATTGTGTATGAGAGAGTAGCTTGCACTACTACTGGCCACAATCTCTATTGTGTATGAGACGGAAGCTTGCACTACTACTGTCCACCCTCTGTATTGCGTGTGAGAGGAAAGCTTGCACTACTGCTGACCACACTCTCTGTTGTGTATGAGAGACAAGCTTGCACTACTACAGACCACACCCTCTATTGCGTATGAATGGGAAGCTTGCACTACTGCTGACACACTCTATTGCATATGAGAGGGAAGCTTGCACTACTACTGGCCACACTCTCTGTTGTGTAAGAGAGAAGTTTTCACTGCTGCTGGCCACACTTTCCATTGTGTAAGAGCGAAACTTGCACTATTGCCGACCACACTCTCTATTGCATATGAGAGGGACGCTTGCACTACTACTGACGACACTCTGTATTGCACATGAGAGGACACCTTGCACTACTACTGACCACACCTTCTATTGCATATGAGAGGGAAGCTTGCACTACTACTGACCACACTCTCTGTTGTGTATGAGAGACAAGCTTGCACTACTACTGGCCACACTTTATTGCGTATGAATGGGATGCTTGCACTACTGCTGGCACACTCTCTATTGCGTATGAGAGGGAAGCTTGCACTACTACTGGCCACACTCTCTGTTGTGTAAGAGAGAGGTTTTCACTGCTGCTGTCCACACTCTCTGTTATGTATGAGAGGGAAGCTTGCACTACTACTGACCACAGTCTCTGGTGTGTATGAGAGAGAAGCTTGCACTACTACTGGCCACACTCTCTGTTATGTATGAGAGGGAAGCTTGCACTACTACTGGCCACCGTCTCTGTTTTGTATGAGAGAGAAGCTTGCACTACTACTGGCCACACTCTCTATTGCGTGTGAGAGAGAAGCTTGTACTACTACTGACCACACTCTCTGTTGTGTATGTGAGAGAAGCTTGCACTAATACTGGCCACCCTCTCTGTTGTGTATGAGAGAGAAGCTTGCACTACTACTGGCCACACTCTCTATTGCGTGTGAGAGGGAAGCTTGCACTACTACTGACCACACACTCTGTTGTGTAAGAGAGAGAAGCTTGCACTACTACTGGCCACACTCTCTATTTGCGTGTGAGGGGGAAGCTTGCACTACTACTGACCACACTCTCTATTGTGTATGAGAGGGAAGCTTGCACTAATATTGGCCACACTCTCTATTGTGTATGAGAGGGAAGCTTGCACTAATATTGGCCACACTCTCTATTGTGTATGAGAGGGAAGCTTGCACTAATACTGGCCACACTCTCTATTGTGTATGATAGGGAAGCTTGCACTAATACTGGCCACACTTTCTATTGTGTAGGAGAGGGACGCTTGCACTACTAGCAACCACACTCTCTACTGTGTAACAGAAAAAGCTTGCACTGCTGCTGGCCACACTCTCTATTGCGTGTGAGAGGGAAGCTTGCACTACAACTGGCCACACTCTATATTGTGTGTGCGAGGAAAGCTTGCACTACTACTGGCCACGTTCTCTACTGCGTATGAGAGGGAAGCTTGCACTACTACTGGACACACTCTCTGTTTTGTAAAAGAGAAGTTTGCGCTGCTGCTGGCCACACTCTCTGTTATGTTATGAGAGACAAGCTTGCACTACTGCTGACCACACCCTCTACTGCGTATCAGAGGGAAGCTTGCACTACTACTGACCACACCCTCTATTGCGTATGAGAGGGAAGCTTGCTCTACTACTGACCACACTCTGTATTGTGTATGAGAGAGAAGCTTGCACTACTACTGGCCACAATCTCTATTGTGTATGAGAGGGAAGCTTGCACTACTACTGTCCACCCTCTGTATTGCGTGTGAGAGGAAAGCTTGCACTACTGCTGACCACACTCTCTGTTGTGTATGTGAGACAAGTTTGCACTACTACTGGCCACACTCTCTATTCCATATGAATGGGAAGCTTGCACTACTGCTGACACACTCTCTATTGCATATGAGAGGGAAGCTTGCACTACTACTGGCCACACTCTCTGTTGTGTAAGAGAGAAGTTTTCACTGCTGCTGGCCACACTTTCCATTGTGTAAGAGCGAAACTTGCACTATTGCCGACCACACTCTCTATTGCCTATGAGAGGGACGCTTGCACTACTACTGACGACACTCTGTATTGCCTATGAGAGGATACCTTGCACTACTACTGACCACACCTTCTATTGCATATGAGTGGGAAGCGTGCACTACTACTGACCACACTCTCTATTGTGTATGAGAGAGAAGCTTGCACTACTACTGGCCACCCTCTGTTGTGTATGAGAGGGAAGCTTGCACTACTACTGACCACACTCTCTATTGCGTGTGAGAGGGAAGCTTGCACCACTACTACTGGCCACACTCTCTATTGCGTATGAGAGGGAAGCTTGCACTACTACTGGCCACACTCTCTGTTGTGTATGAGAGGGAAGCTTGCACTGCTGCTGGCCACACTCTCTATTGTGTATGAGAGGGAAGCTTGCACTAATACCGACCACCTTCTCTGTTGTGTATGAGAGGGAAGCTTGCACTACTACTGGCCACACTCTCTATTGTGTATGAGAGGGAAGCTTGGACTACTAGCAACCACACTCTCTATTTTGTATGAGAGGGAAGCTTACACTACTACTGGCCACACTCGCTATTGTGTATGAGATGGAAGCTTGCACTAATACTGACGACACTCACTATTGTGTATGAGAGGAAATCTTGTACTACTACTGGCCACACTCTCTGTTGTGTAACAGAGAAGCTTGCACTGCTGCTGGCCACACTCTCTATTGCGTATGAGAGGGAAGTATGCACTACTACTGGACACACTCTCTGGTGCGTATGAGAGGGAAGCTTGCACTACTACTGACCAGACTCTCTGTTGTGTATGAGAGACAAGCTTGCACTACTACTGCCCACACTCTCTGTTGTGTAAAAGAGAAGTTTGCGCTGCTGCTGGCCACACCCTCTATTGCGTATCAGAGGGAAGCTTGCACTACTACTGACCACACCCTCTATTGCGTATGAGAGGGAAGCTTGCACTACTACTGGCCACACTCTCTATTGCGTATGAGAGGGAAGTATGCACTACTACTGGCCACACTCTCTATTGCATATGAGAGGGAAGCTTGCACTACTACTGGCCACACTCTCTATTGCGTATGAGAGGGAAGCTTGCACTACTACTCGCCACACTCTGTGGTGCGTATGAGAGGGAAGCTTGCACTACTACTGGCCACACTCTCTGTTGTGTATGAGAGAGAAGCTTGCACTACTACTGGCCACACTCTCTATTGCGTATGAGAGGAAAGTATGCACTACTACTGGCCACACTCTCTGGTGCGCATGAGAGGGAAGCTTGCACTACTAATGGCCACACTCTGTGGTGCGTATGAGAGGGAAGCTTGCACTACTACTGGCCGCACTCTCTGGTGTGTAAGAGAGAACTTTGTGCTGCTGCTGGCCACACTCTCAGCTTGCACTACTGACCACACCCTCTATTGCGTATGAGAGGGAAGCTTGCACTACTACTGACCACACTCTCTATTGTGTATGAGAGAGATGCTTGCACTACTACTGGCCACACTCTGTTGTGTATGAGAGGGAAGCTTGCACTACTGACCACACCCTCTATTGCGTATGAGGGAAGCTTGCACTACTGACCACACTCTCTATTGTGTATGAGAGAGAAGCTTGCACTACTAGCAACCACACTCTACTGTGTAACAGAGAAATCTTGCACTGCCGCTGGCCACACTCTGTTGTGTAAGAGAGAAGTATGGGCTGCTGCTGGCCACCCTCGCTGTTGTGTATGAGACAGAAGCTTGCACTACTACTGGCCACACTCTATATTGCGTATGAGAGGGAAGCTTGCACTACTACTGGCCACACTCTCTATTGCGTATGAGAGGGAATTATGCACTACTGCTGGCCACACTCTCTGGTGTGTATGAGAGGGAAGCTTGCACTACTACTCGCCACACTCTGTGGTGCGTATGAGAGGGAAGCTTGCACTACTACTGGCCACACTCTCTGTTGTGTATGAGAGAGAAGCTTGCACTACTACTGGCCACACTCTCTATTGCGTATGAGAGGGAAGTATGCTCTACTACTGGCCACACTCTCTGGTGCGTATGAGAGGGAAGCTTGCACTACTACTGGCCACACTCTGTGGTGTGTAAGAGAGAAGTTTGTGCTGCTGCTGGCCACACTCTCAGCTTGCACTACCGACCACACCCTCTATTGCGTATGAGAGGGAAGCTTGCACTACTACTGACCACACTCTCTATTGTGTATGAGAGAGATGCTTGCACTACTACTGGCCACACTCTGTTGTGTATGAGAGGGAAACTTGCACTACTGACCACACCCTCTATTGCGTATGAGAGGGAAGCTTGCACTACTACTGACCACACTCTCTATTGTGTATGAGAGAGAAGCTTGCACTACTAGCAACCACACTCTACTGTGTAACAGAGAAAGCTTGCACTGCTGCTGGCCACACTCTCTATTGCGTATGAGAGGGAAGTATGCACTACTACTGGCCACACTCTCTGTTGTGTATGAGAGGGAAGCTTGCACTATTGTCCACTCCCTCTATTGCATATGAGAGGGAAGCTTGCACTACTACTGACCACACTCCCTATTGTGTACGAGAGATAAGCTTTCACTGCTGCTGGCCACACTCTCTATTGCGTATAAGAGGGAAGCTTGCACTACTACTGGCCACACTCTGTGGTGCATATGAGAGGGAAGCTTGCACTACTAGCAACCACACTCTCTGTTGTGTATGAGAGAGACGCTTGCACTACTACTGTCCACACTCTCTATTGTGTATGAGAGGGAAGTATGCACTACTACTGGCCACACTCTCTGTTGTGTATGAGAGAGAAGCTTGCACTACTATTTGCCACACTCTGTGGTGCATATGAGAGGGAAGCTTGCACTATTACTGGCTGCACTCTCTGGTGTGTAAGAGAGAAGTTTGTGCTGCTGCTGGCCACACTCTCTGTTGTGTATGAGAGGGAAGCTTGCACTACTGACCACACCCTCTATTGCGTATGAGAGGGAAGCTTGCACTACTACTGACCACACTCTCTGTTGTGTAAAAGAGAAGTTTGCGCTGTGGCTGGCCACACTCTGTTATGTATGAGAGGGAATCTTGCACTTCTACTGACCACACCCTTTATTGCGTATGAGAGGGAAGCTTGCACTACTACTGACCACACTCTCTATTGTGTATGAGAGAGAAGCTTGCACTACTACTGGCCACAATCTCTATTGTGTATGAGAGGGACGCTTGCACTACTACTGTCCACCCTCTGTATTGCGTGTGAGAGGAAAGCTTGCACTACTGCTGACCACACTCCCTGTTGTGTATGAGAGACAAGCTTGCTCTACTACTGACCACACTCTCTATTGTGTATGAGAGAGAAGCTTTCACTACTACTGGCCACAATCTCTATTGTGTATGAGAGGGAAGCTTGCACTACTACTGTCCATCCTCTGTATTGCGTGTGAGAGGAAAGCTTGCACTACTGCTGACCACACTCTCTGTTGTGTATGAGAGACAAGGTTGCTCTACTACTGACCACACTCTCCATTGTGTATGAGAGAGAAGCTTGCACTACTACTGGCCACAATCTCTATTGTGTATGAGAGGGAAGCTTGCACTACTACTGTCCACCCTCTGTATTGCGTGTGAGAGGAAAACTTGCACTACTGCTGACCACACTCTCTGTTGTGTATGAGAGACAAGCTTGCACTACTGCTGACCACACTCTCTGTTGTGTATGAGAGACAAGCTTGCACTACTACTGGCCACATTCTCTATTGCGAATGAATGGGAAGCTTGCACTACTGCTGGCACACTCTCTATTGCGTATGAGAGGGAAGCTTGCACTACTACTGGCCACACTCTCTGTTGTGTAAGAGAGAGGTTTTCACTGCTGCTGCCCACACTCTCTGTTATGTATGAGAGGGAAGCTTGCACTACTACTGACCACAGTCTCTGTTGTGTATGAGAGAGAAGCTTGCACTACTACTGGCCATACTCTCTGTTATGTATGAGAGGGAAGCTTGCACTACTACTGGCCACCCTCTCTGTTGTGTATGAGAGAGAAGCTTGCACTACTACTGGCCACACTCTTTATTGCGTGTGAGAGAGAAGCTTGTACTACTACTGACCACACTCTCTGTTGTGTATGTGAGAGAAGCTTGCACTACTACTGGCCACACTCTCTGTTGTGTATGAGAGAGAAGCTTGCACTACTACTGGCCACACTCTCTATTGCGTGTGAGAGGGAAGCTTGCACTACTACTGACCACACTCTCTGTTGTGTATGAGAGAGAAGCTTGCACTACTACTGGCCACACTCTCTATTTGCGTGTGAGGGGGAAGCTTGCACTACTACTGACCACACTCTCTGTTGTGTATGAGAGAGAAGCTTGCACTACTACTGGCCACACTCTCCATTGTGTATGAGAAGAAAGCTTGCACTACTGCTGGCACACTCTCTATTGTGTAAGGGAAGCTTGGGCTACTGCTGGCCACACCCTCTATTGTGTATGAAAGGGAAGCTTGCACTACTACAGACCATATTATCTATTGCGTGTGAGAGGGAAAAATAATAATTAGGCTTTTATATAGCGCTACAAACCCTCAGGTATCTGAGCGCTGCTTATTATTACCCACGGTGTGTGGTGCTCATTTATCGACCTCGGAAGGATGAAAGGCTGAGTTTGGCCCCGCCGGGATTCGAACCTGCGTTAACAGGCTCTGCACGGGTGTCAAAGCGGGCGTTCTACTCGCTGTGCCACTTGACCGGAAGCTTGCACTGCTACTGACGACACTCTGTATTGCATATGAGAGGGAAGCTTGCACTACTACTGACCACACCCTTTATTGCGTATTAGAGGGAAGCTTGCACTACTACTGACCACACTCTCTGTTTTGTATGAGAGAGAAGCTTGCACTACTACTGGCCACACTCTCTGTAATGTATGAGAGGGAAGCTTGCACTACTACTGGCCACCCTCTCTGTTGTGTATGAGAGAGAAGCTTGCACTACTACTGGCCACACTCTCTATTGCGTGTGAGAGGGAAGCTTGCACTACTACTGGCCACACTTTCCATTGTGTATGAGAAGAAAGCTTGCACTACTGCTGGCACACTCTATATTGTGTAAGGGAAGCTTGGGCTACTGCTGGCCACAATCTGTATTGTGTATGAGAGGGAAGCTTGCACTACTACAGACCACTCCCTCTATTGTGTAACAGAGAAGCTTGCACTGCTGCTGGCCACGCTCTATTGTGTATCAGAGGGAAGCTTGCACTACTACTGGCCACACTCTCTATTGCGTATGAGAGGGAAGCTTGCACTACTACTGGCCACACTCTCTATTGCGTATGAGAGGGAAGCTTGCACTAATACTGGCCACACTTTCTATTGTGTAGGAGAGGGAAGCTTGCACTACTAGCAACCACACTCTCTACTGTGTAACAGAAAAAGCTTGCACTGCTGCTGGCCACACTCTCTATTGCGTGTGAGAGGGAAGCTTGCACTACTACTGGCCACACTCTGTTGTGTATGAGAGGGAAGCTTGCACTACAACTGGCCACACTCTATATTGCGTGTGAGAGGAAAGCTTGCACTACTACTGGCCACGCTCTCTACTGCGTATGAGAGGGAAGCTTGCACTACTACTGGCCACACTCTCTGTTGTGTAAAAGAGAAGTTTGCGCTGCTGCTGGCCACACTCTGTTATGTATGAGAGGGAATATTGCACTTCTACTGACCACACCCTTTATTGCGTATGAGAGGGAAGCTTGCACTACTACTGGCCACACTCTCTATTGTGTATGAGAGGGAAGCTTGCACTACTACTGGCCACACTTTCTATTGTGTAGGAGAGGGAAGCTTGCAATACTAGCAACCACACTCTCTACTGTGTAACAGAAAAAGCTTGCACTGCTGCTGGCCACACTCTCTATTGCGTGTGAGAGGGAAGCTTGCACTACTACTGGCCACACTCTGTTGTGTATGAGAGGGAAGCTTGCACTACTACTGGCCACACTCTCTATTGCGTGTAAGAAAAGCTTGCACTACTACTGGCCACGCTCTCTATTGCGTATGAAAGGGAAGCTTGCACTACTACTGACCACACTCTCTGTTGTGTATGAGAGACAAGCTTGCACTACTACTGGCCACACTCTCTATTGTGTATGAGAGGGAAGCTTGCACTACTACTGACCACACTCTCTGTTGTGTATGGGAGACAATCTTGCACTACTACTGGCCACACTCTCTATTGCGTATGAATGGGAAGCTTGCACTACTGCTGGCACACTCTCTATTGCGTGTGAGAGGGATGCTTGCACTACTACTGGCCACACTCTCCATTGTGTATGAGAAGAAAGCTTGCACAACTGCTGCCACACTCTCTATTGTGTAAGGGAAGCTTGGGCTACTGCTGGCCACACTCTCTATTGTGTATGAGAGGGAAGCTTGCACTACTACAGACAACACCCTCTATTGTGTAACAGAGAAGCTTGCACTGCTGCTGGCCACACTCTATTGTGTATCAGAGGGAAGCTTCCACTACTACTGACCACATTATCTATTGCGTGTGAGAGGGAAGCTTGCACTGCTACTGACGACACTCTGTATTGCATATGAGAGGGAATCTTGCACTTCTACTGACCACACCCTTTATTGCGTATGAGAGGGAAGCTTGCACTACTACTGACCATACTCTCATTTGTGTATGAGAGAGAAGCTTGCACTACTACTGGCCACACTCTCTATTGCGTATGAGAGTGAAGCTTGCACTACTACTGGCCACACTCTTTTGCATATGAGAGGGAAGCTTGCACTACTACTGGCCACACTTTCTATTGTGTAGGAGAGGGATGCTTGCACTACTAGCAACCAGACTCTCTACTGTGTAACATAAAAAGGTTGCACTGCTGCTGGCCACACTCTCTATTGTGTGTGAGAGGGAAGCTTGCACCACTACTGGCCACACTCTGTTGTGTATGAGAGAGAAGCTTGCACTAGAACTGGCCACACTCTCTATTGCGTGTGAGAGGAAAGCTTGCACTACTACTGGCCACGCTCTCTACTGCGTATGAGAGGGAAGCTTGCACTAGAACTGGCCACACTCTCTATTGCGTGTGACAGGAAAGCTTGCACTACTACTGACCACACTCTCTGTTGTGTATGAGAGACAAGCTTGCACTACTACTGCCCACACTCTCTGTTGAGTAAAAGAGAAGTTTGTGCTGCGGCTGGCCACACTCTGTTATGCATGAGAGGGAAGCTTGCACTACTACTGACCAAACTCTCTGTTGTGTATGAGAGACAAGCTTGCACCACTACTACCCACACTCTCTGTTGTGTAAAAGAGAAGTTTGCGCTGCTGCTGGCCACACTCTGTTATGTATGAGAGGGAAGCTTGCACTACTGCTGACCACACCCTCTATTGCGTATCAGAGGGAAGCTTGCACTACTACTGACCACACCCTCGATTGCGTATGAGAGGGAAGCTTGCTCTACTACTGACCACACTCTCTATTGTGTATGAGAGAGTAGCTTGCACTACTACTGGCCACAATCTCTATTGTGTATGAGACGGAAGCTTGCACTACTACTGTCCACCCTCTGTATTGCGTGTGAGAGGAAAGCTTGCACTACTGCTGACCACACTCTCTGTTGTGTATGAGAGACAAGCTTGCACTACTACAGACCACACCCTCTATTGCGTATGAATGGGAAGCTTGCACTACTGCTGACACACTCTATTGCATATGAGAGGGAAGCTTGCACTACTACTGGCCACACTCTCTGTTGTGTAAGAGAGAAGTTTTCACTGCTGCTGGCCACACTTTCCATTGTGTAAGAGCGAAACTTGCACTATTGCCGACCACACTCTCTATTGCATATGAGAGGGACGCTTGCACTACTACTGACGACACTCTGTATTGCACATGAGAGGACACCTTGCACTACTACTGACCACACCTTCTATTGCATATGAGAGGGAAGCTTGCACTACTACTGACCACACTCTCTGTTGTGTATGAGAGACAAGCTTGCACTACTACTGGCCACACTTTATTGCGTATGAATGGGATGCTTGCACTACTGCTGGCACACTCTCTATTGCATATGAGAGGGAAGCTTGCACTACTACTGGCCACACTCTCTGTTGTGTAAGAGAGAGGTTTTCACTGCTGCTGGCCACACTCTCTGTTATGTATGAGAGGGAAGCTTGCACTACTACTGACCACAGTCTCTGGTGTGTATGAGAGAGAAGCTTGCACTACTACTGGCCACACTCTCTGTTATGTATGAGAGGGAAGCTTGCACTACTACTGGCCACCGTCTCTGTTTTGTATGAGAGAGAAGCTTGCACTACTACTGGCCACACTCTCTATTGCGTGTGAGAGAGAAGCTTGTACTACTACTGACCACACTCTCTGTTGTGTATGTGAGAGAAGCTTGCACTAATACTGGCCACCCTCTCTGTTGTGTATGAGAGAGAAGCTTGCACTACTACTGGCCACACTCTCTATTGCGTGTGAGAGGGAAGCTTGCACTACTACTGACCACACACTCTGTTGTGTAAGAGAGAGAAGCTTGCACTACTACTGGCCACACTCTCTATTTGCGTGTGAGGGGGAAGCTTGCACTACTACTGACCACACTCTCTATTGTGTATGAGAGGGAAGCTTGCACTAATATTGGCCACACTCTCTATTGTGTATGAGAGGGAAGCTTGCACTAATATTGGCCACACTCTCTATTGTGTATGAGAGGGAAGCTTGCACTAATACTGGCCACACTCTCTATTGTGTATGATAGGGAAGCTTGCACTAATACTGGCCACACTTTCTATTGTGTAGGAGAGGGACGCTTGCACTACTAGCAACCACACTCTCTACTGTATAACAGAAAAAGCTTGCACTGCTGCTGGCCACACTCTCTATTGCGTGTGAGAGGGAAGCTTGCACTACAACTGGCCACACTCTCTATTGTGTATGAGAGGGAAGCTTGCACTAATACTGGCCACACTCTCTATTGCGTATGAGAGGGAAGCTTGCACTACTACTGGACACACTCTCTGTTTTGTAAAAGAGAAGTTTGCGCTGCTGCTGGCCACACTCTCTGTTATGTTATGAGAGACAAGCTTGCACTACTGCTGACCACACCCTCTACTGCGTATCAGAGGGAAGCTTGCACTACTACTGACCACACCCTCTATTGCGTATGAGAGGGAAGCTTGCTCTACTACTGACCACACTCTGTATTGTGTATGAGAGAGAAGCTTGCACTACTACTGGCCACAATCTCTATTGTGTATGAGAGGGAAGCTTGCACTACTACTGTCCACCCTCTGTATTGCGTGTGAGAGGAAAGCTTGCACTACTGCTGACCACACTCTCTGTTGTGTATGTGAGACAAGCTTGCACTACTACTGGCCACACTCTCTATTCCATATGAATGGGAAGCTTGCACTACTGCTGACACACTCTCTATTGCATATGAGAGGGAAGCTTGCACTACTACTGGCCACACTCTCTGTTGTGTAAGAGAGAAGTTTTCACTGCTGCTGGCCACACTTTCCATTGTGTAAGAGCGAAACTTGCACTATTGCCGACCACACTCTCTATTGCCTATGAGAGGGACGCTTGCACTACTACTGACGACACTCTGTATTGCACATGAGAGGATACCTTGCACTACTACTGACCACACCTTCTATTGCATATGAGTGGGAAGCGTGCACTACTACTGACCACACTCTCTATTGTGTATGAGAGAGAAGCTTGCACTACTACTGGCCACCCTCTGTTGTGTATGAGAGGGAAGCTTGCACTACTACTGACCACACTCTCTATTGCGTGTGAGAGGGAAGCTTGCACCACTACTACTGGCCACACTCTCTATTGCGTATGAGAGGGAAGCTTGCACTACTACTGGCCACACTCTCTGTTGTGTATGAGAGGGAAGCTTGCACTGCTGCTGGCCACACTCTCTATTGTGTATGAGAGGGAAGCTTGCACTAATACCGACCACCTTCTCTGTTGTGTATGAGAGGGAAGCTTGCACTACTACTGGCCACACTCTCTATTGTGTATGAGAGGGAAGCTTGGACTACTAGCAACCACACTCTCTATTTTGTATGAGAGGGAAGCTTACACTACTACTGGCCACACTCGCTATTGTGTATGAGATGGAAGCTTGCACTAATACTGACGACACTCACTATTGTGTATGAGAGGAAATCTTGTACTACTACTGGCCACACTCTCTGTTGTGTAACAGAGAAGCTTGCACTGCTGCTGGCCACACTCTCTATTGCGTATGAGAGGGAAGTATGCACTACTACTGGACACACTCTCTGGTGCGTATGAGAGGGAAGCTTGCACTACTACTGACCAGACTCTCTGTTGTGTATGAGAGACAAGCTTGCACTACTACTGCCCACACTCTCTGTTGTGTAAAAGAGAAGTTTGCGCTGCTGCTGGCCACACCCTCTATTGCGTATCAGAGGGAAGCTTGCACTACTACTGACCACACCCTCTATTGCGTATGAGAGGGAGGCTTGCTCTACTACTGACCACACTCTCTATTGTGTATGAGAGAGAAGCTTGCACTACACTACTGGCCACAATCTCTATTGTGTATGAGAGGGAAGCTTGCACTACTACTGTCCACCCTCTGTATTGCGTGTGAGAGGAAAGCTTGCACTACTGCTGACCACACTCTCTGTTGTGTAGGAGAGACAAGCTTGCTCTACTACTGACCACACTCTCTATTGTGTATGAGAGAGAAGCTTGCACTACTACTGGCCACAATCTCTATTGTGTATGAGAGGGAAGCTTGCACTACTACTGTCCACCCTCTGTATTGCGTGTGAGAGGAAAGCTTGCACTACTGCTGACCACACTCTCTGTTGTGTATGAGAGACAAGCTTGCACTACTGCTGACCACACTCTCTGTTGTGTATGAGAGACAAGCTTGCACTACTACTGGCCACACTCTCTATTGCGTATGAATGGGAAGCTTGCACTACTGCTGACACACTCTCTGTTGCATATGAGAGGGAAGCTTGCACTACTACTGGCCACACTCTCTGTTGTGTAAGAGAGAAGTTTTCACTGCTGCTGGCCACACTTTCCATTGTGTAAGAGCGAAACTTGCACTATTGCCGACCACACTCTCTATTGCCTATGAGAGGGACGCTTGCACTACTACTGACGACACTCTGTATTGCACATGAGAGGATACCTTGCACTACTACTGACCACACCTTCTATTGCATATGAGTGGGAAGCGTGCACTACTACTGACCACACTCTCTATTGTGTATGAGAGAGAAGCTTGCACTACTACTGGCCACCCTCTGTTGTGTATGAGAGGGAAGCTTGCACTACTACTGACCACACTCTCTATTGCGTGTGAGAGGGAAGCTTGCACCACTACTACTGGCCACACTCTCTATTGCGTATGAGAGGGAAGCTTGCACTACTACTGGCCACACTCTCTGTTGTGTATGAGAGGGAAGCTTGCACTGCTGCTGGCCACACTCTCTATTGTGTATGAGAGGGAAGCTTGCACTAATACCGACCACCTTCTCTGTTGTGTATGAGAGGGAAGCTTGCACTACTACTGGCCACACTCTCTATTGTGTATGAGAGGGAAGCTTGGACTACTAGCAACCACACTCTCTATTTTGTATGAGAGGGAAGCTTACACTACTACTGGCCACACTCGCTATTGTGTATGAGATGGAAGCTTGCACTAATACTGACGACACTCACTATTGTGTATGAGAGGAAATCTTGTACTACTACTGGCCACACTCTCTGTTGTGTAACAGAGAAGCTTGCACTGCTGCTGGCCACACTCTCTATTGCGTATGAGAGGGAAGTATGCACTACTACTGGACACACTCTCTGGTGCGTATGAGAGGGAAGCTTGCACTACTACTGACCAGACTCTCTGTTGTGTATGAGAGACAAGCTTGCACTACTACTGCCCACACTCTCTGTTGTGTAAAAGAGAAGTTTGCGCTGCTGCTGGCCACACCCTCTATTGCGTATCAGAGGGAAGCTTGCACTACTACTGACCACACCCTCTATTGCGTATGAGAGGGAAGCTTGCTCTACTACTGACCACACTCTCTATTGTGTATGAGAGAGAAGCTTGCACTACACTACTGGCCACAATCTCTATTATGTATGAGAGGGAAGCTTGCACTACTACTGTCCACCCTCTGTATTGCGTGTGAGAGGAAAGCTTGCACTACTGCTGACCACACTCTCTGTTGTGTAGGAGAGACAAGCTTGCTCTACTACTGACCAGACTCTCTATTGTGTATGAGAGAGAAGCTTGCACTACTACTGGCCACAATCTCTATTGTGTATGAGAGGGAAGCTTGCACTACTACTGTCCACCCTCTGTATTGCGTGTGAGAGGAAAGCTTGCACTACTGCTGACCACACTCTCTGTTGTGTATGAGAGACAAGCTTGCACTACTGCTGACCACACTCTCTGTTGTGTATGAGAGACAAGCTTGCACTACTACTGGCCACACTCTCTATTGCGTATGAATGGGAAGCTTGCACTACTGCTGACACACTCTCTGTTGCATATGAGAGGGAAGCTTGCACTACTACTGGCCACACTCTCTGTTGTGTAAGAGAGAAGTTTTCACTGCTGCTGGCCACACTTTCCATTGTGTAAGAGCGAAACTTGCACTATTGCCGACCACACTCTCTATTGCATATGAGAGGTACGCTTGCACTAATACTGACGACACTCTGTATTCCACATGAGAGGCAAGCTTGCACTACTACTGACCACACTCTCTTTTGCGTATGAGAGGGAAGTATGCTCTACTACTGGCCACCCTCTGTTGTGTATGAGAGGGAAGCTTGCACTACTACTGACCACACTCTCTACTGCGTGTGAGAGGGAAGCTTGCACTACTACTGGCCACACTCTCTATTGCGTATGAGAGGGAAGCTTGCACTACTACTGGCCACACTCTCTGTTGTGTAAGAGAGAAGTTTGTGCTGCTGCTGGCCACAATCTCTGTTATGTATGAGAGGGAATCTTGCACTACTACCGACCACCCTCTCTGTTGTGTATGAGAGGGAAGCTTGCACTGCTGCTGGCCACACTCTCTATTGTGTATGAGAGGGAGGCTTGCACTACTACCGACCACCTTCTCTGTTGTGTATTAGAGGGAAGCTTGCACTACTACTGGCCACACTCTCTATTGTGTATGAGAGGGAAGCTTGCACTACTAGCAACCACACTCTCTATTTTGTATGAGAGGGAAGCTTACACTACTACTGGCCACACTCGCTATTGTGTATGAGATGGAAGCTTGCACTAATACTGACGACACTCACTATTGTGTATGAGAGGAAATCTTGCACTACTACTGGCCACACTCTCTGTTGTGTAACAGAGAAGCTTGCACTGCTGCTGGCCACACTCTCTATTGCGTATGAGAGGGAAGTATGCACTACTACTGGACAAACTCTCTGGTGCGTATGAGAGGGAAGCTTGCACTACTACTGGCCACACTCTGTGGTGCGTATGAGAGGGAAGCTTGCACTACTACTGGCCACACTCTCTGTTGTGTAAAAGAGAAGTTTGCGCTGCTGCTGGCCACACTCTGTTATGTATGAGAGGGAAGCTTGCACTACTACTGACCAGACTCTCTGTTGTGTATGAGAGACAAGCTTGCACTACTACTGCCCACACTCTGTTGTGCAAAAGAGAAGTTTGCGCTGCTGCTGGCCACACCCTCTATTGCGTATCAGAGGGAAGCTTGCACTACTACTGACCACACCCTCTATTGCGTATGAGAGGGAAGCTTGCTCTACTACTGACCACACTCTCTATTGTGTATGAGAGAGAAGCTTGCACTACTACTGGCCACAATCTCTATTGTGTATGAGAGGGAAGCTTGCACTACTACTGTCCACCCTCTCTATTGTGAGTGAGAGGAAAGCTTGCACTACTGCTGACCACACTCTCTGTTGTGTATGAGAGACAAGCTTGCTCTACTACTGACCACACTCTCTATTGTGTATGAGAGAGAAGCTTGCACTACTACTGGCCACAATCTCTATTGTGTATGAGAGGGAAGCTTGCACTACTAGCAACCACACTCTCTATTTTGTATGAGAGGGAAGCTTACACTACTACTGGCCACACTCGCTATTGTGTATGAGATGGAAGCTTGCACTAATACTGACGACACTCACTATTGTGTATGAGAGGAAATCTTGCACTACTACTGGCCACACTCTCTGTTGTGTAACAGAGAAGCTTGCACTGCTGCTGGCCACACTCTCTATTGCGTATGAGAGGGAAGTATGCACTACTACTGGACAAACTCTCTGGTGCGTATGAGAGGGAAGCTTGCACTACTACTGGCCACACTCTGTGGTGCGTATGAGAGGGAAGCTTGCACTACTACTGGCCACACTCTCTGTTGTGTAAAAGAGAAGTTTGCGCTGCTGCTGGCCACACTCTGTTATGTATGAGAGGGAAGCTTGCACTACTACTGACCAGACTCTCTGTTGTGTATGAGAGACAAGCTTGCACTACTACTGCCCACACTCTCTGTTGTGCAAAAGAGAAGTTTGCGCTGCTGCTGGCCACACCCTCTATTGCGTATCAGAGGGAAGCTTGCACTACTACTGACCACACCCTCTATTGCGTATGAGAGGGAAGCTTGCTCTACTACTGACCACACTCTCTATTGTGTATGAGAGAGAAGCTTGCACTACTACTGGCCACAATCTCTATTGTGTATGAGAGGGAAGCTTGCACTACTACTGTCCACCCTCTCTATTGTGAGTGAGAGGAAAGCTTGCACTACTGCTGACCACACTCTCTGTTGTGTATGAGAGACAAGCTTGCTCTACTACTGACCACACTCTCTATTGTGTATGAGAGAGAAGCTTGCACTACTACTGGCCACAATCTCTATTGTGTATGAGAGGGAAGCTTGCACTACTAGCAACCACACTCTCTATTTTGTATGAGAGGGAAGCTTACACTACTACTGGCCACACTCGCTATTGTGTATGAGATGGAAGCTTGCACTAATACTGACGACACTCACTATTGTGTATGAGAGGAAATCTTGCACTACTACTGGCCACACTCTCTGTTGTGTAACAGAGAAGCTTGCACTGCTGCTGGCCACACTCTCTATTGTGTATGAGAGGGAAGCTTGCACTACTACTGGCCACACTCTCTATTGCGTATGAGAGGGAAGCTTGCACTACTACTGACCACACTCTCTATTGTGTTTGAGAGAGAAGCTTGCACTACTAGCAACCACACTCTACTGTGTAACAGAGAAAGCTTGCACTGCTGCTGGCGACATCCTCTATTGCGTATCAGAGGGAAGCTTGCACTACTACTGACCACACCCTCTATTGCGTATGAGAGGGAAGCTTGCTCTACTACTGGCCACAATCCCTATTGTGTATGAGAGGGAAGCTTGCACTACTACCGACCACCTTCTCTGTTGTGTATTAGAGGGAAGCTTGCACTACTACTGGCCACACTCTCTATTGTGTATGAGAGGGAAGCTTGCACTACTAGCAACCACACTCTCTATTTTGTATGAGAGGGAAGCTTACACTACTACTGGCCACACTTGCTATTGTGTATGAGATGGAAGCTTGCACTAATACTGACGACACTCACTATTGTGTATGAGAGGAAATCTTGCACTACTAGTGGCCACACTCTCTGTTGTGTAACAGAGAAGCTTGCACTGCTGCTGGCCACACTCTCCATTGCGTATGAGAGGGAAGTATGCACTACTACTGGACAAACTCTCTGGTGCGTATGAGAGGGAAGCTTGCACTACTACTGGCCACACTCTGTGGTGCGTATGAGAGGGAAGCTTGCACTACTATTGGCCACACTCTCTGTTGTGTAAAAGAGAAGTTTGCGCTGCTGCTGGCCACACTCTGTTATGTATGAGAGGGAAGCTTGCACTACTACTGACCAGACTCTCTGTTGTGTATGAGAGACAAGCTTGCACTACTACTGCCCACACTCTCTGTTGTGCAAAAGAGAAGTTTGCGCTGCTGCTGGCCACACCCTCTATTGCGTATGAGAGGGAAGCTTGCTCTACTACTGACCACACTCTCTATTGTGTATGAGAGAGAAGCTTGCACTACTACTGGCCACAATCTCTATTGTGTATGAGAGGGAAGCTTGCACTACTACTGTCCACCCTCTCTATTGTGAGTGAGAGGAAAGCTTGCACTACTGCTGGCCACACTCTCTGTTGTGTATGAGAGGGAAGCTTGCACTACTACTGGCCACACTCTCTATTGCGTATGAGAGAGAAGCTTGCTCTACTACTGGCCACAATCTCTATTGTGTATGAGAGGGAAGCTTGCACTACTAGCAACCACACTCTCTATTTTGTATGAGAGGGAAGCTTACACTACTACTGGCCACACTCGCTATTGTGTATGAGATGGAAGCTTGCACTAATACTGACGACACTCACTATTGTGTATGAGAGGAAATCTTGCACTACTACTGGCCACACTCTCTGTTGTGTAACAGAGAAGCTTGCACTGCTGCTGGCCACACTCTCTATTGTGTATGAGAGGGAAGCTTGCACTACTACTGGCCACACTCTCTATTGCGTATGAGAGGGAAGCTTGCACTACTACTGACCACACTCTCTATTGTGTTTGAGAGAGAAGCTTGCACTACTAGCAACCACACTCTACTGTGTAACAGAGAAAGCTTGCACTGCTGCTGGCGACATCCTCTATTGCGTATCAGAGGGAAGCTTGCACTACTACTGACCACACCCTCTATTGCGTATGAGAGGGAAGCTTGCTCTACTACTGGCCACAATCCCTATTGTGTATGAGAGGGAAGCTTGTACTACTACTGACCACACCCTCTATTGCGTATGAGAGGAAAGCTTGCACTACTACTGGCCACACTCTCTATTGCGTATGAGAGCGAAGCTTGCACCACTACTGGCCACACTCTCTATTGCGTATGAGAGGGAAGCTTGCACTACTAATCACCACACTTTCTATTGCGTATGAGAGGGAAGCTTGCACTACTAGCAACCACACTCTCTAATGTGCAACAGAGAAAGCTTGCGCTGCTGCTGGCCACACTCTGTTATGTATGAGAGGGAAGCTTGCACTACTACTGACCAGACTCTCTGTTGTGTATGAGAGACAAGCTTGCACTACTACTGCCCACACTCTCTGTTGTGCAAAAGAGAAGTTTGCGTTGCTGCTGGCCACACCCTCTATTGCGTATCAGAGGGAAGCTTGCACTACTACTGACCACACCCTCTATTGCGTATGAGAGGGAAGCTTGCTCTACTACTGACCACACTCTCTATTGTGTATGAGAGAGAAGCTTGCACTACTACTGGCCACAATCTCTATTGTGTATGAGAGGGAAGCTTGCACTACTACTGTCCACCCTCTCTATTGTGAGTGAGAGGAAAGCTTGCACTACTGCTGACCACACTCTCTGTTGTGTATGAGAGACAAGCTTGCTCTACTACTGACCACACTCTCTATTGTGTATGAGAGAGAAGCTTGCACTACTACTGGCCACAATCTCTATTGTGTATGAGAGGGAAGCTTGCACTACTAGCAACCACACTCTCTATTTTGTATGAGAGGGAAGCTTACACTACTACTGGCCACACTCGCTATTGTGTATGAGATGGAAGCTTGCACTAATACTGACGACACTCACTATTGTGTATGAGAGGAAATCTTGCACTACTACTGGCCACACTCTCTGTTGTGTAACAGAGAAGCTTGCACTGCTGCTGGCCACACTCTCTATTGCGTATGAGAGGGAAGTATGCACTACTACTGGACAAACTCTCTGGTGCGTATGAGAGGGAAGCTTGCACTACTACTGGCCACACTCTGTGGTGCGTATGAGAGGGAAGCTTGCACTACTACTGGCCACACTCTCTGTTGTGTAAAAGAGAAGTTTGCGCTGCTGCTGGCCACACTCTGTTATGTATGAGAGGGAAGCTTGCACTACTACTGACCAGACTCTCTGTTGTGTATGAGAGACAAGCTTGCACTACTACTGCCCACACTCTCTGTTGTGCAAAAGAGAAGTTTGCGCTGGTGCTGGCCACACCCTCTATTGCGTATCAGAGGGAAGCTTGCACTACTACTGACCACACCCTCTATTGCGTATGAGAGGGAAGCTTGCTCTACTACTGACCACACTCTCTATTGTGTATGAGAGAGAAGCTTGCACTGCTGCTGGCCACACTCTCTATTGCGTATGAGAGGGAAGTATGCACTACTACTGGACAAACTCTCTGGTGCGTATGAGAGGGAAGCTTGCACTACTACTGGCCACACTCTGTGGTGCGTATGAGAGGGAAGCTTGCACTACTACTGGCCACACTCTCTGTTGTGTAAAAGAGAAGTTTGCGCTGCTGCTGGCCACACTCTGTTATGTATGAGAGGGAAGCTTGCACTACTACTGACCAGACTCTCTGTTGTGTATGAGAGACAAGCTTGCACTACTACTGCCCACACTCTCTGTTGTGCAAAAGAGAAGTTTGCGCTGCTGCTGGCCACACCCTCTATTGCGTATCAGAGGGAAGCTTGCACTACTACTGACCACACCCTCTATTGCGTATGAGAGGGAAGCTTGCTCTACTACTGACCACACTCTCTATTGTGTATGAGAGAGAAGCTTGCACTACTACTGGCCACAATCTCTATTGTGTATGAGAGGGAAGCTTGCACTACTACTGTCCACCCTCTCTATTGTGAGTGAGAGGAAAGCTTGCACTACTGCTGACCACACTCTCTGTTGTGTATGAGAGACAAGCTTGCTCTACTACTGACCACACTCTCTATTGTGTATGAGAGAGAAGCTTGCACTACTACTGGCCACAATCTCTATTGTGTATGAGATGGAAGCTTGCACTAATACTGACGACACTCACTATTGTGTATGAGAGGAAATCTTGCACTACTACTGGCCACACTCTCTGTTGTGTAACAGAGAAGCTTGCACTGCTGCTGGCCACACTCTCTATTGTGTATGAGAGGGAAGCTTGCACTACTACTGGCCACACTCTCTATTGCGTATGAGAGGGAAGCTTGCACTACTACTGACCACACTCTCTATTGTGTTTGAGAGAGAAGCTTGCACTACTAGCAACCACACTCTACTGTGTAACAGAGAAAGCTTGCACTGCTGCTGGCGACATCCTCTATTGCGTATCAGAGGGAAGCTTGCACTACTACTGACCACACCCTCTATTGCGTATGAGAGGGAAGCTTGCTCTACTACTGGCCACAATCCCTATTGTGTATGAGAGGGAAGCTTGCACTACTACCGACCACCTTCTCTGTTGTGTATTAGAGGGAAGCTTGCACTACTACTGGCCACACTCTCTATTGTGTATGAGAGGGAAGCTTGCACTACTAGCAACCACACTCTCTATTTTGTATGAGAGGGAAGCTTACACTACTACTGGCCACACTCGCTATTGTGTATGAGATGGAAGCTTGCACTAATACTGACGACACTCACTATTGTGTATGAGAGGAAATCTTGCACTACTACTGGCCACACTCTCTGTTGTGTAACAGAGAAGCTTGCACTGCTGCTGGCCACACTCTCTATTGCGTATGAGAGGGAAGTATGCACTACTACTGGACAAACTCTCTGGTGCGTATGAGAGGGAAGCTTGCACTACTATTGGCCACACTCTCTGTTGTGTAAAAGAGAAGTTTGCGCTGCTGCTGGCCACACTCTGTTATGTATGAGAGGGAAGCTTGCACTACTACTGACCAGACTCTCTGTTGTGTATGAGAGACAAGCTTGCACTACTACTGCCCACACTCTCTGTTGTGCAAAAGAGAAGTTTGCGCTGCTGCTGGCCACACCCTCTATTGCGTATCAGAGGGAAGCTTGCACTACTACTGACCACACCCTCTATTGCGTATGATAGGGAAGCTTGCTCTACTACTGACCACACTCTCTATTGTGTATGAGAGAGAAGCTTGCACTACTACTGGCCACAATCTCTATTGTGTATGAGAGGGAAGCTTGCACTACTACTGTCCACCCTCTCTATTGTGTATGAGAGAGAAGCTTGCACTACTACTGGCCACAATCTCTATTGTGTATGAGAGGGAAGCTTGCACTACTAGCAACCACACTCTCTATTTTGTATGAGAGGGAAGCTTACACTACTACTGGCCACACTCGCTATTGTGTATGAGATGGAAGCTTGCACTAATACTGACGACACTCACTATTGTGTATGAGAGGAAATCTTGCACTACTACTGGCCACACTCTCTGTTGTGTAACAGAGAAACTTGCACTGCTGCTGGCCACACTCTCTATTGTGTATGAGAGGGAAGCTTGCACTACTACTGGCCACACTCTCTATTGTGTATGAGAGAGAAGCTTGCACTACTACTGGCCACAATCTCTATTGTGTATGAGAGGGAAGCTTGCACTACTAGCAACCACACTCTCTATTTTGTATGAGAGGGAAGCTTACACTACTACTGGCCACACTCGCTATTGTGTATGAGATGGAAGCTTGCACTAATACTGACGACACTCACTATTGTGTATGAGAGGAAATCTTGCACTACTACTGGCCACACTCTCTGTTGTGTAACAGAGAAACTTGCACTGCTGCTGGCCACACTCTCTATTGTGTATGAGAGGGAAGCTTGCACTACTACTGGCCACACTCTCTATTGTGTATGAGAGGGAAGCTTGCACTACTACTGACCACACTCTCTATTGTGTTTGAGAGAGAAGCTTGCACTACTAGCAACCACACTCTACTGTGTAACAGAGAAAGCTTGCACTGCTGCTGGCGACATCCTCTATTGCGTATCAGAGGGAAGCTTGCACTACTACTGACCACACCCTCTATTGCGTATGAGAGGGAAGCTTGCTCTACTACTGGCCACAATCCCTATTGTGTATGAGAGGGAAGCTTGCACTACTACCGACCACCTTCTCTGTTGTGTATTAGAGGGAAGCTTGCACTACTACTGGCCACACTCTCTATTGTGTATGAGA
Source organism: Ambystoma mexicanum (assembly GCF_040938575.1). NCBI lineage: Eukaryota > Metazoa > Chordata > Amphibia > Caudata > Ambystomatidae > Ambystoma > Ambystoma mexicanum. The sequence continues at coordinate 35,616,212 of NC_090921.1, forward strand.
GGGAAGCTTGCACTACTAGCAACCACACTCTCTATTTTGTATGAGAGGGAAGCTTACACTACTACTGGCCACACTCGCTATTGTGTATGAGATGGAAGCTTGCACTAATACTGACGACACTCACTATTGTGTATGAGAGGAAATCTTGCACTACTACTGGCCACACTCTCTGTTGTGTAACAGAGAAGCTTGCACTGCTGCTGGCCACACTCTCTATTGCGTATGAGAGGGAAGTATGCACTACTACTGGACAAACTCTCTGGTGCGTATGAGAGGGAAGCTTGCACTACTATTGGCCACACTCTCTGTTGTGTAAAAGAGAAGTTTGCGCTGCTGCTGGCCACACTCTGTTATGTATGAGAGGGAAGCTTGCACTACTACTGACCAGACTCTCTGTTGTGTATGAGAGACAAGCTTGCACTACTACTGCCCACACTCTCTGTTGTGCAAAAGAGAAGTTTGCGCTGCTGCTGGCCACACCCTCTATTGCGTATCAGAGGGAAGCTTGCACTACTACTGACCACACCCTCTATTGCGTATGATAGGGAAGCTTGCTCTACTACTGACCACACTCTCTATTGTGTATGAGAGAGAAGCTTGCACTACTACTGGCCACAATCTCTATTGTGTATGAGAGGGAAGCTTGCACTACTACTGTCCACCCTCTCTATTGTGTATGAGAGAGAAGCTTGCACTACTACTGGCCACAATCTCTATTGTGTATGAGAGGGAAGCTTGCACTACTAGCAACCACACTCTCTATTTTGTATGAGAGGGAAGCTTACACTACTACTGGCCACACTCGCTATTGTGTATGAGATGGAAGCTTGCACTAATACTGACGACACTCACTATTGTGTATGAGAGGAAATCTTGCACTACTACTGGCCACACTCTCTGTTGTGTAACAGAGAAACTTGCACTGCTGCTGGCCACACTCTCTATTGTGTATGAGAGGGAAGCTTGCACTACTACTGGCCACACTCTCTATTGTGTATGAGAGAGAAGCTTGCACTACTACTGGCCACAATCTCTATTGTGTATGAGAGGGAAGCTTGCACTACTAGCAACCACACTCTCTATTTTGTATGAGAGGGAAGCTTACACTACTACTGGCCACACTCGCTATTGTGTATGAGATGGAAGCTTGCACTAATACTGACGACACTCACTATTGTGTATGAGAGGAAATCTTGCACTACTACTGGCCACACTCTCTGTTGTGTAACAGAGAAACTTGCACTGCTGCTGGCCACACTCTCTATTGTGTATGAGAGGGAAGCTTGCACTACTACTGGCCACACTCTCTATTGTGTATGAGAGGGAAGCTTGCACTACTACTGACCACACTCTCTATTGTGTTTGAGAGAGAAGCTTGCACTACTAGCAACCACACTCTACTGTGTAACAGAGAAAGCTTGCACTGCTGCTGGCGACATCCTCTATTGCGTATCAGAGGGAAGCTTGCACTACTACTGACCACACCCTCTATTGCGTATGAGAGGGAAGCTTGCTCTACTACTGGCCACAATCCCTATTGTGTATGAGAGGGAAGCTTGTACTACTACTGACCACACCCTCTATTGCGTATGAGAGGAAAGCTTGCACTACTACTGGCCACACTCTCTATTGCGTATGAGAGCGAAGCTTGCACCACTACTGGCCACACTCTCTATTGCGTATGAGAGGGAAGCTTGCACTACTAATCACCACACTTTCTATTGCGTATGAGAGGGAAGCTTGCACTACTAGCAACCACACTCTCTAATGTGCAACAGAGAAAGCTTGCACTGCTGCTGGCCACACTCTCTATTGTGTATGAAGGGGATGCTTGCACTACTGCTGCAACACTTTCTATTGTATAAGAGCAAAACTTGCACTATTGCCGACCACACTCTCTTTTGCATATGAGAGGGACACTTGCACTACTACTGACGACACTCTGTATTGCACATGAGAGGACACCTTGCACTACTACTGACCACACTCTCTATTGTGTATGAGAGGGAAGCTTGCACTACTACTGACCACACTCTCTATTGCATGTGAGAGGGAAGCTTGCACTACTACTGACCACACTCTCTGTTGTGTATGAGATAGAAGCTTGCACTACCACTGGCCACACTCTCTATTGCGTGTGAGAGAGAAGCTTGCACCACTACTGGCCACACTCTCTATTGCGTATGAGAGAGAAACTTGCACTACTACCGACCACCCTCTCTGTTGTGTATGAGAGGGAAGCTTGCACTACTACTGGCCACACTCTCTGTGGTGTAACAGAGAAGCTTGCACTACTGCTGGCCACACTCTCTATTGTGTATGAGAGGGAAGCTTGCACTACTAGCAACCACACTCTCTATTTTGTATGAGAGGGAAGCTTACACTACTACTGGCCACACTCGCTATTGTGTATGAGATGGAAGCTTGCACTAATACTGACGACACTCACTATTGTGTATGAGAGGAAGTCTTGCACTACTACTGGCCACACTCTCTGTTGTGTAACAAAGAAGCTTGCACTGCTGCTGGCACACTCTCTGGTGCGTATGAGAGGGATGCTTGCACTACTACTGGCCACACACTGTGGTGCATATGAGAGGGACGCTTGCATTACTGCTGGCCGCATTCTCTGGTGTGCAAGAGAGAAGTTTGTGCTGCTGCTGGCCACACTCTCTGTTGTGTATGAGAGGGAAGCTTGCACTACTGACCACACCCTCTATTGCGTATGAGAAGGAAGCTTGCACTACTACTGACCACACTCATTGTGTATGAGAGAAAAGCTTGCACTACTAGCAACCACACTCTACTCTGTAACAGAGAAAGCTTGCACTGCTGCTGGTGACACTCTGTTGTGTAAGAGAGAAGTATGGGCTGCTGCTGGCCACACTCGCTGTTGTGTATGAGAGGGAAGCTTGCACTACTACTGGCCACACTCTCTATTGCATATGAGAGGGAAGCTTGCACTATGACTGGCCACACTCTCTATTGCGTATGAGAGGGAAGTATGCACTACTACTGGCCACACTCTCTATTGCGTATGAGAGGGAAGTATGCACTACTACTGGCCACACTCTCTATTGCATATGAGAGGGAAGCTTGCACTACTACTGGCCACACTCTCTATTGTGTATGAGAGGGAAGCTTGCACTACTACTGGCCACACTCTCTGTTGGGTATGAGAGGGAAGTATGCACTACTACTGGCCACACTCTCTATTGCATATGAGAGGGAAGCTTGCACTACTACTGGCCACACTCTCTATTGCGTATGAGAGGGAAGCTTGCACTACTACTCGCCACACTCTGTGGTGCGTATGAGAGGGAAGCTTGCACTACTAATGGCCACACTCTGTGGTGCGTATGAGAGGGAAGCTTGCACTACTACTGGCCGCACTCTCTGGTGTGTAAGAGAGAACTTTGTGCTGCTGCTGGCCACACTCTCAGCTTGCACTACTGACCACACCCTCTATTGCGTATGAGAGGGAAGCTTGCACTACTACTGACCACACTCTCTATTGTGTATGAGAGAGATGCTTGCACTACTACTGGCCACACTCTGTTGTGTATGAGAGAGAAGCTTGCACTACTACTGGCCACACTCTCTATTGCGTATGAGAGGAAAGTATGCACTACTACTGGCCACACTCTCTGGTGCGCATGAGAGGGAAGCTTGCACTACTAATGGCCACACTCTGTGGTGCGTATCAGAGGGAAGCTTGCACTACTACTGGCCGCACTCTCTGGTGTGTAAGAGAGAACTTTGTGCTGCTGCTGGCCACACTCTCAGCTTGCACTACTGACCACACCCTCTATTGCGTATGAGAGGGAAGCTTGCACTACTACTGACCACACTCTCTATTGTGTATGAGAGAGATGCTTGCACTACTACTGGCCACACTCTGTTGTGTATGAGAGGGAAGCTTGCACTACTGACCACACCCTCTATTGCGTATGAGAGGGAAGCTTGCACTACTGACCACACTCTCTATTGTGTATGAGAGAGAAGCTCGCAGTACTAGCAACCACACTCTACTGTGTAACAGAGAAATCTTGCACTGCCGCTGGCCACACTCTGTTGTGTAAGAGAGAAGTATGGGGCTGCTGTTGCACTACTACTGGCCACACTCTCTATTGCGTATGAGAGGGAAGCTTGCACTACTACTGGCCACACTCTCTATTGCGTATGAGAGGGAATTATGCACTACTGCTGGCCACACTCTCTGGTGTGTATGAGAGGGAAGCTTGCACTACTACTCGCCACACTCTGTGGTGCGTATGAGAGGGAAGCTTGCACTACTACTGGCCACACTCTCTGTTGTGTATGAGAGAGAAGCTTGGACTACTACTGGCCACACTCTCTATTGCGTATGAGAGGGAAGTATGCACTACTACTGGCCACACTCTCTGGTGCGTATGAGAGGGAAGCTTGCACTACTACTTGCCACACTCTGTGGTGTGTATGAGAGGGAAGCTTGCACTACTACTGGCCGCACTCTCTGGTGTGTAAGAGAGAAGTTTGTGCTGCTGCTGGCCACACTCTCAGCTTGCACTACTGACCACACCCTCTATTGCGTATGAGAGGGAAGCTTGCACTACTACTGACCACACTCTCTATTGTGTATGAGAGAGATGCTTGCACTACTACTGGCCACACTCTGTTGTGTATGAGAGGGAAGCTTGCACTACTGACCACACCCTCTATTGCGTATGAGAGGGAAGCTTGCACTACTACTGACCACACTCTCTATTGTGTATGAGAGAGAAGCTTGCACTACTAGCAACCACACTCTACTGTGAAACAGAGAAAGCTTGCACTGCTGCTGGCCACACTCTGTTGTGTAAGAGAGAAGTATGGGCTGCTGCTGGCCACACTCGCTGTTGTGTATGAGACAGAAGCTTGCACTACTACTGGCCACACTCTCTATTGCGTATGAGAGGCAAGTATGCACTACTACTGGCCACACTCTCTGTTGTGTATGAGAGGGAAGCTTGCACTATTGTCCACACCCTCTATTGCATATGAGAGGGAAGCTTGCACTACTACTGACCACACTCCCTATTGTGTATGAGAGAGAAGCTTGCACTGCTGCTGGCCACACTCTCTATTGCGTATAAGAGGGAAGCTTGCACTACTACTGGCCACACTCTGTGGTGCATATGAGAGGGAAGCTTGCACTACTAGCAACCACACTCTCTGTTGTGTATGAGAGAGACGCTTGCACTACTACTGGCCACACTCTCTATTGTGTATGAGAGGGAAGTATGCACTACTACTGGCCACACTCTCTGTTGTGTATGAGAGAGAAGCTTGCACTACTATTTGCCACACTCTGTGGTGCATATGAGAGGGAAGCTTGCACTATTACTGGCTGCACTCTCTGGTGTGTAAGAGAGAAGTTTGTGCTGCTGCTGGCCACACTCTCTGTTGTGTATGAGAGAGAAGCTTGCACTACTGACCACACCCTCTATTGCGTATGAGAGGGAAGCTTGCACTACTACTGACCACACTCTCTATTGTGTATGAGAGAGAAGCTTGCACTACTACTGGCCACACTCTGTTGTGTATGAGAGGGAAGCTTGCACTACTGACCACACCCTCTATTGCGTATGAGAGGGAAACTTGTACTACTACTGACCACACTCCCTATTGTGTATGAGAGAGATGCTTGCACTACTACTGGCCACACTCTCTGTTGTGTAAGAGAGGGAAGCTTGCACTGCTAGCAACCACACTCTACTGTGTAACAGAGAAAGCTTGCACTGCTGCTGGCCACACTCTGTTGTGTAAGAGAGAAGTATGGGCTGCTGCTGGCCACACTCGCTGTTGTGTATGAGAGGGAAGCTTGCACTACTAGCAACCACACTCTACTGTGTAACAGAGAAAGCTTGCACTGCTGCTGGCCACACTCTGTTGCTGTTGTGTAAGAGAGAAGTATGGGCTGCTGCTGGCCACACTCGCTGTTGTGTATGAGAGGGAAGCTTGCACTACTGACCATACCTTCTATTGCGTATGAGAGGGAAGCTTGCACTACTACTGGCCACACTCTGTTGTGTATGAGAGGGAAGCTTGCACTACTGACCACACCTTCTATTGCGTATGAGAGAGGGGATTGCACTATTACTGGCCACAGTCTGTTGTGTATGAGAGGGGAGCTTGCACTACTGTTGGCCACACTCTGTTGTGTATGAGAGGGAAGCTTGCCCTGCTACTGGCCACACTCTCTATTGTGTATGAGAGAGAAGCTTGCAGTACTACTGCCCCCACTCTGTTGTGTATGAGAGGGAAGCTTGCACTACTACTGGCTGCACTCTCTGGTGTGTAAGAGAGAAGTGTGTGCTGTTGCTGGCCACACTCTCTGTTGTGTATGAGAGGGAAGCTTGCACTACTGACCACACCCTTTATTGCGTATGAGTGGGAAGCTTGCACTACTACTGACCACACTCTCTATTGTGTATGAGAGAGAAGCTTGCACTACTGACCACACCCTCTATTGCATATGAGAGGGAAGCTTGTACTACTACTGGCCACACTCTCTATTGTGTATGAGAGGGAAGCTTGCACTACTGCTGGCACACTCTCTATTGTGTAAGAGAGGGACGCTTGCACTGCTAACAACCACACTCTACTGTGTAACAGAGAAAGCTTGCACTGCTGCTGGCCACACTCTGTTGTGTAAGAGAGAAGTATGGGCTGCTGCTGGCCACACTCGCTGTTGTGTATGAGAGGGAAGCTTGCACTATTAGCAACCACACTCTACTGTGTAACAGGGAAAGCTTGCACTGCTGCTGGCCACACTCTGTTGTGTAAGAGAGAAGTATGGGCTGGAGGGTGGCAGGGTGAGCAGGTAGCTGGGCCCAGAGGACAGAGGGTGGCCAGGTGCACGGTGCCAAGAGAGAACAGATCAGCAGGGGAGAGGGGGAGCGAAGGCAGAATAAAAGAGGAAGGTATTGAGGTGCTTCCGGAACCGGAGATGGTTCTCCTCAAGTTTTAGAGTGGCAGGGAGGCTGTTCCAGAGGGAGGCCCCAGCCAAAGACAGAGATCTACCCCCAGCTTGTTTCTTTGAAAAACGACTGACCCTGAGGGAGTAGAAGGTAGATGAGCGAAGAGCTTGAGAGGGGCGGTATTTGCGGAGGGATAGCTGAAGGTATTTTGGACCCAGGCCCCAGAAAGCCTTGTGGACAATGCAGAGGGTTTTGCATTTAATCCTTGCATCCACCGGGAGCCAGTGCAGAGATTTCAGAGCTGGAGAGATACGATCCCAGGGCTTGAGGCCAAGGACAAGTCTCGCAGTCCTGTTCTGGATTAGTTGCAGAGGGCGGGGAGTAGAGGCAGGTAGATTTAGAAAGAGGCTGTTACAATAGTCCAACCTAGAGAGAACCAGAGCTTGGGAGACCATGAGCTTCTGGGGGAAGGAGAGGAAAGGCAGAGTACCTCGGAGGAGTGAAAAAGACTAGACCGTTCACTTTGTTTCCCCTAGATCTTTCTCGTCCCAGTATCGGTTTTCCCCTCTGAGGTAGGACACTCAGTATTCTCTAATAGGTGAAAGTTTTTAAGTATATTAGAGTCAGAAACCTTGCAACAGAGTATATTCGTTTTGCCTATAAAGGAGGGGGAGGGATTTGTTACCCAAGGGGGGACTGGGCGCATTAAAGAATAAGAATACTGCTTTCTCTGGGAGCAATTGTTCCCAAATCCATAGGGGGCATCCCTCCCCACGGCATGCTCCCCCGGTGCACCACCTCCAGGGAGATTATTGTGCTGTGGACGCGCTGCCCAGGCCTCATGGGAAGAAGGAACGACAGCCTCATATCCGTCACACCATGTTATGGTGCAAAAAAGAAGCCAAACACCATGATTAACCAGGAGAGGGGGTTACTCATACAAACAGATCCATGTTATGTCTGTGCACAGGAACTAACATTCCCACCCTCTCTGCAAGGCCACTGCAGCAGAACAAGGCTTATGGACAAACCTACCTGCTACCGTGGCGATAGTCGGGGAAAGATGTGCATGAAAGAGGAGTGAATGGTTTGCAAACCTTTCCTAGGTATGCATATGAGTAAAGACTCGCATCAAGATATCCCTGCATCAGTTACCACACACTGCCAAAGAAACTTCTGCCTGACCTCAAAATGGTAGACTAGGCTTTTATCCCTCAGCCTGCGTTAAGGAATGAAATAAAGCAGTTAGTGGGGATGTGGAGGGGGTAAATACACAAGACCTGGAAACACTAAGACAATGGGCCTCATTATGAGGTTGGAGGAAGCCATGCCGGTTTTACCGGCACGGCTACCCCCAAACTCGGCACGGCTCCGGCACCGGCTCCGGCACCCACGAAAGGGGAATCACTGGGCCATTCTGACCTCGCCGGACCAGGTAATTCCCCTTGCGCGGGTTCCAGAGCCAGTTTGTCCCCATTCCCATTTAAGCCCCCATAGGGCTGAATGGGAATGGGGAGGATGGTAGCAGCGCTACCGTTCAGAACAGTACCGTTGCCACCATCATGTTCTGCTCACGGGTGGTGGTACGGCCACCTGGTTAGACCAGGTGGCTGCTAGGGCACTCGCGAGCAGAACTCGTAGTATGGCGGTACGGTAGCAATTCGTACTGAGGCCCAATGATATGATTGGGAAGAGCCAACGCACATTATAGAACGGACCTGGAGCATGAAAATGAGGGATCTAACCCACGATATGTGAGACTACAATACATTTCTGACCACATCCAGTTTTGAAAAAGGCTGGACTCAGCCGAAACACGTGTCAACTTAAGGGCACCATAAAATAACAATCAGAAAATCTAAAACATTAAAAAATGAAACCATGCCAACTAATTAAGTTGTGGTGTTAATTTCTCATTTGGCGCAGTCTTGAGAAGTCACAATACTATCATATGATATGATATGGTATTTATAACGCGCATATACACAAGTGTTTCAAGGCGCAACGAGGCAAGGGAGGGGAAGAGAGGGAAGACAGAGACAGGGATCCTACTAGGCCGGGTGACATTCAGATCGTGCAAATGCAGGGGAGGAGGGGAATGGGAGAAAGTGCAAGTGGAGAGGGGATGGGGAAGTGCAGAACATGGGATAACAGTAAAATAAATAAAGACAGTAATAATAAATAAAAGTGCGGCCAGCAGGCGGCAAGTGCGGGGGTAAGTGTAGACAACAGGTGTCAAGTGCTAGAAAGGGCTGTATTTGCTAGAATATAAGTGTTAGAATTGGCCTCATTACAACGATGCTAGTCCGATACAACGGTGCTAGTAAGTTTACCGGCACCATTGTTTCCGGACCGGCAAAGTACACTCTGCTGTGTGGGAGCCCACCCGTCCGGCAGGACTGACCTGCCGGCTTGACAGGCACCCGCCCGCAGAGTTTCACGGAAGCACCGGCACCATTATTACCAGTGCCAGTGTTTCTGTGGTCCCCATTCCCATAGAGTCCTATGGGATTCGACAGGAATGGGGAACAACATATTACCGGCTCCTGACTTTCTGGCCGCCAGGCTTGTTATACCCCGGTGTTACCGGCAAGCCAGGTGCGGGTAACTGTTTATGGTCTGGCGGCTACCTGCCGGTTTTACCGTCAGGGTTACCGCCAGACCCATAAAGAGGCCCAATGACCTGAAACATATGGGGATGAAGAACCTGTGGTGGCCATAAATGGCATCCTCTTGGACTGAACATGGGGGTGGGGGGTGAGCAGGTACAGCATGACTGAGTGCCAAAAAGTGAACTTAGCTGGCCCACAAATGAGACTCAGCAGTGGTTGAGGACTATCCGACGAGAAGCAGAAATGCCTGTATGACCGGGGGTGGGGGGCACAGTTGAAGTCCTTTATCTTAATCCTGTTAACCAGGTCTAAGGACCAATTCTCAGCCAAGTGATAGGGGCCTTATGAAATCACTCAGGTACTCACTGATCACCATTACAGAGTACAGCAAGTAGACCAAAGAAGGAGCAGACAAGTGTGCCCCCGATAGCCCCTCTGCTTCCTGATGCTATTCCAGATGAAATGATTCCAAAATACGTCTTGGTGAAACAAACAGAAGATCTGTGTGCCTACCAGAAAAAACCATCTAAGATGCCGTTTGTGACCGACTAGCGAAAGATCATGGCTTCCTCCATCTAATTGAGACCCTTGCTGGGAAGTCTCTCCAGCATTGCCCATTTTGCCCAGTCAGAAGCTTGCAGGTAGGATATAGAAGAAAGGGCCGGAATATTCTTCCGCTCTCTGTCATTAAGCCACCCAAGAGCCACCTGGTCATTATCAACAGTTTTGGTCTCAAAGCTGTGGCGAATCAGAGGAATTTGACCCTTCTACCCAAGGGGGAGTCCCCCCTGTCAGACTAGGAAGGTGAGCTGCTCCACAACACCCTCCCTAGTGGTTGAGGCAAGCAGGACCTTACCTGGAGAGTGGGGTCAAGGACTCCTGTTTTTCTGAGTAACTCCCAAATTTGTTTATGGCCTGCTGCGGAATATCAGGAAACATGATGGACACATAAGGTAAAGCCTGGGAAGAAGAAGATCGTACAATTTGTTATTTCCAACTAGAAGGTGAATATGTCTCTTTAAATAGGGAAGTCCATTTAAATGGGACGAAGAAGCTGAAGTGGCGAGAGGCACTGCCGTCAGCTGAGGCAGAGAGACGCATATGTCAGCCAGGGAAGCCCAGGCAGACGCAACACCTGAGAGGGGAGAAGACTCTCCCACCGGCAAAGCCTGCAAGTTTGAAAGTTGCTGGTAAGCCGCAAGGGGGACAAGGGACACAGAGTCTCCAGAGAGACCAGAGACAAGAGAAGGCAATTGTGGTGTTGTGACAATGGAGATCCCGTAGTGGACTGAGGGTCCCTCAAAGTGCGCCGAAACCACAAGGCCGATATGACAGCCTACCAGAAGGTTACCCAAGGATCTGATAAACTGTATTGAGAAAGGATACAGGTATCAAGAACGCCAAAGTAAAGCAGGACCATGAGAGAATGAACAAAACAACATACCCTGAGCAGACAGAGGTCCGGTGGCAAGAGGCCCCAGTGGCATTACCCGAGGCCGACACTGGTAATGGGGAAAATGGGAAACGTGGGAGGCGTAAGGATGATCATTACAGGACCATTCATAGGCGTCTCTGTAACATATATATATCAAAGAATACGAAAATAGATTGATGATGACAAGAGAAATCTAAGTAATCATTACGGGACCATTCATACTCCTCCCAGTAATATAAACAAAAGAATAATAAAAAGCATGATGATGACAAGAGAAATACAGGATCATTCATACTCGTCCCAGTAATATAAACAAAAGAATAATAAAAAGCGTGATGATGACAAGGGAAATACAGGATCATTCATACTCGTCCCAGTAATATAAACAAAAGAATAATAAAAAGCGTGATGATGACAAGGGAAATACAGGATCATTCATACTCGTCCCAGTAATATAAACAAAAAATAATAAAAAGCGTGATGATGAAAAGAGAAATACAGGATCATTCATACTCGTCCCAGTACTATAAACAAAAGAATAATAAAAAGCATGATGATGACAAGAGAAATACAGGATCATTCATACTCCTCCCAGTAATATAAACAAAAGAATAATAAAAAGCATGATGATGACAAAGGAAATACAGGATCATTCATACTCCTCCCAGTAATATAAACAAAAGAATAATAAAAAGCATGATGATGACAAGGGAAATACAGGATCATTCATACTCCTCCCAGTAATATAAACAAAAGAATAATAAAAAGCATGATGATGACAAGGGAAATACAGGATCATTCATACTCGTCCCAGTAATATAAACAAAAGAATAATAAAAAGCATGATGATGACAAGGGAAATAAAGGATCATTCATACTCGTCCCAGTAATATAAACAAAAGAATAATAAAAAGCATGATGATGACAAGAGAAATACAGGATCATTCATACTCGTCCCAGTAATATAAACAAAAGAATAATAAAAAGCATGATGATGACAAGGGAAATACAGGATCATTCATACTCGTCCCAGTAATATAAACAAAAGAATAATAAAAAGCATGATGATGACAAGGGAAATACAGGATCATTCATACTCGTCCCAGTAATATAAACAAAAGAATAATAAAAAGCATGATGATGACAAGGGAAATCATTATGAGACCATTCATACTCGTCCCAGTATTATGAGTAAGCAAAGGGAATGAGGATGAGAAAAGAACCCGGAGAACAATTAGTATTGGAAAATATACTACCATTAATATACAAATGCCTGAGGAAAGAACCAGGGTATTTAATGAGAGAAGTCTGAATGCAAGAGAGACTGTGAGACACTTAAGGAGGGAGAGAAACATGCCTAGTGAAAAGGGCTACCATGAATATCTATCCAAGGCCAGAAAGGCTCAAGAGATAGAATACCATAAGCTAAGGCAAAGAGAAAGAGAAGCAAAGAGAGAAAAATTCAGAGACTGGGTAGCAATACAATGGGACGAGAGGGACGACAGCCTATATAGGCCAAGTCATTATTCAAGACCAACGAAAGCAAATGCCAGGAAAGGAAAGGATTGTACCACATCCTTGAAGGAACTGTATAAAGCGATAAATGGAGTCACAAGAGACTACCTAAAAATATCTAACAAAAAGAGATGAAAAAAGACAACATTTTCAGGAAGCAAGCTCCAGGAGAAGGGAGTCATTCTCCTGTCTTTTACAATAGTGGTAGTGTCAGTTAGGTTTAGTTTGGATGGTGGACACTGTTAGGGAGAATTCTCTGTTAAAGCTAATTTCCCAAACCTAGTGAGTCCCCCAGCAGCTTTGCTGGATTTTTGGGGTTTATTTTTTTCTCCTGCTAAGAGTGAGACTCTTTTTCTCCCACTCTTAGACATGATTTGAGATATCCTTTGACTTTGTAATGTGTTTTATGGGCTATGGGGTCTTTTACTCCATAGGGTGTCATGTAATTTTGGTAGGTGTGTTAGACAGCACCCTCAGTGCAGTAACACAGGGGTGTCATAGTGACCCCCAAACATAGACTCCATACCCTGGGACTGACTACTGTCTCCCAGGGCATGTAAAGTCCCCATTGACTTTACTAGTCTTAAATTGTGAACAGAACCAGTACAAACCATCATATTGTGGAAGTATTGGTAGGGGCAATTAGATTGCACCTGGGTCTGTTTTCGAGGGGGCACTGTGCAGTCCCCCCTCATCGAGTTTCTGGCTGGTTGCAGTGGTTACCATGCGAAACATTCCACTGGAATATTTCCTATGGGGTTTTCCCATTCATTTTAAACGCACCACTTTTTTGGTGCAATGTTAAAGATACCGCCGGGTTATTTATTTAATATTTATTCCCCGGTTGGGTCTTTTTGCCAGGACTCGGTTTTAAAATGGCGTTTGTGTTCGCCTCTGTAACACCAATCCAAGTCGAGCCCTTTGTTCCACTTTTTGGTGGGCTTCTGCACAGAAGCCTCCAAAAGTGGTGCCACTCTGTCTGGGTCTACAGAATGTGTGGGAGGGGGGGTTTAGGCACCCTGGACTGAGTTGCATCGGCAACTCAAGACGCACTCTTGTGTGATTGGCCCAGTGGTGAGCCGCCCGGATCACCACTTAGCATGTTTGAGTGACAGCTAGGACTGGTGAATGGGGGTTTTCTGCATAAAAGCAGGGATTTGGGAACTGGAACTTCAGAAGTCGCCACATGACCAAAGAATCCGAAGAGGGAGAAGCTGAGCCGACCTGCAACGACGACACCACCGTTGGAGCCCTGCTGAACTGTCTCACCACTTCCCAACGACAGAGAAGATCTTGATCCCGGAGAGTCTTCTTCCTCTGAACTGGTGGGGATAACCATTTCGCCCTCTTTTCGCCTTCCTGGATCGTCTCGTGGTCGAATCGGCCGTACCAAGCACCCCGGCAGCCGGATAGCCACGCTTCACCACTACCACGAATAAAAGGGTAGTAGCTTTTAACCGGGAAACTCTGCGGCTGGTTTCTTCCCTGGCAGTGCAACGAACTCCAGTTTTCCTCCCTGTCGAGACCCTCTCTTCCTCTGGATGAAACACCGACTTGCACCCGCTGCCAGGAACAACTGCCCCCGCTGGAGCTTCCTCACCATTTAAGGCACTGAGTCCCGCCTGGTCTCCCTTGCAACAGACTGTTCGAGGTGTCCCGTAGATCCTTGACTTTCTATCCTGGGGTGACTTGGGACCTGCTACTTAACTTTTCCTAACTTGATCCAACCCTTTCTTGAACTATCTGCAAGACTCTTTTAAAGTACTATTCAACTGTGTGATCTTGGACACATTCCGCATTGCTCTCTCCAAGAGTGGGCCTGGCCTATGACTTTCTTGCTCCTCAGTAGACTCTGCCTTTTCTGACTTGCTCTGGTTCTCCTAAAGTGTTGGTATTGTGTATGTTCCTAATTCTGCCTGTTTCCCTCCCTTTTTAATTAACTTATTGGAGTGCCATCTTAGGTTAAGCGCTCACCTCTGTCTGCAAATAAGTGGTGTTTTAACTAAGACGTGTTCGATAAGTAAGCAGGGATGTATATATATTAATAGTGAGTCAGTTTGAACTTGCTTGCCATATTAGTGTTAGTGTATTTTATAAAGTGTGTTTTTAAATAAATAATTATATACCTTGATACCAAAGCTCTGGTCAGTGTTTGCTTGTGCTATTGTATCTGAGTGCCTATTGTGTATACTTTGCATACTGCCTAACTCTTCTTGAGGGAAGTCTGACTGCTCAGCCACAGCTACCAGGTAAATCTGGGTGGTACAGCCTACTACCAATTGGGTTTACTGCCAACACCTGTAGTCTTAAGCCTTTTGCAGTGGTCCCTAAGGGAACTGCACAGGTTTCTGCCTAACAGACACTTTTCTTTTGGATATTCACTGATAGTTAGTTTGATAGGTAGGGAACAGCCCGTGGAAATAGGGGCAGGTATGCAGAGTCCCCCGTAGACCTGCCTCAACGCCTAATGGAAGCTGGTGCTTCTGTGCTTCTGTGTGGGCGTCCGCAAGGCCAGCAAGATTTTCAGGTGACATGTCTGCCCTATTCTGAGAATAGATGGGGTTACAGTTCTGCCCTAGATCTCACATAGGTTATTGACAGATCTTGGAGACCTATAGAAGACAGCCTCCTTCACTCTGAGGGGGCTATACCTGTTCACAGTGCAAATGTCTGTAATCCGCCCAAGTCTTATGACCTGTGCTGCCCACAGCCTAGTGCCTACTAGTTCTTACGTCTGCATCATTTAGTGTGTATTGATAGCATCTTCTCAGATCAGGGATCTTTCATAATTACACCTGCTGTATTCAAATCTATATTACCATTAGCAAATAACTCCTGACCGATCAGTTGTGAGCTGACACCCCTCCATCGTGAAATGGCACAAGTCCATCCACTGCATGCATCTTATCTTAAAGATTAGAAACGTATGTCCAACCACGCTGCCCTTTCTGGACCAACACTCTAGTTAACACATTCATCCTTACACGCACTAAAACCTTTTGTCGCCCCAGGCTATTTAAACTCCTCCCACCTTATCAGTCGATTGTACCCTACTTTTAACTTTAACACCCTTGCCTCGAGGGGACCTGACAGTACCCCTCCCCCAAACAGATGGTCTGGGTCATCATGGGCTAAACAGTGAAACAGTGAAATGCATTAACCAGATGAGGACAGGCCCATCCTTAGCCGACTCTTCACGACCAGGGGTATGGTCCAGTCCCCGAAATATTGCAACCTCTCGAGATGAAGTAACGTCACACTCCTCTAGACCCTCTGTAGCAATTGGCAGACAGGTCTCCTGTAAGCTCATTCCTTTGGTTCACACTCCTCTAGACCCTCTGTAGCAGCTGGCACATGGGTCTCCTGTAAGCTCATTCCTTTGGTTCACACTCCTCTAGACCCTCTGTAGCAATTGGCAGATAGGTCTCCTGTAAGCTCATTCCTTTGGTTCACACTCCTCTAGACCCGCTGTAGCAGCTGGCACACGGGTCTCCTGTAAGCTCATTCCTTTGGTTCACACTCCTCTAGACCCTCTGTAGCAGCTGGCACACGGGTCTCTTGTAAGCTCATTCCTTTGGTTCATACTCCTCTAGACCCTCTGTAGCAGCTGGCACATGGGTCTCCTGTAAGCTCATTCCTTTGGTTCATACTCCTCTAGACCCTCTGTAGCAGCTGGCACATCGGTCTCCTGTAAGCTCATGCCTTTGGTTCACACTCCTTTAGAACCTCTGTAGCAGCGGGCACATGGGTCTCCTGTAAGCTCATTCCTTTGGTTCGCACTCCTCTAGACCCTCTGTAGCAGCTGGCACATGGGTCTCCTGTAAGCTCATTCCTTTGGTTCGCACTCCTCTAGACCCTCTGTAGCAGCTGGCACATGGGTCTCCTGTAAGCTCATTCCTTTGGTTCGCACTACTGTAGACCCTCTGTAGCAGCTGGCACATGGGTCTCCTGTAAGCTCATTCCTTTGGTTTGCACTCCTCTAGACCCTCTGTAGCAGCTGGCACATGGGTCTCCTGTAAGCTCATTCCTTTGGTTCACACTCCTCTAGACCCTCTGTAGCAGCTGGCACATGGGTCTCCTGTAAGCTCATTCCTTTGGTTCGCCCTCCGTAGCAGCTGGCACATGGGTCTCCTGTAAGCTCATTCCTTTGGTTCGCACTCCTCTAGACCCTCTGTAGCAGCTGGCACATGGGTCTCCTGTAAGCTCATTCCTTTGGTTCGCACTCCTCTAGACCCTCTGTAGCAGCTGGAACATGTGTCTCTTGTAAGCTCATTCCTTTGGTTCATACTCCTGTAGACCCTCTGTAGCAGCTGGCACATGGGTCTCTTGTAAGCTCATTCCTTTGGTTCATACTCCTCTAGACCCTCTGTAGCAGCTGGCACATGGGTCTCCTGTAAGCTCATTCCTTTGGTTCATACTCCTCTAGACCCTCTGTAGCAGCTGGCAGATCGGTCTCCTGTAAGCTCATGCCTTTGGTTCACACTCCTTTAGAACCTCTGTAGCAGCGGGCACATGGGTCTCCTGTAAGCTCATTCCTTTGGTTCACACTCCTCTAGACCCTCTGTAGCAGCTGGCACATGGGTCTCCTGTAAGCTCATTCCTTTGGTTCACACTCCTCTAGACCGTCTGTAGCAGCTGGCACATGGGTCTCCTGTAAGCTCATTCCTTTGGTTCACACTCCTCTAGACCCGCTGTAGCAGCTGGCACATGGGTCTCCTGTAAACTCATTCCTTTGGTTCACACTCCTCTAGACCCTCTGTAGCAGCTGGAACATGGGTCCCTTGTAAGCTCATTCCTTTGGTTCATATTCCTCTAGACCCTCTGTAGCAGCTGGCACATGGGTCCCTTGTAAGCTCATTCCTTTGGTTCACACTCCTCTAGACCCTCTGTAGCAGCTGGCACATGGGTCTCCTGTAAGCTCATTCCTTTGGTTCACACTCCGCTAGACCCTCTGTAGCAGCTGGCACATGGGTCTCTTGTAAGCTCATTCCTTTGGTTCACACTCCTCTAGACCCTCGGTAGCGGCTGGCACATGGGTCTCCTGTAAGCTCATTCCTTTGGTTCACAAGCCTCTAGACCCGCTGTAGCGGCTGGGACATGGGTCTCCTGTAAGCTCATTCCTTTGGTTCAGACTCCTCTAGACCCTCTGTAGCAGCTGGCACGTGGGTCTCCTGTAAGCTCATTCCTTTGGTTCAGACTCCTCTAGACCCTCTGTAGCAGCTGGCACGTGGGTCTCCTGTAAGCTCATTCCTTTGGTTCACACGCCTCTAGACCCTCTGCAGCAGCTGGCACATGGGTCTCCTCTAAGCTCATTCCTTTGGTTCACACTCCTCTAGATCCTCTGTAGCAGCTGGCACATGGGTCTCCTGTAAGCTCATTCCTTTGGTTCACACTCCTCTAGACCCTCTGCAGCAGCTGGCACATGGGTCTCCTGTAAGCTCATTCCTTTGGTTCACACGCCTCTAGACCCTCTGTAGCAGCTGGCACATGGGTCTCCTCTAAGGTCATTGCTTTGGTTCACACGCCTCTAGACCCTCTGTAGCAGCTGGCACATGGGTCTCCTGTAAACTCATTCCTTTGGAATATGGCTTCAATAGACTGGAGGGCAACCTTAGCTTCAGTGCTACTGAAGTTCCTTTTTTCAACTTCAATGGGGCGACTGAACTTGCTCTTTCTCTTTAATTGGGAAGTTTATACAGAAGCAGACAAAGGGCCTCGCTGCGAGTGTGGCAGTGTGGGAAAGAAGTGGTGGTAATTCAGTATAATTCTGCATATTTACCACTGGCGGAATTGCTGTGCAGAAAAATCCGCAGATTTTGAGAGATAACGCTTGTTGCTTGAGGTGAATCTGCCCCTTTACCTCCAAAAATCAGCAGATTTAATGCGGTAATTCTGCCAGCTGTGCATTGCCAAAAACCCCCATGGAGTCCTATGCACTCCAAAAACCGGTAACCCCACACGACCAAGTGGCGGTAACGGTAATTACCGCTGAATTACTGCCAAATTCTTAATGAGGCCCTAAGCTTCCCACTGGATGTCTCGGATGATGTATGGTAGGTCAGACATACAGGACATGCTTGAAACAAAGTTCTTTATTTACATGAAATAATGCTTTTTCTGAGCCGTACTTGTAAGAGGGGTGCCCTACTCTACAAAATAATAAACTGGTGCTCGTCAGGACGTCATACCAAGATAGGTCCAAACCTAACATCTGCCCCACCACTAGGAAAGAAAAAAGATAACACACTTTAGTTGGAATATTGCACTCTCTGCTTGATGTGGATTAGTGGTGGCTGGTTTTCTGAACCCCACCCAAAGAGTTCTGAATATCTTTTCTGGTGCTGGGCCTGTCATTGTAGTTACAAAAAAAAAGAAATGCCTCTCTGTTTCCCTCTTAGGGTTGGTCGGTATTCACAGCACATAATACGTATCTCATGCCCGCTTGAAGTACTTTGCGACTTGGGGTCATTTCCTTGTTCTCTGGTGCTTGAGTTGTGGGACTTCTTGCCTCCTTGTGGAAATGCTAGTATCTTGGCCTGGCCTGGGCTCCTCTAGTCTTCAGCCTCTCCTTGCAAGTTGATTCTCTCACCCCCTCGTGGAGACTTTGGACTCTCAGCCCTGTGTGGGCTGTGGGTTTCTTAGCCCTGTTTTGCGGTTCCCTTTGCTCACCCTCTCGTGGGGACGTTGGACTCTCAGCCCTGTGTGGGCTGTGTGTTTCTTAGCCCTGTTTTGCTGTTCCCTTTTCTCACCCCCTCGTGGGGACTTTGGACTCTCAGCCCTGTGTGGGCTGTGTTTCTTAGCCCTGTTTTGCGGTTCCCTTTGCTCACCCTCTTGTGGGGACTTTGGACTCTCAGCCCTGTTTGGTCTGTGGGTTTCTTAGCCCTGTTTTGTGGTTCCCTTTGCTCACCCCCTCGTCGGTTTCTTTGGACTCTCAGCCCTGTGTGGGCTGTGTGTTTCATAGACCTGTTTTGCTGTTCCCTTTTCTCACCCCCTCGTGGGGACTTTGGACTCTCAGCCCTGTGTGGGCTGTGTGTTTCTTAGCCCTGTTTTGCGGTTCCCTTTGCTCACCCTCTTGTGGGGACTTTGGACTCTCAGCCCTGTTTGGTCTGTGGGTTTCTTAGCCCTGTTTTGTGGTTCCCTTTGCTCACCCCCTCGTGGGTTTCTTTGGACTCTCAGCCCTGTGTGGTCTGTGGGTTTCTTAGCCCTGTTTTGTGGTTCCCTTTGCTCACCCCCTCGTCGGTTTCTTTGGACTCTCAGCCCTGTGTGGGCTGTGGGTTTCTTAGCCCTGTTTTGTGGTTCCCTTTTCTCACCCCCTCGTGGGTTTCTTTGGACTCTCAGCCCTGTGTGGTCTGTGGGTTTCTTAGCCCTGTTTTGTGGTTGCCTTTTCTCACCCCCTCGTGGGTTTCTTTGGACTCTCAGCCCTGTGTGGGCTGTGGGTTTCTTAGCCCTGTTTTGTGGTTCCCTTTTCTCACCCCCTCGTGGGTTTCTTTGGACTCTCAGCCCTGTGTGGTCTGTGGGTTTCTTAGCCCTGTTTTGTGGTTGCCTTTTCTCACCCCCTCGTGGGTTTCTTTGGACTCTCAGCCCTGTGTGGTCTGTGGGTTTCTTAGCCCTGTTTTGTGGTTCCCTTTGCTCACCCCCTCGTCGGTTTCTTTGGACTCTCAGCCCTGTGTGGTCTGTGGGTTTCTTAGCCCTGTTTTGTGGTTCCCTTTGCTCACCCCCTCGTCGGTTTCTTTGGACTCTCAGCCCTGTGTGGTCTGTGGGTTTCTTAGCCCTGTTTTGTGGTTCCCTTTTCTCACCCCTTCGTGGAGTATGCAGATTCTCAGCTTGGTCATGGTTTGCAGTTTTTTCAGTGTGGTTGTATTGATCAGTCTATTCCCCCCTCGTGGAGTATGCAGATTTTCAACCCAGCATGGGCTAGCAGTTTCCTTGCCCCCCTGTATTTGTCACTTCTTTCACCCCCAGATTCTCAGTCTGCGTGGGGTATGGTCTTTCTCAGCCCGACTGTGCTTGTGAACTTCACCGCCTTGTAGGGCATGGGCCCTGCTGCGGCCTCGCTGCTCTCCCCGCACTCCTACTTCTTTCCAGTTGTGGTACTCATCAGGGGGTGCAGGCTTCTGGCTAGTGCAGTTCCACGCTCCCAGACTTGCTCCAGTCCGAGAATCGGGCTGTCTCGTCAGTTTCTCCTGTCCAGGACTGACGGGGTTCTGGCATTGCTTAAACAGGATGGCAGCATGCTGCTTCTGGCTTGGCAGGGCTTCCTTCTATCTTGGCGGCTACGAGCTCTCTGGGCCCTGCGCCTATGACCAAGCAAGCAGCAGTGCTCAGCGGACTTCCTCGACTCTATGCTCACCACGTCAGCTGAGTGCTTCATCCTGCTGCCTCCTCTGTGTGGCTGTACCCTGGCTGTGCACGCCGGCCTTTCTCGCTCTCCGGCTGGCTCTCACCTGCTGTGTTTGAGTTCAGGGACCTTTGTGGTCCTCCCTGGAATGATACGGGAGAGTCCATTGGTTTCACTCTTCAAGAAAGGCTGGCAATAAGTTTAAGTCAGAAGCCAAGCCATCAACCCTTAAAGGGGGCTGTACCTGAATGCCCTGTTCAACCCCCATATAACCAACAAATACTTGGGACTCTGAAGGAAAGGGAGGTGGAATAAAGCCCTTACGGGGATTCCTAGGACTCCACGGGAATGGGAACACTGAAGCACTGGCACCTTTAGTAACAGTGCCGGCGATTAAGTGTTTTTACTGCCGTTAGAGGCCTGAACTACCGGTAGGTCAGACCTGCCGGTGGTTCACAGCCCCTACTGACCGACTCGGAGTGACCCGGTCACGAAAAGGTGCCGGTAAACGTTGTTACAGGCACTTTTTTCCAGACCGGGTCACTCATAATGAGGGCCATTGCGTCTTCTATTGTGTTGTTATAACAAAACTCTGCCAACCACAGCAGGCCCACCCAGACTTCCCTGGTTTTACAGTAACTTTGCAAATATCACTCCAATTCTTGATTTACTCTCTCTGTTTCCCAACACTCAACAAAAGGCCTGCCGGAATTTTGAAATGAACTGTGAACCTCTGTCAGAAATCACCTGAGGGCTTATTTTGGATGAGTCCATAACGTAAATGAAGGATGTAAAAACCGTGTGCCAGGCTTTTACGTCATTCATTCACGTCACGGCTCTTGTTCATGTATTTGCATGCGGAGAGAAGGTGCATTTCCGCTTCTCCCTTCCTTTCTGCCTTTCCGTCCTTCATGCATTTTAATGATGGCGCTAGTGCTGTGGCATCCTATGGAGTTGGCAGATTTCATAGGAATCCATTGTGAATGCTGACTGCCGAGTGTGCATGGCAGGCAGCGTTTACACAGTTTGCACAATGGAGAGCAAAAGGGCGGTGTACATGCATGTAGACTGCCTTTTTGCTCTTCTCTTGTGTACTCCGCCGAACAAATGAGGAAAATTTGATGGCAGGACCCTTTTACAAAAATGCCGAAGTGCACAGGTCCCTGTCGCCAACATGAGCTCCCTGGTTTGAAAGTCTGGCTAAACAAAGCACGTTTTGCAGAAAGGCTTGGGCCAACGCAGTAGCAGATACCCTGCCTCTATCCTGAGCGAGATCCACAATAAAGTGAATTGACACTGTGTGCCAAGGGCGAGGTGGGATGGACAATGGGACTAATGGCCTTTTCTCCTCCAACGTATTTACTGCACAACTCTCCCATGTTTTAACATAACTTAAAGTACCTACTCACATTCTCTACCACCAAAGAATACAGTCCTCTGTCAATCAGACCTTGCAGTACCTCAGTTCCCAGATAACCTCTCATGCAGCCCATTCCTAAGACTCAATGACTGACGATGATACCCTCAAAAGTGAGCAAATGACCACGAGATATCAACAGCGAGGCTGCTACCCTAGTGAGATAATCGGTGCTGCTCGCGTCAAGGCCAATCGCCAACCAAGGGACGTCTACTCATCCCGAAACCCAAGACAGGAGACATACCGTTCCTATATACCCTCAAATACTCAAGTCAGAGCCATCGCGTCACCAGATTGATTAAGAAAAACTGGAGATTGATCCGACCAGATACACAAATCCAAAAACCTTTTCCCAAACCACCACTTCTTGCCTACAACAGGAGCAGGAATTTCAGAGATCCGCTTGAAAAAGCTGAGAGACAAATGACCAATGGACAACCCACACTACACAACACAAACGCAAGAATGGCACATTTCCATGCCTCAATTGCAACAATTGCAAGAATGTCATTAAAGGACCCTAGAGCTTGGAATTCATATATGCACATCTGCAGCTGTGTTTTATAATGTGTGGCAAAAAGAGTGGCCTTAAGTATACTGGGCAAAAGGCTTGTTAGCCCACTCCTCCCACGATCGGGTTTAGCGTTTGCATGACGGTCGTTTCTTGGCGTATATGACTTACAAGCTCTGGAGAAATCGATTAACAATTCATGTCGTATTTGAGCACATGGGACAGAACTTAATGCTAAGAGAAAAATGGACTGTGCTCATTACTGCATGTAATGAAATTCGGTGCGGATCCATGTCTCCTATTCTGTTAGATCCTGCTACAGAGGTCCTCCCTGACCGCAGATGTTGAAAGTAGAGCACTAACTAGTTCAGCCCGTTTGCCTACCTGCGTTCTCACAGAGGCGGAAGGATGTGACTTGTATGCCGATGAAGAGGCAACAGTCCCACCACAGGCCCAAGCCATGATTCCAAAGAGCCTGGAACTGGAAGCACCGGAGGGAGCGTATGGGAGAAGGGTAGCTCCAAAATCCAGATTGATTCTTGTAACAAATCTGGATGATTTGTCACTTCTCTCCAGAGCGGAGCAACCCCCTTTGAAGGTTAGGGAGGTGAGCCCGCTATGCAAGACCCGTGCTAGGGATCTGGGCAAGTGGGATATCACTGAGCGTGACCCCCCTCTTGGGGACAAACACTCTCATGCCAATAAGGAACCCCCAGTCCAAACACTCTCTGCCTATATGGGCTTTGAAAAGACTTTGATATCTTCCGCTATGACTATTACCAACAATAAAAAAAAACAAAGAGGTGATGGCTGGAAGGTTTAGAATTCATCTTAAAACCTCTGGCAATTGCTCTGGGCAACCCTCTAGACCAACGTTCTTCGCCTGCCAAGCCATTAAGAAAGGGGAAAGACTGTATGCTCATCAGCCTTGGTCACACCCCACAGGGGCATTCCAGCCCAAACTGCTAGGTCACATCCCTTCTCCACGAGACCACAAGCATCCCTAGAGATGTTTCAGCCACATTGGGTGTCATCAGTGAGGAGTAACTTGAGTCTCTAGGCCCAGCAGGCAAGGTACTCATGTGTGGGCGTACATGTGCCACTCAGGGTGACAAAGCAAAAACAAAGAGGTGATGGCTGGAAGGTTTAGAATTCATCTTAAAACCTCTGGCAATTGCTCTGGGCAACCCTCTAGACCAACGTTATTCGCCTGCCAAGCCATTAAGAAAGGGGAAAGACTGTATGCTCATCAGCCTTGGTCACACCCCACAAGGGCATTCCAGCCCAAACTGCTAGGTCACATCCCTTCTCCACGAGACCACAAGCATCCCTAGAGATGTTTCAGCCACATTGGGTGTCATCAGTGAGGAGTAACTTGAGTCTCTAGGCCCAGCAGGCAAGGTACTCATGTGTGGGCGTACACGTGCCACTCAGGGTGACAAAGCAAAAACAAAGAGGTGATGGCTGGAAGACCATCCTTCGCCAAAGACCATATGCAAATCAGGCTTGGTCCCACTCTCAAACGCACAGTCTAGCCCAAACTGCTAGGTCACATCCCTTCTGCACGAGACCACAAGCATCCCTCGACAAGTTTCGTCCTCATTGAGCATCATCAGTGAGGAGTAGCGTGGGTCGCTAGGCATAGCAGGCACGTGACCTATGTCTCAGCATACCCCTCCCACTTAGGGTGTGTGGCGGGTTGAAAGAAAGAGTTGGATACACTCCGGACATGTTGACTTTCTTGTTATGAAATTATAGAGAAAAAGCCTATCTCTTCCGATTGCTAGATGCTTGACCATCCTCAGGAAGTCCAAAGTAAATGTCCCCAGTCCTAGCCTAACTCTACCTGACCCTGTCACTAATACAAACAAACAACTAATGTATCTCGTCTCCTGGTCGTTTCCCTTTGTGCCATCTTCGCTGAGGCTTTCTCCCAGGGTTTTTATATTGGCTCCTTATATTGTCAATAAACAGAATGTCTCTGTTTTAGAAATATGTTGCTTAGGCCACTCTCTCGGGGTTTCCTTCATGAGTTCTCCATCATTGGATTTTTCATAGAGTCACCTGCCGTGACTATTCCACATCGCTAACCTGGGAATCCTGCGGACATAGAGCAGTTTCAACTTAACTGATTCTTTAGTGCTCGAGTAGTCACTTTTGCGCCATTCTACCCACAGCCAATTGGAAGGGCTCCCTTAGCTCCATACTTGACCGCCATCTTCAGATTTTTTACCACACATTTATGTTGAGAGTCCTCAAAAATCTCTCTCATTGTATTTCGACATATTTGATATAAAATCTTCTCTTTCGACTTCATTTCTTTGATGACGCATCAACATCCTCGCCTACGGGAACGGTATAGATCATCCAACAGGCCCGCTGCCTATGGCTTCCTGTTCCCCAGTATGCCTCTGCGTTTTGGGCCCACTCCAATGGCTGAAACCAATAGCAAGAGCCTCTTTAAGGCCTGCGCACGATGTGGCCTCAAGACGCCTTTGTGGAGCACCTCCACAATGACTGCCTGTCCTGCCTGCACCCGCACGATGTCATCAAGGATTGTGACATCTGTCAATCCTTTTTCTAACAAAACCCTGAGGGATCATTGCAGACGGTTTCTGTAGCAACATGAACAAGGGATTTGAAAATGAGGACAAGTAAAGTGGGGACTAGAGGGGGAGCAGTTTCGATCCCAATCAGCGGGGACAGACAAACGGGTGTCTTGGGAGTTTAGGAGGCATTCACAGGGAGAAGGAGGGGGCTGCTCGGAGGAGCAGGTACAGCAGGCGAATGACTTTTACACTTCACACAGCACCTATATCAATAGACATGGGGATCTCCCAGGACGAAGGAGAGGGGAGACAGCCCTAGCTTGTTCGAGGGGACGATTGACTAGAGTGTATGACGACAACAGGAGAGTACCCACATTAGAACCAATAGATGTATGCGCAGGAATCGAGAGTGAGAGTGGGACCGCCTAGTGAGACTGACCAGGAGGACAAACGAGGAGAAGGCAGCATTCACACAGATGCCCTTTTTTGAGAGAAGAGGGGTGCAACCTCAGTATATCCCATGGAAGCATACAGACATGGACAATGTGAACTGTAGGTTCCCATTGTTGGGTGCGGGAGCCTGGAAATGGATATATCAGATGGAGAAAATGACAGCTGGCCATAGGCTAGCTGTGGGTGACGTAAAGGGACTATTAGTATCTATCTTAGGAGGCGCAGCTGATGACGTATGGAAGAGGGCAAGGTTCCCAGGGGTGACAACACAAAACACAGCCCATGACGGATTGCCATTTGCAAACTGCAGTGCGGCAGCATGGCAAGCATTGAGGACACAATACCCAGACACGTCAGATATCGGGCCATTGCGTCACGCAAAATGAGGGAAGATGAAGACACGCTGCAGTAAATTCAGGAGATTCAAGAGCTTTGGCGCCTCAAAACTTGATTCATATTTACGTTTTGTCACAGTTGTTAATGTTCTGTTGATGTTTTTTCTCAAATTGCTATAATATGACCCACATCAAGCTAATATTATAAACTTCTTTTTTTAATCAATCTGGCCTTCTGCGTACTTCCTTCTTGGTACCTCCGATCTGTGACTAGATCATTTTTTGATTATAATAGTTTGACCACAATTGGCTCTAAATTATTAGCCTGGGTTCCTTCATCCTTGGCTAGCAGCCCCCTCTTTTCCAGTTGTAGTTTGCCTCAAAACTTGAGAGCATTGGGATAAAACAGTAGCAATATTCTATCATATACTACTCCAAAGGCTACCAGAAGCAGTGCAGAAGAATCTATGGAAGTTAGTAAGGATAGAGACGAAAGGATGTCCAGCGATACAGCTCATAATATTTCACCATTGTAGGCTGTGGCAGGAGAAGGGTAAGAAAAAGGAAGAGGACAGGAAGGCAGATGAAGCAAAACTAGTACAGGAAAAACTATCAAAGTATGCGATGGAAGGGGTGGTCATAACCAGCTCCATTCCACAAGCACAGCAGCCGCAGCAACAGCCACAACCACAGCAGTTTACACAGCCTAGGGGAGGAGGGTGTGGCTTTGGGCCACAGATGCATCACAACCAAGGGAGTTTCCCAGGGGGGTTTCAGGGTTATGGGCAACAGATGCAGCAGAACCCAGGGGATTTTTCGGGGAGTTTCCAGGGACAAGGGAGAGAGCCACCACAGTGTTGGACATATGGGCAGACAGGACACATTTCAAGAGTGTGTTGGTACAGGGGAATGCTGCAGAACTGGGGAGGGCAGGGCCAGCAGCCCTACCAAGGAGAACAGGACAAGTATTATGCACAGGACCAGCAGCAGCAAAGGCAGAGCACATATCAACAAGTGGAACAATCACAAGTACCACCAGCACAGATGCAGGTACCACAGATGCCAGCACCAGTACCACAGTATCTGCAAGCACCACAGATTTGAGGGAACACACAGCAACTAACACAGATACAGAATGAGGACGCACCAGCACACATGGACATAGTGGCAACAGTACCCATCAGACAACTGGGGTGAGTGACCATGGTGGGCAACAACCCCTTTACTGGAAATGGGATATCATTGTACCCTCAATAGGATAGCCAACAGATGACCTTGATGTGTCCCATCCTGTCGATCACACCCAACGCCACGGAGGAACCTCGCATTGTCAAGCATTCAGATATTGACAGTATTATCCATCTGGATAACGTCTGTTTAGTTATTGCCATACCCAACTTGTGGCCTGAGTAGCCAACAAACAGTTGTAATGGCTACTAATAAGACATTTTTTAAGGTTAGCAGCGTCAAAGGACAGGAGTGTATAGGCTTGAAAGGAGCACACTTCATAAATTTCAGCACTAAGTTAAGTTCCCAAACCGGGACTTGAAAAGCGATCGGAAGGAAAACATTTGTCAATACTTTGAGGAATTGTATTTTTAGAGGAGTTCTGAAGTAAGATACCTCCTCCGAAGTGCGCTTCAATATAGAAAGCACCACAGGATATCCATTAATAGTACCAATCTGGAGCCCCAGATTAGTTAGGTGTAAGAAAAAGGATAACACCATAGGTGTATTACATGTAAATGGATCAACATTCTTATCTCTAAACTAACTGCAGAATTTGTTCCAATGGCAGTGGTACAGAGACTTAGTTGCTGGCCTTCTGGCCGAAAGCAAAATCTCCATTACGTGATCCGGGTCCCAAATCTTGTATGTCATCCTCTCAGAAACCATGCGTGAATGCTGAGTGTCTTGACCTCTGGATGGAGAACCCAACCTTCCTCTTGCGAGAGACGATCCACTCTTTGTGGGAGACGTATTGGAGGGCAGATGGACATGTCCAGAAGGTCTGGGTACCATGTCCTCCTGGCCCAATCCGGCGCAATTAGGATCATGGATTCCCCAAAATTTCTCAACCTCCTGATGACATGAGGAATGACAGGGACTGGAGGAAACGCGTACAGCAGTGAAATTTCCCAGTCCACCACGAACGTGTCTCCTAGAGCTCCCTGTTGGGGGAAATTCCCTAGAGCAGAACAGTTTGCACTTTTCCGGTTGACACTGGTCGTGAACAAATCCACTTGAGGGGTTCCCCAAAGGGTGAAGATCTCTTGAAGGACTTCCTGAGCTAGTTCCCACTCGTGGGAGACTGTGCTCTGCCTGCTCAGAGCGTCTGCCATCGTGTTCTCCACTCCAGTTAGGTGAACTGACGATAGGGAGATCCCTTATTGGATTGCCCAGTACCAGAGCTGTATTGCCTCTCTGCACAGTGGTAGTGACCCTACACCTCCTCTTTTGTTGAGGTAGTACATGGCCACTGTGTTTTCCGTCATTATCAGGACGTTCTTTCCCCGTACAGTGGGCAGAAAGGCATTCAGCAATAGTCTGTACGCCCTAAGCGCCAAAAGGTTGATGTGTAGTGTTTGGGAGTGAAGGGCCGTTTGAGCCCCCCTCGTACATTCTACACAAAACGGACCACATGCTCACGCACTAGCGGGGGACGCCTCCATTGCCCTTATGCTAAGATCAGAATAGGTGGGGCTATTGCGAGATACACTTGGCTTCCATTTTGTGTGCCCTTGACTCCATCTTTGGACTAGGCGCACTCCGATACTACGAAAAGGCTTCTCTCCCCTCTGCAGCGCCGCGCATGGCGCGCTCATGGCCCCCACCTTTTCTTCCTCTGTCTGAAAGCTTCACAAATCCCTTTCTCACGGATGCGCCAGGGATAATTGAAACAAATAGTAAATTGTATCATCTCACTCTTCCTCTGTGATCACTGTCCTGTGTGTGAACCGGCTCGAACCATGACTTGTAGCTCATCCATCTCCACAAACCTCCTGCTATCCTATTACCCCCACTGTTGGAAAATTACTACCAATGTAACCCTGTGCCCTCCTAAGGTATTCTCTTGATGTACCAGAAGTGTGACCCTGTTGTACGGCCCACCCTAGAGTGCCCCCAATAAATCCAGACCTCTGTCGCAGTATATTGTGTCCTAAAACTAACATATGTCATTATACTCCCCACTCGCCTTGATGTGCTAAGACCCACCCAGTCACCCAGGTTATCACGAGGGACTATACCCCTAAGCCCTGTGTCCCATAAAAGTCTCAATGAAAGACGATGTAATCACGTGAATGCAATTTATAGGTTTGCAAATATTTACTCAAAGGTGTGTTAAGGTTTGTCATTTATTATATGTCTAGTGTTAGTTTCTCATGCCAGCTTAGTTAGTATCAACTCTATCTCGCCGTGAACTAACCCTCACCCCTCCTGGACACAGGCAGCTGGACCTCCTGACGCTCACCCTCCAACCAACTGGGCAGCCTACCCGGAAGAAGCAGCGCCTACAGGAATATATGTAACATCGCTCCCCAACCAATCCTGTACTAATGTAATACCCTATGTTAATGACCTCATCGATGACGCTGTTTTACTTTATAATTCCATGTACGTGTATTGTTTGCCAGAGCGCTCTCGAGGCAGCAGAGTTCTCTTGATGCCAGCTTTATATAAAGACTTATTAATCTTGCAACCTGTTCTCCTAGTCTCAGTCCCTACTGGGATGTGTTATACTTTATAAATTTGTTTTGGTAATTTAGTAGTGAGCCTTTACAGTGGTTAGGATTACGATGGAGACCAACGACCGCTGATTGTCAGATCATTGGCGTGGGCGTCCGTCACTACTGTCATCTCCGGCCATGGTTGCCAAAAGGGTTCTCCTTTCAGAATGTTCTCCTGGAAGGGCCACCACCGAAGGTCCTGTGAGACTTTGCTTGGGATCTGTAGGAGGTCTGACATCCTTCCTGAAAATTGGGAACACTGTGTTCTGAGAGCCCATTGGAGGGATCTCATTCTCAGGCGAGCCTTTGGCACCAGAAAAATGCAGAAAATGCAGGATGCCGTGAGGCTGAGCAACCTCAGAAAGTCGAAGCCTGGGAGTCGCTGGGCATTGTGGAATTTCATCAACATCTGCAGAATGTCTTGAGCCCTCACCACTGGTGGCAAGGCTTTCCCAGTGATGCATCCAGGATTGCCGCAAGGAGTTGGAGTCTTTGTGGTGGTATCATGTGAGACTTCTTGAAGTTGAGGGAGAAGCCCAGTCTGTGAAGGGAGTGACAGGTATAGCTGAGATGTTCTAGGGCCTATTCGGGGGAACTGGCCCTGATCAGCCAATCGTCCAAGAAGGGGTAGATGTGAATCCCCCCTCTCCTGAGACTCGTGGCCACCACCGCCATTAACTTGGTGAAAACCCTCAGGTGAAGGTCAGCCCAAATGGCAGAACTCGAAATTGATAATGAGAAAAGCCTGCCATTCTGTCAGATACTGTGACAGTCTGCCTCCCACTGCAGTCTTGTGAATCACGTCCTCAGAGAGGTTTTGGGGCGGCTGACGCAGTGGCTGATGCCAAAGGAGTGGTCTTAGGTATACCTCTTCGGCGTCCACCAGGGGTGAATCTTCTTTGGCCTCTTTGAACTGACTGTCCTCTGCCTCTTCCAAATTTGGAGTAGTGACGAAAGGACCTACCCCTCCAGGGTGTACCCATGGGCTGATTTGGAGGTTGTCTAATCGCAGCACCAAGGGATTTGGCTGCTGCTGCCTTTGAAGTTTGCAGTTTATCCAGACTTTCATCAGCCTCGCTACTGAACAAATGTGTGCCGTGAAAGGGCATTTTAAGCAGTCTGGATTGTACATCTGAAGCAAATCCTGACTTCCTTAACCAGGCAAATCTGCGCATCACTGTACTAGTCGCCATTGCTCGGCTGATACTGTCAGCAGGGTTGAGACCAGTCTGTAGGGATTCACACACAGGGTCCTTTCCATCCTTCACTATGTTTAAAAACCTGTCTCGTTCTTCCCCTTCAGGGATATGGTCAGCCGCCATGGATATACATTCCCAAAGGGTATGAGTGAACCTAGCTAACTAGCATGTGGCATTTGCTGACTTCAAGGCCATACTTCCAGCCGAAAAAACCTTCTTGGCTAGAGCGTTGTAACGCTTATCATCTCTATCAGGAGGGATAGTACGGTAGGCATTTTATCTTGTGGTTGAGGTGTTAGCCTGAACCACCAGACTCTCCAGAGTTGGGTGCTTTGACAAATAATAGGGGTCAATGCTGACACCCTGTATTTAGAAGTCAGTTTCTTGTTGACCGCCAGATTCAATTGAGGCGCCTCCCAATTGGTAGTTACACGCTTTTGTAAAGCTGCATGAAATGGAACAATTGGCTCTTCCTGAGGTCCACTGTCCAGAATGTTGATCAGGTCATCTTGTTTGAAAACTGGGCTTGGTCTAGCCCATTCAATGTACTCCTCTACCCTCAACATTACCTGCCTATAGGTTACTTCTGCATGGATCTGATCTGCCAAGGTCTACCTCTGGTGAGGTGTCAAAACAGCTGGCATCATGTAGGCACTCTTGAAGGTGTTTTATTCTGAATTCTTCAGAAATTAGGGCCTCACGAACTGATGGCGTACCATATTGGAGGCCAAAAGGTCGTGATTCATCAGATGATGGCTCTGCGTCCTCATAAATTAAGGAAAGAGACTTGAAAAAATCAGTCCTAGGTAAAGGGGCATATGTTTTTTCAATGATACTCGATGGTGTCATGATAATTGTCGACAAAGGTGCAGAGATTGTCGACTTTGTCGACGTCGAGGGCATCAATGCCTGTGTCGACGACTTTGACGCCTGAAGCATCGAGGAGCTTGAGGCCTGATGCATCGATGACTATTGTTTTTGTGTTGATGGCACAGACGAATGGCCTTTTGGTGCCGATGGCGTCAATAACACATCTTACATCGATGAAGAATCTCTCGGCGCCCATGGCGTCGACAACTCGGTCCTTGAAGGGACTTTTTCTCGACTCGAGGGATCTTTAGAACGCTATTGAAGAGTTTTCCTTGCCAGGCCCGAAGGTGCACGTGTCTTGCTCTTATACTTACCAAGTCTTTCGACCTGAGCATGGCTTTCGACAGTACTCGAGGGAGTCAAAGTCGCATTCTCAAATACCTTCATCATCTTCAATCTAAATTCTTCCCACTCACCTGGGAGGCTCTTTTTGTTGGACATACGACCTGTTCCGGAGAGGAACTCGAAGACAAGGGAGATGGTGACCTATGACGCCGTTTCTTCGAGTGTCTTGACGGTGACAAATGGTGGAAACCACTGTGTGATCGGAATCGTTTCCTTGTTTTACAGTGAGGAGAAACAGTTCTCAACTCGTCTGATGTCTTTCTTTTCGACGGAGTCAATGGGGACTTATGGATCCTACCTGCCGCAAGTTTCCCTCTGTGCTCTCTCAGGGTATTCGACGTCATGGACAGGCAGTACTCACACTCAGACAAAGGATGAGCGGATCCCAGACACCACAAGCATATTCTGTGGGGGTCCGTAACGGACATCTTTGACCCACAATCCCAGCATTTTTTAAATCCCAATTTCGGAGTAGAAGATGCCGATGATGAAGCCATTTTCAAAGATTTCTATTGAAGATTTCTTCACAAAGGAACGAAGAGTATCGTATCCGAAGCATTAGCGCGGAAAAACAGAACTGAAGCCAATGGACGCTGCGCGCTATATATGCCTTTGGTGAAATCGACATCGAGACAGAGGCTTCCGAGAGACATTAAGTCAACAGGCATCGACACGCAGCGCCCTCTGCTGAAAACAAAATTCCGAAGCAGCTAAGCTGGATATTGTAAATATCATAACATAAGGAATACGTGGGAGGACACAATCCATTCGAAGAGGCCTATCGAATAATTGCAGGAATTGTTTTCACTTCTAATTAGAAAATTAACCAGTGGGGAGAAGTTAAAGGAAATTAAGCAGGTAGACTAGAAGGGAAAGGTGAGACTGGCACGAGTGGAATAGACGAGTCCTATAGAATAACTGCAGGCATTGTTTCCACTTCCAATTTGAAAGGTAACCTGTGGGGAGAGTATGGAAAAGTTAGGAAGCCCATGCGTGTGCTAGTGAGCCTACATTTGAAGGAAACCATTGCTATCACAAGGCTAATGACTCAGACAGTAGCGGTTACCATTCAGTAGCAATAATCCAGAGTTATGGAAATCTGTGCTGGGGTGGGAATCCTACGGAAGACGAGAGAGATGGAGGAAGCCCCAAGCCCCAGAAATGTATCAATAAATACCCTGAAGTGTCCTTGGGACTCTGGGTGGATTCCGTGCCATGTGTGCCACCACCCCTGCTAATAATGCCTGAATTACAGAACCATTCATCCTCTGAACAGATGCATCACAAGTGAGATTGGGCGCAGCATTATCACACATTTCGTTTACCAGACAGAAGCACCACACTTGAGAAAATACTTATGTCTCTGTGGAGGAACGGAAGAGTCTGGTACTCAGGACACCAATCATGCCCCTTTGACTTGGCTAGAGAGGGCCAATAATACCAACCATTGGTTCCTGACCTTACAACCATACACCTCCTCGGTAAACCACCGACAAGCACAAGAGCTAGTCCATAGTAGTGAGAAACATGGGGTCATAGGGAAGGGGGAGGTGTGTGAAGACGTTTCTGGCCTGGCTCTGAAGATATTGAGGAGCCAGTGGTTGATGAAGCCCGGCGTCGAATGAGGAAGATCCTCAGGGTGCTGGAGTCAGTCACTGTGCCAACTCGAATCCCCCTTCTCTGCATGTTAGCCAATACCATGTCCCTCCAGCAGACCAGTCACTCAAATTCCTCAGGAAATGCTGAGCAAGACCCCCCCCCCCCCACCACCCTTGAGACTTGCAGACATTGTTTGGCTGGTTCCAGGGGGCTCACAGACTCATCCATGTTCATGGACTCGCCCACACGATCTCTAAGATGGTAAAGATGTTTGCATATTTGCATATTTGCATACCCGCCCCCATGATTATCGGAAAAGTGTAGGCCTGAGCATATGCTAACAAAGTCTGCCTGCCTACGAAAATGCATAATAAAACCATTGGAAATATAAAAAAAAAAAAACGGAACTTACATGATACACAAACACCAACAGACTTACCCCAGGCACAGGCAGATCTCCTAAACCCAACTGTCGCATTCATCAATTCAAAATTTAGCAGCCAGGGAAGCTATAGGCTTATGGGCCCCTTCAGCCTTACTCAGACCCACAAGAAGCTGAGACATATCACCAATCCTAGACCTCCAACCCGTGGGTCCCTCAGGTGCAGACTATCAACAAAAAACCTACACAGGAGGGTCAGGAAGCTACCTATATAAGCCAGGCAGTCAAGTCTAGAAGTATGGGTTGTTGGAACAGGTTTTGACTGGTGTTTAGAGGACTTTGTGAGACATTGTGGAAGAGTACGTGTTTTTGGAGGTGGATGGGCGAGAAGGAGCTAAGAGGAGGAGCTAGTGAAAAAATTGGAGGAGATCACATCAGGAAGATGTGAACAAATGAGGAGGCGGTGGAGTTAGGTGGAGGAAGCAGTGAGATTCTGGAAGAGGAGGAAGGAACATCAGGAGGAGGCATGGAGTTGGGTGGAGCTAGTAAGAGTTTGGAGAAAGTAACATTGGGAGTATGTAAAGAGTTAAAAGAGGTCGGTTGGGGTCTCAGGAGGAGGTGGCCAGATTCTGGAAGAGGAGAACGAAACATCGGGAGGAGGCGGTGGAGTTAGGTGGTGGAGGACGTGAGATTCTGGAAGAGGAGAAAGGAACATCAGAGGAGGCGGTGGAGTTAGTAAGAGTTTGGAGAAAGTAACATTGGGAGGAGGTAAAGAGGTGGGTGGAGGTGTCAGGAGGAAGCAGTGAGATTCTGGAAGAGGAGAAAGGAACATCGGGAGGAGGCGGTAGAGTTAGGTGGAGCTAATAAGAGTTTGGAGAAAGTAACATTGGGAGGAGGTAAAGAGTTGAAAGGTGGGTGGAGGTGTCAGGAGGAGGCAGTAAGATTCTGGAAGAGGAGGAAGGAGCATCAGGAGGAGGCGGTGGAGTTAGGTGGAGTTAGTAAGAGTCTGGAGAAAGCAGCAAAGGTGGGTGGAGGTCTCAGGAGGCGGCAGTGAGATTCTGGAAGAGGAGGAAGGAAGATCAGTGGGAGGTGGTGAGCATTTGGAAGAGCTGGTAGGAGGCAATGAGATTCTGGAAGAGGAGGCAGGAAGATCAGTTGGAGGTGGTGAGCATTTGGAAGAGCTGGTAGGAGGCAATGAGATTCTGGAAGAGGAGGAAGGAAGATCAGTGGGAGGTGGTGAGCATTTGGAAGAGCTGGTAGGAGGCAGTGAGATTCTGGAAGAGGAGGAAGGAATATCAGTGGGAGGTGGTGAGCGTTTGGAAGAGCTGGTAGCTGGCAGAGACGGTGATAACAAGAAGAAGAAGGCACGTGGAGACAAGGTAGGCCCAAAGCTTGTGTAAGAGGCTGGAGAAGACACGGATCCAAGCAGTGACATCAAATTAATGCTGAGCCCGTAAGCCTATAGAGGGATACAGGGTGCTACTTGCAAGGTGGAGGAGTGGTATGGGAATGAACAGGTAGTGGTGACACTCATAGCTCCAACACCAACCCCTTGGGAATCTAGAGTACTATTTAAGACTGGTGGAGGTGACACCGAGGTGCATCAACAAGGCGGTCACAGAAGCCAACTCGAGCTTGACTGGATATGCATACTTGTGGTTAGGTAGCTATGGGTACGAGACCAGGGAAAGCTTGCAGCTATGTAGTTGACCAAGGAGCGGCAACCAGCCTACGATCAGAGGCTATGGTACCCATTTTGGTGGGCCTGAGGACTCTTTTCCTTGGTACTTTGTTCTCTGTGTCTGATGAATTAAAAAGACTGAAGTCACCCTTCCTGTGTCCAGTCATTTGTGTGTCCCACTCTGCCACCGGGATAGGCCCCACATGAGTCATCTTGGAAATAGACGCACCTTGCTTGTTGAAGTTCTTCTTGTTCTTTGAACCTGGAGTGTCTCTGAACAGTGCCTTCTCCCCTGAGCCTTGGGAGTTTGTGGCCTTCGTCCCTTCTCCCTCTTTAATCATGAATTTCCTCTGCAAGTTTCTGACAGGAGGCTTCAGGTCCAGGTCAAGGGGGCTTTTGACTGATGGCGCTACCGTTTCGCACACTTGCTTTATCTCCTCAAAGCCCAGTAAATCTTCAACAGACCCTTAAAGCAGAAAAGAAAATTCTCTTTAAGCCAAATACATTTCAACTAGTGAAGAAAACATTCAGTGTGGGGAACTACTTCTCCCACATATTGTACTGACAGCTCTGTGGGGGTCCAGTTAG
The DNA here is from genome assembly GCF_040938575.1 of Ambystoma mexicanum. NCBI lineage: Eukaryota > Metazoa > Chordata > Amphibia > Caudata > Ambystomatidae > Ambystoma > Ambystoma mexicanum. The sequence goes on from NC_090921.1 coordinate 35,652,710, forward strand.
AGGGAGCACATGGGTGTCTGGAGGCTGGGCACAGTGCAATGTGGCGTTATTACCTATGGCTGACAATGCTCCAGTTAGCGACTGATAAGAACACTAAGTTGGCATGGCTGGGCATCCTCCACTGACAGGCTCTTGGTGGATACCCTAGGGATGCATTGGGTTCAAAAGGGAGACTTTGTACTCTATGGGCATCATTACGAGGCAGTAACTCTGCCAGTGCTACTTTGCCGCCGGACCGTAATTATTTACCGGCGCCTGACTTCACGGTGCCACCGGCTCATTACGAGTCGGGCGGCCTGGGAAGTCAGGAGCTGTTAAATTGTAAGTCCCCATTCCCATAGAGTCCTCTGGGACTCTATGGGAGTGGGGACACGGAAGCACCGGCACCATTGCCAACTGTGCAGGTGCTTCTGTGACCGGTCTGCCTACCGTGGCCACAGCGCACGGCATGGTCAGACCTCTTGGGCAGAGCGGCCACGGCAGGCAGACTCAGAGTTTGCTGATCCGGAAACAAGGGCACCAGTGAGCTAACAGGCACCCTTGTTTCCAGACCGGAAACATTGTAATGAGGCCCAATGTCTGTAGCATTAACCCAGCAATGAGAGCAAAGCTCATGAAGGCTCCTCACCACAAACGTTAAGATTTTCTGGTGACCTTCACAAATGGGAGCTACTATTCTGCATTCAAAGTGTAAAATCAGCCCTGCCTCAGATTCAAAAACAGGATTTGTTATAATATCTAAGATCTTGAACAGTTACAGCTGTGACAATTGACTCGGCCTGACCGGATCAGGGATCACATACAATACAACAATGTACTTCGTAAGAGTGAGATTGAGGAAGCAAATGGATCCATCAGTTTCCAAACTCCCAGGAGTTCCTGAGACCCTGCCTGAAACAAACGTGGGACTAAAGAAACGGGTAAACTTGCTAGATTAGATCCAACGCTCAGGACTCCTGGGTGATGAGTGCATAGACATGGAGGAAACTTGGAGGCTTCAATATAGCGAGAGTTGCTGTGGAGAGACAAACACGCTTCATGATAATATAATATAGTGCTTCATGCCAGATTCCTCCTACTTCTAAGTGCTGCAATAATACCCAATGTAATAGTACTGAGTTTTTCAACATCAGAAGAACGAAATGCTAAATAAATTAAGCTAGCATTCGAACTTGCATGTCAGGGGGAGAGAGCATAACTCCTGAGCTATATTTCCAGATGCAAGGGAGGCTTGGCTAATTAGAATTTAGACAGACAAGATTGGAAGGGACCTGTGTATAGTATGAGGTCCTTTAGGGGTTCAGGAAGGACACAACACCAAGATGGGAGGAGGTCCTCAAAGGTTTGTGGAAGATGAAAGTGACTGGTTATATTTTATGGGGTTAAAGAGTTTGAATGAGAGAAGAAAAAGGGGAAGAAGCATATGCGCTAGCATTTTTGTGAGTAGCAGCAGCTTATTGTGATAAGGTGGAAGATGTCGCTGTTTTTTGTTTATTGTGGCTGTGGAAATATGGAAAGGCCAGAGCCGAACTAACGTGTATCTCTCGAAAGAGCTTCATAGCGCGTGCAGGGGGCGTGGTAGAACGAAGGGGGCAGCAACGGCACTCTCAGTATACTAACATAAGGCCTTGTTGTTAAGGTGGTGGATCCATGGAGAGGGCCATTTGTGTACTAATAAAAACTAACATGACAGGCCTATGGAGAAAGCCATTGGGTATCAGCAGTGTGAAAGGGTGGGGCCTGTGGAGAAGGCCATTGGGTGTGAGCAGTGTGAAAGGGTGGGGCCTGTGGAGAAGACCACTGGGTGTCAGCAGTGTGAAAGGGTGGGGCCTGTGGAGAAGGCCATTGGGTGTGAGCAGTGTGAAAGGGTGGGGCCTGTGGAGAAGGCCACTGGGTGTCAGCAGTGTGAAAGGGTGAGGCCTGTGGAGAAGGCCACTGGGTGTCAGCAGTGTGAAAGGGTAAGGCTTGTGGAGAAGGCCACTGGGTGTCAGCAGTGTGAAAGGGTGGGGCCTGTGAAGAAGGCCACTGGGTGTCAGCAGTGTGAAAGGGTGGGGCCTGTGGAGAAGGCCACTGGGTGTCAGCAGTGTGAAAGGGTGGGGCCTGTGGAGAAGGCCACTGGGTGTCAGCAGTGTGAAAGGGTAAGGCCTGTGGAGAAGGCCACTGGGTGTCAGCAGTGTGAAAGGGTGGGGCCTGTGGAGAAGGCCACTGGGTGTCAGCAGTGTGAAAGGGTGGGGCCTGTGGAGAAGGCCACTGGGTGTCAGCAGTGCGAAAGGGTGGGGCCTGTGGAGAAGGCCAGTGCAAACGAGTTAGGGTGAACGAGTTAAAAGGGTGTGTATGAGAGTGAGTGGCTGTGTATGAGTAGGAGCTGGGGTAAGTGTAACAAGAAGAATAATTAGGAGGGGTTAAAGGGTAAAAGCGGGAGGAGAAAGTGTTTTTTTTAATAAAAGCATGTTGTTTGATTATACGGATACACCTCTTAATCTGATGTGTAAAAAGTTGCCCCTTGATCAAATAACGAAGTACCATTTTGAGTGGGTAAACGATACAGTGGGGAAGTGGCCCGGGGAGGGAACATTCGATAAAAGTATTATCGACAGTAGGTACTCATACCTGTCAGCTATCTATAAAGGAGCCAAGCTCTAAAAGAGGCAGGACATTTTCGGGCTCTGGAAGCTCTACAAAGGACCTAAAAAAGAAACAGAGAAGAGTGAAGGGGAGGAGGAAACGGGGAGTGTGCCACCTCCTCCCTTTGCAAGGTACCCACTGCTGAAACTAGCAGCAGGATATACCAATCCTAGGCGACTGTCTCAAGATAAGGAGGGAAAAAAACAAAAAGAAAAATGAGTGTGAAACTAACTCTGGGAATAAGGATGAGAAGTGGAAAAATAAATATTTAGTGGACATTAAAAGGAACACACAGCAGCAACTTGACTCTGTTCAGGGAAGCAGAAAAAGCAATGGAAAGGGAGATAGAGAAAAAAGGGAAGGAACAAGGAAAGGCAGCAGACGAACAGGGATGGACAGCAGGACATATAAAATGTAAAATTGATAACTGGGGACAGGATTGGACGGCAGCGAACTAGATACGACAGAGGGTGATGGCACTGTATTAGATTGGGAGGACAGCAGCGATTGCGACCATAGGGATGGCGAATTTGACACATGCAATCTAACAAATGTGAGCAGGGGAAGGAGACGAAATGAAAGGGAAGAAGAAGAAAGAGACGAATCATCAGGGGACTGGGGAAATAGGCTTCGGAGTAGGAAGATAAAGAATAGCAGTAGTGAAAAGACCACAGCGAGGGAATAAACCCAGAGCACAAATGCAGGTGCCTCTTTTGCAGAAAGCAAAAGGTGAGGTGCATTACGTACCTTGACAGACAACGGACAGGGATCATTTGGTCTACAGTTTACCTTCACTAATGGCGGGTGCGAGTAAGTGGAGTTCCTGTCCACTGACAGCTGCATCACATTTGCCAGAGCCCTCATACTATCCACGATTAACTACTACAACTCCCTCTTTACAGTCACTAAAGCCTGCAACTTAAAATAAACGACAGGTCATTCAGAATAACGCCGTAAGAGCAATGCTAAAGATCTGTAAAAAAGACCACATTTCCACAGCCAGATAAAACATCCAATGGCTCCCGGTCCAAGAACGCATGGGGCCTCATTACAAGGTTGCCGGTCCGGTAACAACGGTACTGGTAAGCTTGCTGGTACCGTTGTTACCGGACCGGCAAACTACGCGGTCGGGCCGCGGGTGCCTGCCAGCCCAGCAGGTCTGACCTGCCAGGTGGAACGACACCCGCGAGCAGACCTACACGGTAGCACGGCACCGTTATTAACGGTGCCGTGCTACCGGCCTCCCCATTCCCATTGAGTCCTATGTGACTGAAATGGGAATGGGGAGTAATTTTTACCGGCACCCTGCAAAGGGGAATTACCGCGTCCGCCAGGGCTGGAATGCCCCAGTACATCCCCATTGCCGAGTGCCGGTAAAAAAATGACTATTATTTACTGGCACGGCTACCGCCAACCTTATAATGACTCCCATTGTGTTTAAAACTGTAGAATTAACCTACACATCTATCTCTAACACTGCCCCTACTTACCTGTCCAGAAAAATCTCCAAGGCCCAATCCTCCAGACCTATCCTAGCTTCCTATTCGCACCTACTAGACATACCTAGATTCAGGCCCCAGAAAGCAGGGGGGCAGCAGCTTCCCAGTGATCGCGGCCAAACTCTGGAACGGCCTCCCTCTTATCCTAAGATCTGATGACCCGCTCTGGTCCTTCCACAAAGGCCTCAAAACCTGGCTCTTCTCACCGCAAGACCTTCCAACTAACTGAACCTGCCCATGCTGACAAATTCTCTGTACTGCAACCATTGCAGCCATGAATTGTAAACAAATGCACTACCTAGTTCTGTAATCAATGTCTGTAACCATGCTGTAACCAAGTTCAACCATGGCACTCTTGTAAACCAGCGCCCCGATGCCCTCAGGTTCGGTGTGCTTTATGAATGTCAAAATAAATAATTATGTTTTTGAGAAGGAGACAGCAGGGATTCCGCTGTCCATAGGAGATATTCCGCTGGCGGTATTGGGGTGGAGGGACGAAGTGACAAAATCTGGCAACAAGCGGGGTATACAGGGTAAAATTAAGTTCTAGCATACATGACGGAGCGCCCTTTCACAATTACCGAGCACACGTGTGGAAAGCTCTGAGAGAGCTGTGTCCAGATATGGGGTCAATATTACCACAGAAAGTGAAGCCAGACGAGAGCCTGCAGATTATATACGGCCCATAAAGGAGATGTGGGTACAGGAGAATAAACAGTTCCGGGGCGTCAAAATACCTTTGTTTTATCACATCTTAGTGAGGGGGCTCACTGCGGATGTGTAGGGTTCCCTAGAAAAAATAGGTGAGATAGAAGCAAAAGGATGGCCTGAGATAGAGGCAACTATTGTGCACTAGTGTAAAAGGAATCAGGAGAAAGATAAAGAGATTGCATATAACGCACTAAAAGTGATAAATACATGAGTGCAGAAGAAACTGGCTAAAATCAGTATGGAAGGAGCAGTGCTCACTGGACCAGTCATTGTCCCATCCGCCCAGCAAGGGGGGCTCCCAGTAGCAGCGGTAACACAGCAAGTAGGATACACACAAGCACCATATAATCAGCTGTGGGGGACAATAGAGATGCAACAATAACCTGCATTTACGAACACGGAATAGCCTGGGTTTTCATAAGTGGGAGGAGTAAACAATTACACTGGACAATACCAGACAGGAAGGGGATATTATCCAAGGGGAAGAAGATTAGGTTGCACGGGTATGGGGCTTCGGTTGGAGGTCAATGCTTTGCGTGCAGCAACTTTGGTCATTTTGCCCAAACTTGCACACTAATTGCGCAAACAGACCAGCAAGAAGTGCAGCAACAGCAGGCATATATGCATTCACAGGCACCTCAACAGATGCAAGTGATGCCACAGCAGCTGTATGCATTCACAGGCACCTCAACAGATGCAAGTGATGCCACAGCAGCTGTATGCATTCACAGGCACCTCAACAGATGCAAGTGATGCCACAGCAGCTGTATGCATTCACAGGCACCTCAACAGATGCAAGTGATGCCACAGCAGCTGTATGCATTCACAGGCACCTCAACAGATGCAAGTGATGCCACAGCAGCAACTGCAATTACTGCCCTCCCAGCCAAGGGACACAGACATGCGCACGGCGGGTAAATGATGGGAACGCAAGATGCAGTGAGCACACTTCAGGCACCAGCACAGACACAGATACAAGAAAAAGTCACATTATTGGGACAGAATACTGTTCCCAATACACGGGAGTAACAGTTGTGGGTGGGATCCCATTCACGTCTTCCGCAAACACATTTTCCCATAGGGGTGCCCACGGGAAGTGCAAGTGTGTCCTGTCCTAGCAGTAACTGAAGACCTCAAAGAGGAGTTCGAGGTAGCAGTTCAAAAAGGACAGAGGGGATTTTCCTTTCTCATAGATACTGGGGCGACCAGATCATGTATAAAAGAAGACGGATTCCCATGATCTAACAAAAATGAGGGCACACAAGGATTTTCGGGGACAATTTTGAAGGTTCCTCTGACTAAAGATTTACCGTTAACAATAGGGGCGCAGCATATTGTAGCGCCATTATTGTATTTGAAAGACACACCTATCAACATTCTAGGAAGAGACTTGCTAAGCAAACTGAACGCCACAATTTCATTTTCAGAGAAGGGGACAGTATGCACCACACCTGGGATACACCCAGTCAGGGTGGCACTGTTGATACAGGCATACTATGCACACAGCACAATGAGAGGGATACCCCCACACACAGGTGTCTCTGTGTGGGTTGCGCGTGCTGCTGGGATGGATCCCAGGAATTGAGGGAAAGGTGTTTATTTGCCCAATTAATTTCTATTCAGACCATGGTGCCCCTCCACAGTTACTTCAGGCACATGCACACTGCTATACCTGAAGGAAGTAGTGGTGAGGAAATACATGATTATATTGGTTGCTACTCACGACGACAACGTAGAGTGGCGATCAATATTACACATAGATCCCACCCTGACACTGACAGGAGTAACAGACACAGAGTTGTTCACTACAAAAGACAATGAGGAGGGAGAGGTAGTATTTGAACTGAGTGTACCATGTCCAGTGCACATACAAGAAAGAGCAGTGTCTCAGAGGGTACAATTGATGAATAAATAAATAAAATCGTGAGCACGATTCTTTATCTCAATATCAAACAGGCTTTCAGAAATATACGGGGACGGCCCCAAATGCAACCGTGTTATCACACGTGCTGGATGCCATTACAGAAACCACAGAAGGCACAGTTTTTATGGCCTTGTTGGACTTAAGTTCTGCTTTTGACTGCGTTATTCGCCATCTTTTATGGTCTAAAATGATCCATTTGGGATTTTCAACAGAGGTTATTCAATTAATTGCCATGCTACATAGGGACACATGCTACAGATTTCGAATTAATAATCAAGGAGCCTTGACGGGGGATATTTCAACACAGACAGGGGTGAAGCAGGGGTCTAACCTCGCTTCCACCCTTTTTAATTTATACCTCTGTGATATTGACTCTATTTGGCATCAATTGGTTACTTTTCCAATAAAAATAGGACATCTACGATTGAATTGGCTTGCTTTCGCAGACAATATTTTATTATTCGATAGGACGCCCTACGGGCTACAGAATAAATTACAGGCATTCTCTAAATATGCTTCTGAAAAGAATCTGCGGCCCAATGTTGCCAAATATAAAATATTATTATTTACCGGCAGGAAAAAGAGTCCCTCGTACTGCTGGACTTTGAATGGTTTAACCATAGAAAGGTTGCCCAAACTTAGATGCATAAATCCATTAAATGAAAAATTAAAACCGCTCACTTCACAGTAAATAATTCTGCTCAAAAGATATTGCAAGTTCTCACAAAATCCGGCAATTCAATTCTGTCTAATGAAAGTGGAAGCCATATCATTATATGGCCTTGACGTGTGCCTAGACGATATAAACAGTTTTCTTAATTCATTCCAAGCAAGAACATGGAAGCAAACTCTTGGATTGGCCAATTCTGTGGCAAACTCTTGTATACGCATTGAATTGGGCTTATCCGCTTTGTCTGCTCGCTTTCAGTGGAGGCAATTGAATACTTATGCAAGGATTCTCAAAGCTCCTAAAAACTCTTTGTATCAAGAACTTGCAAAGATGCTTGCGATGTCAAACCCTCCATCTATGGTGTGCTTCCAAAATACAATAGAAAAAATCTTAAAGACTATTAATAATACGCAGGATGATCTATGGATGCGTCCTGTATATGCAAAGAAGCAATTATATCAATGGGATTGGGCACAAACCATAGATGAAATAGGTGGCTACAAGTTATATCGAGAATCTGCACAATACACACACAAAAGAATGCCCAGATTGATGTATATAGACTGGTTTCCCTGTGAAAAAACTAGCTCAATATATATGCGATTTAGAATGAATCAAAGTCATACTTTGGAGCGTACCAAACATTGGCAACAAAGCATATCAGATAGTTGTAGAGTTTGCCTTCAACTGCAACAACCAGAAACTATAAAACACTTAGTTATTTATTGTGCATATTATGAAACTCTGTGACTTTGTTACATGGGGGAAATAACATAATAAATATGTCAGCGTGCCCCAAAGTTGCTTTGATGCACACAGGCCCACCCCATGATCAATCTGACCCCTAAGCCTGGTAGTCCATACAAGTCCTAATGAGTGATGTTCTGATTATATGCATTCAATTTATAGGTTCAAAAGGATTTACTTAAGAATATACTAATGATCATTGGTTATTACATGTCTAATGGTAGTTTTTCATGCTAGCTTAGTTAGTGTCTGCCCTAACTCACCGAGACCTGACCCTCACCCCTCCTGGACACTGGCAGCCGGACTACGTGATGCTCACCCTCCCACCAACGGAGCAACCAATCCGGATGGAGCAGCGCCCACAGTTCCATATGTATCAATGTCATTTATCCAATCCCAAGCAATTGTAGTCCCATATAGAGTGATGTCATTGATGACGCTTTGTCCCTTGATAAGTTCATGACTTTGTAATGTTTGCCAGAGCGCTCTCGAGGCAGCAGAGTTTTCTGGATGCCAACTTTATATAAAACAAAACTTAACTCTTCAACCTGTTCTCTTAGTCTCATTCCCCATTGGGGTGTCTCATATGTTTTGGTATTGCAAGTGTAAGTCGGGAGGAGTGAGCCTTTGCACTACTTTGCACCATACTGTTGGAGGATATGTCTGATAGCTATGTAACCAATGGTATGTTATAATTCACTTTATATATGGAAGGCACTATACTAGAATTTTAACCTGTATACATTTTATTATGTAAATATGAAACAAAAAATGTTTTAATTCTATGTTAAAAAGTAAAGAAAACATTTTGTAAAGGTTTTGTTATAACCAAATGCAAACAAAAAATAATAATAATAATAATTGCAGGAAGATCTGGAGAAGGTTCCAATGGTTCTACAGACAAAAGGACTCCCCCCATGATGTGGACATACTGAAAGGGGTAGGGACAGTACACTTTAAAATAAAAGAAGCAGCTCTGTTTCCATGAGTAAAGCAATACCCCCCTCGCAAAAATCAGACAAGGGAATTTATGAGACATTGCATGCCCTACGGCAGCAACGTACAATACAGGAATCCGCATCACCTTACAATACGGCTATCTATCCGATAATAAAATCAAAGGGAGTGGCATGGCATTTCATACAGGATTTAAACCCCCTTAACATTATCGAGACAGAATACCCATTTGTTCCAAAACCTGCAACAATTTAATGTAGCGTTCCCGCAGATGCACACTACTTCACAGTTGTAGATTTAAAAAATCTCAATTGCCCTGCACCCAGACTCCAGGTATCTCACTGCGTTTACCTATTGGCCAGATTGTGTCAGCAAATGGGAGAAAAATAACACCAGAGAGAGTTGAGGCAATACATACAACGCCCAGACCAAAGACAGTGAAAGAAATGCAACAGTTTCTAGGGTTGTGCAACTATTGCAGGGCATGGGTTTTCAATTACTCCACTTACACCCGGCCATTACTGCAAGCACTAAAAGAAGCTCAGAAAAAAAACAACATAAAATGGACAGCTGAAATGGGTTAAAATGTTTACAAACTCAAGCATATGCACCAGCATTGGCTTCATTCAATTACAAGGAGAGGTTTCACTTGTTTTCTCATTCAGACGGTAACGTAATGACAGCTGTACTAACACAAAAGAAGGGACAGGGACACAAGCCACTGGCTTATTACAGGGGATCACTAGATCCAGTAATGCAGGGACACTTCCAATGTGAGCAAGCACTTGCTGCTGCTGCTTTTGCAATTGAGAAAGCTTCCAAAATTTTCGATAGGGTGCCCAGAAATTTTGTACATAGAACATGCACTATTTGCAATACTAGAAAGGACCAAATCCACATTGACAACTCAGAGATCTTCAGAGGACGAAGTAATACTGACAAACCCCACAATAGAGCTGTTAAGGTGCAGAACAATAAAGCCCGCAGAATTCTTTGCAGAAAGAAATTGAGGAAAGAGATTATGCGCATGATTGCGTAGCATGCATAGATAGGAGTGAAGGTAAACCCCTGATAAAAGAGGAAGTGATTGAAGCGGGGGACGTGATCTTTATTGATGGAAGCTCAAGTATCGACCAAAGTACAGGACAAAGGCATTCTGGTTCAGCATTAGTAGGACACAAACATGGAATACACAAGGAAGAGGAGTTCATAGTGTACTCACAGACACGATTACCAGCACACTACTCTGCGCAAGCATCAGATTAGTTGCATTAATTGAGGCACTAAATATGTCAGAGGGTCATGCAGTTAACATCTTTTCTGACTCTGAATATGTAACATCCACTGTGCATTCAGGACTGGCAAGGTGGTAAAGGAGAAGGTTCAAAAGAAGTGATGGCACACCAGTACAGCATGCAGCACTGTTGAGTAAATTATTGGAAGTGTTAACACTCCTAGTAGAATTAGCTTTAATAAAGTGCAAGGCCGACACAGGAGGGCAAGATTTAATTTCATTGGGTAACGAAAAAGCAGACAAAGCAGCAAAAGAAGCAGCATATCTGCCAGAGTGGACACATGTGCTGTTCCCTGGTGAAGGAGAAAGATTACCTCTTATGGCATTCATAAAAACTAGCAAGGAAAAAAGAAATTGGCCAAAAACTTTAATGCATCCCCAATAGTGCAAATAATAGAATTGCAGGGGGAGGCACCAGATGATGAAAAAGAATTGTGGAAGAAAAGAGGATGTTCTCTGTCCCCAACAGATTTAATTTGGCAGCATGATAGCACAGGCAAGGTGCCTAAAAGGTTGTTGAAAGTAGCATTAGAACAGGTTCAATATCCTGCCCACGTATCAAAAAACCATGTGGCTGCAGGGATAAGTGAAGATTGGTATTTGCCAAACTTATACGAGAATGTTTCAGAATTTGTAAACAGCTGTGTGATTTGCCAGAAATTCCTTCCGGGTCCCAATTTAAAAGTATTGGCGCGCATCCGGAAGTGCCTGCGAAGTGTGGCTGTTGGGCTGTGTTCGCTGCTCTGCCGCTCTGTTGGACTTGCTGCCTTCGGTGCTGTCGCCATCGGCAAGAGGAAGCATTCGCTTCGAACTTCGCGCGTAACGCGCATATCAGTGGACTTCATTGGACATTCACAGAGGCCACGCCCCTCTGAACCCGCCTCTCTGCCCGCCCACAAGCCCACAGGCCACTTCCTTATTAGCACTTGGACCCGCGCATCCGGCGCGCGCATCCGGAAGTGCCTGCGAAGTGTGGCTGTTGGGCTGTATTCGCTGCTCTGCCGCTCTGTTGGACTTGCTGCCTTCGGTGCTGTTGCCATCGGCAAGAGGAAGCATTTGCTTCGAACTTCGCGCGTAACGCGCATATCAGTGGACTTCATTGGACATTCACAGAGGGTATTTACTGGAGTACTCTGTGTTTCATTATTCAAGTGTCCGCGGGTTTCCCGCGGGTTTCTGTGTGCTGTGCAACTTACTGACGCCACTTTCTTCTCTTCTCCCCTTTAGCCACACCCCCCTGAACCCGCCTCTCTGCCCGCCCACAAGCCCACAGGCCACTTCCTTATTAGCACTCGGACCCGCGCATCTGGCGCGCGCATCCGGAAGTGCCTGCGAAGTGTGGCTGTTGGGCTGTGTTCGCTGCTCTGCCCGTCTGTTGGACTTGCTGCCTTCGGTGCTGTCACCGTCGGCAAGAGGAAGCATTCGCTTCGAACTTCGCGCGTAACGCGCATATCAGTGGACTTCATTGGACATTCACAGAGGGTATTTACTGGAGTACTCTATGTTTCATTATTCAAGTGTCCGCGGGTTTCCCGCGGGTTTCTGTGTGCTGTGCAACTTACTGACGCCACTTTCTTCTCTTCTCCCCTTTAGCCACGCCCCCCTGAACCCGCCTCTCTGCCCGTCCACAAGCCCACAGGCCACTTCCTTATTAGCACTCGGACCCGCGCATCCGGCGCGCGCATCCGGAAGTGCCTGCGAAGTGTGGCTGTTGGGCTGTTAGGCGGTAAGGTGGTTTGGTGGCAGGGTGACTCTCTATGCCCTTGTAATATAGCGTGTCAAATCTTGTTTAAAGGGTGACATAGTGAGCTACTTTAGTTTGTTTGCACTGTCCTTTGCCCCAAAAGTTTCTCATTGCATCTAGAATTGTTTTGATCATGGCAGAGGGGCTCTGTAGTGTAAAAAAAAAAGAGTCCCTATCAAACCCTAAAAAAATAGAGGTGGACTCTAACGCAGTTAAACCGTCTTCTGCAAAGCCCTCAAACTGGCCTGATAAAGAGAAGAACAAAGAATTTAAACCTCTGCTCGACGCCAATCATAGCAGTATTCTGCTGTCTGAAAATACTATAGTGGCTCTAAGACCAGAGAGCAACGTCGAGAATAAAGTTATTCTCGCACCTGCTTCGTTTGAGTATAACAATAAACAGGAATGGAAAAATATACAGGGTCCCAAGAAACCAGCCTCTTTGTCAACTAAATTGATGGCAGAGGACTTTCATCGTGATGATTTACAGAAATCCAATGAAGATGCCCCTGCCGCCACAGTCCTTGAAGACTCTGAAGAACAAATCTTGCCTAAAAAATGGTCGGTGTACATCGATTGTGAGACTCCTACAACCAATTTGGTAGGAAAAAGTATAGATTCTAAAACTGCATCAGTATTTCTGTCGGTAAAAGAAGTCAATGTTACGCTCACCTGACTCCCACGGAGGCGCTGGCCAGGATCGTGCTGCTGTGACCTCTTCTAAGTTGTTGCGCGGGGCTCAGAAGATGGACTGGACCGGACTCCCAACTCCTGCTTGTCCGGCTTGCAAAAGTATCCTTCTGTAGGCGAGAATAAGGGATTAACTGTCTGCGGGGAATGCTACCAGCCTCCCCCTTTCCCCTCTCACCCTCCTCGAAACCCTTCAGTGCTTCCCGTGGCGTCTCACCTTAGGGTCTTGAAGGGCGAGCTCTCCTTCCTGCTTCTGATGCAGGGGCGCGTTGGTATCCAGTTACTTCCTGGATTCTTGGTTTTATGAGAACCAAACTTGCTTGGCTTCCAGGTAAGTTCCTTGAAAGGTTCCCCTTTTGTCCTTGCATCAATATGCTAATGTCAATGGCCCTCATTACGACCTTGGCGGAGGACCATGGTGCTATTAGCACCATGGTCCATGGCGCTAAGGTTGCAATTCCGCCATGGTGGTTGGCGGACTTACCGCCCCATTCCGACCTTGGCGGGGCGGTAAGTCCCCAATCCCCATTTACCCTTCCCCATTCCCATTTTTGCCCCATAGAGCATAATGGGAGTGGGGAAGGCGTTAATTACGCCACCGTAAATTACGGTGGCGTAATTAACTCCATGGTCCCTTAGCGCCATGGATTTTAACACCTGCTAAAAGCAGGTGTTAAAACCTCCATGGCGCTAAGGGACCTCGTAATCAGGCGGTAAGGGTCGGCGCTGTTTACGCTGCCGTAAACCCCTTACCGCCTGGGTCGTAATGAGGCCCAATGTCTTTTTCCCCATAGGGGCCGGGGTACAGAATGCCGGGGAAAAGGCACCGACCCGAGATGCAATCCCTGTAGAAATCAGGTAAGTCTTGATGACGTTTTTGGGTAATGTCTTTTCATTCGCTCATTGACGCTAATGTCTTTTTCCCCATAGGGGCCGGGGTCCGGAAACACCAGGATGCGGCGCGGACCCGAAATGAAGAGGAAATGACCCAACAGGTAAGTCTTAACATGGAGGTTTAGGTTTCCTCATTCCCTTCTCTCTCTCACCTTTGCTCTTGTCTTTTTCTCCCTAGGCGTGGAAGCGTGGCTGCGAATCCGGGTGATCGCTGCTGAACATGGAGGCGCCCTGTGAAGGTGAGTGGAATGCGGCGCTGCGGCGGTCGATGCGATGTGCTTTTAAATTAAGTGTCTTCCTTTGCAGGATCGTCGGCGAGCTGACTCCGGAATGCAGATCTTGCAGGTAAAGTCTTTTCCTTCTCCTATTCTCTCTTTCTCTTCCTTTGTAGGTGATCAGGATGCTGGCAGGTGTGGCAGAAGTCCGAAAATGCAGGAGCAAACACTGTGAGCGTCCAGCTGCTAGATGCAGAACAACGCGAAGCATGTGCTGCTCTTCAGGTGTGGTTTAAATAGCCTGTAAAGTAGTTCCAGGTATGTATCCTTCCACTCAGGTATGTATTCTTCCTCAGGCCACACCCGAGTGATAAAGTAGTCCAAAAGATAAAGTAGTCCCATTCAGTCCTCAAGAGGGCCTGGATGTAGCAGCACGGTCTGCTTCAGGTAAGTGCACATTAAAACACTTACACACATGTCTTGCTGTATGAGCCTGGCGCCTAAGGCGCCAGGACTGGGGTCCAGAATGAGCCTGGCGCCAAAGGCGCCAGGACTGCATCCAAAAGGCCCCAACTTGGGCCCGCTGAGACGTCCTTGGGGAAAATGATGTCTGCCTCTGGGGTTGCTGGGCTGGGCCTGGCTCCTTGGAGGTAGGCATCATGACAGTACCCCCCCACAAGGCCCCTCCCAAGGTTGTTTCCTCAGGGGGTTTTGGCTTGTTCGGGAATCTACGGTGGAACCTTCGTATTAATCGAGGTGCGTGAATATGGTTACTAGGCTCCCACCATCTCTCATGAGGTCCATAACCCTTCCAGTCAACAAGATAGAAGAGTTTTGACTTTAACATTTGGAGTCTAAAATGTCTTTCACTTCGAATTCTAATTCCCCATCAATTTGAATAGGATCTCGAGGCTTGGACAGTCGGGTTCCTGGTTGTACTGGTTTCAAAAGTGATGCGTGAAAAACGGGATGAATACGCATGTTGGAAGGCAAATCCAGTTTAAAGGCCACTGGGTTGATTATGGCTTTGATGGGGTAAGGCCCAATGAATCTGGGATTGAAAGTTCGTGGGCCCTTGAGAGATAAATGTCTAGTTGCTAGCCAAACCTGGTCTCCTACTTGGTAAGGAGGTGTTTTACTTCGGTGCAAATCAGCGTTTTCTTTGTACTTTTTCTTGGCTTGCTGTAAATGAGTTGTAGCTTCTTTGAAGGCTCAGGTTATTGTGGAAATAAGATTTACTGCGGGCATTTCCAGGGTCAGAGGTGGATCTAGGTCAGAGGTTCGAGGATGGTGACCATACAAAGTATAAAAAGGAGTTTGACCGGTTCCAGAATGCATAGAATTGTTGTATGCATATTCTGAGATCCAAAGAATGTCTTTCCAATTGTACTCGGATTGGTGCAACATGTACCGAAGATATTGCTCGAGAGTCTGATTTGTCCTCTCGGTTTGTCCGTCAGTCTGGGGGTGGTGGCTGGTGGATAATCGCACATCTATTTGTGCTAGTTGGCAACACTTCCTCCAAAAATGGGAAATGAATTGACTTCCACGATCTGAGACTAGTACAGAAGGGAAACCATGTATTCGAACTATATTCTCCAGGAATTCCTTGGCCAGGATGGAAGCTGAAGGCAATCCTTTTAGAGGGATAAAGTGGGCCATTTTGGAGAACAGATCCACGATTACTAGGATAGTGTTGTAACCACCACACGGAGGCAGGTCCGTAATGAAGTCCATAGACAAGGTGTGCCAAGGTGCCGGTGGAATCTCCAAGGGTTTAAGTAGGCCGGCTGGCCTGTTCCTTTGACCTTTATTTTGGGCGCAAACTCCGCAAGACATCACAAAAGACTTTATGGCTTTTCTCCAAGAAGGCCACCAGAATTGGCGTTTGATCTTTTCTTCCGTTTTAGCGATACCAGGGTGTCCTTCCATTAACGATTCATGATAATGAGCAATAACTAGTTCTTGCAATTCCTTACTTGGCAGAAATAACCGCTCTTGGAAGTACGGTAAGTTATCCTTAACGGTGAAGTGGGGACCCTTTTGAGTCCATTCCAGTAAGGCTGAAGGGTCAAAAAGTAGTTTGACTCGAGTTTCAACGTCCTCGATGGTTTGCAATGAAGTCAAACCTAAGATTCTTTGTTCAGGTATTATCGGCACAGGTTCTAAACACGAATTGGGTTCTTCCATGCCAATTCGGGATAAGGCGTCCGCTTTGCCATTCTTGCAGCCAGGGCGATAGGTAATTACAAAATCAAATTCTGCAAAGAATAAAGCCCATCGGAGTTGTCGTGAAGATTGGGCTTTGGCCGTCTTTAAATACTGCAAATTTCTGTGATCCGTAATTACAGTGATGGTGTGTCTTGTACCGAGGAGGTAATGACGCCAAGCCTTAAAAGCAGATTTAATGGCCAGTAACTTAACTCTTTGTCGGTAATTGCGTAATTAATTTCAGGAGCTGAGAATTTCCTGGACCAAAAGGCTACAGGGTGTAGCTGGTTAGTTTTCGGATCCCTTTGCGACAGGACAGCTCCCATGGCTAAACTGGATGCGTCAGTTTCAACAATATACGGGAGATCAGGATGCGGGTGCTTCAACACAGGTGCAGAAGTGAATTTGGTCTTTAGGTCTTGAAAGGCTTGTTCGGCCTCTGGAGTCCATTCAAAATGTTTATTCTTACGTAAAAGAGCAGTAATGGGTTGGACTATTCGTGAAAACTCCGGGATGAATCTTCGATAGAAGTTGGCAAAGCCAAGCATACTCTGAACCCCTTTCACTGAACCGGGAGATGGCCATTTGAGGATGGCGTCCACCTTTCGTGAATCCATTCGAATTCCTTTAGGAGTCAGAACAAATCCGAGGAATTCAACCTCAGTGGTATGAAAGACACACTTTTCCAGCTTGGCAAATAGTTTGTGCTGGCGCAATTTCTCTAGAACTGCTCGAACATGTTTTCGATGATCTGACTCAGAAGATGAGTACACCAGGATGTCGTTGATGTATACGATGACACAAACATTGATAAGTTCTCGCAGAACATCATTCATGAAGAATTGAGAAGCTGCAGGCGCGTTGCACAAACCGAAGGGCATAAACTGATATTCGAAGAGCCCGTATTTGGTGCGGAAAGCTGTCTTCCACTCGTCACCTTCTTTTATTCGCACTAGGTGATAAGCTCCCCGGAGATCTAACTTGGTGTATATACGAGCATCTTTTACTTGATCAAGAAGTTCAGGGATCAGAGGCAGGGGATAACGATTCTTTATCGTTATCTGATTTAAAGCGCGGTAGTCAATACAAGTTCTAAGGTCTCCTTCTTTTTTAGGCACGAAGAACAAAGCGGAAGAGACGGGGGACTTTGATGGGCGAATAAAGCCATTGGCAAGGTACTGATCCAAATACTGACGCAAATGCTGGTTTTCAGGTTCAGTGAGAGCGTAAATCCTACTACACGGCGGTTGAGCATTGGGAACTAGATCGATCTGGCAATCGTAAGAACGATGAGGGGGTAGCGTGTTAGCCTGTTCTTTCTGAAAAACGTCCTGGTATTCAAGGTATTCTGCCGGTAGTTGAACAGTGGCGGGGGTTACTGTGGCTAAACCAATAGCTGGATTTCTAGGATAACAAGTGGGACCACAAACTGGAAAAGTTATTCTCTTTGCTCGCCAGTCTATTCGAGGATTGTGTGTTTCTAACCAAGGAATTCCGAGGATTACTTGAAATTGTGGAGCCTTGATTATATCAAACACTATTGCTTCCCGATGTCCATCCTGACTCACAAGTGTCACTTCTGTGGTGGAATGCGTTACCGGCCCAGAGGCTATTTCGGTACCATCAACCGTAGTAATGACATCCTGGTTTATTTTTGGATGGAGAGGAAGGTTCATCCTGGAGGCCAATTCGCGGTCCACGTAGTTTCCGATAGCTCCGCTGTCGACGTATGCTTTGATGGCATGCAACCGTTGGGGCTTTTTTGGATCCACGAGCACCATTGGCAAGACAAAATGCGAGGTCAGAGAGTTTGTTTTCAAGCTCGGCAAGCGGACCTCTACGCTTGTCGAGCCAGGTCTTTTCCCGAAACAGGTTCCATTAAGTTGTTGTCAGAGGCACCAACCACCTTCCTAGGTGGTTTTACTGGACAATCACGAAGAAAGTGACCGGAAGCCCCGCAATAGAGGCATAGTTGCTTTTGTTGCCTTCTCTCACGTTCCTTCTGAGTTAACGGCCCCTTAACTCCCCCTATTTGCATAGGTTCCGAAGCTTCGGTATTCCTGGGGTTTACGAGGGTTCTGATCGGTACTCGGGTTTCAAACTTGGACCGATCTGCTTTCCTATTCTGAAGTCTGTGATCCAGTTGTACCACAAAGTCAATATATTCTGCGCAGCCTTGGGGTGGATTCACTACTTGGGCCAGAATGTCTTTTAGCTCTCCGCGCAGACCCTGGTGAAATAAAGTGATCCTTTTATTTTCAGGCCATCCGGTTTCCACCACCAGTCTGTTAAAGGAGGCTATATAAGACAAAAGATCTTGACTACCTTGTCGTAGAGATAGCAGTTTGTTATCAAGGGCCTGTCCCTGCGAGTGTCGAGTGAACAACCTTTCCATGATGGCCTGAAAGCCCTGAAAATCCTGGAGAATTGGATCGTTCTGGTTCACCAAGGGAACAGACCAATCGGCAGCACAGCCACTTAGGTACGATAACACGAAGGCCACTTTGGTCCCATCATCAGGGAAGGCTCCTGGTCTGCATATAAAATGTAAGCGACATTGGTTTATAAAAATGGCATATTTCTTTGGGTCCCCCGCAAAACGTTCAGGCGGTGCTAAAGGCATGGATCCCGGCAGATTGATCTGAACAGGGTTACTCGAACCCAACGAAGTGGAAATTCCCCCGGGACTAGGTAAAGGAATTTGTCCAGCCTGACTCTATAGCAATCGTTTGGCCAGGTCATCAGTTTGTTCCTTGGAGAGAATGAGTTCTCTTTTGAGGGCATTAGTCTCTTGGCGAGCTGAGTGTACCTCTGCCCTTAATTCCCCCAACAGCTGGGCCAGCTGGTCTGTCTCAGAAGTCTCCATAGCGCCCGGGTGGGAAATTGTGGGTAGGCTTTGCGTTCTGTTATGCTCACCTGACTCCCACGGAGGCGCTGGCCAGGATCGTGCTGCTGTGACCTCTTCTAAGTTGTTGCGCGGGGCTCAGAAGATGGACTGGACCGGACTCCCAACTCCTGCTTGTCCGGCTTGCAAAAGTATCCTTCTGTAGGCGAGAATAAGGGATTAACTGTCTGCGGGGAATGCTACCAGCCTCCCCCTTTCTCCTCTCACCCTCCTCGAAACCCTTCAGTGCTTCCCGTGGCGTCTCACCTTAGGGTCTTGAAGGGCGAGCTCTCCTTCCTGCTTCTGATGCAGGGGCGCGTTGGTATCCAGTTACTTCACTGGATTCTTGGTTTTATGAGAACCAAACTTGCTTGGCTTCCAGGTAAGTTCCTAGAAAGGTTCCCCTTTTGTCCTTGCATCAATATGCTAATGTCAATGTCTTTTTCCCCATATGGGCCGGGGTACAGAATGCCGGGGAAAAGGCACCGACCCGAGATGCAATCCCTGTAGAAATCAGGTAAGTCTTGATGAGCGTTTTTGGGTAATGTCTTTTCATTCGCTCATTGACGCTAATGTCTTTTTCCCCATAGGGGCCGGGGTCCGGAAACACCTGGATGCGGCGCGGACCCGAAATGAAGAGGGAATGACCCAACAGGTAAGTCTTAACATGGAGGTTTAGGTTTCCTCATTCCCTTCTCTCTCTCACCTTTGCTCTTGTCTTTTTCTCCCTAGGCATGGAAGCGTGGCTGCGAATCCGGGTGATCGCTGCTGAACATGGAGGCGCCCTGTGAAGGTGAGTGGAATGCGGCGCTGCGGCGGTCGATGCGATGTGCTTTTAAATTAGCAGGATCGTCGGCGAGCTGACTCCGGAATGCAGATCTTGCAGGTAAAGTCTTTTCCTTCTCCTATTCTCTCTTTCTCTTCCTTTGTAGGTGATCAGGAGCGCTGGCAGGCGTGGCAGAAGTCCGAATGCAGGAGCAAACACGGTGAGCGTCCAGCTGCTAGATGCAGAACAACGCGAAGCATGTGCTGCTCTTCGGGTATGGTTTAAATAGCCTGTAAAGTAGTTCCAGGTATGTATCCTTCCACTCAGGTGTGTATTCTTCCTCAGGCCACACCCGAGTGATAAAGTAGTCCAAAAGATAAAGTAGTCCCATTCAGTCCTCAAGAGGGCCTGGATGTAGCAGCACGGTCTGCTTCAGGTAAGTGCACATTAAAACACTTACACACGTCTTGCTTTATGAGCCTGGCGCCTAAGGCGCCAGGACTGGGGTCCAGAATGAGCCTGGCGCCAAAGGCACCAGGACTGCGTCCAAAAGGCCCCAACTTGGGCCCGCTGAGACGTCCTTGGGGAAAATTATGTCTGCCTCTGGGGTTGCTGGGCTGGGCCTGGCTCCTTGGAGATAGGCATCATGACAGTCAATGAAATTTCCTCAAAGGATTGGGAAAATGTTGACTGTAACTCAGATAAGAGTCTAGACAGAGAAGAAATAAAAAAAAATAATGGGAATTGAGCAATTTGATCCCCGTACTGCCGATTTCTCCGTATTAGCTCCGGCAATTGAGACAGAACTGGGTAAACGGATTCGTCTATCCAGTGAACCCTCAACTCCAGTGAATAAAAGCAAGTACGGGATTGAGAATGTGTTCCTATTTAATAATCCCCAATCATACACATATTCTGTACCTTCACTTTAGTGCACAGAAGGAAGCACGTATCCTTGGGGGGGCCAATACCCAGAGAAATAACAACATAGGAGGACCCTCCTCGAAGGCAAATAGTTCCCCTATACTGGAACAACCATTGATCCATACTTGCCAATATCCTTCTAGTCACGAAGGAAATAGAGCACCTAGTCTTGATTCTAACGAGTCCATTCATTGTAAAATTCATCCACAGCCTAACTGCCCTACCACTGAACAAGAAAAATGGAATGCCAAACTGCAACACTCTTTCGAATCTTTTCCGGTCATGACCAGAATCCTTAATTTACTTGATAAAGGTCATGAGCAGACTCATGAGGAAATACAAATTTTACAGATGCAAATGTCTGACCTCACGAGTACTCTCAGTAAAATGGAGGGCATGTTATTTGCCTGCCATATGTTTTCTTCCATCATAAACAAAAAAGATTCGACGGCTCATGCTCAAACTATAGGTACTCAAACTAAATTGTTCTCCAAGGTAGTGACAGAAGAACCATCTATTAAACCAGAAATCAGTAAGGTTGTGAACCCAGAGGCAGTGAATTTGAAAAACTCCAATGAGTCCAACCTTGCTGCTCTGACTATTCTTGTAAGGGAAATGGCAATCAATCTTGCCACACTTTCCAAGTCAATTACCAAAGAATCCCTGTCGACTCCTTGTGTAGAGGAAAGCGCTCCTCCAGATAGTCCATTAGTTCTAACTGATCTTATTGACTTAACTGGAGTAGACCTTATTCCTCAGGAAACAATAGAAATATTTGATACTGAAGAGGTGCCTCATAAAGTTCCTTCTATTGCCCTTACTAAAAAACAAAGAAGGGCTTTGGCCCGCGCACAAAAGAGAAATCTTTTAATTAAACTTCAAAAGGGAAAACAGGAAAAAAAAACAAAGAATCAATTACGTGACAAAAATGATAATCACAACACACATATTAAAGATATTTGCAACCTCTCAGAGGGATATAACATCATTGACCTAAATCAGTTGAGCGAGGAATCTAAGGCCCTGCTGAATCTTTCGGAGTCTAACTCG
The DNA here is from genome assembly GCF_040938575.1 of Ambystoma mexicanum. Taxonomy (NCBI): domain Eukaryota; kingdom Metazoa; phylum Chordata; class Amphibia; order Caudata; family Ambystomatidae; genus Ambystoma; species Ambystoma mexicanum. The sequence continues at coordinate 35,674,515 of NC_090921.1, forward strand.
ACTGCTTCAACCTTCAAAGTACCTCTCAACTCTTTACCAAAAAACAAAAAAACTAACGAAAAGGAGGACTTGATTACAGAACCATCCTGTCAAGAATCTAAAAAATCACGATTTAAGGCAAAAAAGGGAAAGGATAAAGAGGAAGGGGGAACCATTGATCTCGGTGTGGTACCTAACTCAATTGCAGAGGCTCCACACCGAGTTCAATCTGCCCTCTCCAATTATTATCCAATGTTGAAAATCAAAAAAACTGCGAAAGTGATTTTGGGTAAAGCCAACGGACAAAGAGAAAACAAAACAACCATTTGTCCTAACAATCCAATTGAATCTCAAAATAAAAATTTGGAGGGAGCGAGTTCAAGCGAGTCTGAAGACAAAACCTTGGATAAAAATGTTGAAATCAGCAATCAATTAATTATTTGTGAAACAATGAACTTAGAGCGAAAAAGAACTAGCCCTAAGCTACCAATTTTGAGTCCGCAACGCCCACAAGCCAATAAGTGTCCTAAACTGACCAATCTTAAATCCACAATGGATAATCAGGAATCCCTGACCAACCATAACTATAATGATTCAAAATCTGCTATAATTATGGGTTGGGAAAGCGATGAAGCTCGCTTTGGTAAGGCTCGCTTGAACCGCACCTTCATGATGACTGTTTTTCAGGACATTCCCGCCTTGCGAACTGTTAGATCTGATGACATAGACTGGGTGAAATTGGCTGCTATTAATAACAACAGAATGATTTGTAAATTTATGTCTCCTTTCATTATGAAGATGCTATGGGATCACTCTGATGACTTAGCATTTATTGGTTTAACCGTATCATTTTTTTCATCATTTGAAGATGCAAAAAGCTATCTAGAAACTACTCCTCTGATAGCTGAAAGCGTTACAGATACTTGTCAATTCTGCCTTTCAATGCTCCATGGAGAGGATTAGTAGCTCTGACTCCATACTAGCTATTATTATGAAAGATGATTTGGATCCCTCTATGATACTCCTGTTGGTTTGTATTTACTGGAATAAATTGTCCACTCCCATTGAGATCATCATTGAGGAAATGAACGATGTATTAGAAAAGGGCCTGATTTTATACCCCTCGGCAAGAATTATTGTAGGTGGAGACTTCAATTGCTATTGCTATGAAACAGGTGTTCACAATAATGCAATTAGGGATAAGCACTCATTAACTTCCAAAAAGTTTGGAACTATATGGAATTCCTTCTTTCTCGAATGGGATATACAAACCCCTTATTTTGCTTTGGACGACCTTACATATACATGGACTAGGGCAAACTACAATTCCTTTATCGATTACTTTTTCATTTCTTCGAGTTTATACTCGACTAGCGATGCCCTCAAAATCATAAATCCACTTCTAGGAGACCATATGATTATCTCTATGCAGATGAATATCCCTTTGGCTCGTTTCAATGATAATTCTTTTCTATCTTTGGTAGAATCTGACCGGCCCCGCCTTACAGTGAGATGGAATCCTAAAGTGTGTGCAATCTTTATTCGGAATCTAGAATGTGATCCTAATATTTTCTTGTCTTTATTACCATCTAGCTTTTCACTTGTTCTCTTGGATCGTCTTAACTCTATTAGAATCCAATTCCATCTAGATGCTATGCTCCAATCAAGGGATGAGCATGAAAAAGCTATTCAGGTTCATGCGCACAACTTTAATAATCAAGTTGCTCTCTTAAAAACACAAAAAAATCAAGAAATTCGTCAAATCAATAGAACTTTCCTTTCCTACCTGACTCGTGAAAAATTGATCAAAGCAGTACGACAAAGATTTCGCAACAAACTTAAATGGTTAAAAAGACATCTTCTCTACGCGGATAATCAAAGATTATTCTACCATCTACTCAAGCACGACTCCAGGAAAACCTGGAATACTCTTTGCTCTATTACTTTTGAACCTACAACTATTTCTGATTCCGTGATCTCTGCCGAAAATTGGGTATCATATGTAAAACTCAAATATACTATGCCCGAGCGTTTTCACTCACTAAAGGGTAGCGAACCACGCTTGGACCTAGATTCTCCATCAATATGGTCCATAGAAGACATTATTGATGCCATCGGCAGATTGAAGCCCTCCAAAGCGCCTGGCCCCGATGGTATTCCATCTTGTGTGTACAAATCGAACCCAGATTTCTGGGCTCACATTCTTAAAATCAAATTTGATTTGATTTTACAAATGGGCCAAACCCCCCTGTCGTGGTCTTCTGCGCTAGTTATTCCGATTTACAAAAAGGGCTCTCCGGACTGTCTGTCTAATTATCGCCCTATTGCTCTTACAGACTCTTCTTCCAAAATATTTTCCATTCTGCTTCTCCACCAATTACAAATTCATATGAGCGATAAAGATATGCTGTCTATTTATCAGGTAGGATTTAGAAAATTCATTGGTTGTCAGTTAAATGCTACAATTCTCTCCCATCTTCAAGCCCATTCTTCAGTCAGTCACTCAGGGCCAATTTATATGGCTAGTTTGGATCTGACCGCAGCATTTGACTGCGTCATTCGCGAAATCTTGTGGAAAAAAATGATCCATCTTGGCATTCCAACCAAATTGGTTGCCTTGATTGCCTTACTCCATAAAAACACAAACTATCGTATGAGACTCACTAAGGAAGGAGCCCTGACTGATACCATTCTGACTGAGATCGGGGTGAAACAGGGCTGCAACAAGGCAGCGGTACTGTTCAATTTGTACTTGTTAGGATTGGACGATAATTGGATTGCTGGGGAATGTTATTCAGTGAAGTTTGGTACACTAATGTTAGATTGGTTAGGCTTTGCAGATGATTTGTTATTTTTTGATCGAACCCCTTTTGGTCTCCAACGAAAGTTGGATTTATTTTCTGAATTCGCTTTTAATCATAACCTTACTCACAACCCTACGAAAACATTTATATTGATTTTTTCTAATAGAAAATTAGACTGTCATCGATACTCTTGGTATATGAACGATATTAAAATTGAATACTCTCCGATGCTTCGCTATTTGGGATATCCACTGACTGATCAATATTCAATTACTATGTGGAAAAACTACCTTAATCAAAAGATCAGGGGGTTGACATCTCAAATGAAAATTATCCATCAGAAATACTGTATGTTCTCTTTACTACCCTTAATTCAATTCTATTTGCAGAAGGTGGAACCCACTATCCTATATTCCCTGGACATCTGTACATATGATTTAGATGCCTATTTAAACATCTTACAGGGGAAACTATGGAAAACGGTTCTGGGGTTATCACTTTCAATTCCCAACGTTAGGATCTGCCATGAATTAAAACTACTACAATTGTCAGTAAAACACACATGGCGAAATATTACCAATCTAATTAAGATTTATAATCCACCGAAAAATACGCTTTATGTCAAACTGAATCAATTACTGAGTGAATCACACATTAAATCACTCAACACCTACTCGCTTAAATTAACCAAAATACTATTGCTCATTAATGAATCTCCATCATCTATGAGCATGTGGTTACCAAGCCAAAAACTTAAATTTCAAAGATTCTTTTGGTGTATAATGTTGGATGAAATGGGTAAATATACTTCCTTCAAAGAATACAATGAAGTTCGCGGCAGATGGGGAATTCGACTAAAATATCTCTTACAGTTCCCTTCTGCTCGCCCAAGGAAAACTTATATGCGATTTCGTCTCAACCAATTTCACACACGTGAACGCTCCAAACACTGGACTGGTTATCCAAATAGTAACATTGACACTAGTTGCCGTTTTTGTAAAAATTGCACAGTGCTAGAAACCCTGAAACATCTAGTGATTAACTGTCCATTCTTTGAAGGCCCTCGAATCCAACTCCTCAAGTACTTTTACTCGAACTCTGTAACCGCAAAAGAACTTTTATGGAAACGCTGTATGGAAGGTTTTAGTCAGAATCTTACACTCCGTCTGACTAACTTGCTGGCATTGATAGAGTCTAAGTTGGCAGAAGACCTGTAGGCCGAACAAAAATGAGCAAACCCTACATCTAGATCTTGTAGCTGGGTGGGAATGAGTATTCAATATAATAAATATCAAATTGCTATACTATGAGTTCACGATATGTATACTATGTACCGAATCGTAACCTTGCATTCTGAATGTCATTTGGATGACGTCTTTTGATATTTTCTGACTGTGTTTATGTTCCTTTTCTTATTTAAATGTACTTATTTTGTATTAGTTTTAGTGACTAAATGGAAACTTGGTACTCCCATCTTCTGTTAACTCAAAATGATGTTTTAATGTTTCCGTTAGGGAAAGCATTTTTCTTTTTAAATGTTATGGTATAATGTTATTTCCTAATTATTGGTTCTTACAAATCTTTTTAATGTTCAATTCTACTGTTTTGTAAAGGTTTTTATTTTAATAAACCAAATACAATAAAAAAAAAAATTAAAAAAGTATTACGGGAAACGTTGCGATGACCTAAAGGCCCCCATCCGGCACTTGCATATCGACATAGTCGATATGCAAGTTAGATATACCTCTTACAGATTCATGCTTGTTTTGGTGTCTTTTCTTACGTTGGTTTGAGGCTGGTCCCTGTGTCCATAATGACACCCGTTCAGCGGCAGAATTCATGGAGAGGGAGGTATTCCCAAGGTGGGGGGATCCCAGATGAAATTCGCTCTGACAATGATCCGCATTTTGCAATTGAATTAGTTAAATAAATAATGACCCTCCTCGGGATAAGGCACAAAGTGTGCATGATTTATCACCCACAAGCCAACGGTTTGTTTTAGAAGATTAATGGCCTATTAAAAATGTGCCTTGCAAAGCTAACACAAATGCTGGGAAAATCTTGGTTGCACTGCTTACCTCTTGCACTTTTCACTTTGCGCAATTCGCCTGGAGGAGATCACCATCTCACTCCACATGAGATTGTTACAGGTCGGACAATGCATGTGCCTATACCTCCATCACGTACAATCTCTGAAGCCAATTCCTCTGCTAGCATTCATGGGGGAGAGTTTCATGCATATCTCACAGTTCTTACAAAATCTGCTTAGTGGAGTTACTGCTTAAAACTCTGTGGTACGACATAAATCCAGCAAGAAATGGCGGGATTACCATTACGTCCAGGGCGGTCTGTGGAAATTCCACCTGCGGAAATTCCGTGGGCGGCAATTTGTTATTGCTATAAAAGGAAGCTCCACAGTGGCCATTTTGAAAAACACAATCCATGCAATATCTTGAGATAGGAGTGCCATCCAGACACCCAGCTGAGGCCAAACATGTCCACAGGAAAGGGCAAAGGCCGGGTGTCCAATATAAGGCAGCGGAAGCCCAAATTCAGCTAACAGGCGCTCACAGTGTTGACAGAGCAAGTGGTTGCCTACTCTGATAAGCTATATGGGGCATCACACAGGAAGACCAGCCAACAGCGCAAGAAGAACATATGGGCTGAAATCAGGGACAAGGTGGTGGCCGTAGAGCATGTCCAACGTGATGTAGAGGACATGAAGAAGAGTTGGAATTACCCCAATGCCTGGGTCAGGACCCTCATCTCCAGTCTCTGCTGAGACACCGCTGCCACTGGAGGTGGCACAGTAGAACCCCTGCTACTGACACTGTGGGAGGCGATGGGATAGAGGGCGAGGGGGGCACGGCAGAGTTAGGAGCCAGCAGCCAAGCTGAATCTGATAAGTACCACAGTGACACGTGCAATGATGACTGCACAACCCTGCAGGCAGAACGCTATGACCATCCATGTGAGTCTTCAGGCCCCAATATGGGTCAACCCGCAGCCATCATGCATCCCTGGCCACAGGCGCATGGGTGGCTGCTGGACGAATCATAATCTGCAAGTTGGTAAGAATGGCAGGGAAGGGGGGTCTTGAAGACCTTTTCTCCCATACATTCCCCCCTTTCGTTACTTTGTTACTTAAGTAATGAATACTGTAGGTCGCCTAACTTTTTGCCTTCCTCCTCCTCAGCCACTGCCTCATCCAAGGCGGGTGTTCCCTTTCGTGGCATCCATGCTCTGCACACCGCTCTGAGACTCTCCCCAGATCTAGCATACTCATCTGGAGTACAAGTCATGTAGATACATCCCCATTTCCTCCATCCATGGCTGTCAACAGGTCTAGGACATACCTGTTCTGCATCGTCATCAACCGCAGGGCCCTTAGCTCCACCTTGATCACATTAAACCCTTCTTCTGTGCCATTGGCCAGTTGGATCAGTTCCCAGCGGGTGATCGGAAGCCATTTTGCGTTGGCCTGCGCCTGGATGCTTGGGATGAGCGAGGCAAAGAACATCTCGGCAGAGTTGAACAGCCAGAACCTGTCTGGAATCTGGGCCAGAGGTTCTGAAGATGCCCTGGAAATGTAGTTTGACGATCTTCTTTTCCTCGAGACTGTGCTCTGTCTACTTCCCTCGGATAGGGCGTATACAGGGGCGTCTTCAGTTGGTTGCATGGGCTCTGGATCCCTGACGGCCGACAGCCCTTTCTCCCCTTGAAGATGGCTCTCAGGTATCACCATCAGAGCGGAATGCAGCGTTGCCAGAGTGCACGTGCCCCTCCATGACTGTGGGAGGTGCAAGTATGCCTGTTTGCCGCAAACCCAGTAAGTGTCCATTAATGCAGCAGTTCCTTTTTTCATGTCTGGAATTATGAGTGTTTTGCTACAGTTCTTGTTTGTGCCCATATTCACTTTTCCCTCTCCATGGAAACACAGTTTGTATGAGATCTCTTTCTGCAACGTGAATGGCTTTTCAAGGGCCGTTACCCATGTGAGTTTTGAGATGTGTTGAGTCCATATCGGGGCGCATGTTCTTTGGATCCATTGCAATTTTTCAGCCGCCAACCCTCGTAGTGCCTCTGCTTTGCACGTTATCTGCTCGTCTGGCCACTTATTGTCCAAAAATAATGTTCCTTTTATCACTAAAAAAGGTTCTTTCAGGCATATCACTCCTTTGGGTTTCGAATGGCATGTCTTTTTATTTTGCAGCATTTCAAAAGAGACGGTGTGTGCTTGAAAAGTATTTTTTATTCTGGGTAGTGCAAGATGAAGGAGACACTGTGCATCTGCAATAGGCGACTCTTGTGGTAACAGCACTTTAGGAGTACCTGAGGCATGGGGCATTAGAGAGCACACATAACAGCTCTCATTTGTTGTTTGCTTTGCGGTAGAGCTCATGTCTGCATACCATTTATTGGACTGGTGTGGGTGCTGTGGGTCTTCTATAGTATCTAATCCCAGCCCATAATATTCATCATACTTCCTCCGTCCTGCCCCCCTTTTCCGTCTTCTGTTACCTTCAGGGTGTTCTCTGGCCTTATCTTTTCCATGTTGTGTTAAGGGTATTCCGCCCGCCCCCCAACACCTTTTCCCACTCATTATACAGGGCAATAAACGGTTCGGCAGTTCTTTCATTTTCTCGCTCCACATTCTTAGGGAATACTGCATATTGTTCAGTTGTGTCAGGTGCAAACGCTATAGTTGGATCAGTGTCATCATATAACCAGTTTAACTCAGAGTGGTCTGGATCGTTCATCTCATATACATTAAACTCAGATTCATTATATGGGGCAGCGGAGTGCACTGATACAGTTGTGCTAACTATGTTGTTTTCGTGCTGTGTGCCGGCTCTGTGTGTCCCATGTTCCCATATGCGTTTAAACCCATCCCATATGAGGTGCGTCCCTTCTTTTACCAAGTTTGTTCTATTTCCCCGTTCATTTAGATCTATAGATATAAATGCTATGGCCCAGTACACTACCAGACCAAACAACATTGAAAAAAATATTACTGCGCAACAAAACAGTCCACACTCGTAGCTGTATCTCCTCAAGTTAAAGCCAACATTTTCATTTCTATCTATTCTAACATTGTTCACATCGGGGGCCCTCTCCGTTGCCATGGTTGCTCCTATGGAATGAGATATAAAGGCTCATTAAGCAGGCACATTTATGCATAGTCTGATATATATATATGTAAGCGGGCCGTGCCTATAGGCGTCCTGCCTCTGTTTGTATATGCTGTTTCCCCAGCCTTTTGTCCTGTGCATTATGCACAGCTTATAACTTATTAAACAAATTTTTCTTTTGTTTCTAATTTATGTGAGCTGCGCTTTTTTTTGGATATGGATTCACGGAGAGTGCGGCCGTCCCCTCTCCTCTTTTTCTTTACAATATATATATATATATATATATCTTTGTTATACGTACATTTCTATTTACTTCAAGTAAAGTTAACACTAACTTCAATTTCTTCCATTAATTTAATTATTTCTTTTTTTCTAGCATTAACAAAAAGTAAGGAAGGGCAAGGCAAAGAGAGAGAGATAGAGAGAGAGCATTTTGATCAACTCATTTCATTGCAATTCTCTTACTGACTGATTCATGGAATTATTTGCGCCGAAAACGGGGATTTGTGTGCCATTCTGCCTGCAAATCCCCATCTGTCAAACAGGGAAATAGGGCCTCATTACGACCCTGGCGGAAAGGGTTTTACGCCGGCGTAAAGCATGGCGTACCTTTCCGCCAGACTACGAGTTCAAGTAGCGCCATGGTGATTTTTTCGCCTGCTTTTCGCAGGCGGAAAAATCCATGGCGCTACGGGACTTGTTGTTAATTACGCCACCGTAATTTACGGTGGCGTAATTAACGCCTTCCCCACTCCCATTATACCCTATGGGGCAAAAATGGGAATGGGGAAGGGTAAATGGGGATTGGGGACTTACCGCCCCGCCAACCTCGGAATGGGGCGGTAAGTCCGCCAACCCCCATGGCGGAGTTGGCAGCTCTGCGCCATGGACCATGGTGCAAATTGCACCATGGTCCTCCGCCAGGGTCGTAATGAGGGCCATAGTCATATTGAACTTACTAAGGAGGTCCCTCCCCAGCAAATTTATGGGTGATTCTTTGTAATACAGTAATGGTGCTCGTACTGTTTTCCCACCCACTGTAACATGGTTTATGGTCATAATACCGAATTTAGAAATCTCGAAAAAAAAAATCTCGAAAAAAAGGCCGAAAAAAAAATCTCGAAAAAAAGGCCGAAAAAAAAATGTCGAATTTTTTTAATGACGTTTTTTATTCGAAATGGGGGGGTTCCCCCCAACCCCCCTTTTTTAATTTATTTTTTTATTTTACCCCATTTTTTTTACTTACCTGACCCTAAAAACACATATAAATACATAAATAATTCGATATTTTTTTTTCGAGATTTTGTTTTCGAGATTTTTGTAATTCGATATTATTTTTTCGGCCTTTTGACTGACCACCCTGTAACATCCAATTCTTTTGTGTATGGAACCTCGACCACCGCCCCCAGCGAACCCCTGCGTCTCCGTTTTAAGATTAGATAACGGAAACCTGCCTGCTTGTAGGCAGGATTTTTCTGCTCTTGAATCTACCATAAAAATGAACTGTTTGTTTCCTATCTCCGCCCCACCAGTGGTTCCTCAGCTGCGGCAAGGGTCGTAGATAGTACTGGACACACAAGTGCTCTCTGTGGGCTGTCCTGTGCTGAATATCTTGTGTTTCCCCCATTGTCGAAAACATTCCCTGACACCACTGCTGACACCACTGCTACTCCTCCAAAGGGTGTGGGAGCACCATTTTCTGTTGTGACGAAGGGGTTAACTCAAACAGAGGCCATATGTTCTCGGGACTGTGGGTGTTGTTGTACATTCTGTGGGTGTGCTCAGCGATCATCTGAGTGCCTCTGATCAGGCTGCTCTTCGCACCTTCCGCCATGTGGGCTTCCAGGATGGGGGTGGCCATACTGTTGCTCATTTTGGTAATTGTTCATGGGGCGGCTTCGACACTCCCATGAGAAATGCCCCCACCTGCCACAGTTCCAGCAATTCCTGGGTCCCCCCTATGTCCCTGACCTCCATACCCTCTGTACCCATATTCACCTCCTCTAGATTCTGTGTACCCACCTCTTCCACCGCGGGCGATCCTTTTTTGCCATTGTCGCCCTCCATATTGTTCTTCACTGCTCCACTGCTCTTGTCCATTCCCTGCCCAGTTTGCTGCCATTCTGGCTTGTATTGCTATTGACCCTTCCTTCTCCTCTCATTCTCTATCCGTGGGCAGGGTGGCTACTGCTGCTGTGACCTTCACTAGTTTGGTCTGAATTAATGTAGCCTCGTCTGCCAGCATTTTCTGTACTATCTCTCTTTCTGTTTCCTTGATTCTTTTGCAATGATGTACTATTATGCTCTGTATATCTGGCCAGCCTTTGGCTTCTATCACAGCTATTTTATCAAGCGCCTTCTGAACTTCTTTGGGGAGGCCTCTTTTGATTATGAAGTAGAACAGGGAGGTCAATTGGTCCCTAGCTGTGCCCGTCTCTGCCCTCCACATCTCCTGGACCCGTAAAATGAAGTCCATTGCATCCTCCTCCACACCCATTGTGCACTGCATTACAGACTGCAAATCTGATGTGTCGGGAAAAGTATCCCTTAGTGCATCCCATACCCTCGCCCTTACTGTGTTCAAGGATGCCCCATCATGGCAGTCACAATCTAATGTTATTCCAGGAAAACCTGCTTTCGCCCAAACCCTGTCTGCTTGGTCACCTACTGTGGATACTAATAAACTATTAGAACCCCGGCAGTGTTTTTTCAAATGCGTATATCCATTTACTTGCCCCTCCTGAAAGCGGGGGCAACAATTTTAGTACATTTGCCTTACCATTTGGGCCCAGGGTATGTAATTAGGTCTTCCTCCCCCCCTGTGTATCAGTGGCAATTGCAGCTTGCTTTTAGCTATCTTCCCGGGAATGACCTTTGTTCCCTTTTTCCCTGGTATTGCCATTCGCCTCATTCTGTTTCTCAACCTCCCGTTCTACTCTTCCTCCATTGCCCTTCCTAAGGGGGTCTCTTCTAGCCCCGCTGGTACCCCACCTGCTGCGATCCCCAGCCTCCTTTCTTCCTGTTCTTGCTCGTCTATGTCGCAAAAAAATTCCTCCTCTCTGTCTGATGCCATGCCCCCTCCCTCTGCCCCCCCTCATTTGCTTCTTGACCTATCTCTATTATTTTCCTTGATGTATCATTTATCCGGAACAGTATTTCCCCCTTTTTTTCCACCCTTCTTCCGTGGACCTGTCAAGTGACTGTGACATTTGTGTCTGTTCTATACTTGAGGTGCCTGACCCCCATTGTTCGCATATATCTCTTAATCGTGATAGTTCAGTTCGGGCCATTGTTAATGGTGGGACTAGATCTTGTGTACATTTCTCGATATCTATGGCTGGGGTACTCACCTATCCACCTGATCTTGGACACTCGTATGGGGGAGGTGCTTTGGGTTGGAGTACAGGTGGGGGCGTAGGCTTTGCCACATATACTGGATCACTGTACCCTTCAGCTGGTACTGGTTTTGGCAGGAGGGGATATAGGCGTGCAATCTCGTTTTGACCTTCCTTCTCTTCCCCTTCTTTCCCACTATTCCATATTGCCAGGGGAGATGAGATCTGTTCTTTGGTTGGTAATTTTCCCTTAATTGGAGGTACTTCCTCGAAGAGCCTCCATAGATCTAATATCTCTCTTCTATTGTGGTAGTGTTTGCCTTTAAATTTCATATATAGACATCTGGCTACCATGTCTAATACATTTTTGTTGAACAATCCTCCTTTGGGCCATACCTGGGGTAGGACTTCCCTTTCAACTCTGTGATCCATTGATCATGGTATTTGGTAATCCTCTCAGAATAACCTGGCAGACTCTGACAGATATGAGCTAACAGTGTTTCTGCACCCATCCTGTGCCCAACACTCCTCCATTCACCTTCTGAGCCTTGGATTACAGAAAATGCACTTTTACAACACTATAGTACTTCATGCCTTTGTATACCGGTTCAGTGTCACAATATTAAAATTTTTATCACCTGCTGACATACTTACCATGACAAGAATATGCAAAGCATTAATCCAGTACTTCTTCTGCCACAACTTGTACGTGTACACTATGCACAACAAACACAATAGGACAATGACATGACATTAACCAAAAGAAAAAACATATCACACATAACATTTAACATAAATCCTCCCTGCCTATCCCCTCTTATCCCCGCGGTCTGCCCCTGATAGTTTATGTTCTTTTCTGTTTCTGTCCCCTTTTCTATGTCCCCTTTACCCAAGAAAGAAAGAATAAAGTGTTTCTAAATTGTACTACTCCGAGCCTCCCTTTATATGAGACTCCTACTGATTCCACTTATTTTCTCTTTTTACTCCCAGCACTAGTCGAGATAGCACTATGCAGCGCCGCCTTCCACCCCTTCCCGGAGCTATGTTCCCGTATTCCTCTTTCACCTCGTAATCTCCTTACCCTAAAAAGAACAGATTAGACCCACAAGACCCACTTTAGCTGTTTCCCTTTACCCTTCTTTAGTCCCTCTTCATTCCATCTGACTCCGTAGGCTATACCTATTACCCTCCTCTAGCTTCCTTTAGTGTTGCTTGCACTTGATACTCACGTGTCCGTCTTGATCCGAGACCCTCCGGACCCGGTCTGTCCAGGAGTTGCCCCGCACTCAATGGCCGCCCCCGACTCCGGTGAGTGGTACGGTGGGTTTTGCAAAGTGGGACCCGTACACTCTCGCCCTACTACGTGTGCATGTCTAAGTGTACCGGTTGCCGTAGGCGGGCAGCTCTGTGAGGGGGCGTGCCCTGGGTCTCTGCAGTACCAGGGACGTCTTGCGCCAAAAGGAACGAAGGGACAAAATCCGGTCGGGGTCACCACTTGAATGTGAGCATCCCCCAAAAATGCAATAACAACTCTCCAATGAGAGTCAGTAATGGACACACCCCAGAAGGGAATGAGACCAGGACCAAGTGTGTGTGAAGTTGGTCAAGTTTATCCAAAATCAGACAGGACAAGCAGATAACTCTGCAAACTCCGAGAGCGCTCTGCCAAAACATCAGAAAATGCACATTATATTACAAAATCACGCTGTCTATGACGTATACTATAGGGGATACATTGAGTTGCGGCCATTAGGCAGAGTGACAGGACAGTATCCATTCTGTAGGGGCTGGCATGGTGGTGGTTACTTCATGGTGTACGTGGGTCAGCTGGGCTCATCTGGGTGTGGTGCAGGGTCAGGCAAGATGTCCGAATCATGAAGATATATCCTACATAATATTCTTGCCCTTTTGGCCACACATACTTTTACAATCATCTATTCATACTGGCATATAAGAATTATATCACTAGACATGTTGACCTGGAGAATAAAAGTGAGAATACATAAATCCAGGTGCCTATCCTATTCACAAGATTACATTGTCACATTCATCACTCATTCCATTAAATCTCACCAGACAATTATTTAGTGCTTGTTATCATAAGGAAAGTATAATGCCACACATGAGGTCGTGGGTCTAAGGTGAGCTGGGGTGGAGCATTGAAGATGGGCACGCAGATGTTGCTTCAAAAGGCATTGGGATGAGAGGCTTGTTGCGTGTATTTCTCTAGCCATAATCTGGGGTTGCAAGGCAAGTTTATGATATCATCTTAGGTCAGGGGGGTGGTGGGAGAGTGGATGCTTGATGCGGGCTCAGCGGATGGGTGAGAAGTTACATTTGTAGCATCAGTGAAAAGAAAGCCTTCAGTCACCAGCCCAGAGAGAGGGGGAGGATGGCGGGGGCTGAGTGCGCGGTCAGCAGGAGAGGGGAGAGAAGGCCCTGTGGCCTGCTGGACGGAGTCTTGTTCACTTCACGGAATTACATATGAATCTTTGGGATGAGGTAAAACTAGGCCAGTGTGAGTACAGGTACAACAAATAACATGCAAGTTTTGATTATAATACGGGTTACACGTTTATATTTACTGTGAATATCAGGTTATGGAATGAGTCTATTTACAATAGCTTTGCGGCTTTGCAGCTTGCATTATACACATTTAAAGACATAGGATATTAGACTGTGAACATACATAATATTGGAAAACAATTGAGCATCAGGATCATAGGCCTTTCATCATCTTGAATAAGTGAATTATCATATCATCTATCAGTGTGGGTGTTTGGCAAAGGATAGGATTCACCCAGCAGTACAGGGCCTAGACATACACCCAGTAGCTTTATGCACAGTGAGATAGGTAGAGAGCTTGTTTCGTTTCACATGATCAGCCCCTTAGTACACAGCTTCAAGAGGGGAGTTATGGCCTTTACAGATGGCTTAACATTGTGGGTGTAACAGGGTAGCACACAGGCGTGGGGTCTGTATCTGTTACTTCAAAAGGGAGAGCCGAGGTTGGGGAGTTATCCAATGCATATGTTATAAATGTGGGGTCTTCAAGGGGACAGGACATGTTTGTGGAGATGAATTGTTTTTCTCTAGCCCAAGCTTCCTCCCAGTCATTTGCAGGTCACTGATGGACTGTGGAAGGCGAAAGATGCAGTGTTTATCTTGTAGCTTGTTCGCGCCTAGTCTCCCGTGAGAACAGGCCCGCTGCATTGGCACAGAGGGGAGGACGGTGAGGGAAGTGGCTGGCCCGCTCTGCACAATCTTGAGGGGAGAGCTGCAGCCCTGCAGGCGGCTTGTGCCCATGAGGCCTAGTTTGCCATGTACAAAATGGAGCCCGAGTGTGGAACAAAATGGAGTCTGCAATCAGCCTTCTGGACAGTCTTTGCACCCATATGGGTCGACCCGCAGCCATCCTACATCCCTGGCCACAGGGCATGGGTGGCAGCTGGACAAATCATAATCTGCAAGTTGGTAAGAATGGAGAGGAGGAGGGTCTCAAAGACCTTTTCTCTCATACATGAGGACAGGCAAAGTCAGCCATTCCCTTACATTTATGCACACCTGAACCAAATCACCACCCCAGGAAGTATAAAAGGCAGGGCAGGAAAGCACACTTTGAGTGAGATGGGGATGCTGGAAGCTGCACAAAGCCAGAGGAAGACCAGAAGAGCTGCAGGGACCCTGGGAGACCTGGAGGAGAAAACCGCCATGACACTGTACACTGTGGAGAGGGAGCTTTACCTCCAGAAGCCAAGACCAGGGGAAGCTGCGTTTGTCTGGCAGTACCCACAGCAAGACTCCTCCCTTGGGCCAGTCAGGCAAACCTAGGTCTCTGTCATGATGCCTACCCCCGGGCACCCAGACCAGGTCCAGCAACCCTGGAAGCAGGCATCAAGTTATTTTGGGCAAGCCCAAAAACCCCTGCTTGGGGCTGTTTGGGTGCGGTCCTGGCACCTATGGCGCCAGGCTCATATGGAGAGTCAGCCCGGCGCCATAGGAGCCAGGCTCATAGAGTAGAACTTACCTGATGCAGACCATGCTGCAAGCTTACCTGATGCAGACCATGCTGCAAGAGCTCCAAGACAAATGAGGCTTGGAAGGGACTATTTTACCTAGGGACTATTTTTTTACTCGGGCAGGGCTGGGGAGGAATACTTACCTGGGACTACTTTGGAGGCTATTTAAACCACGCCCGAAGAGCAGAACACGCTTTGTGTTATTCTGCATCCAGCAGCGTAACGCTCACCGTGCCTGCAAGTCTGCATCCAGTCTTCTGCCATGCCCGCCTCGAGTTTGGAGCTCCTAGAAAAAGGGAGAAAGAAGGAGAAGAGGTTAGAACAAGAGCAATACCTTTGATCCTTACCTGAATTCCCGATCCATCGCGCCTTCCAGCTGGAAGAAAGAAGTTATTTTATGTGCGTCGCCTCTCCTGCTGCAGCGCCGCGCTGAACTCATCGGCCTTCGCAGCATCTTCACATTCCACCGCATCCTCCTGCATGTTCCCGCCGCATTTCGGCACCTAAGGAGTAGACAAGAACAGCAAGGTGAGCCAAGGAAATACACAGAGGAATATTAGTAACCCCCCCATAGACTTACCTGATTTTACCACCGGGGGTACTAATCCTCTTCACGGGTCGGCGCAGCTTCCACTGCATCTTCGCCGAACCCCGGCCCCTAAGGGGAAACAAAAGGACAGCAAGGTGAAACAAAGGGACTAACAAGGGGAACCCTCCTCACCACATTAGACTTACCTGATTTTACCACCGGAGATATTATTCCCTGAGACTTCATACTTTCTCTCAGTGCCTGAATAAGGGAGAAAGCAACAGGTTACATATTGACATTATTTATCGAACTGTGTTGGATAATACAAATCCTTACCAGAATATTACCGGTTGCCACGAGGAACTCTTCACTAGGGTCAAGCTGTAATCTGCAAGGAATCGGACAAGAGTGAAAGTCAGGCATTTGAACTCTTACGAACTACATACTTTTCGGAGTCAATATTGTTCTGGAACTCACCAATTCCTTCGAGCCAGTGAAGCAACTGGTTATCAACGCGCCCCTGCGCTCAATGCAGGATGGAGAGCTCATCTTTTCAAACCATCAGGTGAGACTATAAGAGGGGACATCAAAGGTGATCCGTGGGGAGAACAGCGGGGGTGGGGGGATTTACACTCAACTCCACGGGTGGTTAATTCCCTTTCTCCATTTGCAGAAGAATATTCCTACGGGCCAAGCAAACGAAGCTAGGTGGGCCAGTCCAGTCCGTCATCTCGGCCCTACGCGTCACATTGGTGGAGACCGCAGCTGTCCAGTTCAGATCGACACCTCTGTGGGAGCCAGGTGAGCGTAACAGTCTCTGAGGATCAGAGACCCTGACCCTACCACAATATCCGCTTTTAGCTGCTGCAGCTCCCAATACCAAATGCCATGTTGGGGAGCTGAAAAGTGGGAGCAAAATCCTGACAGTGCATTCTGGGATTGGATGTCCCAAAACCCTTTTTGAAGATTATGAACTTTGTGAGAAGGATCCAAGCCCGGCAGATGGAGACCCTGTGAACTTTGTGAGAGAAACTGGCACCAGAGATAGAGTTGTCCGGTGCCACGTGGGCACTCATTCCAAGGTCTCTGGCTGGTGCCCCCTCTCCCGAATCAGGAGAAACGGGTACCAAGAGGCCATAGGGAAGGCCTTTTTGACACGTTGTGGAGGCAGACATGAACCCGACCGAGGGACGCCTGCGCATACATTGTGATGAATGAACTGTGCAAAGCAGGACTGGAGGAAGAACCTGAGGGGTCTAGAATGTGGCAAATGTGAACACGACAGAGGGATGCCAGGACAAAGCTAGGGGAAAGGGCTGCCTGCTTTCTGGTGTGATTTATTAATTGTTAAGTGTGGAAAGTGTGAACCTGAGTGAGGGATTGTGAAACTGGCGTTTGTGCCTGGCTGAGGGGTGCGCTGTGCAAACTGTGGTATTGTGAAACATGCACTAGCCATAGAATAAAAGAGTGGCCAGGCGATACGTGATCGCCCTTCGGAAGCCTCTGTTTAATTTGGCAAGTGCTTTGAGAGGCTAAGGCTGAAAGTAGGATCGGAGCCCGGCTGAGGGGGATCGTAGGATGAACAGTAATCACCCGAGGTGAAGGTTACCCGAAGGAACTGTTTTTTTTCGGTTTTGTCATATTAGGCCCTCTGAAGCAAGAGACTTTGCATGAGAAGAGACTTGGGCACAGAAGGCTCTGATACAGAGAAAAGTAACTGTAAGTTTGTGCCGGAATAGCCCAGGAGTGTGCTGTGCTCAAGAGTCTCGCCTTGCTCCGTGCTTAAAACGTGGGGAAGGGAGACCCCAGCCATAACATCCTGATTTATCATTTTGTGAACACTTCTTTCTTTTCTTGTGAACATTATCCTACACCATTTTGTAGCATACCGGTAAGGATTGGCCCTTTTTATTTGACTAGACTCCACTAGGACTGCCTTATTATAATTTGATGGTCGTAGCTTGTCTCCCATCTTAGATTTAGGTTTAGATTAGGTGTTTATCTCACCCATTTTACAGTTTAATAAACATCCTTGAACTGTGATCACGTGTGTCTGTCTTACTTTGATACTATGCCTTCCTTATAGGTTGTACGTTGACCTGACTGTGTGGTGCTGCCTTGCACGGCTGGATGCCCTGATTCATCACATGTGTCGATTCTGTGTCCTGGGGTGGGTCAGTCAGGGTGCCTGGCCTATTCTGGGTATCATTGTTCTTGCATCATTGTACTTGTAGTTCATTCACTTCACTACTGCTGACGTGCCGCAGGAGCATGCCAGTGCTTTTGGCAGTCATGGTCTGAGTACTACTTACCCACGAGCCATGTGTGCTGTCCTCTGCGCCTCTCTATGTACGCAGGCAGGGTGTTGTTGCGCAGAATCAGTGCATCATGTGTCACCCCAGGATATCGGGCACAGCATCATAGGCCATCTGCACGTTCATAGAGTGATATTGTTTCCGATTGCGGAATGCCTGTTCAGTTGCCTGGGGTCATACCAAAGCCACATGGGTGCAGTCCAATGCTGCAATTGTGTTGGGCAAATGTGCTATGCTGTCGAACCTGCCTCTGCTGCATGCACCTGTGCCTGGGTGATGGGCATGGAGAGTTGCAGGTGTGCGTACATCATTAGGACATCCAGGACTTGGTCAAGTAAGAAATCCGGGCTGAGACATGCCAGGTCGCTGATGGTTGGACGGTCTAGTCTGTATAAGGTTGTTGTTGTTGTTTGTTTATTTGATAATGCGCACAAAACCCAGGGGTAGCCGGGCGCAGCAGGTACAAGGTTACTTAAGCTTGGGTTACATACAGAGTATAGGCGAGAAACAACATAACAGTACAGTAAGAACATATCAATACACGCCGTGTGGAAGGAAAAAAACTAGCATATTGTAGTTTTGAGGGAGTGTACAGGTGTAGGTATGAGAACAGAATCATTTTAGACAACGGTATCATGGTCATTGGGTGCCACGAGAGTTAGTTGTCGTTTGTCCAGAGCCAGTTTTTTACCTTGCATCTAAAATTGGAGTAGGGTAAGTTGGCTCTCAGTGCAATGGGCAGTGCGTTCCAGGCCTGGGCAGCTCTGACAGGGAAGCTTGCTCCGCCCGCTTTGAAGCGTCTGAATCTAGGGGTTACGAGCAGGTAGTGGTTAGTAGCCCTAGTATGGTGCCTGGATGATTTTCTAGTCAGTCTGGCTGAGATGTAGGGGGGAGCAGTGTTGTTGAGCCCTTTATGGGTAAGCGATAGTGTTTTGAGCAGGACTCTGTCGCTGATTTTGAGCCAGTGGTGGTCTTTCCTAACGTTTGAGATATGTGCTTTGCGGGGTATGTCAAGGGCTGCTCTAAGAGCGTTGTTTTGAAGGATTTGCATTTTATTTATGATGGATTTGCTGGCACCTGCATAGAGGGCATTGCAATAGTCCAGTTTGGACATGACTAACGCATTGGCAAGCATGATGCAGTTGGTTTTAGAGAGGTAAGGTCTACAGGTCCTGATTAATTTGCAGGTGTACGCTGTAGAGGATGCCAGGGTGTTAACTTGTTTTTTGAGGGATAGAGTGGAATCGAGGTAAAAGCCCAGGGTTTTTACCTCGGTGGCTACCTTGATTCTGTTGCCATCTATGTTGAAATTACGATAGTTGGGGCTCAGTTTTTTTAGGTTAGAGTCGGAGACCAGTATTAATATCTCAGTTTTGTCGTCATTTAGGCAGAGGCCGTGGGAGGCCATCCATGCCTGAATGAGGAGGTAGATTTTGTTTACTAGAGCCGTATCTTCGACAAAGTTGCCTGATAGAGGTATGAGAATCTGTGTATCGTCCGCATAATTCGTGTAGGTTACCCCTAATTTGTCAAGTTTGTCGAAGAGAGGCTTAGTAAAGGTATTGTACATAGTCGGGGAGACACATGAGCCTTGTGGGACACCACAAGTGATCTGGATTGGGTCCGCTGCTGCCACAGGGGAGAACACTCTCATCGAACGGTTGGCTAGGAAGGATTGTACCCATGCTATAGCTTCACTTGAGAAGTGAGCGGCAGTCGCTAGATGGTTGCATAATACTGCGTGATCCACAAGGTCAAAGGCCGCAGACAGGTCAGGTCAAGGAGGAGGAGCATAGCTGTGTTACCTTTATCCTTCAGCTCGTCGATTTGTGTCTTGAGGTCAATGAGGGCTGTTTCGGTACCGTGCAGTGGTCTGAAGCCAGATTGCCGTGTACCTAACAGTTGGTGCGTCTCCAAATGGTTTTGGATTTGGAGGTAGGCTACTCTATCAATGATTTTAAGGAGAAATGGGACCGTAGTAATAGGCCTGTAGTTAGTGGGGATAGCTGGGTCAAGTGTCTGTTTTTTGAGAAGGGGGAGAACCCAGGATCCTTGAAGGTTGGTAGGTACAGTGCTCGTGTTGAAGGAGGCATTGATAAGTTTCGAGATGAAGGGTGCTAGATCTCTAGCTGCATCCTTAATGATTTGCGCAGGGCAACTGTCGCCTTGGCAATTTGACGGTTTAAGGGACAGAATGACCTTTTCAGTTTCCAATATAGAGATATTGGTGAACCTGAAGGGTTTACCGTTGTTTTGGGGGGGTATGCTGGGTAACTCCTTCAGTGGGGTGGTGTGAGTACCATGAGGGCGCAAGGAGGCTTTTTTCTCAGCAATTTTAGATTGAAGGGTTGTGATTTTATTTGCTAGAGCATTTTGGATGCTAGTGCACCAGGATTTGTCCTTGGGGACATTGTCTGTGGGGGCAATAGGGTTTTCCAATTCACGAAGAATGGTGAAGAGCTCTTTGGAATTAGAATTGGCTTTACTGATTCTATGATTGAATGAGTCTTTTTTCGTTTGAATAATTTCCTTTTTGTATTTTTTGGCAAAGTTGGCAAGTGTGGTTTTATTGTTGGCAGAGGGAGTATGCCTCCAAATAGCTTGGAGTTTGCGTTTTTGGATACGCATTTCTTTGAGATGGGGGTGAACCAAGAGTTGAGGTGAGTTTCACGTTTACTTTTATGAAGTTTGGTAGGGGCAATCAAGTCTAGAGCTTTGGTCATGGCGTTGTTAAATGATTCAACTAACTCACTAGGGTTGGAGTCATTAGGACTAGCTATGAGAGTTGGTAGGAGAAGTGGAAGTAGTTTTTCAGCTGTGATTTCTTTTTTACTTCTTGTTGGCATGGGGGGTGCTATTTTATTCTTATTGGGTTTGGGAGGTTCGATGTTGGCTGTGAAGCATATAAGATGATGGTCAGTCCATATTTGAGGTAGGATACTGGAGATGGTGATGTTGCAGTTGTGGTTGGCTATCCAGTCTAGCGTGCGGCCTTTTGTATGTGTAGGAGCTAGGACATTTTGGGTGATGTCGTGATTGGCTAGAATAGATTGGATTGCTTGTGCTTGTTTGTCTTCAGCGTCATTAAAGCCTAGGTTAAAGTCGCCTAGTAGAAGGAGCTGAGTGGAGTCTTTAATGCTGTCAGTGAGGAGGCTGGATAGGTCTTCCTCAAAGTTGCCTAGTGGGCCTGGTGGTCTGTACACAAGAGGTATTGTTAGTGTGCTGTTGTTTGAGATAGGTATTTTGGCTGAGAGAAGTTCGCACGATGTGAGAGCTGGGTGTGGGGTGAGTCTGGCAGCTAGATGTGTTTTGGTTATGATGGCCAGGCCACCTCCTCTAGTGTTGGGTCGGTCGACTCTAAGGATATTGAAGTTATCTGGTATGGCAGTCGAGAGGGCAGGGCCAGCTGCATCATGGAGCCAGGTTTCAGTGACAGCAAGGATATCTAGATTGTCCAAAGACAGTATATCTGCTATTTCGGTATTGTGTGCTATAAGGGACCTAGCATTAATAAGGGCTCCTGATAGTGTTGGGTTTATCGTGTTATCTTTGGCAGTTCTGGGAATGGGGTAGTTGGGTCTCCTCTGTTTGTAGTATGGGTAATCAAGTGGTTGAGGACGATTTATCGTCGCAGGGTCTAGGAAGTTAGGATGAATGGTAGTGGAGGTGCGCGTGGGTACTGGTGGGTTGGTTCTCTTATTTTTGATGTCGTAAAGTCGTGGGAGCCTAGCTCTAAGTCGCAGGTTTCTCTCTTGCAAGTTGCAGGGTGTAGAGTTGGTGAGGGCCATTATTATGGGGGATAATGAGGTAATGAGGTGACTCATTGGCTGTCTGTGAGAGTCCATGGGTATGGTCAGACACGTGGTATGGGTGCCCTCAGCAGCATGCGTCTCCTGCGCCTTGGTTGCGCCTGTCTCCTTCCCTGCTGTGGTCCAGCATGCTATTGTAGCTCAATGTAGAGTAGCAGGTTGTGGAGCCTGTAATCTACACCTGCCGGTGGCTGCATGTTGCTTGGATGTGTGTTGGGGGTTGCCCTTGCTTTGCGACACCTGTATGCATTAACCTCCATGTTTTTATTGGAGGTAACTGTGATGTGTTTTTTTTTGCGAAATTAATTCCGCTGTTTTTTTACTTGTAATCTTGCGGAAATGGGTTTTTGTTTTTGGGAGGTAATTCCACCCACGGAATTACCACTGGCTCTGATTCCGCCAATTCTTTTTTTTTTTTTTTTACTTTATTTATTGTTTGCTTGGCAAGGGAACAAGACAGTCAGATAAGCAATACAAGGAGCAGAGTGGACCGACACAATAAATACATGGTACATAACAGTGCAAATACTTTGATAAGGTGCAGCTACGATCTGTAGCACATAACTGACAATTCGTTCAACTGGGAACGTGAGGACTTGGAGGAGGCAACGCCTGTGGCCCATCTACTGGATCAGCGTGTAATTTGTGTAGGTACGCGTGGAAGGGGTGTCATATGTCTCACGGCCTACTGCCTGCTGGGTGCAGACTAATCCAGCGTTCCTCAGTATCCGATGCCCAAGTGACATCCCTGAGCCATTCTTTTATGGTGGGACTGATGGGTCTGAGCCAAAGCAGTAATACGCAGCGCGTTGCAAGAAGCAGACATAGACTAGCAAGTTTACGGGTGCTGCCGGCAAGAGGTGGGAGCTCATGGAACAAGCAATTCATGGGTTCAGGATCAATCGTTCACTCTAGCATAGCAGATATAGCAGCACAGCCATTCAGCCAGTAATCAGTCATTTGTGGGCACAAGACCATAGCATGTGGTGGTAGTCCGCTTTATCAATGTGGCATTGTTAGGCAGAATCACATGCAGTACCCTTTGGGAACACTACATGCAATTAAGACTACAAGTGTTGGTACAATTTCACCTTTGGT
Source organism: Ambystoma mexicanum (assembly GCF_040938575.1). Classification (NCBI taxonomy): domain Eukaryota; kingdom Metazoa; phylum Chordata; class Amphibia; order Caudata; family Ambystomatidae; genus Ambystoma; species Ambystoma mexicanum. The sequence continues at coordinate 35,697,535 of NC_090921.1, forward strand.
AATAGCCTGTACTACACAGTAAAGTGGTAGCGATGGCTGAGCAGCCAGACTTATCTCAAGAGTTGAAGTGAGCAGTAGAACAAGTTACACAAAGGACCAACAAATACAGTGATAGGAACAAACACTTATTCAAGGTTTCTTGGTAAAAGGGTATACATTTATTTACACAGTCAGTTTGGAAACATTACACTAGCAAGAGCAGCTCAAGATCAGATACTAATACACCACAAATACACAACCAAATAAGTTACTGAACAAGTTCAGCTCCCCTGAAGTGGGAGCAAAATGGCACTTCAGATACTTTTAAAAAGGGGTAAAAAGACAAGGTTATAAGAATAGACAGCCCAAATACTTTCATAGGCAGGGCAAAGGGTTTCAGTAAACTACAACCAGCAATTCAGTTCATAGGCCTGGGTCAAAGTCAATGGTTCAGAGTCTTTGTACAGGATAGCACAGTTCTGGTAGTAAACGGTTAAGTCTTTGCCACGGTTTTTAGAAGAATTTGGCTAGGTGAAAAGGTTGACAAATGTTTAGGGAAGAACAAGCCTTTGCAGTCAGGAAAGTTTCACAAACTTTCTCTGTGGCCGAAAAGATTTCCGGACCGCGTTTGCACAGTACCTTTAAAGTGAAGAAGAGCTGTAGCTAAGGCAGTTGTTCCTGGCAGCTTGAGCAGATCTCGCTGTTCCTGAACTTCAATTGTGGGGACAATAAGGAGGACGCCATGAGGTTCCTCAGCTACCGAGGGATGAGGCCACAAGCTTGGCAAAACGTCGGTTTAAGGTGTGAGTGACTTAAAGACCACAAACTGGTATCCTTCCCACTGGCTATCTGGTTTTCCACAGCACTCTGCAGAAGTTTCGACCTGGAGGGGACGGTGTCCAGACGGCTTACAAGTTGGTTGTTCCCACCAAACTCAAGGGAAGAAGTTAACCTCGAAGGGCTTCACTGTCGATGGAGTTTCAGGCAATTCAGACCTGCTGCAAGGCTTCACCGGTTGTCATGGAGTTGCAGCAGTCTTCTTCCTTCAGCTCGTCTTCAGTTCTTTCGTTCCAGTGGTGGACTCTGCTTTCCAAGTCCCAGAGACCTGCTTTTAAACAGTTTTCCTCCATTCATTAAAGCCTGGTTGTCACTCACACAGCAGGGTGGCTGTCCTTGCCGGACAGCCAGCCGGCCAATCACGCCAGAGTGCATTCAGGTCTCCTAGGAGACTAAGCACAGGGAGTTTCGGGCACCTCCCTCACATCCTGTCCACCCCAGACACTCAGGCGCCAGAGGAGTGCTTCAGCACTGAAGCCCGCCAAAGGCCAACAAACAAAGGGACCAAACCTGGTTTGGCGTGCAGAGACAAACACAAGAAGAACTTTTCCTAAAAGAAATGATGAAAAAAGATGACCGGAGTCTGTTTTTACAGATAGGTCTTAGGCGCCATATTGAAAAACATGGCTGACCCGATTTTTAGCTACCGTTGTTAGCGGTCGGGAAAAATCATGGTAGTTTGATCTAAACCACTGCCACCAGTCATTTAAAGTAGAAAAGGGTAACATTTGGCTGTTACATGAGTGTTGTGACTCAGGGGGAGCTGGGCAACCCCTCCAGCACTCTATAGGAAGATAGTGTGTGCTGGGTCTGTAAATTTAAAGAGACTAGTAAAGTCAATTTCACTTTACATGTTCTGGGAGACGGTAGTCAGTCCCAGAGAAGGTTTTAAATCTTGGGAAGTCTGAAAGCCATCCCTGTGCCACTGCACTGAAGGTGCTGTGTGACACACAGAAAAATATGATGCCTATGGAGATGTTTTAAAACTCCATAACCAAAGAACACAAAAGTAAAACACACATTAAAATACATGAGAGTGGGAAAAAAGGCTCACACAGGTAAAAAATCAAATCCTAGAAATCCAGCAACGCTGCTGGGCGTCTCAAAAGGTAAGGGAAATTAGCACATTCTTGAGAATTCTCCCAAACAGGCATCTTGGGCATTGAGGGGAGTAATCGCGGGACATGGTATGAAGCCTAACGGCGGTATAATGAAACCTGTGAAGTACCTTTAATTGGATCAAGCAAAATCTTGCGTTGAGAGAAATACGACGGGTCTACAAACACATGGCCTCCCATCTTTCGTCCGTTATGTCTACTGTAAGGTCCCTGCCCCATGCCTCACGGAGCTTGGTAAGAGGCTTGTTAATACTCTGCTGCAGCAGCCTGTATCGGCTTTACACAGCTCCTGAGGGTCATGTGCTTCCTATTACAAAAGCTAACAGTGGATCATCAGGGGGCTGAGAGGGAAACTCAGTCCACGACAGCTTAACCGCTCGACGTAGCCCAGCATATTGTATCCAGCGAGAAGAGAGCCAACCGGGGCCGCTGCGCAGGTTGGTCCAGGGCACAAAGTAGCCAGTCACATACATGCCACCAAGAGTAATTGTTCGCGACCCACTGGGCAACGGCGGTCTTACCCGCCCTGGGGAACCCTGGTATGACATTCCACAGCGGAAGGTCCCTGTGGAATGGACGAGGATTGTCGGTTTGCCTTCTTGTTTTGTCGAGGGCAGAGCTGTAATAGCTGCAGGGCTGGGAGCACCCGGGTCCCTCCAGAGCAGGGGCAGCAACAGCGAGCGGAGGTCTCTGGGTCTCGCAGCATGCAGCTCAACTCTTACATGCCTTAATGGGGGGACCATCCGTAAACCAGTATGCAGCATATTGAGCCTGCGTGGCTAGCCGGTACTTTTCAAAGTCAGAGGCCGCTAAGCCCCCATAGGCGCAGGGTCTGGCCAGTGAGGACCATTTGAGTCTCACAGCACCAGAGTGCCACAGAAAATCATCACCGCAGATCGTAGCTCTGCGAACATCATCACACCGGGCCAGAGGGGGACGTTCGGAAAGCAGTACAGTAACTGTGGCAATATGATCATCTTGAGCAGGGACACCCTGCCGGCAAGAGTGATGGGCAGTTTCTCCCATGTGTGCAACTTAGAACCAAGCTGTAGTACGTAGAAGCCGTAGTTTCGCTCATATAGTGAGTCCTGGTGCCTTGTGACCGCAACCCCGAGGTACTTTATTTTTGTGGGGGCCCAAGCGAATCCCATGAATTCGACAGCGGCCATTGTAGCATCCGTGAGAGGGAAGAGTTCGGATTTTATCCCGTTGACCCGGACGCCAGATAACTGGCCGAAATAGGGTTCAGGGTGAAGCTCTGGGTCTCTGATGTATAGAAGCGAGTCATCAGCATTAAATGAGACAATTTCAGGGGGTCCAGATATTCGGATTCCCTTTTGCGAGTGCTTCTGTCGATGCCAGTCGGCCTTAGGCTCCATAGCTATCGTGAAAATGAGCAGCGAGAGTGGGCAACCCTGCCTGGTACCCCTGCATATTTCGAACGGCTCTGAGAGACAGCCGTTAGTGCACACAGCAGCTACCGGTAGCGAATAGAGTAGCTGTTTCCATGAAATAAAGCAGGGACCGAAGTTGCATTTCCCAAGTACCGCCCACAGGAACTGCCAAGACACAGAGTCCAAATACCTTTTGTATATCTAAAAGTGCAGTCACTGCCTGCACATCCAGGTCAATAAGAGCAAGGATGTTAAATAATCATCGCAAATCTAGGGCGGTCCGGGGACAAAGCAAGATTGGTTGGTGTGTATCAAGTGTGTCATATATGGGGCAAATCAACGAGCGATAGCTTTAGCAAATATCTTGACATCACTATTAATTAATGATAGAGGTCAATATGAACTGCAGTGGATGGGTGACTTGCCAGGCTTAAGAAGGACCGTTATAATTGCCTCTCTAAGTGTGGGAGGGCAACACCTTACGAGCACAGGACTCTTCCCATAAGGCTGCCAGACGGGGTGATAGAATGGATTTGTAACACTTTTAAAAGTCCATGGTGAGCCCATCAGAGCCAGGGGCCTTCCCAGATGGCAGTGTGTCAATTGCACGTGCTATTTCTCCTACGTCAAGCGGGAGGTCCAGGATCTCCCTAGTCTCAGAAGAGAGTACCGACAACGGCATCCCGTCGAGGAACGCCTCAACGACAGAGGCAGACACCTCATCATTATTGGTATATAAAGTCGAATAGAAGGAACGGAACACTCAGTTAACCCCGGTATCGGTATGCACCAGGGACACATCGGGGTCTTGGATCAATGGAATATTTTGCCCACACTCTTCCTGACGAACTAGTCTAGCCAGCCACCCGCCAGGTCTTTCGCCCTCACCATGTTGACACACAGTTACTGGGTTTTCAAGATAGTTTAGCTCTCTGTCAGCTGCATCAAGTGCCTTTTTTATTTCACCAAGGATTACAGAGGATGGATCCACAGCACATGTTCTTTCGAGGCGTTTCAGAAAAGCCTCACTACCCCCGAATGATCCTGCATATTGCCTTGAGGATCCCTGCCTCCTTGGCCAAGGCCATACCCCTGATATAGGCTTTGAAGCTATCCCAAAGAGACGTGAGAGAGTAGCCGGTAACTGCATTAATGTCAAAGTAATCACTCACATATTCGCCCAGTTCAGACCAGTATATGGGGTCTAAGAGTGCCTGTGGTTTGAGCCTCCATGAGCGCCTGGGGGATTGTTTATCGTTCCAGATTAAGGTCAGTGTGACTGGGAAATGTTCTGAGTATGTCCGTGAAAGAATACCAGCCTCACCCATGCGATTCACAAGCACCCCAGACACAAGCCAGCAATTCTGGAGTGTGAGTTGTGAACACTTGAGTAAAAGGAATAGTCACAGGCCTGCGGTTGTAACGTCCTCCATGCTTCCACCATGCCTAATCCCTCCTGTTTATCTAAAATAACCTGTGCTGCTCTTGTTAATTGACGGGCCCTACTTCCAGATCTATCTAGGCAGACGTCAACAGTGGTATTAAAGTCCCCCCCCCACAGAATCGGAATAAGAGGATACAATGCGAGCATGGCAGTTATCTGCGTGTAGAAGTCTGGATCATTTATGGTGGGCCCATATATGTTAAGCAGTACCACCTCAAGACCAGCCAAAACTCCATGCATCAACACATAGCGCCCCAGAGGTTCATCTATGTGGCTTTAGGTACAAACTGTATAGATTTGTGAATCAAACTCATGCCTCTACTCTGGGTAGAGTATTGTGTATAGTAGCGCTGCGGGTCTCAGTTCTTAGCGAATTTCTCACAGCCTGCCGCCAGCGAGTGTGTCTCTTATAGAAAGAGGATGTGGACTTTGTGTTGCTCAACATATAGCCGAAGCTACAGGCACTGTGAACAAGGAGACCACCAGAGTGGCATCCCATGAAGCAATCAGTGATGGAGCCATAACATCCGACAGTCTCACCCCGCTCACCAAGCATTTTCAGTAACCCATAACCCATCCCACCTCCCACCACCCACACCCCCACCCCCTCCCAACATGGGGGATGAAAACCCCAAAACAAAAATGAAACAAACCATTGCAACTTAGCATGGGGGGATGTGCGTTGCGCTCAGCCTGCTTCAAAACGCAGCAGTGAACTTTATAGCTAGTATAATAGGCACCGTATTACATGTACAAACAACGAGGCAAAGTGAAGAAACCTGAGGCCACTCCAGTCTTGCTACAGGAGAACAGTTGTCTGTCCTCAGCGGTGCATGAGCTACGGCAGTATTAGACAGGCATCATACCATTGTGCTGCACAGGGCAGAAAATAGAAGAGTAGCGGCCGTGAAGGCCCAATTCAAGAATGAGGTCAAGCATCTGCCCCGGCACCCCAACCATGACCTTATTAGCAAACAAGCAATTAGCGATAGGGCAGTGAAGATCATCCTGGGAAGTGTTGGTCGAGGAACTTCATTGCCTCCTCCGGAAATGTGAAGAAGTGTTCCACGCAGAGTCTGGCAGGAAACAACATTGCGTAGTTGACCCCCAAATCACAGAGTCTCTTTTTAACAGCGAGAAAGGATTTCCGCTCCTGTTACACTATGATGGAGAAGTCGGGTGTTAGGCAGAATCCCGTGCAGTGCCCTTAGGGACCACTACACACAATTAAGACTACAGGTGGCAATACAAGTTTTACCTTTGGTACAAGCTTGTACTACTATGTTAAAGTGGTAGCAGTAGCGGAGCAACCAAGCTTATTTCAAGGGTATATGAGCAGAAGAAGAGATTACACAAAGGGACCACAATCACTGTGACTCAAGCAAACACTGACTCAAGGTTTCAGGTAGAAAAATATAAGTACATTTATTTTAAAACCATTCGTTATCAACACAACACTTCTATTAAAATTAAAACCACACGTTAAATACACCACAACTGACCAATTCACTTTGTACGGTAGGAATCAGGGTAAGTACCCTGTGTTTGAGAGAACCGGTATTATGGAACAATACACGTGACCGTGAATACGATTCCGATCACTTTTTGACAGTTCAGTCTACTAAATAAATGCGTATCCACGGCAAGAAATACTACCGGGGCAAAAACACACTTAGCACCTGAGATACCCAGAGAGAGTTGGGGGCAAAAATCATAGGCAATATGTTAGGTAGGCTAACAGAATCGAAGAACACTCAGACAGAAATGCAAGAGTCAAGAGGCCGGAGCCATTGTCAAGTGGAACTGGGTTCCTGTGTCGAGGATCACACGTCGGATAGTTCGCGATTCAAAGTTGCCAAGAGTACTTTAGATATTGTCAAATGTTCGGAAGCAAAAGTTATAAGGAGGAGGGAAAAATAAGGGCAAGCCTTATAAGCGAGAAATAGGTATTTCACCCAAGATTCCTCAAGCAGGACACAGTACCTTTTCAAAGAAGAAGCTGGTGCCACGGCAGTTGTTCCTGGTAGTTTCCTGTAGACCCAGGATTCCTGGCTTCGGCACAAAGAAGGATGATGAAGGGGGTCTACACCACACAGGGATGAGGCAGGCAGCAGCGACGATGAATAAAAGGTGCGCTCCTTAAAAACAGGAGAGACTCTTCAGGTGGCTATCCGGACCACTACAGCAGTGTGCAGCGATTTCGACCACAAAGGGGACCTCTGGCTGAAGAAGATGAGCTGGTTATCCCCACCAGGCTCAAGGGAAGAAGACTCCGGACTGCATCTTCTCTTAGTCGTTGAAGGGTAGGTAGCTCAGGACTGCAGCAGGGCTTCGCCGGGATGGGATAGTTGCAGCAGTCGACGTTTCCTCTGCTTCTCTTCGGTTCCTTATAGTTCCAGTGGCGACTCTCTGACTTCCAGCCCAAGAGACCTGCCTTTTTTTTTTTTTTTACGAAAATCCCCCATTCACACAGCCTGGCTGTCAATCGCCCAGCAGGGGGGTTGTCCAGCCCGGACAACCACCTTAGCCAATCATGAAAAAGTGCGACTTGGGCTTCCTAGGAGACCCTGTGCAGGGGGTGACTACACCCCTCCCTCACATTCAGCCCACCTAGACACCCAGGCGCCTTGAGGAGGGCTTCTGGGCAGAAGCCCGCCAAAAGACAGTGAACAAAGAAGGCAAGTCTAGTTTGCAGTGCAAAGTAAAACACAAGAAGGACTTTAACAAAAAGAAATGGCGAATAAATCCAACCGGAGCCAAGAGAAAGACGATTTGGTCAAGCGGGTTTATGTTTGAAGCTAATATAATAGCCAAGAACAGTACCACATTTATATAACATAACCGCGGTAGAAAATTAGTGTAGATACCATTGCCACCAGCCATGTCTAAATGTTTAAAGAGCAAAACAATGCTCTAGGAGGTACAGATAAAAAGGGCTAAGAGTTAACCCTTCCAGTACTCCATGTAAGATGGGGTGTACTGGATCTGTGGTTAATTTGACTAAGTAAAGTTAATGGAAACTTTACCCTTTTCTGGGGGACAGTAGTCAGTCTCAGAAATGGAGTCGGTGGGAAGTCTGAACAACAACCCTGTGTCACTGCACGGAAGGTGCTATGTGACACACAAAAGAAGGGGGCTACTGCAGTGGTGTACTCCAGTGTCCACAATCACCAAAAACAGGTAAAAACACATAGCAAAATACAAGTAAGAGTGGGGGAAAAGCTCACACTCTTACCAAGTGGAAAGAAATAACTCCAGAGATCCAGCAAAGCTGCTGAGGGACTCACTAGGTAAGGGAAATTAGCCATGAAATGAGAATTCTCCCTAACATCGGGATAGAGATGGATTTTGCTTGATCTGAGCAGCAGGTTTAGGCCTTACGTTTGGAAATCGGTGGGCATGCACAACCGCAAAGTGGGGTGAGAGCTTGGGTCCATCAAGCAGAGAGAGGCGAGTGTGCTCAACACAGTCTTCCATGGGGCCAGTGATGTAGTCCTCAGGGACCACAATGATGCGTGCATTATTACGCCTTGACCGAGACTCCAAGCCTTCATTCTTTTTGCTAACCATTTGCAACTGCCTTGTGAGCGCTGTCAGGTCAGTTCTTAGAGCACTGATGTCGTCCTCTGCAACTCCAACCCTGGTCTCGACCTCCGTAACTCGGGTGTCAATTTTCTCAATGAGGCCCTTTATGGCGCTGATCGTACCGCTCATGACATCTAACTTTGTGTTTAAAGTTGTGAATCCGTCCCGCATAAAGTCCATCATTTTCTGTAGCTCCGTAGGCTCATTGCTGTTAGATGGGGAAGGGAGGGCGGAAGCGTCGTCAGCTTCACCGGGTTCCCTGGGGTTAGTCTTCGCCAACATGTTTATAGAGCTTTACTTTTTACCACTTCCTCTGGCCATGACTGTACGGGTAAGATCAGGGCGGAAGTGGTTGACGGAGTGAGAGCAGACCAGGCAGAGGGAGAGTGAAGCAATGAGCAGAGGGGCGGCAGCGATAAATCGGGTACGACACAATGCAGTAGGGAGCCCAGGAGATTGTGGTGACTATGTTGAGGGGGAGTCACACCCCAGTCGTTGTGTCCTGGGCCGATCCAGCACGACCAGCAGATATCGATGGGGTGCGTAGGTCACTCAACATACAGAAGAAAATATACAAGAGCGTAGTGCCGCATTCCAGCAACCAGGAGCAGCCTGGGATTAGAGGAGTACAGCATGTGCGTAACCAGAGCAAGGATGAAAGAACTTTCTCAGGCTTTGGGGTCTGACTTGGAGATTTCTCAAGAAGTTGCACCCAGCCGCAGGGGGGACAAGTTGGGTATAAGGGTGCTCAGCGAGTAAATCCGCCTCCAACAGTATAGCAGTAAAAGTCATGCAGGGTTTCGTGGGGCTGGCACAGACCAGGGAGTGGCAACAGGGCGCCACCAAGGGTCCAAATCAGGCACCAGTTAGAGCGGTTGAAGGCCCCACCATGACAAGGCCCAAATAAACCCAGGCGGGCAAGCAGAGCCAGTATACCGCAGTTTCACCACCAGTTGTAGAAATAATATATTGACGCCAGACCATTGTATGCGGGTCATCTAGTACTGTCCAGGTCGGCTATGAAACGCCCAGAGCACCATGCCCAGTCGAGCCGGTGCAAGTATAGATAGGGGGCACGAGGCACTAACCCAAGGACCTCCCCGTGCCGTCTAGGCATCACCAAGTGCCCGGAGGTGCTCCCGCAGCTCCTGACCAATGACAGGGCCGGGATAGTTATTGAGGTAAGTGCAGCAGTTCTGTGGCCCCAAACGCAGCCCGCCAGATGGAATAAGAAGGAGGGGTTCCGGGGGACACACCAGGCCACCCACTGATGGCCCGAGGGTGCCGGTGCCACTCCAAATCAGCAGAAAAAGGAAGCAAGTCAATCAAGCGCCAGGGCGCACCCAAGCCAGTTCAGCCCCTGGGACACAGCAGCGGGAAGGACAATTCCAGGAGGTCAGAGCGCAGGGCGTGAGTCGGTGCTCTGTAGTGGCAGCAGTACCTGCTTCCTCCGACAGCCAGCGGAAGGAGAGAACCCTTCCATGGGTCGGGACGACTCTGACCGGCATCTGCAACGGTCCGGGACAAACGCCAATGTGGGCGACCTTCAGCCTCCGGCCTAAAGCTCAGAAGGGGCAGGCGCGGGATTGTTGCTCTTCATCCACGAGCCACGGCAGGGAGGCACCGTCAGCGACATCCCCAGGCGTCCGTTGGATGTGGCACGGGACCAGCAGGTCCTGCAGGGGAGCCCCAGATGCACACTACGGTGCGCTGGCACACAGTAACAGCGGATGCTGTCCTGCAGAGTCGCCTAACACAACTCCGGAGGTGAAACCTCACGGACCCCGCCAACAGTCTAGACCTCACTGATGATGCCCAACTAGGCTGGAACACGTGTTTGGGGTTGCTGTGGTACTCTTGTTCAGAGGAGAATTGCCTAGCATTTCGGTGCTGGACTGCCCCTGGGCAGGACAAAAACTGATATGCAGGGAAATGTCTTCTCTGTGAAAAGAACAGTGAGCTAAAGACTTGGTTGAGACTCTCCCAGGGGCCATCCACACAAGAACAAGTCAATGGGCTGTGTTCGTGCTGGTAGAGAGTTTCACAGACCCCCCCCTCTGTTTTGCATACCAAGTAACTTTGGGTCTCACCCTAAGTTACCAGGGGAATCCAGACGTGGACCCCTTGCTCACTGCTCTTAGAGAGGCACAGCTTCACCTCACTGATGATGCCCAACTAGGCTGGAACACGTGTATGGGGTTGCTGTGGTACTCTTGTTCAGAGGAGAATTGCCTAGCATTTCGGTGCTGGACTGCCCCTGGGCAGGACAAAGACTGATATGCAGGGACATGTCTTCTCTGTGCAAAGAACATTGAGCTAAAGACTTTGTTGAGACTCTCCCAGGGGCCAGCCACCCAAGAACAAGTCAATGAGCTGTATTCGTGCTGGTAGAGAGTTTCTCAGACCCCACTCTGTTTTGCATACCAAGTAACTTTGGGTCTCACCCTAAGTTACCAGGGGAATCCAGAAGTGGACCCCTTGCTCACTGCTCTTACAGAGGCACAGCTTCACCTCACTGATGATGCCCAACTAGGCTGAAACACGTGTATGGGGTTGCTGTGGTACTCTTGTTTAGAGGAGAATTGCCTAGCATTTCGGTGCTGGACTGCCCCTGGGCAGGACAAAGACTGATATGCAGGGACATGTCTTCTCTGTAAAAAGAACTGTGAGCTAAAGTCTTGGTTGAGACTCGCCCAGGGGCCATCCACCCAAGAACAAGTCTGTGTTCATGCTGGTAGAGAGTTTCCCAGACCCCCCTCTGTTTTGCATAGTTATTGTAGTAAGTGCAGCCCCAAATGCAGCCCGGCAGATGGAATAAGGAGGAGGGGTTCCGGGGACACACCAAGCCACCCACTGATGGCCCGAGGGTGCCGGTGCCACTCCAAAACAGCAGAACAAGGAAGCAAGTCAATCCAGCTCCAGCGCCAAGGCGCACCCAAGCCAGTTCAGCCCCTGGGACAGAGCAGCGGGACGGACAATTGCAGGAGGTCAGAGCGCAGGGCGTGAGTCGGTGCTCTGTGGAGGCAGCAGTACCTGCTTCCTCTGACAGCCAGCGGAAGGAGAGAACCCTTCTATGGGTCGGGACGACTCTGACCGGTATCTGCAACGGTGCGGGAAAAACGCCAATGTAGGCGACCTTCATCCTCCGACCTAAAGCTCAGAAGGGGCAGGCACAGGATCGGTGCTCTTCACCCACAAGCCACGGAAGGGAGTCACCATCAGCGACATCCTCAGGCTTTTGTTGGATGTGGCACAGGACCAGCAGGTCCTGCAGAGGAGCCCCCAGATGTGCACTACAGTGCACTGGCACACAGTAAAAGCGGGTGCTGTCCCGCAGATTCGCCCAACACTACTCCAGAGGTGAAGCCTCACAGACCCCGCCAACAGTCTAAACCACAGTGACCCGCACACGGGAGAAGTGTCGCAGCAGCAGCTACGCGGTGCACATAGAACAGCAGCAGGGATCCTAAGCCTTAGACAGAGCACACCGGTTCAGGAATGGGCAGCAGGGGTGCCGCGTCTCCACGGAGTCTCTATAGGTCGACAGTAGGGGGGTTTGTGGCCAGAAAGGATATTGAATCTGATGGAAAGGTTCAGTGAACTGCAGAGCCACAGAATCAGGTGGCCATCTTGTTCATGCTCAACTGCACCTGCCTGATTCCGCCAATTCTTGTCGGAGTTACCGCTGGAGGTAATTCTGCCGGAGGTAACTCCACCAGAGGTATTACTGCCAAAATATCTATACGTTATAATTTGGTGTAGTGGTAAAGTTGGTGGTAACAGAGTTACTGCCAATATTAACACTTACCGCCCAACTCGTAATGAGATCCAATGTCGTTATGAGAATACAGCTAAAAATTAGGTTTTTTTGCAGTGTGATAATATTAACATGCGTTAGTATAGGATTCATATTTTTGTTTTTATTTGGTTTTGAAAGAAAAAAGGGGTACACGGTTAAATAACAAGAGGCCTCATTACAATAGTGGCGGCCACGGTATGAAAGGTGCCTGTAAGGCACCGGCACCGTTCATACCGGGCCGCCGCATTACGAGTTCTGCTCGTGGGTGCCTGACAGCAGGTCTTACCTGGCCGGCTGTGCGTCACCCGTGAGCAGAACTCGTGATTGCACCAGCACCGCTATCAACGGTGCCGCCGCATCCATGCTACCTACCCCCATTCTGCCCTATGGGACAGAATGGGGATCGGGAGCACGGCAATACCGCCACCAGCGAATGGGCAATTACCGGCCCCTTCATCTCGTAATTAATGGGCCGGTTATTGCCCAATCGCGCGAGGCGGTGTCTGCCATGATTAAGGCCCAATGTGAATAGAGGAAAAAGGAATATAATGGATGAAAAGGGTTTTCATCATGACACTGAAAAAGGGCAAAGTTTATCATCCAGTAACGTCTGGTACGATCAAATGTTACGGGTGGGAAGAGAAAGGGCGAACGGCACATGCTACGTCGGCTCACTCAACCCACACGTAATAGGGACTCCCAAGCTCTTTCTGCCTCAGGGTGCGTTTTATGAGGAAGCAGGATGGCTAATGAGCTATCCCTCTACAAAACTAGGGGTTTATTCCAAGGAGCAATTGTCACAGTCCAGTGGGCGGATGACGGGGGAAAATGTCTATGCCGATAAATATGCGAAACTCAACCGAATGGCTGAAAAAAGTGAGACCAAAAATATGATAGTTGAATATATAACAGAAGGTACTAAAAGGGGGAGCTAAAAATAAATGAACACAAACAATTGCAGTGCATAAATAAGGAGGGGCAAAGCATTCCCTAGTGTCACACAAGACCATTCATGAGAATAAAAGGTGCAGTGTGGTATGGTGGCCAATGGGAGGGGGGAATAATGCAATGTCATGCTGAAGGGTTGGTGGGATGTGAACAAAGCGTGGCAGCCAAGATGAATGGAAGTTGGAAATCAATTTGGGGAAAATATGTACATGCATTGACCTGGTTAAATGAAAAACACCAAGAAAATACCAAGGCAGGTGCACAACCTAGTATACTGATTATTTAGAGAAACGTAAATAATAATGGTATTTAAATTTTAAAGGTGCGGGGGAGGAACTGAGATCCTGGCACAAGACCTCTACAAATAACAACAAAAAAGGAAAAGATTCAAACTTTGAACCCTCCCGTCCCCTGCACACTGTAGGGTGTGTTGGATAATCCAACTACTATATCCTCGAGGAAATAAATTCTTTATGAGTAATTAAATGGTATTTAAACACAAGAAGTTTCAAACACAAAAAGTTATTTGAAAAGCACATAAGTGCATATGTTATTATTTTTAAGTACAGGCTTTTGGGTACAAAGACAAAAGCAATCTCAGTACATTTGCAAAAAACAAGTGAAGAATGAAGAATGAAGGAGTGTTGCCAGTAGTCTGTTTCTGGGTGGCGACGCGTTTCGAGGCTGGACGCCTCTTCTTCATAGGCCTCAACAGACTCTAAACAAAATATTTATACATTAGAAGGTAGGCTTTTTGAGTATGCCAACATATATTAACACAAGAATACCTATCAATTCAAGCTGGTTTCATTACCATAAACATTGTTTCTGTGGTTCCCATGGTTAAACTGTCACTGTTTTCATATCCACATAATTGTATGGCTGATTATATTTTGCATGTTTTTCAATCACTAAGGTGACATGCTAATAGTTAGTTCAAATGTATATCCTGGACACAAATATGCAAATGTATATATAGAGCCCTATGGCCCACATGGAGTGACTAGATTAGTCTGACATTGCCCATAGACTAGAGTAGTATGAGTTACCTGATAGAATCAAGTAGAGGACAGTTCTGTAAACAGAGAAGCGAAAATTCTTCCAGTATGTCGGGATGAAGCAAAAAGGCCGATGCTCAGGCTTCAATGGCAAAAGTGCCTTTAAATGGAGAATGGCTCAAAGTCGAGTTCCATCAGAATTAACAAGTTGGGTTGTTCTGATCTGAGAGCGAAAGCAAATGATATGAAAATAAGGAAAGATAAATACAGGGCACAAATCTTGTGTCACAAACCAATAATATAAACCTAAAGATTAACAATCTACTCTTGTCGAGACGTACTCGTGTCTGAACGCAAAAAATAAGAGTCAGCAATCTACATAAGGAGCGCGAAATGCACTGTATAGCCCAATTAGAATCTCTAAAAGTAGAATTTATTTAGAATCAAATATAAATCCAGGTGAGCTAAACCCGGGCCATCATGGCCCGAAAAACGAGAGTCAGCAATGTATATGGACAAAGGAAATTATCAATTAACCTACCCAATTTTAGAGAACTGGGTGTGCATCCAAGTCAGCAGATTTCCTAAAAAAGGTCCAGGGCGAACATAATGGCGATTCCACCATGCGCTGGCACTGGAACCGATCGAATTGCAGTGCTAAAAAGAAGTAATCATGAGAGTATGTAATAAGAGCAGCGGTCACGGCTCTGTTGTAAAGAGAAGAGTTCTAATCAAAGCGGTCGTGTACCTTCGATAGCGATCAGTCGACCTTGTAACTGCAGGATAGCCAGTGCTGAACGGGGAAAGCGTGAAGGCATCGGCCACCGTTACCATAGTGACGCGATCCTCCAGAAAAGGGGAAGTGGAATGAGACCACATGGGCCGTTCCAACCAATGGTAGAGTATCTAGGCTAGAAATAGAAAATGGACTACTAATGTCTTCTAGGAGACCGTGAAGCGGCCATATTAGAGTATGTTCCTTATGAGGAGCCTGGCTGGCGGCATTGCATAGAAACGAAGTGCACTAAATACGACGTACACCAACTAACCAATTTCCGAATGATACATCGTCAAAAAGTTGACGAAACTATGAAAAATAAAATAGAATAAAATAAACTAGACAATGAAAGAAAACATTAGTGAACAAGGCATGATGGCTAGAAATGTATATTAACGGACAGTAATATTAGCTCATAATGAGTAATGAAAAACGGACTAAATGAAAGTGGGAGCTAAAGTTAAGTCGGGCAATGTCAGAGCTGATCATCTCAACAAGAGGGCTAAAAAATACATCTTCTTACTATATCTCATCAATACACATGATGGCCAAGTAGACATATATAGATTAACATGTACAGTGAGGGATTATAATCAACATATCAGACCATTATTGAACAGTTGTAACGGGAAGAATTGTACTAATTTCAATCATGAGTTAACATAGTCTCCATAACAGGGCATCAATGTATTAAAAACATCATTTTTCTCCATGATTCGATGGTGACTATACAGAGACTAGCTAGAGGTAAGAATTAGCAAAATACTAGTTGAGGTAGTACAGAATACTCTAAAACCAAAATGTAACACAGGGAATGCTCAAAATTCCATCATAGGATACTCATGAGTACTAAAAACAAGTCAACGGTCAAAGACCGGTAAATATTTACATTTTTACAAGTAGAGAACAACAGTGCAAATATAGTCGTGGTTGTCCAGAAATAACCTCAGGTATTGCTTCAACCCTTGACAGACATAATTATCAAAGGAAACAGTTAAGAGAGTGTTCTTCATTGAGACCTTTGGGTTGAACGGTGTCCAAAAAATGTATCCAAAACAGTTCTCTCCTTAGGAGCATGGAGTGGTAATCTCCCCCTCTTGGGTTTTTTTTACAACCTCCAGGATTTGAAATCTGATCTGAGCAATTGTATGATGTTCAAGGTTAAAATGCCTAGCCACTGGCGATCGTTGGTTGTTACACCGTATGTTGGATTTATGCTCAGTCCAACGTTCTTTGGCGGGTCTCATGGTCTGGCCCACGTACAGTTTACCACAAGGGCATTTGATTGTGAAGATTACCCCTGATGACAAACAGGTGGAGTAGTCATGTAGTTTTATTTTCTTTCCTGTTTGGGGGTGAGAGAGCAAGTTACCCCTAGTGATGTTGTTACAATGTGTACAGTTAAGACACGGGTAAGTTCCCTTTTTCTGGGTAGTCAAGAACTGCTGGTTATCTTTGAGGGGTCTTTCGGCTTAAATTAATTTGACTCTCAAGTTTTTGCCTCTCTTGAAGCACATCATAGGGGCCATGGGGAACAATCTCAAAAGTGATGAGTCATTGTGCAGTATTGTCCAGTGTTTCTTAATACTTTTACTGATTTGGAAACTTTGGCGAGAGAATTTTGATATAAATAGTAGTGGAATGTCTTTATCACGAGTTTTAGTTTTCAAAAGATCAGTCCTTGTCACATTCAGTGATCTATTTTTTGCCTCAGTGAGAACTGTATCAGGGTAACCTCTTTGCTTAAATTTATCAATGAGTGTGGAGCACTCCATATCCAAGCCTTCCGGTTCTGAAATAATCCTTTTAAGTCTTAGAATTTGATTATATGGGAGGCTATGTAACATAGCTTTGGGGTGAAAGCTCGAAAAATGCAGTAAGTTGTTGGCATCTGTAGGTTTGTGGTAAATATTGGTCATAATATAACCATTTTCAATCTTTAAATTAACATCTAAAAAATGCAGATATGGGTTGCCAATCTCCATCGTAAATTTGATTCTTGAGTGTACCGAATTAAGGTATGTAAAAAAGGATTTTAATTCATCATGTGTACCACACCATATCCCAAAGATGTCATCTATGAAACGTTTCCATATTAAGATGTATGCTGACCATTTAGGATGGTCTAGTACAAAGTCCCTTTCAAATTTAAACATAAAGGTGTTTGCATACATAGGTGCCATGGAGGACCCCATGGAGGTTCCTGAGGTTTGTAGATAGTATTTACCCAAAAATCGAAAGTAACTATTGTACAGTATGATATTGAGCAATTCAATGACAAATTCAGCTTCACCTCTGAGGTTTGTTGTGTTGAGGAGTAGCCACTCAACTGCTTCAATGCCTTCTGCATGAGGTATCGAGGTATAAAGGCTACAGACATCAAGATTGAATAAAATACAGTCCGAACTGATGGCCGTAATCTCTTTCAGGCAGTTGAGGAAATCAGTAGTGTCCTTCAAGTAGGTGGACGTAGCTTGGACCAATGGTTGAAGTAACATGTCTACATAAACTGAAAGAGGGTCGAAAATGCTTTCAGTACCCGCCACAATAGGTCTTAATGGTGGGTTTGTTCTGTCTTTATGAATTTTAGGCACTCCATAAAAGACGGGAGTGATGGGATGTTTGTTGATCAAAAAGTCAAATGTTTGGTCACTAATCCATTGATTTGATTTGGCTTTCTCTAGGGTATTCATAATGAGGCTTTTGATGTTAATGATTGGATCATTAGTGAGTTTCATATACGTGCCTTCATCGCTTAGTAACTCAAAGCATTTTTTGTTATAGAAGGGAGTATCCATCACTACGATGGCCCCTCCTTTGTCAGCAGGTTTAATGGTTAGAGATTCATCCTTGGCCAGGCTCTCAATATGATCAAGTTGACTGTTTTTGATATTCAATGGGGAATTTCTTTTATAGTTAATTCGATTAAGATCTTGTAGCACATTCTTTTCAAAAAGATTTAATACTGAGTTCTGAATGTGTGGGTCAAATGTACTTTTTGGGCGCATCTCCAATGTGTCATCAATTGTTTGGTGCTGATCCATAGTTGGTTGTGTGTCAAAGAAGATTTTTAATCTAATTTTCCTGAGAAGGCGATGTAGACAGACTTTCTCATCAAAGAATGTAGTATTACAGGTCGGGACAAAGGATAAGCCTTTGTTCAGTGTATTAAGTTGACCACTAGACAATGTCTTACTCGAAATATTAACTACTAAATTAACTGAATCTATTTGTTCTTTTTTCTGGGCTGTTTTTTTGTTGCCTCGCCTGGCCTTTCTCTTGTGCCTAAAAAAACACCTGAATCTGGGATTTCACTAACTGCTAAGCTGCTGCTCTGTGGTGGCTCTTCAGTTTGTGGAGCTGGACTTGGTTGTTGTGGAGCTCGATTCTGTAAAGGTTCTCCTATACTGCTGTCACTACTGTTTCCAGAACTCGGTGACCCGTTTTGTCTTGGTCTTGATCGGTTTGCGTTACCTTGGCGATAAAATTCCTGCCAATTATATACAATGTCGTTTAAATAGTCCAAGGTGTCAAAAACACCACCCAGTTGATATAAAGAGCTTTACACAATTCCCTCTGTGTTTCAGGTCCAGTGGGTGTATTAATCTCGGGACTGATACTGGCTTTGTAAGGTGATGAGGAGTGTGGCACTGATGCAGGGGACAGCGGTTATCATTGACGTGTGGTGGGCCTGTGGATCGAAGGCCTATGCCCAGCTTCTGCCTGCTTGGAGTGGGATCTGTGCAATAGTTACTCAGCGCAGCCCTGACCTGGTGGTGCCTCGAAACAACACTGCTGTGGAACTTGTGCTACAGGAGAGAGTGGCGCAGCAAAGTGTGAAGCAGAAAGAGGGCAGAAAGAGGAGAGAGACCAACTATTGCTCCGAAAAGAGTGCTGAAAGTTTGTCCACTATCCCTGACGAATTCAGGTTGTTCTCCAAGCCTGCCACTTTCTTTACATCCCAGTTGCTTCCAGGTGTACAGGCTGCAGCCAAAGCAAAGTGGTTTCAGCTTACGTATTATGAGCTGCTGCAATTGGCCAATTCAACAGTAAAAGGCCTAAATGCAATAAATGAAGAGCTGAGGGCCCTACGTTTAGTGGCTCTCCAAAATCGTTCTGTTCTTGACCTTCTAACTGCTATAGAATGTGGAGTGTGTGCCAAGTTTGAAAGCAGCTGCTGAACCGTAATACCTGATGGAGAGGCTTCAAATTGAACATTGAAAGCAGCTATAAGGGAAATACAGACACTCCATGAAAAAATGACAAATGAAGCTAGTGGAGTGCAGTCAAGTAACTGGCTGGACAGCATTTTCACATGGGTTCTA
The DNA here is from genome assembly GCF_040938575.1 of Ambystoma mexicanum. NCBI lineage: Eukaryota > Metazoa > Chordata > Amphibia > Caudata > Ambystomatidae > Ambystoma > Ambystoma mexicanum. The sequence continues at coordinate 35,716,740 of NC_090921.1, forward strand.
TAAGGAACTCATGGTGGCAACAGTAAAGACAGACACAAGTGATCATAGTTCAATGGTGTTTATTACACTGTAAATGCACGGTGTAAAAATGCCTAAATTACACCTAAATCTAAGATGGGAGCAAGCTTCGACAATCAAATGAAAAATAAGGCAGTCCTTGTGGCGTAGTGTCAAAAATAAAAAGGCCTAAACTAATAAGAAACTATTGCCAAGTCCTTATAACTAATTACAAAAATAGTGTGGGGTAGGGTTTTCAATAAAGAAGGAAGTGTTCACAAATAATACGTCTGGATGGGATTGCCAGGGGGTCTTCATTCCCCACGTTTTGAGCACAGGATAAAGTAGATCTCCTGAGTACAGCACATGCTCGAGCTTTCCCAGCACGAGCCAACATTTCCGTATCAACAATCAGGTTCTTCGATGGCCAAGTCTCTTTTCAATTAAAAGTCTCTTGCTTTCAAGGCCTGATGTATCCAACAAACAAACACAAAGTTCTGCTTCACATATACTTTGAGTGATGGCTTCAACTCTGGGTCCCCCTATTCCGGGCGTAGACCCTTCACAAAATCGTATTCAACACATTGACTAAACAGTTCCTTTTCAATGAACTTTGGATGATAACTTTCCACCCCGGATCTTCCTCTTTCGGGCTCGGACCCCTTTCAGACGTCTCCTTCGGGGTCACTGTGGCTTTCTTACTTTCACAATACTTAATGTCTTTTTAAAAATGTCTTCGGGCTTCACCCCTTTTGTCGGCTTCCCTCTGTTCACTCTTGTCAACTTTTACAGACAGTTCACTGTGGACACCCCTTGGTTAGGTTCACTTCATTCAACACACTATTCTGGTTGTCGGCTTCCCTCTGCCGGGTTCACTCTCACCAACTTCTACAAACAGTTAACTGTATTTTGGGATTTTAGAGTTTGCCCCTTTTTGTTAGCATCCCTCCGCCGGGTTCACTCTTGCCAACCTTTACGAAACACAGTTCATACGCCAGTTTCACCAAGCAGGACTCATGTCCCTTTCCTTCACCATCATCTGTCAGTCAAAGACTTTCAATGGTACAGAGGATTTTACAAGACCCCTGTATGACCACTTTGACTGCTTCTCGCCTCTTCCCAAGGGCTTCTGGTTACGGTAGTTTCTACCATCGGGTAATCACCCAGAGTTTCTTGCCCGAGCACCCACGTGGTGCCGGACTCCTCTGTTGCTGGTTTTCCTCCTCTCTCATCAATAGTATCCTTTTAGCTTTTCAAAGTTCAATTTAGCCGTTGGCTATTTATCGTTCAATACAGTTCGGTTTCTTATTGGCTCTTCCCTCGACTCACCAGCTGTGATGAACTGCTTGGCTTTCTTCTCTTTCGAGTCAAGGTTGGTACCACAGAGACCTGAGTCTCTCCCCGGCTTGGTTATCAGCGGAGGAGGGTCTCATGTACATTAGACATCTGCTCCAACACATGCTGGCTATTGCTCATGGTCTACTAATTCCTTCTGCAGACGTTTCACACGCCTTCCCCTTGGTATGCGCCATCTTTCTCCTCCTCTTGAACTGCTGTGCTGAGATATCTCTCATGTCGTGCCGTCTGCCTTGCTCACCTTGGGCTCTTGTGCTCCACCTTTTATCCCTGTGGGGAAAGGTAAGGGCCGTCAGGTGTGTGTGGTTTGGGTCAATTGCCCGACCCTTAGGTTGGGACATGTCATGTGAACCGCACTGGAATTAGTTAATTGTTTATCATGGTGTGGGCAAGGGTGGTGGTAGAGATTCCAGGTATCCTACGAGGTAGGATGGAGAAAAGGTGTTGTACGGAATTGTAGTTCCTGTGCTAGGGGTTTGGGTATGTTCGGAAGGGTATAAGATTAGTAGGGGTTGTGGAATGAAAGATTACCAACATTTCTATCGTGACCTGAACAGGGGGAATTGTGGGAATGGTAGTGTGTTGTTAATGCAGTACACTGGGGTTTCGGGATAGAACAATCAGAGTGACGTGAAAAAGAATGACCAGGATTATTCCGCGAAGTAACAGCAAAACAAGGCTTCTGGGAGTTTTGGTTTTTGAGTCTAATGGGGTGGTTGGATTTTATTAAGGGAGCTTCTTTGGTTGGAAGGGAGGTGGAAGCAGAATAACTAAAAAAAACATCAGGGATTTCTTCCCTGGGAGAATACTGCACCTCCCCTGGGGTGTTCCTCCAAGCATAGCCCCGGCCTCCCCTACCCAGGTGATCATCTCTCACTCGTCCGCCCCCAGGTTTGGGATATGAGAGCGCCCGCACTTCCCTGGCCACCTGAATAAGGATTCACGAGGTCTGCCCGTGAGAATACCCTCAGGTTTCTGACAGTGCCCACCTGGCTTTCTGGAGTATTTCGCATTGGTCCTCATGCTCGTCACCTTCTGCATTTAGAAACATTTTGAGACTTTATACTAACAAGCGAAGAGGAAGATTTATGCTGCCCCTAAGTGTTGATAGGACTAATAAAAAGAGAAGGGTACCAATGAACTAATTGGGGAGAATGTAGAGGACTATATTGGTGGTTAGGTCAGAACACAGCCTGAGGATTTAGAAAACTACAAGCAATTTTGGATCTCATGTCTTAAGGATGGACAGGGGAATATGGGTGGGTTATGCATTGGATGGTTGAGAAGAAGCTGGGAGTGACATGACGAGATTACAAAAGATATGGATTCATACAAATAGACTAGCAGAAAAGGAACTGGGGTGGGTAAAAAGAGTGTGTTATTGATAGATCAATGGAAGGGTGAATAACGTGGTAAAAATGCAAGTTCAGCATGGTAAAAAGGCGCAAACCTATCAGCTGCGGGAGTACCACTCTGAGGGGGACAGGGCTTCCTTGATAGCCACCCAGTAATTTGAACTATGCTGGAGAATGCCCTAAATAACAGTATTTCATTTCAAAGAAACAGATAATAAAGATGGCTCACAGGAAGTTTTGGCATTAGGCTGAGGCGCTGCTAACAGGCCTCAATGCATGCTTGTTTCATTAATTTGCTTAGAAGCCACAGTGGCTGGTAGCACATTGCAAAAACCACAAAACCAGGATGGCACGGTAGGAAGCCAACAATCTTTGTTATTTTCAAGGTCATAAAACAGAGCTCAGAGGTGCCGCGGAAAGGCAATCAATGTACAATCATTTTATAATTCGGCATATTAACTTACAAATACTTATCTACTGACAGTTTCTGAAAGCCCATGGCGGTTTCAAATTCTGTCTGGGAAGAAGGTCAGAGAGTTCCTAATGTGCAAATTTAACACAGTAACTTGTTCTTGGTTCAAAGCTCTGACAGTGGGCCTCATTAGGACCCTGTCGGCAGCGGAATGAAGGGTGCAGGTAAGCGACCGGCACCGTTCATTCCGGGCCGCTTCATTACGAGGTCTGCTGCGGGTCCCGCTCAGGACGCCTGGCCAGACCAGGCCTCCTTAGCGGGACCCGCTAGCAGACCAGGATGCTAACAGTGGACCCATCATTAACATGCCCGTTGTTAGCATCCTTCCCATTCCCATTGAGCCCTATGGGGCTAAATGGGAATGGGGAATCATTTTTTCCGGAGCCCAGAAAAGGGCAATTATCGGGTCTGCCAAGATCAGCATGACCCGGTTATTGCCCTTTTATGGGCTCCGGAAAAAAATCATTACCGGTGGCAGCCGTGACCTTAATAAGGGCACGGCTACTGCCAGGGTGGTAATGAGACCCAGTGTCATGGTAGAAGGCTTTCTCATGAGAACGTAGTTGAGATAACCGCGACAGATGAATAAAGATCTGCTGGTCATCTCAAATGTTTCAATGAATTGGCACTATGATGTGGGAATTGGGGGTTGGATTGTGACATTACAATGGTAAGGATTGCTGGCCCCAATCATAGAAGATAATGGGCCTCATTACAAGCATGGCGGTAAGGCAACAAATCCTGCCATACTACGAGTTCTGCTTGTCTGCACCGTACCGGCACCCGCGAGCAGAACATGATGGTAACACTACCACCCTCCCCATTCCCATTCAGCACTATGGGGCCGAATGGGAATGGGGAGTCCCTTATTACCGGCACCCACGAATGGGCAATTACCGGGTCCACCAAACTCGGCATGACCCGGTAATTGCTTGTATTACACCGGACTGAGAAGACTGATAAGTGTGCTGGAAGGAGAAGGCTGCCAGCATGACAGTTTCAAGGTGGCTGGAGAAGAGTGCCCCTTTGGGACAAGAAGGGGAGCATGTCCGCAGACCATGTTGGTAAATTGTATACTGGAGGAGAAAATGCTGATTGTAGACAGGCCCGATCCCGCCCTTAGAAACCACTTGTTGGTATTAAGCAGTGGTGTGTTCTATGCAGTAAACAGAATTAATACTTAAATATACAATGGCGTGTCATTTTACTAGAAGTTCAATCGGCCAGGAGGGGACCACAAATATTAGCAACTTGTTGGGCCCCTTCCTACTTATAGGCAGAGATCATATGTACATCTTGTTGTGCAGAAAGTGTACAGGCAGCCTGCTATTTACCTTTGGAGATATAATTTTCAATTGATTCCTATGGAATCCACCAGCTTTTAGGCAGCTGCAATGGAATCCTATGGAATCCATGTGTTGTTCATTAGCAGGTGATTTTGTGGAGGACCTATGAGAGCTGTGGAACATATATCCCCATTTGCCTGGCACTCCACCGGCAAAATCAAGTTACAAAATGGCCCATAGCATAACATTGTGTAAATACTGGAATCACCCCTTTAGGCTGTTGTTTTGTAGAATTTTTTCCAGTTCCGGGACTTGCAAAATGACCCTCAGTATGCTTGCTCTAGTACTGCCTCCTAATATACATCGAAAGGCACATGGGTATCGTTTAGGTTGCAAGGGCGAGTTATTTTTTAAAAGCAAGGAAATATCGAGGCTGAGTACCACAAAAGGAAATACACCAAACACGGGCTATAAAGATTTACATATCTTTTAATACTGCACAGTTACAAAGAAACACAGATCTGATACAGATAGCTATCTGGCTCTCGACACCCCGCAATGAGTACCAGCCCGTCAGAGTGAGGAGGGAGAGTACTGGACATCTAAACATTTGGGTTTATATACATTTGCAACAATATTGGCCAGCCCCTCTGCATGTTAATAATCTGTGGTCTAGAGTTTGTGCCGAGTTCACATATAGCTCATACAATAATATGCACATGCATTACATAGGTTTGTGTTTCCAACAAGTTACAATGACAAAGTGTATTCCTGGATTTAGCAGTGAGCCTTAGTACATATCCCTTCACAATGTAGTTCTGGCAGTGTCCACTCTCGACATTTACATAGTATTGTCCTCGATGTGTATTCGTGGATGAGGCTTGTTAGTGCAGACAATCCTAGGACAACAAGTCAAACTTGGTGCAAGGTTGCATTACCTAGTCTAAACAGTCGGCCCTCGGACAGTCTAACCATTAACAGAACTCAAAGGTCGGGAAGTCTTGGTTACAAGTTAGAAACACAGTCCACCATTTTAGAACAGAAATCAAAATGGCGGATGATCCTAAAATGGCGGCGAAGTCGATCTAAAATCAGAACTTTGCATCGCGGTTTCCTTCGCAGAGTGACTAGGCTTAGGCCAATATACATCAGAACGAGGTACAATATGATTTCCCGTTTAACAAACCCTCCTTTTGGCCTAAGCCATGAGCTAGACTACAATTAGTCACTTTACGAGTAACTCCACGTCTAAATGTCCATACAACCTGAATCACAATCATCAGAGATATCAATCGCCATAAGGTCTGTGACAGAAATTTCCTTCAACACAAATTCATTGGTCATCCTTTCCGGTGCGCGTACCTTTTGTCCTAATGTTCCCATAGTCTGTGCACAACATCCCCCTAGCATTGAACATATGGCAGGAAGACATTGTATACAGCAACAGCAGAACAACAGAATACCCAGAATAATCAATAAGACCGAAAGTAGCTTCCATCCCCAAGATCGTAAGAAGTCCCAGAACCAGGCGCTAAAATCCCAATTTCCCTCGGGAACATGCACTTCTGAACTAAGGACGTGCAGATTTTGTATAGCCTTAAAGATGGTTGGGGAGGAATCCGGTACGAAAACGCAACAGGCGGACCCCACTAATTTGCATACTCCACCACGCTCAGCCAGGATGACGTCTAATGCCTTCCGGTTCTGTAGTGCCACTAACCTTATTGCTTTCTTTTCTAGAGTCATGTTATAGAGTATGTCAGTGGTCCGGTTGATGGTTCTCTCCAGTACTCTCGTTAGTCTTCTGATATCCTCGGAGTTTACTATTTGCTCCTAAAAAGGTACAAAGGATTTTGCTACGTCACCCAGAACTTGTGACGAAGTATCGCCATTCTCGTCCCGTCTTGGACGAGCCCTATAAATTTCTGTGGTATTAGCTATAAATACCCCTGGCAACAGAATTCCTAAATAACAGGTTCCCTGCCCATCCCTAGGTAGCCATGGCAAAGCTTCATTAACGCAAACAAAGTAGACAGGTTCGCCTACATACAAAGGTCTGTCCTCGCTGGTCAAGTTTGCAGCATTGGTGCAACCCTTGAAATCACCCATTGACTGAGTACCATTCCTCTGTATGCAGAAAGAAACTGAATCAGGGCTATGGTTAACAGTGTAGGAAGGTGGTGTGGCATCCCTATTGCCTATAGGAGCAATCTTGAAAGACATCAGAGATTGAAAAGGTTGAGACAGTCTATCAGAAGGCCTAATGGAAGCAACATTAAGCTTGCTCCTATTTGCGAAAAGTGAGCATCCTAGGGGTGTTAGAACTCATCTTTCAAACTCATTCAAATTTGTTCCATCAAAGTTCCCCGAGATGCTATCATTCCATCGGCCAAAGAATAGTGCCCTTAGAGAAGCATAACATGCAGTAGTCAGAGGCAAAGGATGAATATACCAGCCCAACCCTTTGTCTCCATGTTGCGGTATATGAGAGCAGACCCAGCAGTTAGACCTGTTCAAAATGGCATGTGTTGCATTCATTATAAGCAGTAGTGTGTTATTGTGGTAACTCTGTCTGTTTTGAGAGGCTCTAGGAGATAGAGTGCCTCATTCCGAGTTCAGAGGTAACCACGCCTCTATTTGAAGCATGGCTGCCTCCGAACCCGTCCAAACTGCGGCCTGGTGAATGGAGTAATTACCGGTCCATTCCGAGGTCGGAGGGACCGGTAATTCCCCATTCACCAGGGCCATTACCCATTCCCATTTGAGCCCCCATAGGGCTCAATGGGAAGGGGGAAGGCGGCAATAACGGTACCGTAAATTAGAGTACCATTATTGACCCGGGAGTCCCTTTGCGGGTCCCGTCCTTAACGCCTGCTAAGAGCAGGCGTTAAGGAAGGACCCGCAAAGGGAACTCGTAGTAGGGCGGTAAGGGTTTAACGGCACCGGTCTTGTTACCGGTGACCGTTAACCCTTACCGTCCTACTCGGAATGAGGCCCAGAGTGTGCATATTCACGAAAGGTGTAGATACAGTGGGTACATTTTTAGTGGGCAAAAGTGTTTTTAGCGGACGTACTTCTTCCATGTACCAAAATCCCAAAGCAATTACTATTGTGAAACCGGTTAACATGATTACAAGAAATACGATTTAAAAGACAGTGGGCCTCATTACAAGTCAGGCGGAATGGGTTAACGGGCTCCGCTAATGGTGGCGGGCCCATTAACACCATTCCGCCTGATTACGAGGTCCCCTCGCGGGACCCGGTAAGGACGCCTGGTAAAACCAGGCGTCCTTACCGGGTCCCGCGAGGGGTAGAGGGCACTAACAACGGGCCGGTCGTAATCAGCCCGTTGTTAGCTCCCTCTCCCATTCCCATTGAGCCCTATGGGAGCTCAAATGGGAATGGGGAAGGTCCGGGCCCAGGTTCCCTGAGGGAGGAATTACCGGGTCCTCCGAACTCGGAATGGCCTGGTAATGCCCCATTCAGGGAACCCGGTAAAGGAGCCTGGTTTGGTGGCAGCCATGGAGTTAATAGCTCCATGGCTGCTGCCAAACTGGTAATGAGGCCCCATGTATTCAATCGTCCATTGTCTTTACTGGCCACACAGTCACTTATTTGTTCCATACGGGTAGAGGCGATAGCAGGCATTGCTCCTTCGAAACAAAAAACACCAGAGTTAATTTGCTGGTGATCTCCAGATCACACATTTTCTTAGTCTTTCCCTATCCCCAGCCAACAACTTTCCTTTGTATGCAAAAGACACGACATAGGACAAGCCCTATGATGATTTTCCTGTTGGCACAGCCGAACCGTGCAGTAAGTCTAGCTCTGTGGATGCAGATTGTACATTGTGACTCCTGGTACAGTGTGATCTGCGAACAGCGTGTCGTTGCAACCTGATGGAAGTGTTGAATTTGCAATAGAACCTAACAGTGGGGAAAAAGGATCTGCAGGAGAGTGTGGAGATGAAGCAGCTGTTTCCCCAGGCCCCACGGGCTCAGGGAGTGTCTCCGAAACACTCTCAGTACTGCTCAATGCTGAGTGATTGTTGTGAGCGGAGCAGGTGAGTTTCTCTGTATCTTCTTTATCGTGTGGCAAAGGGAAGGGTATCCTCTTGACATGCGACACATGTATCCAGTGCCTCTTGACCTCCACCCGAATCGCCGTCTGTGTGGCCAGGAGAACCTGGGGCGGCCCTCTCCACCGTGGTGCGAGACAGGATGCTCGTTGGAATGCCTTAACGAGCACCCATTGACCAGGTCGGATACTATTGTCACGGCTGGTAATGTCCTTATCCAACGCAGGAGCTGCTGAGTCCCACAATCCCACTAAGATGTCTAGCTCACAACTAAACTGAACAGCTGAGCACTAGACACCCCTGGGGGGAAGGGGAAAAATTGGATAAAATAACAAACTCAGACAGAGGGGGGTAATTCATAGAATTCAGCGCACAAGTGGCGCACGCGGCTGGCGCACAGTGTGCGCGTGCGAATCCCTGCGCCAGCCGCGTGCGCTAACATCCATTTCCGCGCACAGCGTATTCATGGATCCCAGCTACCAAAACCAGCCGTGGCGCACAGTGGCGCAGCGACCCTGCAGCAGCGCCAGTTACGCCCCCAAGAACGCCTCTCGCGCAGGTAAAAGCCATCAAAATTCCCAATCCAGCGCAAAGGGCTGCGCCAACCCTGTACCAGCACGGCAAGCGGGCTACGTGTATCAATGGGGTGCGCGGGAAGTACCTCACATCATTTCAGCTGGGTACGTGTATTTCAGGGGTGCGCTTGAAGTTCCACACGCGATTCCATCAGGGTACGTGTACATCAGGGGTGCGCGGGAATTTTGACACGTGAATTCAGCAGGGTACGTGTATATCAGGGGTGCGCGGGAAGTTCCACACGCGAATGTCCTGGCTACGTGTATTTCGGGGTGCGCGGGAAGTTCGACATGCGAATCTCCTGGCTACGTGTATTTCGGGGTGCGCGGGAAGTTACACACGCAAATGTCCTGGCTACATGTATTTCGGGGTGCGCGGGAAGTTTCACACGCGAATCTCCTGGCTACGTGTATCTTGGGGTGCGTGGGAAGTTTCACACGCGAAGTCAGCAGGGTACATGTATATCAGGGGTGCGTGGGAAGTTCCACACGCGAATGTCCTGGCTACGTGTATTTCGGGGTGCGCGGGAAGTTTCACACGCGATATCATCAGGGTACGTGTATTACTGGGGTGCGCGGGAAGTTCCACACGCGAATGTCCTGGCTACGTGTATCTTGGGGTGCGCGAGAAGTTTCACACGCGAAGTCAGCAGGGTACATGTATATCAGGGGTGCGCGGGAAGTTACACACGCGAATGTCCTGGCTACGTGTATTTCGGGGTGCGCGGGAAGTTTCACACGCAAAGTCAGCAGGGTACATGTATATCAGGGGTGCGCGGGAAGTTCCACACGCGAATGTCCTGGCTACGTGTATTTCGGGTGCGCGGGAAGTCTCACACGCGATATCAGCAGGGTACGTGTATTACTGGGGTGCGTGGGAAGTTCCACACGTGAATGTCCTGGATACATGTATCTTGGGGTGCGCGGGAAGTTTCACACGCAAAGTCAGCAGGGTACATGTATATCAGGGGTGCGCGGGAAGTTCCAAACGCGAATGTCCTGGCTATGTGTATTTCGGGGTGCGCGGGAAGTTTCACATGCAAAATCACAAGGGTACGTGTATTTCAGGGGTGCGCGGAAAGTATCACACGCGATTCCATCAGGGTACGTGTATTCTAGGGGTGCGCGGGGAGCACCACACGTGAATTGCACGTGTGGGTCCTCCCAGGTGTTCCCTCTACACCCTCCACGGCCCCTGCAGGTGGCTCACACCACAGGGGCCTACCCTGCACATGTCCTGCAGGCACCCCATCCACCATGGCCATGCCCCCCAGCCAACCCACATGTCAACTTGCACTACTGCCCACCAACGCATGTCCCTCTGCACCCCCAGCCACCAGGGGCAGCCTCCACCAGGCCCCCACCCATGTCCAACTCATGTTCCCCACCACCCCACCCCCCAGCACTGTGGGGCACTTGCCAGCAGGCCCCCACCCATGTCCAACTCATGTTCCCCTCCACCCCCACCCCCCAGCACTGTGGGGCACCTGCCAGCAGGCCCCCACCCATGTCCAACTCATGTTCCCCACCACCCCCATCCCCCAGCACTGTGGGGCACCTGCCAGCAGGCCCCCACCCATGTCCAACTAATGTTCCCCAGCCAACATGTCATCACAATCTAGATCCCTGGTCCCTATGGTCAGCCTCCAAATGCAAAACACCCACCCGAGTATTGCATCCACCCACTCAGAAATGGCAATTACATGACAGAACACCAATTGCAAGTTTCGAAACAAACACATGTCCCTCACATACACCCAATGGGTGTCAGTGAATCTCAAAACCCATATCATGATATGCATGAAACCAATGAGATGAAACTACACATTAAAGTTCGATCAAAAAATATGTATTAAAGGAAACATAAATAGATTCAAAAATAAAGAAACAGAAATGGGAAAGTACAAAAATGAAAAGAAGCATGTCCGTGAAAAAAAGCAAAACCAAAAATCATAATCCAAAGGAATGGTGTCCAAAGTCACAGTCCACAAAAGAAAATCCAATGGAAAAAATAATTGAAAGCCATTGCTCCATGGGTAAATTGTGAAAGAAAAAGAAAATCCAACAGTGAACTATGTACAGACGAACAAGCCAGGGTCCATTATCCCAACAAAAGAAATGAAACCTAATTAACAACACTAACTAATAAAATAAACTATATACAAAAATGTGGCCCATTGTCCAAAAGGTCCAAAATAAATTCAAAAACAAAGGAAACCTAACACTAACTACATAACTATGTACAAGGGCAGCGGGCTAGTCTGACGGCTCACTTTTGGATGTCCCGGGCCAGGGCATCATCGAACTCCTGCTCAATGTCCCGGAGTCGGTCCTCCTCCATGGCCCTGAGGGTCCGCAGGGCCGTCGACGTGTCCACCTCCAACCCCCTGCGGATTGCCTCGATGCACTCGGCCCGCCTCAGGGCCCTCCGCATGGAGTTCTCCGCCCTGACCATTGTGAGCCGTGCCTCTTCCGCCCGCTGCCGCTCCGCATCTATGGCGTGGCCCAACCGCTGCCACACGGAAGACACTCTCTGTCCTGGGTCCTCCTGCCCTCCGGCCGATGCCTGCCCCTCCGATGTTGAAGGCCCCGAGCCTTCATGGCTCCCACCACGTTGCTGCTGCTGCTGTGCCTCTGCCCGTGCACTGCCTCCTGCTGCCTGCACATCCTCAGACGGCTGGGGTGCAGTCGTTGATGTGGCCACCCCTGCTGGACGTCCGACTCCCGACTGTGGCAGAGATGCCTCCTCCACCAGCCTGGCCGCACCGTCAGAGGCAGCTCCACAGGGCACCCAGGTGACTGATGGGTGGGAAGATGGCACGGAGGACGACTGGCGCCTAGGGGGTTCAGTTGAGGAGCGGGTCGTAGCAAGCCCCATCAAACAGAGGAATCCGGCCTGGGTGACCTGTCCCAGTAGGCTGACGTGGTCAACGAGCCATTCGAGATGACGTGCAGTCTCCTCATGAAAAGACTGCAGGTCACCTTGCATGGCCCGTTGACGCAACGCCACACCAGTCAGGACAGGCTCAACCCGGACCCGGATAGCCACGTCCGCAGGCAGAGGAAGGCCAGTTGTCGTTCGCTCATCCACTGCCTGAAAACGGGTCTGGACGTAGGCATCCATGCTGGTGCAAGATGATGCAGGGACAGGATCAGGGACAGGATTGCACACAGGCACCTCCGCGGCGGCCTGTGCTGCCTCCTGTCCCTGGTCCTGCACTGCACCACTAGCACCAGTGGGATCCCCACCTCCAGACCCCATCTGTGTTGCTTGCACGGCCTCCTCCTCCACCAAACCCCCCACCAACCTGGATGACTCCGTGCCATCTTCCCCCGTTGGGCCCTGTGGGGTCCCAGCTGCCCCTTCTGCTGCCAAGGAGTCCAACTCCAACCTCCGCCTCTTGGACCTCCCCCCGGCAGCTGCGGCCTGGGACGCAGTACCGGACTCCTCACTCCCCGACGAGATGACAACATGGGAGGGGAGCCGGGCCTTGCATCTCCGGCTGGCGGTGGGATCCCCGCCGCTGTGCTCCACAGCACCTTCTCTGCCCTCTTCATCAGTTGACGCTGCAGACAGGGAGAAATAAAACACAGGCATCAGGGCACTGTACAATGGACACATACACACATGACAGTTGTACATGAGTGGCATTGGCAAACCTCAGACATGCCATCACAATCCCCAACACACATGTCATTTCAACTCGCACACATGAGCCATACCACAGCCATATCGCAACTGCCAGCACCATCCATACACATACAACAGCATGAGCAGGCAAAGCTGAGCCAGACATCACATGCAACACAGGAAGTGCACTACACATGTACACACACCACCACACTTGCATGCATGTGTACACCTCTGCCAAGTGTCGCAGTGTTCAGATGGGCATCCATGTCACATCTGCCAATCAGGCTTCCACATCCCGCTGTCACATGCATCCATGTTGCATCACTGTTGCTCCCTTGTCAAATACACACAAATGCACATGTACACAGTGCTGATACATGCAGCTAAAAACAACATACATGCGTGACATCACGATCATGTCTACTTACATACACATTCATCCAAATATGTGTGCCCACACAACTGCATTTGGCATGCAAGCCTACACACACAAGCACCATCCATGTCTCACACATTACAGCCCTCGCATGTGTTAGCCTCACGGCCCTGTACACCCCCACCCTTACTCGACCCCATACAAACAGATGTGTAACCTGCACACTACTGAAACATCACCACACGCACAGCTCAAAATCAGGATGCATGTACACTTACCGCTCGACTCCAGACGGGTCTGCCTCTCAAGGACCTGGACATGGAGCGCTGGGGATATGCGTTCCAGGACCCTCATCTGGTCTTCCGACAAGTGGCCCCGGCGCCCCTTGGCATCCGCTGCCTTCAAGAGGCGCCGGGCCTTGTTTAGGGTTCTGGACCTGAAGTCCTCCCAGCGCTTCTTGACATGTTGTAAATCGCGGACTGCCACCCCCTCCCGTTGATGGCAGTCACAATGTCAGTCCAGATCCGAGTCCGTCCTTCCTGGTCGGCGCGGGAACTTCCGAAGAGGGCATCATACTGCCCCAGGACTTGCTCCACCAGGACACCAACTTCCCTGGCACTGAATCTGGTGCCCCTCTGCCTCTCCGGCCGGGGGTTGTCAGTGGTGCCAGATGTTGCAGTGCCCGACATGACAACCCCAGAGGCAGGAGTGGGTGGGCAACTGGGTCCTGGGGCTGGGCTGTGGAGCGATGGAATCCCAGTCGGGAGCCTTCGGTTCCAGCTGGGGTGGTCACAGCAACAGCACCCCTGGCTGATGTGCAGGCAGCAAATGGCAGGGCACGTGGGCAGCAGGCAGTCAGGCAGCAGCAGATGGCAGGTGGGAGCGTGCTCGGGGATCTGGGGGGCAGTAATTCGGCCTTCTGGGCAGGAGCGTGGTCTTCCGTGTGCTTACGCGTGGCCAGCTTGATACGGAGTGATTTGGCACGTGAAAATTCGGCACGTCAGCGTGTAATTCGAGGAAAGGCCCTTAGCGCGTAAGCGCGTCTGCACGCATTCGCAATTTCATTAGACAGAAGGCCCCTCAAGCGCAAGCGCCCCTGTGATGTGACGCGCACAGGCGTGTATGGGCATTTCAGCGCGCGTGAAAAACTGCACGTCCGCGTGTAATACGAGGAAAGGGCCCATGCGCGTAAGTGGCGTGACGCGCGCGTGCGTTTCCCTCAGCACGGGTTAAAGGTGAACGGGCCCAGCAGTTCGCTGTACGTGCCTTTCGTGGAGACGGACGTGTGTTGCTGCTTCCTGTTGTTTCGCGCGCCATCACAACTTCACAGCTATCAAGGACGTATCTCTTCTTTTGGCGGGGGTATTGGCTACGCGTGTTTTTCTGCATCGCGCTAGTCAGACGCTCTTTTTCCCACTGCGGGTGCCCTGTGTATCGCACCCATTTTCAATGTCATAGTAGCCTGCGTGTCCCACGCGTACGCGTTATTCGTGTTACTGGGTGCCACCGCGTACTGCGGGAGGTTGAATCCACGCACGTAGGCTGCAGGGTTGCGTGCACGGTTTTACTGCAGTTTTGGGGTGCCTGAGCGTTGCGTGACCCGTCACTACATCACCGGGGTCACATACAGCCTTGAAGGTGCAGGGGGGCTGTTAACATCTTGCTTCCCATCCCCTTCACCCCAATTGCCCAGGTCAATTGTGGTGTACACCTCCCATTGGCACCACTCCATCTGTGCCGGCACTACTACATCTGTGCCATGGTTGGGAGACCACCAGAGGTGAGGGGCGCCTCAGCTGGGCGTACTCCTCGTGGCGGGCGTGGTCGGGGACGTGGCTGTGGTGACCAGGGAGTAGGGGGACTCCAGGGTGTCCAGGGCGGCCACAGAGGGGGAAGAGGCAGGGGTGCGCCACTTGAGCACAATGTTGTGCCATGTGTCGGTGCAGTCATGCCACCACCCCCTGTGGTTCCGGGGGATGCAGCTTCTGCATCTGGCACTGGCGCCCGTGTGACCCGGCAGTCCGTTCCATCGACTGCCACGGGCCCAAGGGTAGTGGTAGCTGCAGGTGCAGCTGTGGACACCGCCACCCAGGCTCGGGGTCTGCCAGCGCAGGCTGCGTTGGCACTTGAGGAGCCCTTGGTAGATCTCCAACAGGCCAGGGGGGAAACCATAGGGGCAGGCCGGGCTGCTCAGACCAAGACACGTGTCCCTGGGGCAGTCATGTCATCTGCTGCCCCGAACAGCCGGGTGTTGGCAAGTGCAGGGGCAGATGCACCCAACAGCACCCCGGTTGTGAGTCTGCCAACCAGGACCGTTGCGGTCAATGACCCTGCCACAGCTGATGTTGCTGCGCAGGGTCCATTAGTGGGCACCCAGCTGCCACTGACACAAGTCAGGCCTTTGGTCATCCCTCCACCTGCCACTCCCTTGGCTCAATCCACCGAACCCACTGGCCATACTGGTCAGGGCGGCATTAGCCAGCCAGGGTCTGTGCCACAGTCCAAGAGGAGGAAGGTTGCACCTGCAGCACAGGCTGGGACCCCACACACAGCCACGACCTCCTGCACGTCGAGGAAGAAGCCTTTCTGTAAGCAGGAACTGTACTTCCCCGTGGACTACGTGCGGGGCCACAGCCGTGACATGCTAGTGGGTGCCAATAGTCAGACTACGGCTGCCCAACGTGACACCCACTGGAAGCATGTTGCGGAACATGTCAGTTCATTCGGCCATGAGGTGCACACAGCGCAAGAGTGCAAAAAGCGTTGGAATGACATCAAACGCAGCACTAAGGCTAAGTGTGCCTCTAATTACAACTTGACTTTGGTGACTGGCGGTGGGCCTGCACCAGAGGAGGAAGAGCTCACTCCGCATGAGGCACTCGTTGCGCAGTTCATACCACCTGAATTAGTCGAAGGAGTGGGAGAGATGCTGGATTTTGATGCCCAGTCCAGTGAGTGTTGATGCGTGTTTGTTGAGGACGTGTGTGTTTCACTTGTGGGATGTGTTGTGCATGATTGCCGCTACATGTGACGTGTACATGGTTCTGATGTGTAAGTAATGCAATGCTTCCGTCATGCATGTCTCATCTGTCTGCATGCGGGGACTCCATGTAGGCATGCTCCCTTGCCCCTCCTCCGCCACTCTGCACCCCAGTTCCACCTTTGAACTGGTGTTCTTCAATCTTGCCAATGTGTACTTTCTTGTTCATGCGTCCTGTGTAGATGCTCACTTCCAGCGTAGAATCTGCCAAACATATGCCGTGTGGTACAGCCTTAGTACTTGATGCAGGGTATCTCACTTGTACTGTGCATAGGTCAGATGTTCCGCAGGGACATGAGTGCCCATTCATGCTCCATGTGCATTGCACGCATGCCCCTATGTGTCCTTGACTGGATGATCACTGTAATTTTTTTTTTTTTTTTTTTTTTTTATTGTTTGGTTGAAACAAATCAACCTTTCAAAAGAAGATGAAGAAGATACAGAAGATAAAAGATAAGAGCATCATAACACAATGATAGAAAATATTTTAAATTTTTTTTTTTTTTTTTTTTTTTTTTAAACAATCAGATAATGTAAAACAGGACAAAATATCTATTCAACATTAAAACAGAACTCTCGAATGGGTTACGCACACAGAACAATACTGAAACATGATGTCTGGCTGCCTCTAACAATCCAGTTGTTACTTTAAATCATAGATTGATTGATAAGGCATATTCAAACTCAAAGGCCAGCAGCTAGGCCTCGATGTAACTGGACAAGAGCTGCTTCATCCGTATTTTGTGAACTTAAATTTCTGGGTTTACCAACAAAAGACTTTCCAGGAATTTGATAACAGCAATTTGGATTGGCAAATACACAGAATTCAGAATGGTTTGCCAACATTCCTCGTATTCAAGAAACCCTAGATACCGACAATGGCGTCCCAAAAGCCTGGATCTACAAGAGATTAGAGCAGGGCACTCAATGATAAGATGCTCCAATGTCTCTGGTTGAAGGCCGTTCTTACAGAAGCGGCAGACATTTTCATTCTCCGATATTATTTTGCGTCTATGAAGTATGGCTTTGGTGGGCCAGATGTTAAAACGTAAGCGCATGATTGCACCTCGAATGTTGGCCGCTGGTGATTTAACTAGATATAGAGGAAGTGTGCGCATCTTTTTTGGAGGAAACCGGAAAACATTGCCATCACAGTAGGTTCGGCAGGTTTCACCTGTCTTAATCCAATCAAACTCATACAGCTGTGTCTTTGCCTTATCAGGGTTATTAATTAAAGTGTCCAAGGAAACACTTGCATTGCTTAAAGCATAATATGCAGTAGTAGACCATGAGACAAAGAATTTTTGTTTTGTGTTAAACATGTGTTGTGAAAGTTCCGATAGTAAAGTATGATTTTTAGAAGCTATGATGCATTTTCTAAAAAGCGCACACAGACGCCAAATATGTAAAGCCTCTAATGAGATTAAACCCAACTCATATCTGATCCATGAAATTGGGACGCAAGCTGGTAAATTAAGAATCTTTTTCCAATACTGGCTTTCCCATTTGTAAAATGATGATCACTGTAATACAAGTCCTTGGTTACATACATTGCTTGCCATCTCATCAGCCTTCCCATGTCAACTGTGGCTCAGTCCTGCGTTGCACACATCTTTAGGGTATGACAATCTGTGTGGATCACAGGCCTCAGCCTGTTCAATGGCCAATGACTCTGTCCAACTGTTGTTGTGTCTTCTTCACACATGGGCGGAATCCAGAGTTTTCATCTTGTGTCCTGCTTACTGTCCCAGCATCATTTGCAGTGTTGTCACTTGAATCACATTAAGCTGTTGATGCCAGTCAACACTGCCTGTCAATACACAGGTGTATACCATGCTAGGCATCCCTGCTTTGGTACTGGGGTGGAGGGGTGCTTGGCTTCTAGATATGGTACACATTGAATGCACAATGCACGTGATGTCTGAATTTGACATTGCACTGCCTTCACATTTCCTGGCACACACCATAGAGTCCTTGTACATGTAGGTAGTGAGTGGCGTACACATTTTCTGCACTGCATAGACCCACTTCCATGGAAACTGCCACCTTTCAACAGGTCTGATCACAGAAGCAATTCAAAGTTGACCCAGCATGCATGCCAGGTTATATGTTGTGTGTCACATGTCTGCCTGATGCGTTTGCTGTCGCTGTGTGTGTGTGTTGTGTGCTTCTGACATGTGCAGTGACCTTTTTTCTCTCTATTTTTCAGGTGATGACGCAATGGAGGCGGAGGATGGTGTTGTCATGCCAGACACAGGGTTGTTACCACTACATCAACCCGGCACTAGTGGGGGTCGTGGGGTGGTAGGTCACGAAAACCCCCAAGTGCTACAGTCCATCTTGTCTCTGGCTGCCTATGAGTCCAGCCTTGATGACGACTCTGACGTCCATGTTGAGTTGGATGAGCATCAAGTCCATGTGTCAGGGGTGAGTGATTCTGATGTGGACCTTCCTCTGTCTGCGACACCTGCACTGAGGGATCAGACAGTCTTGGTTCCTCCGCCCGTGGTGGATCGGGACGCAGGGTCACCCTCCACACCAGTCACTGATGTGCCTGGGACATCACGTCGACGGGGGCATGTAGTCGTGCAGCCGCGGGCGGTGCCAACACAGCGAGGACCCCCGGTCCTTGGGTCCCGCAGGGGTCAAGCCCGGCAACGCGGTCGCTGCGCGCAACTGCAGTATACTGAGTGGGAGCAAGACATGACTGCCAATTCAGAACGGCAGGAGGCAGCAATGGAGAACATTGATGAGAGCATGGAGCGTGTGGCCCGATCTGTGCTCCCCCCTGCTAGGCAGGTGCTTCTCCAGCAGCAGGCGGCAAGGTCCACGGCCCGCTCGCTCAGGCTGGGCATGGCGGCCTTAGACAGGACACGCCAGGCTGAAATGTCGTCTCTGCATCAAGCAATTGCTGCTCACGCAGAGGCGCACATGGATGCCCTGAGGGAGGAGTATGCTTCCCTCAGATCCACTCTGGGTGTCCTTATGATGTCCCAGAGGCAGCAGGCAGAGGAGAGGTTTGCACAGCTTGAGCATACAATCTCGGCTGAGCTACAGGCTTGCCGGTAGGTGCAGCGGTTGTCCAGCCAGGCCTTGCAGGAGGAACTCCGTGTTACACGTGCTACCTTGCAAGAGGAAGCACGTGTATCACGTGAGGTTCTGCATGCAGACCTACGTCACATCGCCACACAGAACCAGGCTCACCCGTCCGGCAGACTTGCTGCCGACGAGGGGCAAGCTGCGGCTAGGTGTGGCCAGGCTACTGTGCCACGTCCTCCTTTCTAGGATGAGCCAGACTCGGACGACCATCTATCTCCCACATAGGTCGGGCTGTGCAGGCGTTGAGCCGATGGATGTTTTATTTTTGGCTCAGCATCATCGCATGTGGATGTTGAGCAGCACCCTGTACCTCCCCCCTCCTGGGTGCCTCCCCTCCCCCCCGGGTCGTATGTGGCCATTTTTGATTTTTCTTTTAGCTTAGTTAGTTAAGTTTCTGTTTGATAGTTAGTTTAATTAGGTAATGTAGGTTTTCCATAGTTAGTGTAATTAGTTAATATAGTTTAAAATTGCTTGTCTATTGTGCTTTCATGTGACGGTGCGGTGCTTTGTGGCTTTTGAAGGCATCCACTGTCTGTTCCAGCTAGGCCCTTCAGGCTTGTCTTGTGTATGTGTTTGGTGCTTGGGGTCCTTGACTCACATATGCCACTCCTGCCTCCCTTATCCATGGGCTCGCAAGGATGGTTCGGTGTCACAAACATTTACACAAGGGCTTTGGACTGTCATATCTGTGGCATGTCTGGTGCTGTGTGACTTGTGTTTACACCCCTAGTGGGGATGATTTTGGTGTTATTGTCCACTGTTAAGCTTTTGCTAGATGGGGTGTTTCATGATTAATGTGTACATTAATTTCTATGCATTGTGTAGTATGTTTCTTATCTTTACTGTACACGTGCTTGTTGCAATTCATGCTGTAGATAGTGTTCCACACTTTGGATGTGAAAGACGGACTGATGGTGTGATTTATGCTGTGACTCTCTGACATGGTCAAGTAATGAGATGCCTGAAGAGACACACACAGATGACTTTGAAGCATTAATCATGTGTTTCATGCCCTTTCTGCAGGGGGATGAGCCTCCAGTGCACCTTTGCCAGCAGACATGGCCCATTGGACGACAGAATTCTGGACACGTTTGTTGGTGCCCACATGCACATGTGTGCACAAGCAGAGGCACAGGGATTGCAGACCTACATCCTAGAACTGCTGACGTGTTCCAAGGAACTCCAGGCAAGGTGAGCAGCACAGGGGGGCCACAACACAGCAAAGCTTGCACCAGGCGAGTTGCACATGCAGGCTTAGTCACAGCACTGAGGGTGAGCTTGGACGGATATTGGTGTTGAAGCACACAATGCAGCTCAGATGTGTTGGTGGACTGATAGCTGTTGATTGTAAGGTTGTCTGTGACACCTGCAGGGGCAGTGGCACATACCCTCCGGTACACCAAGGTCCATCGAGGCACTTGTATCAACCATGTAGCCTTCCGAGACATGGAAAGGGGCAGCTCACAGGGACATACAGCAAGGGACATACTCGGGTGCAGTGCATTTCATTTCCATGTACTTTATGATGAATGCACTGCCAACTTTGTTTCGGTCATGGTGGTACGCAACTTGCTCTGAAGTCATGGCTTGCTATATGGGTCTGTCTGCTTACCCAGTGAACATTGCATGTTGTGTGAATTGTGACACATTGGTGTTCCATTTGCCACGCACCCACCGGCAGCTGACTTACTGCATTGACTGTGTATGACCCGTCACAGGGGTAATGTTATATATGGGTACGAAGCATCTACACCAGATTGTCTGTTTGTAGAGTAGTTTGTTGCTATGGGGCAAGTTTGGTGGTGTGTTTTTGTGTAATTGGCACGTACAGGTTGTTGACTGTGGCTCTCTTTGCAGCATTGCAGTGCTCCTGTAACCGGACCTGAGAGTGCGCAGGCAGGAGGCCAGCACTCAAAACCAGAGCTAAGTGTCTTGTTGTTTTTCTTTCAAACTGCTCTGCATAGGCTTGCTGGGGGGTGCACTAATGCATGGATGTATGTGTGATTCAATTTGGTATGTTTTTTCCCCCCTAATCACCCAGAATCCTATGCAATTTTGAACCCTGTACCCTCTACCCGGTGTTCCTGCTTCCCGTACCTATCCAAGCAACGTTCCCTAACCCTCTTTCCCCGCTGGGGTTGCGGATGGGCCTTGGTTCGTACCACTCATAAGCCTGGACTACAGAAGGCCATGACAATGATGTCCAAGTTTGTTTGGATTGTGTATGTGTTCATGCAGGTAGTACATTTTCGTGCATTCCCTACTTTCATGTGTCATTCCTCCTCCCCTCTCCTGCCACTCATTCCAGTTATCCAGTGTGCCAACACCTGTCCCGACTGCATATCCCTGACCCTCCTTCTCCACCAGGGTCTCAGGGGCCTGTGTAAGTTTGACCTTGCAGGCACCCGGGACACAGTGAGGGTGGTTGTTTCGTGACACTCCTGCGCCTGTTCATGGGACCTGTGACAGCACACATCCGTTCATGGTGCATCATCCTATGTTATGTGCCACACATGGTTCACATCCTGTTGTGACATTGTTTTACTGTGCTACCTTGGTTGTTGCATCTTTGTGGTAGTACTTGGCCTTTGTGAGGTACTGCTATGTCAAGTCATCTACTGGAGGTTGTTCTGGTTTGTTTTTATGCCTTGGATTTTGTGATTTTGGAAATGAGTGTGGATTCTGAGGGTGCAGGCACCTTTTTACACACAAGGTGGGAGATGGTGACGAAGGGTAAAGGTGATCCTGTGGCCAGGTGGAATTGAGGGTTTAAGGCTCCATGACCCAGGTGCAGTTGTTCAGTGGGTCATGGTCATTTGTGAGGGAGGGGGGGTTGTTGTTGATAGTTGCCTTGCCCTGCAGTGTGATGGGAACTCTGACATTGTAATGGTGGTATCCTATGTACATGTTGTGTTCTGCTGATCAATGCCTGTTCATGTGTTGTGTTTACCTTTCAGGTGCGAGGGGATAGTTGTGGTTTGACATGCTGGGGTGTACACATGGTGAATGTTCACATGTGATGTGTAGAGAACACTGATGGTCACTTGATTGCACATGCATATGTTGAGTGCATGTCCTTGCAGAGCCACACACTTGCACTCTGATGCACTACGTGTACTCCCACCCTTGCATATCCACGTGTACACTGTTTGCCTTCTGGTGCCCACTGTGTCCCTGCAGCACATGTTCTGTGACCAATTTTGGATCCTGTACATGCCTAATTTGCTTTTTGATGTGGTCTGTCGCTTAGATGTAATGCTCAGGGTCTGCATTACACACAATGGCTGTTCACTGTGCTGTGCAATGAGCAGTGTGTTGCAGGAGTAGGACACAGCACACAGAAGCTGCAGTGTTGATTTTGCAATGCACAATGTGCATGTAGACAGGCATTCATTGTTATGTTACGTCTACAACTCTTGTAATGCATTTGGAAATGACTTATTTTGGGTGGGAGGTTGTTGGTCTGTCATTTCATCTGATTCCAGGTCAGGCATCATTGTCTGATGCCACTGTACATTTTGGACATGGCAATGTGTACCTTATTGTTACTGTGTTGGTGTATGGGTATTGCTTGCCATGTCATGTTGTGGTTTGGGAGGGTTTGAGTGACATAACAGTGATTGCCATGGCCTGTTTTGCAGGTGTGTGTGATGCACACCTTGCATGTCAGGGCCATCCGCTTCTCAGAGCAACTAGCTGGGGGTAGATCTCTCTCTGCGGCAGGGCCCTCCCTCTGGAACAGCCTTCCTGCCTCACTTGAACTTGAGGGGAACCATCTCCGGTTTGGGAAGCATCTCAAGACCTTCCTCTTTGCTTCTGCTTTCTCTCTGCCTCTCCCTTGCGGAATTCTTCACTGGAACTGCACTGGATCTGCAACTGGGCCACTCTCACTGACCTCGGTCCCTGGCCCAGCCACTCTCCACTTGCACTGCCTCCCTGGCAACCCCTGCACTGCAGTACTGTCTCTCTATCCCTACAGCCCCCCCTTCCCAGCACTTGTCTGCACTTACCTTTGCAGTTGCCACCAGCTGACCTATGTATTTGTTTTTTGGTCTACTTCCCCTGTACTGCACCCCCCCCCTTCCCCTTGCACTTTTCCCTTCCCCCTACCCCTGCACTTGCACAATCTAAATGACACCTGGCCTAGTAGTACCGTTGTCTGTCTTCCCTTGTTCCCCCCTCCCTGCCTCATCGCACCTTGAAATACTTGTGTATAGGCCATATCATGTCATATGTGATATGTGTGCCTTTTGGTCACACAGGATAGCTTGTGTTTAAGTAGCTAGGGATGCAGACAATGTGGCACTTCCATGGCAACTATCTCAGGCTGGTAGGGTTGTGACAGTTGACTGTCTCTTTGTCATCATCGATTGTCACCTGGTATGTGCCAGGCCTGTGTGCACTCCGCAGGGGTGGGAGTTTAGGTGAAAAATGCGGCCACAAGCTGGGTCCGGGCTTCCTCGCCACGTGCCCTGTCCCCTCCCATGGGCAGCGCCTGTGCCTGTGGTTGGGGATGTGGGGGCACCACCATGTCCACCGGGACGCCCTGCCGTGTTGCAACATTGTGCAGGACACATGCTTCCACAATGATCCTGCACACTACTGGTGGTGCATAGAGTAGCTGCCCGCCAGAGCGGTCAAGGGAGCGGAAACGTGACTTGAGCACTCCGAATGTGAGCTCCACTATGGCCCTGGTTGCAATATGGGCTGCGTTGTATCTTACCTGGGGTGGTGTGGTGGGGTTCCGGATTGGCGTCATCATGTGGTTGCTCAGAGGGTAGGCACTCTCCCCTGGGGAGGTGATAATAGTTGAGATTATTAGGGTTTGGGTATTTGTCTGTGTGTGACTTGCATGCATGTGCAAGGGCATTTTTTACTCACCTAGGAGCCAGGTGTTGCCATGCTGCCCAGCTTCCAGGGCCCGGCTCAGGGCGGACATTCTGTATATGAAACTGTCATGGGTGGAGCCAGGGTAGTTTGCATAGACAGAGGTGATGATTCCCTTTGCATCGCATACCACCTGTACATTGATGGAATGCCAGTGCTTGCGGTTTCGGTAGATGTGCTCAGTGGCCCTAGGTGGACGTAGGGCCACATGGGTGCAATCTATGGCACCAAGCACTTTGGGGAAGTGTGCCACCCTGAAAAAATCCAGGACAACGGCCTGCCTTTCTGCGGGTGTTCTGGGCATGTATATGTGCCTGCGGACTGAGGGGCGCGCTGTCATGATTGCCAGTACCTGGTGTAGGCAGCGTGACTGCGTGGCCTGTGAGACCCCCCCCCACTATGGCAGTAGTCCGCTGAAATGACCCAGTGGCCATAAAATCCAGGACATTGAGCACCTTCTCCAAGGTCCTCAATGCTTGGGAGCAAAGGGTGGGGGATGTAAGGTCATCTTCCCACTCCCTGACCAGGTCTAGGATGATGTGGGGTGGCAACCTATACCTGCCGTAGACCTGGTCGTCAGGCATCCCAAAAAGGCTTGTCCGTGGTGCGAAAATGCGTGCCCTGGCTATTCTCCTCCTCCTGCGGTGTCCCACGATCAGTGCTGCAACAAATGGGGCATTCATCGTAGCTGTATATACGTGTGTGTTGTTTGCGCGCACTTTTGTACTGTGCGCGGGGACGCTTCTGTCTGCCTTCGTGTGGCGGACGCGTTGATGCCTGTGTGCGTCTTTTGCCGTGCGTGGGTTTCCCATATTCGGATCCATGAATACGGGTTGTTCGCGTGCGTGTGGGCGTTCCGTGTAGTTCCCTGCAGTGCTTCCCCAGTTACGCCTTCTTTTTCACGCGTTATTCCCCATTCCGCATGTTACGCCCACTGTTCCGCCCACTTTGGTTGTGTGCGCCGCGCTATGTGCGCTTTTGCTGTGCGCGTAGCACACGCCGTGTATGCCTGCGTGCGCCATGGCTGGATTGGGCGCACGGACAGCGGGAAACACGCACAGCGTCTTCCTTGAATCGCACACGTGCGCGTGCGCTGCGTTTCTCGCGCTTGCGCTCCCTTGCGCCTGCTTGCGCATGGATTTTCGGCGCACGTTTGTTCCATGAATCGGCCCCTAAGTCTCTTATGAATGTTTGCCATGTTAGAAAACAGAAAGCAAAACACGACATCTTTAAAATAAATAAACGTGCAGTCTTACCTTGTTCCGTTTAGCAAGTAAAGAATTCACCTTATTTCATCATCCGGACGCGACAGTAAAGTCTCTGCTTTTTCTTTTCAGCCGACGCGAGGAAAAAACAATCACCGCGGGAACATCCTTTTCCTCAGAAGGAAACGAAATGTGACGCAGCTGCAGCCGACCGTCTACAGGAACCCAAACATGATAACTCTGACAAGGTAAGTAATGTGTTAAATAAACATTTACTCATGTGCGCGCGCGAACAAGTTATAACTTGAACTTTCCTTGTTTACAAATGTCATCACAAAAATAGACGAAGCCTTAACCCTTGCACTTCAGAGAAAATTCAAACAAAAAATAACAGCAAGTATAAGGCTAACCTTTTAAGTTCAGAAAAAAGTTGTTTACTTTTAAGTACTTAACTTAAATTTTCTTCCTCACAAAATGATTACATCATCGGTATACAAGTAAACTTGAAAGAGTTGTTTTCTTCTTCTTGTAAATATTTTCTTGAGAGTTTTCCAAGGCCCAAAACACAGGAGAAAAACAGAAACATGACCAGCTCTAGAGAAATATCTAATGAAAGGCAGTTTAGAATGTTGGGAATCACACCACTGTCAACCAGTCACCCAATCAGAACTCCTGTCTCTGCCCTCCATCTTGGCTTGGGTTCCCTCCAGTACTCTGAAAATAAATGTTAAGGCCCAAACCAATTCTAGAGTGAAAAGGACAATAGCTGACATTAAACCTAACAATAAAATAAATAAAGAACATTATAATAATAATGCTTTAATTATCACCTATTTACTCAGGAACCTGACAACTATGGCCTGGCCCCTCGTACTTTGCCGGGAGGGCTTCTCGCACCTGTTGGTAAATCAAATACAGATTTTTTGTTAACCAGTCACAGTAATCAGAAAGAAGTACATGCTCAATATCCGTCAGAGCCCGAGGTTTTGGGAGATTCCAAATGTTAGCTGGCCTACCCATGACCACTTCATATGGGGAGAGCCCAGTCTTAGTCTGCGGGGTGGTGCGCATTGACAGTAACACTATCGGTAAGGCGTCCGGCCATTTCAATTTGGTGCCGGCACACATCTTAGCAAGCTTGTTCTTATAAATTCCATTGCGTCTCTCTACCAATCCAGCACTCTGAGCATGTCTAGCCGAATGGAACCGTTTATCGATCTGTAATCCCGCGCATTTCTGCAGAATTACAGCAGCGATAAAATGTGGACCATTGTCCAACCAGATGATCCTTGGCAAACCAAATCTAGGAAAATATTCCTTAAGCATGGTTTTCGCCGTTGTCATTGCTGTGGCATCTTTTACAGGAAAGGCTTCAACCCATTTACTAAAGGTGCAAATAACAACCAAAACGAACTTAAAATTGTTACAACGCTCCATTTCAATAAAATCGAAGTGGATCACTTCAAAGGGGACAGAAGGTGGACCAAAACTATCCCTTGGTGTGGATGTGCCCTTTCCCATATTATGCTGTAGACAGATCATGCAACTTTGGACAAAACGATCAGCTGTTTTCGAGATTTTATCGTTCACGCAGTCATTGTCTAACATTTTTCAAACCTTCCTCGCACAGATGTGGGTGGGCCCATGAGCCATTGCGACCATCATAGTAATGTACGCATCTGGCAGCATCCATTTCCCATCTAACTTATCCACCCACCACCCATCATCATCCAACCTCGCCAAACCCGCAGCCCATTGCTTAGTTTCTTCTAAAGTGGCATCGGCTTGGATATTCTTTACAGATTCAATACCTTCATCTATGGTACAATTATTTGTGGCTTCCCTTGTAGTGTACATATCTGAATAGAGATCAGTAGCAGTTTGTTTGGCTATCTGGTCAGCAAAAGTGTTCCCTTTTCCTACATCATTTATGATTTTCTGATGTGCTGCGCATTTCATGATCGCTAACTGAGTGGGAGTGCAAGTGCTAAAAGTAACCGCACTATCAAGGAGCCATATTGAATCTTCGTTCCATGTGAGGTCAAGAAACCTTGTTCTGCCCAAAGTCTACCGAAGTTGTGAACTACCCCAAAAGCATACTGACTATCAGTATATATGTTTACTCTAAGCCCTTCGGAAAGTTCACAAGCTCGAGTCAATGCAATAATCTCTGCGGCCTGCGCAGAGTTATGTAGAATTCTTTTGGTTTCCACAATCGTCCTTAGTGTGGTGATGGCATAAGCAGCCATGGATGTACCACCCGGAAGTTTGAAACAGGAGCCATCGCAAAACAGCTCCCCTTATGGGTCATTCAAAGGTGTATCTTTCAGATTGATCCTGCCTTTAGTCTCTTGTTCTGTAGTGTAAAGGCAGTCATGTGACATTTCGTCACTGCAAGCAGTACCTTGCGGGAAAGGTAATAGTTCAGCCGGATTTAATACACAACACTTCTTTATGTTTACATGCGGTGCAAACAAGATCAATTCATATCTTGTTAATCGTGCGGATGTGAGGTGTTGTGTTCTATTTAATAGAACATCTACAGAGTGAGGTACCAACAAGGTTAAAGCATGGCCTAGGACCATACCCTCGCTCTGTTTTACAGACGGAGCAGCAGCAGCAGCGACAGCTCTCAGACATCTCGGCAAAGCGCATGCAACAGGATCAAGGGCGGAAGAAAAGTAACCGCACGGCCTATTCTTCCCTCCATCTTTCTGCGTTAATACAGCCAAAGAACATCCATCACGTTCATGCACATACAACTCGAAGGCCTTTTCATAATTTGGGGTGCCCAAAACTGGTACTGAACACAGTGCAGTCTTGAGTAGATCAAACACGTTCTGGTGTTCCAAGTTCCACGGCAATGGCAAAGAAATGCCCTTCTTTGTCAAAGCCAACATTGGTTTAATCACTAGTGAGAAATTAGGGATCCACTGCCTACAGTAAGAAGCCATTCCTATCAAGGCTCTGACTTCCTTCTGTATATTTGGGAAAGACATGCAGGAAATTATTTTAATCCATTCATGCATCAACCTTCTTCCCGCCTTTGAGGAGATAGCCTAAATAGGCGACCTCCTGTCGACAATATTGACATTTTTTGAGTGAAGCTTTATGTCCATGTTTTGCTAGGTGAATAAGTAACAACACAGTGCACTCCTTACAGGCACTTTCTGAATCTGCAGCTAAAAGAAGATCATCTACGTATTGAAGCAATGTACAAGTGGTAGGCAACTCGATCATATCAAGCTGCTCTTTCAAAGCCCCCTACTATAAATGCTCGGACTTTCCGTGTACCCTTGTGGTGCACGGGTGAATGTAAACAAGCGTCCCCCTAGGGTGAACGCGAACAGGTATCTGCTATTGTTGTGTATAGGAATGCTAAAAAAATCATTCTTAAGATCTACAACACTAAAATGAGTAGCAGAAGCTGGGATCATAGTTAATATCGGTGTTACATCAGGCACAATAGGAAATTGTGGAGCAACAATCTTATTGATAGCCCGTAAATCAATGATAAAACGAAAAGGAATTGCATTATCTCCTTTCTTATACACAGGCAAAATCGGACTATTGCACACACTACCTGCAATTTCTTCAATTACCCCACGGTGTACAAAATCAGAAACTATACACTTCAAAGCTTGCTCACCATCAACCGAAATCTTATACTGAGGAATACGTGGCAACTTTACTCCTTGTTTCAAAATGATTTTAACAGGCTCAATTTGTAGAACACCGACAACATTGTCATCAATCGCCCATAAACACTCCGGAACATCACTAAATTTCGGCGGCAAAGGTCTAGTCAAGAACTATGAGGCAGAAAGTTGCTGTGGTGAAATCGTCAAACGCACTCCATCCGAAGAACAATGAATTACCGCATTTAATTCCTTCAACAGATTCAACCCCAACAAATTCTCTCCACAGTCATTGTCAAAAGAAACGGACAGTGATCCGTAAATTGACCCAGTGTAATCGGTACCAGCGAAGAAACCGGACTAACTACTGGTGTACCAGAAAACCCTACAGAAACATTGGTTTGCCCTGACAGTGGAATGTTTGGAACCTGTGAATGGTCAATGGAACACTTCTGCGCTCCTGTATCTATCAAGAATAGATGTTTCCTATTTCCCACTATCATTTCAACGTAGGGACCTTTCTGATTAACGGGAATAGGCGTCGGTTCCAAACCCTGCTTCGGGCAATCCTAGCAAAACAATATATCATCACAAGGAAGGTCTTCAGAGAGATAAGCAGTAGAAGGATGATCAAAAATATTTCTAGTATCCACACTCAGTGGCTGATTGTCTTGTGAAAAAGGCTGTGAATTCTGAGAAAACTGGCTTCTACCAGGACCCCCTGTCCCAGGGCGGCCTCTGGATCGTCTACCCATGGTACCAAATGTGTTATTCTACCTCTGTTGGAGGATCGGCATTGTGCTTGCCAATGACCCTCTTGTCTGCAATAAGCACATTGGTTCACGTGTACAGGACCCAACGGCACAGTACCTTGTGGAACAAAATTGTGTGCTACCCCCTCTAGGACCTCTAACAATCTGTTCCAACAAAACCTTAGTTTTCAGGTCTCCAGTTTTCTTTTCGATCCTCTCTTTTTCATTATTGACTCGGTTTTCATAGTACTGAGCCATATGCAATACCTCAGACTGAGACTTAGCTTGCCAAGCGCTCTCAGAAGTCATAATTTGCGACTGGATGTCAGGTAACAATCCACGCACAAATTTGTCTACAAATAGTCGTTTTCCAGATTCTGTGCTCAAATCTTGTTCACTGAAATCTGAAAACACTTGTTCAAACCGATTAAAGAATTCGGTAGCACCCTCAGACTTTCCTTGGACACAAGCAGTAAGTTTGTCCCAGACAATCCTTCTCTCAGCAATTAAGGCTTTCAGTTTCGTCACTATTCTATCAGGCAAAGTCAGTATTACCTGTGGCGGTCTCTCGCCAGCTGGTCTATCTCTATCTTGTCTAGCCATATTATGCCATGTGTCCCCTAACCCTGCTGCATCATCAACTGTCCTAATTTGTTTCCAGAAATCAATGGGTAGGAGCACGGGAAATAACAAATCTATATCACTCAGAGTAAATACTGACGACTGCAAGACAGATTCTATCTCTTTATAGAACCCTGTCGGATTCTTTCTAATATCTGGGATGGATTGTCTAATGGTGTTCACTTCCTGTCTTGAGAACGGGACGTGAACATACCGTGATACATAATGTGCAGGAATGTCATGAGCAGCAGTACCTGCTGCGACATTAGCTGGAATCTCAACTTTTGGGACAAATGTCGGAGGAACCTCTCTCATAGGCAACTGAGAGATGGGAAACTCCGAACGCTTACTGAGCAACAGAGCTAAATCGAGCGCTAAAGCAGCTGAAGGAGTGTCAGATGAAAAAGCTCTCTTATAGATATTCAATAATTCTGCAGGACAACAAATCTTTCTTTTTATACATTCATCCTGCAGGTATTTTACCATAACCTGTATCACTTTCCTCTGCATTTCTGGCGTATACTGACTATACGTGTCATATACTTCTACGGGAGATATCGACATGTCTGAAATCCATCTAATTGCATCTTTTGTGCAAATTCGTGTTTCCTCACTCATCGATTTACAAAGAGGAAGAACCGTTTCTGTACAAAAATAGCACTCAAACTATCGCCATCAATTTCTTCATTCCATAAACTTTCCAACTCTCTTCTATACTCAAAAACCCTTTCGACGTGCTCATATACTTTCTCCCCAGTATCTCTTGAATATGCTAAAACATTCAGATCCCTCAACCCTTGTGGGAGATCTACATCATTCAGTCTGTTCCACATTACAAATAAATGAATTCCCAGTCCTTCGATAAAAACATTTTTCTCAGGAAAACTTTCTAGATTAGAGAGTGTGGCAAAAACATCAGATTGTTCACCCTTCTCCATGCACTGTTTCCCTTCATCATCTGTTTTGCCCAGGTGTTGTGGATTCACTTCCATTAATTGGGTGCTAGTTCACGCTTTAGATTTATTTTTTGGCTCTCTTGACTTAGTTCTTCATAGATGGCGCCGTATTTTAGTTTATATTTGTTCCCTCCTCTAAATGTAAGTGTTTCTTTTTATCTTTACTATTACTCTTTACTAACGGTATACTGTGCATTCAGTGGTGCACAGCTACCGTTTGTTCCGCCTATGCCTCCGCGATTAGAACGTTCCGTCCACAACCCTGGGGGTCATGTGACATCTCTTTGTCATATGACTCATTATGAGTCATTATTACTTAACACACGTCCGGCATCAGCGTGCAGAGCTACTGGAGCGGTGACGTGCGCGGATGTTCTTTGCGTTTTTCCACAGTGAGTTTGGAAGTTCTATTTAGGCTTTGTTATTTATGTGGGGCACTTTCATCCGTGCGCCAAGTTTAAGGCTTCTTCTTTACTTTTTGCCACTTGGTGCTTTGAATGAATGTATCTTGGACCACTTTTTCCTTGCTCAGTTTTTGGTAATTATCTTGGGTGTGCACTTCATGTGCATTACCTGCCTCATGCGTGTTCTTTGTTTGTTTACCTGTATGGCACATTTCTAGAGTGATAGCCCAAGAGTTTTTGCTATAGTTAGATGCTTAGGCTAGCTTAGTGGTAATTCTTGTTTCTTTTTCTTTTTTAGTACACGTAGTACTGTACTTGTAGTTTTCCGCACAAGATTGGCATTACTTGGGTACTTCCTCGATTGACTCTTGAAGTGTCTAGGATTGAAGCTGGACCTTTCCTGATTGCTTCAGCTGTAACCCCGAATATCTTAATACAGTTAAGCGACTGCAGCTCAATTTTGTGGTAAGCAGCTCGATTGTTAACTGTCTCTCCAGCAGGTTTTAATTTTCTTTGACCTAAAAGGTTTTTGTATCACACAAGTGGCTATACATATTCATTTATTTATTACACCAGGTTTATGACCTCGAAAAAAGTTTATTTGCACCTCAGCAGTTTGTGGATTCTTCTCCACACAGCACCGCTGTACATCAGATTCAGCACGCCCTGTTTATTTCAGGTATTCGCTTTTTTTGAGCCTACTCATTTTCCCATCTCTTTTTGGAGTCACACCCTTGGTTAAATCGATCTTTATATCTTGATTACCTATGTGTATCTTAATGTGGATTTTCATGTACTTTTATGAATTAGCTAAAATCATTGTACTCTTGCACTTAGCGGTGTTGGATTGCTCAATCTTTGTGTACATCCTTGTTTTAACATTGTGAATCAATATACTGATGTTGTACTTTTGATGCATACATTTTCAGATTACTTTGCTCCTGAAGAAGGGGTTACTCCCCGAAACGTGTAGAGCATCTGATCATCTGAGTTCACTACCACGAAATTCATCATTTGAAAATTTGGATTGTATATTATTATTTCAGTTGCTAATTTGTATATATTCTTCTCATGATCAATGGCTTATTTCTATGTATTGAATGCCTTTATTCCTTTATGTTGATTTGAAGTGATTTTTACAGTACTTAGAACTGTTTGCTTTGATTAACGTTTGACTTATTAGAAGATTACACTCTTTTTTCATTATTATTGACTGATAGTGTATCAGTATCAATGGTGTGCAGGGGACGGGAGTGTCTCTAGATGTAGACACTTTTCCTTGTTTCAGTTTTTGCACAAACCCTGTGTCAGGGTTTGTATTCCTCCCCAGCACCCGTACTTTCTGAAGTTGTTTAATCTTCAATGTACATTTGTTAATTTGGTGTGCACCTATCCAAACCCTTCGTTGCTTGCCATTTTCCCGTCACTGTGTGACACTTCTCGATAGGTAGCACCCTTTCTCTGACATAGCATGTCCTTTTCGAAAATTAATGAAATCACAGACAAACATGCCACTACGTTGGCGTTCACCAATGAGGAAGCTAAAGAGATTTTAGCTTTGATAGGCCAGACCGAGAAACTTAGCGATACACAAGAGAATCCAGACCGCATCGTTTCTAAACTTGAGAGAATTATTAGACGCGCTATTTCACAAAAGTTACACGCCTCTACCTTGGTAGAGTATTACAAGTCTCAATGTATTCCCAGAGGTCTTAGAGTCTATCTGAGACCCACTTTATGTAGGGAGAATAAAGATTTCATTGCCAAGTGGGATCAGATATTGAACAAATGTTCACTGGACCTTATTCTTTTGAATAGCAAAATCACTAGATGTGATAGATAAAGAAATTAACGATCTAACAGCTCAATTGAGTAAATTGAAATCCGCACAAGACCTTCAGGCTATTTTGGAAGACATTAATCAGAAACTTTCATCTTATAAACAGGACATTGAACAACGTAAACTTCGTAAGTTTAAACGTGACACTTTTGATTACCATAACGATATCGTCTACTCGTGGCAAGAGTTTTATGCCCAAAGGAATAGAACTAGATTTCCAAACCCTCGACCTACTTCCTCCGATTCAGAGAATACAAGTGAGGGCAGTATAGGTGATCCTATACCAGGTAAACAAGTATCAACCCATCGACCACCAGCATCCCCTCAAAATTTAGAGAATAGTACAGTTGCATCTAATCCTGTAGGTGTATCCATTGAGCCTCCTTTTTTAGAAAAAAGACCCGACGTGGGCACAAGATCAAAAAAAAAAAACAAGTAAAGGATTCAATTGTGGTGAATATCTCAAGTAAGACACTGGCCCTCATTACGACCCTGGCGGAAATCGAAAAACGATGGCGGAAATGCAATACCGCCATCGAATAGCGCTCGGTGCGACTATGACCCGTCACCGCAAAGTACGAAGCCATTAGCGACACCGTAGTGAACGCCAACGCTAACTGCACCAAGTACGCGCGCGCGCGCCATGCCAAACCGTAAATACCACCATGGCGCAAGGGTACGCGAATTCCGACCCTAGCGGACATGTACCTAACGCCATCAAGCATGGCGGAAAGTACCATTCCGCCATGGTGAGAAGTACGGCATCGCGAATCAACCGTAAACGGCCCCACTGAGTGCCTGTACACCGCTCCCTGCCCACAAAGTACAACTCCCCGTAGGTGCAATGAAGTCACAATGCAACCAGTGAAATGTACAAGTCACCCATGCATGCAAACGAACAAAAGATTCACAAGAGGGGCCAATGGGAGCTGCAGGGCACATATGGCACGAATACAGAAGCCATTCCAATGGACATGACCACAGTCCCCCCCCAAGAAACGCACGCAAACACAGGCACCTGTGACCAGCAATATTCCGAAAATCACATCATTCCACCAGTCCACCTGGCTGACCGGCATCTGTCACACAAAACCCAATCCCCCGCCCCTGAGCATGACAACATTCAAACAGTCATATTGGCAGCCCCCATCCCTGACCTCACTGGGCTCCGTAGGCAAACGCGCCCAGCACAGTACCACGCAACTAAACTCCGAAGCTGGAACCCAATGCAGGTCTCCTCACAATACATCGCTCCCCAAATAGGAATATGCCACATCACTCGCAAAGAAGAACGCTACACGGCCCATATCAGAATAGAAATTTAATGCACAACAAAATCACCAAGCCCATACAGCCATTAGGCCATGAACTCCAAAACACATTTCACCATTGTGGGCTGCATCCGCAAGAAATGACCAGCTACTACTTGTGTGACGCCCTGTTCCATCATGGTACACAGAGCCACATTCACGTACGAAAAGGCAACATGGAAGCGCACAGAACCGCAGGGCCGTCCCAATGGGGAGGCACTAGTCCAGCTGAAAGGCCGAAATGTTGCTCCGAGCCACTAGTACTGCGTAAGGGCATGTGGCCCATTGGCGATCGTCCCATAAGATCGTAATGCTGCTCCACTGATTAACACGAAGCAGCAGGTGTCGGGAGTAAAAGCCATCTGCAGGAGTGGCATACAGATGGCAGTGGCAAAAGGGGAGGAGATACCTGTCAACCAAAAGAAAAGAAAAAGAACAGAATGGCCATCAGAACTACATTCGAACAACTCACTTCAATGATCACACTAAATCCACAGCCATATGCATGCTAGCCCACTCCAAAGGATCATCACCACCCCAAAACCACTTGGGACTCATAACCATCTATATCGAGGTGTAAACACCATCACAAACGAGTGTACCTGTGCATGCGTCTGTCAAAACAGAATCCATCAGATGGGAATGTTAACGTGCATGGACACAAGTGTCTGAAGGCGCGTCGAGACAGGGAGGGCTCAACAAGGCCAGATAGACGATGGTCCCACTATGGCAGCCCTGCATCACATAGCGCAGGGGAGGCGGATAGATTCCAAGAAGCCCTGTACATGGCAAACTCTGTATCAAATCATCTGCCCATGCATCCATTCATCATTCCCTCATCCCGGTATAAAAACGCCTGAATATTTACTCACATAACATTAGAAATATCCATTGAGTCTGTGCGTTATGCAGCCTGCAAAATCCACAGTGCCCCAGCCCGTAATTCCAGTGTTGTGAAGTAACATGTATTTGGGAACGTCCGGCCTCATCGCCCACGTCGCTATTGCGCATGCCAAACTATTCATATCAATCATTGCATCCTCGCCATGGCCCCTGTCTCAAGGACATTGAACAATAGAACGTTATATTTGCAGTCAGACCTGTGGGCATCTCCTCGCCGCTAGCTGAAAACCGAAAGCGCCGCCCTTCGAATTCCTCATTTGCAACGTCACGTCGAAAAGGCATCTGTTGCCGTTTGAAATCACAAATTAATCCATCTAGTGCGGCTGTGTGTGAAAATGGCAACTGCCTTCACCCACAAATGGGACGCCCCGCCCGTCGGTGCAACTCGGTACAGTGATGCATGAGGGCCCACCGTTACTCGAGTACTACGTTCCACTGACCCTTCACAAGTCTGTTCGCGACTGCAAAGATTGTTTGTGAAACAATGGGACCATAGCCGAATGTACATATCAACAAATGTTACACGGCCATCGGGTACAAATACATGATTGCAATAGCAAGATGCCATTACTCGAATTGCAGCGTTGTGTGCGGGACGTGCTCGGCCAAAGGGGAGAGCAGCTTGCACAGGTGGAATGAATCACCACAGGTGGAGGCCATACAGCCTGAAGACACATAAATTGCACACCCAGTCTCCTCCCACAACCACACCCACTCCGAAATGCTACCGGCAGGACTCGCGATGTTGGCCCTGGGGGACCTGATAGCACTGCAAGTACTCCAACTCCAAGAAGAAGACGAACACCAACTACAACCGGCCGCACGGAGGGGACGCAGGTGGAGGAGGAGGCCAAGGCAGGGCCAGCAAGGGCCGCCAGCACAGCCACTACCACCACGCAGACAGCCCGCAATCCCACGCCTCCGAGCACATCCGTTCAACCTCACTGATGAGCAGATCCACACCCTCTACCGTTTGGACCGGGACACCATAACCGCCATTGTGGACATGACACAGGCTGACCTTGTCAGCATGATAGATAGCCCAACCGCCATCCCACCCCTACTGAAGGTGGTGTCTGTACTACACTTCCTGGCCACAGGCACCTACCAGCACACAGTCGGACAGTTGCATGGCATTTCTCAGCCACTGTTCTCACGGACACTATTGCAAGTGCTCGATGCCCTCCTGCAGCACGCAGACGACTACATCTCTCTACCACGCTCGGAGCAGGAAATTACCAACATAAAAGTGGGATTCCATGCACTTGCCGGCATACCGGGTTGCATTGGTGCCATCGACTGCACCCATGTGGAATTGGTCGTCCCACATGCCATGGAGGCCCAGTACCGCAACCGAAAACAATTTCATTCCCTGAATGTACAAATGGTGTGTGACTCCAACAGGATCATTACACATTGTTGTGCCCGATTCCCTGGATCAACCCATGATTCTATGGTCTTGAGGAACTCTACAATACCACGCTACATGGAGCGACACGCAGGGAACAGATCCTGGCTACTCGGTGAGTCTCATTACATGCATGATAATGTGGGGTATGTGATTCGGCAATGACCTGGCAGGAAGGGGGGGGGGTGTGCGTACGTAGCAATGGCATTCCACATCATACGTTTATCGTCCACATACAGGTGATGCTGGATATCCACTGAAGAGATGGCTCCTCACACCAGTCCGGAACCCACGGGACCAGCATGAGGAGGACTACAACCATGCCCACTCACGTACCCGTGTAGTCATTGAACAGGCATTCGGCCTACTGAAGACTCGTTTCCGCTGCCTCAGCAGGTCTGGCGGGGCACTCCTGTACCGCCATGAGAAGGTTGCAAAGATGGTCATGGCATGTGTCATGCTCCACAACATGTGCGTACGTAGAAATGTGCCCATGCCCCCTGACGCAGAACTGCAAGCACCTGAAGATGGTCATGATGAGGGTGGGGATGTGGCAGCACCTCAAGGAGTCTGCGAGGCACCGGAGGGCCGTGACATTCGTCAGCATCTCATTGATGCATGCTTCTAGCACTCACGCCTGGTGGCTGATACATGGACACGGTACTCGTGGCACTGTGTGTGTCTGGTACATGCACAATATGGACTGTACGCCTATGATGGCCTAGTACACAAAGATCATTGTCCACACATCTCATTGGTTGATCGTGCACTGTTTATGGCATATGTGAAATCATGTTGAACACCCTATCGACCCGCCACCCAAGTGAGCCCAAAACACCCCCTCCACCCTCCTACCTCCCCCCCGAACACCAGTGTCCAAAGATGCTCATTGTCAGTGGGCAGTCGCTATTGCAAGCCCCCTCTGCGGGTATCAGGGGCACCCCTGCCTGTGGAGCGCAGGTTCCTCCCGGATCTACGTTGGGGGCTGTCCTGGACGGAACTTGCAACGGATGATGTCTCTGCCTGCTCACGTCCATGCATGTCCCTAAGGGTTTGTGAGAGCTCAGTGAGCACACGCCGCACTGCGGCAAGTTCGGCACATACTTCTTTGGACGTCGCATGCAGTTCCCCCCTCAGGCTCTCGGTGCTTCTCTCCATTTGGACTCTCAGGCTCTCGGTGCTACTCTCCATTTGGACTCTCAGGCTCTCGGTGCTACTCTCCATTTGTGCCCTTAGTGTCTCTGTACTCCTCTCCATTTCTGCCCTAAGTGTCTCAGTTGATGTTTCTATGTCTGCCTTAGTGCCCCCACATTCATCGGCATGGTCCTTGAGGAGCGTGGCCAGTTGCTGCTGTTGCACGATTAACTGGTCGAGGGACTGTTGCCTCTGCTGGGCCATGGCCATTTGCGGGGGTGTCACAGAGGGGCTGGTGACCTCATGTTGCCTTGCCACAGGGCTTGTGGGGGATGGCCAGTCGTCGTCTTGTGGGTGCCCCTGCGTGGTATCCTCATGTTGTACGGGATGGGACAGACAGGGGGATTGGGACAGGTCATGGATGGATCTGACTTCGACATCCCCGTCTTCTGTGTCGGAGCATGCTGCCATCAATGGGGTGTCACCTATGGTGCTGCTGCCACCAGAGGCAGTGCCTTCTGTGGCATCCGTTGGGGGGACCTGTGGTGGTGGTGTTGTGGGCATGCTGGCTGCTGGGGTGCCTGTTGATGTTCCCTCCTCTGTGCTGCCACCTGATTTGTGCTGCTGCCGTGTCTTGATGCGTGCAGCTGAGGTGGAGGGTCTTTGGCCGTTGGTCTTGGCCCTCTTTGCAGGTGTGCTGGTAGGGGTGTCCTGATGCTCGTCATTTGGATCGGACCCTGTGGTGGAGTAAATGAGGGCGAGGGTTATTAATGGGTCTGTGGGAATTGGAATGGCATTGTATCACATGCATTGGGGTGGTACCTGAGGGTGATTTGGGTCGGGGCCTTGGAGGTGCTTTCATTTGTGTGTGGAGTGAGGGTGCAGTTGTTTGGCAGCCTGCAGTTAGGGTGTGCCTGCTGCACGTGTAGTGGGTGTTTTAGGGGTTTTTAATTATTTATGTATTAATTGTGAGTTTTAAAGTGCGCTATCAGGCCGATGTGTGTGGACGTTCTCCTGGACATGTGTTTATGTTGCACTATGTGGACACATGGTACTTCACATGATTGGACATTGTGGATTTAGCATTGTTTTATTTGGCCCATCTACCTGAATCTTCGGATGTCTGCACTCCTTTCTCCATCCCTCCGACTCCCTCTATGGTCTCCATTCCAATGGTGGAGGCACAGATTTCTTCCCAGGGGGTCAACTTGATGGGTGATTCAGGACCTCCCCCGGTGGCTGTGGCAATGTTGCGGTTGGCAGAAAGTATGCTACGGACGCGTATCCGCAGGTCGTCCCATCGCTTTCTGCATTGCTGTGGGTTGCGGGGTGCGGTCCCCACCGCACTTACCCGCTGTGCCACCAGAGCCCCTATGGCCTTCTTGTTCGCAAGTGCCGTCCTGGTCATTTGCGTGGAGAAGACGACGGCAGCATTCTCCTGGAGGGTCTCTGTTAGCACGGTGAGTTCCTCACGGGAGAAGTGGACCTGCCGCTTGCGGTCGCACGCTTTCTTCGCTACTTTTCCCATTTTTCTTGGTTTCGCTAGGGTGGATGACGGGTTGGGGTGTGTTTCAGGGTAGTGTTTTTAGTGGTTGTGTGGATTTTGTGGTTTTATAGGTGTACGGCGGGATGTTTCCCGTTCCGGGCCCATGTTTTTACTTCCGTTTCCGTATATTTACGGTCACCGTACTTTCCGGTTGGCGCTCACTGCGGTGTCCGCTAAGATGGGTGGCGGTATTGCACCTAGGGCGCCGTACGGCGGCGGTGTGGGCCGTTTTGGGGTCATTTCCGCCATCGCGGACTTTGCACTTCCGCCATGGCGTGGTGCTCGTGCCCGATGGGTCGGAATGGGCCGCACTTTGCTCCTTCGTGCAATGGCGGAAACGCTATTTACGCTGTGGCGGTCCGGTCAGTCACTTTCCGCCAGGGTCGTAATGAGGGCCACTGTCATCTAGCCAATTGGACATTCTGAACATGGGACTCTCTTTTGTCCCGACCTCTAATTCTACCCTCTTTTGATGAGAAAAGTTCATTTACACATATTACTCCGGAAAATCAAACTTAAACTTTTTTTCGCATCGCAAGTTGATGAGTTAGAACGGGAAGATTCAGGTGACTCATTGGAAATGAAATCCAAAAGCTCCTTTGATCCGCCAATTGACAATCCAGTTTTGAATATGTTTAAATTGAAGGTTGAGGATGACCTTAAGAAAATAAATTTTCACTTAAAATCTCCAGTGAACTTGAAAGATTTTCAACTGAAAGAGTTGGAATTCTTAGCCAGAGATCTTGATCTCACGATCAAACCAGCAGATAAGGGAGGGGCGGTAGTGGTTATGGATTCTACCTTTTACCATGCCCAGTGTACCACTATGTTGGAGGACACCACCACATATTTAAAGTTGAACGGCGACCCAACACATAAAATCAAGGTAATCATTGAAAATTGTGTTAACGATGCACTTGAGAATGATTGGATCTCTGTAAAAACTAGGTCTTTCCTTTTGAAAAAATTCCCTATCATGCCAGTACTGTATGGTTTGCCAAAAATCCACAAAAATAAAGACCACCCCCCATTGAGACCAGTTGTTGCCTGTATTGAGAGCATTTTTGATCCCTTATCCAAATATGTTGATCGAATTTTACAACCAATTGTTCAATCTATACCAACGTACTTGAGAGACACCACAGACTTTTTGTTGAATGTTAAAGAATTTTCTTGCCTGTCATCTGAATGTATTCTTTTTTCAATGGATGTATGCAGCCTATATACCTCTATTCCCCATCAGGAGGGTATTCAGGCAGTAGAATGGTTATTATTGCAAGCAGGAAATGTTAAATGTGATCCACAATTAATAATTCAATTTATCACGATCATCCTTCACAACAGCTTTTTTCGATACCAATGCGATTATTACGCTCAAATATCTGGTACAGCGATGGGGTCAGCGATGGCCCCAGCATATGCTAATATATACATGTATTGGTTTGAGAAAAGATTTGTACTGGACAACATGGAATGGTCGTCAAAGATTATTATGTGGAAAAGGTACATAGATGATATTTTTGGTGTGTGGTATGGCTCCAAAAAAGAACTGGAAGATTTTCTTAACTATCTTAATTCTGTTCATCCAAGAATTAAATTCACTTTAGACATTGGGGAACCTTCTCTCCATTTTCTAGACGTACAACTAGAAATTGTGAACAATCAAATTAAAACATCTGTATACCACAAAGCTACTGACGTCAACAGTTTATTACATTACGCTAGTTTCCACCCTAAGGCAATGATGGCGAGTCTGCCATATAGCCAAACGTTACGTCTGAAGAGAATCATCACTGATTGCGATGTTTTTCAAGAGGAGTGTGTGAATTTGTCTAAGCGATTTACCTCAAGAGGGTATCCAGTGGAATTAGTAGAAGAAGCACAGGCAAAGTCACTCCCGATGACCAGAGAACAACTATTGACCGTTACAACCAAAAAAGAGAATACGGCTATCCTCCACATTTCTAAATTCTCTAGACAATCATTTCACATTAAACAAATTATCCAAAAACATTGGCCCATTCTGCATTATGGTCCAACTCTAGGCGAGCTGTTTCCTGAACCACCAATGATGATATACAAACGAGGAGTCAACATCCGAGACAAAGTTGTAAAGGCAGAACGCACACTTAAGGAAACTCAGTTGACACTAGCCACAAAGAAAAAAGGTACATTTCCTTGCTTATCCTGCAGTCACTGTAACAATATATCTAAGGGTGAATCTATTTCACACCCCCACACGGGGAAAAAGATCAAATTACGACACTTCGCAACTTGTCGATCTACTGGTGTCATTTACTGCATCAAATGCCCATGCGGTTTAATCTATGTTGGGCAGACCGCCCTTTCAGCCTGAGAGAGGTGGACCGAGCACAAATCAAATATTTGCTGCAAGAATAACAAATCTCCGGTCTCGAGACATTTCACATCAGCTCGCCACACCATAGCCCAGATTAGGTTCACCATTTTGGAAGTTGTTAAGCGTCCCACCAGGGGAGGGGTCTTTATGAGAATACTCACCCAAAGAGAGATGTTTTGGATTGACTTGCTTGACACTATTTCACCTAGAGGATGAAATGAGGAGTTTTCACTTAACTGCTTTGTTTGAATCTGATCTTTCTCTGGCAGGTTGATCTACTTACATGTGACTTCAATTAGTAGCGTTTATCTCTCTATTTCTTTCTTATTCTGTTAACTTGTGTTGAGCATCTTTTTTCACTTTATTAGTTATTTCTGTTTCGCTATTTTATTTGTTTTACTCTGCACACGGGGTTACATTTGTTTCATTGTTCACGCAGTACGTTTATTCGCTTGCTTAGTTTTAGTAATTGGTTTGGAATTATTGCTCATTTATCTTTTTATTTATCCGCTGCCTTTCTCACCTATTTCCCTTCAGCATCTGTTTTGCCCAGGTGTTGTGGATTCACTTCCATTAATTGGGTGCTAGTTCACGCTTTAGATTTATTTTTTGGCTCTCTTGACTTAGTTCTTCATATATGGCGCCGTATTTTAGTTTATATTTGTTCCCTCCTCTAAATGTAAGTGTTTCTTTTTATCTTTACTATTACTCTTTACTAACGGTATACTGTGCATTCAGTGGTGCACAGCTACCATTTGTTCCGCCTATGCCTCCGCGATTAGAACGTTCCGTCCACAACCCTGGGGGTCATGTGACATCTCTTTGTCATATGACTCATTATGAGTCATTACTACTTAACACACGTCCGGCATCAGCGTGCAGAGCTACTGGAGCGGTGACATGCGCGGATGTTCTTTGCGTTTTTCCACGGTGAGTTTGGAAGTTCTATTTAGGCTTTGTTATTTATGTGGGGCACTTTCATCCGTGCGCCAAGTTTAAGGCTTCTTCTTTACTTTTTGCCACTTGGTGCTTTGAATGAATGTACCTTGGACCACTTTTTCCTAGCTCAGTTTTTGGTAATTATCTTGGGTGTGCACTCCATATGCATTACCTGCCTCATGTGTTTTCTTTGGTTTGTTCTTTGTTTGTTTACCTGTATAGCACATTTCTAGAGTGATAGCCCAAGAGTTTTTGCTATAGTTAGATGCTTAGGCTAGCTTAGTGGTAATTCTTGTTTCTTTTTCTTTTTTAGTACACGTAGTACTGTACTTGTAGTTTTCCGCACAAGATTGGCATTACTTGGGTACTTCCTCGATTGACTCTTGAAGTGTCTAGGATTGAAGCTGGACCTTTCCTGATTGCTTCAGCTGTAACCCCGAATATCTTAATAAAGTTAAGCGACTGCAGCTCAATTTTGTGGTAAGCAGCTCTATTGTTAACTGTCTCTCCAGCAGGTTCTAATTTTCTTTGACCTAAAAGGTTTTTGTCTCACACAAGTGACTATACATATTCATTTATTTATTACACCAGGTTTATAACCTCGAAATAAGTTTATTTGCACCTCAGCAGTTTGTGGATTCTTCTCCACACAGCACCGCTGTACATCAGATTCACCACACCCGTGTTTATTTCAGGTATTCGCTTTTTTTGAGCCTACTCATTTTCCCATCTCTTTTTGGAGTCACACCCTTGGTTAAATCGATCTTTATATCTTGATTACCTGTGTGTACCTTAATGTGCATTTTCATGTACTTTTATGAATTAGCTAAAATCATTGTACTCTTGCACTTAGCGGTGTTGGATTGCTCAATCTTTGTGTACATCCTTGTTTTAACATTGTGAATCAATATACTGATGTTGTACTTTTGATGCATACTTTTTCAGATTACTTTGCTCCTGAAGAAGGGGTTATTCCCCGAAACGCGTAGAGCATCTGATCATCTGAGTTCACTACCATGAAATTCATCATTTGAAAATTTGGATTGTATATTATTATTTCAGTTGCTAATTTGTATATATTCTTCTCATGATCAATGGCTTATTTCTATGTATTGAATGCCTTTATTCCTTTATGTTTATTTGAAGTGATTTTTACAGTACTTAGAACTGTTTGCTTTGATTAAAGTTTGGCTTATTAGAAAATTACACTCTTTTTTCATTATTATTGACTGATAGTGTATCAGTATCAATGGTGTGCAGGGGACGGGAGTGTCTCTAGATGTAGACACTTTTCCTTGTTTCAGCTATCTGGCTCTTGACACCCCGCAATGAGTACCAGCCCGTCAGAGTGAGGAGGGAGAGTACTGGACATCTAAACATTTGGGTTTAAATACATGTGCAACAATATTGTCCAGCCCCTCTGCATGTTAATAATCTGCGGTCTAGAGTTCGTGCCAAGTTCACATATAGCTCATAAAATAATATGCACATGGATTATATAGGTTTGTGTT
Source organism: Ambystoma mexicanum (assembly GCF_040938575.1). NCBI lineage: Eukaryota > Metazoa > Chordata > Amphibia > Caudata > Ambystomatidae > Ambystoma > Ambystoma mexicanum. The sequence continues at coordinate 35,761,421 of NC_090921.1, forward strand.
TCCAACAAGTTACAATGACAAAGTGTATTCCTGGATTTAGCAGTGAGCCTTAGTACATATCCCTTCACAATGAAGTTCTGCCAGTGTCCACACTCGACATTTACATAGTATTGTCTGCGATGTGTATTTGTGGATGAGGCTTGTTAGTGCAGACAATCCTACGACAACAAGTCAAACTTGGTGCAAGGTCGCATTACCTAGTCTAAACAGTCGGCCCTCGGACAGTCTAACCATTAACAGAACTCAAAGGTCGGGAAGGCTTGGTTGCAAGTTAGAAACACAGTCCACCATTTTAGAACAGAGAATCACATACAAACAGAAATCAAAATGGCGGATGATCCTAAAATGGCAGCGAAGTCGATCTAAAATCGTAACTTTGCAACACAGTTTTCTTCGCCGAGCGAATAGGCTTGGGCCAATATACATCAGAACGAGGTACAATATGATTTCCTGTTTAACAATTTGATAGCGGCAGAAGAAAGTAGCAAACATCACAATGATAAACACATAGCAGAACGATGCAAGCATCAGAAACATTTGCAACCCTTGCATAAAGTTGTCAACATTGAATGACTTAATACAATACAGCAAAAGCTTCCATATGTGACCATTAAGGTTGTGGACACCAGTGCACCTCCCCTTCTGGGAGCCACAGATTACATGTGTCGGGCCGGTGTAAACCATGCATCACTTGGTCTCTAACACCACTGCTGCCGGTATACCACTGGCAATACAGAATGTGGAATCCGCTCTGGATTCATGGGGGCAGGCTGTGGACACCAGTGCACTTCCCCTTCTGGGAGCCACAGATTACATGTGTCGGGCCGGTGTAAACCATGCATCACTTGGTCTCTAACACCACCACTGCGGTATACCACTGGCAATACAGAATGTGGAATCCACTCTGGATTCATGGGGGCAGGCTGTGGACACCAGTGCACCTCCCCTTCTGGGAGCCAAAGATTACATGTGTCGGGCCGGTGTAAACCATGCATCACTTGGTCTCTAACACCACTGCTGCCTGTATACCACTGGCAATACAGAATGTGGAATCCGCTCTGGATTCATGGGGGCAGGCTGTGGACACCAGTGCACCTCCCCTTCTGGGAGCCACAGATTACATGTGTCGGGCCGGTGTAAACCATGCATCACTTGGTCTCTAACACCACTGCTGCCGGTATACCACTGGCAATACAGAATGTGGAATCCGCTCTTGATTCATGGGGGCAGGCTGTGGACACCAGTGCACCTCCCCTTCTGGGAGCCACAGATTACATGTGTCGGGCCGGTGTAAACCATGCATCACTTGGTCTCTAACACCACCACTGCGGTATACCACTGGCAATACAGAATGTGGAATCCGCTCTGGATTCATGGGGGCAGGCTGTGGACACCAGTGCACCTCCCCTTCTGGGAGCCACAGATTACATGTGTCGGGCCGGTGTAAACCATGCATCACTTGGTCTCTAACACCACTGCTGCCGGTATACCACTGGCAATACAGAATGTGGAATCCGCTCTGGATTCATGGGGGCAGGCTGTGGACACCAGTGCACCTCCCCTTCTGGGAGCCACAGATTACATGTGTCGGGCCGGTGTAAACCATGCATCACTTGGTCTCTAACACCACCACTGCGGTATACCACTGGCAATACAGAATGTGGAATCCGCTCTTGATTCATGGGGGCAGGCTGTGGACACCAGTGCACCTCCCCTTCTGGGAGCCACAGATTACATGTGTCGGGCCGGTGTAAACCATGCATCACTTGGTCTCTAACACCACCACTGCGGTATACCACTGGCAATACAGAATGTGGAATCCGCTCTGGATTCATGGGGGCAGGCTGTGGACACCAGTGCACCTCCCCTTCTGGGAGCCACAGATTACATGTGTCGGGCCGGTGTAAACCATGCATCACTTGGTCTCTAACACCACTGCTGCCGGTATACCACTGGCAATACAGAATGTGGAATCCGCTCTGGATTCATGGGGGCAGGCTGTGGACACCAGTGCACCTCCCCTTCTGGGAGCCACAGATTACATGTGTCGGGCCGGTGTAAACCATGCATCACTTGGTCTCTAACACCACTGCTGCCGGTATACCACTGGCAATACAGAATGTGGAATCCGCTCTGGATTCATGGGGGCAGGCTGTGGACACCAGTGCACTTCCCCTTCTGGGAGCCACAGATTACATGTGTCGGGCCGGTGTAAACCATGCATCACTTGGTCTCTAACACCACCACTGCGGTATACCACTGGCAATACAGAATGTGGAATCCGCTCTGGATTCATGGGGGCAGGCTGTGGACACCAGTGCACCTCCCCTTCTGGGAGCCACAGATTACATGTGTCGGGCCGGTGTAAACCATGCATCACTTGGTCTCTAACACCACCACTGCGGTATACCACTGGCAATACAGAATGTGGAATCTGCTCTGGATTCATGGGGGCAGGCTGTGGACACCAGTGCACCTCCCCTTCTGGGAGCCACAGATTACATGTGTCGGGCCGGTGTAAACCATGCATCACTTGGTCTCTAACACCACTGCTGCCGGTATACCACTGGCAATACAGAATGTGGAATCCGCTCTTGATTCATGGGGGCAGGCTGTGGACACCAGTGCACCTCCCCTTCTGGGAGCCACAGATTACATGTGTCGGGCCGGTGTAAACCATGCATCACTTGGTCTCTAACACCACTGCTGCCGGTATACCACTGGCAATACAGAATGTGGAATCCGCTCTGGATTCATGGGGACAGGCTGTGGACACCAGTGCACCTCCCCTTCTGGGAGCCACAGATTACATGTGTCGGGCCGGTGTAAACCATGCATCACTTGGTCTCGAACACCACTGCTGCCGGTATACCACTGGCAATACAGAATGTGAATCCGCTCTGGATTCATGGGGGCAGGCTGTGGACACCAGTGCACCTCCCCTTCTGGGAGCCACAGATTACATGTGTCAGGCCGGTGTAAACCATGCATCACTTGGTCTCTAACACCACTGCTGCCGGTATACCACTGGCAATACAGAATGTGGAATCCGCTCTGGATTCATGGGGGCAGGCTGTGGACACCAGTGCACCTCCCCTTCTGGGAGCCACAGATTACATGTGTCGGGCCGGTGTAAACCATGCATCACTTGGTCTCTAACACCACCACTGCGGTATACCACTGGCAATACAGAATGTGGAATCCGCTCTGGATTCATGGGGGCAGGCTGTGGACACCAGTGCACCTCCCCTTCTGGAAGCCACAGATTACATGTGTCGGGCCGGTGTAAACCATGCATCACTTGGTCTCTAACACCACCACTGCGGTATACCACTGGCAATACAGAATGTGGAATCCGCTCTGGATTCATGGGGGCAGGCTGTGGACACCAGTGCACCTCCCCTTCTGGGAGCCACAGATTACATGTGTCGGGCCGGTGTAAACCATGCATCACTTGGTCTCTAACACCACTGCTGCCGGTATACCACTGGCAATACAGAATGTGGAATCCGCTCTGGATTCATGGGGGCAGGCTGTGGACACCAGTGCACCTCCCCTTCTGGGAGCCACAGATTACATGTGTCGGGCCGGTGTAAACCATGCATCACTTGGTCTCTAACACCACTGCTGCCGGTATACCACTGGCAATACAGAATGTGGAATCCGCTCTGGATTCATGGGGGCAGGCTGTGGACACCAGTGCATCTCCCCTTCTGGGAGCCACAGATTACATGTGTCGGGCCGGTGTAAACCATGCATCACTTGGTCTCTAACACCACTGCTGCCGGTATACCACTGGCAATACAGAATGTGGAATCCGCTCTGGATTCATGGGTGCAGGTGTAAAAGTAGATATATTTTGCATTGTAATGTTGGCCTAAGCACATAAACATACACATTGAACATACACACTGGACCGCACCATCGCAGTATCCAAAAACGCCATCTTGGCTGCTTTGCTCCCATTTTTGAGTTTTCATTCTGAACGCGGTGAAAGCTTGCAAAGTCACCGGAAGCTTCCCTGAAAACTGCCACCACACAGGAATGCTAAGAATGACTGAGCACGCTGAACTCAGCAACAGAGAACCTTGAAGCACTGGCACAAACGTAGCTAATCTGTAAATTAGATGCCGTTCGGTCTTTCATTACTGTTTTGTTTTTCGTAGTCAATTGTGAACATGCCATCCAGACTTTTAAAGCGAAGCACGATTAACAGCATATTCTGTTGCTGAAAATGAACAAACTACTGAGTAGACATGCAGACTGACCTTTAGCTTAACACAAACATAGATAATATAGCGCGAGGAATGTTACCTTGTACTGAAGAAAATGATATCTTCCTACATCCTTTCTGCTCTGTTTCCCAGACAGTAAATAGTCTGCAGGGTGACGTGGAGTGTTCGAGCACGTTACCACGGAGAATTGCCCAAGTATATGGGTCCTTAGGTGATGGGTAATTATCATGTGATGAGCTAGCCTAAATTCGTCATGGTATTGTGGAACTGTATATAATATCCTTATGGCCACAAGTTGGGGCTCACTTTCTTATGCTTGTATGTCATGCATTTGTAAAGTCAGTCCGTGCTCGAGTACGAATAAACTGTTGTTTATACCTTTTGTTCCTTGTGACTGGCATGTCTTCATTATCTTACAGTAGCCTCCTATTCTTGGATTGACACAGGCTTCACGGAGATCACAGCTCAGGAAATTCTTCACTTAACACTGCAGGGGAGGGTAGGTCAATAGGACCCCCCCTCCCACTGCATATCCCACCCTGGTGAAGACTCATGACTCGTCGGCAGCCCACCGGCCCCCAGGCCCAGGCAGCAGGGCGGCTGCAGACCGACACGTGAGGCTGCACCACCACGTTATGTGGCAGAGCACAGACGCCATCTTGTATTAAGCCAAACCCATCTTGCTAGAAACGTGCAGATCTAACCCAGGCAGAGCAAACGTGCACACTGAAAGCTGCAGAGTGACCCCCACTCGACCGCGCTCACAGAGGCCCACACTTCCCCCACCTCCCGTTGCATGGCAGATCCGCTGAGGACTCGTTCTCACGAGCCACCAGACACGAGCATACAACAAAATAAAACACTGTAGCTGTTGACCTTCCGCAGTACATCATTGCCCCAGCCATGAACGGGAACATTAGGAAGTAACTGAGACCAGCCCAAACCCTGCAGGCCCTGACCCTGCACCAAGCCCCCAGCGTTAGACGGCGTGGCGCCTCACACCCATACCTACCCCGAAAACTCTTGCATTGTGTAGAAACCATTTATGTAATGTATGTCCTGTTGACTAACGTTCGCTGCTAAAGTGAAGGAGAATGGGTAAAGAGTAAATATGCAACCAATATTGTTTATAATGTAGAAATGTACAAAGACTGGCTAGCTGATAACAATATGTGATAACATGTGTTTCCCTCTTTATACACACACCTGCCTAACACTACCTCATGTTCGTATGTCAACTATAGATGTGAATTGTTGTGCTAAAGGGTATGGTCCCCAGCTATTATCCCTGCTGATGCAAATGCTTACAAGTCCTTTCAGAAATCCCATGTGTTGTTATTTGCCCCTCACTCATGGAACAGTATACCGCCTTGTGCAAGGGGCCGCGCACAGAGCTACAAGGCCATTTCCCTCCTCCTCCTGCCCAGGCCCTCCAGAGATAGCTAGTGTTCAAACAGCACAGCTTCGCCTCCCGTCCCGACCCTGCTGGACCTATTTCAAGCATCCGCCTACCCCATGTCAGAGGCAGCCACAGCCTGACTCCATGATTTACGAGCTACCTAGACCTAAATCCCACCGTCTCTCAGGCACCAGTCACATGCCCCCCACGGGCCAGTGGTATCTCCATCGACCCCAAGTTAATGACCCTAAAAAGGGGGGCACCCACACGTGTACCAATAGATCATAATACCATCCCTCACCTAAACTGCCAAGACAGGGTGGTCCAGCGACCGCTCCCATGGCCCTGAATATGCACGAGACCGGATTGTTTGAACCTAAGGTATCCTCCAAACTGATGTATTGAGACACTCCAGATCGCATATCAATGTTCCTGTCCACATACTGATCTAAGGTCAGCGCTTACAAGAGTTGCAAACCAACGGAAAGCATAAAGTGTGACTAATGGGTGGGAATGTGTGGCCAAAAGGGCAAATGTTAGTTTAGTTATCAATCGTCGTTACAAAGCATGTCCGGCCCGGCACTCCACCCCGATGAGCCCAGCTGACCTTCCACCCCACGTGGCGCAACACCATCGTCGGCCAATCCTGGAGAAGCAACTGTATACAATGTATACCACCTAGCCATCACCACCCAATCCCTAAGACTATGTGCCCCCTATAGCTTGTGTCATGCGTGACGTAGTTCTGTAATAAGTAGGACTGTCTTTGCGATTGTCAGACAGAGCGCTCTTGGAGTTTGCAGAGTCCTTTGCATGCCCTATATTGATCTATATAAAGCTCTTTTGATCTCACCCGCACTTGGTCCTGGCCTCATTCCCCTCTGGGGTGTGTCCATTATTGCCTCTCACTAAGGGGGGGTGCGTTTCTGGGGACGCTTCCATTCAGTGGTGACCACATAGACGTGATATATTTTTTAACTTTAAACTGTCCCCTTGGCACGAGATGGCCCCGGTCGCAGTGGAGACGCACAGCGCGCCCGCTCAACAGAGCCGCCCACCTACGGCAACTAGTACGCAGAGACATGCGCACGCAGTTAGGGCGAGAGGGTACAGGTCCCGTTTGAAAAAACCCTTAGTACCGCTCGCCGGAGCCGGGTGGGGCCATTGAGTGCGGGGCCACGCCGCTTGGGCGGACCAAATCCAGAGAGTCTCGGATCAAGACAGCACGTGAGTATTAAGTGCGAGTGATACTAAAAGGGAAAAAAATCTGGAGGACAAGGTCAAACGAGTTGGGGACATAATGGGGACTTTTTACTTCTAATACTTTCTCTTTCTTTGCATATGGCCATTAGGATACAAAAGTGAACAAGGGAAAAGAGGAAGGGAACCTAACTCTGCAAGGGGGTAGAAGGCGGCGCCGCGTAGTGCTATCTCGACTAGTGCTGAGAATAAGTAAAACAGTGAAAACATAAATTAAGGGTGTCTGAGTAAAGAGACACGGAAAATAAGTTAGGACTAGCTTTTCTTCCTCTTATTCTCCTCTAATTCTTCTCAGCCGGGGTAAAATAAGGTCTTAAAAAAAAAAAAAAAAAAAATATATATATATATATATATATAAACAAAAGAAGCTGTGTGAGGTTTAGAGAGGGTCGCCGTAGAAGGCAAAGAACAAGGCAGGGAGGGTAAATGATATATGTGTATGCTGAGGTATGATGAATGTCTGTTGTGTGCTGTGCACATCGTATGTTTGTGATTTTCTGTAATCAAGTGACTCTATATAATAGCACTGTTTTAAGTACTTTTCTAGGGGGTACGGTCAATGTAAGTGTGACCTGGTAAGATTTGACAAACCAGCACCTCTTGTTGAGTAAAAGTGGGAATTGTTTATTAGAACCTGAAAGTGGTTGAAGTCCCATGTACACAGTGACCCACGCATAGTGACAGAAAAGACTGATACAAGAGAACAGAGTAACACCGGTCTAGGCATGGGAGCGGAGACACCCTAAGCGCACATCTGTAAAAGTTTGCCAGGACATGCAGAAAGAATAACTAAGTACCATGACCAGTGGGTAACAGAACTGAAGGGGGAGGGTCTCCCCCAGGTGTGACCACAAGGAGGGTCCTTTGATAAAAGTGTTCTGGACATGGTAGCCACCTGCATATTCCTAAAATACAAAGGAAAACAATTTCATAACAGGAGAGAGATACTGGATCTATGGCGATTATTCGAGGAAATACCTCCACCAAAGAAAATAGACACCACACTTGATCAACCTGCCCTCACAGCTGCCCTATCAGCACGAGCAGAGGGTAGCAAGGAGGACGAGGGAAAAGAGGGGGTGATAGAGGTGACTCGATTGTACCCACTTCTGAATAAGCCCCCACCCGCTGAAGGATACAGTGATCCCGCATATGTGCCCACTAGCACCCCCACCCCCACAGCGAGGCCAACCGCACCACCGCCATACGAGTGCCCCCGATCAAATGGGCAGGTGAGTACCCCCTCAGGAAACATATGTAAGTTGACAGAAGACTTAGACGCCAGGCTCTCGATAGCTAGAGAAGAGTTGTCAAGGATACAAAGCCTATGTGAACAAGGGGAGCCTAGTACAACAACATCAGAATGATTGTCCCGGTCCCACCCCTTAGATAAGTCAAATGAGGAAGGGTGGAAGAAAGGGGAGATACTATTCAGAATACAAGAGGAGCCCACCCAGATAGTAGAACTAGGAGCGAACAATATAGGAGGAAGTGTAGAGGGAGGAGAATTGAAAGGTGATGGGAGAGAAGAGCTGTGGTGTGACCTGGAAGAAGACGAGCAGGAAGCTGGGAGATTGTGAATGGCGGCAGGAGGTAGTTTAGTGGAATTAGGGGAAACACCACTAGGGAGGACAATGGAACAGGAGTGGACAGGGAGGTTAAGAAACAGGACGGGAAGGATAGCCATGGTGGGGAAAAAAGGAACAAAGGTGAGTATTGGGAAAGGAAGTAAGGGACGATTACAACTCCCGCTAATACATCAAGAGGCGGGAAGACCAAACTAAATACCCTGGGCACAGATGGATAAGGCAAACTTACTGAAATCACTGCCCCCGCTATCAGGTGGAGCCAGCAAGTGGATATACGCCTTTGAGAAACACATTGCAGGGGTGCCCTTGGCCATAGGAGATGTTAAAAGTTTACTCGTGTCAGCAGTAGGGGACCAATCAGACCGGGTGTGGGCAAAAGCAGGTTTCCCGGGAATAACACTGGATAGTGACAGACATGATGGCGCTGCCTTCAATACAGTGCGCGTGCGCGTTTGGGACGCATTGAGGGAAACATTTCCAGACACGCCAGATTTACAGTCAGTAATGCAATGCACTATGAATGATGGGGAAGAAGAACAAGTTACTTACCAACTGTAACGTTCTTTCGATTGGATTTTCTGTGACAGATGAAAGTCTGAAACTATTTTTGGCAGAAAAGATGGTTTAACTCGAAGGACAACTTTATCTTTATGAAAGATGGTGTGAGGAGGACCACTCGAAAGTGCCTGCAACTCACTTACTCTGCGGGCTGATGTCAATGCAATTAAAAGTATAGTTTTTAATGGAAGAAGCCTTAACGGACAAGAATGTAAAGGCTCAAAGGGTGCACATGTCAGAAATTTAAGTACCAAATTTAAATCCCACACAGGAACTTGAAAAGGTACTGGTGGAAAACATTGTTTAAACCTTTTAGAAATTGTATTATTAAGGGTATCTTAAAATAAGATCTTTCTTCTGATGAGCGCTTGAAGATAGATAGCGCTGCTACATATCCTTTTATTGTCTTAACCTGGAGCCCCAGATTAGCTAAATGTAATAGAAAAGATAATACCATTGGAATGTCACATTCAAAAGGATCCACATTCTTATCCCTGCACCAGTTACTGAATTTATTCCAACGACACCGGTACAAAGATTTTGTTGCTGGCCTTCTGGCCGAAAGCAACACCTCCATAACATCATCCGGAAGGTCCCAATACTTGTATCTCAACCTCTCAGAAGCCATGCGTGAAGGTTGAGTATGTTGACCTCTGGATGGAGAACGTGACCTCCCTCTTGCGAGAGAAGATTCTCTCTTTTTGGAAGACGTATTGGAGGGCAGATGGACATGTCGAGAAGGTGCCGGTACCACGTTCTCCTGGCCCAATCCGGGGCAATTAGGATCATGGTTTTCCTGAACTTTCTCAACCTCCTGATTACCTGAGGGATCACAGGGACTGGAGGGAACGCATATAGAAGAGGAAATTCCCACTCTACTACAAATGCGTCTCCTAGAGCTCCTCTCAGGGGAAATTCCCTTGAGCAGTACAGTTCGCACTTCCTGTTGACGATGGTCGTGAACAGATCCACTTGAGGGGTTCCCCAAAGGGCGAAGATCTCCATAAGGACTTCCTGAGCTATCTCCCACTCGTGAGAGACTGTGCTCTGCCTGCGCAGAGCGTCCGCCGTTGTGTTTTGCTCTCCTGCTAGGTGAATGGCAGATAGAGAGATCCCTTCTTGTATTGCCCAGAACCAGAGCTGCATTGCCTCTCTGCACAGTGGCAGTGACCCTACTCGTCCTCTCTTGTTGAGGTAGTACATGGCCACTGTGTTGTCCGTCATGATCAGGACATTCTTTCCCCGTACAGAGGGCAGGAAGGCCTTCAGCGCTAGTCTGATCGCCCTCAGCTCCAAAAGGTTGATGTGTAGTCTGGACTCCGATGGAGACCAACGACTGCTGATTGTCAGATCGTTGGTGTGGGCTCCCCACCCCATGAGTGAGGCGTCCGTCACTACAGTGATCTCCGGCCATGGTTGCCAAAAAGACTCTCCCTTGAGAATGTTGTCGTTGCAAGCCCACCATAGAAGATCCTGAGCAACTCTGGTTGGAACTTGTAAGGGATCTGTCATTTCCCCTGAAAATTGGGACCATTGAGTCCTGAGGGCCCATTGAAGGGATCTCATCCTCAATCTGGCCTCTGGCACCAGAAAAATGCAGGATGCCATGAGGCCGAGCAACCTGAGAAAATCGAAGGCCGGTAGATACTGGGCATTCTGGAATTTTGTCACCATCTGCAGAATGTGGTGAGCTCTCTCTTCGGGAGGCGAGGCTTTGCCCGAACGAGTATCCAAGACTGCTCCTATAAACTGGAGCTTCTGTGATGGTATCATGTTTTACTTTTTTAAATTCAGAGAAAACCCTAGTTTGTGAAGAAAGTGGCAAGTCTTGGATAGATGATCCTGGACTTGTTCTGGAGAACGTGCCCTGATCATCCAATCGTCCAAATAGGGGTAGACATGAATCCCCCCTCTTCTGAGACTCGCTGCCACTACCGCCATCAACTTGGTGAAAACTCTTGGGGCGGAGGTCAACCCGAAAGGCAGAACTCGAAACTGATAGTGAGAGTTGCCAATCGCGAACCTCAGGTACTTTCTGTGCTTGAGATGGATTGGCACATGAAAGTAAGCATCCTGAAGGTCCAATGATACCAACCAGTCTTGAGGTTGGAGAGCCTGAAGAATCTGAGAAAGAGTGACCATCTTGAACTTGTCCTTCCTGAGGAACTTGTTCAAGTTTCTCAAGTCCAAGATGGGTCTCAGTCCTCCGTCCTTCTTTGGAATGAGGAAATATTGGGAATACCAACCATTGTTCCTCTCCGCTACAGGTACACGTTCTATTGCACCTTTCTGTAGCAGGGTTAAAACTTCCTGCAACAGGAGCGGGTCTGGATTTTTGGTAGAGGTGTATTCCGGTGGGTGATTCTGAGTTTTCTTTAGAAAAGGAAGGCAGTAACCTTGGGATACTGTTTCCAGTGCCCAAACATCTGAAGTAATGCCCCGCCATTCTTTCAGATGCTGTGAGATCCTGCCTCCCACTGGGGTCTTGTGAGTCAAAACCTCAGAGTGGTTTTGCAGCAGCTCCAGCAGCGGCTGAAGGGACAGATGCTGCTGCTGGGGCAGATCTAGCGCCTCTTCCTCGCCCCCGAGGTCATTTTCTTTGCCCCCTTTGATTGGCCTGTCCCCTTCCTCTCCCAAATGAGGAGTAAAAACGAAAGGAACGACCCCTCCAGGAAGATGAGCCTGTGTAGGGGCGTTGCTGAGGTTGTCGTATAGCGGCACTAAGTGACTTTGCCGCTGCCTTGGAGGTCTGCAGCTTCTCCAAACTTTCATCCGCCTTGCTGCCAAACAACATCGAGCCATCAAATGGCATGTTAAGGAGTCTAGATTGAACATCTGGTGCAAAACTTGACTTCCTTAGCCACGCAAATCTGCATAGCACTGCGCTAGACGCCATGGACCTGCTGATACTGTTAGCAGTGTCCAAACCTGCTTGAAGGCATTCTCCCGAAGCCTCCTTACCATCCTTAATTATGGATAGGAAACCATCACGTTCCTCTCCTTCCGGGATGTGTTGAGCTGCCGCTGACATGCAGTCCCACAGAGTATAATTCAATCTAGCCAATGTACAAGATACATTGGTAGACTTCAGAGCCATGCTCCCTGATGTAAAGATCTTTTTCGACCAAGTATCTATTTTCTTGTCATCCCTATCAGGGGGAATAGTGGGGTATGCCACATTTTTTGTTGATGTGGCTGCCTGAACTACCAGACTCTCAGGAGAAGGATGTTTACTCAAATACTCTGGGTCAGAGTTACAAGGTCTGTATTTTGCCACATATTTTTTATTTACTGCTGGACTAGATTCCGGTCTTTCTCAAGCAGCATTTACTCTCCTTTGCAGGGCAATATGAAAAGGGAAGTATGGGGTCTGGTTGAGGACCTCCTGACAAAATATCTGTCATGTCATCATCCTGGTATACAGGTGCATTATTACCCCACCCCATAACCTCTGTTACTCTATTCATGAGTTTTCTGTAACCCAGATCAGCATGTTCTGCTGGATCTGGTCTCTCAAATTCATATTCAGGAGATGTGTCTATTCCACTTGCAGACTGTAAACATTCATACAAATCCTGCATTTTTGATTGAGGATTTATTAATTCCTCTGGAACATCTCTTGTCCCATATTTTACCCCTGCTGATGTAACCTCAGGTTCATCTTGTTCTTCATTTTCAGATGACATTTCTCCATATACAGATGACATAGTATGGAAAAAATCATGTCTGTTTTCAGGGTGAAATATTTTTTCAGCAATATGTTTCAACCCTGGTGTCGACGTCGACAGAAGCGTCTATGGCGTCGAAGTCGTGGCCGTTACCTTCGATGTTGTCGAGGTATTCTTCGATGTTTTCGAAGGCACTACAAATGGCGTCGAAGGAATCTTCGAGGCAGTCGATGTTGTCGAAGTAGTCTTCGAAACACTCGACGCCGTCGAAGAAATCTTCGAGGTTGTCGATAAAATATTCGACGTGACTTTTTTCTGTTGGGTCGTCGACCCTTTATACTCGACAGCCTTCGACAGAGGCTTCAAAGATGTTTTCGTCAAAGTCTTTAATGACTTATCGACGTCGAAAGTCTTTTTAGGTGTCTGGGAAGAGTCCTAGAAGACACCCTCGACAATTTCTTGTCGGACTTCTTAGTTTTAGACCTTCCTCTGTCACTTTTGTGACTAGAGGCATGACCTTCAACAGACATTTTTGAGGGGGTCTGGGCCGTGTTCTCCAAAATTTTCATCATGGACTCTCTAAATGCTTCCCACTTTTTAGGGGAGTCGTGTTTAGTTGGACAAGTAATAACTTCCTCCGAAGTCGAGATCGGTGTCATCTTTTTTTTCACCTTTTTGGACGAAGAAGAAGAGGACTTCCTTGCTCTACTCCTCGATCGTGATTTTTTATGGTGTTTTGCCGAAGACTCAGCCGAGTCTTTCTTCCCTCTCGTAGAAAACTTCGAGTATTCCTCCCCCACCGCCAGTTTACCTCGTCTTTCTTTCAAGGTCTTGTGGGTCATGGATTGGCACGAACCGCAGTCATCGATCCGATGTTTGGACCCGAGACACCAGAGGCATTTACGGTGAGGGTCGGTCAGCGACATTTTTCTGTCGCACCTTAGACACTTCTTAAACCCCATTTTCGGAGTAGATGGGTTCGAGGAAGACGACATAATCGCTTAAGACTGAAGCGCCATTTTATTTCGATCCGAAGCAAAGCTAACGGAAAAATGGAACTGAGGCCAGCGGGCGAGCTCGAGGCATTTATACTACGGATGATGTCGACACTCGTCGGATGCCGCTCAGGGATATCGACGCCGTCGCCTCGAGTGGAGCGCCCTCTGGTGGAGAGAGAAAAAATTTCCAAAGCAGCAAAGCTGAAGGTAAGGATATATCTAAGATGAGGAATACGTGGGAGGACACAATCCATTCGAAGTTATGGATTACATTTTTTCGAGTACAGGAAATGTGGAAAGCTGAAATGGGTACACCATTTGACCAGTCAACATGGTTATTTTAATTCATAATAAAGAGGGGGCTCCCAAAAGAAGTGCAAAAAGCGCTTGACAAAATAGCAGGAATTGAAGCAAAAGGATGGCCAGAGATACAGAGCATTATAGTGCACCATTGCAAAAGAATCAATGAAAGAGAGAAGGAGGTGGCACAAAAAAGGCTGGCAGACGAGGCCAAGTTAGTACAAACGAAACTGGTGAAGGTCGCTGCAGCTGTAGCAGAGCTCCCACACGATAGAGAGACGGAGGAGGAGGAGGGGGGACTGGTAGCGATACAGGGGAGGATGGCTGCAAATTGGGCAGACATTGGGCAGAGACAGTGGAATGGACAGGAGGAATACAGAGGACAACAGTGGCAAGTGTGGCACCCCAGCAACAGAAGAGGTGGGTACAGGGGGCGAAGAGGAGGTGGACAGGGATACGGAGGTAATGGCAGAAATGGGGGAACCAGGACCCAGAGGGGGGAAAGGAAACAGTTGGAATTGTGGGAGGTGGGGACATTTCTCGCGCAAGTGCAGAAGCAGGCCTAACCCGAGTTACCAAGATGACCAATATTACGGGCACCCCCATCCGCGGAGCCCATACGGGTTGCCCCGGGACGGGGGAAGAGAACAGCAAGACCAAAGGGGGCAAGAGCAATACAGGGAAAGGCCACACAACGTTCAACAACATCCACAAAGCAGTGAACACCTACCCTACACTCAAAACAACCCCTTCACTACAACATCCAACGGCGCGCCTGCCCCATATGGAGGAGTAGCAGTAGTCTCAGGTAACGTTTTCAGCCAAGGGGGAACAACTAGGCACCCAGCATAGGACAGCCCACAGAGAACACTTGCGTGTCCAATCCTATTGACAACCTTCAATGTAAGCGAGGAACCATTGATAGGAGCAGAGATAGGAAATAAACAGGCATACATGAAGGCCGGTTTCCGCTATCTAATCGTAAATTGGAGACGCAGGGGTTCTCTGGGGTGGTGGTCGAAGTTCCTTACACAGAAGATTTGGACGTGACAGTGGGGGAAAAACAGTAAGGGCGCCCCTATTGTATTATGAGCAATCCCCCGTCAACCTGCTGGGAAGGGATCTCCTCAGCAAACTGAACATGACTATTTTGTTTACAAAAAGAGGAGGGATTGTGTGCTAAACCCCAGGGATGTGTTCTATGCGTGTGATGCTAGTGATATATTCAAGAGCGACATGCCCAGAGGTGCGCGGCATACCCGTGAACCCGGATATGTTCCTAGCCATCACCACCCAATCATTAATACTATGTGCCCCCTATAGCTTGTGTCATGCGTGACGTAGTTCTGTAATAAGTAGGACTGTCTTTGTGATTGTCAGACAGAGCGATCTCGGAGTTTGCAGAGTCCTTTGCATGCCCTATATTGCTCTATATAAAGCTCTTTTGATCTCACCCGCACTTGGTCCTGGCCTCATTCCCCTTCTGGGGTGTGTCCATTATTGCCTCTCACTAAGGGGGGTGCATTTCTGGGGACGCTTCCATTCAACACCCAACTACTACTATGGTGCCCCCTCCAGGCAGATGCACTTATGGTCTTATCTTCTGCGTCTAGAAAAGAACAAAAGAATACTGATGGGTTTGATGGACTTTTGCAGTAGATTTTCAATTGGCAACCTGAGGCCACAGAACTGAAACATCCCGAGTTAGCCCTGAATATGTTATGTTATGTTAAAGGTTTTTGTATGCGCACTGTTTCCACTTGCATGGTTTCTTGGCGCTCTGGCGGATCTGTAAGGCAAGGAAAGAGGTTGTAGGTTAGTAGGACTGAGAGGGGGAAAAGAGCAAGACAACTGTGATGTGCTGTTGGCAGCTTCAGTTCAGTGACACCGTTCACTGAACGTAGGTGTGTTTTTTGGTTGGTAGCCGCCATGTGGTGTTGGGGGAGACTATGTGTGATTTGTATCTCTGTTGTGGTGGGTTTGTGACGTGCATATGGTTTGGTGTGCTGTAGAGGTATGGTTGTGTTTAGTTCAGAGTTTGAGGGGTGTATGCAGAAGGATGAATTTTTAGTAGGGTTAGTTAGTGGCAGTACCTTTTCTACCCCTGATGTTCTGACAAAACGCAGCCCATTTCCCTTCCCCTTTAGTACATTCTGGTGTGCAGCAATTAACACCCCACGGGTTCCTCCAGGGGGATGTGTTCCCTGTGCCCCGAGGTCCATCCGTGCGAGAGTGGGAGACGTCTCTCTACCCTGTTTCCATATGACGCCCTCTATCAGTGGTCCAATTAAGTTGGGCCCGCCTCCCTCTCCTATTTCCCTTTTGTCCATCTATCAGTACGGGAACACCCTGGGTCTGATGGGACAAAGTTAGCTTGTGTGAAACCATGATTCTGAAATTCAAACTGAAAATTTCAGCACCAGACAGGGGGCGGACCTACCAATTGCAGGAATAAGGAGGATGGGCTGGGACACTTGCTAGGGGGTTGACAAGGGGACCTCTGGGAGCTGCAGCCTGCCCCAAGGACCAGGCATGGAAGGCAACAGGGGATGGGGAGGGACACTCTGCATAATACAAAATGGATAAAAGGGGACCAGCTGTACAAATGTGAGAAAGGCTCCATTGGGGCACCGAAGGTGGGCTGAACATCACAACCCGCTCTGAACACATGGCCTGTGCACCAGGGCTGAGGGAGGGGGGGGTTGAATTCAGGCTGCTCATCGCCAGCAGACCGTAGTTGCTGTGAACAGCAGGGGGTGATGTAATCAAGGCTGGCGAGCCAGACCCACGGCAACTCATAGGAGGTGGGCAAATCAACCTGACCCAGAGATGCACTTACATGTCACCAAGGCGGTTTCCAATCACCTCTTGGCCAGTGGGTATGGGAACGAGGATGAGGAATGGTAGGATGTCCAAGACGAATCCATCGGACAGCAACTTTTGGTGTCCCTGAAAAGTAACAAGCCCACAGAGTGCCCACAACAGTGTTTGCAAAGTTACTATCTCGCAGGTACCGTGTGAATATCTCCCTTCCCACTAGTTCAGGGTGTCTCATGTTCCTTCCTTTCTGGTGCTGACCAATGGCAGATGAATAAAGGCCCCGAGGTCAGCACAATTATGTTATTACTAATTGCAAAGTGTTTGCGGGGAGGAGCAGGAAGCAATGTGGCGGCACATGGGAAGGAGATGGGCTGAAAGGGGATGTGTCTGTTTGCTCCGATCACATCTAATGTATTTTCTAGCTATAGGGGGTATGACGTGGTGCAACCAGTAAGCTTCTCGGAACCGAGAAGATGCAAAGTCTGAAGCACAACTGTTTCTAACTGTACAAACATTGTATTCATGGTTTAAAACTACTGTCCTTTGTCAGCCAGTTTGTCAGCTGTCATCAGTCAGTCCTGTTCCACTTCTTGCCCAGTGTGCGCTCCTTTCTTTCTTTTTTACTGCTAGCGGTACCTTATTTATTGGGAGCACTAGAAGACCCTTGATATGTGATGATGGCCCAGGACCCACCACGCGGAGGCGTGGACTTCTACCTATACCAGGGAACAAACAATGCCCACAATATCATATGATGACAAGTAGATGCTTGGTGCCTACAAATGTGTCTGCCTGTGGCAGTGCCGCAATGGATGCTTCTACACCGAGAGCAGAATTGGGCACCGTAGATCAGATCAGCTTCCGTCCTGCATCCAACACTATGCATCCTGCCTGATTTCTGGCCTCCCACATATCTTGCACATTTTCTTACCTAATTCTGCACCCTGATAGTGCCAGCACTTCAGAACCCCCTCCCCTGTACTCTGTAGACTCCCCTTTACACACCCACCCCTTAGACTGTGCCTCAGATCATAATACTTTATGAAAAAGGCTGAAAACAAGGGACATTGTATCTTCAAAGCTCAAAGACCAAAAAATCTAATACGCTTGACTCCAAAAGCATCACTTAAGGCCGGAAAGTTGTGTTAGGGAAATATCACAACATGCAATAATCTCAATTACACATCCCATTCCAGAAAGAATTTCTGGTGAAAGAAATATACCTGGGGCAGCTTTGAGCAGAGACCTGCCTGGGGTTGCATTTCTTCTTGGGAAAGAGTCTGTCAAGGTAGCACCATGTGCAGGGAGAGTGGATGATCGCAGGGATAGTGAAGGCTCGGCTGGAGCCTGTCCAGATGAACACCATGAGCCTGGCGTATGGCTGAGAGCTGCACTCGCTCCAAAAGGAAACACTTGTTCAAGGACTTGTTGCTTCTTCTGCAGCTCCTTTTTTACAGGGCACCGGAGGTCAGACTTGAGCCTTTGGTTTGTGTCCGGTCCATCAGGGAACACTGATTGAGTGCTTGGACTCGCCTCTGGTGGCTGCATGGTCTGGCTCTGGTGTTGGCAATCACCTTGGTCAGATACTGCTTGCATACACTGACTCGGTTCTCCCTGCCCATCATTAATCACTGCCACATGTTTTGCCAGATCATCTTGGTCTTTTCTTAGCCAGAGTTTCTCCATGACACCTGCAAGTTCAAGGGGCATGCTCTCCATAGTCTTCTGCAGGTGATCTAGCTTTGCCTGCAGTTGCTGTAGCATGGCTAAAATGCCAGTGTTGGGGACTTGCCCCGCAGAAGGCACAGACTCATGGATCCTTTGAGGGGTTTGGGAAGAGCCCTCAGCTATGGCATCTGACATGTGCAGCTTCCCATGCTCTTGACCTACTGCCCCTGCCGAGACCTCAGCTCCCAGCCTTCTAGAGTCTTCAGGCTGGAAGAGCATCTCAGGCATGGCTCTTACAGTAGAGATGCGATGGACAGCACCGGTCGCTGGTGTTGCTCCTGCTCCCTCGGCCGAACTCTGTGCTTTTTTTTTGCCCATTTAAAAGTTTAGATGTCCCAAGCATCAGGTCTCTGCAGAGGGGAAAATATACAACATGAAGAAATATTACAAAGATTAAAATGTTTGTGCATACAACAAATATTATCAAGCATCAAAGCAGGGATATTTGCTTTCAATGTTTCTTCCTCTCTGATGTGTTCTTTCCTGAAAGTGATGAGATCAGAATTGATTATCCATGCGGGAAAACTCTGGGAAAATGTGTTAAATGTTCTACTGTCCTCCAAGCATCCCTAGGGGGGCCAATGAGACCAACCGACCCTGGGTTCCAACCCTATGAAAAGAACAATAGGGCCACATGCAAAGGGGATCTGAAAAGATCACAATGGAAGCGTAGATCTAGGGTTTGACTGGCCCATGGGTTCTTTTATATGAGCTTCTTACATGGATCAGCACAGCCTCAAAAGATCATGTGGCAGTGCCAGCAGAGGGCACATCTATGGCGGTATAAAAGAGGACTAATCTATGGCATTGCCAGCAGAGGGCCATCTATGGCAGTGCCAGCAGAGGACTAATCTATGGCAGTGCCAGCAGAGGGCCATCGATGGCGGTATCAGAAGAGGACTAATCTATGGCAGTGTCAGCAGAGGGCACATCTATGGCGGTATCAGAAGAGGACTAATCTATGGCAGTGCCAGCAGAGGGTCCATCTATGGCGGTATCAGAAGAGGACTAATCTATGGCAGTGTCAGCAGAGGGCCATCTATGGCGGTATCAGAAGAGGACTAATCTATGGCAGTGCCAGCAGAGGGCCATCTATGGCGGTATCAGAAGAGGACTAATCTATGGTAGTGCCAGCAGAGGCCCATCTATTGCGGTATCAGAAGAGGACTAATCTATGGCAGTGCCAGCAGAGGGCCCATCTATGGCGGTATCAGAAGAGGACTAATCTATGGCAGTGCCAGCAGAGGGCTCATCTATGGCGGTATTAGAAGAGGATTAATCTATGGCAGTGGCAGCAGAGGGCCATCTATGGCGGTATCAGAAGAGGACTAATCTATGGCAGTGCCAGCAGAGGGCCATCTATGGCGGTATCAGAAGAGGACTAATCTATGGCAGTGCCAGCAGAAGGCCATCTAAAGCGGTATCAGAAGCGGACTAATCTATGGCAGTGCCAGTAGAGGGCCCATCGATGGCGGTATCAGAAGAGGACTAATCTATGGCAGTGCCAGCAGCGGGCCATCTATCGCGGTATCAGAAGAGGACTAATCTATGGCAGTGCCAGCAGAGGGCCATCTATGGCGGTATCAGAAGAGGACTAATCTATGGCAGTGCCAGCAGAAGGCCATCTAAAGCGGTATCAGAAGCGGACTAATCTATGGCAGTGCCAACAGAGGGCCCATCGATGGCGGTATCAGAAGAGGACTAATCTATGGCAGTGCCAGCAGCGGGCCATCTATCGCGGTATCAGAAGAGGACTAATCTATGGCAGTGCCAGCAGAGGGCCATCTATGGCGGTATCAGAAGAGGACTAATCTATGGCAGTGCCAGCAGAGGGCCATCTATGGCGGTATCAGAAGAGGACTAATCTATGGCAGTGCCAGCAGAGGGCCATCTATGGCGGTATCAGAAAAGGACTAATCTATGGCGGTGCCAGTAGAGGGCTCATCTATGGCGGTATCAGAAGAGGACTAATCTATGGCAGTGCCAGCAGAGGGCCATCTATGCCGGTATCAGAAGAGGACTAATCTATGGCAGTGCCAGCAGAGGGCCATCTATGGCGGTATCAGAAAAGGACTAATCTATGGCAGTGCCAGCAGAGGGCTCATCTATGGCGGTATCAAAAGAGGACTAATTTATGGCAGTGCCAGCAGAGGGCCATCTATGGCGGTATCAAAAGAGGACTAATCTATGGCAGTGCCAGCAGAGGGCTCATCTATGGCGGTATCAAAAGAGGGCTAATCTATTGCAGTGCCAGCAGAGGGCCATCTATGGCGGTATCAAAAGACGACTAATCTATGGCAGTGCCAGCAGAGGGCACATCTATGGCAGTATCAAAAGAGGACTAATCTATGGCAGTGCCAGCAGAGGGCCATCTATGGCGGTATCAAAAGAGGACTAATCTATGGCAGTGCCAGCAGAGGGCCATCTATGGCGGTATCAGAAGAGGACTAATCTATGGCAGTGTCAGCAGAGGGCACATCTATGGCGGTATCAGAAGAGGACTAATCTATGGCAGTGCCAGCAGAGGGCCCATCTATGGCGGTATCAGAAGAGGACTAATCTATGGCAGTGTCAGCAGAGGGCCATCTATGGCGGTATCAGAAGAGGACTAATCTATGGCAGTGCCAACAGAGGGCTATCTATGGTGGTATCATAAGAGGACTGAACTAATCTATGGCGGTGCCAGCAGAGGGCTCATCTATGGAAGTGCCAGCAGAAGACCCATCTTCGGCGCAGTGCGGGAAGAGGGCCCATCTATGGCAGTGCCAGCAGAAGACCCATCTTTGGCGGTATAAGAAGAGGACTAACCTATGGCAGTGCCAGAAGAGGGCCATATATGGCGGTATCAGAAGAGGACTAATCTATGGCAGTGCCAGCAGATGGCCATCTATGGCGGTATCAGAAGATGACTAATCTGTGGCAGTGCCAGCAGAGGGCCATCTATGACAGTATGAGAAGACTAATAATCAATGGCAGTGCCAGCAGAGGGCCATCTATGGCGGTATCAGAAGATGACTAATCTATGGCAGTGCCAGCAGAGGGCCATCTATGGCGGTGCCAGCAAAGGGCTCATCTATGGCAGTGCCAGCAGAGGGCCATCTATGGCGCTATCAGAAGAGGACTAATCTATGGCAGTGCCAGCAGCGGGCCATCTATGGCGGTATCAGAAGAGGACTAATCTATGGCTGTACCAGCAGAGGGCCATCTATGGCCGTATCAGAAGAGGACTAATCTATGGCAGTGCCAGCAGAGGGCCCATCTATGGCGGTATGTCATGCCTGCGCCATGGGCGCATACATTGGCGATCAATATGGACTAATTGTTATTCATTTATCTACAGAAAACTCTTGGATCAACCTCTATTCACTTTTTGGACCTTATTTCCCATTTGCGAGACTTTGGTGCTTTTTTATTTTACCCAAAAAACTACACTTACCACAATGCACTTGGCTATAACTATCTATTCCTGGCCATTCCTATTTGACATCATCGGAACTACAATCCCCAGAAGCCCTAGGGACCAGCTCTGCTTCCACCAGCTCAGGAACAGAGGGAGGAGGCAGATTGTATGCAGGTGTGCTGATCCAGGTGCGGATAATTAGCCTGCCTCTGTGCTGGGCAGGGCGGTATAAAAGCTGCTGCCTGCAGGGGCTCAGTCTCTTGCATTAAGAGTCCTTCCAGCACCTTTTTGTTTCGAGCTACGGATCTTTGTATGCTGTTCCTTCTTACTCCTGCTTTTGATCCAGTGCCCTGCCGGGCTCTCTGCATTGCAGCCGATCACGCTCTGCAGCTTTCCACCCTCTGCCTTTGCCTTTCCAGGCTCCTGCCTTGCAGCCAATCACGCTTCGCTGCCTTCAACCTACAGCCTTTGTCCGCTGGGCTACCAGTCTAGAAGCCCTCTACAGTCCTCTGCAGCCTTCTACAGTCAGCGGCCCTGCTCCTCTGGGCTCACTCCTTGCTGCCCGGCCCTTCTGGCTCCTTGCAGCGCAGCCTGCTTCACTCCGCTGTCAACAGCCCTTGTCCTCGGGACTTCCTGCCTTGCAGCCGATCACGCTCTGCTGCTTTCTACCTACAGCCTTTGTCCGCTCGGCTTCCAGCCTAGCAGCCCTCTACAGTCCTCTGCAGCCTTCTACAGTCAGCGGCCCTGCTCCTCTGGGCTCACTCCATGCTGCCCGGCCCTTCTGGGCTCCTTGCCTTGCAGCCTGCTTCACTCCGCTGCCTACCGCCCTTTTCCTCTGGGCTCCCTTTCTT
This sequence comes from Ambystoma mexicanum, assembly GCF_040938575.1. Lineage (NCBI taxonomy): Eukaryota > Metazoa > Chordata > Amphibia > Caudata > Ambystomatidae > Ambystoma > Ambystoma mexicanum. Next base: position 35,784,227 of record NC_090921.1, read on the forward strand.
ACAGCCCTGCTCCTTTGGGCTTGCTTCTTGCTGTCCTGCTCCTCTGAGCTCTCTACCTTGTACCCTACTGTCCTCTGCAATCCACAAATAGTTTACATACATTTATTACTTTCAGTTATTGCAGTCCCCCTGTTTCCTGACTGCTGCTCCCTTGCTTTCTTCCTTGTTTTCAACCCTCTGTTCTTTATCCCTGTCCAATTCAGTTATACTGCTTTCCCTTCATTTCCTTCTGCTAGTTTGCTCATCGACTTCCCTATTCCCGGATTTGTCTGTTATTGTCTTCTCTTGTATTGTTTGTAGACCCCTTTGTACAGAGCTTGTCTGTTGGTTTCCGGCAGGCAACCTCTGCCCCTTCCCTTGTCTAGTTTCTGTGTTACAGACACCCACAGCTGTTGTTCCCAGCCATGAGCAAACAGCGTGGGCCTCTGTAATAGCAAACTGTGCAGAAGGGTAGAGTTTTTCCTAAGGTCCGTGGAACACTCTTTCCCATATCTGCACACACCCCAAGAGGGAATCCATTCTGTTGTACCTTATTTCCTTGCTACACTTGCCTATTCTTTGTTCTCTTTACTTTCAGCTGTGTGTGTACTTATCTGTCCACCTTACTTCGGCACAACCACCCACACCCTACCTAGGTGCCCTGTGCCACTCTTAAAAGAGTGCCATCCTTGACACGGTATCAGAAGAGGACTAATCTATGGCAGTGCAGCAGAGGGCCATCTATGGCAGTGCCAGCAGAGGACTAATCTATAGCAGTGCCAGCAGAGGGCCATCTATGGCGGTATCAGAAGAGGACTAATCTATGGCAGTGCCAGCAGAGGGCCATCTATGGCGGTATCAGAAGAGGACTAATCTATGGCAGTACCAGCAGAGGGCCATCTATGGCGGTATCAGAAAAGGACTAATCTATGGCAGTGCCAGCAGAGGGCTCATCTATGGCGGTATCAGAAGAGGACTAATCTATGGCAGTGCCAGCAGAGGGCCATCTATGGCGGTATCAGAAGAGGACTAATCTATGGCAGTGCCAGCAGAGGGCCATCTATGGCGGTATCAGAAGAGGACTAATCTATGGCAGTGCCAGCAGAGGCCCATCTATTGCGGTATCAGAAGAGGACTAATCTATGGCATTGCCAGCAGAGGGCCCATCTATGGCGGTATCAGAAGAGGACTAATCTATGGCAGTGCCAGCAGAGGGCTCATCTATGGCGGTATCAGAAGAGGATTAATCAATGGCAGTGCCAGCAGAGGGCCATCTATGGCGGTATCAGAAGAGGACTTATCTATGGCAGTGCCAGCAGAGGGCCATCTATGGCGGTATCAGAAGAGGACTAATCTATGGCAGTGCCAGCAGAAGGCCATCTAAAGCGGTATCAGAAGCGGACTAATCTATGGCAGTGCCAGCAGAGGGCCCATCGATGGCGGTATCAGAAGAGGACTAATCTATGGCAGTGCCAGCAGCGGGCCATCTATTGCGGTATCAGAAGAGGACTAATCTATTGCAGTGCCAGCAGAGGGCCATCTATGGCGGTATCAGAAGAGGACTAATCTATGGCAGTGCCAGCAGAGGGCCATCTATGGCGGTATCTGAAGAGGACTAATGTATGGCAGTGCCAGCAGCGGGCCATCTATGGCGGTATCAGAGAGGACTAATCTATGGCAGTGCCAGCAGAGAGCCATCTAAAGCGGTATCAGAAGCGGACTAATCTATGGCAGTGCCAGCAGAGGGCCCATCTATGGCGGTATCAGAAGAGGACTAATCTATGGCAGTGCCAGCAGCGGGCCATCTATCGCGGTATCAGAAGAGGACTAATCTATGGCAGTGCCAGCAGGAATCCATCTAAAGCGGTATCAGAAGCGGACTAATCTATGGCAGTGCCAGCAGAGGGCCATCTATGGCGGTATCAGAAGAGGACTAATCTATGGCAGTGCAAGCAGAGGGCCATCTATGGCGGTATCAGAAGAGGACTAATCTATGGCAGTGTCAGCAGAGGGCACATCTATGGCGGTATCAGAAGAGGACTAATCTATGGCAGTGCCAGCAAAGGGCCATCTATGGTGGTATCAGAAGAGGACTAATCTATGGCAGTGCCAGCAGAGGGCCATCTATGGCGGTATCAGAAGAGGACCAATCTATGGCAGTGTCAGCAGAGGGCACATCTATGGTGGTATCAGAAGAGGACTAATCTATGGCAGTGCCAGCAGAGGGCCCATCTATGGCGGTATCAGAAGAGGACTAATCTATGGCAGTGTCAGCAGGGGGCCATCTATGGCGGTATCAGAAGAGGACTAATCTATGGCAGTGCCAGCAGAGGGCCCATCTATGGCGGTATTAGAAGAGGACTAATCTATGGCAGTGCCAGCAGAGGGCCATCTATGGCGGTATCAGAAGAGGACTAATCTATGGCAGTGCCAGCAGAGGGCTATCTATGGCGGTATCATAAGAGGACTGAACTAATCTATGGCGGTGCCAGCAGAGGGCTCATCTATGGAAGTGCCAGCAGAAGACCCATCTTCGGCGCAGTGAGGGAAGAGGGCCCATCTATGGCAGTGCCAGCAGAAGACCCATCTTTGGCAGTGAGAGCACACGGCCCATCTATGAGCGGTATCAGAAGAAGACTAATCTAGGGCAGTGCCAGCAGAGGGCTCATCTATGGCGGTATCAGAAGAGGACTAATCTATGGCAGTGCCAGCAGAGGGCCATATATGGCGGTATCAGAAGAGGACTAATCTATGGCAGTGCCAGCAGATGGCCATCTATGGCGGTATCGGAAGACGACTAATCTGTGGCAGTGCCAGCAGAGGGCCATCTATGACAGTATGAGAAGACTAATAATCAATGGCAGTGCCAGCAGAGGGCCATCTATGGCGGTATCAGAAGATGACTAATCTATGGCAGTGCCAGCAGAGGGCCATCTATGGCGGTGCCAGCAAAGGGCTCATCTATGGCAGTGCCAGCAGAGGGCCATCTATGGCGCTATCAGAAGAGGACTAATCTATGGCAGTGCCAGCAGCGGGCCATCTATGGCGGTATCAGAAGAGGACTAATCTATGGCTGTACCAGCAGAGGGCCATCTATGGCGGTATCAGAAGAGGACTAATCTATGGCAGTGCCAGCAGAGGGCCCATCTATGGCGGTATGTCATGCCTGCGCCATAGGCGCATACATTGGCGATCAATATGGACTAATTGTTATTCATTTATCTACAGAAAACTCTTGGATCAACCTCTATTCACTTTTTGGACCTTATTTCCCATTTGCGAGACTTTGGTGCTTTTTTATTTTACCCAAAAAACTACACTTACCACAATGCACTTGGCTATAACTATCTATTCCTGGCCATTCCTATTTGTCATCATCGGAACTACAATCCCCAGAAGCCCCAGGGACCAGCTCTGCTTCCACCAGCTCAGGATCAGAGGGAGGAGGCAGATTGTATGCAGGTGTGCTGATCCAGGTGCGGCCAATTAGCCTGCCTCTGTGCTGGGCAGGGCGGTATAAAAGCTGCTGCCTGCAGGGGCTCAGTCTCTTGCATTAAGAGTCCTTCCAGCACCTTTTTGTTTCGAGCTACGGATCTTTGTATGCTGTTCCTTCTTACTCCTGCTTTTGATCCAGTGCCCTGCCGGGCTCTCTGCATTGCAGCCGATCACGCTCTGCAGCTTTCCACCCTCTGCCTTTGCCTTTCCGGGCTCCTGCCTTGCAGCCGATCACGCTCCGCTGCTACCGTCCGCCCTTGTCTTCCAGGCTCCTGCCTTGCAGCCGATCACGCTTCGCTGCCTTCAACCTACAGCCTTCGTCCACTGGGCTACCAGTCTAGCAGCCCTCTACAGTCCTCTGCAGCCTTCTACAGTCAGCGGCCGTGCTCCTCTGGGCTCACTCCTTGCTGTCCGGCCCTTCTGGCTCCTTGCGGCGCAGCCTGCTTCACTCCGCTGTCAACAGCCCTTGTCCTCAGGACTTCCTGCCTTGCAGCCGATCACGCTCTGCTGCTTTCTACCTACAGCCTTTGTCCGCTCGGCTTCCAGCCTAGCAGCCCTCTACAGTCCTCTGCAGCCTTCTACAGTCAGCGGCCCTGCTCCTCTGGGCTCACTCCTTGCTGCCCGACCCTTCTGGGCTCCTTGCCTTGCAGCCTGCTTCACTCCGCTGCCTACCACCCTTTTCCTCTGGGCTCCCTTTCTTACAGCCCTGCTCCTTTGGGCTTGCTTCTTGCTGTCCTGCTCCTCTGAGCTCTCTACCTTGTACCCTACTGTCCTCTGCAATCCACAAATAGTTTACCTACATTTATTACTTTCAGTTATTGCAGTCCCCCTGTTTCCTGACTGCTGCTCCCTTGCTTTCTTCCTTGTTTTCAACCCTCTGTTCTTTATCCCTGTCCAATTCAGTTATACTGCTTTCCCTTCATTTCCTTCTGCTAGTTTGCTCATCGACTTCCCTATTCCTGGATTTGTCTGTTATTGTCTTTTCTTCTATCGTTTGTAGACCCCTTTGTACAGAGCTTGTCTGTTGGTTTCCGGCAGGCAACCTCTGCCCCTTCCCTTGTCTAGTTTCTGTGTTACAGACACCCACAGCTGTTGTTCCCAGCCATGAGCAAACAGCGTGGGCCTCTGTTATAGCAAACTGTGCAGAAGGCTAGAGTTTTTCCTAAGGTCCGTGGAACACTCTTTCCCATATCTGCACACACCACAAGAGGGAATCCATTCTGTTGTACCTTATTTCCTTGCTACACTTGCCTATTCTTTGTTCTCTTTACTTTCAGCTGTGTGTGTACTTATCTGTCTACCTTACTTCGGCACAACCACCCACACCCTACCTGGGTGCCCTGTGCCACTCTTAAAAGAGTGCCATCCTTGACACGGTATCAGAAGAGGACTAATCTATGGCAGTGCCAGCAGAGGACTAATCTATAGCAGTGCCAGCAGAGGGCCATCTATGGCGGTATCAGAAGAGGACTAATCTATGGCAGTGCCAGCAGAGGGCCATCTATGGCGGTATCAGAAGAGGACTAATCTATGGCAGTGCCAGCAGAGGGCCATCTATGGCGGTATCAGAAAAGGACTAATCTATGGCAGTGCCAGCAGAGGGCCATCTATGGCGGTATCAGAAGAGGACTAATCTATGGCAGTGCCAGCAGAGGGCCCATCGATGGCGCTATCAGAAGAGGACTAATCTATGGCAGTGCCAGCAGAGGGCCATCTATGGCGGTATCAGAAGAGGACTAATCTATGGCACTGCCAGCAGAGGCCCATCTATTGCGGTATCAAAAGAGGACTAATCTATGGCAGTGCCAGCAGAGGGCCAATCTATGGCGGTATCAGAAGAGGACTAATCTATGGCAGTGCCAGCAGAGGGCCATCTATGGCGGTATCAGAAGAGGACTAATCTATGGCAGTGCCAGCAGAGGGCCATCTATGGCGGTATCAGAAGAGGACTAATCTATGGCAGTGCCAGCAGAGGCCCATCTTTGGCGGTATCAAAAGAGGACTAATCTATGGCATTGCCAGCAGAGGGCCCATCTATGGCGGTATCAGAAGAGGACTAATCTATGGCAGTGCCAGCAGAGGGCTCATCTATGGCGGTATCAGAAGAGGATTAATCTATGGCAGTGCCAGCAGAGGGCCATCTATGGCGGTATCAGAAGAGGACTAATCTATGGCAGTGCCAGCAGAGGGCCATCTATGGCGGTATCAGAAGAGGACTAATCTATGGCAGTGCCAGCAGAAGGCCATCTAAAGCGGTATCAGAAGCGGACTAATCAATGGCAGTGCCAGCAGAGGGCCCATCGATGGCGGTATCAGAAGAGGACTAATCTATGGCAGTGCCAGCAGCGGGCCATCTATCGCGGTATCAGAAGAGGACTAATCTATGGCAGTGCCAGCAGAGGGCCATCTATGGCGGTGTCAGAAGAGGACTAATCTATGGCAGTGCCAGCAGAGGGCCATCTATGGCGGTATCAGAAGAGGACTAATCTATGGCAGTGCCAGCAGAGGGCCATCTATGGTGGTATCAGAAGAGGACTAATCTATGGCAGTGCCAGCAGAGGGCCATCTATGGCGGTATCAGAAGAGGACTAATCTATGGCAGTGCCAGCAGAAGGCCATCTAAAGCGGTATCAGAAGCAGACTAATCTATGGCAGTGCCAGCAGAGGGCCCATCGATGGCGGTATCAGAAGATGACTAATCTATGGCAGTGCCAGCAGATGGCTCATATATGGCGGTATCAGAAGAGGACTAATCTATGGCAGTGCCAGCAAAGGGCCATCTATGGCGGTATCAGAAGAGGACTAATCTATGGCAGTGCCAGCAGAGGGCCATCTATGGAGGTATCAGAATAGGACTAATCTATGGAAGTGCCAGCAGAGGGCCATCTATGGCGGTATCAGAAGAGGACTAATCTGTGGCGGTGCCAGCAGAGGGCCATCTATGGCGGTATCAGAAAAGGACTAATCTATGGCGGTGCCAGCAGAGGGCTCATCTATGGCGGTATCAGAAGAGGACTAACCTATGGCAGTGCCAGCAGAGGGCCATCTATGCCGGTATCAGAAGAGGACTAATCTATGGCAGTGCCAGCACAGGGCTCATCTATCGCGGTATCAAAAGAGGACTAATTTATGGCAGTGCCAGCAGAGGGCCATCTATGGCGGTATCAAAAGAGGACTAATCTATGGCAGTGCCAGCAGAGGGCCATCTATGGCGGTATCAAAAGACGACTAATCTATGGCAGTGCCAGCAGAGGGCACATCTATGGCGGTATCAAAAGAGGACTAATCTATGGCAGTGCCAGCAGAGGGCCATCTATGGCGGTATCAGAAGAGGACTAATCTATGGCAGTGTCAGCAGAGGGCCATCTATGGCGGTATCAGAAGAGGACTAATCTATGGCAGTGCCAGCAGAGGGCCCATCTATGGCGGTATCAGAAGAGGACTAATCTATGGCAGTGTCAGCAGAGGGCCATCTATGGCGGTATCAGAAGAGGACTAATCTATGGCAGTGCCAGCAGAGGGCCCATCTATGGCGGTATCAGAAGAGGAGTAATCTATGGCAGTGCCAGCAGAGGGCCATCTATGGTGGTATTAGAAGAGGACTAATCTAAGGCAGTGCCAGCAGAGGGCCATCTATGGCGGTATCAGAAGAGGACTAATCTATGGCGGTGCCAGCAGAGGGCTCATCTATGGAAGTGCCAGCAGAAGAACCATCTTCGGCGCAGTGCGGGAAGAGGGCCAATCTATGGCAGTGCCAGCAGAAGACCCATCTTTGGCAGTGAGAGCACACGGCCCATCTACGAGCGGTATCAGAAGAAGACTAATCTAGGGCAGGGCCAGCAGAGAGCTCATCTATGGCGGTATCAGAAGAGGACTAATCTATGGCAGTGCCAGCAGAGGGCCACATATGGCGGTATCAGAAGAGGACTAATCTATGGCAGTGCCAGCAGATGGCCATCTATGGCGGTATCAGAAGAGGACTAATCTGTGGCAGTGCCAGCAGAGGGCCGTCTATGGCAGTATCAGAAGACTAATAATCAATGGCAGTGCCAGCAGAGGGCCATCTATGGCGGTATCAGAAGAGGACTAATCTATGGCAGTGCCAGCAGAGGGCCATCTATGGCGGTGCCAGCAAAGGGCTCATCTATGGCAGTGCCAGCAGAGGGCCATCTATGGCGGTATCAGAAGAGGACTAATCTGTGGCAGTGCCAGCAGAGGGCCATCTATGGCAGTATCAGAAGACTAATAATCAATGGCAGTGCCAGCAGAGGGCCATCTATGGCGGTATCAGAAGAGGTCTTATCTATGGCAGTGCCAGCAGAGGGCCATCTATGGCGGTGCCAGCAAAGGGCTCATCTATGGCAGTGCCAGCAGAGGGCCATCTATGGCGGTATCAGAAGAGGACTAATCTATGGCAGTGCCAGCAGCGGGCCATCTATGGCGGTATCAGAAGAGGACTAATCTATGGCAGTGCCAGCAGAGGGCCATCTATGGCGGTATCAGAAGAGGACTAATCTATGGCAGTGCCAGCAGAGGGCCCATCTATGGCGGTATGTCATGCCTGCGCCATGGGCGCATACATTGGCGATCAATATGGACTAATTGTTATTCATTTATCTACAGAAAACTCTTGGATCAACCTCTATTCACTTTTTGGACCTTATTTCCCATTTGCGAGACTTTGGTGCTTTTTTATTTTACCCAAAAAACTACACTTACCACAATGCACTTGGCTATAACTATCTTGTTCCTGGCCATTCCTATTTGTCATCATCAGAACTACAATCCCCAGAAGCCCCAGGGACCAGCTCTGCTTCCACCAGCTCAGGAACAGAGGGAGGAGGCAGATTGTATGCAGGTGTGCTGATCCAGGTGCGGCCAATTAGCCTGCCTCTGTGCTGGGCAGGGCGGTATAAAAGCTGCTGCCTGCAGGGGCTCAGTCTCTTGCATTAAGAGTCCTTCCAGCACCTTTTTGTTTCGAGCTACGGATCTTTGTATGCTGTTCCTTCTTACTCCTGCATTTGATCCAGTGCCCTGCCGGGCTCTCTGCATTGCAGCCGATCACGCTCTGCAGCTTTCCACCCTCTGCCTTTGCCTTTCCGGGCTCCTGCCTTGCAGCCGATCACGCTCCGCTGCTACCGTCCGCCCTTGTCTTCCAGGCTCCTGCCTTGCAGCCGATCACGCTTCGCTGCCTTCAACCTACAGCCTTCGTCCGCTGGGCTACCAGTCTAGCAGCCCTCTACAGTCCTCTGCAGCCTTCTACAGTCAGCGGCCCTGCTCCTCTGGGCTCACTCCTTGCTGCCCGGCCCTTCTGGCTCCATGCGGCGCAGCCTGCTTCACTCCGCTGTCAACAGCCCTTGTCCTCGGGACTTCCTGCCTTGCAGCCGATCACGCTCTGCTGCTTTCTACCTACAGCCTTTGTCCGCTCGGCTTCCAGCCTAGCAGCCCTCTACAGTCCTCTGCAGCCTTCTACAGTCAGCGGCCCTGCTCCTTTGGGCTCACTCCTTGCTGCCCGACCCTTCTGGGCTCCTTGCCTTGCAGCCTGCTTCACTCCGCTGCCTACCACCCTTTTCCTCTGGGCTCCCTTTCTTACAGCCCTGCTCCTTTGGGCTTGCTTCTTGCTGTCCTGCTCCTCTGAGCTCTCTACCTTGTACCCTACTGTCCTCTGCAATCCACAAATAGTTTACCTACATTTATTACTTTCAGTTATTGCAGTCCCCCTGTTTCCTGACTGCTGCTCCCTTGCTTTCTTCCTTGTTTTCAACCCTCTGTTCTTTATCCCTGTCCAATTCAGTTATACTGCTTTCCCTTCATTTCCTTCTGCTAGTTTGCTCATCGACTTCCCTATTCCTGGATTTGTCTGTTATTGTCTTCTCTTGTATCGTTTGTAGACCCCTTTGTACAGAGCTTGTCTGTTGGTTTCCGGCAGGCAACCTCTGCCCCTTCCCTTGTCTAGTTTCTGTGTTACAGACACCCACAGCTGTTGTTCCCAGCCATGAGCAAACAGCGTGGGCCTCTGTTATAGCAAACTGTGCAGAAGGCTAGAGTTTTTCCTAAGGTCCGTGGAACACTCTTTCCCATATCTGCACACACCCCAAGAGGGAATCCATTCTGTTGTACCTTATTTCCTTGCTACACTTGCCTATTCTTTGTTCTCTTTACTTTCAGCTGTGTGTGTACTTATCTGTCCACCTTACTTCGGCACAACCACCCACACCCTACCTGGGTGCCCTGTGCCATTCTTAAAAGAGTGCCATCCTTGACACGGTATCAGAAGAGGACTAATCTATGGCAGTGCCAGCAGAGGGCCATCTATGGCAGTGCCAGCAGAGGATTAATCTATAGCAGTGCCAACAGAGGCCCATCTATGGTGGTATCAGAAGAGGACTAATCTATGGCAGTGCCAGCAGAGGGCCATCTATGGAGGTATCAGAAGAGGACTAATCTATGGCAGTGCCAGCAGAGGGCCATCTATGGCTGTATCAGAAAAGGACTAATCTATGGCAGTGCCAGCAGAGGGCCATCTATGGCGGTATCAGAAGAGGACTAATCTATGGCAGTGCCAGCAGAGGGCCCATCGATGGCGGTATCAGAAGAGGACTAATCTATGGCAGTGCCAGCAGAGGGCCATCTATGGCGGTATCAGAAGAGGACTAATCTATGGCATTGCCAGCAGAGGGCCATCTATGGCGGTATCAGAAGACGACTAACCTATGGCAGTGCCAGCAGAGGGCCATCTATGGCGGTATCAGAAGAGGACTAATCTGTGGCAGTGCCAGCAGAGGGCCATCTATGGCAGTATCAGAAGACTAATAATCAATGGCAGTGCCAGCAGAGGGCCATCTATGGCGGTATCAGAAGAGGACTAATCTATGGCAGTGCCAGCAGAGGGCCCATCTATGGCGGTATCAGAAGAGGAATACTATGGCAGTGCCAGCAGAGGGCTCATCTATGGCGGTATGAGAAGAGGATTAATCTATGGCAGTGCCAGCAGAGGGCCATCTATGGCGGTATCAGAAGAGGACTAACCTATGGCAGTGCCAGCAGAGGGCCATCTATGGCGGTATCAGAAGAGGACTAATCTGTGGCAGTGCCAGCAGAGGGCCATCTATGGCAGTATCAGAAGACTAATAATCAATGGCAGTGCCAGCAGAGGGCCATCTATGGCGGTATCAGAAGAGGACTAATCTATGGCAGTGCCAGCAGAGGGCCATCTATGGCGGTGCCAGCAAAGGGCTCATCTATGGCAGTGCCAGCAGAGGGCCATCTATGGCGGTATCAGAAGAGGACTAATCTATGGCAGTGCCAGCAGCGGGCCATCTATGGCGGTATCAGAAGAGGACTAATCTATGGCAGTGCCAGCAGAGGGCCATCTATGGCGGTATCAGAAGAGGACTAATCTATGGCAGTGCCAGCAGAAGGCCATCTAAAGCGGTATCAGCAGCGGACTAATCTATGGCAGTGCCAGCAGAGGGCCCATCGATGGCGGTATCAGAAGAGGACTAATCTATGGCAGTGCCAGCAGCGGGCCATCTATCGCGGTATCAGAAGAGGACTAATCCATGGAAGTGCCAGCAGAGGGCCATCTATGGCGGTATCAGAAGAGGACTAATCTATGGCAGTGCCAGCAGAGGGCCATCTATGCCGGTATCAGAAGAGGACTAATCTATGGCAGTGCCAGCAGAGGGCCATCTATGGCGGTATCAGAAGAGGACTAATCTATGGCAGTGCCAGCAGAGGGCCATCTATGGCGGTATCAGAAGAGGACTAATCTATGGCAGTGCCAGCAGATGGCTCATATATGGCGGTATCAGAAGAGGACTAATCTATGGCAGTGCCAGCAAAGGGCCATCTATGGCGGTATCAGAAGAGGACTAATCTATGGCAGTGCCAGCAGAGGGCCATCTATGCCGGTATCAGAAGAGGACTAATCTATGGCAGTGCCAGCAGAGGGCACATCTATGGTGGTATCAAAAGAGGACTAATCTATGGCAGTGCCAGCAGAGGGCCATCTATGGCGATATCAAAAGAGGACTAATCTATGGCAGTGCCAGCAGAGGGCCATCTATGGCGGTATCAGAAGAGGACTAATCTATGGCAGTGTCAGCAGAGGGCCATATATGGCGGTATCAGAAGAGGACTAATCTATGGCAGTGCCAGCAGAGGGCCCATCTATGGCGGTATCAGAAGAGGACTAATCTATGGCGGTGCCAGCAGAGGGCCATCTATGGCGGTATCAGAAGAGGACTAATCTATGGCGGTGCCAGCAGAGGGCTATCTATAGCGGTATCAGAAGAGGACTAATCTATGGCGGTGTCAGCAGAGGGCTCATCTATGGAAGTGCCAGCAGAAGACCCATCTTCGGCGCAGTACGGGAAGAGGGCCCATCTATGGCAGTGCCAGCAGAAGACACATCTTTGGCAGTGAGAACACACGGCCCATCTACGAGCGGTATCAGAAGAAGACTAATCTAGGGCAGTGCCAGCAGAGGGTCATCTATGGCAGTGCCAGCAGAGGACTAATCTATAGCAGTGCCAGCAGAGGCCCATCTATGGCGGTATCAGAAGAGGACTAATCTATGGCAGTGCCAGCAGAGGGCCATCTATGGCGGTATCAGAAGAGGACTAATCTATGGCAGTGCCAGCAGAGGGCTCATCTATGGCGGTATCAGAAGAGGACTAATCTATGGCAGTGCCAGCAGAGGGCCATCTATGGCGGTATCAGAAGAGGACTAATCAATGGCAGTGCCAGCAGAGGCCCATCTATTGCGGTATCAGAAGAGGACTAATCTATGGCAGTGCCAGCAGAGGGCTCATCTATGGTGGTATCAGAAGAGGATTAATCTATGGCAGTGCCAGCAGAGGGCCATCTAAAGCGGTATCAGAAGCGGACTAATCTATGGCAGTGCCAGCAGAGGGCCCATCGATGGCAGTATCAGAAGAGGACTAATCTATGGCAGTGCCAGCAGCGGGCCATCTATGGCGGTATCAGAAGAGGACTAATCTATGGCAGTGCCAGCAGAGGGCCATCTATGGCGGTATCAGAAGAGGACTAATCTATGGCAGTGCCAGCAGAGGGCCATCTATGGTTGTATCAGAAGAGGACTAATCTATGGCAGTGCCAGCAGAGGGCCATCTATGGCGGTATCAGAAGAGGACTAATCTATGGCAGTGCCAGCAGATGGCTCATATATGGCGGTATCAGAAGAGGACTAATCTATGGCAGTGCCAGCAGAGGGCCATCTATGCCGGTATCAGAAGAGGACTAATCTATGGCAGTGCCAGCAGAGGGCTCATCTATGGCGGTATCAAAAGAGGACTAATTTATGGCAGTGCCAGCAGAGGGCCATCTATGGCGGTATCAAAAGAGGACAAATCTATGGCAGTGCCAGCAGAGGGCTCATCTATGGCGGTATCAAAAGAGGACTAATCTATGGCAGCGCCAGCAGAGGGCCATCTATGGCGGTATCAAAGGACGACTAATCTATGGCAGTGCCAGCAGAGGGCACATCTGTGGCAGTATCAAAAGAGGACTAACCTATGGCAGTGCCAGCAGAGGGCCATCTATGGCGGTATCAAAAGAGGACTAATCTATGGCAGTGCCAGCAGAGGGCCATCTATGGCGGTATCAGAAGAGGACTAATCTATGGCAGTGTCAGCAGAGGGCACATCTATGGCGGTATCAGAAGAGGACTAATCTATGGCAGTGCCAGCAGAGGGCCATCTATGGCGGTATCAGAAAAGGACTAATCTATGGCGGTGCCAGCAGAGGGCTCATCTATGGCGGTATCAGAAGAGGACTAATCTATGGCGGTGCCAGCAGAGGGCCATCTATGCCGGTATCAGAAGACGACTAATCTATGGCAGTGCCAGCAGAGGGCCATCTATGGCGGTATCAGAAAAGGACTAATCTATGGCGGTGCCAGCAGAGGGCTCATCTATGGCGGTATCAGAAGAGGACTAATCTATGGCAGTGCCAGCAGAGGGCCGTCTATGGCGGTATCAGAAGAGGACTAATCCATGGCAGTGTCAGCAGAGGGCCATCTATGGCAGTATCAGAAAAGGACTAATCTATGGCGGTGCCAGCAGAGGGCTCATCTATGGCGGTATCAGAAGAGGACTAATCTATGGCAGTGCCAGCAGAGGGCCGTCTATGGCGGTATCAGAAGAGGACTAATCCATGGCAGTGTCAGCAGAGGGCCATCTATGGCGGTATCAGAAGAGGACTAATCTATGGCAGTGCCAGCAGAGGGCCCATCTATGGCGGTATTAGAAGAGGACTAATCTATGGCAGTGCCAGCAGAGGGCCATCTATGGCGGTATCAGAAGAGGACTAATCTATGGCAGTGCCAGCAGAGGGCTATCTATGGCGGTATCATAAGAGGACTGAACTAATCTATGGCGGTGCCAGCAGAGGGCTCATCTATGGAAGTGCCAGCAGAAGACCCATCTTCGGCGCAGTGCGGGAAGAGGGCCCATCTATGGCAGTGCCAGTAGAAGACCCATCTTTGGCAGTGAGAGCACACGGCCCATCTACGAGCGGTATCAGAAGAAGACTAATCTAGGGCAGTGCCAGCAGAGGGCTCATCTATGGCGGTATCAGAAGAGGACTAATCTATGGCAGTGCCAGCAGAGGGCCATATATGGCGGTATCAGAAGAGGACTAATCTATGGCAGTGCCAGCAGATGGCCATCTATGGCGGTATCAGAAGACGACTAATCTGTGGCAGTGCCAGCAGAGGGCCATCTATGACAGTATGAGAAGACTAATAATCAATGGCAGTGCCAGCAGAGGGCCATCTATGACGGTATCAGAAGATGACTAATCTATGGCAGTGCCAGCAGAGGGCCATCTATGGCGGTGCCAGCAAAGAGCTCATCTATGGCAGTGCCAGCAGAGAGCCATCTATGGCGCTATCAGAGGAGGACTAATCTATGGCAGTGCCAGCAGCGGGCCATCTATGGCGGTATCAGAAGAGGACTAATCTATGGCAGCGCCAGCAGAGGGCCATCTATGGCGGTATCAAAAGACGACTAATCTATGGCAGTGCCAGCAGAGGGCACATCTGTGGCGGTATCAAAAGAGGACTAACCTATGGCAGTGCCAGCAGAGGGCCATCTATGGCGGTATCAAAAGAGGACTAATCTATGGCAGTGCCAGCAGAGGGCCATCTATGGCGGTATCAGAAGAGGACTAATCTATGGCAGTGTCAGCAGAGGGCACATCTATGGCGGTATCAGAAGAGGACTAATCTATGGCAGTGCCAGCAGAGGGCCATCTATGGCGGTATCAGAAAAGGACTAATCTATGGCGGTGCCAGCAGAGGGCTCATCTATGGCGGTATCAGAAGAGGACTAATCTATGGCAGTGCCAGCAGAGGGCCGTCTATGGCGGTATCAGAAGAGGACTAATCCATGGCAGTGTCAGCAGAGGGCCATCTATGGCGGTATCAGAAGAGGACTAATCTATGGCAGTGCCAGCAGAGGGCCCATCTATGGCGGTATTAGAAGAGGACTAATCTATGGCAGTGCCAGCAGAGGGCCATCTATGGCGGTATCAGAAGAGGACTAATCTATGGCAGTGCCAGCAGAGGGCTATCTATGGCGGTATCATAAGAGGACTGAACTAATCTATGGCGGTGCCAGCAGAGGGCTCATCTATGGAAGTGCCAGCAGAAGACCCATCTTCGGCGCAGTGCGGGAAGAGGGCCCATCTATGGCAGTGCCAGCAGAAGACCCATCTTTGGCAGTGAGAGCACACGGCCCATCTACGAGCGGTATCAGAAGAAGACTAATCTAGGGCAGTGCCAGCAGAGGGCTCATCTATGGCGGTATCAGAAGAGGACTAATCTATGGCAGTGCCAGCAGAGGGCCATATATGGCGGTATCAGAAGAGGACTAATCTATGGCAGTGCCAGCAGATGGCCATCTATGGCGGTATCAGAAGACGACTAATCTGTGGCAGTGCCAGCAGAGGGCCATCTATGACAGTATGAGAAGACTAATAATCAATGGCAGTGCCAGCAGAGGGCCATCTATGACGGTATCAGAAGATGACT
This sequence comes from Ambystoma mexicanum, assembly GCF_040938575.1. Lineage (NCBI taxonomy): Eukaryota > Metazoa > Chordata > Amphibia > Caudata > Ambystomatidae > Ambystoma > Ambystoma mexicanum. The sequence goes on from NC_090921.1 coordinate 35,799,759, forward strand.
AATCTATGGCAGTGCCAGAAGAGGGCCATCTATGGCGGTGCCAGCAAAGAGCTCATCTATGGCAGTGCCAGCAGAGGGCCATCTATGGCGCTATCAGAAGAGGACTAATCTATGGCAGTGCCAGCAGCGGGCCATCTATGGCGGTATCAGAAGAGGACTAATCTATGGCTGTACCAGCAGAGGGCCATCTATGGCGGTATCCGAAGAGGACTAATCTATGGCAGTGCCAGCAGAGGGCCCATCTATGGCGGTATGTCATGCCTGCGCCATGGGCGCATACATTGGCGATCAATATGGATTAATTGTTATTCATTATTCTACAGAAAACTCTTGGATCAACCTCTATTCACTTTTTGGACCTTATTTCCCATTTGCGAGTCTTTGGTGCTTTTTTATTTTACCCAAAAAACTACACTTACCACAATGCACTTGGCTATAACTATCTTGTTCCTGGCCATTCCTATTTGTCATCATCAGAACTACAATCCCCAGAAGCCCCAGGGACCAGCTCTGCTTCCACCAGCTCAGGAACAGAGGGAGGAGGCAGATTGTATGCAGGTGTGCTGATCCAGGTGCGGCCAATTAGCCTGCCTCTGTGCTGGGCAGGGCGGTATAAAAGCTGCTGCCTGCAGGGGCTCAGTCTCTTGCATTAAGAGTCCTTCCAGCACCTTTTTGTTTCGAGCTATGGATCTTTGTATGCTGTTCCTTCTTACTCCTGCTTTTGATCCAGTGCCCTGCCGGGCTCTCTGCATTGCAGCCGATCACGCTCTGCAGCTTTCCACCCTCTGCCTTTGCCTTTCCGGGCTCCTGCCTTGCAGCCGATCACGCTCCGCTGCTACCGTCCGCCCTTGTCTTCCAGGCTCCTGCCTTGCAGCCGATCACGCTTCGCTGCCTTCAACCTACAGCCTTCGTCCGCTGGGCTACCAGTCTAGCAGCCCTCTACAGTCCTCTGCAGCCTTCTACAGTCAGCGGCCCTGCTCCTCTGGGCTCACTCCTTGCTGCCCGGCCCTTCTGGCTCCTTGCGGCGCAGCCTGCTTCACTCCGCTGTCAACAGCCCTTGTCCTCGGGACTTCCTGCCTTGCAGCCGATCACGCTCTGCTGCTTTCTACCTACAGCCTTTGACCGCTCGGCTTCCAGCCTAGCAGCCCTCTACAGTCCTCTGCAGCCTTCTACAGTCAGCGGCCCTGTTCCTCTGGGCTCACTCCATGCTGCCCGGCCCTTCTGGGCTCCTTGCCTTGCAGCCTGCTTCACTCCGCTGCCTACCGCCCTTTTCCTCTGGGCTCCCTTTCTTACAGCCCTGCTCCTTTGGGCTTGCTTCTTGCTGTCCTGCTCCTCTGAGCTCTCTACCTTGTACCATACTGTCCTCTGCAATCCACAAATAGTTTACCTACATTTATTACTTTCAGTTATTGCAGTCCCCCTGTTTCCTGACTACTGCTCCCTTGCTTTCTTCCTTGTTTTCAACCCTCTGTTCTTCATCCCTGTCCAATTCAGTTATACTGCTTTCCCTTCATTTCCTTCTGCTAGTTTGCTCATCGACTTCCCTATTCCTGGATTTCTCTGTTATTGTCTTCTCTTGTATCGTTTGTAGACCCCTTTGTACAGAGCTTGTCTGTTGGTTTCCGGCAGGCAACCTCTCCCCCTTCCCTTGTCTAGTTTCTGTGTTACAGACACCCACAGCTGTTGTTCCCAGCCATGAGCAAACAGCAAGGGCCTCTGTTATAGCAAACTGTGCAGAAGGCTAGAGTTTTTCCTAAGGTCCGTGGAACACTCTTTCCCATATCTGCACACACCCCAAGAGGGAATCCATTCTGTTGTACCTTATTTCCTTGCTACACTTGCCTATTCTTTGTTCTCTTTACTTTCAGCTGTGTGTGTACTTATCTGTCCACCTTACTTCGGCACAACCACCCACACCCTACCTGGGTGCCCTGTGCCACTCTTAAAAGAGTGCCATCCTTGACACGGTATCAGAAGAGGACTAATCTATGGCAGTGCCAGCAGAGGGCCATCTATGGCAGTGCCAGCAGAGGACTAATCTATAGCAGTGCCAGCAGAGGCCCTTCTATGGCGGTATCAGAAGAGGACTAATCTATGGCAGTGCCAGCAGAGGACCATCTATGGCGGTATCAGAAGAGGACTAATCTATGGCAGTGCCAGCAGAGGGCCATCTATGGCGGTATCAGAAAAGGACTAATCTATGGCAGTGCCAGCAGAGGGCCATCTATGGCGGTATCAGAAGAGGACTAATCTATGGCAGTGCCAGCAGAGGGCCCATCGATGGCGGTATCAGAAGAGGACTAATCTATGGCAGTGCCAGCAGAGGGCCATCTATGGCGGTATCAGAAGAGGACTAATCTATGGCAGTGCCAGCAGCGGGCCATCTATGGCGGTATCAGAAGACTAATAATCAATGGCAGTGCCAGCAGAGGGCCATCTATGGCGGTATCTGAAGAGGACTAATTTATGGCAGTGCCAGCAGAGGGCCATCTATGGCGGTGCCAGCAAAGGGCTCATCTATGGCAGTGCCAGCAGAGGGCCATCTATGGCGGTATCAAAAGAGGACTAATCTATGGCAGTGCCAGCAAAGGGCCTATCTATGGCGGTATGTCATGCCTGCGCCATGGGCGCATACATTGGCGATCAATATGGACTAATTGTTATTCATTTATCTAAAGAAAACTCTTGGATCAACCTCTATTCACTTTTTGGACCTTATTTCCCATTTGCGAGACTTTGGTGCTTTTTTATTTTACCCAAAAAACTACACTTACCACAATGCACTTGGCTATAACTATCTATTCCTGGCCATTCCTATTTGTCATCATCGGAACTACAATGCCCAGAAGCCCCAGGGACCAGCTCTGCTTCCACCAGCTCAGGAACAGAGGGAGGAGGCAGATTGTATGCAGGTGTGCTGATCCAGGTGCGGCCAATTAGCCTGCCTCTGTGCTGGGCAGGGCGGTATAAAAGCTGCTGCCTGCAGGGGCTCAGTCTCTTGCATTAAGAGTCCTTCCAGCACCTTTTTGTTTCGAGCTACGGATCTTTGTATGCTGTTCCTTCTTACTCCTGCTTTTGATCCAGTGCCCTGCCGGGCTCTCTGCATTGCAGCCGATCACGCTCTGCAGCTTTCCACCCTCTGCCTTTGCCTTTCCGGGCTCCTGCCTTGCAGCCGATCACGCTCCGCTGCTACCGTCCGCCCTTGTCTTCCAGGCTCCTGCCTTGTAGCCGATCACGCTTCGCTGCCTTCAACCTACAGCCTTCATCCGCTGGGCTACCAGTCTAGCAGCCCTCTACAGTCCTCTGCAGCCTTCTACAGTCAGCGGCCCTGCTCCTCTGGGCTCACTCCTTGCTGCCCGGCCCTTCTGGCTCCTTGCGGCGCAGCCTGCTTCACTCCGCTGTCAACAGCCCTTGTCCTCGGGACTTCCTGCTTTGCAGCCGATCACGCTCTGCTGCTTTCTACCTACAGCCTTTGTCCGCTCGGCTTCCAGCCTAGCAGCCCTCTACAGTCCTCTGCAGCCTTCTACAGTCAGCGGCCCTGCTCCTCTGGGCTCACTCCTTGCTGCCCGACCCTTCTGGGCTCCTTGCCTTGCAGCCTGCTTCACCCCGCTGCCTACCACCCTTTTCCTCTGGGCTCCCTTTCTTACAGCCCTGCTCCTTTGGGCTTGCTTCTTGCTGTCCTGCTCCTCTGAGCTCTCTACCTTGTACCCTACTGTCCTCTGCAATCCACAAATAGTTTACCTACATTTATTACTTTCAGTTATTGCAGTCCCCCTGTTTCCTGACTGCTGCTCCCTTGCTTTCTTCCTTGTTTTGAACCCTCTGTTCTTTATCCCTGTCCAATTCAGTTATACTGCTTTCCCTTCATTTCCTTCTGCTAGTTTGCTCATCGAATTCCCTATTCCTGGATTTGTCTGTTATTGTCTTCTCTTGTATCGTTTGTAGACCCCTTTGTACAGAGCTTGTCTGTTGGTTTCCGGCAGGCAACCTCTGCCCCTTCCCTTGTCTAGTTTCTGTGTTACAGACACCCACAGCTGTTGTTCCCAGCCATGAGCAAACAGCGTGGGCCTCTGTTATAGCAAACTGTGCAGAAGGCTAGAGTTTTTCCTAAGGTCCGTGGAACACTCTTTCCCATATCTGCACACACCCCAAGAGGGAATCCATTCTGTTGTACCTTATTTCCTTGCTACACTTGCCTATTCTTTGTTCTCTTTACTTTCAGCTGTGTGTGTACTTACCTGTCCACCTTACTTCGGCACAACCACCCACAACCTACCTGGGTGCCCTGTGCCACTCTTAAAAGAGTGCCATCCTTGACACGGTATCAGAAGAGGACTAATCTATGGCAGTGCCAGCAGAGGGCCATCTATGGCAGTGCCAGCAGAGGATTAATCTATAGCAGTGCCAGCAGAGGGCCATCTATGGCGGTATCAGAAGAGGACTAATCTATGGCAGTGCCAGCAGAGGGCCATCTATGGCGGTATCAGAAGAGGAGTAATCTATGGCAGTGCCAGCAGAGGGCCATCTATGGCAGTGCCAGCAGAGGATTAATCTATAGCAGTGCCAGCAGAGGGCCATCTATGGCGGTATCAGAAGAGGACTAATCTATGGCAGTGCCAGCAGAGGGCCATCTATGGCGGTATCAGAAGAGGACTAATCTATGGCAGTGCCAGCAGAGGGCCATCTATGGCGGTATCAGAAAAGGACTAATCTATGGCAGTGCCAGCAGAGGGCCATCTATGGCGGTATCAGAAAACGACTAATCTATGGCAGTGCCAGCAGAGGGCTCATCTATGGCGGTATCAGAAGAGGACTAATCTATGGGAGTGCCAGCAGAGGGCCATCTATGGCAGTATCAGAAGAGGACTAATCTATGGCAGTGCCAGAAGAAGGCCATCTATGGCAGTATCAGAAGAGGACTAATCTATGGCAGTGCCAGCAGAAGGCCATCTAAATCGGTATCAGAAGCGGACTAATCTATGGCAGTGCCAGCAGAGGGCCCATCGATCGCGGTATCAGAAGAGGACTAATCTATGGCAGTGCCAGCAGAGGGCCCATCGATGGCGGTATCAGAAGAGGACTAATCTATGGCAGTGCCAGCGGAGGGCCATCTATGGCGGTATCAGAAGAGGACTAATCTATGGCACTGCCAGCAGAGGCCCATCTATTGCGGTATCAAAAGAGGACTAATCTATGGCAGTGCCAGCAGAGGGCCCATCTATGGCGGTATCAGAAGAGGACTAATCTATGGCAGTGCCAGCAGAGGGCTCATCTATGGCGGTATCAGAAGAGGATTAATCTATGGCAGTGCCAGCAGAGGGCCATCTATGGCGGTATCAGAAGAGGACTAATCTATGGCAGTGCCAGCAGAGGGCCATCTATGGCAGTATCAGAAGAGGACTAATCTATGGCAGTGCCAGCAGAAGGCCATCTAAAGCGGTATCAGAAGCGGACTAATCTATGGCAGTGCCAGCAGAGGGCCCATCAATGGCGGTATCAGAAGAGGACTAATCTATGGCAGTGCCAGCAGCGGGCCATCTATCGCGGTATCAGAAGAGGACTAATCTATGGCAGTGCCAGCAGAGGGCCATCTATGGCGGTATCAGAAGAGGACTAATCTATGGCAGTGCCAGCAGAGGGCCATCTATGGCGGTATCAGAAGAGGACTAATCTATGGCAGTGCCAGCAGAGGGCCATCTATGGCGGTATCAGAAGAGGACTAATCTATGGCAGTGCCAGCAGAGGGCCATCTATGGCGGTATCAGAAGAGGACTAATCTATGGCAGTGCCAGCAGAAGGCCATCTAAAGCGGTATCAGAAGCAGACTAATCTATGGCAGTGCCAGCAGAGGGCCCATCGATGGCGTTATCAGAAGAGGACTAATCTATGGCAGTGCCAGCAGCGGGCCATCTATCGCGGTATCAGAAGAGGACTAATGTATGGCAGTGCCAGCACAGGGCCATCTATGGCGGTATCAGAAGAGGACTAATCTATGGCAGTGCCAGCAGAGGGCCATCTATGGCGGTATCAGAAGAGGACTAATCTATGGCAGTGCCAGCAGAGGGCCATCTATGGCAGTATCAGAAGAAGACTAATCTATGGCAGTGCCAGCAGATGGCTCATATATGGCGCTATCAGAAGAGGACTAATCTATGGCAGTGCCAGCAAAGGGCCATCTATGGCGGTATCAGAAGAGGACTAATCTATGGCAGTGCCAGCAGAGGGCCATCTATGGCGGTATCAGAATAGGACTAATCTATGGCAGTGCCAGCAGAGGGCTCATCTATGGCGGTATCAGAAGAGGACTAATCTATGGGAGTGCCAGCAGAGGGCCATCTATGGCAGTATCAGAAGAGGACTAATCTATGGCAGTGCCAGCAGAAGGCCATCTAAAGCGGTATCAGAAGCGGACTAATCTATGGCAGTGCCAGCAGAGGGCCCATCGATGGCGGTATCAGAAGAGGACTAATCTATGGCAGTGCCAGCAGAGGGCCCATCGATGGCGGTATCAGAAGAGGACTAATCTATGGCAGTGCCAGCGGAGGGCCATCTATGGCGGTATCAGAAGAGGACTAATCTATGGCACTGCCAGCAGAGGCCCATCTATTGCGGTATCAAAAGAGGACTAATCTATGGCAGTGCCAGCAGAGGGCCCATCTATGGTGGTATCAGAAGAGGACTAATCTATGGCAGTGCCAGCAGAGGGCTCATCTATGGCGGTATCAGAAGAGGATTAATCTATGGCAGTGCCAGCAGAGGGCCATCTATGGCGGTATCAGAAGAGGACTAATCTATGGCAGTGCCAGCAGAGGGCCATCTATGGCAGTATCAGAAGAGGACTAATCTATGGCAGTGCCAGCAGAAGGCCATCTAAAGCGGTATCAGAAGCGGACTAATCTATGGCAGTGCCAGCAGAGGGCCCATCAATGGCGGTATCAGAAGAGGACTAATCTATGGCAGTGCCAGCAGCGGGCCATCTATCGCGGTATCAGAAGAGGACTAATCTATGGCAGTGCCAGCAGAGGGCCATCTATGGCGGTATCAGAAGAGGACTAATCTATGGCAGTGCCAGCAGAGGGCCATCTATGGCGGTATCAGAAGAGGACTAATCTATGGCAGTGCCAGCAGAGGGCCATCTATAGCGGTATCAGAAGAGGACTAATCTATGGCAGTGCCAGCAGAGGGCCATCTATGGAGGTATCAGAAGAGGACTAATCTATGGCAGTGCCAGCAGAAGGCCATCTAAATCGGTATCAGAAGCAGACTAATCTATGGCAGTGCCAGCAGAGGGCCCATCGATGGCGTTATCAGAAGAAGACTAATCTATGGCAGTGCCAGCAGCGGGCCATCTATCGCGGTATCAGAAGAGGACTAATGTATGGCAGTGCCAGCACAGGGCCATCTATGGCGGTATCAGAAGAGGACTAATCTATGGCAGTGCCAGCAGAGGGCCATCTATGGCGGTATCAGAAGAGGACTAATCTATGGCAGTGCCAGCAGAGGGCCATCTATGGCAGTATCAGAAGAAGACTAATCTATGGCAGTGCCAGCAGATGGCTCATATATGGCGGTATCAGAAGAGGACTAATCTATGGCAGTGCCAGCAAAGGGCCATCTATGGCGGTATCAGAAGAGGACTAATCTATGGCAGTGCCAGCAGAGGGCCATCTATGGCGGTATCAGAATAGGACTAATCTATGGAAGTGCCAGCAGAGGGCCATCTATGGCGGTATCAGAAGAGGACTAATCTATGGCAGTGCCAGCAGAGGGCCATCTATGGCGGTATCAGAAAAGGACTAATCTATGGCGGTGCCAGCAGAGGGCTCATCTATGGCGGTATCAGAAGAGGACTAATCTATGGCAGTGCCAGCAGAGGGCCATCTATGCCGGTATCAGAAGAGGACTAATCTATGGCAGTGCCAGCAGAGGGCTCATCTATCGCGGTATCAAAAGAGGACTAAATTATGGCAGTGCCAGCAGAGGGCCATCTATGGCGGTATCAAAAGAGGACTAATCTATGGCAGTGCCAGCAGAGGGCTCATCTATGGCGGTATCAAAAGAGGACTAATCTATGGCAGTGCCAGCAGAGGGCCATCTATGGCGGTATCAAAAGACGACTAATCTATGGCAGTGCCAGCAGAGGGCACATCTATGGCGGTATCAAAAGAGGACTAATCTATGGCAGTGCCAGCAGAGGGCCATCTATGGCGGTATCAGAAGAGGACTAATCTATGGCAGTGTCAGCAGAGGGCCATCTATGGCGGTATCAGAAGAGGACTAATCTATGGCAGTGCCAGCAGAGGGCCCATCTATGGCGGTATCAGAAGAGGACTAATCTATGGCAGTGTCAGCAGAGGGCCATCTATGGCGGTATCAGAAGAGGACTAATCTATGGCAGTGCCAGCAGAGGGCCCATCTATGGCGGTATCAGAAGAGGACTAATCTATGGCAGTGTCAGCAGAGGGCCATCTCTGGCGGTATCAGAAGAGGACTAATCTATGGCAGTGCCGGCAGAGGGCCATCTATGGCGGTATCAGAAGAGGACTAATCTATGGCGGTGCCAGCAGAGGGCTCATCTATGGAAGTGCCAGCAGAAGACCCATCTTCGGCGCAGTGCGGGAAGAGGGCCCATCTATGGCAGTGCCAGCAGAAGACCCATCTTTGGCAGTGAGAGCACACGGCCCATCTACGAGCGGTATCAGAAGAAGACTAATCTAGGGCAGGGCCAGCAGAGGGCTCATCTATGGCGGTATCAGAAGAGGACTTATCTATGGCAGTGCCAGCAGAGGGCCATATATGGCGGTATCAGAAGAGGACTAATCTATGGCAGTGCCAGCAGATGGCCATCTATGGCGCTATCAGAAGAGGACTAATCTGTGGCAGTGCCAGCAGAGGGCCATCTATCGCAGTATCAGAAGACTAATAATCAATGGCAGTGCCAGCAGAGGGCCATCTATTGCGGTATCAGAAGAGGACTAATCTATGGCAGTGCCAGCAGAGGGCCATCTATGGCGGTGCCAGCAAAGGGCTCATCTATGGCAGTGCCAGCAGAGGGCCATCTATGGCGGTATCAGAAGAGGACTAATCTATGGCAGTGCCAGCAGCGGGCCATCTATGGCGGTATCAGAAGAGGACTAATCTATGGCAGTACCAGCAGAGGGCCATCTATGGCGGTATCAGAAGAGGACTAATCTATGGCAGTGCCAGCAGAGGGCCCATCTATGGCGGTATGTCATGCCTGCGCCATGGGCGCATACATTGGCGATCAATATGGACTAATTGTTATTCATTTATCTACAGAAAACTCTTGGATCAACCTCTATTCACTTTTTGGACCTTATTTCCCATTTGCGAGACTTTGGTGCTTTTTTATTTTACCCAAAAAACTACACTTACCACAATGCACTTGGCTATAACTATCTATTCCTGGCCATTCCTATTTGTCATCATCGGAACTACAATCCCCAGAAGCCCCAGGGACCAGCTCTGCTTCCACCAGCTCAGGAACAGAGGGAGGAGGCAGATTGTATGCAGGTGTGCTGATCCAGGTGCGGCCAATTAGCCTGCCTCTGTGCTGGGCAGGGCGGTATAAAAGCTGCTGCCTGCAGGGGCTCAGTCTCTTGCATTAAGAGTCCTTCCAGCACCTTTTTGTTTCGAGCTACGGATCTTTGTATGCTGTTCCTTCTTACTCCTGCTTTTGATCCAGTGCCCTGCCGGGCTCTCTGCATTGCAGCCGATCACGCTCTGCAGCTTTCCACCCTCTGCCTTTGCCTTTCCGGGCTCCTGCCTTGCAGCCGATCACGCTCCGCTGCTACCGTCCGCCCTTGTCTTCCAGGCTCCTGCCTTGCAGCCGATCACGCTTCGCTGCCTTCAACCTACAGCCTTCGTCCGCTGGGCTACCAGTCTAGCAGCCCTCTACAGTCCTCTGCAGCCTTCTACAGTCAGCGGCCCTGCTCCTCTGGGCTCACTCCTTGCTGCCCGGCCCTTCTGGATCCTTGCGGCGCAGCCTGCTTCACTCCGCTGTCAACAGCCCTTGTCCTCGGGACTTCCTGCCTTGCAGCCGATCACGCTCTGCTGCTTTCTACCTACAACCTTTGTCCGCTCTGTTTCCAGCCTAGCAGCCCTCTACAGTCCTCTGCAGCCTTCTACAGTCAGCGGCCCTGCTCCTCTGGGCTCACTCCTTGCTGCCCGACCCTTCTGGGCTCCTTGCCTTGCAGCCTGCTTCACTCCGCTGCCTACCACCCTTTTCCTCTGGGCTCCCTTTCTTACAGCCCTGCTCCTTTGGGCTTGCTTCTTGCTGTCCTGCTCCTCTGAGCTCTCTACCTTGTACCATACTGTCCTCTGCAATCCACAAATAGTTTACCTACATTTATTACTTTCAGTTATTGCAGTCCCCCTGTTTCCTGACTTCTGCTCCCTTGCTTTCTTCCTTGTTTTCAACCCTCTGTTCTTTATCCCTGTCCAATTCAGTTATACTGCTTTCCCTTCATTTCCTTCTGCTAGTTTGCTCATCGAATTCCCTATTCCTGGATTTGTCTGTTATTGTCTTCTCTTGTATCGTGTGTAGACCCCTTTGTACAGAGCTTGTCTGTTGGTTTCCGGCAGGCAACCTCTGCCCCTTCCCTTGTCTAGTTTCTGTGTTACAGACACCCACAGCTGTTGTTCCCAGCCATGAGCAAACAGCGTGGGCCTCTGTTATAGCAAACTGTGCAGAAGGCTAGAGTTTTTCCTAAGGTCCGTGGAACACTCTTTCCCATATCTGCACAAACCCCAAGAGGGAATCCATTCTGTTGTACCTTATTTCCTTGCTACACTTGCCTATTCTTTGTTCTCTTTACTTTCAGCTGTGTGTGTACTTATCTGTCCACCTTACTTCGGCACAACCACCCACACCCTACCTGGGTGCCCTGTGCCACTCTTAAAAGAGTGCCATCCTTGACACGGTATCAGAAGAGGACTAATATATTGCAGTGCCAGCAGAGGGCCATCTATGGCAGTGCCAGCAGAGGACTAATCTATAGCAGTGCCAGCAGAGGCCCATCTATGGCGGTATCAGAAGAGGACTAATCTATGGCAGTGCCAGCAGAGGGCCATCTATGGCGGTATCAGAAGAGGACTAATCTATGGCAGTGCCAGCAGAGGGCCATCTATGGCGGTATCAGAAAAGGACTAATCTATGGCAGTGCCAGCAGAGGGCCATCTATGGCGGTATCAGAAGAGGACTAATCTATGGCAGTGCCAGCAGAGGGCCCATCGATGGCGGTATCAGAAGAGGACTAATCTATGGCAGTGCCAGCAGAGGGCCATCTATGGCGGTATCAGAAGAGGACTAATCTATGGCAGTGCCAGCAGAGGCCCATCTATGGCGGTATCAGAAGAGGACTAATCTTTGGCAGTGCCAGCAGAGGGCCATCTATGGCGGTATCAGAAAAGGACTAATCTATGGCAGTGCCAGCAGAGGGCCATCTATGGCGGTATCAGAAAAGGACTAATCTATGGCAGTGCCAGCAGAGGGCTCATCTATGGCGGTATCAGAAGAGGATTAATCTATGGCAGTGCCAGCAGAGGGCCATCTATGGCGGTATCAGAAGAGGACTAATCTATGGCAGTGCCAGCAGAGGGCCATCTATGGCAGTATCAGAAGAGGACTAATCTATGGCAGTGCCAGCAGAAGGCCATCTAAAGCGGTATCAGAAGCGGACTAATCTATGGCAGTGCCAGCGGAGGGCCCATCGATGGCGGTATCAGAAGAGGACTAATCTATGGCAGTGCCAGCAGAGGGCCCATCGATGGCGGTAGCAGAAGAGGACTAATCTATGGCAGTGCCAGCGGAGGGCCATCTATGGCGGTATCAGAAGAGGACTAATCTATGGCACTGCCAGCAGAGGCCCATCTATTGCAGTATCAAAAGAGGACTAATCTATGGCAGTGCCAGCAGAGGGCCCATCTATGGCGGTATCAGAAGAGGACTAATCTATGGCAGTGCCAGCAGAGGGCTCATCTATGGCGGTATCAGAAGAGGATTAATCTATGGCAGTGCCAGCAGAGGGCCATCTATGGCGGTATCAGAAGAGGACTAATCTATGGCAGTGCCAGCAGAGGGCCATCTATGGCAGTATCAGAAGAGGACTAATCTATGGCAGTGCCAGCAGAAGGCCATCTAAAGCGGTATCAGAAGCGGACTAATCTATGGCAGTGCCAGCAGAGGGCCCATCAATGGCGGTATCAGAAGAGGACTAATCTATGGCAGTGCCAGCAGCGGGCCATCTATCGCGGTATCAGAAGAGGACTAATCTATGGCAGTGCCAGCAGAGGGCCATCTATGGCGGTATCAGAAGAGGACTAATCTATGGCAGTGCCAGCAGAAGGCCATCTAAAGCGGTATCAGAAGCAGACTAATCTATGGCAGTGCCAGCAGAGGGCCCATCGATGGCGTTATCAGAAGAGGACTAATCTATGGCAGTGCCAGCAGCGGGCCATCTATCGCGGTATCAGAAGAGGACTAATCTATGGCAGTGCCAGCACAGGGCCATCTATGGCGGTATCAGAAGAAGACTAATCTATGGCAGTGCCAGCAGAGGGCCATCTATGGCGGTATCAGAAGAGGACTAATCTATGGCAGTGCCAGCAGAGGGCCATCTATGGCGGTATCAGAAGAAGACTAATCTATGGCAGTGCCAGCAGATGGCTCATATATGGCGGTATCAGAAGAGGACTAATCTATGGCAGTGCCAGCAAAGGGCCATCTATGGCGGTATCAGAAGAGGACTAATCTATGGCAGTGCCAGCAGAGGGCCATCTATGGCGGTATCAGAATAGGACTAATCTATGGAAGTGCCAGCAGAGGGCCATCTATGGCGGTATCAGAAGAGGACTAATCTATGGCAGTGCCAGCAGAGGGCCATCTATGGCGGTATCAGAAAAGGACTAATCTATGGCGGTGCCAGCAGAGGGCTCATCTATGGCGGTATCAGAAGAGGACTAATCTATGGCAGTGCCAGCAGAGGGCCATCTATGCCGGTATCAGAAGAGGACTAATCTATGGCCGTGCCAGCAGAGGGCTCATCTATGGCGGTATCAAAAGAGGACTAATCTATGGCAGTGCCAGCAGAGGGCCATCTATGGCGGTATCAAAAGACGACTAATCTATGGCAGTGCCAGCAGAGGGCACATCTATGGCGGTATCAAAAGAGGACTAATCTATGGCAGTGCCAGCAGAGGGCCATCTATGGCGGTATCAGAAGAGGACTAATCTATGGCAGTGTCAGCAGAGGGCCATCTATGGCGGTATCAGAAGAGGACTAATCTATGGCAGTGCCAGCAGAGGGCCCATCTATGGCGGTATCAGAAGAGGACTAATCTATGGCAGTGTCAGCAGAGGGCCATCTATGGCGGTATCAGAAGAGGACTAATCTATGGCAGTGCCAGCAGAGGGCCCATCTATCGCGGTATCAGAAAAGGACTAATCTATGGCAGTGTCAGCAGAGGGCCATCTATGGCGGTATCAGAAGAGGACTAATCTATGGCAGTGCCAGCAGAGGGCCATCTATGGCGGTATCAGAAGAGGACTAATCTATGGCGGTGCCAGCAGAGGGCTCATCTATGGAAGTGCCAGCAGAAGACCCATCTTCGGCGCAGTGCGGGAAGAGGGCCCATCTATGGCAGTGCCAGCAGAAGACCCATCTTTGGCAGTGAGAGCACACGGCCCATCTACGAGCGGTATCAGAAGAAGACTAATCTATAGCAGTGCCAGCAGAGGGCTCATCTATGGCGGTATCAGAAGAGGACTAATCTATAGCAGTGCCAGCAGAGGGCCATATATGGCGGCATCAGAAGAGGACTAATCTATGGCAGTGCCAGCAGATGGCCATCTATGGCGGTATCAGAAGAGGACTAATCTGTGGCAGTGCCAGCAGAGGGCCATCTATGGCAGTATCAGAAGACTAATAATCAATGGCAGTGCCAGCAGAGGGCCATCTATGGCGGTATCAGAAGAGGACTAATCTATGGCAGTGCCAGCAGAGGGCCATCTATGGTGGTGCCAGCAAAGGGCTCATCTATGGCAGTGCCAGCAGAGGGCCATCTATGGCGGTATCAGAAGAGGACTAATCTATGGCAGTGCCAGCAGAGGGCCCATCTATGGCGGTATGTCATGCCTGCGCCATGGGCGCATACATTGGCGATCAATATGGACTCATTGTTATTCATTTATCTACAGAAAACTCTTGGATCAACCTCTATTCACTTGTTGGACCTTATTTCCCATTTGCGAGACTTTGGTGCTTTTTTATTTTACCCAAAAAACTACACTTACCACAATGCACTTGGCTATAACTATCTATTCCTGGCCATTCCTATTTGTCATCATCGGAACTACAATCCCCAGAAGCCCCAGGGACCAGCTCTGCTTCCACCAGCTCAGGAACAGAGGGAGGAGGCAGATTGTATGCAGGTGTGCTGATCCAGGTGCGGCCAATTAGCCTGCCTCTGTGCTGGGCAGGGCGGTATAAAAGCTGCTGCCTGCAGGGGCTCAGTCTCTTACATTAAGAGTCCTTCCAGCACCTTTTTGTTTCGAGCTACGGATCTTTGTATGCTGTTCCTTCTTACTCCTGCTTTTGATCCAGTGCCCTGCCGGGCTCTCTGCATTGCAGCCGATCACGCTCTGCAGCTTTCCACCCTCTGCCTTTGCCTTTCCGGGCTCCTGCCTTGCAGCCGATCACGCTTCGCTGCCTTCAACCTACAGCCTTCGTCCGCTGGGCTACCAGTCTAGCAGCCCTCTACAGTCCTCTGCAGCCTTCTACAGTCAGCGGCCCTGCTCCTCTGGGCTCACTCCTTGCTGCCCGGCCCTTCTGGATCCTTGCGGCGCAGCCTGCTTCACTCCGCTGTCAACAGCCCTTGTCCTCGGGACTTCCTGCCTTGCAGCCGATCACGCTCTGCTGCTTTCTACCTACAACCTTTGTCCGCTCGGTTTCCAGCCTAGCAGCCCTCTACAGTCCTCTGCAGCCTTCTACAGTCAGCGGCCCTGCTCCTCTGGGCTCACTCCTTGCTGCCCGACCCTTCTGGGCTCCTTGCCTTGCAGCCTGCTTCACTCCGCTGCCTACCACCCTTTTCCTCTGGGCTCCCTTTCTTACAGCCCTGCTCCTTTGGGCTTGCTTCTTGCTGTCCTGCTCCTCTGAGCTCTCTACCTTGTACCATACTGTCCTCTGCAATCCACAAATAGTTTACCTACATTTATTACTTTCAGTTATTGCAGTCCCCCTGTTTCCTGACTTCTGCTCCCTTGCTTTCTTCCTTGTTTTCAACCCTCTGTTCTTTATCCCTGTCCAATTCAGTTATACTGCTTTCCCTTCATTTCCTTCTGCTAGTTTGCTCATCGAATTCCCTATTCCTGGATTTGTCTGTTATTGTCTTCTCTTGTATCGTGTGTAGACCCCTTTGTACAGAGCTTGTCTGTTGGTTTCCGGCAGGCAACCTCTGCCCCTTCCCTTGTCTAGTTTCTGTGTTACAGACACCCACAGCTGTTGTTCCCAGCCATGAGCAAACAGCGTGGGCCTCTGTTATAGCAAACTGTGCAGAAGGCTAGAGTTTTTCCTAAGGTCCGTGGAACACTCTTTCCCATATCTGCACAAACCCCAAGAGGGAATCCATTCTGTTGTACCTTATTTCCTTGCTACACTTGCCTATTCTTTGTTCTCTTTACTTTCAGCTGTGTGTGTACTTATCTGTCGACCTTACTTCGGCACAACCACCCACACCGTACCTGGGTGCCCTGTGCCACTCTTAAAAGAGTGCCATCCTTGACACGGTATCAGAAGAGGACTAATATATGGCAGTGCCAGCAGAGGGCCATCTATGGCAGTGCCAGCAGAGGACTAATCTATAGCAGTGCCAGCAGAGGCCCATCTATGGCGGTATCAGAAGAGGACTAATCTATGGCAGTGCCAGCAGAGGGCCATCTATGGCGGTATCAGAAGAGGACTAATCTATGGCAGTGCCAGCAGAGGGCCATCTATGGCGGTATCAGAAAAGGACTAATCTATGGCAGTGCCAGCAGAGGGCCATCTATGGCGGTATCAGAAGAGGACTAATCTATGGCAGTGCCAGCAGAGGGCCCATCGATGGCGGTATCAGAAGAGGACTAATCTATGGCAGTGCCAGCAGAGGGCCATCTATGGCGGTATCAGAAGAGGACTAATCTATGGCAGTGCCAGCAGAGGCCCATCTATGGCGGTATCAGAAGAGGACTAATCTTTGGCAGTGCCAGCAGAGGGCCATCTATGGCGGTATCAGAAAAGGACTAATCTATGGCAGTGCCAGCAGAGGGCCATCTATGGCGGTATCAGAAAAGGACTAATCTATGTCAGTGCCAGCAGAGGGCTCATCTATGGCGGTATCAGAAGAGGATTAATCTATGGCAGTGCCAGCAGAGGGCCATCTATGGCGGTATCAGAAGAGGACTAATCTATGGGAGTGCCAGCAGAGGGCCATCTATGGCAGTATCAGAAGAGGACTAATCTATGGCAGTGCCAGCAGAAGTCCATCTAAAGCGGTATCAGAAGCGGACTAATCTATGGCAGTGCCAGCAGAGGGCCCATCGATGGCGGTATCAGAAGAGGACTAATCTATGGCAGTGCCAGCAGAGGGCCCATCGATGGCGGTATCAGAAGAGGACTAATCTATGGCAGTGCCAGCGGAGGGCCATCTATGGCGGTATCAGAAGAGGACTAATCTATGGCACTGCCAGCAGAGGCCCATCTATTGCGGTATCAAAAGAGGACTAATCTATGGCAGTGCCAGCAGAGGGCCCATCTATGGCGGTATCAGAAGAGGACTAATCTATGGCAGTGCCAGCAGAGGGCTCATCTATGGCGGTATCAGAAGAGGATTAATCTATGGCAGTGCCAGCAGAGGGCCATCTATGGCGGTATCAGAAGAGGACTAATCTATGGCAGTGCCAGCAGAGGGCCATCTATGGCAGTATCAGAAGAGGACTAATCTATGGCAGTGCCAGCAGAAGGCCATCTAAAGCGGTATCAGAAGCGGACTAATCTATGGCAGTGCCAGCAGAGGGCCCATCAATGGCGGTATCAGAAGAGGACTAATCTATGGCAGTGCCAGCAGCGGGTCATCTATCGCGGTATCAGAAGAGGACTAATCTATGGCAGTGCCAGCAGAGGGCCATCTATGGCGGTATCAGAAGAGGACTAATCTATGGCAGTGCCAGCAGAGGGCCATCTATGGCGGTATCAGAAGAGGACTAATCTATGGCAGTGCCAGCAGAGGGCCATCTATGGCGGTATCAGAAGAGGACTAATCTATGGCAGTGCCAGCAGAGGGCCATCTATGGCGGTATCAGAAGAGGACTAATCTATGGCAGTGCCAGCAGAAGGCCATCTAAAGCGGTATCAGAAGCAGACTAATCTATGGCAGTGCCAGCAGAGGGCCCATCGATGGCGTTATCAGAAGAGGACTGATCTATGGCAGTGCCAGCAGCGGGCCATCTATCGCGGTATCAGAAGAGGACTAATGTATGGCAGTGCCAGCACAGGGCCATCTATGGCGGTATCAGAAGAAGACTAATCTATGGCAGTGCCAGCAGAGGGCCATCTATGGCGGTATCAGAAGAGGACTAATCTATGGCAGTGCCAGCAGAGGGCCATCTATGGCGTATCAGAAGAAGACTAATCTATGGCAGTGCCAGCAGATGGCTCATATATGGCGGTATCAGAAGAGGACTAATCTATGGCAGTGCCAGCAAAGGGCCATCTATGGCGGTATCAGAAGAGGACTAATCTATGGCAGTGCCAGCAGAGGGCCATCTATGGCGGTATCAGAATAGGACTAATCTATGGAAGTGCCAGCAGAGGGCCATCTATGGCGGTATCAGAAGAGGACTAATCTATGGCAGTGCCAGCAGAGGGCCATCTATGGCGGTATCAGAAAAGGACTAATCTATGGCGGTGCCAGCAGAGGGCTCATCTATGGCGGTATCAGAAGAGGACTAATCTATGGCAGTGCCAGCAGAGGGCCATCTATGCCGGTATCAGAAGAGGACTAATCTATGGCAGTGCCAGCAGAGGGCTCATCTATTGCGGTATCAAAAGAGGACTAATTTATGGCAGTGCCAGCAGAGGGCCATCTATGGCGGTATCAAAAGAGGACTAATTTATGGCAGTGCCAGCAGAGGGCTCATCTATGGCGGTATCAAAAGAGGACTAATCTATGGCAGTGCCAGCAGAGGGCCATCTATGGCGGTATCAAAAGACGACTAATCTATGGCAGTGCCAGCAGAGGGCCATCTATGGCGGTATCAGAAGAGGACTAATCTATGGCAGTGTCAGCAGAGGGCCATCTATGGCGGTATCAGAAGAGGACTAATCTATGGCAGTGCCAGCAGAGGGCCCATCTATGGCGGTATCAGAAGAGGACTAATCTATGGCAGTGTCAGCAGAGGGCCATCTATGGCGGTATCAGAAGAGGACTAATCTATGGCAGTGCCAGCAGAGGGCCCATCTATCGCGGTATCAGAAAAGGACTAATCTATGGCAGTGTCAGCAGAGGGCCATCTATGGCGGTATCAGAAGAGGACTAATCTATGGCAGTGCCAGCAGAGGGCCATCTATGGCGGTATCAGAAGAGGACTAATCTATGGCGGTGCCAGCAGAGGGCTCATCTATGGAAGTGCCAGCAGAAGACCCATCTTCGGCGCAGTGCGGGAAGAGGGCCCATCTATGGCAGTGCCAGCAGAAGACCCATCTTTGGCAGTGAGAGCACACGGCCCATCTACGAGCGGTATCAGAAGAAGACTAATCTAGGGCAGGGCCAGCACAGGGCTCATCTATGGCGGTATCAGAAGAGGACTAATCTATGGCAGTGCCAGCAGAGGGCCATTTATGGCGGCATCAGAAGAGGACTAATCTATGGCAGTGCCAGCAGATGGCCATCTATGGCGGTATCAGAAGAGGACTAATCTGTGGCAGTGCCAGCAGAGGGCCATCTATGGCAGTATCAGAAGACTAATAATCAATGGCAGTGCCAGCAGAGGGCCATCTATGGCGGTATCAGAAGAGGACTAATCTATGGCAGTGCCAGCAGAGGGCCATCTATGGCGGTGCCAGCAAAGGGCTCATCTATGGCAGTGCCAGCAGAGGGCCATCTATGGCGGTATCAGAAGAGGACTAATCTATGGCAGTGCCAGCAGCGGGCCATCTATGGCGGTATCAGAAGAGGACTAATCTATGGCAGTACCAGCAGAGGGCCATCTATGGCGGTATCAGAAGAGGACTAATCTATGGCAGTGCCAGCAGAGGGCCCATCTATGGCGGTATGTCATGCCTGCGCCATGGGCGCATACATTGGCGATCAATATGGACTCATTGTTATTCATTTATCTACAGAAAACTCTTGGATCAACCTCTATTCACTTTTTGGACCTTATTTCCCATTTGCGAGACTTTGGTGCTTTTTTATTTTACCCAAAAAACTACACTTACCACAATGCACTTGGCTACAACTATCTATTCCTGGCCATTCCTATTTGTCATCATCGGAACTACAATCCCCAGAAGCCCCAGGGACCAGCTCTGCTTCCACCAGCTCAGGAACAGAGGGAGGAGGCAGATTGTATGCAGGTGTGCTGATCCAGGTGCGGCCAATTAGCCTGCCTCTGTGCTGGGCAGGGCGGTATAAAAGCTGCTGCCTGCAGGGGCTCAGTCTCTTGCATTAAGAGTCCTTCTAGCACCTTTTTGTTTCGAGCTACGGATCTTTGTATGCTGTTACTTCTTACTCCTGCTTTTGATCCAGTGCCCTGCCGGGCTCTCTGCATTGCAGCCGATCACGCTCTGCAGCTTTCCACCCTCTGCCTTTGCCTTTCCGGGCTCCTGCCTTGCAGCCGATCACGCTCCGCTGCTACCGTCCGCCCTTGTCTTCCAGGCTCCTGCCTTGCAGCCGATCACGCTTCGCTGCCTTCAACCTACAGCCTTCGTCCGCTGGGCTACCAGTCTAGCAGCCCTCTATAGTCCTCTGCAGCCTTCTACAGTCAGCGGCCCTGCTCCTCTGGGCTCACTCCTTGCTGCCCGGCCCTTCTGGCTCCTTGCGGCGCAGCCTGCTTCACTCCGCTGTCAACAGCCCTTGTCCTCGGGACTTCCTGCCTTGCAGCCGATCACGCTCTGCTGCTTTCTACCTACAGCCTTTGTCCGCTCGGCTTCCAGCCTAGCAGCCCTCTACAGTCCTCTGCAGCCTTCTACAGTCAGTGGCCCTGCTCCTCTGGGCTCACTCCTTGCTGCCCGACCCTTCTGGGCTCCTTGCCTTGCAGCCTGCTTCACTCCGCTGCCTACCACCCTTTTCCTCTGGGCTCCCTTTCTTACAGCCCTGCTCCTTTGGGCTTGCTTCTTGCTGTCCTGCTCCTCTGAGCTCTCTACCTTGTACCATACTGTCCTCTGCAATCCACAAATAGTTTACCTACATTTATTACTTTCAGTTATTGCAGTCCCCCTGTTTCCTGACTGCTGCTCCCTTGCTTTCTTCCTTGTTTTCAACCCTCTGTTCTTTATCCCTGTCCAATTCAGTTATACTGCTTTCCCTTCATTTCCTTCTGCTAGTTTGCTCATCGAATTCCCTATTCCTGGATTTGTCTGTTATTGTCTTCTCTTGTATCGTTTGTAGACCCCTTTGTACAGAGCTTGTCTGTTGGTTTCCGGCAGGCAACCTCTGCCCCTTCCCTTGTCTAGTTTCTGTGTTACAGACACCCACAGCTGTTGTTCCCAGCCATGAGCAAACAGCGTGGGCCTCTGTTATAGCAAACTGTGCAGAAGGCTAGAGTTTTTCCTAAGGTCCGTGGAACACTCTTTCCCATATCTGCACACACCCCAAGAGGGAATACATTCTGTTGTACCTTATTTCCTTGCTACACTTGCCTATTCTTTGTTCTCTTTACTTTCAGCTGTGTGTGTACTTATCTGTCCACCTTACTTCGGCACAACCACCCACACCCTACCTGGGTGCCCTGTGCCACTCTTAAAAGAGTGCCATCCTTGACACGGTATCAGAAGAGGACGAATATATGGCAGTTCCAGCAGAGGGCCATCTATGGCAGTGCCAGCAGAGGACTAATCTATAGCAGTGCCAGCAGAGGCCCATCTATGGCGGTATCAAAAGAGGACTAATCTATGGCAGTGCCAGCAGAGGGCCATCTATGGCGGTATCAGAAGAGGACTAATCTATGGCAGTGCCAGCAGAGGGCCATCTATGGCGGTATCAGAAAAGGACTAATCTATGGCAGTGCCAGCAGAGGGCCATCTATGGCGGTATCAGAAGAGGACTAATCTATGGCAGTGCCAGCAGAGGGCCCATCGATGGCGGTATCAGAAGAGGACTAATCTATGGCACTGCCAGCAGAGGGCCATCTATGGCGGTATCAGAAGAGGACTAATCTATGGCAGTGCCAGCAGAGGCCCATCTATGGCGGTATCAGAAGAGGACTAATCTGTGGCAGTGCCAGCAGAGGGCCCATCTATGGCGGTATCAGAAGAGGAATACTATGGCAGTGCCAGCAGAGGGCTCATCTATGGCGGTATCAGAAGAGGATTAATCTATGGCAGTGCCAGCAGAGGGCCATCTATGGCGGTATCAGAAGAGGACTAATCTGTGGCAGTGCCAGCAGAGGGCCATCTATGGCAGTATCAGAAGACTAATAATCAATGGCAGTGCCAGCCGAGGGCCATCTATGGCGGTGCCAGCAAAGGGCTCATCTATGGCAGTGCCAGCAGAGGGCCATCTATGGCGGTATCAGAAGAGGACTAATCTATGGCAGTGCCAGCAGCGGGCCATCTATGGCGGTATCAGAAGAGGACTAATCTATGGCAGTGCCAGCAGAGGGCCATCTATGGCGGTATCAGAAGAGGACTAATCTATGGCAGTGCCAGCAGAGGGCCCATCTATGGCGGTATGTCATGCCTGCGCCATGGGCGCATACATTGGCGATCAATATGGACTAATTGTTATTCATTTATCTACAGAAAACTCTTGGATCAACCTCTATTCACTTTTTGGACCTTATTTCCCATTTGCGAGACTTTGGTGCTTTTTTATTTTACCCAAAAAACTACACTTACCACAATGCACTTGGCTATAACTATCTTGTTCCTGGCCATTCCTATTTGTCATCATCAGAACTACAATCCCCAGAAGCCCCAGGGACCAGCTCTGCTTCCACCAGCTCAGGAACAGAGGGAGGAGGCAGATTGTATGCAGGTGTGCTGATCCAGGTGCGGCCAATTAGCCTGCCTCTGTGCTGGGCAGGGCGGTATAAAAGTTGCTGCCTGCAGGGGCTCAGTCTCTTGCATTAAGAGTCCTTCCAGCACCTTTTTGTTTCGAGCTACGGATCTTTGTATGCTGTTCCTTCTTACTCCTGCTTTTGATCCAGTGCCCTGCCGGGCTCTCTGCATTGCAGCCGATCACGCTCTGCAGCTTTCCACCCTCTGCCTTTGCCTTTCCGGGCTCCTGCCTTGCAGCCGATCACGCTCCGCTGCTACCGTCCGCCCTTGTCTTCCAGGCTCCTGCCTTGCAGCCGATCACGCTTCGCTGCCTTCAACCTACAGCCTTCGTCCGCTGGGCTACCAGTCTAGCAGCCCTCTACAGTCCTCTGCAGCCTTCTACAGTCAGCGGCCCTGCTCCTCTGGGCTCACTCCTTGCTGCCCGGCCCTTCTGGCTCCTTGCGGCGCAGCCTGCTTCACTCCGCTGTCAACAGCCCTTGTCCTCGGGACTTCCTGCCTTGCAGCCGATCACGCTCTGCTGCTTTCTACCTACAGCCTTTGTCCGCTCGGCTTCCAGCCTAGCAGCCCTCTACAGTCCTCTGCAGCCTTCTACAGTCAGCGGCCCTGTTCCTCTGGGCTCACTCCATGCTGCCCGGCCCTTCTGGGCTCCTTGCCTTGCAGCCTGCTTCACTCCGCTGCCTACCGCCCTTTTCCTCTGGGCTCCCTTTCTTACAGCCCTGCTCCTTTGGGCTTGCTTCTTGCTGTCCTGCTCCTCTGAGCTCTCTACCTTGTACCATACTGTCCTCTGCAATCCACAAATAGTTTACCTACATTTATTACTTTCAGTTATTGCAGTCCCCCTGTTTCCTGACTGCTGCTCCCTTGCTTTCTTCCTTGTTTTCAACCCTCTGTTCTTCATCCCTGTCCAATTCAGTTATACTGCTTTCCCTTCATTTCCTTCTGCTAGTTTGCTCATCGACTTCCCTATTCCTGGATTTGTCTGTTATTGTCTTCTCTTGTATCGTTTGTAGACCCCTTTGTACAGAGCTTGTCTGTTGGTTTCCGGCAGGCAACC
This sequence comes from Ambystoma mexicanum, assembly GCF_040938575.1. Taxonomy (NCBI): domain Eukaryota; kingdom Metazoa; phylum Chordata; class Amphibia; order Caudata; family Ambystomatidae; genus Ambystoma; species Ambystoma mexicanum. The sequence goes on from NC_090921.1 coordinate 35,823,087, forward strand.
TCTGCCCCTTCCCTTGTCTAGTTTCTGTGTTACAGACACCCACAGCTGTTGTTCCCAGCCATGAGCAAACAGCAAGGGCCTCTGTTATAGTAAACTGTGCAGAAGGCTAGAGTTTTTCCTAAGGTCCGTGGAACACTCTTTCCCATATCTGCACACACCCCAAGAGGGAATCCATTCTGTTGTACCTTATTTCCTTGCTACACTTGCCTATTCTTTGTTCTCTTTACTTTCAGCTGTGTGTGTACTTATCTGTCCACCTTACTTCGGCACAACCACCCACACCCTACCTGGGTGCCCTGTGCCACTCTTAAAAGAGTGCCATCCTTGACACGGTATCAGAAGAGGGCTAATCTATGGCAGTGCCAGCAGAGGACTAATCTATAGCAGTGCCAGCAGAGGGCCATCTATGGCGGTATCAGAAGAGGACTAATCTATGGCAGTGCCAGCAGAGGGCCATCTATGGCGGTATCAGAAAAGGACTAATCTATGGCAGTGCCAGCAGAGGGCCATCTATGGCGGTATCAGAAGAGGACTAATCTATGGCAGTGCCAACAGAGGGCCCATCGATGGCGGTATCAGAAGAGGACTAATCTATGGCAGTGCCAGCAGAGGGCCATCTATGGCGGTATCAGAAGAGGACTAATCTATGGCACTGCCAGCAGAGGCCCATCTATTGCGGTATCAAAAGAGGACTAATCTATGGCAGTGCCAGCAGAGGGCCCATCTATGGCGGTATCAGAAGAGGACTAATCTATGGCAGTGCCAGCAGAGGGCTCATCTATGGCGGTATCAGAAGAGGATTAATCTATGGCAGTGCCAGCAGAGGGCCATCTATGGCGGTATCAGAAGAGGACTAATCTATGGCAGTGCCAGCAGAGGGCCATCTATGGCGGTATCAGAAGAGGACTAATCTATGGCAGTGCCAGCAGAAGGCCATCTAAAGCGGTATCAGAAGCGGACTAATCTATGGCAGTGCCAGCAGAGGGCCCATCGATGGCGGTATCAGAAGAGGACTAATCTATGGCAGTGCCAGCAGCGGGCCATCTATTGCGGTATCAGAAGAGGACTAATCTATGGCAGTGCCAGCAGAGGGCCATCTATGGCGGTATCAGAAGAGGACTAATCTATGGCAGTGCCAGCAGAAGGCCATCTAAAGCGGTATCAGAAGCAGACTAATCTATGGCAGTGCCAGCAGAGGGCCCATCGATGGAGGTATCAGAAGAGGACTAATCTATGGCAGTGCCAGCAGATGGCTCATATATGGCGGTATCAGAAGAGGACTAATCTATGGCAGTGCCAGCAAAGGGCCATCTATGGCGGTATCAGAAGAGGACTAATCTATGGCGGTATCAGAATAGGACTAATCTATGGAAGCGCCAGCAGAGGGCCATCTATGGCGGTATCAGAAGAGGACTAATCTATGGCGGTGCCAGCAGAGGGCCATCTATGGCGGTATCAGAAAAGGACTAATCTATGGTGGTGCCAGCAGAGGGCTCATCTATGGCAGTATCAGAAGAGGACTAATCTACGGCAGTGCCAGCAGAGGGCCATCTATGGCAGTGCCAGCAGAGGACTAATCTATAGCAGTGCCAGCAGAGGGCCATCTATGGCGGTATCAGAAGAGGACTAATCTATGGCAGTGCCAGCAGAGGGCCATCTATGGCGGCATCAGAAGAGGACTAATCTATGGCAGTGCCAGCAGAGGGTCCATCGATGGCGGTATCAGAAGAGGACTAATCTATGGCAGTGCCAGCAGAGGGCCATCTATGGCGGTATCAGAAGAGGACTAATCTATGGCAGTGCCAGCAGAGACCCATCTATTGCGGTATCAGAAGAGGACTAATCTATGGCAGTGCCAGCAGAGGGCCCATCTATGGCGGTATCAGAAGAGGACTAATCTATGGCAGTGCCAGCAGAGGGCGCATCTATGGTGGTATCAGAAGAGGATTAATCTATGGCAATGCCAGCAGAGGGCCATCTATGCCGGTATCAGAAGAGGACTAATCTATGGCAGTGCCAGCAGAGGGCTCATCCATCGCGGTATCAAAAGAGGACTAATTTATGGCAGTGCCAGCAGAGGGCCATCTATGGCGGTATCAAAAGAGGACTAATCTATGGCAGTGCCAGCAGAGGGCTCATCTATGGCGGTATCAAAAGAGGACTAATCTATGGCAGTGCCAGCAGAGGGCCATCTATGGCGGTATCAAAAGACGACTAATCTATGGCAGTGCCAGCAGAGGGCACATCTATGGCGGTATCAAAAGAGGACTAATCTATGGCAGTGCCAGCAGAGGGCCATCTATGGCGGTATCAGAAGAGGAGTAATTTATGGCAGTGCCAGCAGAGGGCCATCTATGGCGGTATCAGAAGAGGACTAATCTATGGCAGTGCCAGCAGAGGGCCATCTATGGCGGTATCAGAAGAGGACTAATCTATGGCGGTGCCAGCAGAGGGCTCATCTATGGAAGTGCCAGCAGAAGACCCATCTTCGGCGCAGTGCGGGAAGAGGGCCCATCTATGGCAGTGCCAGCAGAAGACACATCTTTGGCAGTGAGAGCACACGACCCATCTACGAGCGGTATCAGAAGAAGACTAATCTAGGGCAGGGCCAGCAGAGGGCTCATCTATGGCGGTATCAGAAGAGGACTAATCTATGGCAGTGCCAGCAGAGGGCCATATATGGCGGTATCAGAAGAGGACTAATCTATGGCAGTGCCAGCAGATGGCCATCTATGGCGGTATCAGAAGAGGACTAATCTGTGGCAGTGCCAGCAGAGGGCCATCTATGGCAGTATCAGAAGAGGACTAATCTATGGCAGTGCCAGCAGAGGGCCATCTATGGCGGTGCCAGCAAAGGGCTCATCTATGGCAGTGCCAGCAGAGGGCCATCTATGGCGGTATCAGAAGAGGACTAATCTATGGCCGTGCCAGCAGCGGGCCATCTATGGCGGTATCAGAAGAGGACTAATCTATGGCAGTACCAGCAGAGGGCCATCTATGGCGGTATCAGAAGAGGACTAATCTATGGCAGTGCCAGCAGAGGGCCCATCTATGGCGGTATGTCATGCCTGCGCCATGGGCGCATACATTGGCAAACAATATGGACTAATTGTTATTCATTTATCTACAGAAAACTCTTGGATCAACCTCTATTCACTTTTTGGACCTTATTTCCCATTTGCGAGACTTTGGTGCTTTTTTATTTTACCCAAAAAACTACACTTACCATAATGCACTTGGCAATAACTATCTATTCCTGGCCATTCCTATTTGTCATCATCGGAACTACAATCCCCAGAAGCCCCAGGGACCAGCTCTGCTTCCACCAGCTCAGGAACAGAGGGAGGAGGCAGATTGTATGCAGGTGTGCTGATCCAGGTGCGGCCAATTAGCCTGCCTCTGTGCTGGGCAGGGCGGTATAAAAGCTGCTGCCTGCAGGGGCTCAGTCTCTTGCATTAAGAGTCCTTCCAGCACCTTTTTGTTTCGAGCTACGGATCTTTGTATGCTGTTCCTTCTTACTCCTGCTTTTGATCCAGTGCCCTGCCGGGCTCTCTGCATTGCAGCCGATCACGCTCTGCAGCTTTCCACCCTCTGCCTTTGCCTTTCCGGGCTCCTGCCTTGCAGCCGATCACGCTCCGCTGCTACCGTCCGCCCTTGTCTTCCAGGCTCCTGCCTTGTAGCCGATCACGCTTCGCTGCCTTCAACCTACAGCCTTCGTCCGCTGGGCTACCAGTCTAGCAGCCCTCTACAGTCCTCTGCAGCCTTCTACAGTCAGCGGCCCTGCTCCTCTGGGCTCACTCCTTGCTGCCCGGCCCTTCTGGCTCCTTGCGGCGCAGCCTGCTTCACTCCGCTGTCAACAGCCCTTGTCCTCGGGACTTCCTGCCTTGCAGCCGATCACGCTCTGCTGCTTTCTACCTACAGCCTTTGTCCGCTCGGCTTCCAGCCTAGCAGCCCTCTACAGTCCTCTGCAGCCTTCTACAGTCAGCGGCCCTGCTCCTCTGGGCTCACTCCTTGCTGCCCGACCCTTCTGGTCTCCTTGCCTTGCAGCCTGCTTCACTCCGCTGCCTACCACCCTTTTCCTCTGGGCTCCCTTTCTTACAGCCCTGCTCCGTTGGGCTTGCTTCTTGCTGTCCTGCTCCTCTGAGCTCTCTACCTTGTACCCTACTGTCCTCTGCAATCCACAAATAGTTTACCTACATTTATTACTTTCAGTTATTGCAGTCCCCCTGTTTCCTGACTGCTGCTCCCTTGCTTTCTTCCTCGTTTTCAACCCTCTGTTCTTTATCCCTGTCCAATTCAGTTATACTGCTTTCCCTTCATTTCCTTCTGCTAGTTTGCTCATCGACTTCCCTATTCCTGGATTTGTCTGTTATTGTCTTCTCTTGTATCGTTTGTAGACCCCTTTGTACAGAGCTTGTCTGTTGGTTTCCGGCAGGCAACCTCTGCCCCCTCCCTTGTCTAGTTTCTGTGTTACAGACACCCACAGCTGTTGTTCCCAGCCATGAGCAAACAGCGTGGGCCTCTGTTATAGCAAACTGTGCAGAAGGCTAGAGTTTTTCCTAAGGTCCGTGGAACACTCTTTCCCATATCTGCACACACCCCAAGAGGGAATCCATTCTGTTGTACCTTATTTCCTTGCTACACTTGCCTATTCTTTGTTCTCTTTACTTTCAGCTGTGTGTGTACTTATCTGTCCACCTTATTTCGGCACAACCACCCACACCCTACCTGGGTGCCCTGTGCCACTCTTAAAAGAGTGCCATCCTTGACACGGTATCAGAAGAGGACTAATCTATGGCAGTGCCAGCAGAGGGCCATCTATGGCAGTGCCAGCAGAGGACTAATCTATAGCAGTGCCAGCAGAGGCCCATCTATGGCGGTATCAGAAGAGGACTAATCTATGGCAGTGCCAGCAGAGGGCCATCTATGGCGGTATCAGAAGAGGACTAATCTATGGCAGTGCCAGCAGAGGGCCATCTATGGCGGTATCAGAAAAGGACTAATCTATGGCAGTGCCAGCAGAGGGCCATCTATGGCGGTATCAGAAGAGGACTAATCTATGGCAGTGCCAGCAGAGGGCCCATCGATGGCGGTATCAGAAGAGGACTAATCTATGGCAGTGCCAGCAGAGGGCCATCTATGGCGGTATCAGAAGAGGACTAATCTATGGCAGTGCCAGCAGAGGCCCATCTATGGCGGTATCAGAAGAGGACTAATCTATGGCAGTGCCAGCAGAGGGCCCATCTATGGCGGTATCAGAAGAGGAATACTATGGCAGTGCCAGCACAGGGCTCATCTATGGCGGTATCAGAAGAGGATTAATCTATGGCAGTGCCAGCAGAGGGCCATCTATGGCAGTATCAGGAGAGGACTAATCTATGGCAGTGCCAGCAGAGGGCCATCTATGGCGGTATCAGAAGAGGACTAATCTGTGGCAGTGCCAGCAGAGGGCCATCTATGGCAGTATCAGAAGACTAATAATCAATGGCAGTGCCAGCAGAGGGCCATCTATGGCGGTATCAGAAGAGGACTAATTTATGGCAGTGCCAGCAGAGGGCCATCTATGGCGGTGCCAGCAAAGGGCTCATCTATGGCAGTGCCAGCAGAGGGCCATCTATGGCGGTATCAGAAGAGGACTAATCTATGGCAGTGCCAGCAGCGGGCCATCTATGGCGGCATCAGAAGAGGACTAATCTATGGCAGTGCCAGCAGAGGGCCATCTATGGCGGTATCAGAAGAGGACTAATCTATGGCAGTGCCAGCAAAGGGCCTATCTATGGCGGTATGTCATGCCTGCGCCATGGGCGCATACATTGGCGATCAATATGGACTAATTGTTATTCATTTATCTACAGAAAACTCTTGGATCAACCTCTATTCACTTTTTGGACCTTATTTCCCATTTGCGAGACTTTGGTGCTTTTTTATTTTACCCAAAAAACTACACTTACCACAATGCACTTGGCTATAACTATCTATTCCTGGCCATTCCTATTTGTCATCATCGGAACTACAATGCCCAGAAGCCCCAGGGACCAGCTCTGCTTCCACCAGCTCAGGAACAGAGGGAGGAGGCAGATTGTATGCAGGTGTGCTGATCCAGGTGCGGCCAATTAGCCTGCCTCTGTGCTGGGCAGGGCGGTATAAAAGCTGCTGCCTGCAGGGGCTCAGTCTCTTGCATTAAGAGTCCTTCCAGCACCTTTTTGTTTCGAGCTACGGATCTTTGTATGCTGTTCCTTCTTACTCCTGCTTTTGATCCAGTGCCCTGCCGGGCTCTCTGCATTGCAGCCGATCACGCTCTGCAGCTTTCCACCCTCTGCCTTTGCCTTTCCGGGCTCCTGCCTTGCAGCCGATCACGCTCCGCTGCTACCGTCCGCCCTTGTCTTCCAGGCTCCTGCCTTGTAGCCGATCACGCTTCGCTGCCTTCAACCTACAGCCTTCGTCCGCTGGGCTACCAGTCTAGCAGCCCTCTACAGTCCTCTGTAGCCTTCTACAGTCAGCGGCCCTGCTCCTCTGGGCTCACTCCTTGCTGCCCGGCCCTTCTGGCTCCTTGCGGCGCAGCCTGCTTCACTCCGCTGTCAACAGCCCTTGTCCTCGGGACTTCCTGCTTTGCAGCCGATCACGCTCTGCTGCTTTCTACCTACAGCCTTTGTCCGCTCGGCTTCCAGCCTAGCAGCCCTCTACAGTCCTCTGCAGCCTTCTACAGTCAGCGGCCCTGCTCCTCTGGGCTCACTCCTTGCTGCCCGACCCTTCTGGGCTCCTTGCCTTGCAGCCTGCTTCACCCCGCTGCCTACCACCCTTTTCCTCTGGGCTCCCTTTCTTACAGCCCTGCTCCTTTGGGCTTGCTTCTTGCTGTCCTGCTCCTCTGAGCTCTCTACCTTGTACCCTACTGTCCTCTGCAATCCACAAATAGTTTACCTACATTTATTACTTTCAGTTATTGCAGTCCCCCTGTTTCCTGACTGCTGCTCCCTTGCTTTCTTCCTTGTTTTCAACCCTCTGTTCTTTATCCCTGTCCAATTCAGTTATACTGCTTTCCCTTCATTTCCTTCTGATAGTTTGCTCATCGACTTCCCTATTCCTGGATTTGTCTGTTATTGTCTTCTCTTGTATCGTTTGTAGACCCCTTTGTACAGAGCTTGTCTGTTGGTTTCCGGCAGGCAACCTCTGCCCCTTCCCTTGTCTAGTTTCTGTGTTACAGACACCCACAGCTGTTGTTCCCAGCCATGAGCAAACAGCGTGGGCCTCTGTTATAGCAAACTGTGCAGAAGGCTAGAGTTTTTCCTAAGGTCCGTGGAACACTCTTTCCCATATCTGCACACACCCCAAGAGGGAATCCATTCTGTTGTACCTTATTTCCTTGCTACACTTGCCTATTCTTTGTTCTCTTTACTTTCAGCTGTGTGTGTACTTACCTGTCCACCTTACTTCGGCACAACCAACCACAACCTACCTGGGTGCCCTGTGCCACTCTTAAAAGAGTGCCATCCTTGACACGGTATCAGAAGAGGACTAATCTATGGCAGTGCCAGCAGAGGGCCATCTATGGCAGTGCCAGCAGAGGATTAATCTATAGCAGTGCCAGCAGAGGGCCATCTATGGCGGTATCAGAAGAGTACTAATCTATGGCAGTGCCAGCAGAGGGCCATCTATGGCGGTATCAGAAGAGGACTAATCTATGGCAGTGCCAGCAGAGGGCCATCTATGGTGGTATCAGAAAAGGACTAATCTATGGCAGTGCCAGCAGAGGGCCATCTATGGCGGTATCAGAAAAGGACTAATCTATGGCAGTGCCAGCAGAGGGCTCATCTATGGCGGTATCAGAAGAGGATTAATCTATGGCAGTGCCAGCAGAGGGCCATCTATGGCGGTATCAGAAGAGGACTAATCTATGGGAGTGCCAGCAGAGGGCCATCTATGGCAGTATCAGAAGAGGACTAATCTATGGCAGTGCCAGCAGAAGGCCATCTAAAGCGGTATCAGAAGCGGACTAATCTATGGCAGTGCCAGCAGAGGGCCCATCGATGGCGGTATCAGAAGAGGACTAATCTATAGCAGTGCCAGCAGAGGGCCCATCGATGGCGGTATCAGAAGAGGACTAATCTATGGCAGTGCCAGCGGAGGGCCATCTATGGCGGTATCAGAAGAGGACTAATCTATGGCACTGCCAGCAGAGGCCCATCTATTGCGGTATCAAAAGAGGACTAATCTATGGCAGTGCCAGCAGAGGGCCCATCTATGGCGGTATCAGAAGAGGACTAATCTATGGCAGTGCCAGCAGAGGGCCACCTATGGCGGTATCAGAAGAGGACTAATCTATGGCAGTGCCAGCAGAGGGCCATCTATGGCAGTATCAGAAGAGGACTAATCTATGGCAGTGCCAGCAGAAGGCCATCTAAAGCGGTATCAGAAGCGGACTAATCTATGGCAGTGCCAGCAGAGGGCCCATCAATGGCGGTATCAGAAGAGGACTAATCTATGGCAGTGCCAGCAGCGGGCCATCTATCGCGGTATCAGAAGAGGACTAATCTATGGCAGTGCCAGCAGAGGGCCATCTATGGCGGTATCAGAAGAGGACTAATCTATGGCAGTGCCAGCAGAGGGCTATCTATGGCGGTATCAGAAGAGGACTAATCTATGGCAGTGCCAGCAGAGGGCCATCTATGGCGGTATCAGAAGAGGACTAATCTATGGCAGTGCCAGCAGAGGGCCATCTATGGCGGTATCAGAAGAGGACTAATCTATGGCAGTGCCAGCATAAGGCCATCTAAAGCGGTATCAGAAGCAGACTAATCTATGGCAGTGCCAGCAGAGGGCCCATCGATGGCGTTATCAGAAGAGGACTAATCTATGGCATTGCCAGCAGCGGGCCATCTATCGCGGTATCAGAAGAGGACTAATGTATGGCAGTGCCAGCACAGGGCCATCTATGGCGGTATCAGAAGAGGACTAATCTATGGCAGTGCCAGCAGAGGGCCATCTATGGCGGTATCAGAAGAGGACTAATCTATGGCAGTGCCAGCAGAGGGCCATCTATGGCGGTATCAGAAGAAGACTAATCTATGGCAGTGCCAGCAGATGGCTCATAAATGGCGGTATCAGAAGAGGACTAATCTATGGCAGTGCCAGCAAAGGGCCATCTATGGCGGTATCAGAAGAGGACTAATCTATGGCAGTGCCAGCAGAGGGCCATCTATGGCGGTATCAGAATAGGACTAATCTATGGCAGTGCCAGCAGAGGGCCATCTATGGCGGTATCAGAAGAGGACTCATCTATGGGAGTGCCAGCAGAGGGCCATCTATGGCAGTATCAGAAGAGGACTAATCTATGGCAGTGCCAGCAGAAGGCCATCTAAAGCGGTATCAGAAGCGGACTAATCTATGGCAGTGCCAGCAGAGGGCCCATCGATGGCGGTATCAGAAGAGGACTAATCTATAGCAGTGCCAGCAGAGGGCCCATCGATGGCGGTATCAGAAGAGGACTAATCTATGGCAGTGCCAGCGGAGGGCCATCTATGGCGGTATCAGAAGAGGACTAATCTATGGCACTGCCAGCAGAGGCCCATCTATTGCGGTATCAAAAGAGGACTAATCTATGGCAGTGCCAGCAGAGGGCCCATCTATGGCGGTATCAGAAGAGGACTAATCTATGGCAGTGCCAGCAGAGGGCCACCTATGGCGGTATCAGAAGAGGACTAATCTATGGCAGTGCCAGCAGAGGGCCATCTATGGCAGTATCAGAAGAGGACTAATCTATGGCAGTGCCAGCAGAAGGCCATCTAAAGCGGTATCAGAAGCGGACTAATCTATGGCAGTGCCAGCAGAGGGCCCATCAATGGCGGTATCAGAAGAGGACTAATCTATGGCAGTGCCAGCAGCGGGCCATCTATCGCGGTATCAGAAGAGGACTAATCTATGGCAGTGCCAGCAGAGGGCCATCTATGGCGGTATCAGAAGAGGACTAATCTATGGCAGTGCCAGCAGAGGGCTATCTATGGCGGTATCAGAAGAGGACTAATCTATGGCAGTGCCAGCAGAGGGCCATCTATGGCGGTATCAGAAGAGGACTAATCTATGGCAGTGCCAGCAGAGGGCCATCTATGGCGGTATCAGAAGAGGACTAATCTATGGCAGTGCCAGCATAAGGCCATCTAAAGCGGTATCAGAAGCAGACTAATCTATGGCAGTGCCAGCAGAGGGCCCATCGATGGCGTTATCAGAAGAGGACTAATCTATGGCATTGCCAGCAGCGGGCCATCTATCGCGGTATCAGAAGAGGACTAATGTATGGCAGTGCCAGCACAGGGCCATCTATGGCGGTATCAGAAGAGGACTAATCTATGGCAGTGCCAGCAGAGGGCCATCTATGGCGGTATCAGAAGAGGACTAATCTATGGCAGTGCCAGCAGAGGGCCATCTATGGCGGTATCAGAAGAAGACTAATCTATGGCAGTGCCAGCAGATGGCTCATAAATGGCGGTATCAGAAGAGGACTAATCTATGGCAGTGCCAGCAAAGGGCCATCTATGGCGGTATCAGAAGAGGACTAATCTATGGCAGTGCCAGCAGAGGGCCATCTATGGCGGTATCAGAATAGGACTAATCTATGGCAGTGCCAGCAGAGGGCTCATCTATGGCGGTATCAGAAGAGGATTAATCTATGGCAGTGCCAGCAGAGGGCCATCTATGGCGGTATCAGAAGAGGACTAATCTATGGGAGTGCCAGCAGAGGGCCATCTATGGCAGTATCAGAAGAGGACTAATCTATGGCAGTGCCAGCAGAAGGCCATCTAAAGCGGTATCAGAAGCGGACTAATCTGTGGCAGTGCCAGCAGAGGGCCCATCGATGGCGGTATCAGAAGAGGACTAATCTATGGCAGTGCCAGCAGAGGGCCCATCGATGGCGGTATCAGAAGAGGACTAATCTATGGCAGTGCCAGCGGAGGGCCATCTATGGCGGTATCAGAAGAGGACTAATCTATGGCACTGCCAGCAGAGGCCCATCTATTGCGGTATCAAAAGCGGACTAATCTATGGCAGTGCCAGCAGAAGGCCATCTAAAGCGGTATCAGAAGCGGACTAATCTATGGCAGTGCCAGCAGAGGGCCCATCAATGGCGGTATCAGAAGAGGACTAATCTATGGCAGTGCCAGCAGCGGGCCATCTATCGCGGTATCAGAAGAGGACTAATCTATGGCAGTGCCAGCAGAGGGCCATCTATGGCGGTATCAGAAGAGGACTAATCTATGGCAGTGCCAGCAGAGGGCCATCTATGGCGGTATCAGAAGAGGACTAATCTATGGCAGTGCCAGCAGAGGGCCATCTATGGCGGTATCAGAAGAGGACTAATCTATGGCAGTGCCAGCAGAGGGCCATCTATGGCGGTATCAGAAGAGGACTAATCTATGGCAGTGCCAGCATAAGGCCATCTAAAGCGGTATCAGAAGCAGACTAATCTATGGCAGTGCCAGCAGAGGGCCCATCGATGGCGTTATCAGAAGAGGACTAATCTATGGCATTGCCAGCAGCGGGCCATCTATCGCGGTATCAGAAGAGGACTAATGTATGGCAGTGCCAGCACAGGGCCATCTATGGCGGTATCAGAAGAGGACTAATCTATGGCAGTGCCAGCAGAGGGCCATCTATGGCGGTATCAGAAGAGGACTAATCTATGGCAGTGCCAGCAGAGGGCCATCTATGGCGGTATCAGAAGAAGACTAATCTATGGCAGTGCCAGCAGATGGCTCATAAATGGCGGTATCAGAAGAGGACTAATCTATGGCAGTGCCAGCAAAGGGCCATCTATGGCGGTATCAGAAGAGGACTAATCTATGGCAGTGCCAGCAGAGGGCCATCTATGGCGGTATCAGAATAGGACTAATCTATGGCAGTGCCAGCAGAGGGCTCATCTATGGCGGTATCAGAAGAGGATTAATCTATGGCAGTGCCAGCAGAGGGCCATCTATGGCGGTATCAGAAGAGGACTAATCTATGGGAGTGCCAGCAGAGGGCCATCTATGGCAGTATCAGAAGAGGACTAATCTATGGCAGTGCCAGCAGAAGGCCATCTAAAGCGGTATCAGAAGCGGACTAATCTGTGGCAGTGCCAGCAGAGGGCCCATCGATGGCGGTATCAGAAGAGGACTAATCTATGGCAGTGCCAGCAGAGGGCCCATCGATGGCGGTATCAGAAGAGGACTAATCTATGGCAGTGCCAGCGGAGGGCCATCTATGGCGGTATCAGAAGAGGACTAATCTATGGCACTGCCAGCAGAGGCCCATCTATTGCGGTATCAAAAGAGGACTAATCTATGGCAGTGCCAGCAGAGGGCCCATCTATGGCGGTATCAGAAGAGGACTAATCTATGGCAGTGCCAGCAGAGGGCTCATCTATGGCGGTATCAGAAGAGGATTAATCTATGGCAGTGCCAGCAGAGGGCCATCTATGGCGGTATCAGAAGAGGACTAATCTATGGCAGTGCCAGCAGAGGGCCATCTATGGCAGTATCAGAAGAGGACTAATCTATGGCAGTGCCAGCAGAAGGCCATCTAAAGCGGTATCAGAAGCGGACTAATCTATGGCAGTGCCAGCAGAGGGCCCATCAATGGCGGTATCAGAAGAGGACTAATCTATGGCAGTGCCAGCAGCGGGCCATCTATCGCGGTATCAGAAGAGGACTAATCTATGGCAGTGCCAGCAGAGGGCCATCTATGGCGGTATCAGAAGAGGACTAATCTATGGCAGTGCCAGCAGAGGGCCATCTATGGCGGTATCAGAAGAGGACTAATCTATGGCAGTGCCAGCAGAGGGCCATCTATGGCGGTATCAGAAGAGGACTAATCTATGGCAGTGCCAGCAGAGGGCCATCTATGGCGGTATCAGAAGAGGACTAATCTATGGCAGTGCCAGCAGAAGGCCATCTAAAGCGGTATCAGAAGCAGACTAATCTATGGCAGTGCCAGCAGAGGGCCCATCGATGGCGTTACTCAATAGAGGACTAATCTATGGCAGTGCCAGCAGCGGGCCATCTATCGCGGTATCAGAAGAGGACTAATGTATGGCAGTGCCAGCACAGGGCCATCTATGGCGGTATCAGAAGAGGACTAATCTATGGCAGTGCCAGCAGAGGGCCATCTATGGCGGTATCAGAAGAGGACTAATCTATGGCAGTGCCAGCAGAGGGCCATCTATGGCAGTATCAGAAGAAGACTAATCTATGGCAGTGCCAGCAAAGGGCCATCTATGGCGGTATCAGAAGAGGACTAATCTATGGCAGTGCCAGCAGAGGGCCATCTATGGCGGTATCAGAATAGGACTAATCTATGGAAGTGCCATCTATGGCGGTATCAGAAGAGGACTAATCTATGGCAGTGCCAGCAGAGGGCCATCTATGGCGGTATCAGAAAAGGACTAATCTATGGCGGTGCCAGCAGAGGGCTCATCTATGGCGGTATCAGAAGAGGACTAATCTATGGCAGTGCCAGCAGAGGGCCATCTATGCCGGTATCAGAAGAGGACTAATCTATGGCAGTGCCAGCAGAGGGCTCATCTATCGCGGTATCAAAAGAGGACTAATTTATGGCAGTGCCAGCAGAGGGCCATCTATGGCGGTATCAAAAGAGGACTAATCTATGGCAGTGCCAGCAGAGGGCTCATCTATGGCGGTATCAAAAGAGGACTAATCTATGGCAGTGCCAGCAGAGGGCCATCTATGGCGGTATCAAAAGACGACTAATCTATGGCAGTGCCAGCAGAGGGCACATCTATGGCGGTATCAAAAGAGGACTAATCTATGGCAGTGCCAGCAGAGGGCCATCTATGGCGGTATCAGAAGAGGACTAATCTATGGCAGTGTCAGCAGAGGGCCATCTATGGCGGTATCAGAAGAGGACTAATCTATGGCAGTGCCAGCAGAGGGCCCATCTATGGCGGTATCAGAAGAGGACTAATCTATGGCAGTGTCAGCAGAGGGCCATCTATGGCGGTATCAGAAGAGGTCTAATCTATGGCAGTGCCAGCAGAGGGCCCATCTATGGCCGTATCAGAAGAGGACTAATCTATGGCAGTGTCAGCAGAGGGCCATCTATGGCGGTATCAGAAGAGGACTAATCTATGGCAGTGCCAGCAGAGGGCCATCTATGGCGGTATCAGAAGAGGACTAATCTATGGCGGTGCCAGCAGAGGGCTCATCTATGGAAGTGCCAGCAGAAGACCCATCTTCGGCGCAGTGCGGGAAGAGGGCCCATCTATGGCAGTGCCAGCAGAAGACCCATCTTTGACAGTGAGAGCACACGGCCCATCTACGAGCGGTATCAGAAGAAGACTAATCTAGGGCAGGGCCAGCAGAGGGCTCATCTATGGCGGTATCAGAAGAGGACTTATCTATGGCAGTGCCAGCAGAGGGCCATATATGGCGGTATCAGAAGAGGACTAATCTATGGCAGAGCCAGCAGATGGCCATCTATGGCGGTATCAGAAGAGGACTAATCTGTGGCAGTGCCAGCAGAGGGCCATCTATCGCAGTATCAGAAGACTAATAATCAATGGCAGTGCCAGCAGAGGGCCATCTATGGCGGTATCAGAAGAGGACTAATCTATGGCAGTGCCAGCAGAGGGCCATCTATGGCGGTGCCAGCAAAGGGCTCATCTATGGCAGTGCCAGCAGAGGGCCATCTATGGCGGTATCAGAAGAGGACTAATCTATGGCAGTGCCAGCAGCGGGCCATCTATGGCGGTATCAGAAGAGGACTAATCTATGGCAGTGCCAGCAGAGGGCCATCTATGGCGGTATCAGAAAAGGACTAATCTATGGCAGTGCCAGCAGAGGGCCCATCTATGGCGGTATGTCATGCCTGCGCCATAGGCGCATACATTGGCGATCAATATGGACTAATTGTTATTCATTTATCTACAGAAAACTCTTGGATCAACCTCTATTCACTTTTTGGACCTTATTTCCCATTTGCGAGACTTTGGTGCTTTTTAATTTTTTTTAATTTTTTTTTTTATTAAAAGTTGTTTTTAAAGTTTGATTAACAAACGTTTACAACATCATCATGTTCCATTATTAAAATCATTTCATAGAAAATTAACTCACGTTCGTGCTATGTTAAATTAAAATCATCATTATGCAATGTCATACGTATTTGTGAATTAAATCCAATTAACTAGAACAAATTCATACTTTGGTCACGCGTTTGGCTTACTAATGTGTAGGCAAATTCATACTTTTCTTCTACAATTAGATTATTAACAAGCTTAACATTAGAAATTAATTCATATTTTCTTTCTCCTCTAGTTCGAATTCCAGTTTTTCAAGAAATGCGCACAATAAGACAATTACTTTCATTGAGTATCCCCACATAAATTTTTTCCAACACCATTCCCTTGCTTCCTCAGTCATGCCTAGAACCTGTGGACCAATTAACATATATCGCAAAGTTTCAAAGTATTCACAATATACTGTAAGGTGTTTCAGATTTTCTATCCAGATTTTACCCCCACAAAATCTACACCATGGCTTTTGTCCAACATTAAAGTTTTTTTTCCATTTAAAGGTATTCTCAAGGGTGTGAAACAGATTGAGTTTAAATCTCGGATAGACTTGTCTCTGTTTGTTCGCCGGGAATTTAATCAAATAAGGTTTGCGGGGCACTCTTGCTGTTGCAAATTTTGCTGCTTCAGTGTATAACTTCTTTTCTTGCATGTCTTCTATTGTTAATACCCAATCCTGCTCGTATAGGCGTTTTTTTACAAGTCCCATACGGAATTCTAAATCTGTTGGTTTTAAACCACATTCGGCCAGTATTTTTATCATACATTCCGAGAACTCCAACAATGATTTGAGTATTCGTTTCCCAATCATGATTAGAAATTCCCCATACAATGAGTGTTGCTGTGGGAACAACATCTTTCCGTAATTTGTTAGCTGTCGCCAATGGTACCTGGTTGATAGAGCAGAAATTCCTAACTCCTGTCGTAAGATACAATTTGGGAGTGATTTTGGTAATCTCAAAGTCGCTTTCCACAGTTGCCCTTGGATTTGATCTAATATTAAGTCTATGTTACATAGACATAGATCCAATCCATAAAGTAGAATTGCTTCCACTTTCAGCATATAGAATTGAATAAGTGGTTCCATTGAAAATTTACAATGCTTTGCAAATACCATCCGCATTTGTGTCACTAGAACATTTTTTTTTGCATTTAAATTTGCGGACCATGTTTTTCTAGATGGTGAGTCAATAATATCATATCCCAGATATCTCATATTTAATGCAATGGGCATATGGATGGTATTTATCGACCATTGCATTTTGGGAGATTTCTTTTTTAAGTTTTTTAATATGAATATACTTGACTTCTCAACATTGCATGTAAGGTTGTTTTTAAAAAGGTATACTGCAAATATTTCCAGTTTTCTTTGTAGGCCATAAGGGGTTCGGTCAAAAATTAGAACATCATCTGCAAATGCAATCCATTGAATACGCAAATGTGCCAGTCTTGCTGGATAGCTTAATTCCGAGTTCCATATTGACTCTATATCAGAGATATATAGGTTAAATAGGGTAGCTGCCAAGTTGCACCCCTGCTTTACCCCCACCTCGGTAATAATCGGAACTGTAGTTGAACCAGAGTTATTAATGCGGACCAAATATGAGGTGTTATAATGCAATTTGGCCAACATTGCTATTAAATGAAGCGGAAACCCCATTTCATCCATCTTTGCCCAGAGAAGAGTCCTAATTACACAGTCGAAAGCTGCTGTTAAATCCACGGATGCCATATATAGTGGACCCGTGTTCGGAATATTCGTTTGTGCAATTAGGTGCGCCAAAACAGTTGCATTTAAAGCAGTTCCCATTCCGGCGCGAAAGCCAATCTGAAATTTCGATAGAATGTTCCGTTGCTTAATTACCGCCTTCATCTGTTGTAACAACAAGATAGCTAAGGTCTTGGCACTTGCATCCATCAAGGCAATCGGACGAAAATTGCTTGGATTGGTTTTGATCCCTTTCTTATGAATTGGGACTATAACCGATTGAAGCCAAGATGGAGGAACAGTAGAAGAGCAAATAATCTCGTCAAATTGAGTTTTTAATATCGGAGCCCATAACTGAACGTTTTCTTTCAAAGCACATGGTGGAATGCAGTCTGGACCAGGCGCTCTTGATTTGTTCAATTTTCCAAGTGCCCATGTGATATCCTCAAGTGACCAGCCCTCAAATTCATTCAACAATCTATTTGTAAATTTATCAACAAGTAATTTAAATCTTTCCGGTAAGGCACATTTTTTTTTGTAATATTGTGTCCATGTTTCGGCACTTATACTCGAGCTTTGATTCACCGTTTGATGGAAGTCGTTACCCCTTAGGAGTGCCCACATCGAACGCCTGTCATTTTTGCACAATGCTGCTATCATTGTTTGGTTCATTGTATTATGAAGGTATATTCTATAATTCTTTATGCGATTACCATATTTGTTGAGTACTTTTCGTTTCTGTTTATAGTATTCACTATTAGATAGACACATTTCATTTAATTGCAGAATTTCGTTTTTCTTTTGTTTCCTTAAGATTGCAATTCTGGTAGCCATTAAGGCGACTACCGGCGGTTTTGTTATTTCTTTAGTTTTTTGAATTACCAAATACATGAGCGCTATTATAATAATTAATGAAATTTGACTAATCGTTAAAACAATTGTTTGTGGTTCATGATTGTTGCTGTCGCAATATATTAACCTCTTGATGATTACATTTAAGTTTTTACAAGTTTTGGTATTCCATCGGAGGGAAGCACCTGGTCGATCTTCCGAAATAAATATGCTAAGTGGGTCTAATAGCAATTTTGGAATCATTAATTGGATATCTGCATATAAAATACGATGGTCACTCAATTCAGTCGTCGCGATCTCGACCCCCTTACAATCTGATGCTAGTTCCCCAGATACCGCAATGTAGTCGATACATGAAGATCTGTTATTTCGTGACCATGTGATCGCCTTTCCTGTTATGAGAAAGGGTAAAAAGTCTATGTTCCAGCGTTTAAAGAATTGTTTTAGTCGTATTCCCCGTCTCCTTGATATCAGGGATAAACTTTGTACATAACTTTGATTTTCGTTTTGCAGAGTTTCAGTACAATTTGAATTAAAATCTCCTCCTATGATTATTTTTACGTTAGACCACTTACAGAAAACTTCATCAAGCAGAGTATCCAAATCTTTCAGTAAAGAATCCATTGCGGTACCTAGTGGGTTATAGTATACTGATACTATTAAAACATAATCCATAGATGATAGTCCTGTGTTAATTACAATTGCAATGTAGGATGTAGTTATAACGGTTGATAACAGGGAGTACCTCAGAGCAGTGTTTACCAGGATGGAGATCCCCCCTGATGGTCTCCCTCTATGTACTCGTTTTGCAGGTTTTGAATATGCTGTAAAGCCTCTGATTTCGAGTGGTTTAAGAGCCATGGTTTCCTGGCATAATATAATATCCGCAAACTCATGCGGGACATATCTAGTTGCCCAATTTTTTAGGTTTTTCAACCCACATGAGTTCCATGATATTATTCTAAGGAGCTTTTTGCTACTACGAGTGATCTATAGTCGTTTCTTCCTTTCGATTCCCCAATATTGCCGGTAGCCAGGACCAATCTTTAGATACTGCAGAGATAGCAACCAACTGTGCCAAGACTGCCTTATCCATTACATTATTTGCCTTATCCATAGATGCGTGATTGTTTTTAGTTGTAATAGTTAAAGGAATTACCTCATTGAAGTTTTTAGCTTCATCAATAGTAGGAATTTGGAATACTGCCAGTCCCAACATTTTTAGCTCTCGTTTGTGATTCCAAATTAATTCTGCAATTATTGGGGATTGAAGTTCCAAAACCATCCTATGATTTTTTATGGATGGAAGAGTGATCCATATAATGTCATTTGACACCAGCGTTCTTAAAGCAGGGATTTTTTTAAAGGTGTGTAATATGAATGATCTGTTCAAATCTTGATCACCATTAATTTCAGGAGTGCTAATCCAACCCAAGATTGTTGATATCGGCTTTACGGATGAGTCTTTATCGGTAGGTATCTCCGTAGTCAGAGCTATTTTCTGCATCAGTTCTTCCTCAGCTTGCTTAGCCAGTAAGTGACTTTGAGTTATGTTTTTTTTTTCAGTTTCAGTCAGGTGCTGTAACTCCGACTGCTTCGTTGTTCTATCTGCCTCCAATTGCACTGGGGATACGTTTTTTATTATATTTGGAGTCAGTCCCTCTAAGTACGGTGTACAGTTTTGAACGGCTTGCTTGTGTGAAGGTATGGCTTTGTCACTGTACTTTCCCAATGGTGACCTATTGTCTTCTAATGAATCTGCTCCCACAATAGTCCGTTCAGTTGTTTTCTTATTGGGGATGGGTTTGTAAAACGCTGATAACAGTGATTGTTGAGAGGAGGACAGTGAGGCCGCAAATTCCTTCTGTTTGGCTGAGATAGATTTATCAGTCACTGATACTTTGATTGTTTCATTGTTAGTAGCAGCATTCAATTGAAGTTGCAAAGCAAGACGACTTGCAATAGTAAGTTCATCTATATCAATCGTTGCATCTGGATCTATCTTGCCAGCAGAGGTATCAATGTTCTCCTCAGTTTGTTTCCCCTTAGCATTCATTTTTTGATCAAAATTAACATTTTGATCGTGATTTTTAAATTTTTTTTGTTTTTGAGTAGGGCTTTGTCTACTCAGTATTTTCTCATTTCTTGCGTTTAATCTGTTTATTGCTCGAATATGCAATCTTTTTTGTTTACGTGACAAGAATTGTTTTTGTCCTTGCGTTTCAGTGTGAGCCTCTTGTGGCGGAATTACCAATTTTCTCGCCCTTCTGCACCTTTTCCTCTTTTATTAATTCTACTAAATCAGATGGACTATCAGGTGATTGCCCAGAGACATTATTCTGTTCAATCAACTGGTTTGATCCATTTAGTTCTGTTATCGCGTCATTAGGCAGGTTAAAGAAAGTTAGCTGATCAATTTTCTCTGAATTGAGTTTTACCATTTGGCAAAGCTGCGCGTGTGAAAAAATGTGTATCGTATCTGTGTTTTTTGGTACATTCACTATCTGGGCAAACGTCGTTGGAAAACTATAAACTGGATCCCTCTCATTGTCTTTGGTAGGATCCTGTTGCTGTGTACCATATTTCTCTGTTTGAAATGCTGTTGTAACAGTGCATCTACAAGGGATACTGGGTGAGTAACAACCTTTCTCCTTTTTATAATTTTCAGCAAAGATATAACCCTCTAATTTGTTAAGTTTGGAGGATATGGTGAGCAGCGCTGTTTTTATATCGCGGAGTTCATAATGCGTATACTCGTGACCCTTGTCAAGTAAGTTGAGAATCCTTGACATTACGGGATAAGATGCTTCAAAGCTCAAGAGATCCTCCGCATCAGGAGTAGATTTGGATTGAAAGTTCTCGTGTATTTCAGTCTTCGATAGTTTATTGTGAGTAGGTTCTCGCATATCAGGTGAGGAACATACCACTCCCCTTTTTACTTGGGGAGGGCCATCATTGCACAAATCACTCGGGACTTGCTCGGAGACTGAGTTTTCTAAGTTATAAAAATTGACAGATTCTGATGGTAAAGTGCATGGGATATCACAATGCAGGTGTACTTGGTGTTTGCCAATTAGCCGTGCTGTCACTGGTGTTGACGGGCCGTCAGACAATACGATCCGCTTCTCCAATTCCATTAATACAGCAGGAGCTAAGATCGAAATGTCAGAAGGTGGCCCTATATTAGTGTCTTCCATACTACCCAAGGCATGATTATTCACTGTTTCTGGCTCTGGAACACTTAGGAAACTTCTCCTTGTTGTATTTGAATTAACATGATTCCCGTGATTATTAATAGCACTAATTTCATGCGTTAGATTATCATTCGTATTGTCACTATTTGGTACAATAGGCTTTTTACCTCCATACATATCATCCAATTTTTTCATTGTAACCTCAATGGTACGTATTTTCGGAGTTGTAATCGTTTCCTTTAGCCCACTCCGTAGTCTGGAGGACATAATTTTGCATGCAGCAAGAAACACAAGCCTTATTCAAAATAGTGATTGATCACAGGCCCGAGTATTAGTCTTAGTCTATTTTTTTTAATCCATTCAGGGGTGTAAACCTCTGAGTAAAGAGAGTTAACCTCTCAAACTATGGCAAAATAGTGGCACATACAATAGAGGTTAAATCTCACGGTTTTTCTTAGAATCTCACGGCCCACTCACCTACCGGCACAAGTCGATTAGGGAGAGATATTCGACCCACGAACTCTGGGACGTGCCTTCCTAGCCTCCTAGCTCCTCGCTTCCAGCGCACCGCGAACAGCAAACAGTACTTGTGTTGTACTTGGCGGTGCGCGCGCGGTGCGCTGGGAGCAGTCCACTTAAGGAGGCAGAAAGGGGCGTTTCCCTGCAGGAGGCGGAGCCTCCGCTCCGGAAGGAACCTAAACAAAAAGCAAACAGTTCTATGTCAGGTTAATGCGAACAACACGCTTCAGGTCCATGCAGTTCTCCACTCTATCTAAACAACACAACTTCACAATTGTTAGGCTGTGTGCTCACTGTGCACAGAGTGCACACCTCCACCTAATGCCGCCCTCTTACTAAGGCAGGATCTGGTTTGTACCAAACCCCCGGAGTAGGAAGTTTTTGAAAAAAAGTCACCTAATTGTTTAGGAAGTCAGGCAGGATCAGGTGTATCAGCATAAGACGTCCTCCGGTCGGCGGGATCTTTCCACACGTTCGAATCCTCGACGCGCCGAACGGTCCACGGGCAGTCCAAGGAGACAGACAGCAAACCCAGCAAACAGTACTTGTGTTGTACTTGGCGGTGCGCGCGCGGTGCGCTGGGAGCAGTCCACTTAAGGAGGCAGAAAGGGGCGTTTCCCTGCAGGAGGCGGAGCCTCCGCTCCGGAAGGAACCTAATTGTTTAGGAAGTCAGGCAGGATCAGGTGTATCAGCATAAGACGTCCTCCGGTCGGCGGGATCTTTCCACACGTTCGAATCCTCGACGCGCCGAACGGTCCACGGGCAGTCCAAGGAGACAGACAGCAAACCCAGCAAACAGTACTTGTGTTGTACTTGGCGGTGCGCGCGCGGTGCGCTGGGAGCAGTCCACTAAAGGAGGCAGAAAGGGGCGTTTCCCTGCAGGAGGCGGAGCCTCCGCTCCGGAAGGAACCTTCTTCTGTAAACTGTCTCTTCTTGCTCTAGATGACCCTTCTTCTCCGGTTTATGAATAGACGCTCAGAATTGGTGAGGAGTCTGTTCTAGCGAGTTTGCCAGGGGTTCTGGCCGACGGCCGTAAGGCAACGGACAGGGTGCGGTCCTTACGTCGTGGTCCTTTGGACGGTGCTTTTTTATTTTACCCAAAAAACTACACTTACCACAATGCACTTGGCTATAATTATCTATTCCTGGCCATTCCTATTTGTCATCATCGGAACTACAATCCCCAGAAGCCCCAGGGACCAGCTCTGCTTCCACCAGCTCAGGAACAGAGGGAGGAGGCAGATTGTATGCAGGTGTGCTGATCCAGGTGCGGCCAATTAGCCTGCCTCTGTGCTGGGCAGGGCGGTATAAAAGCTGCTGCCTGCAGGGGCTCAGTCTCTTGCATTAAGAGTCCTTCCAGCACCTTTTTGTTTCGAGCTACGGATCTTTGTATGCTGTTCCTTCTTACTCCTGCTTTTGATCCAGTGCCCTGCCGGGCTCTCTGCATTGCAGCCGATCACGCTCTGCAGCTTTCCACCCTCTGCCTTTGCCTTTCCGGGCTCCTGCCTTGCAGCCGATCACGCTCCGCTGCTACCGTCCGCCCTTGTCTTCCAGGCTCCTGCCTTGTAGCCGATCACGCTTCGCTGCCTTCAACCTACAGCCTTCGTCCGCTGGGCTACCAGTCTAGCAGCCCTCTACAGTCCTCTGCAGCCTTCTACAGTCAGCGGCCCTGCTCCTCTGGGCTCACTCCTTGCTGCCCGGCCCTTCTGGCTCCTTGCGGCGCAGCCTGCTTCACTCCGCTGTCAACAGCCCTTGTCCTCGGGACTTCCTGCCTTGCAGCCGATCACGCTCTGCTGCTTTCTACCTACAGCCTTTGTCCGCTCGGCTTCCAGCCTAGCAGCCCTCTACAGTCCTCTGCAGCCTTCTACAGTCAGCGGCCCTGCTCCTCTGGGCTCACTCCTTGCTGCCCGACCCTTCTGGTCTCCTTGCCTTGCAGCCTGCTTCACTCCGCTGCCTACCACCCTTTTCCTCTGGGCTCCCTTTCTTACAGCCCTGCTCCGTTGGGCTTGCTTCTTGCTGTCCTGCTCCTCTGAGCTCTCTACCTTGTACCCTACTGTCCTCTGCAATCCACAAATAGTTTACCTACATTTATTACTTTCAGTTATTGCAGTCCCCCTGTTTCCTGACTGCTGCTCCCTTGCTTTCTTCCTTGTTTTCAACCCTCTGTTCTTTATCCCTGTCCAATTCAGTTATACTGCTTTCCCTTCATTTCCTTCTGCTAGTTTGCTCATCGACTTCCCTATTCCTGGATTTGTCTGTTATTGTCTTCTCTTGTATCGTTTGTAGACCCCTTTGTACAGAGCTTGTCTGTTGGTTTCCGGCAGGCAACCTCTGCCCCTTCCCTTGTCTAGTTTCTGTGTTACAGACACCCACAGCTGTTGTTCCCAGCCATGAGCAAACAGCGTGGGCCTCTGTTATAGCAAACTGTGCAGAAGGCTAGAGTTTTTCCTAAGGTCCGTGGAACACTCTTTTCCATATCTGCACACACCCCAAAAGGGAATCCATTCTGTTGTACCTTATTTCCTTGCTACACTTGCTTATTCTTTGTTCTCTTTATTTTCAGCTGTGTGTGTACTTATCTGTCCACCTTACTTCGGCACAACCACCCACACCCTACCTGGGTGCCCTGTGCCACTCTTAAAAGAGTGCCATCCTTGACACGGTATCAGAAGAGGACTAATCTACGGCAGTGCCAGCAGAGGGCCATCTATGGCAGTGCCAGCAGAGGACTAATCTATAGCAGTGCCAGCAGAGGGCCATCTATGGCGGTATCAGAAGAGGACTAATCTATGGCAGTGCCAGCAGAGGGCCATCTATGGCGGCATCAGAAGAGGACTAATCTATGGCAGTGCCAGCAGAGGGTCCATCGATGGCGGTATCAGAAGAGGACTAATCTATGGCAGTGCCAGCAGAGGGCCATCTATGGCGGTATCAGAAGAGGACTAATCTATGGCAGTGCCAGCAGAGACCCATCTATTGCGGTATCAGAAGAGGACTAATCTATGGCAGTGCCAGCAGAGGGCCCATCTATGGCGGTATCAGAAGAGGACTAATCTATGGCAGTGCCAGCAGAGGGCGCATCTATGGTGGTATCAGAAGAGGATTAATCTATGGCAATGCCAGCAGAGGGCCATCTATGGCGGTATCAGAAGAGGACTAATCTATGGCAGTGCCAGCAGAGGGCTCATCTATGGCGGTATCAGAAGAGGACTAATTTATGGCAGTGCCAGCAGAGGGCCATCTATGGCGGTATCAGAAGAGGACTAATCAATGGCAGTGCCAGCAGAGGGCCATCTATGGCGGTATCAGAAGAAGACTAATCTATGGCAGTGCCAGCAGAGGGCCATCTATGGCGGTATCAGAAGAGGACAAATCTATGGCAGTGCCAGCAGAGGGCCATCTATGGCGGTATCAGAAGAGGACTAATATATGGCAGTGCCAGCAGAGGGCCCATCGATGGCCGTATCAGAAGAGGACTAATCTATGGCAGTGCCAGCAGAGGGCTCATATATGGCGGTATCAGAAGAGGACTAATCTATGGCAGTGCCAGCAGAGGGCCATCTATGGCGGTATCAGAAGAGGACTAATCTATCGCAGTGCCCGCAGAGGGCCCATCTATGGCGGTATCAGAAGAGGACTAATCTATGGCGGTGCCAGCATAGGGCTCATCTATGGCAGTGCCAGCAGAGGGCCATCTATGGCAGTATCAGAAGAGGACTAATCTATGGCAGTGCCAGCAGAGGGCAATCTATGGCGGTATCAGAAGAGGACTAATCTATGGCGGTGCCAGCAGAGGGCTCATCTATGGCAGTGCCAGCAGAGGGCCATCTATGGCGGTATCAGAAGAGGACTAATCTATGGCAGTGCCAGCAGAGGGCAATCTATGCGGTATCAGAAGAGGACTAATCTATGGCAGTGCCAGCAGAGGGATATCTATGGCGGTATCAGAAGAGGACTAATCTATGGCGGTGCCAGCAGTGGGCTCATCTATGGCGGTATCAGAAGAGGACTAATCTATGGCAGTGCCAGCAAAGGGCCATCTATGGCAGTGACAAAAGATGGCCCATCTATGGCAGTGCAGCAGCAGGGGCCCATCTTTGGTGCAGTGCAGGAAGAGGGCCCATCTATGGCAGTGCCAGCAGAAGACCCATCTTTGGCGCAGTGCAGGAAGAGGGCCCATCTATGGAAGTGCCAGCAGTAGACCCGTCTTTGGCGCAGTGCGGTAAGAGGGCCCATCTATGGCAGTGCCAGCAGAAGACCCATCTTTGGCAGTGAGAGCACACGGTCCATATATGGCAGTGACAGAAGAGGACTCATCTACGGCAGTGGCAGCAGAGAGCCCATATATGGCAGTGCCAGCAGAGGGCTCATCTATGGCAGTGCCAGCAGAGGGCCATCTATGGCGGTATCAGAAGAGGACTAATCTATGGCAGTGCCAGCAGCGGGCCATCTATGGCGGTATCAGAAGAGGACTAATCTATGGCAGTGCCAGCAGAGGGCCATCTATGGCGGTATCAGAAGAGGACTAATCTATGGCAGTGCCAGCAGAGGGCCCATCTATGGCGGTATGTCATGCCTGCGCCATGGGCGCATACATTGGCGATCAATATGGACTAATTGTTATTCATTTATCTACAGAAAACTCTTGGATCAACCTCTATTCACTTTTTGGACCTTATTTCCCATTTGCGAGACTTTGGTGCTTTTTTATTTTACCCAAAAAACTACACTTACCACAATGCACTTGGCTATAACTATCTATTCCTGGCCATTCCTATTTGTCATCATCGGAACTACAATCCCCAGAAGCCCCAGGGACCAGCTCTGCTTCCACCAGCTCAGGAACAGAGGGAGGAGGCAGATTGTATGCAGGTGTGCTGATCCAGGTGCGGCCAATTAGCCTGCCTCTGTGCTGGGCAGGGCGGTATAAAAGCTGCTGCCTGCAGGGGCTCAGTCTCTTGCATTAAGAGTCCTTCGGGCACCTTTTTGTTTCGAGCTACGGATCTTTGTATGCTGTTCCTTCTTACTCCTGCTTTTGATCCAGTGCCCTGCCGGGCTCTCTGCATTGCAGCCGATCACGCTCTGCAGCTTTCCACCCTCTGCCTTTGCCTTTCCGGGCTCCTGCCTTGCAGCCGATCACGCTCCGCTGCTACCGTCCGCCCTTGTCTTCCAGGCTCCTGCCTTGTAGCCGATCACGCTTCGCTGCCTTCAACCTACAGCCTTCGTCCGCTGGGCTACCAGTCTAGCAGCCCTCTACAGTCCTCTGCAGCCTTCTACAGTCAGCGGCCCTGCTCCTCTGGGTTCACTCCTTGCTGCCCGGCCCTTCTGGCTCCTTGCGGCGCAGCCTGCTTCACTCCGCTGTCAACAGCCCTTGTCCTCGGGACTTCCTGCCTTGCAGCCGATCACGCTCTGCTGCTTTCTACCTACAGCCTTTGTCCGCTCGGCTTCCAGCCTAGCAGCCCTCTACAGTCCTCTGCAGCCTTCTACAGTCAGCGGCCCTGCTCCTCTGGGCTCACTCCTTGCTGCCCGACCCTTCTGGGCTCCTTGCAGCCTGCTTCACTCCGCTGCCTACCACCCTTTTCCTCTGGGCTCCCTTTCTTACAGCCCTGCTCCTTTGGGCTTGCTTCTTGCTGTCCTGCTCCTCTGAGCTCTCTACCTTGTACCCTACTGTCCTCTGCAATCCACAAATAGTTTACCTACATTTATTACTTTCAGTTATTGCAGTCCCCCTGTTTCCTGACTGCTGCTCCCTTGCTTTCTTCCTTGTTTTCAACCCTCTGTTCTTTATCCCTGTCCAATTCAGTTATACTGCTTTCCCTTCATTTCCTTCTGCTAGTTTGCTCATCGAATTCCCTATTCCTGGATTTGTCTGTTATTGTCTTCTCTTGTATCGTTTGTAGACCCCTTTGTACAGAGCTTGTCTGTTGGTTTCCGGCAGGCAACCTCTGCCCCTTCCCTTGTCTAGTTTCTGTGTTACAGACACCCACAGCTGTTGTTCCCAGCCATGAGCAAACAGCGTGGGCCTCTGTTATAGCAAACTGTGCAGAAGGCTAGAGTTTTTCCTAAGGTCCGTGGAACACTCTTTCCCATATCTGCACACACCCCAAGAGGGAATCCATTCTGTTGTACCTTATTTCCTTGCTACACTTGCCTATTCTTTGTTCTCTTTACTTTCAGCTGTGTGTGTACTTATCTGTCCACCTTACTTCGGCACAACCACCCACACCCTACCTGGGTGCCCTCTGCCACTCTTAAAAGAGTGCCATCCTTGACACGGTATCAGAAGAGGATTAATCTATGGCAGTGCCAGCAGAGGGCCATCTATGGCAGTGCCAGCAGAGGACTAATCTATAGCAGTGCCAGCAGAGGCCCATCTATGGCGGTATCAGAAGAGGACTAATCTATGGCAGTGCCAGCAGAGGGCCATGTATGGCGGTATCAGAAGAGGACTAATCTATGGCAGTGCCAGCAGAGGGCCATCTATGGCGGTATCAGAAGAGGACTAATCTATGGCAGTGCCAGCAGAGGGCCCATCGATGGCGGTATCAGAAGAGGACTAATCTATGGCAGTGCCAGCAGAGGGCCATCTATGGCGGTATCAGAAGAGGACTAATCTATGGCAGTGCCAGCAAAGGGATCATCGATGGCGGTATCAGAAGAGGACTAATCTATGGCAGTGCCAGCAGAGGGCCATCTATGGCGGTATCAGAAGAGTAATAATCTATGGCAGTGCCAGCAGAGGGCACATCTATGGCGGTATCAAAAGAGGACTAATCTGTGGCAGTGCCAGCAGAGGGCCATCTATGGCGGTATCAGAAGAGGACTAATATATGGCAGTGCCAGCAGAGGGCCATCTATGGCGGTATCAGAAGAGGACTAATCTATGGCAGTGCCAGCAGAGGGTTCATCTATGGCGGTATCAGAAGAGGACTAATCTATGGCAGTGCCAGCAGAGGGCCATCTATGGCGGTATCAGAAGAGGACTAATCTATGGCAGTGCCAGCAGAGGGTCCATCTATGGCGGTATCAGAAGAGGACTAATCTATGGCAGTGCCAGCAGAGGGCTCATCTATGGCGGTATCAGAAGAGGACTAATCTATGGCAGTACCAGCAGAGGGCCATCTATGGCGGTATCAGAAGAGGACTAATCTATGGCAGTGCCAGCAGAGGGCCCATCTATGGCGGTATCAGAAGAGGACTAATCTATGGCAGTGCCAGCAGAGGGCCCATCTATGGGGGTATCAGAAGAGGACTAATCTATGGCAGTGCCAGCAGAGGGCCATCTATGGCGGTATCAGAAGAGGACTAATCTATGGCAGTGCCAGCAGAGCGCCATCTATGGCGGTATCAGAAGACGACTAATCTATGGCAGTGCCAGCAGAGGGCCCCTCTATGGCAGTATCAGAAGAGGACTAATCTATGGCAGTGCCAGCAGAGGGCCCCTCTATGGCGGTATCAGAAGAGGACTAATCTATGGCAGTGCTATGGCGGCATCAGAAGAGGACTAATCTATGGCAGTGCCAGCAGAGTGCTCATCTATGGCGGTATCAGAAGAGGACTAATCTGTGGCAGTGCCAGCAGAGGGCCATCTATGGCGGTATCAGAAGAGGACTAATCTATGGCAGTGCCAGCAGAGGGCCATCTATGGCGGTATCAGAAGAGGACTAATCTATCGCAGTGCCCGCAGAGGGCCCATCTATGGCGGTATCAGAAGAGGACTAATCTATGGCGGTGCCAGCATAGGGCTCATCTATGGCAGTGCCAGCAGAGGGCCATCTATGGCGGTATCAGAAGAGGACTAATCTATGGCAGTGCCAGCAGAGGGCCATCTATGGCGGTATCAGAAGAGGACTAATCTATGGCAGTGCCAGCAGAGGGCAATCTATGGCGGTATCAGAAGAGGACTAATCTATGGTGGTGCCAGCAGAGGGCTCATCTATGGCAGTGCCAGCAGAGGGCCATCTATGGCGGTATCAGAAGAGGACTAATCTATGGCAGTGCCAGCAGAGGGCAATCTATGCGGTATCAGAAGAGGACTAATCTATGGCAGTGCCAGCAGAGGGATATCTATGGCGGTATCAGAAGAGGACTAATCTATGGCGGTGCCAGCAGTGGGCTCATCTATGGCGGTATCAGAAGAGGACTAATCTATGGCAGTGCCAGCAGAGGGCAATCTATGGCGGTATCAGAAGAGGACTAATCTATGGTGGTGCCAGCAGAGGGCTCATCTATGGCAGTGCCAGCAGAGGGCCATCTATGGCGGTATCAGAAGAGGACTAATCTATGGCAGTGCCAGCAAAGGGCCATCTATGGCAGTGACAAAAGATGGCCCATCTATGGCAGTGCAGCAGCAGGGGCCCATCTTTGGTGCAGTGCAGGAAGAGGGCCCATCTATGGCAGTGCCAGCAGAAGACCCATCTTTGGCGCAGTGCAGGAAGAGGGCCCATCTATGGAAGTGCCAGCAGTAGACCCGTCTTTGGCGCAGTGCGGTAAGAGGGCCCATCTATGGCAGTGCCAGCAGAAGACCCATCTTTGGCAGTGAGAGCACACGGTCCATATATGGCAGTGACAGAAGAGGACTCATCTACGGCAGTGGCAGCAGAGAGCCCATATATGGCAGTGCCAGCAGAGGGCTCATCTATGGCAGTGTCAGCAGAGGGCCCATCTAAGGCAGTCACAGAATCTATGGCAGTGCCAGCAGAGGACTCATCTATGGCAGTGCCAGCAGAGGGCCCATATATGGCAGTGCCAGCAGAGGGCTCATCTATGGCGGTATCCGAAGAGGACTAATCTATGGCAGTGCCAGCAGAGGACCATCTATGGCGGTATCAGAAGAGGACTAATCTACGGCAGTGCCAGCAGAGGGCTCATCTATGGCGGTAGCAGAAGAGGACTAATCTATGGCAGTGCCAGCAGAGGGCCATCTATGGCGGTATCAGAAGAGGACTAATCTATGACAGTGCCAGCAGATGTCCATCTATGGAGGTATCACAAGAGGACTAATCTATGGCAGTGCCAGCAGAGGGCCATCTATGGCGGTATCAGAAGAGGACTAATCTATGGCAGTGCCAGCAGAGGGCAATCTATGGCGGCATCAGAAGAGGACTAATCTATGGCAGTGCCAGCAGAGGGCTATCTATGGCGGTATCAGAAGAGGACTAATCTATGGCAGTGCCAGCAGAGGGCCCATCGATGGCGGTATCAGAAGAGGACTCATCTATGGCAGTGCCAGCAGAGGGCCATCTATGGCGGTATCCGTAGAGGACTAATCTATGGCAGTGCCAGCAGAGGGCCATCTATGGCGGCAGCAGAAGAGGACTTATCTATGGCAGTGCCAGCAGATGGCCATCTATGGCGGTATCAGAAGAGGACTAATCTATGGCAGTGCCAGCAGAGGGCCATCTATGGCGGTATCAGAAGAGGACTAATCTATGGCAGTGCCAGCAGAGGGCCCATCGATGGCGGTATCAGAAGAGGACTAATCTATGGCAGTGCCAGCAGAGGGCCATCTATGGCGGTATCAGAAGAGGACTAATCTATGGCAGTGCCAGCAAAGGGATCATCGATGGCGGTATCAGAAGAGGACTAATCTATGGCAGTGCCAGCAGAGGGCCATCTATGGCGGTATCAGAAGAGTAATAATCTATGGCAGTGCCAGCAGAGGGCACATCTATGGCGGTATCAAAAGAGGACTAATCTGTGGCAGTGCCAGCAGAGGGCCATCTATGGCGGTATCAGAAGAGGACTAATATATGGCAGTGCCAGCAGAGGGCCATCTATGGCGGTATCAGAAGAGGACTAATCTATGGCAGTGCCAGCAGAGGGTTCATCTATGGCGGTATCAGAAGAGGACTAATCTATGGCAGTGCCAGCAGAGGGCCATCTATGGCGGTATCAGAAGAGGACTAATCTATGGCAGTGCCAGCAGAGGGTCCATCTATGGCGGTATCAGAAGAGGACTAATCTATGGCAGTGCCAGCAGAGGGCTCATCTATGGCGGTATCAGAAGAGGACTAATCTATGGCAGTACCAGCAGAGGGCCATCTATGGCGGTATCAGAAGAGGACTAATCTATGGCAGTGCCAGCAGAGGGCCCATCTATGGCGGTATCAGAAGAGGACTAATCTATGGCAGTGCCAGCAGAGGGCCCATCTATGGGGGTATCAGAAGAGGACTAATCTATGGCAGTGCCAGCAGAGGGCCATCTATGGCGGTATCAGAAGAGGACTAATCTATGGCAGTGCCAGCAGAGCGCCATCTATGGCGGTATCAGAAGACGACTAATCTATGGCAGTGCCAGCAGAGGGCCCCTCTATGGCAGTATCAGAAGAGGACTAATCTATGGCAGTGCCAGCAGAGGGCCCCTCTATGGCGGTATCAGAAGAGGACTAATCTATGGCAGTGCTATGGCGGCATCAGAAGAGGACTAATCTATGGCAGTGCCAGCAGAGTGCTCATCTATGGCGGTATCAGAAGAGGACTAATCTGTGGCAGTGCCAGCAGAGGGCCATCTATGGCGGTATCAGAAGAGGACTAATCTATGGCAGTGCCAGCAGAGGGCCATCTATGGCGGTATCAGAAGAGGACTAATCTATCGCAGTGCCCGCAGAGGGCCCATCTATGGCGGTATCAGAAGAGGACTAATCTATGGCGGTGCCAGCATAGGGCTCATCTATGGCAGTGCCAGCAGAGGGCCATCTATGGCGGTATCAGAAGAGGACTAATCTATGGCAGTGCCAGCAGAGGGCCATCTATGGCGGTATCAGAAGAGGACTAATCTATGGCAGTGCCAGCAGAGGGCAATCTATGGCGGTATCAGAAGAGGACTAATCTATGGTGGTGCCAGCAGAGGGCTCATCTATGGCAGTGCCAGCAGAGGGCCATCTATGGCGGTATCAGAAGAGGACTAATCTATGGCAGTGCCAGCAGAGGGCAATCTATGCGGTATCAGAAGAGGACTAATCTATGGCAGTGCCAGCAGAGGGATATCTATGGCGGTATCAGAAGAGGACTAATCTATGGCGGTGCCAGCAGTGGGCTCATCTATGGCGGTATCAGAAGAGGACTAATCTATGGCAGTGCCAGCAGAGGGCAATCTATGGCGGTATCAGAAGAGGACTAATCTATGGTGGTGCCAGCAGAGGGCTCATCTATGGCAGTGCCAGCAGAGGGCCATCTATGGCGGTATCAGAAGAGGACTAATCTATGGCAGTGCCAGCAAAGGGCCATCTATGGCAGTGACAAAAGATGGCCCATCTATGGCAGTGCAGCAGCAGGGGCCCATCTTTGGTGCAGTGCAGGAAGAGGGCCCATCTATGGCAGTGCCAGCAGAAGACCCATCTTTGGCGCAGTGCAGGAAGAGGGCCCATCTATGGAAGTGCCAGCAGTAGACCCGTCTTTGGCGCAGTGCGGTAAGAGGGCCCATCTATGGCAGTGCCAGCAGAAGACCCATCTTTGGCAGTGAGAGCACACGGTCCATATATGGCAGTGACAGAAGAGGACTCATCTACGGCAGTGGCAGCAGAGAGCCCATATATGGCAGTGCCAGCAGAGGGCTCATCTATGGCAGTGTCAGCAGAGGGCCCATCTAAGGCAGTCACAGAATCTATGGCAGTGCCAGCAGAGGACTCATCTATGGCAGTGCCAGCAGAGGGCCCATATATGGCAGTGCCAGCAGAGGGCTCATCTATGGCGGTATCCGAAGAGGACTAATCTATGGCAGTGCCAGCAGAGGACCATCTATGGCGGTATCAGAAGAGGACTAATCTACGGCAGTGCCAGCAGAGGGCTCATCTATGGCGGTAGCAGAAGAGGACTAATCTATGGCAGTGCCAGCAGAGGGCCATCTATGGCGGTATCAGAAGAGGACTAATCTATGACAGTGCCAGCAGATGTCCATCTATGGAGGTATCACAAGAGGACTAATCTATGGCAGTGCCAGCAGAGGGCCATCTATGGCGGTATCAGAAGAGGACTAATCTATGGCAGTGCCAGCAGAGGGCAATCTATGGCGGCATCAGAAGAGGACTAATCTATGGCAGTGCCAGCAGAGGGCTATCTATGGCGGTATCAGAAGAGGACTAATCTATGGCAGTGCCAGCAGAGGGCCCATCGATGGCGGTATCAGAAGAGGACTCATCTATGGCAGTGCCAGCAGAGGGCCATCTATGGCGGTATCCGTAGAGGACTAATCTATGGCAGTGCCAGCAGAGGGCCATCTATGGCGGCAGCAGAAGAGGACTTATCTATGGCAGTGCCAGCAGATGGCCATCTATGGCGGTATCAGAAGAGGACTAATCTATGGCAGTGCCAGCAGAGGGCCATCTATGGCGGTATCAGAAGAGGACTAATCTATGGCAGTGCCAGCAGAGGGCTCATCTATGGCGGTATCAGAAGAGGACTAATCTATGGCAGTGCCAGCAGAGGGCCATCTATGGCGGTATCAGAAGAGGACTAATCTATGGCAGTGCCAGCAGAGGGCCATCTATGGCGGTATCAGAAGAGGACTAATCTATGGCAGTGCCAGCATAGGGCTCATCTATGGCAGTGTCAGCATAGGGCCCATCTATGGCAGCGGCAGCAGAGGGCCCATCTATGACAGTGAGAGAATAGGGCTCCTCTATGGCAGTGTCAGCAGAGGGCCCATCTAAGGCAGTCACAGAATCTATGGCAGTGCCAGCAGCGGGGCCCCATCGATGGCAGTGCCAGAATAGGGCCCATCTATGGCAGTGCCAGCAGCACGTGCCCATCTTTGGTGCAGTGCAGGAAGAGGGCCCATCTATGGCAGTGCCAGCAGAAGACCCATCTTTGGCACAGTGCAGGAAGAGGGCCCATCTATGGAAGTGCCAGCAGAAGACCCGCCTTTGACGCAGTGCGGGAAGAGGGCCCATCTATGGCAGTGCCAGCAGAAGACCCATCTTTGGAGCAGTGCGGGAAGAGGGCACATCTATGGCAGTGCCAGCAGAAGACCCATCTTTGGCGGTGAGAGCACAGGGCCCATCTATGGCAGAGTCAGAAGAGGACTCATCTATGGCAGTGTCAGCAGAGGGCCCATCTAAGGCAGTCACATAATCTATGGCAGTGCCAGCAGAGGACTCATCTATGGCAGTGCCAGCAGAGGGCCCATCTAAGGCAGTCACAGAATCTATGGCAGTGCCAGAAGAGGACTCATCTATGGCAGTGCCAGCAGAGGGCCCATATATGGCAGTATCTGCAGAGGGCCCATCTATGGCAATGCCAGCAGAGGGCCCATCTAAGGCAGTCACACAATCTATGACAGTGCTAGCAGAGGGCCCATCTATGGCAGTGCCAGCAGAGGGCCCATCTATGGCAGTGCCAGCAGAGGGCTCATCTATGGCAGTGGCAGCAGAGGGCCCATCTATGGCAGTGCCAGCCGAGGGCCCATCTATGGCAGTGCCAGCAGAGGGCCCATCTATGGCAGTGGCAGCAGAGGGCCCATCTATGGCAATGCCAGCAGAGGGCTCATCTATGGCAGTGGCAGCAGAGGGCCCATCTATGGCAGTGCCAGCAGAAGGCCCATCTATGGCAGTGGCAGCAGAGGGCCCATCTATGGCAGTGCCAGCAGAGGGCCCATCTATGGCAGTGGCAGCAGAGGGCCCATCTATGGCAATGCCAGCAGAGGGCCCATCTATGGCAGTGGCAGCAGAGGGCCCATCTATGGCAGTGGCAGCAGAGGGCCCATCTATGGCAGTGGCAGCAGAGGGCCCATCTATGGCAGTGCCAGCAGAGGGCCCATCTATGGCAGTGGCAGCAGAGGGCCCATCTATGGCAGTGCCAGCAGAGGGCCCATCTATGGCAGTGCCAGCAGAGGGCCCATCTATGGCAGTGGCAGCAGAGGGCCCATCTATGGCAGTGCCAGCAGAGGGCTCATCTATGGCAGTGGCAGCAGAGGGCCCATCTATGGCAGTGCCAGCAGAGGGCTCATCTATGGCAGTGGCAGCAGAGGGCCCATCTATGGCAGTGCCAGCAGAGGGCCCATCTATGGCAGTGGCAGCAGAGGGCCCATCTATGGCAGTGCCAGCAGAGGGCCCATCTATGGCAGTGGCAGCAGAGGGCCCATCCATGGCAGTGCCAGCAGAGGGCCCATTTATGGCAGTGCCAGAAGAGGACGCATCCATGGCAGTGGCAGCAGAGGGCCCATCTATGGCAGTGCCAGCAGAGGGCCCATCTATGGCAGTGGCAGCAGAGGGCCCATTTATGGCAGTGCCAGAAGAGGACTCATCTATGGCAGTGGCAGCAGAGGGCCCATCTATGGCAGTGCCAGCAGAGGGCCCATCTATGGCAGTGGCAGCAGAGGGCCCATCTATGGCAGTGGCAGCAGAGGGCCCATCTATGGCAGTGCCAGCAGAGGGCCCATCTATGGCAGTGGCAGCAGAGGGCCCATCTATGGCAGTGCCAGCAGAGGGCCCATCTATGGCAGTGGCAGCAGAGGGCCCATCTATGGCAGTGCCAGCAGAGGGCCCATCTATGGCAGTGGCAGCAGAGGGCCCATTTATGGCAGTGCCAGAAGAGGACTCATCTATGGCAGTGGCAGCAGAGGGCCCATCTATGGCAGTGCCAGCAGAGGGCCCATCTATGGCAGTGGCAGCAGAGGGCCCTTCTATGGCAATGCCAGCAGAGGGCCCATTTATGGCAGTGCCAGAAGAGGACTCATCTAAGGCAGTGGCAGCAGAGGGCCCATCTATGGCAGTGCCAGCAGAGGGCCCATCTATGGCAGTGGCAGCAGAGGGCCCATTTATGGCAGTGCCAGAAGAGGACTCATCTATGGCAGTGGCAGCAGAGGGCCCATCTATGGCAGTGCCAGCAGAGGGCCCATCTATGGCAGTGGCAGCAGAGGGCCCATCTATGGCAGTGGCAGCAGAGGGCCCATCTATGGCAGTGCCAGAAGAGGGTATGCAGATAAGCTGGATACTATATCCAACTATTCAGTTGCGCTCATAGTGTCCCAACAATTGGGTTTCAAAACAACATTATATTCATTCTTCAAATATATTCCTTAAAACTCCAATGAATTCTTGTCAGAAAAAATAAGCCCAAGTCATGAGTTCCTTTTTTGTAAAGTAATTCTATTTAGTTTGATTCACTAAATACGACTTCAGCACAAGTATAAATATCCTTGAGGATTATACTGCCAATGCATTTCGGAGTTATTCCTTCATCAGGGCAATCCTCTTAGTCTTCAAACGTTGTTCCTTTAGCAAGGGCTGGATCGATTCGTGTTATGGCTCAGAAGCCGTAATGCTAACTACAGGAGCTGTCCGTGTGAGCTGCTTCGTTTCTCACGGGCGCGTCGCTACTAACCCCTATGAGAGCAACTGAATAGTTGGACATAGTATCCAGCTTATCTGCATAGTCATTGTAAGTCTGGGTGTCTCTGGACTCTTTTCAGTTAGCTCATGTGAAACAGTAGACATGAAATAACAAGTGATTCACTATAACTACAAACACTTACAAACGTGGTGCCCACCCTTTTTTGCTTTGCTACCTTTAGTTCCAGAAGAGGGCCCATCAAGGGCAGCGCCAGCAGAGGGCCCATCTATGGCAGTGACAGAATCTATGGCAGTGCCAGCAGCGGGGGCCCATCGATGGCAGTGAGAGAATAGGACTCATCTATGGCAGTGTCAGCAGAGGGCCCATCTATGGCAGTGACAGAGAGGGCCCATCTAAGGCAGTGTCAGCAGAGGGCCCATCTAAGGCAGTGTCAGAGAGGGCCCATCTAAGGCAGTGCCAGCAGAGGGCCCATCTAAGGCAGTCACAGAATCTATGGCAGTGCCAGCAGCGGGGGCCCATCGTTGGCAGTGCTAGAATAGGGCCCATCTATGTCAGTGAGAGAATAGGGCTCATCTATGGCAGTGTCAGCAGAGAGCCCATCTATGGCAGTGCCAGCAGCGGGGGCCCATCGATGGCAGTGAGAGAATAGGGCTCATCTATGGCAGTGTCAGAAGAGGGCCCATCTAAGGCAGTGCCAGCAGAGGGCCCATCTAAGACAGTCACAGAATCTATGGCAGTGCCAGCAGCGGGGGCCCATCGTTGGCAGTGCCAGAATAGGGCCCATCTATGGCAGTGTGGGAATAGGGCTCATCTATGGCAGTGTCAGCAGAGGGCCCATCTTTGGCAGTGCCAGCAGCGGGGGCCCATCGATGGCAGTGAGAGAATAGGGCTCATCTATGGCAGTGTCAGAAGAGGGCCCATCTAAGGCAGTGCCAGCAGAGGGCCCATCTAAGACAGTCACAGAATCTATGGCAGTGCCAGCAGCGGGGGCCCATCGTTGGCAGTGCTAGAATAGGGCCCATCTATGTCAGTGAGAGAATAGGGCTCATCTTTGGCAGTGTCAGCAGAGGGCCCATCTATGGCAGTGCCAGCAGCGGGGGTCCATCGATGGCAGTGAGAGAATAGGGCTCATCTATGGCAGTGTCAGCAGAGGGCTCATCTATGGCAGTGTCAGCAGAGGGCCCATCTAAGGCAGTGTCAGCAGAGGGCCCATCGATGGCAGTGAGAGAATAGGACTCATCTATGGCAGTGTCAGCAGAGGGCCCATCTATGGCAGTGACAGAGAGGGCCCATCTAAGGCAGTGTCAGCAGAGGGCCCATCTAAGGCAGTGTCAGAGAGGGCCCATCTAAGGCAGTGCCAGCAGAGGGCCCATCTAAGGCAGTCACAGAATCTATGGCAGTGCCAGCAGCGGGGGCCCATCGATGGCAGTGCCAGAATAGAGCCCATCTATGGCAGTGAGAGAATAGGGCTCATCTATGGCAGTGTCAGCAGAGGGCCCATCTATGGCAGTGCCAGCAGCGGGGGCCCATCGATGGCAGTGAGAGAATAGGGCTCATCTATGGCAGTGTCAGAAGAGGGCCCATCTAAGGCAGTGCCAGCAGAGGGCCCATCTAAGGCAGTCACAGAATCTATGGCAGTGCCAGCTGCGGGGGCCCATCGTTGGCAGTGCTAGATCAGGGCCCATCTATGTCAGTGAGAGAATAGGGCTCATCTATGGCAGTGCCAGCAGCGGGGGCCCATCGATGGCAGTGCCAGCAGCGGGGGCCCATCGATGGCAGTGAGAGAATAGGGCTCATCTATGGCAGTGTCAGCAGAGGGCTCATCTATGGCAGTGTCAGCAGAGGGCCCATCTAAGGCAGTGTCAGCAGAGGGCCAATCTATGGCAGTGAGGGAATAGGGCTCATCTATGGCAGTGTCAACAGAGGGCCCATCTAGGGCAGTGTCAGCAGAGGGCCCATCTAGGGCAGTGACAGAATCTATGGCAGTGCCAGCAGCGGGGGCCCATCGATGGCAGTGAAAGAATAGTGCTCATCTATGACAGTGGCAGCAGAGGGCCTTCTATGGCAGTGACAGAATCTATGACAGTGCCAGCAGCGGGGGCCCATCGATGGCAGTGCAGGAATAGGGCCCATCGATGGCAGTGGCAGCAGAGGGCTCATCTATGACAGTGAGAGAATAAGGCTCATCTATGGCAGTGGTAGCATAGGGCCCATCTATGGCAGTGTCAGAAGAGGGCCCATCTAAGGCAGTGCCAGCAGAGGGGGCCCATCTAAGGCAGTGCCAGCAGAAGGCCCATCTAGGGCAGTGGCAGCAGAGGGCCCATCTAAGGCAGTGACAGAATCTATGGCAGTGCCAGCAGAGGACTCATCTATGACAGTGTCAGCAGAAGGCCCATCTATGGCAGTGGCAGCAGAGGGCCCATCTAAGGCAGTGACAGAATCTATGGCAGTGCCAGCATCGGGGGCCCATCGATGGCAGTGAGAGAATAGGGCTCATCTTTGGCAGTGTCAGCAGAGGGCCCATCTATGGCAGTGAGAGAATAGTGCTCATCTATGGCAGTGTCAGCAGAGGGCCCATCTATGGCAGTGTCAGAAGAGGGCCCATCTAAGGCAGTGGCAGAAGAGGGCCCATCTAAGGCAGTGACAGAATCTATGGCAGTGCCAGCATCGGGGGCCCATCGATGGCAGTGAGAGAATAGGGCTCATCTTTGGCAGTGTCAGCAGAGGGCCCATCTATGGCAGTGAGAGAATAGTGCTCATCTATGGCAGTGTCAGCAGAGGGCCCATCTATGGCAGTGTCAGAAGAGGGCCCATCTAAGGCAGTGCTAGCAGAGGGCCCTTCTAAGGTATTGACAGAATCTATGGCAGTGCCAGCAGCGGGGGCCTATCGATGGCAGTGCCAGAATAGGGCCCATCGTATGCTATGTGGCTTTCAGTCAATGTTAATCATGAAGATGGTCTGGGAGCAAAGGGAACATTTTAGAGAACTGGGTTTTGCTCCATCTATCTTCATGAATGTTAAGGATGCAGACAAATTTTTAGCAACACCGCCTGTAATTGTTACTCCTAAAGTTGCTAATACACAAGTGGTTCCAGAGTTAAATGTAAGTGCTGAAACACTGAAACAACTGCTTGCTTTAGTGGTCGCCCTAAATGGAGCTATCCGCGGGGCTGATAATACTAGATGCCCTATAGCAAACACTAACAAAGATGCGATAGCGTAGCACGGGTAATTTGAGAATCACATCCTGGAATTGTTGTGGACTTGCCAATTTCCAGCGGTGGTTTGGAGAAGATAAATGCAGCAAAACACATGAAATTTATCTACTTCAGGAAACAATGCACATGTCCCCTTTTTCTATTGAAGGTTTTGGTACATATACTGTGGAAGCAACTAGGGGTATGCAGGGTAGGCCATCAGGTGGTTTAGCTGCTTATAAGCAACTGTTGCAATTTTGATGTTAAGTTGTTACTAAAAGATGAAAGTCTTCTTGTAATTCACCTAAGTTCTAAGGGAGGGCCTGATCTAGTAATTATTTCCGTGTATTGGAACAGGGCCCGTGTTACCTGGGAAAAAATTGTGCAAGTACTCGATGGAATTTTGGAAGATATATTTTCAACTATTGATTATGTTCAGATTATTTTAGGTGGCGATTTTAATTCTTCATGCTATAGGACTAAACCTTACACGTTACCTTTGGATAATGGGAGATTATCATTAACCGCAATAAATGGTCAAAAGTGGGTGCGACATTTATTAGGTTGGGACATGCAATTAGTTAAACCTAAGCATGGATCCTGCCTGTTTTCTTGGAAACCTGGTGACCACAGCTCTTATATTGACCATTTTTTCCTAACCTCACACTTGTACAATCTTTGCGAACCTACTCAAATACTAAATTTTGGGTATGGGGATCATCTTGCTATCTCTATTAATCTCTCCATTACAAACTGGAGATTAGTTAAGGAAGAATCGCTGCAATTGATAGAGTCTAACAGGCCAGGCTTGTCCATTAGATGGAATAGATACATCTGCAGGAAACTCATTTTAAAAATTAAGGAGGATCCAATATATATATTTATAAATTCTAGTTATGAGTGTACGAAACTAGAAATGGAAGTAAAACTAAATAAAATTATTCAAGCTTTCTTGATTGATATTGTGCAGGAACTTAGACCATCTACTTTTTATAGAGATCATCGTCATGCATTTGATCTAAGAATTTACAATCAAAAACTCAAAAAATTCTAAAATTAGGAAATTAGCCAAATTAAATTTGAGCCCACTAGAGTATGGCTTGGGAAAAAAAGCGCATCATTGTCTCTTTCAAGAACCAGATTATGCTTTACAGACACGAAATTGCTATTAAGGACAATCAGCGTATGATGTACAATGTATTGGCCCACGATACTAGGAACATCTGGGCTCTGAGTAGAAATGTGCATGGTCCACCTTCCATTCTTGCTGCCACCTGGGAGACATTTATACGTGGTAAATATTCTTTACCTAAATCATTCCAAAGTATTCCTCATACTGATTATGCAGAACTTATCTTAGAACACTGTCCGTGTTCGCTTGAGGATGTGACTGATGCTATCCTTAAGCTGAAAGATACTAAAGCCGCTGGTCGGGATCGCATCCCAGCATCTGTATTTAAATATGATCTGCAATTCTGGACTTCCATCCTAAAAACTAAATTTGATCTAATTTTCACCTCAAAAAAGATTCCCATCACTTGGTGTTCTGCTATCATAGTTCCCATTTATAAGAAGGGCCCCTCCAATGTTCCTGAGAACTTTAGACCCATTGCTATTACGGAGGCTTCGGCGAAGGTATTCTCTCAGCTTATTCTAAAAGATCTTCAAGAATATCTATTTAAGCATGATATTTTGTCAAAATTTCAGACCGGTTTTCGTAAAGATATGGGATGTACATTGAATGCCACCATTCTATCTCTCCTTCAGTGTCACTCTAATAAAAGTGGAACTGGGCCAGTCTATATGGCTGCGTTAGACCTCAGTTCAGCTTTTGACACTGTTATAAGAAGTTTACTTTGGAAGATTATGATCCATTTGGGGATCCCAGTACATCTGTGGCGTTGATAGCGCTTTTACATGCTAACACGAACTATATGCTTCGTGTAAATAAAATGGGAACCTTAACAGATCAAATTCCAACTGAAATTGGACTGAAACAGGGGTGCTCTATGGCCGCAATACTATTCAACATCTATCTTTCTCAGACTGAAATACTTTGGAAGGATATTGTATGCTACCCGGCCAAACTTGGACATCTCAAATTAAACTGTATTAGTTTTGCAGATGATCTACTACTCCTAGACAGAACCCCCATGGGCTACAGAATAAGATGGATGCCTTACATCTTTTTGCAGAGGACCACAACTTAAAAATAAACTGGGCCAAATCTAAAATCTTGATTTTTGCAGATGGTAAGAAAACACTCAAAAAGTATGATTGGGTCATTGGTATCCAAAAATTGGAGGTGGTTAAAGAGTTGCGATATTTAGGTTACACCCTTACAGACCAGAATTCCAAGTTATGGTGGTCCAAAATGTTAAGAGAAAAAATGAAACCCCTGATTTCGCAAATGTGTGTATTGTTTAGGAAATACTGTAATTATTCCCTGATTCCAATCATTGAGTTCTATCTGTTGAAGATAGAACCTTGTATATTATACATTCTTGATCTCTGTATGGTTGAAATGGATGACTTTATCAACATGTTAGAATGGCAATTATGGAAAAAGGTTTTGGGTCTTGCTAGATCTGTTCCCAATGCTATTATTCTACATGAACTAGGACTGCTACCTCTGTCTGCCAAGTGGAGATGGAGAAAACGGAATAATTACAGAAAGATGCCAAGTCCTCCTAGGAATTCCCTTTATATTGATCTCGGTCAAATATTTAAACACGGTTCCCTACTTACACTAATCGGTTTCATTAAGAAAATGGATGAAATTTTAGAAGCCACAAATATTTCAAAAGAAGATTTTATATTGTGTTTACCTGCAAATAAACAGAAATTCCAATTGTTGGCTTGGTGTCAGCAATCTGATCATATTGGTAATCTTAAAATGTATAAGAATATGCCCCATTCAGAAGAAAAATGGGCGTTTTACCCAGGTACTTATTTCAATTTCCTAACTTTTTAGAAAGGAATCTTTATATGCGGTTCAGCTTGAACCCATTCCATACTTATGAACGCATTCATAACTGGGTTGACAAAGGTTCCCAGTCTAGTGCCCAAAGTGTAGATTGTAGATTTTGTCATATAGAAGGTACTACTGAATCGCTGAAACATCTGGTGATTTATTGTAAATATTATGATGTACTAAGATCTAGACATCTAGGAAATTATTTATATGCTGATACTGAATTATCAAAATGGGTACTATGGAATAAGGTGTATGTAGGGGAATAGTTATAAGTTGCTTATTAATCTTACCAATTTTTTAAAGGAAATAATGAAAGATGTTTCTGTACTAAATGAACTAAGTGAACTGAAGTTTTAGCTTTTATGTTATTTATGGAAATATGAAAGTGAATCGGAAATGTTTTTGTTATTTGTTTTGTTTTGCTTTTAAGAGAAGGAAAATATTGTTATAAATTGTAAAGTTTCATTTTTGAACTATTTGAATTGAAGTTTTAACGTCTGTTGTTTAAGGAAAATGAAAATGAATTGAAAAATATATACTGTAAATTACTTTTTGCTTTTAAAGCAAGGAAATTATTGTTATAAATTGTAAAGTTTCATTTTTGAATCAAACACAATAAAACATTTTTAAAACAATAGGGCCCAACTAGGGCAGTGGCAGCAGTGGGACCATCTCGGGCAGTGGCAGCCGAGGGCCCGTCTATGGCAGCACCAGAATCTATGGCAGTGCCAGCAACAGTGCCCATTTATGGCAATGCCAGCAGAGGGCCCATCTATGGCAGTGAGAGAATAGAGGCCATCTATGGCAGTGCTAACAGAGGGCCCATCTTTGGCAGTGTCGGAAGAGGCTCCATCTATGGCAGTGCCAGTAAAGGCTCCATCTATGGCAGTGCCAACACAGGGCCCATTTATGGCAGTGTCAGCAGAGGGCCCATATATGACAGTGACAGAAGAGAACTCGTCTATGGCAGTGCCTGCAGAGGGCCCATCTATGGCAGTACCGGCAGAGGGCCCGTCTATGGCAATGCCAGCAGAGGGCCCATCTATGGCAGTGACAGCAGAGGCCCATCCATGAAGACCTACTCTCCAACCTTGATTCTAATCTCCCCTCTGTCCTCATCCTACTAGATCTCTCTTCTGCCTTTGACATGGTCAACCATGCCATCCTGCTCAACCGCCTCCGTGATAACCTGGGTATCACTGTCCAGGCCCTGGCCTGGTTTACGTCTTTCCTCTCCAACCGACCCTCCCAGGTCCGACTTGGGTCCTTCCTTTACCTTATCTCACTCTCCACTTGTGACGTTCCCCAGGGGTCTAACCTCTCTCCCTGTCTCTTCAACCAATACCTGGCACACCTTGCCTACTGCATTGCTGCTCTCTGCTCCAACTTTCAGTGCTATGCAGATGACACTCAACTAGATTTCAGGCTCCCCTCTTCTCCCTCTGTCATCTCTGACTGTCTGCCTGCAATCCAGGACCTCCTAATAACAATGTTTGGTTTTGTTTGTTATTTTTATTCGTTAAATTACATACCATAACTTTAGTTTTCTGCACGTTTATGGT
The DNA here is from genome assembly GCF_040938575.1 of Ambystoma mexicanum. Classification (NCBI taxonomy): domain Eukaryota; kingdom Metazoa; phylum Chordata; class Amphibia; order Caudata; family Ambystomatidae; genus Ambystoma; species Ambystoma mexicanum. Next base: position 35,867,443 of record NC_090921.1, read on the forward strand.
AAGGAGATTTGCCTAAGCGTAAGTATTCAGGGCATTAAGAAGCCTCTGTAATCGCTTAGGTGTCTTTGAAATCATCACCAAGTCATCAGTGTATAGTAGAGACGATACAGGTTGGTTGTTAATTCTCAGTGCATCCGTGATAATTTCATGAAACCCATCACCCAGAGCAGCGATGCAAAAGTTAAAAAGGGCAGCGGCAAGCGGACACCCCTGTCTCAGCCCTCGATAGGTGTTTATTGGGTCAGACAGTTGACCATCTAATGTGAGTCTCACTTGCATCGAGTTTCTATAGTGTAGGTCCCGAATCAAGGAGACAATATATGACGGACATCCTTGTTCAACCAATTTTTGTATTCATATCTGCCTAGATACAATATCAAATGCCGCTTTCAGGTCTACAAAGACCAAATAAAGAGGCTGTTTGATAATTGCATGATGATTAATAATCAAGGTCAGCATTAACAAATTTACCGATGTGCCCAGACCTGCAGTAAATCCTGTTTGAAACGGGTCACGTTGTTGGTATTCAATGGACCATCTCGTAAAGTCTCTCAAGATAAATCTTGAGAAGACTTTCCCAGGGGCGTCGAGCAGGACAACAAGTCGATAATTAACTGCACTTGCTCGATCGCCCTTCTTAAAAATCATTACTATCACCGAGCTCCGCCAGGTATCTGGTACAGTGTTTGTTTGAATAACTTGATTAGAGATCTTATACAAAATACTTGCCCAACGACCCAGATGTTTCTTAAACATATAGTTACTGAGGCCATCAGGGCCCGGAGCACGGGAGTTACTCAATTTGGTAATACAGTCCAAAATCTCTTGTTCAGTAATGTAAAGACTGCAATAATTGTAGCACTCGATGATATTCATGTTCTCACAAGAAAGTGGACAAGCATACATTTCCGTAAAATACGTGACCCATTGGGACTCATTAACCCCATTATTTTTAACCGGATTTTGGGCCATATGGGTTGCAGAATTTATTAACGCCCATATTTGAGGCAAGTTTTTCTGGGACAAAGCATGGAGCATTACTTCTCCATCGGTCTGCAAGAGTTGGGATTGATATCCCCAAAGCCAATTTCTATATTTACATTTTGCCGCTTTAATTGTCTCTTTTTTATTTAATAATTTAGATGTCACTATCGCCTTTTTTGTGGAACTAAGCCATCTTTTCATCTCGCATACTTCAGGGTTAAATTTGTGTCTAGGCTTAAACATTGTATGCCCAGCAGTTTTTTCGTATGCTTGGTACAAATGCAAAAAATGTGTATAGTTATGTTTCGTGATCAGTAAAGATATAGTCAATAATTGATGCACTCGTTGCTCTTTGCCAGGTATTTTGGGCCGGAATATCACCCGGCAGGGAACCGTTACACACAATTCCTCTCTTTCATTATTGATAACCATTTCTTGCTAAGGTTTCCTTGGCATTATACTATGGTAACAAATGCATATTTAGATGACCAGCTATTATGGTCCTTGTTATATAAGGCATCACTGCTATGATGTTTAATAGATGTTCGGAGTCAATCAAAAACTTTGTATCCGTTAACGCAACTGGATTACGGTAGATATTTATGATGGCTAGTGCACCTCCTGGGTAGTCTACTCTGACCATAAGCAAATACAGATTTGGGGCTTCCCATGAAGCTGTCTTCCAGTCTTTATGATTTTTAAAGGCTACTAATAGTCCCGCAGAGGGGCGCCCACGGGATGGAGTTTTAGCTGAATTGAGTACTATTTAATGGTTTTCCCATATCGGTGCTTCCATAAGCCACGTTTCTTGAAATAATACTATATCATAGGCCCCAAGAAATTCAGCACTATCTCCGAATAAATGTGACGATCCATATGTATTCCAGCTGGCAATTGATATAGTATTTGTGTACTGGTCCCGGGGGAGTTATGAACGTGGGATCCACTAATTTCATTGAAAATTACTTTTTGAAGCATGAGCTGGTCCACGTGGGAAGCGATTTATTTCTAAGAGTCTTGAGTTCTCACTATTAACATTTTGCCCAGACTTCTGTTCATCCTGAAAACTTTACGATCACAAGGAGTTGGATAAAGTACCAAAAGGAAGCCCATCTCAAATAGCTCCATAGCTGGGAACCCGAGGAAGGGGAAACTAAACCCTAATAAAGGAGAAAAGAAGCCCAACGACTGGACGTGGATGGTGACCAATCTCAAACACAAAGAAGAAACAATAGATTGATGAAGAGTCCCAAAGATCGGTCTTCTGTGCCTCATGGAATACCAGAGGCTTTAAACATCTATTCTCTAAAAACAGTAGTTTCTTGGGCAAATACGACCTAATCTCCATTCAGGAATCCTGGCTGCGTGAACCACCAGTGTGTGAGGGATACGAAGTATACATAAATCCAGCCGGAAAGGGGCGGAAAGGGAGACCCTTTGCAGGCCTCACGAGTCTAAAAAAAATTAGATAGCCCCCTACAAGTGCTTGAGCACACTATCCCGAACCCCTTTGTGCAAATAGTAAAAATAGCAGTCAAATCGAAGATGTCCGATGGCCCGGCAAGTCTGCTTCTGATCAACACCTATTGGAGCGAAAATATGCCGAATCTGGCGGGGTATCTAAAAGCCATCATGAATGCCATCGATAAATCAATGACGGAGGAAAAAGATCAGTTGATCCTTCTCAGTGGGGACCTAAATATCAAGCTGCTTAATATGGAGGGTAAACTTAAAAAGACAGAACATCTGGTTGGGAAAGAACAAAAATGGATGGAGGAAATGCGTATCCGAGACATGAGGTTGCTAAATGGCCAGACGAGAGGTGACCTGAATGGGGCGAATACATGGCATAGCGGCAAATCAGGAGCCTGTCTGGACTACTGCTTCGTAGGAGGAATCATGCTAGCATGGGTGAATTCTTTCACAATAAAAAGGCAAACAAATAACGACCATAGCCTGTTGGAAATGGAACTAGCCTGGAAAATAAGTTCTATTCCAAGAAAAAAAGGTCTGATGGAAACTGAGGTGTTGTGGGGTCGAAATCGTTTAAAGCTAAAAAAACAGTCAATACCAAAGCTGGTACAAGACTAGAACAAGGCCATTGGGAAGGACAAAGAGATGGTTGAATATAAATGGCTGCTTGAAGCATTTGAAGTTAAATCTGACCTGAGCAGAGTGAAAACAATTGAAAAGAAACACGCTTATGACGAAGCTCTAGTAGCCAGAAGAAAACAGTACAGAGCGGAACTGACACAGATTAAAAAGGCAAATTGCGTCAAGAAGTATGACCTCTGGAGGAAGTGTCAGCAATCGTATAAAAACTGGCTACGCTCTACCCGATTCCTAAGAACACAAAGGGATGCAGAGAAAATGCTAGCTGCAGTTTCAACAAATAATGCACAAAGCTTGTGGGACTTATTGAATAACAAAGATTGCAATCAATCAGCATTAGGTATCAATCAAGTTTCAGAGGAAAGCTGGCTTAACCACTACACCTGGTTGTATGATGGGAAAACCAAGAAAAGGCCTATACAGAAGATCCACGATCAAACTCCTTGGGCCCTTGAATTCGATAGAGACGACATCATAATCTTAATTAAAAAACTCAGCGCCTCTAGGGCAACTGGCCTCGATGGCATCTCGAACAAGATCCTGAAAGACAGCTGTGAAGATTGGTCAGACCTAATATATGCGCTGTTCCAACAAATAAAACAAGCTACGCAAATCCCCTCCTCTTGGACAGAGGCATATATTGTCCCAATCTATAAAAAAAAGGAGATGGAAGCAGCCCAAGAAATTATAGCCCGTTAGCGCTGTTGGACTCTATAGGCAAGCTATTTGCTTCTCTCCTCCTAAGAGATCTTAAAAAAATGGGCAACCCAGGCGAACATCATGGATGAGCAACAAACAGCTTTCATCAGCGGAGTAGGAACTGGTCTAAACCTCTTCCTGATCAACTTGATGAAAGCCAAAGCCTTGGAAGGAAAGAAAGCTACCTATCTTGCCTTTATTGACCTTGAACAGGCGTTCAATGGGGTAAATTGGGAGCGCCTGTGGACCAAAATGATGAACTGGGGATGCCCGCCAGATCTTCTATAAGCGATCCAAGCCTTGTACACCGGCACAACAATACAGATTCAAACGACAGCTAATGGAGGGCTGACAAGAAAGATTGAAACCTTTAGTGGAATCAAACAGGGGTGCGCCTTAGCCCCATTTCTATTTGTCATATACATGGCAGATATGAGGATCTCGCAAGATCTGGTCCGTGCCTTCCCTCCTAAGATAAACGGGACTGAAGTTCTGTGGATGCTGTATGTGGATGATGCCGTACTGGTTGACGAAACGCCCATTGGATTCCAGCGACGAATAGTGGCTTTCAACATGTATCTTGTCGAAAACTACATGACAATAAACATCAAGAAGTCGATGGTCCTAATAATGAAGTCCTGTCGTGGGAAAAAAACGGGAGGGAAACATTTCGCTTGGTCGTTGGAGAAGGAAAAACTGGAGGTGGTGGACTCAACTTTATATCTTGGGGTAAGAATAAATAAAAACTGCAATGAAGAAGGGCACTATGCATTGATCCGGGAAAAGCTAACAACTTTGGCCAATCAAGGGCTAGTTATACACCGAAGGTATGGAAAGTTTTCCATGACGGCCATAATAACCTTCTATAAACAAAAAGTTGTGTCCGTAATCACTTATGGAGCCGAGGCCCTGCTAGCCCGACGGCGGGAAGCCTGGAACTTCCTACTTTTGGAGGAAAATTCAACGCCTCCCAAATTCGCTGCCATTAGAGCTTATAAGAACTGAACTAAGGCTCCAATCCTTGGTATCAACTGTGCTGTGGAAAACTCTATCGCTCTAAAGAAAAAGCATCCTGGATGAGCCTGTCAAGCCCGCGCCGCTGGCACACGCATTGGCAACCATCATGGACTACTTGGTACTCATTTATCCTCCTAATACTCCTTGAACAACTCCTTTTCACGCCTTGGTCTTTTATTTCCATTTGCTCAACTTTGGTTCTTTCTTATTTTATTCAATTAACTACATTTACCATAATGCACCTGGCTACAGTCCTCAATTCCTGGCTATTCTCATTCATCGTTATTGGGACCACAATCCCCAGAAGCCCTAGCGGCCAGTGCTGCTTCCACCTGCTCAGGACGAGAGAGGGAGGAGGCAGATTGTCATCAGGTGTGCTGTCCCAGGTGCTGTCAATTAGCCTGCCTCAGAACAGGGCAAGGCTGTATATAAGCAGCTGCCTGCAGGAGCACAGTGTCTTGCATCTTGAGATCTCCCCGCTCCTGTTTGCCTTGACCCGCTACTTTGTATGCTGTTCCTGTTGCTGCATTATCCTGTTTTGATCCAGTGCCCTTTCCGGGCTCCCTGCCTTGCAGCCGATCACTCTCTGCTGCCTTCTACCTACAGCCCTTGTCCTCTGGGCTTCCTGCCTCGCAGCCTACTACAGTCCTCTGCAGCCCTCTACAGCCAGCGGCCCTGCTCCTCTGGGCTCACTCCTTGCTGCCCTGCTCTTCTGGGCTCCTTGCCTTGCAGCCTGCCTCACTCCGGCTGCCTACAGTCCTTGTCCTCTGGGCTCCCTGCCCTACAGCCTGCAACCCTCTGCTGTCTCCAAGCCCTTGTCCTCTGGGCTTCCTGCCCTGCAGCCTGCCTCACTCCGGCTGCCTACAGTCCTTGTCCTCTGGGCTCCCTGCCCTACAGCCTGCAACCCTCTGCTGTCTCCAAGCCCTTGTCCTCTGGGCTCCCTACCTTGCAGCCTACACCTCTTCGCTGCCTACAGCCCTTGTCCTCTGGGCTTCTTCCTTGCAGCCTGCTCCCTCCGCTGCCTACAGCCCATGTCCTCTGGACTCCCTGCCTTGCGACTTGCTACACCCCTCTGCAGTACAGCCTGTTTACTCTTAGCTGCCTACAGCACTGCTCCTCTGGGCTCCCTACCTCGCGGCCCTATTCTTTTGGGCTCCCTGTCTGTCGCCTCCTACTAATCTCTCTCTGTCCTGTTTCTTCTGGACTCCCTGCCTTGCAGCCTACTACAGTCCTCCGCAGTCCACTACAGTTTGCCTGCACCTAGTCCCACTCTTGACTGCAGACCTGCTTCCTACTTTGCAGCCCTTCTGTTTTCCTGACTGCTGCTCCCTTGTTCTCTTCCTTGAGTCCTCTGTACTCCACCTTTGCTTATCTACTTCAGTCTAACTGCCTTTCCTTCATTTCCTTCTGCTAGATTGCTCATTGACTTCCTTTTCGCTGGATATTTCTGTTCTTGTCTTCTCATGTGTTTTATGTAATCCCTTTGTACAGAGCTTGCCTGTTGGTTTCCGGCAGGCGACCTCTGCCCCTTCCCTTGTCCCGTTTTCAGTGTTACAGTGTTACAGACACCCACTGCTGTTGTTCCCAGCCATGAGCATACAGCGTGGGCCTCTGTTATAGCAATCTGTGCAGAAGGCTGGAGTTTCCTAAGGTTCGTGGAACACGCTTTCCCATTTCAGCATACACCCCAAGAGGGAATCCAGTCTGTTTGTACCTTTGTATCTTTTGCCCCTTTTGGCTCACAGCTACAGTTTCCTACTCTTCTTTCTTGTTTAACTCCCTGCTGTGTGTGCTTATTTGCTACCTTACTTCGGCACAGCCACCCAAAATCTACCTGGGTACCCTGTGCCACTCTTGACAGAGTGCCATTCCTGACAGAATGCAAGACCAAAAAGATTCTTGTTCCATAGGCAGGAAAGGCACACACAGACCAAAGATGCCTTCTTTTCGGTTCAAGAAACCTCTACAAAAATCTAAAGTTTTCCCAAGGACAGCAAACAAAAAACCTAGTTTAAAGGACAGACTCACCCTAGTAAACAAAGGTTTACAAGCACAGTACTACACTCACTGGCTCTCTGACCCTTCTATGTATAACTACTATGCTATGACATCTGGCATACGACTCCCATCACCCTCCAAAAGCAGACCGTCTTCACAAAGTCACATACCCTTAAACGACTCTCAGCCCAAAAAACTGGACACTTGCACTCGGATGTCAGCTCTATCAATAGCGCTAAATCCATTCGTCAAATTGTATGAAACAATTGGAGACACGATGAAAGACCACACATCGATTCAAACGACAATGCTCAATAAATTAACTTTCTTGGAAGGCTACATCTTGGCCTTAGAAGCAAAGATCCAGTCGTCAGAGAAAAAACAAATTCAAGAACCTTCCATACTCCCACTCCAAAAACAGCCTCAAATCAAGTGCCCCTCCTCACAAGAAATGACACAAAAAACTTCCAAAGGCACGCAAACCCATTCATTCATAGACTTAACTGTACCTCCAATCACCACGAAAGAGAACTCCACGTCACCAAAAGGAGGGAAAGTAGTAAACCCTAAAAGAAACGGAACCATGGCACTCGAACCAATTTTCCAACAGGTCCCTGCTAATTCAGCAGTGTCAGCTACCCATATACGTGCAACAACCCAGTCAAAAGAGAAAGGAACAGCCAAACTACACCGTGAAGTAAACAAGATCAACCACGAAAAAGAAGTTGAAACTTCTCTGAACGACGAAGACCTCCTGAACATCACTCAACACTTCACAGACCAATGCATAACCCAATCCCAAGAGGTGCAAGGAACAACAGCCCTACAAACAACAAGTACAACCCCGGATGAAAACCTCGACACAAAACGAGCGACCATGGAACGTCCTTTTTTCACCGACAAAGAACGAAAACAGCGGTCGACCATGACTAATCGCATCTCAAAAGACCGCTTACTGGGAAAGACGAGGGCCGAACTGAACTCCAAACCCTACAAGCCAGAAAGCGATAAACGCGAAGCACAACCTTGTCGGCATCCAATAAGGTTTACCCGAAGATCGAGCAGTAGCCCCCCTTCTTGCAGACTCAAAGCTCAGTCGCAGAAATCACAAACCAGAAACCATGTAAAGGAACCTACGAGGACAACCTACAAATCAAAAACTGATAAATATCATTCAAAAACTCAAACAAGATGGATATGGAAACTTGAGCAGATACCGGGCAACACTGACAAAGTGACACTAAACAGAAGAGGAGTGATGGACCTGTTTAGTTACATCCCGACACTCAGTTCAGTCAAATCAGCCGACCTCCAGATTGTCGACCCTAGCCACAAGGGTCCCAAAGCTATTTCTCATTTATACATAGCGTCACAAACAATAAACAACGCTTTCAAGTCTGCCCTTGAAGAACTCTTAATTATGGGATATGACCTTACGAGGTCATCAAGAGAAATTAATCCACGTGATTGTCGAGAAAACAAATATGCTCAAGAGCCCAAAAGTAAAACTGAATACTATCAATCGTCACACCAAGCCCGGTCTCCGTCCAGAAAAAAACCAGCAAACACCCCCGTGCGGGTCCAAAAACCAGCTATGAGCAAAGCGAACCAAAAGCAAAATCACACTAGACCCGCTAAAAGCTTGGAAAACTCGACTCCAGCGCTCAAGAAAATTGAAAAACCTACGACAACTACAATAACCAAATACTCAAAAGAACTTCCAAAGCTCCAAAGGATAGTCCAATATGAGACATACCAGGGGGCTGTAAGTACATCTCAACCCTCACCTCCCCATTCATTTTGGTCCTGGCTGCCGAAAGCCCTTAAACAAAACTTACAAAAATAGCCACCCAAGAGAAGATCTCTCAGCAACACCTACACCCATCAGATCCCCAAAGCCCAAGACCAAATAAAAATGTGCTCGTGGAAAACCCGAGGTTTTCTTCACCTAACAACCCCAGGATCCACGAACTTAACAGTCTACGACATTATCTGTCTTCAGGAGACATGGCTTCTTCTACCCCCAATTCTCGACGGCTACGAGACCCACACAGTGGTGGCCAAGAAGGGCCTCTTAGGCCGCCCTACAGCGGGGCTGCTCATCGCAATCCGCGGTGGTCGAGGCCTAACGGACTCATATAAAATAAAAGAAAATCACTTCATGATGATGGTCAAACTAAACTGGAAAACAACAGATGAAAAATCAAATAAACTAACAACGAAGAAAATCATAATTGTCACCATCTATTGGAACCCGGCAACTGTCGAGTGTGGGAAATTTATCAAAACAATAGAACAAGAACTGGACTGGGCGCAAGTCACACACCACCCAGACTACGTAGTCCTATGCGGAGATTTAAACATCCATAGCCAGCAAAGCGAAAAGTCAAAGGCATCCAAATGTAAAAAACGTCCAACTGACCAGAGATCCATCAAATGGCAAAACCTTATGAAATCGAGATCTTTCGACAACCTGGATCAAGTCTTTGCTGACCCAAACAGACTCCCTACATGGGAAGGAGCGAATTCAAACTCCACAATCGACTACATTCTGGTATCACGTCCTCTATTACTACACATTAATTCCTTCAAAGTGATTAAAACAAGGGAAAGTGACCACAATCTGCTGGAGACTACCTGGTTAACTAATCAGCCGAAAAACCACACAATGGGTGCAGAACTCGATCTTAACGCTCAAGGGACAAGACTCAGGGTCACGGAAAAGGCAATAACAACCATTTCAAAGCTCTATAACGACCGAGCCAAACATCTACACACGTTGGCGGTTGACTACACACCTTTGTTGACCGTCTGTAGAGTCCCACTCAAGACCAAAAAGCCAATGGCAGTCGACCAAAAACATATGTATGATAAACTGGTCGCCGAACGAAAAAGAGAGCTAAGGAAGACAAAAAGACTAGCACGAAAACTTGCCCCCCCACAGGCCACGATCGTCATGAAAGAAGCAGCTACAAAATACAAAACTTGGTTAAAGGGCCACCGGCACAAGCTCTACCAACAAGATGCAGAAGACATCCTGAAAGCTATAACAGGAAACCGCGCAAGAGACTTCTGGTCCCTCTTACACTCAACAACGCCAGGTGCGCGCCCAAGTCAGTTGAACGGTATTGGCCAGTTGGCCTGGGAAAAGTACTTCAGCACCCTGTTTAAGTGTACCTCGACAGTAACCTCTAGGACGACAAATAAGGACACCCCTTGGAGGTGCTTAGATAACATCGAAGACATCATAACTTTAATCAAAAAACTGAAACCATCTCGTGCTCCCGGCCCTGACGGCATCACGAACTTTGATTTAAAAGCACACCCGGAAACCTGGGCGCCCTTGTTGAGTCAAATCTTCAGACGATGTTCCGCCACAAAAACCATTCCACCAACGTGGAAATGTGCTAACGTGGTACCTATCTTTAAGAAGGGCAATAGGTCAGACCCTACTAGCTATCGTCCGATCGCTCTCCTTGACCCAATAGGAAAGTTGTTTGGGTCACTTTTGCTAAACCATTTCACTGCCTGGGCCAATGAAGCTCCCTGCCACGACAAACTACAAACTGGCTTCAAAAAAAATCTGGGGACAAATGCAAACATATTAATACTGAGTACCCTGAAAAGCAAAATCATGGAGGGCCGTCCACGCCTATTCATCGCCTTTGTCGACTTGACACAGGCTTTCGACAAGGTGGACCGGGAAAGACTATGGAAGAAACTGGCTCTATGGAAATGTCCCCCAGACATACTTAACCCCATCAAAGCCCTATATACCAACACTTCTATGCGGGTACGCCTGAACCAACAAGGACTGTTAACCGAAGAGATAACAACAGCCAGAGGAGTCAAACAGGGCTGCCCCCTGGCCCCCGCCCTGTTTTGGTCCTATCTAGGCGATTTCCAAGATACAGAAAAAGAGATTCGAGCGTTCCCCCCCAAACTCGGAGGAGATCAGATCAGTCGGCTCTTATACGCAGACGACTTAATCCTTCTGGACAACACTCCGATAGGACTACAACGGCAACTAACAAATCTACAACAATACATGACGACAAACAATCTGGAAATTAACGAAAATGATGGTCATTGAGAAATCCGCAAATAAGAAATCCACCCTACCGCTAAGACTAGGCGAAACAACTATCGAGAAAGTCTATAGTTTTAAATACCTCGGAGTCACTCTAGACAGCACTCAAAGAGACAACGCGATGAAAGAGGCACTTCGTGGAAAAACCACAAAACTAGCGACACAAGGAAAAGCCATTGATATTAAATTCGGCCGATTTTCAATCATACCAGTACGAGACTTCTACAAAAAAAAAGTCATACCATCCTTGACATATGGTGTGGACGCAATGCCGACCATCCCCCAAGACCTGTGGCAGAACTTGGAAGCATCCTTCTGGAGAACAGTCTTAGGTCTCCCTAAATCCACGCCAATAACACTGATTAGACGTGAACTCACGCTTTCATCATTGAAAGCAACCATCGACTGTAATAGCGTCCTGCTCTATCGGAAGTGCATCCAGAACGACGCCCCATACGCCTACAAGTTGATAAGTGAAGAACTTCGTCTTGGAACTTGTCGAATGCTCTCTCACTGGGAAACAAAAATCTTATCCATCCTAGACTCAGTGGCTTGTAGCATGGAGGACCTTATCAACAATCCAGTCAGAGTCACCAAAAAAATCAAAGAACTGGATTGGATCCTCACCACCGATACGGCTATGCGATACAAACTCACCAACCATCTACCAGTCTTTTGCAAGAAACTTGATAGTGTCCAACCATACTTGAAACTATTTCTGAACAGATTGGCGCGAAACTACTACCTAAGAATAAGACTAAATCTTTTGGAAACTAACGAAATTCTATCGATCAGACACCTATCTACTACCAGCAGTTGCCGGCTTTGCAAATCAACTTCGGCAAAGGAATCCATACGTCATCTTCTTCTGACCTGTCCGTCAACGACAGACATTCGACGCACCTATTTGAAAGACATTTTCACAAACTTTACCTTACAAGACGAAGAATCGTGCTGGAACAAACTGATAGACGGCGACAAACAGTCATGGCAGCTCGCAACAATAAACATCATGACCCACATCTTCAACGTGCTGCTCCCACGACAGGCTTCAGGAAAACGCTCCACCAATCTGACCGCCAAATTTGACGGGCAGTTTTTGCTGCCGTTTGTTAAAAAATCTTTTAGATTAAAATCTTTTAGATTAAAAAAACAAATAAAAAAAAATAAATAACTACTATGACATTTGCAACTATGATCCACGGTCTCTATCTGTAAAAGAACTACAACAAGATAACGAATTCTTGCAGATTTTGTTAGCCCAACCAGTGGATAACACTCATGCGCTTTCTGGCATTACTTTTGACACTGCTTCAACCAATGATGTTGCACTCATTGTGGCAAACTCTCAACCAGAGTACGTTATTGCCAAAGTGACATCCTCAAGATCAGCTTGGCAAGCTACACAACCTCCCCAGACTACCGATACCACTCATTTAGTAGTACAAGACATTCAGTATCCTGAAGTTAGAGCAGCTGGTCCTGGGTACAAAGGACCAATACTGACCCTCGGTTGTCTTAATGCTTCCCCAGTAACTACTAACCATGATAACTCTAAGGTCAGTCTGCCTATTGCAACACCCGAATTTTCTGCTACAGCAGATTCTGAAGCTGTTGAACAGGCTAATGGTACATACCTGTTACAAGAACAACTCTTAAGCCTTAAAAGACAAACCGAAGACCTCTATGATGAATTTGTCTATCTGTATTATAAGAATCTAGCTAAAGGACACAATCTACCAGACCATCTGATACTATGTCCAACACCCGACATCCTGTCTTTAGAGTTTAACAGATTAAGGCCTGCACTGGTAACACAGAAGAGGATACAGACTTATACAGAGCAGTTGGAAGACCTGAACCTGGCATATACATACCAGTTAAAGCTTGACACCGCTCATTCACTTACTAGCCACAGTAACACAGGCTGTCGTTCAGATAGTGAAGAATGGACTCCTCCAGTGGGCCAGATCGCTCACACGGCCATTACACCAAAGATCAAGTGTAATCATCTGACTGGACATTCCACTGAGTCAAAGGATTGTTCCATTCTTGCCCTTGATGTCAGTCCTTTACTCCCACTTACAGCCTCTACTGAAGTGACCAGATCTGAGATGTACTCTGCTTCTATGAACATTGGCACTCCTGACCATGAGTCAGATCCTGAAACATACCCAGTACCTGTCTGGAATCCAGCTTTGCCTACTGTCAATACCCCAGATCCATGTATCAACTTGGGCACACAAGACTTTGCAGGTCAGCCTTCGGAAGGCTTACCCTTTCCTGGTCCTACCTCCACCATGTTACTTGTTACAAGATCTGCTAGCCCAATCTCTGCTGCTCCCCCTGCTAGTACTCCTGAATCTGCTACTGATGCCTCATCTCAGATCACTCCTACTGCAGTCGAAGCACCCCCTTCCTCTCTGCCTGCAAGGACAGTACCTGTTGCAAAGCCAGTTAAAAGTTCAACTATTAAGGCAACAGCTCCGGTAGATCCTGTTGGTGCCTCTGCAGCACCTAAACTACCAGTCACGACGCCATCAGTCTCAGTTGCGTCCCTGTCGGCTGGTGCTCCTGTGACACCTATACTTCCATCTGTTACAGCATCTGAACTTCCTACTGCCATTCCTGATCTTCCTGCAACTCATGGTGTTCCTGCAACTTTTGTTACTCCTGAAGTCTCGGTCGCAAATCTTCATGTTGCCATTGCTGCTTCTGACTATTTGGACGACCGTCCTAGAGCAACCAATTCAGCTGAATCTCTGGTTCCACCTTTCAGCACTGTACCATTGCCAGTCCTAAGGAAGGCCACTTCTTTCAAAGCAATATATGCCATGAAACCTGCAGCACATCTCCACAGTTCCTCAGTTCATGAACGCACTGTTGGATTTTGGGTCCCTAAGAAGTTGTCTTTTCTGAATTCCACCTCAAAGGTTCAAAACATTGGTAATGTCTCCTCCCTTCAAGACTCTCACCTTGCAGCATTAAACAGTTTTTGGTGCTTCGTGATGTGCCTTTTCAGTATAAGACTCTCTCGCGGTGTGACAGGCCTTGGACGTGCTCTTCTTGTTGGTCAGTCTTCAGGGGGGCTGGAGAGGGGCATGGAGAGGGGCATACTGTCATGCCCGCGCCGCTGGCACACGCATTGGCAACCATCATGGACTACTTGGTACTCATTTATCCTCCTAATACTCCTTGAACAACTCCTTTTCACGCCTTGGTCTTTTATTTCCATTTGCTCAACTTTGGTTCTTTCTTATTTTATTCAATTAACTACATTTACCATAATGCACCTGGCTACAGTCCTCAATTCCTGGCTATTCTCATTCATCGTTATTGGGACCACAATCCCCAGAAGCCCTAGCGGCCAGTGCTGCTTCCACCTGCTCAGGACCAGAGAGGGAGGAGGCAGATTGTCATCAGGTGTGCTGTCCCAGGTGCTGTCAAATAGCCTGCCTCAGAACAGGGCAGGGCTGTATATAAGCAGCTGCCTGCAGGAGCACAGTTTCTTGCATCTTGAGATCTCCCCGCTCCTGTTTGCCTTGACCCGCTACTTTGTATGCTGTTCCTGTTGCTGCATTATCCTGTTTTGATCCAGTGCCCTTTCCGGGCTCCCTGCCTTGCAGCCGATCACTCTCTGCTGCCTTCTACCTACAGCCCTTGTCTTCTGGGCTTCCTGCCTCGCAGCCTACTACAGTCCTCTGCAGCCCTCTACAGCCAGCGGCCCTGCTCCTCTGGGCTCACTCCTTGCTGCCCTGCTCTTCTGGGCTCCTTGCCTTGGAGCCTGCCTCACTCCGGCTGCCTACAGTCCTTGTCCTCTGGGCTCCCTGCCCTACAGCCTGCAACCCTCTGCTGTCTCCAAGCCCTTGTCCTCTGGGCTTCCTGCCCTGAAGCCTGCCTCACTCCGGCTGCCTACAGTCCTTGTCCTCTTGGCTCCCTGCCCTATAGCCTGCAACCCTCTGCTGTCTCCAAGCCCTTGTCCTCTGGGCTTCCTACCTTGCAGCCTACACCTCTTCGCTGCCTACAGCCCTTGTCCTCTGGGCTCCTTCCTTGCAGCCTGCTCCCTCCGCTGCCTACAGCCCGTGTCCTCTGGACTCCCTGCCTTGCGACTTGCTACACTCCTCTGCAGTACAGCCTGTTTACTCTTAGCTGCCTACAGCCCTGCTCCTCTGGGCTCCCTACCTCACGGCCCTATTCTTTTGGGCTCCCTGTCTGTCGCCTCCTACTAATCTCTCTCTGTCCTGTTTCTTCTGGACTCCCTGCCTTGCAGCCTACTACAGTCCTCCGCAGTCCACTACAGTTTGCCTGCACCTAGTCCCACTCTTGACTGCAGACCTGCTTCCTACTTTGCAGCCCTTCTGTTTTCCTGACTGCTGCTCCCTTGTTCTCTTCCTTGAGTCCTCTGTACTCCACCTTAGGTTATCTACTTCAGTCTAACTGCCTTTCCTTCATTTCCTTCTGCTAGATTGCTCATTTTCTTCCTTTTTGCTGGATATATCTGTTCTTGTCTTCTCATGTGTCTTATGTAATCCCTTTGTACAGAGCTTGCCTGTTGGTTTCCGGCAGGTAACCTCTGCCCCTTCCCTTGTCGCGTTTTCAGTGTTACAGACACCCACTGCTGTTGTTCCCAGCCATGAGCATACAGCGTGGGCCTCTGTTATAGCAATCTGTGCAGAAGGCTGGAGTTTCCTAAGGTTCGTGGAACACTCTTTCCCATTTCAGCATACACCCCAAGAGGGAATCCAGTCTGTTTGTACCTTTGTATCTTTTGCTCCTTTTGGCTCCCAGCTACAGTTTCCTACTCTTCTTTCTTGTTTAACTCCCTGCTGTGTGTGCTTATTTGCTACCTTACTTCGGCACAGCCACCCAAAATCTACCTGGGTACCCTGTGCCACTCTTGACAGAGTGCCATTCCTGACAGAGCCGCCTAAACTGTATGATAACCTAGCACAGACAGGGCCCTTAACTGGAGATATGATACTCCAGCGTTGGAAAAAGAAATGTAAGATCATTTTGGAACAGTTCGGAATCTCTGAGGATACCCTGAAATCCAATCCAGACAAGGCAAAAGCAACCATCCAGGAAATGGATTGGGAGGAAACTCAGGCAATCAGACTGTCCAAAAATCAGTGCCATAACATTATATGGGAGCGAAAAGGCTTAAATCTGCTCCCCCCTGACCTGGCAAAATGTCCATCAAACCACTATAGAGACCTCCTGTTGAGATGTAGACTTAATATCTGGAACTTTAGAGAGGTGAAATGGAGAAGAAAGCTGATGGAAAAATCAAAAGCTTTCTGTAGGTTTTGTAAAAACAAAGACCATTTGGAATCCATCAGACATGTGATGTTAGTCTGTCCGGCCCTGAGATCTAACCGCCAGTCAGCTATGGGAAGCTATACTGCTAACATCTCTGAGGAGACAGAGGAGGAGTATTGAGAGGGATTACTGACAGTTGAAAAAGTTGGCAAAACATTAGATGCCGTAAAATTTGTTGAATCACTGATATTGGAAATAGACAAAGACGAACTTGAGGAGGATGAAGAGCCTGTGGGCATATAGAACCGACGAGATTTAAACCAGCACAGGAATAGACCTTCACTCACCTATTAACAATGCACATCTCCGAGATGTGACAGTAGTGAAGATGGTGGTATGTTAAAGGTTTAATCTGTTTAACCAATAAAACATAAATAAAAAAATAGCTCCATGTGAGCTTGCCAAAGTGCGTTCCTAACAAGATTAGATTGCATCCACAATCGAACTACAGACCCATTGTCGTTATTCAAAGATTCTATCTGTTCAAAGTCAGTAGTCGTGATTTCCTGCAAAGCCTCAACATCTTCACAAATTGCCAGGACACTAGAACTATTCAGAACATAAGGCGTAAATGGTGCTGCACAACATTTTAAAATTAGCCTGTGGTATCTATTCAACTTACAAATATCCTCCTTTTTAGATCTTACAATAGGGCTAAATTCAGCCCCTTCATTGATCTTTTCAGTCTTTGATTCTCTATCTTTTGTTTTAATTCTACTATTTACTGTTGGTTCAAAATGAACCTGCTTAGTTTGATCCAGATGTCTAGTCACAGGTGTATTCTCTCTTTGTGGATTATTACTTTGCAATGTATAGAAATATTGTTCAATGGCAGAAGCGATTTGGGTGGTCTTATCAGCATCAGCCCCCGTGGCACCCTTACTTCCCATGACCGGGTCGATGTCATTACCAGTAGGTTACACCACAATATTTATGGCTTTGTGCTTTAATTGTGATGTTGCTACTCCTACAGTCCCCACCCTAGGTGTCTGGGTGTCTGCCTTATCTCAGTGGGTCCCTATACCTTCCCTCTCTGCTGCACTTGCGCGTTCTCAATGTCACTGGGCCTAGCAAGATTGCTGTTTTTGTCCTTCCTGTACCTCTCCCTTGCCTCGTCGCGCTCTGAAACACTTGTGTATGGGCGCGATATAAATAAAATATATCATATATCATGAATGCTCTGATTACGTAACGCACTCATTGTTACACCTACCCCCACTTCCTAGTCGCAGTCCATAAATGTGAAAGCAGTCTGAGTTCCACCCAGATATTTCCCTAAGAATTTCTAGTTGCAGGCCGCCACTACTCCTCTTCCACTGTCTAGGTGGAAACAGGGGGATCAGGTTCATCAAAGAGAGAGAAGAACAAGTTACTTACCAACTGTAACGTTCTTTCGACTGGATGTTCCTCCCACGTATTCCTCATCTTGTGATAAATCGTTATCTCCAGCTTCGCTGCTTCGGAAAAAAAAATTCTCGGCAGAGGGCGCTGTGCTCGAGGTCGTGGCGTCGATTGTCCCTCGATGTACTCTGTCAACGTCACCGATGGTATAAGTAGCTCGAGCCGCGCCCGTTGCTTCAGTTCTGTTTTTTCGATGAAATATATATAGGAGGAACACCCAGGCGTGTCCCATGACCGATACCTTCTTCGTGAGAGGAAAGTGTAAGAAAACGTAAACTGTACTGTGGGGTTGGATGGGAGGGTCGATGAGGAATACGTGGGAGGAACATCCAGTCGAAAGAACGTTACAGTTGGGTAAGTAACTTGTTCTTCGAATGGATTGTGTCCTCCCACGTATTCATCTTGTGATAGGCTCCCATAGCAGTATCAATTTTTGGAGGTGGGAGTACCATTTCAGTTTTCGTGGACAGAATGCAGAACTGCCTTTGCAAATAAACCCTCGTTAGAGGAGGCAGTGTCCAAACAATAATGTTTAACAAAGGTATGCATTGTTTTCCAGGTTGCAGCTGCACAAATGTCTGCTGCCGGGACTCCCCTCTTTAGAGCCGCAGAAGTAGCCATTCCCCTTGTAGAATGGGCACGAAGCCCATCTGGTGGTTCTTTTCCCGCTAATCTGTAGCATTCAACTATGGCTAATATGATCCAGCGAGAAATGGTCTGTTTTGTTACAGATAAGCCTAATTTTTGACCAGTATAACCCACAAACAGTTGGTCATCTTGTCTCAATTTAGCCATCCTAGAGATGTAAAAACTAAGATCCCTCTTGGGATCTAATCTATGTAATCTCTCCTCTTCTTTGCCCGGGTGAGGAGGATAAATCGTTGGAAGTACTATTTTTTGTGACAAATGGAAGTCCGAGACTACTTTTGGCAAAAATGAAGGTTTAACCTTAAGGACTACCTTATCTTTATAAAAAATAGTATATGGTGGTTTGCATGAGAGAGCCTGAAGTTCGCTAACCCTGCGGGCTGATGATAGGGCCACAAGGAGGACAGTTTTTAGAGTTAAAAGCCTCAATGGACATGAGCGCAGAGGCTCAAAAGGTATGCAAGTCAAGAATTTTAATACTAAATTTAAGTCCCAGGTTGGTACATGAAAAGGTACTGGAGGGTATACATTAGTGAGCCCCTTTAAGAATTGAATTATTAACAGTATTTTGAAGTATGAAACCTCTTCCGAGGAGCGCTTGAAAATGGACAGCGCAGCAAGGTATCCTTTTATTGTTCCTATCTGGAGCCCCAGATTAGCTAGATGTAGCAGAAAAGAAAGCACCATTGGGGTGCCACACTGAAAAGGGTCCACATCCTTGTCTTTGCACCAGTTACTAAACCTATTCCAGCGACATCGGTACAAAGACTTTGTTGCTGGTCTTCTGGCCGAAAGCAAGATTTCCATTACGTCATCCGGAAGATCCCAATCCTTGTATCTCAACCACTCAGAAACCATGCGTGAAGGTTGAGTGTCTTGACCTCTGGATGGAGAACCCGACCTTCCTCTTGCGAGAGAAGATCCTCTCTTTGCGGAAGACGTATTGGAGGGCATATGGACATGTCTAGAAGGTCCGGGTACCACGTCCTCCTGGCCCAATCCGGGGCAATTAGGAACATGGTTTTCCTGAACTTTCTCAACCTCCTGATTACTTGAGGAATCACAGGGACTGGGGGAAACGCGTACAGCAGTGGAAACTTCCACTCCACTACGAATGCGTCTCCCAGAGCTCCTCTTTGAGGAAATTCCCTTGAACAGTATCGCACTTCCGGTTGATCGCAGTGGCGAACAGATCCACTTGAGGGGTTCCCCAAAGGGCGAAGATTTCCGGAAGGACTTCCTGAGCCAGCTCCCACTCGTGAGAGACCGTGCTCTGCCTGCTCAGAGCGTCTGCCGCTGTGTTCTTCTCTCCGGCTAGGTGAATTGCCGACAGAGAGATTCCCTCTCGTATTGCCCAGAACCAGAGCTGAATTGCCTCTCTGCACAGTGGCAGTGACCCTACACCTCCTCTCTTGTTGAGATAGTACATGGCCACTGTGTTGTCCGCCATTATCAGAACATTCTTTCCCTGTACAGAGGGCAGAAAGGCCTTCAGAGCTAGTCTGATTGCCCTCAGCTCTAATAGGTTGATGTGTAGTTTGGACTCCGATGGAGACCAACGACCACTGATTGTCAGATCATTGGTGTGTGCTCCCCACCCCGTGAGTGAGGCGTCCGTCACTACCGTTATCTCCGGCCATGGTTGCCAAAAAGACTCTCCCTTGAGAATGTTGTCGTTGCAAGCCCACCATAGAAGATCCTGAGCAACTGTGCTCGGGACTTGCAGAAGATCCGACATATTCCCTGAGAACTGGGACCACTGAGTTCTGAGTGCCCATTGAAGGGATCTCATTCTCAACCTGGCCTCTGGTACTAGAAAAATGCAGGATGCCATGAGGCCGAGCAACCTGAGAAAATCGAAGGCCGGTAGACGTTGGGCATTCTGGAATTTTGTTACCATCTGCTGGATGTGGAGAGCTCTCACTTCGGGAGGCAAGGTTTTTCCGGATGAAGTGTCCAAGACTGCTCCGAAAAACTGGAGTTTCTGGGCTGGTATCATGCGGGACTTCTTGAAATTGAGGGAGAAGCCCAGTTTGTGGAGGAAGTGGCAGGTGATTGAAAGATGTTCCTGAGCTTGTTCTGGAGAACTTGCTCTGATCAACCAGTCGTCCAGGTAGGGATATATGTGAATACCTCCTTTCCTGAGACTTGCTGCCACAACCACCAACAGTTTGGTGAAAACCCTCGGGGCGGAGGTCAACCCGAATGGCAGAACTCGAAACTGATAATGAGAATTGCCAATCGCGAACCTCAGGTACTTCCTGTGCTTTGGATGGATTGGCACATGAAAGTAAGCATCCTGAAGGTCCAATGATACCAACCAATCTTGGAGTTGGAGAGCCTGAAGGATCTGAGAAAGAGTTACCATCTTGAACTTGTCCTTCCTGAGGAACTTGTTCAAGTTTCTCAAGTCCAAGATGGTTCTCAGTCCTCTGTCCTTTTTTGGGATGAGAAAATATGGGGAGTACCAACCCCTGTTCCTCTCCGCTACAGGTACCAGTTCTATGGCACCTTTCTCTAGCAGGGTTAAAATTTCCTGCAACAGGAGCGGATCTGGAATTTTGACGGAGTTGGCTCCCGGTGGATGATTCTGAGGCCTTTTTAGAAAGGGGAGACAGTAACCTTGGGCTACTCTTTCCAGTGCCCACGCATCTGAGGTAATGCCTCGCCATTCCTTCAATTGCTGAGAGATCCTGCCTCCCACTGGTGTTTTGTGTAATAAGGTCTCAGAGGGATTTGGAGGCGGCTGCAGGAGTGGCTGAGGGTACAGATGCCGCTCCTGAGGCTGATTTTGCACCTCTTCCCCGTGTTCCACGAGGGAAGTTCCTTTTGCCCCTTTGAGAGGCCTGTCCTCTTCCTCTACCAAAAGAGGAGTAGTATCGAAAAGAACGACCCCTCCAGGAAGATGAGCCGGAATAGGGTTTTAGAGGCTGGTGCAAAGACGCGCTAAGTGATTTAGCTGCCGCTTTCGAGGTCTGAAGTTTTTCAAGGCTTTCATCAGCCTTTCTGCCAAAGAGCCTCGAGCCATCAAAGGGCATGTTGAGGAGTCTAGCTTGCACGTCCGGTGCAAATCCCGACTTCCTCAACCACGCAAATCTGCGTAGCACAACGCTTGCAGCCATGGATCTGCTGATACTATCAGCAGTATCCAGTCCAGACTGGAGGAATTCCCCCATTGCTTCCTTCTCGTCTTTGACTATATTCAGGAAGCCTTCCCTTTCCTCGCCTTCCGGAATATGATCAGCCGCTGCCGAAATACAGTCCCACAGGGTATGGGTAAACCTGGCTAGGGTACAGGTGACATTTGCCGACTTAAGTGCCATACTGCCTGACGTGAAAAGTTTACGTGCCCAGGCGTCAATTTTTTTATCCTCTCTATCTGGAGGGATAGTTGGATAAGCAGTTTGTTTTGAAGTGGATGTTGCTTGAATGACTAAACTCTTTGGAATCGGATGTTTATTCAAATATTCAGGATCCAATCCAGCTGGTCTATATTTTCTTGGAAAAGTGCTGTCTGCAGCAGCAATGGTTTCTGGTTTCTCCCAGTTTTTCTCCACAGTCCTTTGAAGGGCCCTGTGAAAAGGGAGAACAGGATCCTTCTGAGGTCCCTTGATGATAATATCCGTCATGTCATCTTGTTAAAAAATGGGTGAAGTATTACCCCAACCCATGTATTCAACTACCCTGGTCATAAAACCCCTGTACCCAGCATCTGCATGCTCTGCAGGATCAGGTTTGGCAAACTCTAATTCTGGGGATGTGTCAACTCCACTGGCAGAATGTAGAGTATCACTCAGGTCTCTCATTCTAGATTCCTGGTCAATAAGTTCTTCAGGAACTTGTCTTGTACCATAAGTAACTCCCAAAGGAGTAACTTCGTCTTCTTCTTCTTCTGAAGCAGATTCTTCATAGATTGCAGACATAGATTTGAAAATGTCTGATCTGGGCAAAGGAGTGAATCTCCTTTCTTCCTCTTCCATCTGCTTCGAAGGAAATGGCAAATCCCTCGAAGTTTTCGAGGGTGTCTTTGAAGTCTTCGAAGTTTTCGAAGATGACTTCGATAATGGCGTCGATGACGCATTTGGCTTTGGTGTCGAAATTATCGGCGTCGAGGGCGTCGACGAAGTTGTCGAAGTCTTCGACGATTTGTGTTTCTTGGCCGGCACTGGAGAGGTGCTCGACTCTCGAAGTTTCTTCGACGGTTTTACGTCGACTCGAGGTTTTTTGTATTCCTCAACGCTACTGGTCTTAGCCATAGTAGCCTTGGACTTCGCTTTGTCGTCCAATGGAGCGACCTTAGGGGTATGGCTTTTTCGAGGTTCTTTCGAGGGGGTCGAGGCCACATTCTCGAAAACCTCCATTATCTTTTTGCGGAATTCTTCCCACTTACTGGTAGAATCTGATTTAGTCGGACAACGAATTTCTTCGGTCGACTCTGAAGAAGAAGATGATGAGGGAGATCTATGTCTCCTCTTCATTTTTTTCGATGACGACAAAGAATGTCTCAATCTACTTCTAGATCGAGATCTCTTCGAGTGCCTATGGCGATCCGATCCCTTAGAATCAGTCGCTTTCTTATGTTTTTTTGACAAAACTTTTTTTGAGGCCTCCCTCCCCACCGACAGTTTACCTCTCCTCTCACGAAGAGCTTATTCAGTCATCGATTGGCAGGAGCCGCAGTCGTCGGTTCGGTGACTGGAACCGAGACACCAGAGACAAATCCGGTGCGGATCGGTAATCGACATCTTAGACCCACAATCTGCACACTTTTTAAATCCAGTTCTGGGTGTCGAAGGTGTCGAAGATGATGACATTTTCTTCACAGAAAATGGAAGCGCGCCGTTCTCGATAGCGAAGCGGTCGGAAAAACGGAACTGAAGCAACGGGCGCGGCTCGAGCTACTTATACCATCGGTGACGTCGACAGAGTACAGAGTACGTCGAGGGACAATCGATGCCACGACCTCGAGCACAGCGCCCTCTGCTGAGAATTATTTTTTCCGAAGCAGCGAAGCTGGAGATAACGATTTATTATAAAATGAGGAATACGTGGGAGGACACAATCCATTCGAAGTAGAGTGACTAGTTGTAATGAAGATCACTGGTAAGTAATCTCCGGCCGACCTGCCAAGCCAATAAAGGAACCAAAGACCTATCCAATTTTGCGATGCCCAGTGTAATTTTACTAACCAAGAAGCAGAGACGGGTTTCACTGGAGTATAGCACATAGAACTGCAGTTGTGTTCATCTCAGGTTCACAGATAGAGCTGATAATCGTGCATGAAAGTGCCTAATGTAGCCCAGGTCACAGCCCTACAGATGACCATGGGGGAAGCCCTCTTCACCAGCGCCCACGAAACCACCACCGTCCTTGTGGACCTACCAGGGATGCCATCAAGAGAGGAGCACCAACAGAGTAGTTATGGGAGATGGCATCCTTAAGCCAGCAACTGATCAATATGTTTTATGACACCTACTGCCTCCCGCAAAGGTGATGAACAAACCACTAGATGATTGTAAAGGGACAGTGAGGGCCAAGCAAGTCAACATGCCAGATAGAACATCCAGAGTGGCCGGAAGCTATGGGGAGAGAGGGGAGAAGAATGGCCTGCGACAAATGCAAGGCGAAAACAAGCTTAGGCTTGAACGTAGGATCAAAACAGAAAGCACCTGGCTTAGAGGTCACCACCAGGTAGACAAGCCTACAAAGAAGCCCTGCTAGTTGACCAATCATCCTGGCAGAGCTGATGGACACCAGGATGGAGGTCTTCATGGTCAGGTATTGTAGGTCCACGGCCACGTGTATGCCCCAGGATGCAATTCCCAGCCACGATGCCAATGATGCACTTGAAACACTTGTGTATAGGCACGTTATAAATGCCATATCATAGCATATCATGCCACATATATGTCTTACAATATAATTACTCGTAATGTTGCCAATGATGCCACTAGGGCCCCATGTGCGCCCTGTGATGCAACTCCATACAATGATGGCCCTGGGGCTAAATGTATGCCTCATGCTGCCCTTGCTACATCTAAGAACAACCATGATAGCTCACACTTAAAGTGCTCCATGATTAACGCCCGATCCATTAATGCCCATGCCCTAGATGAGCTGGATATCCTCATGGTCACCGAATCATGGCTACACGAGGCCTCGGGTCCTGCACTTACCCTAGCTCTACCACCAGGCTACACCATCATTAGACAGGACCGCCCCAGCTCTGATAGCGAAAGAATCCCTCTCTATTCGAAAAATAGATAAAGACATTAACAACATCAGTGACTACCTTCTCACCAAAATGAACCTATCCAACCACTGCACCATCACCCTACAT
The DNA here is from genome assembly GCF_040938575.1 of Ambystoma mexicanum. Taxonomy (NCBI): domain Eukaryota; kingdom Metazoa; phylum Chordata; class Amphibia; order Caudata; family Ambystomatidae; genus Ambystoma; species Ambystoma mexicanum. The sequence goes on from NC_090921.1 coordinate 35,892,051, forward strand.
CTTGTTTACAGACCACCTGGTCCTGTAGGCATCTTCCAAGCAGCCCTCACTCACCTCCTCTCTGACAACTTGAAATAATCAACCAAAGCCATCCTACTCAGTGACCTCAACATGGGGCTCAGCAACGCCATTGGCACCGCAGCCAAGTCACTTAACGCTGCACTCGAGACCCTCAGGTTCTCTAACACCATCACTGAACCCATGCACATTCAAGTCCGCTCCCTAGACTGGATAGCCCAACACAACTGCCACATTTCTATCACAGCCAACTCACCAACGCCATGGTCGGATCACCATGATATTCACTTTAGTATCCCCAGTACCAGGAACAAGCACTCCTCGGCACCACCCCTGCCCAGAGCCCTCTCCAGCAGCTCTCGGCAACTCACCAAAGAAAACCTACCCCATTCCTATCAGGACCAGCATTCAGGCTGACCCAGAGATCCTCAGAGCGCTCCTATGACATAGCCATCAAAGCCGCAGTTGAAGCTATCATGCCACTTAAACATCGGAAAGCTAAAATAACCAGCCACACCAATGCCTGGTTTAATACAGACCTCCTTGTACTACGATCCAAGAAACGTGCATCCTTATCCCTATGGCAAACCACCCGCACAGATCAAGCAAAACTTGACCTCAAACTAAGGGTCAAAGAGTACAAAAAAGTTATTATACGTACCAAAGCCAAAGCCATCTCATTTGAAACCAGTATCCAGGAAGCCCAATCGAACACCAAAGAGATCTTCTCTATCTAGGTACTTGGAGACTCCACACCAACTCCTCAAAACTTCACTAAAGACAAGGCCTGGTGTGACGGGATCCAATCAGCCATGATCGGCAAGCTCAACACCCTCCAACCAAAATACAGGCTACTAGACAACCTCTGAATACCCCCCTGCGCCTCCGCCTCAGCACTACCACCCCCACAATCACATCCAACTCCTTCTCCTTCAAGGAAATTAAAGAAAGTGACAATATCATGAAATCTATTAAGAGATCTAACTGCAAAGGTGACACTTGCCCAGCAGCACTCATTAAGGACTGCGCAAGCCCTCTCACCCCCTTTGATACAGCATTTGTGAATGCCTACTTTGCCGCCTGCAAGGTCCCCTCCTGCATTAAGGAAGCCTGGGTCCACCCCCTCATTAAAAACCTTCCCTTGACTCCATCTCACCCAACAACTACCGTCCCATTACCGGTTTCCTTCCTGCTCAAGATACTGGACAATGCGGCCTACTTACAGGTACAACAATTTATTGAGAAGAACCAACTTCTCAAGCTACGCCAATCCGGTTTCCGTCCAGGGCATGGGATCGAGACTGCCTTACTCGAATTAAAAAAACAAATGGACGATGAAAGAGACGCAGGGAAGCCTGCTCTCCTCCTTGTCCTTGATCTATCAGCGCCATTTGATCTCATCGACAAGGCCCTATGCCACCACCCATCCACCACATCCAAGTTCTCAACCAACGCCACTCCCTGGATCTCATCCTTCTTGCAAGGAAGGACAATGCAAGTCTTCTCTGACTTGGCCTCAGCCTCACCCACCATCATCCTATGTGGCGTCCCACAAGGATCCTGCATCTCGCCCACCCTCTATAATATCTTTATACGGCCCCTCTTCCTCATTCTGGACTCACTGGATATCTCGTACACCAAATACGCCGACGATACCCAGATCCTACTCATGTTGACTGGAGACTATGACACAGACTCCAAAACACTCAACGACATTTACAACACTATCCAAGCCTGGATGGCAGCCAATGGGCTCTGTCTAAACTCAGACAAGACCGAACTACTCCTGGTAGGCTCTAAAGAAACACTTAAGAACCTCGACACCCAGTTGAGTCAATTTATGATCGACTGCATCAGAATCCCTGTGACTAATGCAGTAAAAACACTGGGACTCTAACCTAACAATGACCAGGCAAGTTAATGCTATCACCTCTTCGGCGGTATATCACTCCAAACTCATGGCCGCAGCCAGACCCTTCCTCTCCAAGGACAACTGCATTACCATCACCAGAGCTACCACAGGATCTACACTAGATTACTGCAATGCCCTCTTTCTGGGTACCTCTACCAAAAACGTGGCTAAGCTACAAGCAATCCCCGTCCCGGGAGGCTAGCTAAGTGGCAACGTGCTCGCCTTGGAAGCAAGACGACACAAAGCAACACAGACTTGATCCTCGGGTCCGCGCTTAGAAACCTATGGGTATTTAAGCGTGTTATAAATATGCAACTAAGACAACAACAAATAAAAAATAAAAAAATCTGTAACAGCGCCACCATGCCCCGGGCTGTGTGAGAGCTTTAAAAATGCATATAAATAAATAAAGAAATTCAAAATAATGCTATGCGTGCAGCCAGTGGAATCCTGAAAAGAGAACCCATCACGGCCACCAGGAAGCAGGTGCACTGGCTCCCAGTTAAAGAAAGAATCCTCTTTAAAGCCCTGGCCCTTACTCATAAGTGTATTCACCACACCGCCCCTCCCACCTCTGAGAGGATTCACCCTACAGTATCCACAAGACTGACCAGAACACCATATGCAAACATGCTCTCAATCCCCAGAGTCAAGAGAGCTCGAGCCGGGGGCGCTAGCTTCCCATACTTATCAGCTCTGCAATGCAATGCCCTACCCACCACCCCTGCGAGGAGAAGCCGCCCTTTTAGCATTCAGCAAAGCTGTGAAAACACTGCTCTTCAAATAATGCCCTGACCAATGGGTACCAGTACCAACCATGTATGATCCATTACTGCATGTTCAGAAATGTCCCAATGTCTGATTCACATGTATACCTTTCTACCTTTCTACTGTAACTGTGTATATATGATCCACATGCATATCACATTCATACCTTTCTACTGTAACTGTGTATATGTATTCTTTATTTGTATACGGTTTTAAACAAAACCTTTACAAAACACAGTTTAAAATGAATAAGACAGTTAAAAGAAACTAAAAGCAACAGATACAAATTCTCAAAGAAAGTGACATACTTATTTCAATTTCAAAAAGAGATACAATTCAATTACCTTACTATGAAATTTCTCTAAAAAAGAATTTTGCATTCTTCATGTCAAACCACACTCTAGTTTAAGAAATCTTACAATTGCTCACTGCAGGGAGACTTTCTTATGAAATAACATATGCTTCCACACTTGATTTGAATCCACGCTTGTTACATCTGATACAAAGTTTGAAAAGAACAAGTTACTTCTTACCTTGTAACGTTCTTTCGATGGGATGTTCCTCCGACGTATTCCTTATCTATGATATTTGTATCTCCAGCTTGCTGGCCTCGGGAAAAAAAAAATTTCCCAGTAGAGGCGCTGTGCGTCGACGTCCGTCGAGTAGGTGCTCCTCGACGGCCACCGTATCGACGCCGACGTCATCATGCCTATAAATGGCCACGCGCAGCGTCCGTTGCTCAGTTCCGTTTTGTAGAGTAAAATAGTTATTGTATGAATGGTTACTACCCTTGAAGGAGCGTAAACTGCAACCACAAGGGAAATGTTACTGCGGGGATGGATGGGAGGGGCGATAAGGAATACGTCGGAGGAACATCCCATCGAAAGAACGTTACAAGGTAAGAAGTAACTTGTTCTTTGAAGGGATTGTGTCCTCCGACGTATTCCTTATCTATGATAGACTCCCATAGCAGTGGTATGTGATTGGAGGCGGGAGTAAGAGATGTCATATTACCCTTTAAGAATGAACAGAGTGTAACACAGCTTTGCCAAATCTAGTCTCTTGACTAGAGGAGGAATCCAGGCTATAAAATTTGGTAAAGGTATGTGCGGACGACCATGTGGCAGCCGCACATATGTCTCTAATTGGTACCCCTCTTTGAAGAGCTGAGGATGCTGCGATACCCCTGGTCGAATGAGCCCTTAGATTTTGAGGGGGCTCTTTCCCTGCCATTTTGTAGCATTCCAGAATGGCTAAAATAATCCATCTGGAGATGGTTTGTTTGGTTATTGGTAATCCTAATTTATGTCCTGCGTAACCTACAAAGAGTTGGTCTGCTTGTCTAATTTTAGCAAGTCTACTGATATAAAAACTCAAGGCTCGGTTAGGGTCCAGCCTGTGTAGTCTCTCTTCCTCTTTCCCCGGATGGGGAGGAGGATAGAATGAAGGTAAAGTAATCTTCTGAGTAATGTGAAATTCCGAAACTACCTTTGGGAGGAAGTTAGGCTTCACCTGTAGAACTACTTTGTCCTTGTGAAAAGTTGTATGAGGAGGTTTACAAGATAGGGCTTGTATCTCGCTAACCCTTCTGGCAGATGTTAATGCTACCAATAAAACAGTTTTGAGGGTGAGAAACTTCAATGAACAAGAGTGGAGTGGTTCAAATGGAGCACCCTTTAGGAAGTTTAAAACTAGATTTAAGTCCCATAAGGGAACTTGGAATGGTCTTGGAGGGTAAACATTAGTTAGACCTTTCAGGTATTGTATTACCAATGGAATTTTGAAATACGATGGCTCCTCTGCAGTGCGCTTAAAGATCGATAGCGCTGCGAGATAGCCCTTAATAGTGCCAACTTGAAGGCCTGAATTTGCCAAATAAAGTCAGAAGGATAACACCGCAGGTGTACCACATGAAAAGGGTTCAATATTCTTTTCTCTGCACCAGCTGCAAAATTTATTCCAACGGCAGCGGTATAGAGTCTTAGTTGCTGGTCTTCTGGCTGAAAGCAACACCTCCATGACGTCATCTGGAAGGTCCCAATCCTTGTACCTCAACCTTTCAGATACCAAGCGTGAAGGTTGAGGGTCTTGATGGCTGGATGGAGAACCTGACCTCCCTTCTGCGAGAGAAGATCCTCTCTGTACGGTAGACGAATTGGAGGACAGATGGACATGTCCAGAAGGTCCGGGTACCAAGTTCTCCTGGCCCAATCCGGGGCAATTAGGATCATGGTCTTCCGAAACCTTCTGAACCTCCTGATCATTTGAGGAATGACAGGGACCGGAGGAAACGCGTACAGAAGTGGGAACTCCCAGTCCACTACGAACGCGTCTCCTAGAGCTCCTCTCGGGGGAAATTCCCTCGAGCAAAATCTGTTGCACTTCCTGTTGATACTGGTGGCGAACAGATCCACTTGAGGGGTTCCCCAAAGGGCGAAGATCTCTTGAAGGACTTCCTGAGCTATCTCCCATTCGTGGAAGACTGTGTTCTGCCTGCTCAGAGCGTCCGCTGTCAAGTTCTTCTCTCCGGCTATGTGAATTGGCGATAGAGAGACTCCTTCCTGAATTGCCCAAAACCAGAGCTGCATCGCCTCTCTGCACAGTGGCAGTGACCCTACGCCACCTCTTTTGTTGAGGTAGTGCATGGCCACTGTATTGTCTGTCATTATCAGGACGTTTCTCCCCCGTACAGACGGCAGAAAAGCCTTCAGTGCCAGTCTGATGGCTCTCAGCTCCAACAGGTTGATGTGTAGTCTGGACTCTGATGGAGACCAACGACCGCTGATGGTCAAATCGTTGGCATGGGCTCCCCACCCCGTGCGTGAGGCGTCTGTGACTACTGTTATCTCTGGCCATGGTTGCCAAAACAGTTCTCCTTTCAAGATGTTCTCTGGAGAGGCCCACCATTGAAGGTCGTCGGCTACCTTGTCCGGAATCCAGAGGAGATCTGTCATCCTCCCTGAGAATTGTGACCACTGAGTCCTCAGTGCCCACTGAAGGGATCTCATTCTCAGGCGAGCCTCTGGCACAAGGGATATGCAGGATGCCATGAGGCCTAGCAACCTCAAAAAGTCGTAGGCTGGGAGACGTTGGGCATTTTGAAACCTGGTGACCATCTGCAGAATATCTTGAGCCCTCACCTCTGGTGGCGAGGCTTTTCCCAGGGACGTGTCCAGGACTGCTCCAATGAATTGGAGTCTCTGTGATGGTATCGTCTGTGACTTCTTTAAATTGAGGGAGAAGCTCAGCCTGTTAAGGGAGTGGCAGACATAATCTAGTTGGATCCGAGCTTGTTCCGAAGAAACTGCTCTGATCAACCAATCGTCCTGGTAGGGGTAGACGTGAATCCCTTCCCTCCTTAGACTTGCAGCCACAACCGACATTAGCTTGGTGAAGACCCTCGGGCGGAGGTCAGCCCAAATGGCAGAACTCGAAATTGATCATGAGAGTTGCCAATTGCGAACCTCAGGTACTTCCTGTGCTTGGGATGGATTGGCACATGGAAATAAGCATCCTGAAGGTCCAGAGATACCAACCAGTCCTGAAGCTGGAGGGCCTGAAGGATCTGAGAGAGAGTTACCATCTTGAACTTGTCCTTCCTGAGGAACTTGTTCAATTCTCGTAAGTCCAGGATGGGTCTCAGTCCTCCGTCTTTCTTTGGTATGAGAAAATAGGGGGAGTACCAGCCCTTGTTCCTGTCCGCTACAGGTACCGGTTCTATGGCACCTTTCTCTAGTAGGTCTACAACTTCCTGCAAGAGGAGCGGATCCGGCACTTTCAGGGAGCTGTTCCCCGGTGGATGGCTCTGAGGGATGCGTAGAAAAGGCAGGCAGTAACCTTGGGCAACTGTCTCCAATGCCCAAGCATCTGACGTAATAGCCTGCCATTCCGTCAGATGGTGAGTTAACCTGCCCCCTACTGGTGTCTTGTGATGGGAGACCTCAGAGTGGTTTGGGAGCGGCTGATGCAGTTGCCCAAGGTAAAGCGGCTCCTGCTGATGCAGATTTCTTTCCTTTACATCGTCCACCACGGGTAAATTTTTCTTGGCCTCTTTGAGCCGGCCGTCCTCTGCCTCTTCCATATGAGGAATAATAGCGAAAGGACCTTCCTCTCCAAGAGGATCCTGAGGGATTGCAGCTCCTAGTGACTTGGCTGCTGCTTTAGATGTCTGCAGTTTTTCCAAACTGTCATCCGCCTTTTTACCAAACAGGGAAGAGCCGTCAAAGGGCATATTTAAAAGCCTGGCCTGTACGTCAGAAGCAAAGCCGGACTTTCTCAACCACGCATGCCTGCGGATTGTGGTACTTGCCTCCATGGCCCTGCCAATACTGTCAGCAGAATCAATGCCAGTTTGAAGGAACTCACACATTGCATCTTTACCATCTCTGATGATATTTAAAAATGCGTCCCTTTCATCTCCTTCCTGGAGGCAGTCAGCCGCTGATGAAGCACACTACCAAAGAGTGTGGCTGAACCTAGCGAGCGTGCAAGTCGCATTAATAGATTTTAAAGCCATGCTACAGGCCGAGAAGACTTTCTTAGCCATGGCATCATATTTTTTATCATCCCTATCCTGAGGAGCAGTGGGGTATGCAGATGTACTGCCTGATGAAGTTGCTGCTTGGACCACCAGACTCTCTGGAGTAGGGTGCTTAGATAGGTATTCAGGGTCAGCAGCAGATACCCTATATGACAACTTCTTGTTAACTGCAGGGACAACTTCAGGAGTTTCCCAGTTAGTTAAAATCTTTCTTTGTAAAGCAGAATGAAAGGGAACCACAGGATCCTCCTGTGGACCTTTATCCAGAATATCTGTGAGGTCATCCTGTTGAAAAACAGGTGAAGGTGCAGACCAACCCATGAACTCCATAATTCTTGACATTAGGGTTCTATAAGGGGTATCAGCATGTTCCCCTGGGTCTGGTTTGACAAATTCCACTTCTGGGGAAGTGTCTAGGCCACTTGCTTCCTGTAATGCATCCTGAAGGTCTTTCAACCTTCTTTCCTCAGAGGCAAAAGTCTCTGGTTCAGGTAATGTGGTCCTCTGCAGCCCAAAAGGCCTTTCTTGATCAGAATCTTCCCTTTCTTCAAAAATTGAAGTTAAGGGGGATGCTTTGTTCTGTGAAATGGTATAAAACCCATCTCTAAGGCAGAGGGAGCCATCATCAGTGGCCATGAAAAGGTCGATGTCGTTGACGCCGATGTAAAAATCCTTGAAGGCGCCGACAAAGGCGTCGAGAAAACTGGAAGAGGCCTCGAAGAACTCGAGAGGATCGGAATCCTGCTCGAGGATGTCGACGACGTTCTCGACGTCGTGTCGGAAGCTCTCGGTGTAACCGTTGGCTGTGGAGTAGCCGTGGGTTTTTCTTTTATCGGCGTCGATGTCGGCGTCGATGCCGGCGTCGACTCGATCGACGAATGTGTCCAAGAACCCTTCGATAACGGCGTTGATGGCGCCAATCTATGCTTCGAAGGGGCTTTCGACGATGGCGTCGAAGATGCTTTACTTCCCGATGGCTCATGGCGCTTTCGGGTCGACTCTTTCGCCGGGAGCTTCGACTCGCGGCGTTTAGATTTTTTGGGCTTTTCACCCGGGGTATCACCCTCAGCTGACTTCGAGGGGGTCAAGGCCGCTTTCTCGAAGACGCTTAGCATCTTTTTTCTGAATTCCTCCCACTCAGCTTGAGAACTATGTTTTGTGGGGCAATTTACTCTTTCAGGGGAACTAGAAGACGACGATAAAGGGGATCTTCTTCGTCTTTTTTTCGAGTGTCTAGACCTCGAAGAGTGGTGTGAGCCACTTCGAGACCTAGACCGAGAATGCTTTCAACGGTGAGGAGACGAATGTCTCGACTCTACCGCGGAAACTTTCGAGGAAGTTAAAATTGACTTACCTCTCTCGAGCTTCCCCTTACGCTCCTTCAAGGCTTTCGCCGTCATGGATAGGCATTCCTCACACTCCGAACACTGGTGTTCGATTCCCAGACACGACAAACAGATCCTGTGAGGATCCGTCAACGACATTTTCTTCCCACAGTCTCGGCATTTTTTGAAACCGGACCGAGGAGTCGTCGGGTCGGAGGAGGAAGCCATCGAGTACGAGTCGGTTTTCTCGAGGAAATATGAATATATATCGACTGACGAACTGAGCAACGGTATTCCGAGCGCGGAAAAACGGAACTGAGCAACGGACGCTGCGCGTGGCCATTTATAGGCATGATGACATCGGCGTCGATACGGTGGCCGTCGAGGAGCACCTACTCGACGGACGTCGACGCACAGTGCCCTCTACTGGGAAAAAAAAATTCCGAGGCCAGCAAGCTGGAGATAAAAATATCATAGATAAGGAATACGTCGGAGGACACAATCCCTTCGAAATAGAGTAGTCTCTTTGCTAGCAAAATAGGACAATCCAATAACAAGTGTCTTAGTGTTTCTTTTATCTCTTGGGCATTGCAACACCTACACCGAATCAAGGAATCTACCGCTTTAGTTCTTGCGGAAATTATTTCCCCAGTAAGTAGAACGTTAAATCTAAATCTCATATAGATATTTCGACAACCTCTGTTAGGAAAGATGTACAGATAAGGTTCCATATTTCCTAGATATTTGTAATAGGATATCATATGAGCATACAATCTATATGAGGATAGTTTGTTAACGGTTGCTGCCCAATCTGCGTTTTGCAGAAGTTGTTTCACTTTTTTTGGATTGGTTATTAACATTGATATTTGGGCTCCAACACTACTTAATAAAGTTAAGGACAGATTCATTAATTTGGTCAGAAGAACAGACTTGGGGCTCCCTTGTTTCAGTTTACCAGACAAATCGTGGTACAGATTATTTTGAGTTTGTATTAGAAGGTTGCGGAACAGCGATAGACATTTCCATTGCACTATTCTCTTAAAAGACTGTAGGCCAAATTCATACCGGATTGCAGGTATAGGAACACAGTTGGGCAGGCAGACCATCATTTTCCTTAGGATAGTCGCCTCAAGTCTGTTTATATCCAGTCTGCCCATTATAAATGGAATTTCACTGCCAGACAAAATCTTAGGGGTTGCTTTAAGCTTATAGAATCTCAGACAAGGATTATAAGAAAAGCTTCAAAATTTTAGGTCCACCACCCGCAATTGTGTGGCACATGCTTTGAACTTAGTTAAGAAGTGGGTAAAAATAGAAAGATTATTTCCCTTTGCGTTCACAAAAAAACCGAGATAAATCATTGAACTTCTGATAGGCAGCTTATGCAATCCCATACTCCAGTTTTTCAAGAGTGGTCGACTTTTTCCTGTTAAACACAAGATTAGCGATTTTAATGGATTCACTACCAAAGCATTGGTTTCCATATATTTTCCAAATGCTGTTAGTAAATGCTGTAGTCCAATCGGGGACCTGTCGAATAGCAGGAAGTCGTCCGCATACGAGCACCAGCACATTTTCTTGCCTTCCAACATTGGTTGTATAAAGGCTGCGGGACACAACGCCTGACCTATATCAGAAGTATATAGATTTTATTGGGTCGGGGCAAAAATGCACCCTTGACGGAGATCATTAGAGGTCTTAATCGGTGTTGAAAGATGGCCTTCGTTGTTTAGCCTGATCTGTATTGTTGATCCTTCATGAAGGTGAATCAAGATGGCTAATAGCTTGCGGGGTAACTGCATCCGTGACAACTTCCTCCATAATATTGTTTGACTAACCATGTCAAACGCAAGAGATAAATCCATGCTTGCCAAATATACCGGGCTCGCCCCTTTTTGCCATCCCAATTCTTGCAATAGTGAGATTATCAATCCACCCGCCAGTGTTCCAATTCCCTTTCTAAAACCAAATTGAGCGGAATAATAGATCCTTTCTGTTGTAGCCCAAGCTTCTATTCTTTGTAAGAGAAAACTTGCATACATTTTTGAGTCTGAATCGAGGAGGGCTATTGGCCGGTAATTGGATGGCATGGATCTAACTCCCTTTTTATAGACAGGAATTATGTAGCTCAAATTCCATGATGATGGGATACATCTAGTACGACTAATGTCTTCAAAGAGGAGGAAGAGAGATTTTGACCAGATGTCTGGGTTCCCCTTAAATAGGATGTTTGATAGCCCATTAGGACATGCAGCTCGAGACGAACTAGATCTTATTATTCTCTCTCTAGTCATACAAATCAAGAAATTACCAGGCCATTGTATGGCCCTTGGGTTGCCTAACGAAAAGCCTGCATCCTGTGTGCCTCCATATAGGTTCTCATAATGATTTTTCCATGTAAGCTCGTTAATGGGATTAATATTGTAGGTTCTGACAGTTTTAGAGGATTTGTTTATAAGTTGCCAAAAATGTCTAGTGGAATTATTTTTCAGTGAAAACAACATTTCCTCATTATCTTCTTGTAGTAGCTTGTGTTTGTGGGATTTGGTCCAATTCTTATATACTTGCTTAATACCTTTAATCCCCCTTCTTTTAAGAGCATCACCTAGGTTTAGTAGATGAGCTTGTCTTAAAGTACGGCGCAACAACATTTTTGCTAAATAAACTGTAGAGTCGTATTTATGTAGGTGATGTTTGGGTATGTGGTTTCTCGTCTTTTTAGTAGAATTTTCAATAAGTGTTTTTATATATGGACCAAAGTGGTCGTGTGTAAACCTAGCTTTTTTGTCCTCATAAGGGGAATCTGTATGTTCTTTACAGAATAAGTTATTGCATTTCAAAACATTTCCAGGGTGCCAACAAATCCTGTTATTCCTGTTATTTCTCCAAGGGTTTAGGGTTTCTTGTTAAGATACAGAGGTTCAATTCAAGCATCTTATGGTCGCTTTTGAGAGAGGGAGTTAATCTAAAACTTTCAATCAAATTAAAAATATCAATGGAGACATATATGTAGTCTATAGGTGATGACTTGACTCCTGATGACCACGTTGTATATGGGACATCCAAATTCAAGGTTACATGTACAGATTTCAGACCCCAAGTTTTAAATAGCGTTGACCAACCTAATCGGTCACCTCTTTTATACGTGGAACTTTTCAGGTGAGGATTGGGTATTTCCCCTTGTTCCCCCACTATGTTCAGAAGTGCTGTATTCATAGTGGCTACTATTTCATTTGTCTCCATTAGTAGATTAGTATTCAAGTCCCCCATTATTAGAATTTGGAGGCCCGGATAGATACAAAAAATGTCTCCATTATTTCTTCCATTTTGGAGATTGTTTCATAAAGATTTATTCCAGGTGACCAATATATATTCCAAATTAATAAATGGTTAAAATTTTCAAGCTTTAGGATCGCACCCAATACCACTGGTAAAATTGTAAACGTTTCAACTATACTAATGCCCGAGGCCAGCTTTATTGCCACTAATAGTCCCCTCTTGGGTCGGCCTAATATCCCTTGGGATGCTAGAAGGTGATGACATTCAAAACCGTCTATCTGGGCGGGGGAGGTCATCCATGTTTCTTGTATGCATAGAATATCTTTTGTTCTCAAGTGTTTACATAATTCCACACAGGACGACAGGTGAGAATTCCCTCTTGAATTCCAGGAAAGAATTGAGACATGGTTACTTACTGCTAATTCTACTGTTTTAGATTTTGTAATCAGACAATAGAGTCTCTCAGGCTCGAGGCTAGCCATCTCCAGCTTGAGTCGTGCTCCTGGAGGATCTCTGACTCTTTTTTTTTTTGCTCCTGTTCACCCATGCCTCCCGATCTTAATACTTGAGTGAATTTAGGAATTTCAGATTGCAAAGTTCCTTCTCCAAAATTTTGAATATCAAATCCCCTCTTATTGAATTCGTCCAGTTCTAAAAGGACATTCCAATAGACCAATTTAGAGTTATATATGATTCTTACATGGTCATAACAATTGGGATGAATAAAGTCCATCCTTTTGATGTCTGCAGAGGTCAGATTAGCTAAATTAGGAATGTCATTGAGAAGCTGCAAAGTTCTATTTCTGTTCATGGAAGGCTGATAGCCACAATCAAAAAGAGGGAAAATTAGTATACTTGGAAAGTCTAAAAAGCATGGAGTTCTCCAAGGTATGTGTTTAAGTTCCGTGTCCATGTAATGTTTGGGTACCCTTCCTTCCTCTGCCTCCCTTTGCCTTCTAGGGGACCTGGCTGGAATGCAGGACAGAGGATCTGTATGTATAGGGAATGAGTCCATCGGAATGGGGAGAGTAGATTCCATCGCCTTAGAGACGGGGCACCTTTCCCTAGTCTCTTGTTGATTTTTGGGCTGCATTCTACTGTAACTGTGTATATGATCCACACGCATACCTTTTTACTGTAACTGTGTATATATGATCCACATGCATACCTTTCTACAGTAACTGTGTATTTATGATCCACATGCATACCTTTCTCCTGTAACTGTGTATATATGATCCACATGCATACCTTTCTACTGCAACTGTTTATATATGATCAACATGCATACCTTTCTATATGATCCACATGCATACCTTTCTCCTGTAACTGTGTATATATGATCCACATGCATACCTTTCTACTGTAACTGTGTATATATGATCAACATGCATACCTTTCTACTATAACTGTGTATATATGATCAACATGCATACCTTTCTACTGTAACTGTGTATATGATCCACACGCATACCTTTTTACTGTAACTGTGTCTATATGATCCACATGCATACCTTTCTACTGTAACTGTGTATATATGATCCACATGCATACCTTTCTACTGTAACTGTGTGTCAAAACCACTTCCCAAAGTTTCTTTACCTGGAGTCTCCTCACCTTGATCTTCACTAAGACTGGTGGCTTTCTGTCTTCTCCTCCATTCTTTCTGGGTCTTCTCCTCTTCCGTGTCCTTCTTAAGGAGTCCTTTACCCTTCTTGCGTTCGAAGAGATAGGGACGGTCTCCTCCGGAGGCCACCTTGACCGTTATTAGACTAAACCGTCAGGTGAACCCTGGGGAGTCCGCCCCTCCCAATACAGGGAAAAAGCCAGTAAGGCAGAAAAAACCCTGTGAGGCTGCTGGCGGGGATAGATTGGGTAACTAGCGGATTCAGATGTACTAAAAGTCTTGAGACTAATGTCCAGTTGATAACTCCAAATATCACCGGAAACAGGACCTTGATTCCTTGGCAGGAACGAGGGCGCCTTGGAAGAGGCGCTGGAGTGAAGAGCCACGAAGGAAGACTAAACAGGCTTTCGAAGTATCCAACAGCGGCTCCGAAGACTGCTGACAGGGTAAGTTGGGATGGAGTGAGAGAGTGGGAGAGTACACATGAGAAATGGAGAGTGGCCCAGAGTCCGTAGGAGAGCGAGAATGCGAGAGAGTAAGAATGAGAGAGAAAGTGACTATGAGAGTGCGCGAATGCGAGGTAAAGCGAATGCGAGAGAGTATGAATGAAAGGGTAAGTGACTATGTGAGTGCGTGAATGCGAGGTAGAGTGAATGCGAGATAGTCTGAATGAAAGAGTAAGTGACTATGAGAGCGCGCGAATGCGAGGTAGAGTGAATGCGAGAGAGTCTGAATGAAAGAGTAAGTGACTATGAGAGCGCGCGAAAGCGCGGTCGAATGAATGCGAGAGTACGCGAAAGAAAAAAAAAAAGGAGAAAGAGAAGGATGGAAAGACCGAAAGAAAAAGGGGGAAGGCAAGAGAGAACGGCTGTCGCCAGGCGAGAGGGCGACGGGCCGCTGAGAGTACCCAAGTAAACAAAAGAGGAGCTCGGGAGGTCAAAAGCTTTCGTCGGCACAAATCCGAAAGTAGCATAGCGAGTTGCAACGCAACTCGCAGGGGGGGCGTGGCTTCCTTAAATGCAGCAGCAACCAAAAAGACTAGACCGCTCACCGACAGACCATATGGACCTAATAGCGCCTCCATCTTGCCCATAACTTCCACGGTCTCAGCGGTGTGACACTGTGTATATATGATCAACATGCATACCTTTCTACTGTAACTGTGTATATGATCCACACGCATACCTTTTTACTGTAACTGTGTCTATATGATACACATGCATACCTTTCTACTGTAACTGTGTATATATGATCAACATGCATACCTTTCTACTGTAACTGTGTATATGATCCACACGCATACCTTTCTACTGTAACTGTGTATATATGATCCACATGCATACCTTTCTACTGTAACTGTGTATATATGATCCATGTGCATACCTTTCTACTGTAACTTTGTATATATGATCAACACGCATACCTTTCTACTGTAACTGTGTCTATATGATCCACATGCATACCTTTTTACTGTAACTGTGTATATATGATCCACATGCATACCTTTCTACTGTAACTGTGTATATATGATCCACATGCATACCTTTCTACTGTAACTTTGTATATATGATCAACATGCATACCTTTTTACTGTAACTGTGTCTATATGATCCACATGCATACCTTTTTACTGTAACTGTGTATATATGATCCACATGCATACCTTTCTACTGTAACTGTGTATATATGATCCACATGCATACCTTTCTACTGTAACTGTGTATATATGATCCACGTGCATACCTTTCTACTGTAACTTTGTATATATGATCAACACGCATACCTTTCTCCTGTAACTGTGTATATATGATCCACATGCATACCTTTCTACTGTAACTGTGTATATATGATCCACATGCATACCTTTCTACTGCAACTCTGTATATATGATCCACATGCATATCACATTCATACCTTTCTACTGTAACTGTGTATATATGATCCACATGCATACCTTTCTCCTGTAACTGTGTATATATGATCCACATGCATACCTTTCTCCTGTAACTGTGTATATATGATCCACATGCATACCTTTCTACTGTAACTGTGTATATATGATCCACATGCATACCTTTCTACTGTAAGTGTGTATATATGATCAACATGCATACCTTTCTACTGTAACTGTGTATATATGATCCACATGCATACTTTTCTACTGTAGCTGTGTCTATATGATCCACATGCATACCTTTCTACTGTAAGTGTGTATATATGATCCACATGCATACCTTTCTACTGTAACTGTGTATATATGATCCACATGCATACCTTTCTACTGTAACTGTATATATATGATCCACATGCATATCTTTCTCCTGTAACTGTGTATATATGATCCACATGCATACCTTTCTACTGTAACTGTGTATATATGATCCACATGCATGCCTTTCTCCTGTAACTGTGTATATATGATCCACATGCATACCGTTCTCCTGTAACTGTGTATATATGATCCACATGCATACCTTTCTCCTGTAACTGTGTATATATGATCCACATGCATGCCTTTCTCCTGTAACTGTGTATATATGATCCACATGCATACCGTTCTCCTGTAACTGTGTATATATGATCCACATGCATACCTTTCTACTGCAACTGTGTATATATGATCCACATGCATACCTTTCTCATGTAACTGTGTATATATGATCCACATGCATACCTTTCTACTGTAACTGTGTATATATGATCCACATGCATACCTTTCTCCTGTAACTGTGTATATATGATCCACATGCATACCTTTCTACTGCAACTGTGTATATATGATCAACATGCATACCTTTCTATATGATCGATATGCATACCTTTCTCGTGTAACTGTGTATATATGATCCACATGCATACCTTTCTACTGTAACTGTGTATATATGATCCACATGCATACCTTTCTCCTGTAACTGTGTATATATGATCCACATGCATACCTTTCTACTGCAACTGTGTATATATGATCAACATGCATACCTTTCTATATGATCGATATGCATACCTTTCTCGTGTAACTGTGTATATATGATCCACATGCATGCCTTTCTCGTGTAACTGTGTATATATGATCCACATGCATACCTTTCTACTGCAACTGTGTATATATGATCAACATGCATACCTTTCTATATGATCGATATGCATACCTTTCTCGTGTAACTGTGTATATATGATCCACATGCATACCTTTCTCGTGTAACTGTGTATATATGATCAACATGCATACCTTTCTATATGATCGATATGCATACCTTTCTACTGCAACTGTGTATATATGATCCACATGCATACCTTTCTCGTGTAACTGTGTATATATGATCCACATGCATACCTTTCTACTGCAACTGTGTATATATGATCAACATGCATACCTTTCTATATGATCGATATGCATACCTTTCTACTGCAACTGTGTATATATGATCCACATGCATAACTTTCTCCTGTAACTGTTTATATATGATCCACATGCATACCTTTCTACTGCAACTGTGTATATATGATCAACATGCATACCTTTCTATATGATCGATATGCATACCTTTCTCGTGTAACTGTGTATATATGATCCACATGCATGCCTTTCTCGTGTAACTGTGTATATATGATCCACATGCATACCTTTCTAATGCAACTGTGTATATATGATCAACATGCATACCTTTCTATATGATCGATATGCATACATTTCTACTGCAACTGTGTATATATGATCCACATGCATACCTTTCTATATGATCGATATGCATACCTTTCTACTGCAACTGTGTATATATGATCCACATGCATACCTTTCTCCTGTAACTGTATATATGATCCACATGCATACCTTTCTACTGCAACTGTGTATATATGATCAACATGCATACCTTTCTATATGATCGATATGCATACCTTTCTCGTGTAACTGTGTATATATGATCCACATGCATACCTTTCTCGTGTAACTGTGTATATATGATCAACATGCATACCTTTCTATATGATCGATATGCATACCTTTCTACTGCAACTGTGTATATATGATCTACATGCATACCTTTCTCGTGTAACTGTGTATATATGATCCACATGCATACCTTTCTACTGCAACTGTGTATATATGATCAACATGCATACCTTTCTATATGATCGATATGCATACCTTTCTACTGCAACTGTGTATATATGATCCACATGCATACCTTTCTCCTGTAACTGTGTATATATGATCCACATGCATACCTTTCTACTGCAACTGTGTATATATGATCAACATGCATACCTTTCTATATGATCGATATGCATACCTTTCTCGTGTAACTGTGTATATATGATCCACATGCATGCCTTTCTCGTGTAACTGTGTATATATGATCCACATGCATACCTTTCTAATGCAACTGTGTATATATGATCAACATGCACACCTTTCTATATGATCGATATGCATACATTTCTACTGCAACTGTGTATATATGATCCACATGCATACCTTTCTATATGATCGATATGCATACCTTTCTACTGCAACTGTGTATATATGATCCACATGCATACCTTTCTCCTGTAACTGTATATATGATCCACATGCATACCTTTCTACTGCAACTGTGTATATATGATCAACATGCATACCTTTCTATATGATCGATATGCATACCTTTCTCGTGTAACTGTGTATATATGATCCACATGCATACCTTTCTCGTGTAACTGTGTATATATGATCAACATGCATACCTTTCTATATGATCGATATGCATACCTTTCTACTGCAACTGTGTATATATGATCCACATGCATACCTTTCTCGTGTAACTGTGTATATATGATCCACATGCATACCTTTCTACTGCAACTGTGTATATATGATCAACATGCATACCTTTCTATATGATCGATATGCATATCTTTCTACTGCAACTGTGTATATATGATCCACATGCATACCTTTCTCCTGTAACTGTGTATATATGATCCACATGCATACCTTTCTACTGCAACTGTGTATATATGATCAACATGCATACCTTTCTATATGATCCATATGCATACCTTTCTCGTGTAACTGTGTATATATGATCCACATGCATACCTTTCTCCTGTAACTGTGTATATATGATCCACATGCATACCTTTCTACTGCAACTGTGTATATATGATCAACATGCATACCTTTCTATATGATCGATATGCATACCTTTCTCGTGTAACTGTGTATATATGATCCACATGCATACCTTTCTCTTGTAACTGTGTATATATGATCCACATGCATACCTTTCTACTGCAACTGTGTATATATGATCAACATGCATACCTTTCTACTGCAACTGTGTATATATGATCAACATGCATACCTTTCTATATGATCGATATGCATACCTTTCTCGTGTAACTGTGTATATATGATCCACATGCATACCTTTCTCCTGTAACTGTGTATATATGATCCACATGCATACCTTTCTATATGATCGATATGCATACCTTTCTACTGCAACTGTGTATATATGATCAACATGCATACCTTTCTATATGATCGATATGCATACCTTTCTACTGCAACTGTGTATATATGATCAACATGCATACCTTTCTATATGATCGATATGCATACCTTTCTACTGCAACTGTGTATATATGATCCACATGCATACCTTTCTCGTGTAACTGTGTATATATGATCCACATGCATACCTTTCTACTGTAACTGTGTATATATGATCCACATGCATACCTTTCTCCTGTAACTGTGTATATATGATCCACATGCATACCTTTCTACTGCAACTGTGTATATATAATCAACATGCATACCTTTCTATATGATCGATATGCATACCTTTCTCGTGTAACTGTGTATATATGATCCACATGCATACCTTTCTACTGCAACTGTGTATATATGATCCACATGCATACCTTTCTCCTGTAACTGTGTATATATGATCCACATGCATACCTTTCTACTGCAACTGTGTATATATGATCAACATGCATACCTTTCTATATGATCAATATGCATACCTTTCTCGTGTAACTGTGTATATATGATCCACATGCATACCTTTCTCCTGTAACTGCGTATATATGATCCACATGCATACCTTTCTACTGTAAGTGTGCATATATGATCCACATGCATACCTTTCTACTGTAAGTGTGCATATATGATCCACATGCATACCTTTCTGCTGTAACTGTGTATATATGATCCACATGCATACTTTTCTACTGTAACTGTGTCTATATGATCCACATGCATACCTTTCTTCTGTAACTGTGTATATATGATCCACATGCATACCTGAGTATATATGATCCACATGCATACCTTTCTACTGTAACTGTGTATATATGATCAACATGCATACCTTTTTACTGTAACTGTGTATATATGATCCACACGCATACCTTTCTCCTGTAACTGTGTATATATGATCCACATGCATACCTTTCTACTGCAACTGTGTATATATGATCCACATGCATACCTTTCTCGTGTAACTGTGTATATATGATCCACATGCATACCTTTCTACTGCAACTGTGTATATATGATCCACATGCATACCTTTCTCGTGTAACTGTGTATATATGAGCCACATGCATATCACATGCATACCTTTCTACTGTAAGTGTGCATATATGATCCACATGCATACCTTTCTGCTGTAACTGTGTATATATGATCCACATGCATACCTTTCTACTGCAACTGTGTATATATGATCCACATGCATACCTTTCTCGTGTAACTGTGTATATATGATCCACATGCATACCTTTCTGCTGTAACTGTGTCTATATGATCCACATGCATATCACATGCATACCTTTCTACTGTAAGTGTGCATATATGATCCACATGCATACCTTTCTGCTGTAACTGTGTACATATGATCCACATGCATACTCTTCTACTGTAACTGTGTCTATATGATCCACATGCATACCTTTCTCATGTAACTGTGTATATATGATCCACATGCATACCTTTCTACTGTAACTGTGTATATGATCCACATGCATACCTTTCTACTGTAACTGTGTATATATGATCCACATGCATACCTTTCTCCTGTAACTGCGTATATATGATCCACATGCATACCTTTCTCCTGTAACTGCGTATATATGATCCACATGCATACCTTTCTACTGTAAATGTGCATATATGATCCACATGCATACCTTTCTACTGCAACTGTGTATATATGATCCACATGCATACCTTTCTCCTGTAACTGCGTATATATAATCCACATGCATACCTTTCTACTGTAAGTGTGCATATATGATCCACATGCATACCTTTCTACTGCAACTGTGTATATATGATCCACATGCATACCTTTCTCGTGTAACTGTGTATATATGATCCACACGCATACCTTTCTGCTGTAACTGTGTCTATATGATCCACATGCATACCTTTCTACTGTAAGTGTGCATATATGATCCACATGCATACCTTTCTACTGTAAGTGTGTATATATGATCCACATGCATACTTTTCTACTGTAACTGTGTATATATGATCCACATGCATACCTTTCTACTGCAACTGTGTATATATGATCCACATGCATACCTTTCTCCTGTAACTGTGTATATATGATCCACATGCATACCTTTCTACTGCAACTGTGTATATATGATCAACATGCATACCTTTCTATATGATCGATATGCATACCTTTCTACTGTAACTGTGTATATATGATCCACATGCATACCTTTCTCCTGTAACTGCGTATATATGATCCACATGCATACCTTTCTACTGTAAGTGTGCATATATGATCCACATGCATACCTTTCTACTGTAAGTGTGCATATATGATCCACATGCATACTTTTCTACTGTAACTGTGTCTATATGATCCACATGCATACCTTTCTTCTGTAACTGTGTATATATGATCCACATGCATACCTGAGTATATATGATCCACATGCATACCTTTCTACTGTAACTGTGTATATATGATCAACATGCATACCTTTTTACTGTAACTGTGTATATATGATCCACATGCATACCTTTCTACTGTAACTGTGTATATATGATTCACATGCATGCCTTTCTATATGATCCACATGCATACCTTTCTCCTGTAACTGTGTATATATGATCCACATGCATACCTTTCTCCTGTAACTGTGTATATATGATCCACATGCATACCTTTCTACTGCAACTGTGTATATATGATCCACATGCATACCTTTCTACTGTAACTGTGTATATATGATCAACATGCATACCTTTCTACTGCAACTGTGTATATATGTTCAACATGCATACCTTTCTATATGATCGATATGCATACCTTTCTTGTGTAACTGTGTATATATGATCCACATGCATACCTTTCTACTGTAACTGTGTATATATGATCAACATGCATACCTTTCTACTGTAACTGTGTATATATGATCAACACGCATACCTTTCGCCTGTAACTGTGTATATATGATCCACAAGCAGACCTTTATACTGTAACTGTGTATATATGATCCACATGCATACCTTTCTATATGATCCACCTGCATAACTGTCTCCTGTAACTGTGTATATATGATCCACATGCATACCTTTCTACTGTAACTGTGTATATGATCCACATGCATACCTTTCTACTCTAACTGTGTATATAAGATCAACATGCATACCTTTCTACTGCAACTGTGTATATATGATCCACATGCATACCTTTTTCGTGTAACTGTGTATATATGATCCACATGCATACCTTTCTCCTTTAACTGTGTATATATGATCAACATGCATACCTTTATACTGTAACTGTGTATATAAGATCAACATGCATACCTTTCTACTGTAACTGTGTATATATGATCCACATGCATACCTTTCTACTGTAACTGTGTATATATGATCCACATGCATACCTTTCTACTGTAACTGTGTATATATGATCCACATGCATACCTTTCTACTGTAACTGTGTATATATGATCCACATGCATACCTTTCTCCTGTAACTGTGTATATATGATCCACATGCATACCTTTCTACTGCAACTGTGTATATATGATCCACATGCATACCTTTCTCGTGTAACTGTGTATATATGATCCACATGCATACCTTTCTACTGTAACTGTGTATATATGATCCACATGCATACCTTTCTCATGTAACTGTGTATATATGATCCACATGCATACCTTTCTCGTGTAACTGTGTATATATGATCAACATGCATACCTTTCTATATGATCGATATGCATACCTTTCTCGTGTAACTGTGTATATATGATCCACATGCATACCTTTCTACTGTAACTGTGTATATATGATCCACATGCATACCTTTCTCGTGTAACTGTGTATATATGATCCACATGCATACCTTTCTCCTTTAACTGTGTATATATGATCAACATGCTAACCTTTCTACTGCAACTGTGTATATATGATCAACATGCATACCTTTCTATATGATCGATATGCATACCTTTCTTGTGTAACTGTGTATATATGATCCACATGCATACCTTTCTCGTGTAACTGTGTCTATCCACACGCATACCTTTCTGCTGTAACTGTGTCTATATGATCCACATGCATACCTTTCTACTGTAAGTGTGCATATATGATCCACATGCATACCTTTCTCCTGTATCTGTGTATATATGATCCACATGCATATTTTTCTACTGTAACTGTGTCTATATGATCCACATGCATACCTTTCTACTGTAACTGTGTATATATGATCCACATGCATACCTTTCTACTGTAACTGTGTATATATGATCAACATGCATACCTTTCTACTGCAACTGTTTATATATGATCCACATGCATACCTTTCTCGTGTAACTGTGTATATATGATCAACATGCATACCTTTCTACTGTAACTGTGTATATATGATCCACATGCATACCTTCCTAATGTAACTGTGTATATATGATCCACATGCATACCTTTCTCCTGTAACTGTGTATATATGATCCACATGCATACCTTTCTACTGCAACTGTGTATATATGATCCACATGCATACCTTTCTCGTGTAACTGTGTATATATGATCCACATGCATACCTTTCTACTGTAACTGTGTATATATGATCCACATGCATACCTTTCTCATGTAACTGTGTATATATGATCCACATGCATACCTTTCTACTGCAACTGTGTATATATGATCAACATGCATACCTTTCTATATGATCGATATGCATACCTTTCTCGTGTAACTGTGTATATATGATCCACATGCATACCTTTCTACTGTAACTGTGTATATATGATCCACATGCATACCTTTCTCCTGTAACTGTGTATATATGATCCACATGCATACCTTTCTACTGCAACTGTGTATATATGATCCACATGCATACCTTTCTACTGTAACTGTGTATATATGATCCACATGCATACCTTTCTACTGCAACTGTGTATATATGAACAACATGCATACCTTTCTATATGATCGATATGCATACCTTTCTCGTGTAACTGTGTATATATGATCCACATGCATACCTTTCTACTGCAACTGTGTATATATGATCAACATGCATACCTTTCTATATGATCGATATGCATACCTTTATCGTGTAACTGTGTATATATGATCCACATGCATACCTTTCTACTGTAACTGTGTATATATGATCCACATGCATACCTTTCTACTGCAACTGTGTATATATGATCCACATGCATGCCTTTCTCCTATAACTGTGTATATATGATCCACATGCATACCTTTCTACTGTAACTGTGTATTTATGATCCACATGCATACCTTTCTACTCTAACTGTGTATATGATCCACACGCATACCTTTTTACTGTAACTGTGTGTATATGATCAACATGCATACCTTTCTATATGATCCACATGCATACCTTTCTACTGCAACTGTTTATATATGATCAACATGCACACCTTTCTCCTGTAACTGTGTATATATGATCCACATGCATACCTTTCTCCTGTAACTGTGTATATATGATCATCATGCATACCTTTCTATATGATCCACATGCATACCTTTCTCCTGTAACGGTGTATATATGATCCGCATGCATACCTGTGTATATATGATCCACATGCATACCTTTCTACTGTAACTGTGTATATGATCCACACGCATACCTTTTTACTGTAACTGTGTATATGATCCACACGCATACCTTTTTACTGTAACTGTGTATATATGATCCACATGCATACCTTTCTCCTGTAACTGTGTATATATGATCCACATGCATGCCTTTCTATATGATCCACATGCATGCCTTTCTCCTGTAACTGTGTATATATGATCCACATGCATGCCTTTCTATATGATCCACATGCATACCTTTCTCCTGTAACTGTGTATATATGATCCACATGCATACCTTTCTACTGTAACTGTGTATATGATCCACATGCATACCTTTCTACTGTAACTGTGTATATATGATCCACATGCATACCTTTCTACTGTAACTGTATATATATGATCCACATGCATACCTTTTTACTTTAACTGTGTATATATGATCCACACGCATACCTTTCTCCTGTAACTGTGTATATATGAGCCACATGCATACCTTTCTACTGTAACTGTGTATATATGATCCACATGCATGCCTTTCTGTATGATCCACACGCATACCTTTCTCCTGTAACTGTGTATATATGATCCACATGCATACCTTTCTACTGCAACTGTTTACATATGATCCACATGCATACCTTTCTCGTGTAACTGTATATATATGATCCACATGCATACCTTTCTACTGTAACTATGTATATATGATCCACATGCATACCTTTCTCCTGTAACTGTGTATATATGATCCACATGCATACCTTTCTACTGCAACTGTGTATATATGATCAACATGCATACCTTTCTACATGATCGATATGCATACCTTTCTCGTGTAACTGTGTATATATGATCCACATGCATACCTTACTACTGTAACTGTGTATATATGATCAACATGCATACCTTTCTACTGCAACTGTGTATATATGATCAACATGCATACCTTTCTATATGACCGATATGCATAGCTTTCTCGTGTAACTGTGTATATATGATCCACATGCATACCTTTCTACTGTAACTGTGTATATATGATCCACATGCATACCTTTCTACTGTAACTGTGTATATATGATCCACATGCATACCTTTTTACTGTAACTGTGTATATGATCCACATGCATACCTTTCTACTGTAACTGTGTATATATGATCAACACGCATACCTTTCGCCTGTAACTGTGTATATATGATCCACAAGCAGACCTT
This sequence comes from Ambystoma mexicanum, assembly GCF_040938575.1. Classification (NCBI taxonomy): domain Eukaryota; kingdom Metazoa; phylum Chordata; class Amphibia; order Caudata; family Ambystomatidae; genus Ambystoma; species Ambystoma mexicanum. The sequence continues at coordinate 35,917,819 of NC_090921.1, forward strand.
TCTACTGTAACTGTGTATATATGATCCACACGCATACCTTTCTCCTGTAACTGTGTATATATGATCCACATGCATACCTTTCTACTGTAACTGTGTATATATGATCCACATGCATGCCTTTCTATATGATCCACATGCATACCTTTCTCCTGTAACTGTGTATATATGATCCACATGCATACCTTTCTACTGTAACTGTGTATATATGATCCACATGCATACCTTTCTACTACAACTGTGTACATATGATCCACATGCATACCTTTCTCGTGTAACTGTGTATATATGATCCACATGCATACCTTTCTACTGTAACTATGTATATATGATCCACATGCATACCTTTCTCCTGTAACTGTGTATATATGATCCACATGCATACCTTTCTACTGCAACTGTGTATATATGATCAACATGCATACCTTTCTAAATGATCGATATGCATACCTTTCTCGTGTAACTGTGTATATATGATCCACATGCATACCTTTCTACTGTAACTGTGTATATATGATCAACATGCATACCTTTCTACTGCAACTGTGTATATATGATCAACATGCATACCTTTCTATATGATCGATATGCATACCTTTCTCGTGTAACTGTGTATATATGATCCACATGCATGCCTTTCTACTGTAACTGTGTATATATGATCCACATGCATACCTTTTTACTGTAACTGTGTATATGATCCACATGCATACCTTTCTACTGTAACTGTGTATATATGATCAACACGCATACCTTTCGCCTGTAACTGTGTATATATGATCCACAAGCAGACCTTTATACTGTAACTGTGTATATATGATCCACATGCATAACTGTCTCCTGTAACTGTGTATATATGATCCACATGCATACCTTTCTACTGTAACTGTGTATATGATCCACATGCATACCTTTCTACTCTAACTGTGTATATATGATCAACATGCATACCTTTCTACTGCAACTGTGTATATATGATCCACATGCATACCTTTCTACTGTAACTGTGTATATATGATCCACATGCATACCTTTCTCCTTTAACTGTGTATATATGATCAACATGCATACCTTTATACTGTAACTGTGTATATAAGATCAACATGCATACCTTTCTACTGCAACTGTGTATATATGATCCACATGCATACCTTTCTACTGTAACTGTGTATATATGATCCACATGCATACCTTTCTCCTTTAACTGTGTATATATGATCAACATGCATACCTTTATACTGTAACTGTGTATATATGATCCACATGCATACCTTTCTACTGCAACTGTTTGTCATGATCTCTGCTTCCAAAAGGTCAGGGTTTTCCCAACTCCCTGGGAAGCAGATCCATAACCCAGGTTCCGAGTGCCAACCAGTCCCAATTGGGACCTTTTGGACCCTGTCCTGGCGCCAGTGGCACCAGGCTCATAAATATGCCCAGTCGCAGCGCTGGAAGCGCTGGGCTCATAATGCTTGGGTGGACTTACCTGCAGCAGACCATGCTGCTTACTTACCTGCCAGTTGAGCCTCTGATCCTCTTCTGTTTGGGACTACTTTTCCTGTTGGGTGGGGCAGGAGCCACTCCCTAGGTTCAGAACACTGGAACTCTTCTGGAAAGCAGGAACTCTTTTCTTACCTAGGCGAGGCTGTGGAAGGAGACACCTAAGCACTACAGGAGACTATTTGAACTACACCCGATGGATGAATCTTGCTTTGCGTTATTCTGCATCCTCTGCAGCAGAACGCTCATCGTGTCTTCTGCATCTGTTCCTGGGCCTAAGGAAAAAAGGGCTTACCATTCTGAATCCATTCTTCAGCAACACCTATAAAGACAAGAAAGAACAGGTTAGCATTACGGTCTACAGTGACAGCGCTTCACTTACCTGGTCGGTCCATCGGCTGTCACCAACGCCTCGCGCTGCATTCCGGCATCTGAAAGACAAAGGCTTACCTACTCTTCGTGCGCTCCGGAGGCCTTCGCACTGCATTCCGGCATCTGAAAGACAAAAGCTTACCAACTCTTTGCACGCTCCGGAGGCCTTCGGGGCTGCATCCCGCATCTGAAAGACAAAACAAGGTGCGGTTAAAGACATTGGGTAACTTTAATACTCACGTGCCATTACTCCTTTCCACACCTAACCCAGTGGGTATTCCGGCACCCTGCAGCCGCTCCGAACTTGTACCTGCAAGATAAAAAGACTGTTAGAGCGCATCGTGCAGCAGGCAGCAAGCGCTTACTTACGTGCTTCCAGGCGCTTCTATCCATCACACGGGTTCCATCTTCGACTCACTTCAGCCCTTCATCCGCCATCGCCGGAACCCTGCAAAACAAGAGACATCATTACAAAGACTTTTAAAGACATTTGAACTACTCGAAACTTACCGTTTGTGCAGTAAACGACGGACAGCAGTCCTCTGAAGTCAAGAGGCCTGCCCCCCTTATCCAGTGAAGAAACTGGTTACAGCACCCTGCCCCGAGGCAGATGGAGAACACGGCGTTCACTTACCTAAGGTGAGAGCGTTAACCTTTGGGGTTCTACAGGAGAAGAGAAGGGGAAGAAGAGAGAGACATTCAATAACCCAGTCCATTAATCCCATATTTTCTATCTGCAGACATCTTACCCTTCGAGTCAGACATACAGTGCACAGAGGTCCAGCCAAAAGAGCCAACCGTGTGTTACACAACACCTTTGAAGATACGGTATTCGCCCAGTCAAGACCGGCACCCTACGGGAATCAGGTGAGCGTTACACTGATTATATATGATCAACATGCATACCTTTCTATATGATCCACATGCATACCTTTCTCCTGTAACTGTGTATACATGATCCACATGCATACCTGAGTATATATGATCCACATGCATACCTTTCTACTGTAACTGTGTATATATGATCCACATGCATACCTTTTTACTGTAACTGTGTATATATGATCCACCTGCATACCTTTCTACTGCAACTTAGTATATATGATCCACATGCATACCTTTCTACTGTAACTATGTATATATGATCCACATGCATACTGATCCACATGCATAACTTTCTACTGCAACTGTGTATATATGATCCACATGCATACCTTTCTCCTGTAACTGTGTATATATGATCCACATGCATACCTTTCTACTGTAACTGTGTATATATGATCAACACGCATACCTTTTTACTGTAACTGTGTATATGATCCACACGCATACCTTTTTACTTTAACTGTGTATATATGATCCTCATGCATACCTTTCTACTGTAACTGTGTCTATATGATCCACATGCATACCTTTCTACTGTAACTGTATATATGATCCACATGCATACCTTTCTCCTGTAACTGTGTATATATGATCCACATGCATACCTTTCTACTGTAACTGTGTATATATGATCCGCATGCATGCCTTTCTATATGATCCACATGCATGCCTTTCTCCTGTAACTGTGTATATATGATCCACATGCATAACTTTCTCCTGTAACTGTGTATATATGATCCACATGCATACCTTTCTACTGCAACTGTGTATATATGATCCACATGCATACCTTTCTACTGTAACTGTGTCTATATGATCCACATGCATACCTGAGTATATATGATCCACATGCATACCTTTCTACTGTAACTGTGTATATATGATCCACATACATGCCTTTCTCCTGTAACTGTGTATATATGATCCACATGCATCTTTCTACTGTAACTGTGTATATGAACCACACGCATGCCTTTTTACTGTAACTGTGTATATATGATCCACATGCATAGCTTTCTACTGTAACTGTGTATATATGATCCACATGCATACCTTTCTACTGTAACTGTGTATATATGATCCACATGCATACCTTTCTATATGATCCACATGCATGCCTTCCTCCTGTAACTGTGTATATATGATCAACATGCATATTTTTCTACTATAACTGTGTATATATGATCAACATGCATACCTTTCTATATGATCCACACGCATACCTTTATCCTGTAACTGTGTATATATGATCAACATGCATACCATTCTACTATAACTGTGTATATATGATCAACATGCATACCTTTCTATATGATCCACGTGCATACCTTTCTCCTGTAATTGTGTATATATGATCCACGTGCATACCTTTCTACTGTAACTGTGTATATGATCAACACGCATACCTTTTTACTGTAACTGTGTATACTCTAACTGTGTTTATATGATCAACACACATACCTTTCTCCTGTAACTGTGTATATATGATCCACATGCATACCTTTCTACAGTAACTGTGTATATATGATCCACATGCATATCTTTCTCCTGCAACTGTTTATATATGATCAACATGCATACCTTTCTATATGATCCACATGCATACCTTTCTCCTGCAACTGTTTATATATGATCCACATGCATACCTTTCTCCTGTAACTGTGTATATATGATCCACATGCATACCTTTCTACTGTAACAGTGTATATGATCCACACGCATACCTTTTTACTGTAACTGTGTATATATGATGCACATGCATACCTTTCTACTGTAACTGTGTATATATGATCAACACGCATACCTTTCTCCTGTAACTGCGTATATATGATCAACATGCATACCTTTCTACTGTAACTGTGTATATATGATCCACATGCATCCCTTTCTACTGCAACTGTGTATATATGATCAACATGCATACCTTTCTACTGTAACTGTGTATATATGATCCACACGCATACCTTTCTCCTGTAACTGTGTATATACGATCAACATGCATACCTTTCTACTATAACTGTGTATATATGATCAACATGCATACCTTTCTATATGATCCACGTGCATACCTTTCTCCTGTAACTGTGCATATATGATCAACATGCATACCTTTCTACTATAACTGTGTATATATGATCAACATGCATACCTTTCTATATGATCCACAAGCATACCTTTCTCCTGTAACTGTGTATATATGATCAACATGCATACCTTTCTACTATAACTGTGTATATATGATCAACATGCATACCTTTCTATATGATCCACGTGCATACCTTTCTCCTGTAATTGTGTATATATGATCCACATGCATACCTTTCTACTGTAACTGTGTATATGATCCACACGCATACCTTTTTACTGTAACTGTGTATATATGATCCACATGCATACCTTTCTACTCTAACTGTGTTTATATGATCAACACACATACCTTTCTCCTGTAACTGTGTATATATGATCCACATGCATACCTTTCTACTGTAACTGTGTATATATGATCCACATGCATATCTTTCTCCTGCAACTGTTTATATATGATCAACATGCATACCTTTCTATATGATCCACATGCATACCTTTCTCCTGCAACTGTTTATATATGATCAACATGCATACCTTTCTATATGATCCACATGCATACCTTTCTCCTGTAACTGTGTATATATGATCCACATGCATATCTTTCTACTGTAACTGTGTATATGATCCACACGCATACCTTTTTACTGTAACTGTGTATATATGATCCACATGCATACCTTTCTACTGTAACTGTGTATATATGATCCACATGCATACCTTTCTACTGCAACTGTGTATATATGATCAACATGCATGCCTTTATATATGATCCACATGCATGCCTTTCTCCTGTAACTGCGTATATATGATCCACATGCATGCCTTTCTATATGATCCACATGCATGCCTTTCTCCTGTAACTGTGCATATATGATCCACATGCATGTCTTTCTATATGATCCACATGCATGCTTTTCTATATGATCCACATGCATGCCTTTCTCCTGTAACTGTGTATATATGATCACATGCATGCCTTTCTATATGATCCACATGCATGCCTTTCTCCTATAACTGTGTATATATGATCCACATGCATGCCTTTCTATATGATCCACATGCATACCTTTTTACTGTAACTGTGTATATATGATCCACATGCATACCTTTCTCCTGTAACTGTGTATATATGATCCACATGCATACCTTTCTACTGCAACTATGTATATATTATCCACATGCATACCTTTCTCCTGCAACTGTGTATATATGATCCACATGCATATCTTTCTACTGTAACTGTGTATATATGATCCACATGCATACCTTTCTACTGTAACTGTGTATATATGATCCACATGCATACCCTTCTATATGATCCACATGCATACCTTTCTACTGTAACTGTGTATATATGATCCACACGCATACCTTTCTCATGAAACTGTGTATATATGATCCACATGCATACCTTTCTATATGATCCACATGCATGCCTTTCTCCGGTAACTGTGTATATATGATCCAAACGCATACCTTTTTACTGTAACTGTGTATATATGATCCACATGCATACCTTTCTCCTGTAACTGTGTATATATGATCAACATGCATACCTTTCTACTGTAACTGTGTATTTATGATCCACATGCATACCTTTCTACTGCAACTGTGTATATATGATCAACATGAATACCTTTCTATATGATCCATATGCATACCTTTCTCCTGTAACTGTGTATATATGATCCACATGCATACCTTTCTACTGTAACTGTGTATATTTGATCAACATGCATACCTTTCTCCTATAACTGTGCATATATGATCCACAAGCATACCTTTCTACTGTAACTGTGTATATATGATCCACATGCATACCTTTCTCCTGTAACTGTGTATTTATGACCAACATGCATACCTTTCTACTGTAACTGTGTAGATATGATCCACATGCATACCTTTCTACTGCAACTGTTTATATATGATCAACATGCATACCTTTCTATATGATCCACATGCATACGTTTCTCCTGTAACTGTGTATATATGATCCACATGCATACCCTTCTATATGATCCACATGCATACCTTCCTACTGTAACTGTGTATATACGATCAACACGCATACCTTTTGCCTGTAACTGTGTATATATGATCCACAAGCAGACCTTTCTACTGTAACTGTGTATATATGATCCACATGCATACCTTTCTCCTGTAACTGTGTATATATGATCAACATACATACCTTTATACTGTAACTGTGTATATATGATCCACATGCATACCTTTCTACTCTAACTGTGTTTATATGATCAACACACATACCTTTCTCCTGTAACTGTGTATATATGATCCACATGCATACCTTTCTACTGTAACTGTGTATATATGATCCACATGCATATCTTTCTCCTGCAACTGTTTATATATGATCAACATGCATACCTTTCTATATGATCCACATGCATACCTTTCTCCTGCAACTGTTTATATATGATCAACATGCATACCTTTCTATATGATCCACATGCATACCTTTCTCCTGTAACTGTGTATATATGATCCACATGCATACCTTTCTACTGTAACTGTGTATATGATCCACACGCATACCTTTTTACTGTAACTGTGTATATATGATCCACATGCATACCTTTCTACTGTAACTGTGTATATATGATCAACACGCATACCTTTCTCCTGTAACTGCGTATATATGATCAACATGCATACCTTTCTACTGTAACTGTGTATATATGATCCACATGGATACCTTTCTACTGTAACTGTGTATATATGATCCACACGCATACCTTTCTCCTGTAACTGTGTATATACGATCAACATGCATACCTTTCTACTATAACTGTGTATATATGATCAACATGCATACCTTTCTATATGATCCACGTGCATACCTTTCACCTGTAACTGTGCATATATGATCAACATGCATACCTTTCTACTATAACTGTGTATATATGATCAACATGCATACCTTTCTATATGATCCACACGCATACCTTTCTCCTGTAACTGTGTATATATGATCAACATGCATACCTTTCTACTATAACTGTGTATATATGATCAACATGCATACCTTTCTATATGATCCACGTGCATACCTTTCTCCTGTAATTGTGTATATATGATCCACATGCATACCTTTCTACTGTAACTGTGTATATGATCCACACGCATACCTTTTTACTGTAACTGTGTATATATGATCCACATGCATACCTTTCTACTCTAACTGTGTTTATATGATCAACACACATACCTTTCTCCTGTAACTGTGTATATATGATCCACATGCATACCTTTCTACTGTAACTGTGTATATATGATCCACATGCATATCTTTCTCCTGCAACTGTTTATATATGATCAACATGCATATCTTTCTATATGATCCACATGCATACCTTTCTCCTGCAACTGTTTATATATGATCAACATGCATACCTTTCTATATGATCCACATGCATACCTTTCTCCTGTAACTGTGTATATATGATCCACGTGCATACCTTTCTACTGTAACTGTGTATATGATCCACACGCATACCTTTTTACTGTAACTGTGTATATATGATCCACATGCATAATTTTCTACTGTAACTGTGTATATATGATCCACATGCATACCTTTCTACTGCAACTGTGCATATATGATCAACATGCATGCCTTTCTATATGATCCACATGCATGCCTTTCTCCTGTAACTGTGTATATATGATCCACATGCATGCCTTTCTATATGAACCACATGCATGCCTTTCTCCTGTAACTGTGCATATATGATCCACATGCATGTCTTTCTATATGATCCACATGCATGCCTTTCTCCTGTAACTGTGTATATATGATCACATGCATGCCTTTCTATATGATCCACATGCATGCCTTTCTCCTGTAACTGTGTATATATGATCCACATGCATGCCTTTCTATATGAACCACATCCATATCTTTTTACTGTAACTGTGTATATATGATCCACATGCATACCTTTCTCCTGTAACTGTGTATATATGATCCACATGCATACCTTTCTACTGCAACTATGTATATATGATCCACATGCATACCTTTCTACTGCAACTGTGTATATATGATCCACATGCATACCTTTCTACTGTAACTTTGTATATGATCCACACGCATACCTTTTTACTGTAACTGTGTATATATGATCCACATGCATACCTTTCTACTGTAACTGTGTATATATGATCCACACACATACCTTTCTACTGTAACTGTGTATATATGATCCACACGCATACCTTTCTCATGAAACTGTGTATATATGATCGACATGCATACCTTTCTATATGATCCACATGCATGCCTTTCTCCTGTAACTGTGTATATATGATCCACATGCATACCGTTTTACTGTAACTGTGTATATATGATCCACATGCATACCTTTCTCCTGTAACTGTGTATATATGATCAACATGCATACCTTTCTACTGTAACTGTGTATTTATGATCCACATGCATACCTTTCTACTGCAACTGTGTATATATGATCAACATGAATACCTTTCTATATGATCCATATGCATACCTTTCTCCTGTAACTGTGTATATATGATCCACATGCATACCTTTCTACTGTAACTGTGTATATTTGATCAACATGCATACCTTTCTCCTATAACTGTGCATATATGATCCACACGCATACCTTTCTACTGTAACTGTGTATATATGATCCACATGCATACCTTTCTCCTGAAACTGTGTATATATGATCAACATGCATACCTTTCTACTGTAACTGTGTAGAGATGATCCACATGCATACCTTTCTACTGCAACTGTTTATATATGATCAACATGCATACCTTTCTATATGATCCACATGCATACGTTTCTCCTGTAACTGTGTATATATGATCCACATGCATACCCTTCTATATGATCCACATGCATACCTTTCTACTGTAACTGTGTATATATGATCAACATGCATACCTTTTGCCTGTAACTGTGTATATATGATCCACAAGCAGACCTTTCTACTGTAACTGTGTATATATGATCCACATGCATACCTTTCTCCTGTAACTGTGTATATATGATCAACATACATACATTTACACTGTAACTGTGTATATATGATCCACATGCATACCTTTCTACTGCAACTGTTTATATATGATCAACATGCATACCTTTCTATATGATCCACATGCATACCTTTCTCCTGTAACTGTGTATATATGATCCACATGCATACCTGAGTATATATGATCCACATGCATACCTTTCTACTGTAACTGTGTATATATGATCCACATACATGCCTTTCTCCTGTAACTGTGTATATATGATCCACATGCATACCTTTCTACTGTAACTGTGTATATGAACCACACGCATGCCTTTTTACTGTAACTGTGTATATATGATCCACATGCATAGCTTTCTACTGTAACTGTGTATATATGATCCACATGCATACCTTTCTACTGTAACTGTGTATATATGATCCACATGCATACCTTTCTATATGATCCACATGCATGCCTTTCTCCTGTAACTGTGTATATATGATCCACATGCATGCCTTTCTACTGTAACTGTGTATATATGATCAACATGCATACCTTTCGCCTGTAACTGTGTATATATGATCCTCAAGCAGACCTTTCTACTGTAACTGTGTATATATGACCCACATGCATACCTTTCTCCTGTAACTGTGTATATATGATCAACATACATACCTTTATACTGTAACTGTGTATATATGATCCACATGCATACCTTTCTACGGCAACTGTTTATATATGATCAACATGCATACCTTTCTATATGATCCACATGCATACCTTTCTCCTGTAACTGTGTATGTATGATCCACATGCATACCTTTCTATATGATCCACATGCATACCTTTCTCCTGCAACTGTTTATATATGATCAACATGCATACCTTTCTATATGATCCACATGCATACCTTTCTCCTGTAACTGTGTATATATGATCCACATGCATACCTTTCTACTGTAACTGTGTATATGATCCACACGCATACCTTTTTACTGTAACTGCGTATATATGATCCACATGCGTACCTTTCTACTGTAACTGTGTATATATGATCCACATGCATACCTTTCTACTACAACTGTGTATATATGATCAACATGCATGCCTTTCTATATGATCTACATGCATGCCTTTCTTCTGTAACTGTGTATATATGATCCACATGCATGCCTTTCTATATGATCCACATGCATGCCTTTCTCCTGTAACTGTGCATATATGATCCACATGCATGTCTTTCTATATGATCCACATGCATGCCTTTCTATATGATCCACATGCATGCCTTTCTCCTGTAACTGTGTATATATGATCACATGCATGCCTTTCTATATGATCCACATGCATGCCTTTCTCCTGTAACTGTGTATATATGATCCACATGCATGCCTTTCTATATGATCCACATGCATACCTTTCTCCTGCAACTGTTTATATATGATCCACATGCATACCTTTCTCCTGTAACTGTGTATATATGATCCACATGCATACCTTTCTCCTGTAACTGTGTATATATGATCCACATGCATACCTTTCTACTGCAACTATGTATATATGATCCACATGCATACCTTTCTACTGCAACTGTGTATATATGATCCACATGCATACCTTTCTACTGTAACTTTGTATATGATCCACATGCATACCTTTTTACTGTAACTGTGTATATATGATCCACATGCATACCTTTCTACTGTAACTGTGTATATATGATCCACACACATACCTTTCTACTGTAACTGTGTATATATGATCCACATGCATACCTTTCTCATGTAACTGTCTATATATGATCCACATGCATACCTTTCTATATGATCCACATGCATGCCTTTCTATATGATCCACATGCATGCCTTTCTCCTGTAACTGTGTATATATGATCACATGCATGCCTTTCTATATGATCCACATGCATGCCTTTCTCCTGTAACTGTGTATATATGATCCACATGCATGCCTTTCTATATGATCCACATGCATACCTTTCTCCTGCAACTGTTTATATATGATCCACATGCATACCTTTCTCCTGTAACTGTGTATATATGATCCACATGCATACCTTTCTCCTGTAACTGTGTATATATGATCCACATGCATACCTTTCTCCTATAACTGTGCATATATGATCCACAAGCATACCTTTCTACTGTAACTGTGTATATATGATCCACATGCATACCTTTCTCCTGTAACTGTGTATTTATGATCAACATGCATACGTTTCTCCTGTAACTGTGTATATATGATCCACATGCATACCATTCTATATGATCCACATGCATACCTTTCTACTGTAACTGTGTATATATGATCAACACGCATACCTTTTGCCTGTAACTGTGTATATATGATCCACAAGCAGACCTTTCTACTGTAACTGTGTATATATGATCCACATGCATATCTTTCTCCTGCAACTGTTTATATATGATCAACATGCATACCTTTCTATATGATCCACATGCATACCTTTCTCCTGCAACTGTTTATATATGATCAACATGCATACCTTTCTATATGATCCACATGCATACCTTTCTCCTGTAACTGTGTATATATGATCCACATGCATACCTTTCTACTGTAACTGTGTATATGATCCACACGCATACCTTTTTACTGTAACTGTGTATATATGATCCACATGCATACCTTTCTACTGTAACTGTGTATATATGATCAACACGCATACCTTTCTCCTGTAACTGCGTATATATGATCAACATGCATACCTTTCTACTGTAACTGTGTATATATGATCCACATGGATACCTTTCTACTGTAACTGTGTATATATGATCCACACGCATACCTTTCTCCTGTAACTGTGTATATACGATCAACATGCATACCTTTCTACTATAACTGTGTATATATGATCAACATGCATACCTTTCTATATGATCCACGTGCATACCTTTCTCCTGTAACTGTGCATATATGATCAACATGCATACCTTTCTACTATAACTGTGTACATATGATCAACATGCATACCTTTCTATATGATCCACACGCATACCTTTCTCCTGTAACTGTGTATATATGATCAACATGCATACCTTTCTACCATAACTGTGTATATATGATCAACATGCATACCTTTCTATATGATCCACGTGCATACCTTTCTCCTGTAATTGTGTATATATGATCCACATGCATACCTTTCTACTGTAACTGTGCATATGATCCACACGCATACCTTTTTACTGTAACTGTGTATATATGATCCACATGCATACCTTTCTACTCTAACTGTGTTTATATGATCAACACACATACCTTTCTCCTGTAACTGTGTATATATGATCCACATGCATACCTTTCTACTGTAACTGTGTATATATGATCCACATGCATATCTTTCTCCTGCAACTGTTTATATATGGTCAACATGCATATCTTTCTATATGATCCACATGCATACCTTTCTCCTGCAACTGTTTATATATGTTCAACATGCATACCTTTCTATATGATCCACATGCATACCTTTCTCCTGTAACTGTGTATATATGATCCACGTGCATACCTTTCTACTGTAACTGTGTATATGATCCACACGCATACCTTTTTACTGTAACTGTGTATATATGATCCACATGCATACCTTTCTACTGTAACTGTGTATATATGATCCACATGCATACCTTTCTACTGCAACTGTGCATATATGATCAACATGCATGCCTTTCTATATGATCCACATGCATGCCTTTCTCCTGTAACTGTGTATATATGATCCACATGCATGCCTTTCTATATGAACCACATGCATGCCTTTCTCCTGTAACTGTGCATATATGATCCACATGCATGTCTTTCTATATGATCCACATGCATGCCTTTCTCCTGTAACTGTGTATATATGATCACATGCATGCCTTTCTATATGATCCACATGCATGCCTTTCTCCTGTAACTGTGTATATATGATCCACATGCATGCCTTTCTATATGATCCACATCCATATCTTTTTACTGTAACTGTGTATATATGATCCACATGCATACCTTTCTCCTGTAACTGTGTATATATGATCCACATGCATACCTTTCTACTGCAACTATGTATATATGATCCACATGCATACCTTTCTACTGCAACTGTGTATATATGATCCACATGCATACCTTTCTACTGTAACTTTGTATATGATCCACATGCTTACCTTTTTACTGTAACTGTGTATATATGATCCACATGCATACCTTTCTACTGTAACTGTGTATATATGATCCACACACATACCTTTCTACTGTAACTGTGTATATATGATCCACACGCATACCTTTCTCATGAAACTGTGTATATATGATCGACATGCATACCTTTCTATATGATCCACATGCATGCCTTTCTCCTGTAACTGTGTATATATGATCCACACGCATACCGTTTTACTGTAACTGTGTATATATGATCCACATGCATACCTTTCTCCTGTAACTGTGTATATATGATCAACATGCATACCTTTCTACTGTAACTGTGTATTTATGATCCACATGCATACCTTTCTACTGCAACTGTGTATATATGATCAACATGAATACCTTTCTATATGATCCATATGCATACCTTTCTCCTGTAACTGTGTATATATGATCCACATGCATACCTTTCTACTGTAACTGTGTATATTTGATCAACATGCATACCTTTCTCCTATAACTGTGCATATATGATCCACACGCATACCTTTCTACTGTAACTGTGTATATATGATCCACATGCATACCTTTCTCCTGAAACTGTGTATATATGATCAACATGCATACCTTTCTAATGTAACTGTGTAGAGATGATCCACATGCATACCTTTCTACTGCAACTGTTTATATATGATCCACATGCATACGTTTCTCCTGTAACTGTGTATATATGATCCACATGCATACCCTTCTATATGATCCACATGCATACCTTTCTACTGTAACTGTGTATATATGATCAACATGCATACCTTTTGCCTGTAACTGTGTATATATGATCCACAAGCAGACCTTTCTACTGTAACTGTGTATATATGATCCACATGCATACCTTTCTCCTGTAACTGTGTATATATGATCAACATACATACCTTTACACTGTAACTGTGTATATATGATCCACATGCATACCTTTCTACTGCAACTGTTTATATATGATCAACATGCATACCTTTCTATATGATCCACATGCATACCTTTCTCCTGTAACTGTGTATATATGATCCACATGCATACCTGAGTATATATGATCCACATGCATACCTTTCTACTGTAACTGTGTATATATGATCCACATACATGCCTTTCTCCTGTAACTGTGTATATATGATCCACATGCATACCTTTCTACTGTAACTGTGTATATGAACCACACGCATGCTTTTTTACTGTAACTGTATATATATGATCCACATGCATAGCTTTCTACTGTAACTGTGTATATATGATCCACATGCATACCTTTCTACTGTAACTGTGTATATATGATCCACATGCATACCTTTCTATATGATCCACATGCATGCCTTTCTCCTGTAACTGTGTATATATGATCCACATGCATACCTTTCTACTGTAACTGTGTATATATGATCAACATGCATACCTTTCGCCTGTAACTGTGTATATATGATCCTCAAGCAGACCTTTCTACTGTAACTGTGTATATATGACCCACATGCATACCTTTCTCCTGTAACTGTGTATATATGATCAACATACATACCTTTATACTGTAACTGTGTATATATGATCCACATGCATACCTTTCTACGGCAACTGTTTATATATGATCAACATGCATACCTTTCTATATGATCCACATGCATACCTTTCTCCTGTAACTGTGTATATATGATCCACATGCATACCTTTCTATATGATCCACATGCATACCTTTCTCCTGCAACTGTTTATATATGATCAACATGCATACCTTTCTATATGATCCACATGCATACCTTTCTCCTGTAACTGTGTATATATGATCCACATGCATACCTTTCTACTGTAACTGTGTATATGATCCACACGCATACCTTTTTACTGTAACTGCGTATATATGATCCACATGCGTACCTTTCTACTGTAACTGTGTATATATGATCCACATGCATACCTTTCTATTACAACTGTGTATATATGATCAACATGCATGCCTTTCTATATGATCTACATGCATGCCTTTCTTCTGTAACTGTGTATATATGATCCACATGCATGCCTTTCTATATGATCCACATGCATGCCTTTCTCCTGTAACTGTGCATATATGATCCACATGCATGTCTTTCTATATGATCCACATGCATGCCTTTCTATATGATCCACATGCATGCCTTTCTCCTGTAACTGTGTATATATGATCACATGCATGCCTTTCTATATGATCCACATGCATGCCTTTCTCCTGTAACTGTGTATATATGATCCACATGCATGCCTTTCTATATGATCCACATGCATACCTTTCTCCTGCAACTGTTTATATATGATCCACATGCATACCTTTCTCCTGTAACTGTGTATATATGATCCACATGCATACCTTTCTCCTGTAACTGTGTATATATGATCCACATGCATACCTTTCTACTTCAACTATGTATATATGATCCACATGCATACCTTTCTACTGCAACTGTGTATATATGATCCACATGCATACCTTTCTACTGTAACTTTGTATATGATCCACACGCATACCTTTTTACTGTAACTGTGTATATATGATCCACATGCATACCTTTCTACTGTAACTGTGTATATATGATCCACACACATACCTTTCTACTGTAACTGTGTATATATGATCCACATGCATACCTTTCTCATGTAACTGTCTATATATGATCCACATGCATACCTTTCTATATGATCCACATGCATGCCTTTCTATATGATCCACATGCATGCCTTTCTCCTGTAACTGTGTATATATGATCACATGCATGCCTTTCTATATGATCCACATGCATGCCTTTCTCTCCTGTAACTGTGTATATATGATCCACATGCATGCCTTTCTATATGATCCACATGCATACCTTTCTCCTGCAACTGTTTATATATGATCCACATGCATACCTTTCTCCTATAACTGTGCATATATGATCCACAAGCATACCTTTCTACTGTAACTGTGTATATATGATCCACATGCATACCTTTCTCCTGTAACTGTGTATTTATGATCAACATGCATACCTTTCTACTGTAACTGTGTAGATATGATCCACATGCATACCTTTCTACTGCAACTGTTTATATATGATCAACATGCATACCTTTCTATATGATCCACATGCATACGTTTCTCCTGTAACTGTGTATATATGATCCACATGCATACCCTTCTATATGATCCACATGCATACCTTTCTACTGTAACTGTGTATATATGATCAACACGCATACCTTTTGCCTGTAACTGTGTATATATGATCCACAAGCAGACCTTTCTACTGTAACTGTGTATATATGATCCACATGCATACCTTTCTCCTGTAACTGTGTATATATGATCAACATACATACCTTTATACTGTAACTGTGTATATATGATCCACATGCATACCTTTCTACTCTAACTGTGTTTATATGATCAACACACATACCTTTCTCCTGTAACTGTGTATATATGATCCACATGCATACCTTTCTACTGTAACTGTGTATATATGATCCACATGCATATCTTTCTCCTGCAACTGTTTATATATGATCAACATGCATACCTTTCTATATGATCCACATGCATACCTTTCTCCTGCAACTGTTTATATATGATCAACATGCATACCTTTCTATATGATCCACATGCATACCTTTCTCCTGTAACTGTGTATATATGATCCACATGCATACCTTTCTACTGTAACTGTGTATATATGATCCACATGCATATCTTTCTACTGTAACTGTGTATATGATCCACACGCATACCTTTTTACTGTAACTGTGTATATATGATCCACATGCATACCTTTCTACTGTAACTGTGTATATATGATCAACACGCATACCTTTCTCCTGTAACTGCGTATATATGATCAACATGCATACCTTTCTACTGTAACTGTGTATATATGATCGACATGGATACCTTTCTACTGTAACTGTGTATATATGATCCACACGCATACCTTTCTCCTGTAACTGTGTATATACGATCAACATGCATACCTTTCTACTATAACTGTGTATATATGATCAACATGCATACCTTTCTATATGATCCACGTGCATACCTTTCTCCTGTAACTGTGCATATATGATCAACATGCATACCTTTCTACTATAACTGTGTATATATGATCAACATGCATACCTTTCTATATGATCCACGTGCATACCTTTCTCCTGTAATTGTGTATATATGATCCACATGCATACCTTTCTACTGTAACTGTGTATATGATCCACACGCATACCTTTTTACTGTAACTGTGTATATATGATCCACATGCATACCTTTCTACTCTAACTGTGTTTATATGATCAACACACATACCTTTCTCCTGTAACTGTGTATATATGATCCACATGCATACCTTTCTACTGTAACTGTGTATATATGATCCACATGCATATCTTTCTCCTGCAACTGTTTATATATGATCAACATGCATATCTTTCTATATGATCCACATGCATACCTTTCTCCTGCAACTGTTTATATATGATCAACATGCATACCTTTCTATATGATCCACATGCATACCTTTCTCCTGTAACTGTGTATATATGATCCACGTGCATACCTTTCTACTGTAACTGTGTATATGATCCACACGCATACCTTTTTACTGTAACTGTGTATATATGATCCACATGCATACCTTTCTACTGTAACTGTGTATATATGATCCACATGCATACCTTTCTACTGCAACTGTGCATATATGATCAACATGCATGCCTTTCTATATGATCCACATGCATGCCTTTCTCCTGTAACTGTGTATATATGATCCACATGCATGCCTTTCTATATGAACCACATGCATGCCTTTCTCCTGTAACTGTGCATATATGATCCACATGCATGTCTTTCTATATGATCCACATGCATGCCTTTCTCCTGTAACTGTGTATATATGATCACATGCATGCCTTTCTATATGATCCACATGCATGCCTTTCTCCTGTAACTGTGTATATATGATCCACATGCATGCCTTTCTATATGATCCACATGCATATCTTTTTACTGTAACTGTTTATATATGATCCACATGCATACCTTTCTCCTGTAACTGTGTATATATGATCCACATGCATACCTTTCTACTGCAACTATGTATATATGATCCACATGCATACCTTTCTACTGCAACTGTGTATATATGATCCACATGCATACCTTTCTACTGTAACTTTGTATATGATCCACACGCATACCTTTTTACTGTAACTGTGTATATATGATCCACATGCATACCTTTCTACTGTAACTGTGTATATATGATCCACACACATACCTTTCTACTGTAACTGTGTATATATGATCCACACGCATACCTTTCTCATGAAACTGTGTATATATGATCGACATGCATACCTTTCTATATGATCCACATGCATGCCTTTCTCCTGTAACTGTGTATATATGATCCACACGCATACCGTTTTACTGTAACTGTGTATATATGATCCACATGCATACCTTTCTCCTGTAACTGTGTATATATGATCAACATGTATACCTTTCTACTGTAACTGTGTATTTATGATCCACATGCATACCTTTCTACTGCAACTGTGTATATATGATCAACATGAATACCTTTCTATATGATCCATATGCATACCTTTCTCCTGTAACTGTGTATATATGATCCACATGCATACCTTTCTACTGTAACTGTGTATATTTGATCAACATGCATACCTTTCTCCTATAACTGTGCATATATGATCCACACGCATACCTTTCTACTGTAACTGTGTATATATGATCCACATGCATACCTTTCTCCTGAAACTGTGTATATATGATCAACATGCATACCTTTCTACTGTAACTGTGTAGAGATGATCCACATGCATACCTTTCTACTGCAACTGTTTATATATGATCAACATGCATACCTTTCTATATGATCCACATGCATACGTTTCTCCTGTAACTGTGTATATATGATCCACATGCATACCCTTCTATACGATCCACATGCATACCTGAGTATATATGATCCACATGCATACCTTTCTACTGTAACTGTGTATATATGATCCACATACATGCCTTTCTCCTGTAACTGTGTATATATGATCCACATGCATACCTTTCTACTGTAACTGTGTATATGAACCACACGCATGCCTTTTTACTGTAACTGTGTATATATGATCCACATGCATAGCTTTCTACTGTAACTGTGTATATATGATCCACATGCATACCTTTCTACTGTAACTGTGTATATATGATCCACATGCATACCTTTCTATATGATCCACATGCATGTCTTTCTCCTGTAACTGTGTATATATGATCCACATGCATACCTTTCTACTGTAACTTTGTATATGATCCACACGCATACCTTTTTACTGTAACTGTGTATATATGATCCACATGCATACCTTTCTACTGTAACTGTGTATATATGATCCACACACATACCTTTCTACTGTAACTGTGTATATATGATCCACACGCATACCTTTTTACTGTAAATGTGTATATATGGTCCACATGCATACCTTTCTACTGTAACTGTTTATATATGATCAACATGCATACCTTTCTATATGATCCACATGCATACCTTTCTCCTGTAACTGTGTATATATGATCCACATGCATACCTTTCTATATGATCCACATGCATACCTTTCTCCTGCAACTGTTTATATATGATCAACATGCATACCTTTCTATATGATCCACATGCATACCTTTCTCCTGTAACTGTGTATATATGATCCACATGCATACCTTTCTACTGTAACTGTGTATATGATCCACACGCATACCTTTTTACTGTAACTGCGTATATATGATCCACATGCGTACCTTTCTACTGTAACTGTGTATATATGATCCACATGCATACCTTTCTACTACAACTGTGTATATATGATCAACATGCATGCCTTTCTATATGATCTACATGCATGCCTTTCTTCTGTAACTGTGTATATATGATCCACATGCATGCCTTTCTATATGATCCACATGCATGCCTTTCTCCTGTAACTGTGCATATATGATCCACATGCATGTCTTTCTATATGATCCACATGCATGCCTTTCTATATGATCCACATGCATGCCTTTCTCCTGTAACTGTGTATATATGATCACATGCATGCCTTTCTATATGATCCACATGCATGCCTTTCTCCTGTAACTGTGTATATATGATCCACATGCATGCCTTTCTATATGATCCACATGCATACCTTTCTCCTGCAACTGTTTATATATGATCCACATGCATACCTTTCTCCTGTAACTGTGTATATATGATCCACATGCATACCTTTCTCCTGTAACTGTGTATATATGATCCACATGCATACCTTTCTACTGCAACTATGTATATATGATCCACATGCATACCTTTCTACTGCAACTGTGTATATATGATCCACATGCATACCTTTCTACTGTAACTTTGTATATGATCCACACGCATACCTTTTTACTGTAACTGTGTATATATGATCCACATGCATACCTTTCTACTGTAACTGTGTATATATGATCCACACACATACCTTTCTACTGTAACTGTGTATATATGATCCACATGCATACCTTTCTCATGTAACTGTCTATATATGATCCACATGCATACCTTTCTATATGATCCACATGCATGCCTTTCTATATGATCCACATGCATGCCTTTCTCCTGTAACTGTGTATATATGATCACATGCATGCCTTTCTATATGATCCACATGCATGCCTTTCTCCTGTAACTGTGTATATATGATCCACATGCATGCCTTTCTATATGATCCACATGCATACCTTTCTCCTGCAACTGTTTATATATGATCCACATGCATACCTTTCTCCTGTAACTGTGTATATATGATCCACATGCATACCTTTCTCCTGTAACTGTGTATATATGATCCACATGCATACCTTTCTACTGCAACTATGTATATATGATCCACATGCATACCTTTCTACTGCAACTGTGTATATATGATCCACATGCATACCTTTCTACTGTAACTTTGTATATGATCCACACGCATACCTTTTTACTGTAACTGTGTATATATGATCCACATGCATACCTTTCTACTGTAACTGTGTATATATGATCCACACACATACCTTTCTACTGTAACTGTGTATATATGATCCACATGCATACCTTTCTCATGTAACTGTCTATATATGATCCACATGCATACCTTTCTATATGATCCACATGCATGCCTTTCTCCTGTAACTGTGTATATATGATCCACACGCATACCTCTTTACTGTAACTGTGTATATATGATCCACATGCATACCTTTCTCCTGTAACTGTGTATATATGATCAACATGCATACCTTTCTACTGTAACTGTGTATTTATGATCCACATGCATACCTTTCTACTGCAACTGTGTATATATGATCAACATGAATACCTTTCTATATGATCCATATGCATACCTTTCTCCTGTAACTGTGTATATATGATCCACATGCATACCTTTCTACTGTAACTGTGTATATTTGATCAACACGCATACCTTTCTCCTATAACTGTGCATATATGATCCACAAGCATACCTTTCTACTGTAACTGTGTATATATGATCCACATGCATACCTTTCTCCTGTAACTGTGCATATATGATCAACATGCATACCTTTCTACTGTAACTGTGTAGATATGATCCACATGCATACCTTTCTACTGCAACTGTTTATATATGATCAACATGCATACCTTTCTATATGATCCACATGCATATGTTTCTCCTGTAACTGTGTATATATGATCCACATGCATACCCTTCTATATGATCCACATGCATACCTTTCTACTGTAACTGTATATATATGATCAACACACATACCTTTTGCCTGTAACTGTGTATATATGATCCACAAGCAGACCTTTCTACTGTAACTGTGTATATATGATCCACATGCATACCTTTCTCCTGTAACTGTGTATATATGATCAACATACATACCTTTATACTGTAACTGTGTATATATGATCCACATGCATACCTTTCTACTGCAACTGTTTATATATGATCAACATGCATACCTTTCTATATGATCCACATGCATACCTTTCTCCTGTAACTGTGTATATATGATCCACATGCATACCTGAGTATATATGATCCACATGCATACCTTTCTACTGTAACTGTGTATATATGATCCACATACATGCCTTTCTCCTGTAACTGTGTATATATGATCCACATGCATACCTTTCTACTGTAACTGTGTATATGAACCACACGCATGCCTTTTTACTGTAACTGTGTATATGAACCACACGCATGCCTTTTTACTGTAACTGTGTATATATGATCCACATGCATAGCTTTCTACTGTAACTGTGTATATATGATCCACATGCATACCTTTCTACTGTAACTGTGTATATATGATCAACATGCATACCTTTCTCCTGTAACTGTGTATATATGATCAACACACATACCTTTCTCCTGTAACTGTGTATATATGAACCACATGCATACCTTTCTACAGTAACTGTGTATATATGATCCACATGCATATCTTTCTCCTGCAACTGTTTATATATGATCAACATGCATACCTTTCTATATGATCCACATGCATACCTTTCTCCTGCAACTGTTTATATATGATCCACATGCATACCTTTCTCCTGTAACTGTGTATATATGATCCACATGCATACCTATCTACTGTAACTGTGTATATGATCCACACGCATACCTTTTTACTGTAACTGTGTATATATGATGCACATGCATACCTTTCTACTGTAACTGTGTATATATGATCAACACGCATACCTTTCTCCTGTAATTGCGTATATATGATCAACATGCATACCTTTCTACTGTAACTGTGTATATATGATCCACATGCATACCTTTCTACTGCAACTGTGTATATATGATCAACATGCATACCTTTCTACTGTAACTGTGTATATATGATCCACACGCATACCTTTCTCCTGTAACTGTGTATATACGATCAACATACATACCTTTCTACTATAACTGTGTATATATGATCAACATGCATACCTTTCTATATGATCCACGTGCATACCTTTCTCCTGTAACTGTGCATATATGATCAACATGCATACCTTTCTACTATAACTGTGTATATATGATCAACATGCATACCTTTCTATATGATCCACAAGCATACCTTTCTCCTGTAACTGTGTATATATGATCAACATGCATACCTTTCTACTATAACTGTGTATATATGATCAACATGCATACCTTTCTATATGATCCACGTGCATACCTTTCTCCTGTAATTGTGTATATATGATCCACATGCATACCTTTCTACTGTAACTGTGTATATGATCCACACGCATACCTTTTTACTGTAACTGTGTATATATGATCCACATGCATACCTTTCTACTCTAACTGTGTTTATATGATCAACACACATACCTTTCTGTTGTAACTGTGTATATATGATCCACATGCATACCTTTCTACTGTAACTGTGTATATATGATCCACATGCATATCTTTCTCCTGCAACTGTTTATATATGATCAACATGCATACCTTTCTATATGATCCACATGCATACCTTTCTCCTGCAACTGTTTATATATGATCAACATGCATACCTTCCTATATGATCCACATGCATACCTTTCTCCTGTAACTGTGTATATATGATCCACATGCATATCTTTCTACTGTAACTGTGTATATGATCCACACGCATACCTTTTTACTGTAACTGTGTATATATGATCCACATGCATACCTTTCTACTGTAACTGTGTATATATGATCCACATGCGTACCTTTCTACTGCAACTGTGTATATATGATCAACATGCATGCCTTTCTATATGATCCACATGCATGCCTTTCTCCTGTAACTGCGTATATATGATCCACATGCATGCCTTTCTATATGATCCACATGCATGCCTTTCTCCTGTAACTGTGAATATATGATCCACATGCATGTCTTTCTATATGATCCACATGCATGCCTTTCTATATGATCCACATGCATGCCTTTCTCCTGTAACTGTGTATATATGATCACATGCATGCCTTTCTATATGATCCACATGCATGCCTTTCTCCTATAACTGTGTATATATGATCCACATGCATGCCTTTCTATGTGATCCACATGCATACCTTTTTACTGTAACTGTGTATATATGATCCACATGCATACCTTTCTCCTGTAACTGTGTATATATGATCCACATGCATACCTTTCTACTGCAACTATGTATATATTATCCACATGCATACCTTTCTCCTGCAACTGTGTATATATGATCCACATGCATGCCTTTCTATATGATCCACATGCATGCCTTTCTCCTGTAACTGTGCATATATGATCCACATGCATGTCTTTCTATATGATCCACATG
The DNA here is from genome assembly GCF_040938575.1 of Ambystoma mexicanum. Classification (NCBI taxonomy): domain Eukaryota; kingdom Metazoa; phylum Chordata; class Amphibia; order Caudata; family Ambystomatidae; genus Ambystoma; species Ambystoma mexicanum. The sequence continues at coordinate 35,943,291 of NC_090921.1, forward strand.
CATGCCTTTCTATATGATCCACATGCATGCCTTTCTCCTGTAACTGTGTATATATGATCACATGCATGCCTTTCTATATGATCCACATGCATGCCTTCCTCCTGTAACTGTGTATATATGATCCACATGCATGCCTTTCTATATGATCCACATGCATACCTTTCTCCTGCAACTGTTTATATATGATCCACATGCATACCTTTCTCCTGTAACTGTGTATATATGATCCACATGCATACCTTTCTCCTGTAACTGTGTATATATGATCCACATGCATACCTTTCTACTGCAACTATGTATATATGATCCACATGCATACCTTTCTACTGCAACTGTGTATATATGATCCACATGCATACCTTTCTACTGTAACTTTGTATATGATCCACACGCATACCTTTTTACTGTAACTGTGTATATATGATCCACATGCATACCTTTCTACTGTAACTGTGTATATATGATCCACACGCATACCTTTCTCCTGTAACTGTGTATATACGATCAACATGCATACCTTTCTACTGTAACTGTGTATATATGATCCACATGCATACCTTTCTACTGCAACTGTGTATATATGATCAACATGCATACCTTTCTACTGTAACTGTGTATATATGATCCACACGCATACCTTTCTCCTGTAACTGTGTATATACGATCAACATGCATACCTTTCTACTATAACTGTGTATATATGATCAACATGCATACCTTTCTATATGATCCACGTGCATACCTTTCTCCTGTAATTGTGTATATATGATCCACGTGCATACCTTTCTACTGTAACTGTGTATATGATCCACACGCATACCTTTTTACTGTAACTGTGTTTATATGATCAACACGCATACCTTTCTCCTGTAACTGTGTATATATGATCCACATGCATACCTTTCTACTGTAACTGTGTATATATGATCAACATGCATACCTTTCTATATGATCCACATGCATACCTTTCTCCTGCAACTGTTTATATATGATCAACATGTATACCTTTCTATATGATCCACATGCATACCTTTCTCCTGTAACTGTGTATATATGATCCACATGCATACCTTTCTACTGTAACTGTGTATATGATCCACACGCATACCTTTTTACTGTAACTGTGTATATATGATCCACATGCATACCTTTCTCCTGTAACTGTGTATATATGATCCACATGCATACCTTTCTACTGTAACTGTTTATATATGATCAACATGTATACCTTTCTATATGATCCACATGCATACCTTTCTCCTGTAACTGTGTATATATGATCCACATGCATACCTTTCTACTGTAACTGTGTATATGATCCACACGCATACCTTTTTACTGTAACTGTGTATATATGATCCACATGCATACCTTTCTCCTGTAACTGTGTATATATGATCCACATGCATACCTTTCTACTGCAACTGTGTATATATGATCCACATGCATACCTTTGTACTGTAACTGTGTATATGATCCACACGCATACCTTTTTACTGTAACTGTGTATATATGATCCACATGCATACCTTTCTACTGTAACTGTGTATATATGATCAACACGCATACCTTTCTCCTGTAACTGTGTATATACGATCAAAATGCATACCTTTCTACTGTAACTGTGTATATATGATCCACATGCATACCTTTCTACTGCAACTGTGTATATATGATCAACATGCATACCTTTCTACTGTAACTGTGTATATATGATCCACACGCATACCTTTCTCCTGTAACTGTGTATATACGATCAACATGCATACCTTTCTACTATAACTGTGTATATATGATCAACATGCATACCTTTCTATATGATCCACGTGCATACCTTTCTCCTGTAATTGTGTATATATGATCCACGTGCATACCTTTCTACTGTAACTGTGTATATGATCCACACGCATACCTTTTTACTGTAACTGTGTTTATATGATCAACACGCATACCTTTCTCCTGTAACTGTGTATATATGATCCACATGCATACCTTTCTACTGTAACTGTGTATATATGATCAACATGCATACCTTTCTATATGATCCACATGCATACCTTTCTCCTGCAACTATTTATATATGATCAACATGTATACCTTTCTATATGATCCACATGCATACCTTTCTCCTGTAACTGTGTATATATGATCCACATGCATACCTTTCTACTGTAACTGTGTATATGATCCACACGCATACCTTTTTACTGTAACTGTGTATATATGATCCACATGCATACCTTTCTACTGTAACTGTGTATATATGATCCACATGCGTACCTTTCTACTGCAACTGTGTATATATGATCAACATGCATGCCTTTCTATATGATCCACATGCATGCCTTTCTCCTGTAACTGCGTATATATGATCCACATGCATGCCTTTCTATATGATCCACATGCATGCCTTTCTCCTGTAACTGTGAATATATGATCCACATGCATGTCTTTCTATATGATCCACATGCATGCCTTTCTATATGATCCACATGCATGCCTTTCTCCTGTAACTGTGTATATATGATCACATGCATGCCTTTCTATATGATCCACATGCATGCCTTTCTCCTATAACTGTGTATATATGATCCACATGCATGCCTTTCTATGTGATCCACATGCATACCTTTTTACTGTAACTGTGTATATATGATCCACATGCATACCTTTCTCCTGTAACTGTGTATATATGATCCACATGCATACCTTTCTACTGCAACTATGTATATATTATCCACATGCATACCTTTCTCCTGCAACTGTGTATATATGATCCACATGCATGCCTTTCTATATGATCCACATGCATGCCTTTCTCCTGTAACTGTGCATATATGATCCACATGCATGTCTTTCTATATGATCCACATGCATGCCTTTCTATATGATCCACATGCATGCCTTTCTCCTGTAACTGTGTATATATGATCACATGCATGCCTTTCTATATGATCCACATGCATGCCTTCCTCCTGTAACTGTGTATATATGATCCACATGCATGCCTTTCTATATGATCCACATGCATACCTTTCTCCTGCAACTGTTTATATATGATCCACATGCATACCTTTCTCCTGTAACTGTGTATATATGATCCACATGCATACCTTTCTCCTGTAACTGTGTATATATGATCCACATGCATACCTTTCTACTGCAACTATGTATATATGATCCACATGCATACCTTTCTACTGCAACTGTGTATATATGATCCACATGCATACCTTTCTACTGTAACTTTGTATATGATCCACACGCATACCTTTTTACTGTAACTGTGTATATATGATCCACATGCATACCTTTCTACTGTAACTGTGTATATATGATCCACACGCATACCTTTCTCCTGTAACTGTGTATATACGATCAACATGCATACCTTTCTACTGTAACTGTGTATATATGATCCACATGCATACCTTTCTACTGCAACTGTGTATATATGATCAACATGCATACCTTTCTACTGTAACTGTGTATATATGATCCACACGCATACCTTTCTCCTGTAACTGTGTATATACGATCAACATGCATACCTTTCTACTATAACTGTGTATATATGATCAACATGCATACCTTTCTATATGATCCACGTGCATACCTTTCTCCTGTAATTGTGTATATATGATCCACGTGCATACCTTTCTACTGTAACTGTGTATATGATCCACACGCATACCTTTTTACTGTAACTGTGTTTATATGATCAACACGCATACCTTTCTCCTGTAACTGTGTATATATGATCCACATGCATACCTTTCTACTGTAACTGTGTATATATGATCAACATGCATACCTTTCTATATGATCCACATGCATACCTTTCTCCTGCAACTGTTTATATATGATCAACATGTATACCTTTCTATATGATCCACATGCATACCTTTCTCCTGTAACTGTGTATATATGATCCACATGCATACCTTTCTACTGTAACTGTGTATATGATCCACACGCATACCTTTTTACTGTAACTGTGTATATATGATCCACATGCATACCTTTCTCCTGTAACTGTGTATATATGATCCACATGCATACCTTTCTACTGTAACTGTTTATATATGATCAACATGTATACCTTTCTATATGATCCACATGCATACCTTTCTCCTGTAACTGTGTATATATGATCCACATGCATACCTTTCTACTGTAACTGTGTATATGATCCACACGCATACCTTTTTACTGTAACTGTGTATATATGATCCACATGCATACCTTTCTCCTGTAACTGTGTATATATGATCCACATGCATACCTTTCTACTGCAACTGTGTATATATGATCCACATGCATACCTTTGTACTGTAACTGTGTATATGATCCACACGCATACCTTTTTACTGTAACTGTGTATATATGATCCACATGCATACCTTTCTACTGTAACTGTGTATATATGATCAACACGCATACCTTTCTCCTGTAACTGTGTATATACGATCAAAATGCATACCTTTCTACTGTAACTGTGTATATATGATCCACATGCATACCTTTCTACTGCAACTGTGTATATATGATCAACATGCATACCTTTCTACTGTAACTGTGTATATATGATCCACACGCATACCTTTCTCCTGTAACTGTGTATATACGATCAACATGCATACCTTTCTACTATAACTGTGTATATATGATCAACATGCATACCTTTCTATATGATCCACGTGCATACCTTTCTCCTGTAATTGTGTATATATGATCCACGTGCATACCTTTCTACTGTAACTGTGTATATATGATCCACATACATGCCTTTCTCCTGTAACTGTGTATATATGATCCACATGCATACCTTTCTACTGTAACTGTGTATATGAACCACACGCATGCCTTTTTACTGTAACTGTGTATATGAACCACACGCATGCCTTTTTACTGTAACTGTGTATATATGATCCACATGCATAGCTTTCTACTGTAACTGTGTATATATGATCCACATGCATACCTTTCTACTGTAACTGTGTATATATGATCAACATGCATACCTTTCTCCTGTAACTGTGTATATATGATCAACACACATACCTTTCTCCTGTAACTGTGTATATATGAACCACATGCATACCTTTCTACAGTAACTGTGTATATATGATCCACATGCATATCTTTCTCCTGCAACTGTTTATATATGATCAACATGCATACCTTTCTATATGATCCACATGCATACCTTTCTCCTGCAACTGTTTATATATGATCCACATGCATACCTTTCTCCTGTAACTGTGTATATATGATCCACATGCATACCTATCTACTGTAACTGTGTATATGATCCACACGCATACCTTTTTACTGTAACTGTGTATATATGATGCACATGCATACCTTTCTACTGTAACTGTGTATATATGATCAACACGCATACCTTTCTCCTGTAATTGCGTATATATGATCAACATGCATACCTTTCTACTGTAACTGTGTATATATGATCCACATGCATACCTTTCTACTGCAACTGTGTATATATGATCAACATGCATACCTTTCTACTGTAACTGTGTATATATGATCCACACGCATACCTTTCTCCTGTAACTGTGTATATACGATCAACATACATACCTTTCTACTATAACTGTGTATATATGATCAACATGCATACCTTTCTATATGATCCACGTGCATACCTTTCTCCTGTAACTGTGCATATATGATCAACATGCATACCTTTCTACTATAACTGTGTATATATGATCAACATGCATACCTTTCTATATGATCCACAAGCATACCTTTCTCCTGTAACTGTGTATATATGATCAACATGCATACCTTTCTACTATAACTGTGTATATATGATCAACATGCATACCTTTCTATATGATCCACGTGCATACCTTTCTCCTGTAATTGTGTATATATGATCCACATGCATACCTTTCTACTGTAACTGTGTATATGATCCACACGCATACCTTTTTACTGTAACTGTGTATATATGATCCACATGCATACCTTTCTACTCTAACTGTGTTTATATGATCAACACACATACCTTTCTGTTGTAACTGTGTATATATGATCCACATGCATACCTTTCTACTGTAACTGTGTATATATGATCCACATGCATATCTTTCTCCTGCAACTGTTTATATATGATCAACATGCATACCTTTCTATATGATCCACATGCATACCTTTCTCCTGCAACTGTTTATATATGATCAACATGCATACCTTCCTATATGATCCACATGCATACCTTTCTCCTGTAACTGTGTATATATGATCCACATGCATATCTTTCTACTGTAACTGTGTATATGATCCACACGCATACCTTTTTACTGTAACTGTGTATATATGATCCACATGCATACCTTTCTACTGTAACTGTGTATATATGATCCACATGCGTACCTTTCTACTGCAACTGTGTATATATGATCAACATGCATGCCTTTCTATATGATCCACATGCATGCCTTTCTCCTGTAACTGCGTATATATGATCCACATGCATGCCTTTCTATATGATCCACATGCATGCCTTTCTCCTGTAACTGTGAATATATGATCCACATGCATGTCTTTCTATATGATCCACATGCATGCCTTTCTATATGATCCACATGCATGCCTTTCTCCTGTAACTGTGTATATATGATCACATGCATGCCTTTCTATATGATCCACATGCATGCCTTTCTCCTATAACTGTGTATATATGATCCACATGCATGCCTTTCTATGTGATCCACATGCATACCTTTTTACTGTAACTGTGTATATATGATCCACATGCATACCTTTCTCCTGTAACTGTGTATATATGATCCACATGCATACCTTTCTACTGCAACTATGTATATATTATCCACATGCATACCTTTCTCCTGCAACTGTGTATATATGATCCACATGCATGCCTTTCTATATGATCCACATGCATGCCTTTCTCCTGTAACTGTGCATATATGATCCACATGCATGTCTTTCTATATGATCCACATGCATGCCTTTCTATATGATCCACATGCATGCCTTTCTCCTGTAACTGTGTATATATGATCACATGCATGCCTTTCTATATGATCCACATGCATGCCTTCCTCCTGTAACTGTGTATATATGATCCACATGCATGCCTTTCTATATGATCCACATGCATACCTTTCTCCTGCAACTGTTTATATATGATCCACATGCATACCTTTCTCCTGTAACTGTGTATATATGATCCACATGCATACCTTTCTCCTGTAACTGTGTATATATGATCCACATGCATACCTTTCTACTGCAACTATGTATATATGATCCACATGCATACCTTTCTACTGCAACTGTGTATATATGATCCACATGCATACCTTTCTACTGTAACTTTGTATATGATCCACACGCATACCTTTTTACTGTAACTGTGTATATATGATCCACATGCATACCTTTCTACTGTAACTGTGTATATATGATCCACACGCATACCTTTCTCCTGTAACTGTGTATATACGATCAACATGCATACCTTTCTACTGTAACTGTGTATATATGATCCACATGCATACCTTTCTACTGCAACTGTGTATATATGATCAACATGCATACCTTTCTACTGTAACTGTGTATATATGATCCACACGCATACCTTTCTCCTGTAACTGTGTATATACGATCAACATGCATACCTTTCTACTATAACTGTGTATATATGATCAACATGCATACCTTTCTATATGATCCACGTGCATACCTTTCTCCTGTAATTGTGTATATATGATCCACGTGCATACCTTTCTACTGTAACTGTGTATATGATCCACACGCATACCTTTTTACTGTAACTGTGTTTATATGATCAACACGCATACCTTTCTCCTGTAACTGTGTATATATGATCCACATGCATACCTTTCTACTGTAACTGTGTATATATGATCAACATGCATACCTTTCTATATGATCCACATGCATACCTTTCTCCTGCAACTGTTTATATATGATCAACATGTATACCTTTCTATATGATCCACATGCATACCTTTCTCCTGTAACTGTGTATATATGATCCACATGCATACCTTTCTACTGTAACTGTGTATATGATCCACACGCATACCTTTTTACTGTAACTGTGTATATATGATCCACATGCATACCTTTCTCCTGTAACTGTGTATATATGATCCACATGCATACCTTTCTACTGTAACTGTTTATATATGATCAACATGTATACCTTTCTATATGATCCACATGCATACCTTTCTCCTGTAACTGTGTATATATGATCCACATGCATACCTTTCTACTGTAACTGTGTATATGATCCACACGCATACCTTTTTACTGTAACTGTGTATATATGATCCACATGCATACCTTTCTCCTGTAACTGTGTATATATGATCCACATGCATACCTTTCTACTGCAACTGTGTATATATGATCCACATGCATACCTTTGTACTGTAACTGTGTATATGATCCACACGCATACCTTTTTACTGTAACTGTGTATATATGATCCACATGCATACCTTTCTACTGTAACTGTGTATATATGATCAACACGCATACCTTTCTCCTGTAACTGTGTATATACGATCAAAATGCATACCTTTCTACTGTAACTGTGTATATATGATCCACATGCATACCTTTCTACTGCAACTGTGTATATATGATCAACATGCATACCTTTCTACTGTAACTGTGTATATATGATCCACACGCATACCTTTCTCCTGTAACTGTGTATATACGATCAACATGCATACCTTTCTACTATAACTGTGTATATATGATCAACATGCATACCTTTCTATATGATCCACGTGCATACCTTTCTCCTGTAATTGTGTATATATGATCCACGTGCATACCTTTCTACTGTAACTGTGTATATGATCCACACGCATACCTTTTTACTGTAACTGTGTTTATATGATCAACACGCATACCTTTCTCCTGTAACTGTGTATATATGATCCACATGCATACCTTTCTACTGTAACTGTGTATATATGATCAACATGCATACCTTTCTATATGATCCACATGCATACCTTTCTCCTGCAACTATTTATATATGATCAACATGTATACCTTTCTATATGATCCACATGCATACCTTTCTCCTGTAACTGTGTATATATGATCCACATGCATACCTTTCTACTGTAACTGTGTATATGATCCACACGCATACCTTTTTACTGTAACTGTGTATATATGATCCACATGCACACCTTTCTCCTGTAACTGTGTATATATGATCCACACGCATACCTTTCTCCTGTAACTGTGTATATACGATCAACATGCATACCTTTCTACTATAACTGTGTATATATGATCAACATGCATACCTTTCTATATGATCCACGTGCATACCTTTCTCCTGTAATTGTGTATATATGATCCACGTGCATACCTTTCTACTGTAACTGTGTATATGATCCACACGCATACCTTTTTACTGTAACTGTGTTTATATGATCAACACGCATACCTTTCTCCTGTAACTGTGTATATATGATCCACATGCATACCTTTCTACTGTAACTGTGTATATATGATCAACATGCATACCTTTCTATATGATCCACATGCATACCTTTCTCCTGCAACTGTTTATATATGATCAACATGTATACCTTTCTATATGATCCACATGCATACCTTTCTCCTGTAACTGTGTATATATGATCCACATGCATACCTTTCTACTGTAACTGTGTATATGATCCACACGCATACCTTTTTACTGTAACTGTGTATATATGATCCACATGCATACCTTTCTCCTGTAACTGTGTATATATGATCCACATGCATACCTTTCTACTGTAACTGTTTATATATGATCAACATGTATACCTTTCTATATGATCCACATGCATACCTTTCTCCTGTAACTGTGTATATATGATCCACATGCATACCTTTCTACTGTAACTGTGTATATGATCCACACGCATACCTTTTTACTGTAACTGTGTATATATGATCCACATGCATACCTTTCTCCTGTAACTGTGTATATATGATCCACATGCATACCTTTCTACTGCAACTGTGTATATATGATCCACATGCATACCTTTGTACTGTAACTGTGTATATGATCCACACGCATACCTTTTTACTGTAACTGTGTATATATGATCCACATGCATACCTTTCTACTGTAACTGTGTATATATGATCAACACGCATACCTTTCTCCTGTAACTGTGTATATACGATCAAAATGCATACCTTTCTACTGTAACTGTGTATATATGATCCACATGCATACCTTTCTACTGCAACTGTGTATATATGATCAACATGCATACCTTTCTACTGTAACTGTGTATATATGATCCACACGCATACCTTTCTCCTGTAACTGTGTATATACGATCAACATGCATACCTTTCTACTATAACTGTGTATATATGATCAACATGCATACCTTTCTATATGATCCACGTGCATACCTTTCTCCTGTAATTGTGTATATATGATCCACGTGCATACCTTTCTACTGTAACTGTGTATATGATCCACACGCATACCTTTTTACTGTAACTGTGTTTATATGATCAACACGCATACCTTTCTCCTGTAACTGTGTATATATGATCCACATGCATACCTTTCTACTGTAACTGTGTATATATGATCAACATGCATACCTTTCTATATGATCCACATGCATACCTTTCTCCTGCAACTATTTATATATGATCAACATGTATACCTTTCTATATGATCCACATGCATACCTTTCTCCTGTAACTGTGTATATATGATCCACATGCATACCTTTCTACTGTAACTGTGTATATGATCCACACGCATACCTTTTTACTGTAACTGTGTATATATGATCCACATGCACACCTTTCTCCTGTAACTGTGTATATATGATCCACACGCATACCTTTCTCCTGTAACTGTGTATATACGATCAACATGCATACCTTTCTACTATAACTGTGTATATATGATCAACATGCATACCTTTCTATATGATCCACGTGCATACCTTTCTCCTGTAATTGTGTATATATGATCCACGTGCATACCTTTCTACTGTAACTGTGTATATGATCCACACGCATACCTTTTTACTGTAACTGTGTTTATATGATCAACACGCATACCTTTCTCCTGTAACTGTGTATATATGATCCACATGCATACCTTTCTACTGTAACTGTGTATATATGATCAACATGCATACCTTTCTATATGATCCACATGCATACCTTTCTCCTGCAACTGTTTATATATGATCAACATGTATACCTTTCTATATGATCCACATGCATACCTTTCTCCTGTAACTGTGTATATATGATCCACATGCATACCTTTCTACTGTAACTGTGTATATGATCCACACGCATACCTTTTTACTGTAACTGTGTATATATGATCCACATGCATACCTTTCTCCTGTAACTGTGTATATATGATCCACATGCATACCTTTCTACTGTAACTGTTTATATATGATCAACATGTATACCTTTCTATATGATCCACATGCATACCTTTCTCCTGTAACTGTGTATATATGATCCACATGCATACCTTTCTACTGTAACTGTGTATATGATCCACACGCATACCTTTTTACTGTAACTGTGTATATATGATCCACATGCATACCTTTCTCCTGTAACTGTGTATATATGATCCACATGCATACCTTTCTACTGCAACTGTGTATATATGATCCACATGCATACCTTTGTACTGTAACTGTGTATATGATCCACACGCATACCTTTTTACTGTAACTGTGTATATATGATCCACATGCATACCTTTCTACTGTAACTGTGTATATATGATCAACACGCATACCTTTCTCCTGTAACTGTGTATATACGATCAAAATGCATACCTTTCTACTGTAACTGTGTATATATGATCCACATGCATACCTTTCTACTGCAACTGTGTATATATGATCAACATGCATACCTTTCTACTGTAACTGTGTATATATGATCCACACGCATACCTTTCTCCTGTAACTGTGTATATACGATCAACATGCATACCTTTCTACTATAACTGTGTATATATGATCAACATGCATACCTTTCTATATGATCCACGTGCATACCTTTCTCCTGTAATTGTGTATATATGATCCACGTGCATACCTTTCTACTGTAACTGTGTATATGATCCACACGCATACCTTTTTACTGTAACTGTGTTTATATGATCAACACGCATACCTTTCTCCTGTAACTGTGTATATATGATCCACATGCATACCTTTCTACTGTAACTGTGTATATATGATCAACATGCATACCTTTCTATATGATCCACATGCATACCTTTCTCCTGCAACTATTTATATATGATCAACATGTATACCTTTCTATATGATCCACATGCATACCTTTCTCCTGTAACTGTGTATATATGATCCACATGCATACCTTTCTACTGTAACTGTGTATATGATCCACACGCATACCTTTTTACTGTAACTGTGTATATATGATCCACATGCACACCTTTCTCCTGTAACTGTGTATATATGATCCACATGCATACCTTTCTACTCCAACTGTGTATATATGATCAACATGCATACCTTTCTATATGATCCATATGCATACCTTTCTCCTGTAACTGTGTATATATGATCCACATGCATACCTTTCTACTGTAACTGTGTATATATGATCCACAGGCATACCTTTCTCCTGTAACTGTGTATATATGATCCACATGCATACCTTTCTACTGCAACTGTGTATATATGATCCACATGCATACCTTTCTACTGTAACTGTGTATATATGATCCACATGCATACCTTTCTCCTGTAACTGTGTATATATGATCCACATGCATACCTTTCTACTGCAACTGTGTATATATGATCCACATGCATACCTTTCTACTGTAACTGTGTATATATGATCCACATGCATACCTTTCTCCTGTAACTGTGTATATATGATCCACATGCATACCTTTCTACTGTAACTGTGTATATATGATCCACATGCATACCTTTCTACTGTAAGTGTGTATATATGATCCACATGCATACCTTTCTACTGCAACTATACTGTAACTAATCTAGCTAAAAGTAACGGCGCTGCGATGCCCTTGGGCTGTATGTGCGCTATACAAATGTAAAAAATAAATAAATCAAATAAATAACAGAGTGAAAGGTAGGGCCCTGTAGAGCTCTGAGCACACACAAGGAGATTTAACTCTAGGACATGAGCTTGAAAAACATCCAAGAAGCCTAGCAATGGTTTTGTCTGTCGGACTTAGTTGCAACCAGGCATCCCAAAAAGCTTGGATAGTTGCCCACTGCTAAGGAGTGGGCAGATGCAGAAGGAAACCTTCCTCTGGGAACTGAGCAATGGTGGCGGTGAACACGCCAATGGTAATAAAACAATTCTGGCCGCACCAAGCTACAAAGTCTTCCAGTGCTGCGAGAAGGAACACAAGGTTGCAGGTAATCTGGGCACCTGGACGGCTAAGGAGAGAGGCCCAGGAGAACCTGTCGCTGAGCCCCTCTCTCTCAGTGACCAGCCCCAGGTGTTGATAATCAGGGCAGGGGACCGGGGAAGAAGAGATGGTGCTGTTGATAGATAATAACAGGGAGAACCAAGACCTAGCATGATGACCTTGAAGCTGCCCTCCTTGCTCTGCCTCAAGACCCTAGGATTCAGAGGAATGGGAGGCGTAGAGAAGGCCCTCTAGCCAGCGAATTGGGAGAGCGTTGCTCTCCCAGGCCCTTCTTCCAGGTCCCTCGAACAGAACAGGGGAAGCTTTGTGTTGATGCTGATGCATGTGCAACTGCGGTCACCTGACCAAAACCATGATCATCTGGAGGGCTGCTGGGCTGAAGAATAAATCCGGTGATGGGAGAAATACTCTACTGAGGGCTTTGGAAGGGTGTTGTTGATCCCTGTGACAGACCTCCAAGGATACCAAGTTTCATTCCGCTCAAGCCCTAATGGCGGAGGCTACCAAGGCCGATTGGTTATGCTCCCATGATGTTCACACAACTTAGATGTCATGTGTCTCACTGAGACGTGGCTCACTGACTCACATGGGCCCACTATAGAACAGATCACACCACCAGGCTACGTCTTTCTTGGAAAACACAGAGAAGGGACCGTAGGAGGAGGAGTTGCCATTCTATGTAAAAAGTCACTAGGTTTTTATGAGGCAAATATCGAATGCACTGGGAGTGATATTATTCACATCAAGAGGACCTCTAATCTGAATTTCACCCTTAATCTAGTGCTTCTCTATAGACCCCCTGAAGCTGCCGACAGTTTCAATGAAGTCATTGTTAATATTATAACACCTATGATGACCACCAATACGGGTCTGGTCATTTTAGGTGATTTCAAGGGGACACAAGGGACAAAAAAGCACTGGCCTTAGAAAGAATCCTTAATAATCATCAAGTCTTAATTCAAAATGTGGAACCTACACATAATAAAGGCCATACAGATTGGAGACATTGTGACTAGACCATGCATTTGGTCTGATCACTCTTTTGTCTCATGTACTTTGAGGCTTCCCGCTCTAGCACATAGAAAACATGTACCTACATATAAAGTCAAAGCCCGAAATTTTAAAAACATCACTCAGCTCATCTTGGCTAAGTGTATGCAAACCCTGATTACTAAAACAACTGACTCCGATGACCCGGAGACACTTATAAATAACTACAACCAGGAGATCACCGAAATGCTTGACAAATCTGCACCAATGAAAGAGAAATTGGTTAGAGATTTAGCAAATCGCCACAAATGGTTCTCCTCTTCCTTAGCAGAACTCGGAGCGAGTAAAAGACAGGCCGAACATACCTGGCATAAAGATAGATCCACTATTAACTTGTCAGATTGGAAACAAAAGGAGAAACAGTACAAAGTAGAAATTATTGAGGCTAAGAAAACCTTCTATAACAACCAAATCAGCTCAGCTGGAGATGAGACGAAGGAACTTTTCTGCCTTTTTAGATCCTGGGAGAAACCAACTGCTTGTTGCCTCCCTATAAGACCGACTAATGATGACTGTGAACGGGTACAGAAGGCCTTCGCAGCTAAACTATTAAAAGCCCAAGACAAAATTAAATTAGAAGCAATAGCAGCCCTGTCGTCTGCACAAATGCCTATCCCAATACCCGCAGAGACACACCATACTTGCATACAATCGCCCCAAACTCAGTCAGGTTCTACATCAAGCAGGGATACTCAACCAGGTCCTGCTGCAGGTTTTACCTTTAGTGAGTCTACTGCTGCTGATATTTTGAAAATCCTTAAGTCTATGCACCCCACTAACTGTCCGGGTAAATTACTTCCTTTTCTCTGCAGATTTGCAAACGCTTCCTTCCGAACAGGTGTGATTCCCCAATCAATAAAAATAGCAGTCTCACCACTGCTAAAAAAAGCAGGTCTTGATCCCACTGATGCGGCAAACCTAAGGCCTATCACCAACACCCTGTTTTTCTTAAAACGTATTGATAAGATAGCAACCATCCAGCTACAGGCCCATGTCCAGACGGCTGCCATCTTGCATGCTAAGCAGTCAGGTTTCAGAAGCCATCATGGCACAGAAAGTGCGCTTCTGGACCTGCAGACATATATGCTCTCTAGACTAGAAGATAGCAAGCCGGGGCTGCTGATGTTGTTAGACTTATCGGCAGCTTTCGACCTGCTAGATCACAAAATCCTACTCGACAGAATGCAGAGTGTTGGAGGCCTCTCCGATAATGCCATAACTTGGCTGAGGGCATTCCTGGAAGATCGTCGGTCACAGGTGCATTGGGGAGACAGTTCCTCTGGGTCACAAACTATAACATGTGGTGTGCCCCAGCGGGCATGTCTTTCCCCACTGTTGTTCAATATATACATCTTTCCTCTCTGTTACGAATTAGATCTTTTCCAGACCTTTTTCTGTAACTATGCAGATGACTTCCAGCTGGTCCTTAACATCACTGGCGATTACGACATAGATCAATGTGCAGTAAACGCGGTTTATCAACTGATAAAACAGTGGATGTCCACCAACTGGTTATGTCTGAACGCTACAAAGACAGAGCTCAAATCAAGCTGGGACAGGAATATACTGGTTTTACGATAGATGGTAGCTTCATCAACACTGTGCAGAAAGTAAAAACCTTGGGCACATACATGGACAGCAGTGTAGACTGCGAAGCACATGTTGCAGCCATTACTGTCAGCACTAATTACCACCTCAAAGTGCTTAGGCAAGTTGCGCCACTAGTTTCGGTCGAAAACCGTATCAAGCTCGTGAGAGCCGTTATCTTGCCTCGTATTGATTACTGCAGGTAAAGCAGAAATCCAGGAGTTACACAAAATTCAAAGTAAAGCTATTCGCATCATTTTTCAAATGAAGCGCTCAGAACCCACTACTGTAGCCAGAAAAAAATTGCATTGGCTTCCTGTGGAACGCAGAATTCAATTTAAATTGATAACTATATGCCACAAATGCCCAAGAGAAACCTCAGGTCAGCACCGAGTTAAACGCTCCCGAGGCTCTGGAAGGGCCTTTCATACCCAGGGAGCTAAGGCATGGAATGCATTGCCCATATCCCTGCGCAAGACAACAGATCTTCTTGCTTTTTGAAAACAATTGAAAACGCATCTCTTTTATTAGAGTAATCCCCTGCAGTAGTCTCTGTTCACTGTACTCTGCTCTCTCAGCGCCTGGATGCCTACGGGCTTTGGAGCGGTATAAGCACAATAACAATAACAAATAAGCCACTACCATGGCGTTGTCCATCTGGATCCAATTCAGCCTGCTCAGGGCCTGGGGGTGGAGAAGAAAAGCAGGGACTGTGCTTCCCACAAAGGTACTTATACGAAGAAGAGTAGAAGTAATGAAGATTATCAGTAAGTACAAGTTCAACAGCACAGAACATTCACTATTCGCATGTCAAACCGGGTTCGACATTGGCTATTGACATATAGAACTGAATGGTATCTCAAGGTTTGTAGGCCAGACACTTCACCACTGCCCTATGTAAACTGATGAAAAATAACCAACAAGTAAAGGTGAAATGTCCATTTCGGTACTGCAAGTGCCAGGGAAAACGCTGTGGTGAGGGCGGGGCCAATGGCTGTGCGGGATTGGGGTGCTGTGGTGAGGGTGGGGCCAATGGCTGTGGGGGGATTGGGTGCTGTGGTGAGGGCAGGGCCAATGGCTGTGGGGGGATTGGTGTGCTGTGGTGAGGGCGGGGCCAATGGCTGTGAGAGGATTGGCATGCTGTGCTGAGGGCGGGGCCAATGGCTGTGGGGGATTGGCGTGCTGTGTTGAGGGCGGGGCCAATGGCTGTGGGGGGATTGGCGTGCTGTGCTGAGGGTGGGGCCAATGGCTGTGGGGGGATTGGGGTGCTGTGGTGAGGGCAGGGCCAATAGCTGTGGGGGGATTGGTGTGCTGTGGTGAGGGTGGGACCAATGGCTGTGAGAGGATTGGCGTGCTGTGCTGAGGGCGAGGCCAATGGCTGTGGGGGGATTGGCGTGCTGTGCTGAGGCGGGGCCAATGGCTGTGGGGGGATTGGCGTGCTGTGCTGAGGGTGGGGCCAAAGGCTCTGGGGGGATTGGCGTGCTGTGGTGAGGGCAGGGCCAATTGCTGTGGGGGGATTGGCATGCTGTGCTGAGGGTGGGGCCAATGGCTGTGGGGGGATTGCCGTGCTGTGGTGAGGGAGGGGCCAATGGCTGTGGCGGGATTGGCGTGCTGTGCTGAGGGCGGGGCTAATGGCTGTGGGGGGATTGGCGTGCTGTGCTTAGGGATGGGGCCAATGGTTGTGGGGGGGTTGGCTTGGTGTGCTGAGGGCGGGGCCAATGGCTGTGGGGGGATTGGCGTGCTGTGGTGAGGGCGGGGCCAATGGCTGTGGGGGGATTGGTGTGCACTGCTGAGGGCGGGGCTAATGGCTGTGGGGGGATTGGCGTGTTGTGGTGAGGGCGGGGTTAATGGCTGTGGGGGGATTGGCGTGCTGTGCTGAGGACGGGGCCAATGGCTGTGGAGGGGATTGGCGTGCTGTGCTGAGGGCGGGGCCAATGGCTGTGGGGGGATTGGCATGCTGTGCTGAGGGCGGGGCCAATGACTGTGGGGGATTGGCATGCTGTGGGGAGCGTGGGGCCAATGGCTTTGGGGGGATTGGTGTGCACTGCTGAGGGCGGGGCTAATGGCTGTGGGGGGATTGGTGTGCTGTGGTGAGGGCGGGGCCAATGGCTTTGGGGGGATTGGTGTGCACTGCTGAGGGCGGGGCTAATGGGTGTGAGGGATTGACGTGCTGTGGTGAGGGCGGGGCTAATGGCTGTGGGGGGAATGGTGTGCACTGCTGAGGGCGGGGCTAATGGCTGTGGGGGGATTGGCGTGCTGTGCTGAGGGCGGGGCCAATGGCTGTTGAGGGGATTGGCGTGCTGTGCTGAGGGCGGAGCCAATGGCTGTGGGGGGATTGGCATGCTGTGGTGAGGGCGGGGCTAATGGCTGTGGGGGATTGGTGTGCTGTGCTGAGGGCGGAACCAATGGCTTTGGGGGGATTTACATGCTGTGCTAAGGGCGGGGCCAATGGCTTTGAGGGGATTGGCTTGCTGTGCTGAGGGCGAGACCAATGGCTGTGAGGGGATTGGCGTGCTGTGCTGAGGGCGGGCCAATGGCTGTAGGCGGATTGGCGTGCCGGGGCCAATGGCTGTGGGGGGATTGGCGTGCTGTGGTGAGGGCGGGGCCAATGGCTGTGGGGGGATTGGTGTGCTGTGGTGAGGGCAGGCCAATGGCTGTGGGGGGATTGGTGTGCACTGCTGAGGGCGGGGCCAATAGCTGTGGGCGGATTGGCGTGCTGTGGTGAGGGTGGGGCCAATGGCTGTGGGGGATTGGCGTGCTGTGCTGAGGCGGGGAAAATGGCTGTGGGGGATTGGCGTGCTGTGGTGAGGGCGGGGCCAATGGCTGTGGGGGGATTGGCGTGCTGTGGTGAGAGCGGTGCCAATGGCTGTGGGGCGATTGGCGTAATGTGGTGAGGGCGGGGCCAATGGCTGTGGGGGGATTGGCATGCTGTGCTGAGGGCGGGGCCAATGGCTGTGGGGGGATTGGCGTGCTGTGGTGAGGGCGGGGCCAATGGCTGTGGGGGGATTGGTGTGCACTGCTGAGGGCGGGGCCAATGGCTGTGGGCAGATTGGCGTGCTGTGGAGAGGGCGGGGGCCAATGGCTGTGGGGGGATTGGCGTGCTGTGGTGAGGGTGGGGCCAATGGCTGTGGGGGGATTGGCGTGCTGTGCTGAGGGCGGGGCCAATGGCTGTGGGGGAATTGGCGTGCTGTGGTGAGGGCGGGGCCAATGGCTATGGGGGGATTGGCATGCTGTGCTAAGGGCGGGGCCAATGGCTTTGGGGGGATTGGCTTGCTGTACTGAGGGCGGGGCCAATGGCTGTGAGGGGATTGGCGTGTAGTGTTCTGATGGCGGGCCAATGGCTGTAGGGGGATTGGCGTGCTGTGCTGAGGGTGGGGCCAATGGCTGTGGGGGGATTGGCGTGCTGTGCTGATGGTGGGGCCAATGGCTGTGGGGGGATTGGCGTGCTGAGGGCGGGGTCAATGGCTGTGTGGGGATTGGGGTGCTATGGTGAGGGCGGGGCCAATGGCTGTGGGGGGGATTGGCGTGCTGTGCTGAGGGTGGAGACAATGGCTGTGGGGGGATTGGTGTGCTGTGCTGAGGCGGGGCCAATGGCTGTGGGGGGACTGGTGTGCTGTGCTAAGGGCGGGGCCAACGGCTGTGGGGGGATTGGGGTGCTGTGTTGAGGGCGGGGCTAATGACTGTGGGGGGATTGGCATGCTGTGGTGAGGGCGGGGCAAATGGCTGTGGGGGGATTGGTGTGCTGTGGTGAGGGCGGGGCCAATGGCTGTGGGGGGATTGGTGTGCACTGCTGAGGGCGGGGCCAATAGCTGTGGGTGGATTGGCGTGCTGTGGTGAGGGTGGGGCCAATGGCTGTGGGGGGATTGGCGTGCTGTGCTGAGGCGGGGCCAATGGCTGTGGGGGGATTGGCGTGCTGTGCTGAGGGTGGGGCCAATGGCTGTGGGGGGATTGGCGTGCTGTGGTGAGGGCGGGGCCAATGGCTGTGGCGGGATTGGCGTGCTGTGCTGAGGGCGGGGCTAATGGCTGTGGGGGGATTGGCGTGCTGTGCTTAGGGATGGGGCCAATGGTTGTGGGAGGGTTGGCTTGGTGTGCTGAGGGCGGGGCCAATGGCTGTGGGGGGATTGGCGTCCTGTGGTGAGGGCGGGGCCAATGGTTGTGGGGGGAATTGGCGTGGTGAGGGCGGGGCCAATGGCTGTGGGGGGGATTGGCGTGCTGTGCTGAGGGCAGGGCCAATGGCTATGGGGGGATTGGCGTGCTGTGCTGAGGGTGGGGCCAATGACTGTGGGGGGATTGGCGTGCTGTGGTGAGGGCGGGTCCAATGGCTGTGGGGGGATTGGTGTGCACTGCTGAGGGCGGGGCCAGTGGCTGTGGGGGGATTGGGGTGCTGTGTTGAGGGCGGGGCTAATGGCTGTGGGGGGGATTGGCGTGCTAAGGTCGGGGCCAATGGCTGTGGGGGGATTGGTGTGCTGTGGGGAGGGCAGGGCCAATGGCCGCGGGGGGATTGGTGTGCACTGCTGAGGGTGGGGCTAATGGCTGTGGGGGGATTGGCGTGCTGTGCTGAGGGCGGGGCCAATGGCTGTGGAGGGGATTGGCGTGCTGTGCTGAGGGCGGAGCCAATGGCTGTGGGGGGATTGGCATGCTGTGGTGAGGGCGGGGCTAATGGCTGTGGGGGATTGGTGTGCTGTGCTGAGGGCGGGGCCAATGGCTGTGGGGGGTTGGCGTTCTGTGGTGAGGGCGGGGCCAATGGCTGTGGGGGGATTGGGGTGCTGTGCTGAGGGCGGGGCCAATGGCTGTGGAGGGGATTGGCGTGCTGTGCTGAGGGCGGAGCCAATGGCTGTGGGGGGATTGGCATGCTGTGGTGAGGGCGGGGCTAATGGCTGTGGGGGATTGGTGTGCTGTGCTGAGGGCGGGGCCAATGGCTGTGGGGGGTTGGCGTTCTGTGGTGAGGGCGGGGCCAATGGCTGTGGGGGGATTGGGGTGCTGTGGTGAGGGCAGGGCCAATGGCTGTGGGGGGATTGGTGTGCTGTGGTGAGGGCGGGGCCAATGGCTGTGAGAGGATTGGCGTGCTGTGCTGAGGGCGGGGCCAATGGCTGTGGGGGGATTGGCGTGCTGTGCTGAGGGCGGGGCCAATGGCTGTGGGGGGATTGGCGTGCTGTGCTGAGGCGGGGCCAATGGCTGTGGGGGGATTGGCGTGCTGTGCTGAGGGTGGGGCCAAAGGCTCTGGGGGGATTGGCGTGCTGTGGTGAGGGCAGGGCCAATTGCTGTGGGGGGATTGGCATGCTGTGCTGAGGGTGGGGCCAATGGCTGTGGGGGGATTGCCGTGCTGTGGTGAGGGAGGGGCCAATGGCTGT
The DNA here is from genome assembly GCF_040938575.1 of Ambystoma mexicanum. Classification (NCBI taxonomy): domain Eukaryota; kingdom Metazoa; phylum Chordata; class Amphibia; order Caudata; family Ambystomatidae; genus Ambystoma; species Ambystoma mexicanum. The sequence continues at coordinate 35,964,783 of NC_090921.1, forward strand.
GGCGGGATTGGCGTGCTGTGCTGAGGGCGGGGCTAATGGCTGTGGGGGGATTGGCGTGCTGTGCTTAGGGATGGGGCCAATGGTTGTGGGGGGGTTGGCTTGGTGTGCTGAGGGCGGGGCCAATGGCTGTGGGGGGATTGGCGTGCTGTGCTAAGGGCGGGGCTAATGGCTGTGGGGGGATTGACATGCTGTGCTGAGGGTGGGGCCAATGGCTGTGGGGGGATTGGGGTGCTGTGGTGAGGGCAGGGCCAATAGCTGTGGGGGGATTGGTGTGCTGTGGTGAGGGTGGGACCAATGGCTGTGAGAGGATTGGCGTGCTGTGCTGAGGGCGAGGCCAATGGCTGTGGGGGGATTGGCGTGCTGTGCTGAGGCGGGGCCAATGGCTGTGGGGGGATTGGCGTGCTGTGCTGAGGGTGGGGCCAAAGGCTCTGGGGGGATTGGCGTGCTGTGGTGAGGGCAGGGCCAATTGCTGTGGGGGGATTGGCATGCTGTGCTGAGGGTGGGGCCAATGGCTGTGGGGGGATTGCCATGCTGTGGTGAGGGAGGGGCCAATGGCTGTGGCGGGATTGGCGTGCTGTGCTGAGGGCGGGGCTAATGGCTGTGGGGGGATTGGCGTGCTGTGCTTAGGGATGGGGCCAATGGTTGTGGGGGGGTTGGCTTGGTGTGCTGAGGGCGGGGCCAATGGCTGTGGGGGGATTGGCGTGCTGTGGTGAGGGCGGGGCCAATGGCTGTGGGGGGATTGGTGTGCACTGCTGAGGGCGGGGCTAATGGCTGTGGGGGGATTGGCGTGCTGTGGTGAGGGCGGGGTTAATGGCTGTGGGGGGATTGGCGTGCTGTGCTGAGGACGGGGCCAATGGCTGTGGAGGGGATTGGCGTGCTGTGCTGAGGGCGGGGCCAATGGCTGTGGGGGGATTGGCATGCTGTGCTGAGGGCGGGGCCAATGACTGTGGGGGATTGGCATGCTGTGGGGAGCGTGGGGCCAATGGCTTTGGGGGGATTGGTGTGCACTGCTGAGGGCGGGGCTAATGGCTGTGGGGGGATTGGTGTGCTGTGGTGAGGGCGGGGCCAATGGCTTTGGGGGGATTGGTGTGCACTGCTGAGGGCGGGGCTAATGGGTGTGAGGGATTGGCGTGCTGTGCTGAGGGTGGGGACAATGGCTGTGGGGGGATTGGTGTGCTGTGCTGAGGCGGGGCCAATGGCTGTGGGGGGACTGGTGTGCTGTGCTAAGGGCGGGGCCAATGGCTGTGGGGGGATTGGGGTGCTGTGTTGAGGGCGGGGCTAATGACTGTGGGGGGATTGGCATGCTGTGGTGAGGGCGGGGCAAATGGCTGTGGGGGATTGGAGTGCTGTGCTGAGGGTGGAGCCAATGGCTGTGGGGGGATTGGCGTGCTGTGCTAAGGGCGGGGCCAATGGCTTTGGGGGGATTGGCTTGCTGTACTGAGGGCGGGGCCAATGGCTGTGAGGGGATTGGCGTGTAGTGTTCTGATGGCGGGCCAATGGCTGTAGGGGGATTGGCGTGCTGTGCTGAGGGTGGGGCCAATGGCTGTGGGGGGATTGGCCTGCTGTGCTGGGGGCGGGGCCAATGGCTGTGGGGGGGGATTGACCGTGCTGTGGTGAGGGCGGGGCCAATGGCTGTGGGGGGGATTGGCGTGCTGTGCTGAGGGTGGGGACAATGGCTGTGGGGGGATTGGTGTGCTGTGCTGAGGCGGGGCCAATGGCTGTGGGGGGACTGGTGTGCTGTGCTAAGGGCGGGGCCAATGGCTGTGGGGGGATTGGCATGCTGTGCTAAGGGCGGGGCCAATGGCTTTGGGGGGATTGGCTTGCTGTACTGAGGGTGGGGCCAATGGCTGTGGGGGGATTGGCGTGCTGTGCTAAGGGCGGGGCCAATGGCTTTGGGGGGATTGGCTTGCTGTACTGAGGGTGGGGCCAATGGCTGTGAGGGGATTGGCGTGTAGTGTTCTGATGGCGGGCCAATGGCTGTAGGGGGATTGGCGTGCTGTGCTGAGGGTGGGGCCAATGGCTGTGGGGGGATTGGCCTGCTGTGCTGGGGGCAATGGCTGTGGGGGGGATTGACCGTGCTGTGGTGAGGGTGGGGCCAATGGCTGTGGGGGGATTGGCGTGCTGTGCTGATGGTGGGGCCAATGGCTGTGGGGGGATTGGAGTGCTGAGGGCGGGGTCAATGGCTGTGTGGGGATTGGGGTGCTGTGGTGAGGGCGGGGCCAATGGCTGTGGGGGGATTGGCGTGCTGTGATGAGGGCAGGGCCAATGGCTGTGGGGGGATTGGCGTGCTGTGGTGAGGGCGGTGCCAATGGCTGTGGGGGGATTGGCGTGCTGTGGTGAGGGCGGGGCCAATGGCTGTGGGGAGGATTGGCGTGCTGTGCTGAGGGCGGAGCCAATGGCTGTGCGGGGATTGGCATGCTGTGGTGAGGGCGGGGCTAATGGCTGTCGGGGATTGTTGTGCTGTGCTGAGGGTGGAGCCAATGGCTGTGGGGGATTGGTGTGCTGTGCTGAGGGTGGAGCCAATGGCTGTGGGGGGATTGGCATGCTGTGCTAAGGGCCGGGCCAATGGCTTTGGGGGGATTGGCTTGCTGTACTGAGGGCGGGGCCAATGGCTGTGAGGGGATTGGCGTGTAGTGTTCTGATGGCGGGCCAATGGCTGTAGGGGGATTGGCGTGCTGTGGTGAGGGCGGGGCCAATGGCTGTGGGGGATTGGCGTGCTGTGCTGAGGCGGGGAAATGGCTGTGGGGGGATTGGCGTGCTGTGGTGAGTGCGGGGCCAATGGCTGTGGGGGGATTGGCGTGCTGTGGTGAGGGCGGGGCCAATGGCTGTGGGGGGATTGGCGTGCTGTGGTGAGGACAGGGCCAATGGCTGTGGGGGGATTGGCATGCTGTGCTGAGGGTGGGGCCAATGGCTGTGGTGAGGGCGGGCCAATGGCTGTGGTGGGGATTGGTGTGCACTGCTGAGGGCGGGGCCAATGGCTGTGGGCAGATTGGCGTGCTGTGGTGAGCGCGGGGCCAATGGCTGTGGTGGGATTGGCGTGCTGTGCTGAGTGCGGGGCTAATGGCTGTGGGGGGATTGGCGTGCTGTGCTGAGGGCAGGTCCAATGGTTGTGGGGGGATTGGCTTGGTGTGCTGAGGGCGGGGCCAATGGCTGTGGGGGGATTGGCGTGCTGTGGTGAGGGCGGGGCCAATGGCTGTGGGGGGAATTGGCATGGTGAGGGCGGGGCCAATGGCTGTGGGGGGATTGGTGTGCTGTGCTGAGGGCAGGGCCAGTGGCTGTGGGGGGATTGGCGTGCTGTGCTGAGGGTGGGGCCAATGACTGTGGGGGGATTGGCGAGCTGGGCTGGGGGTGGGGCCAATGGCTGTGGGGGGATTGGCGTGCTGTGCTAAGGGCGGGGCCAATGGCTGTGGGGGGATTGGGGTGCTGTGTTGAGGGTGGGGCTAGTGGCTGTGGGGGGGATTGGCGTGCTGTGCTGAGGGCGGGGTCAATGGCTGGTTGGGAATTCGGGGGCTGTGTTGAGGGCTGGGCTAATGGCTGTGGGGGGATTGGCATGCTAAGGGCGGGGCCAATGGCTGTGGGGGGATTGGTGTGCACTGCTGAGGGCGGGGCTAATGGCTGTGGGGGGATTGGCGTGCTGTGGTGAGGGCGGGGCTAAAGGCTGTGGGGGGATTGGCGTGCTGTGCTGAGGGCGGGGCCAATGGCTGTGGAGGGGATTGGCGTGCTGTGCTGAGGGCGGGGCCAATGGCTGTGGGGGGATTGGCATGCTGTGCTGAGGTCGGGGCCAATGACTGTGGGGGACTGGCGTGCTGTGGGGAGGGCGGGGGCAATGGCTGTGGGGGGATTGGCGTGCTGTGTTGAGGGCAGGGCTAATGGCTGTGGGGGGTATTGGCGTGCTGTGCTGAGGGCGGGGCCAATGGATGTGGGGGGATTGGCATGCTGTGCTGAGGGCGGGGCCAATGGCTGTGGGGGTATTGCCGTGCAGTGCTGAGGGTGGGGCCAATGGCTGTGGGGGGATTGGCCTGCTGTGCTGGGGGCGGGGCCAATGGCTGTGGGGGGGATTGACCGTGCTGTGGTGAGGGTGGGGCCAATGGCTGTGGGGGGATTGGCGTGCTGTGCTGATGGTGGGGCCAATGGCTGTGGGGGGATTGGCGTGCTGAGGGTGGGGTCAATGGCTGTGTGGGGATTGGGGTGCTGTGGTGAGGGCGGGGCCAATGGCTGTGGGGGGGATTGTCGTGCTGTGCTGAGGGTAGGGACAATGGCTGTGGGGGGATTGGTGTGCTGTGCTGAGGCGGGGCCAATGGCTGTGGGGGGACTGGTGTGCTGTGCTAAGGGCGGGGCCAATGGCTGTTGGGGGATTGGGGTGCTGTGTTGAGGGCGGGGCTAATGACTGTGGGGGGGATTGGCATGCTGTGGTGAGGGCGGGGCAAATGGCTGTGGGGGGGATTGGCGTGCTGTCCTGAGGGCGGGGCTAATGGCTGTGGCGGGGATTGGCATGCTGTGGTGAGGGTGAGGCCAATGGCTGTGGGGGTATTGACGTGCTGTGCTGAGGGTGGGGCCAATGGCTGTGGGGGGATTGGCCTGCTGTGCTGGGGGCGGGGCCAATGGCTGTGGGGGGGATTGGTGTGCTGTGGTGAGGGTGGGGCCAATGGCTGTGGGGGGGATTGGCGTGCTGTGCTGATGGTGGGGCCAATGGCTGTGGGGGATTGGCGTGCTGAGGGTAGGGTCAATGGCTGTGTGGGGATTGGGGTGCTGTGGTGAGGGCGGGGCCAATGGCTGTGGGGGGATTGGCATGCTGTGCTGAGGGTGGGGCCAACGGCTGTGGGGGGATTGGTGTGCTGTGCTAGGGCGGGGCCAATGGCTGTGGGGGACTGGTGTGCTGTGCTAAGGGCGGGGCCAATGGCTGTGGGGGGATTGGGGTGCTGTGTTGAGGGCGGGGCTAATGGCTGTGGGGGGGATTGGCATGCTGTGGTGAGGGCGGGGCCAATGGCTTTGGGGGGATTGGCGTGCTGTCCTGAGGGTGGGGCCAAAGGCTGTAGGGGGGACTGGCGTGCTGTGCTGAGGGCGGGGTCAAAGGCTGTGGGGGGATCGGGGTGCTGTGTTGAGGGCGAGGCTAATGGCTGTGGGGGGGATTGTGTGCTGTGCTAAGGGCGGGGCCAATGGCTGTGGGGGATTGGCGTGCTGTGGGGAGGGCGGAGCCAATGGCTGTGGGGGAATGGCGTGCTGTGCTAAGGGCGGGGCCAATGGCTGTGTGGGGATTGGGGTGCTGTGTTGAGGGCAGGGATAATGGCTGTGGGGAGATTGGCGTGCTGTGGTGAGGGCAGGGCCAATGGCTGTGGGGGAAATTGGCGTGCTGTGGTGAGGGTGGGGCCTATGGCTGTGGGGGGATTGGCGTGCTGTGGGGAGGGCGGGGCCAATGGCTGTGGGGGGATTGGCGTGCTGTGGGGAGGGCGGGGCCAATGGCTGTGGGGGGATTGTGCACTGCTGAGGGCGGGGCTAATGGCTGTGGGGGGGATTGGCGTGCTGTGCTGAGGGCGGGGCCAATGGCTGTGGGGGGATTGACGTGCTGTGGTGTGGGCGGGGCTAACGGCTGAGGGGGGATTGGTGTGCTGTGGGGAGGGCGGGGCCAATGGCTGTGGGGGGGATTGTTGTGCACTGCTGAGGGTGGGGCTAATGGCTGTGGGGGGATTGGCATGCTCTGGGGAGGGCGGGGCTAATGGCTGTGGCGGGATTGGCGTGCTGTGCTGAGGGCGGGGCCAATGGCTATGGGGAATTGCTGTGCACTGCTGAGGGCGGGGATAATGGCTGTGGGGGGATTGACGTGCTGTGGGGAGGGCGGGGCTAATGGCTGTGGGGGGATTGGCGTGCTGTGCTAAGGGTGGGCCAATGGCTGTGGGGGGATTCGGGTGCTGTGGTGAGGGCGGGGCCAATGGCTGTGAGGGGGATTGGCGTGCTGTGGGGAGGGCGGGGCTAATGGCTGTGGGGAGATTGGCGTGCTGTGCTGAGGGCGGGCCAATGGCTATGGGATGATTGGCGTGCTGTGGGGAGGGCGGGGCTAATGGCCGGTGGGGGGGATTGGCGTGCTGTGGTGAGGGCGGGGCCAATGGCTGTGGGGGGATTGGTGTGCACTGTTGAGGGCGGGGCCAATGGCTGTGGGGGGATTGGGGTGCTGTGATGAGGGTGAGGCCAATGGCTGTAGAGGGACTGGTGTGCACTGCTGAGGGCGGGGCCAGTGGCTGTGGGGGGATTGGCGTGCTGTGGTGAGGGCGAGGCCAATGGCTGTGGGGGGATTGGCGTGCTGTGGGGAAGCCAGGGCTAATGGCTGTGGGGGATTGGCGTGCTGTGCTGAGGGCAGGGCCAATGGCTGTGGGGGGATTGGCGTGCTGTGGTGAGGGCGGGGCCAATGGCTGTGGGAGGATTGGTGTGCTGTGGGGAAGGCGGGGCTAATGGCTGTGGGGGGATTAGTGTGCACTGCTAAGGGCGGGGCCAATGGTTGTAGGGGGAATGGTGTGCACTGCTGAGGGCGGGGCTAATGGCTGTGGGGGATTGGCGTGCTGTGCTGAGGGTCCAATGGCTGTGGGGGGATTGGTGTGCACTGCTGAGGGCGGGGCCAATGGCTGTGGGGGGTTTGGTCTGCACTGCTGAGGGCGGGGTCAATGACTGGGGGGATTGGCGTGCTGTGTTGAGGGCAGGGCCAATGGCTGTGGGGTGATTGGCGTGCTGTGCTGGGGCCGGGGCCAATAGCTGTGGGGGGATCGGCGTGCTGTGCTGAGGGCGAGGCCAAAGGCAGTGGGGGGATTGGCGTGCTGTGGTGAGGGTGGGGCCAATGGCTGTGGGGGGATTGGCGTGCTGTGCTGAGGGCGGGGCCAATGGCTGTGAGGGGATTGGCGTGCTGTGGTGAGGGTGGGGCCAATGGCTGTAGGGGGGTTGGCGTGCTGTTCTAAGGGTGGGGCTAATGGCTGTGGGGGTATTGGCGTGCTGTGCTGAGGGCGGGGCCAATGGCTGTGGCGAGATTGGCGTGCTGTGCTGAGGGTGGGGCTAATGGCTGTGGGGGGATTGGCATGCTGTGCTGAGGGCAGGGCCAATGGTTGTGGGGGGGTTGGTTTGGTGTGCTGAGGGCGGGGCCAATGGCTGAAGGGGATTGGCGTGCTGTGGTAGGGCGGGGCCAATGACTGTGGGGGGATTGGTGTGCACTGCTGAGGGCGGGGCCAATAGCTGTGGGCGGATTGGCGTGCTGTGGTGAGGGTGGGGCCAATGGCTGTGGGGGGATTGGCGTGCTGTGCTGAGGCGGGGCCAATGGCTGTTGGGGGATTGGCGTGCTGTGCTGAGGGTGGGGCCAATGGCTGTGGGGGGATTGGCGTGCTGTGCTGAGGGCGGGGCCAATGGCTGTGGGGGGATTGGCGTGCTGTGGTGAGGGCGGGGCCAATGGCTGTGGGGGGATTGGTGTGCACTGCTGAGGGCGGGGCCAATGGCTGTGGGCAGATTGGCGTGCTGTGGTGAGGGCGGGGCCAATGGCTGTGGCGGGATTGGCATGCTGTGCTGAGGGCGGGGCTAATGGCTGTGGGGGGATTGGCGTGCTGTGCTGAGGGAAGGGTCAATGGTTGTGGGGGGGTTGGTTTGGTGTGCTGAGGGCGGGGCCAATGGCTGTGGGGGGATTGGCGTGCTGTGCTGAGGGAAGGGTCAATGGTTGTGGGGGGGTTGGTTTGGTGTGCTGAGGGCGGGGCCAATAGCTGTGGGCGGATTGGCGTGCTGTGGTGAGGGTGGGGCCAATGGCTGTGGGGGGATTGGCGTGCTGTGCTGAGGCGGGGCCAATGGCTGTTGGGGGATTGGCGTGCTGTGCTGAGGGTGGGGCCAATGGCTGTGGGGGGATTGGCGTGCTGTGCTGAGGGCGGGGCCAATGGCTGTGGGGGGATTGGCGTGCTGTGGTGAGGGCGGGGCCAATGGCTGTGGGGGGATTGGTGTGCACTGCTGAGGGCGGGGCCAATGGCTGTGGGCAGATTGGCGTGCTGTGGTGAGGGCGGGGCCAATGGCTGTGGCGGGATTGGCATGCTGTGCTGAGGGCGGGGCTAATGGCTGTGGGGGGATTGGCGTGCTGTGCTGAGGGAAGGGTCAATGGTTGTGGGGGGGTTGGTTTGGTGTGCTGAGGGCGGGGCCAATGGCTGTGGGGGGAATTGGCGTGGTGAGGGCGGGGCCAATGGCTGTGGGGGGGATTGGTGTGCTGTGCTGAGGGCAGGGCCAATGGCTGTGGGGGGATTGGCGTGCTGTGCTGAGGGTGGGGCCAATGGCTGTGAGGGATTGGCGTGCTGTGCTAAGGGCGGGGCCAATGGCTGTGGGGGGATTGGGGTACTGTGTTGAGGGCGGGGCTAATGGCTGTGGGGGGGATTGGCGTGCTGTAGTGAGGGCGGGGCCAATGGCTGTGGGGGGATTGGCGTGCTGTGCTCAGGGCGGGGCCAATGGCTGTGGGGGGATTGGCGTGCTGTGCTGAGGGCGGGGTCAATGGCTGTGGGGGAATTCGGGGGCTGTGTTGAGGGTCGGGGCTAATGGCTGTGGGCGGGATTGGCGTGCTAAGGTCAGGGACAATGGCTGTGGGGGGATTGGCGTGCTGTGGGGAGGGCGGGGTTAATGGCTGTGGGGGGATTGGCATGCTGTGCTGAGGACGGGGCCAATGGCTGTGGAGGGGATTGCTGTGCTGTGCTGAGGGCGGGGCCAATGGCTGTGGGGGGGATTGGCGTGCTGTGCTCAGGGCGGGGCCAATGGCTGTGGGGGGATTGGCGTGCTGTGCTGAGGGCGGGGTCAATGGCTGTGGGGGAATTCGGGGGCTGTGTTGAGGGTCGGGGCTAATGGCTGTGGGCGGGATTGGCGTGCTAAGGTCAGGGACAATGGCTGTGGGGGGATTGGCGTGCTGTGGGGAGGGCGGGGTTAATGGCTGTGGGGGGATTGGCATGCTGTGCTGAGGACGGGGCCAATGGCTGTGGAGGGGATTGCTGTGCTGTGCTGAGGGCGGGGCCAAAGGCTGTGGGGGATTGGCGTGCTGTGCTGAGGCCGGGGCCAATAGCTGTGGGGGGATTGGCGTGCTGTGGTGAGGGCGGGGCAAATGGCTGTGGGGGGATTGGCGTGCTGTGCTGAGGGCAGGGCCAAAGGTTGTGGGGGACTGGTGTGCACTGCTGAGTGCGGGACCAATGACTGTGGGGGGATTGGTGTGCTGTGGTGAGGGCAGGACCAATGACTATGGGGGGGTTGGTGTGCTGTGGTGAGGGCGGGGCCAATGACTATGGGGAGGATTGGCGTGCTGTGGTGCGGGCGGGGCCAATGGCTGTAGGGGGATTGGTGTGCTGTGGTAAGGGCGGGGCCAATGGCTGTGGGGAGATTGGCGTGCTGTGGTGAGGGTGGGGCCAATGGCTGTGGTGGGATTGGCGTGCTTTGCTGAGGGCGGGGCCAATGGCTGTGAGGGGATTGGCGTGCTGTGGTGAGGGTGGGGCAAATGGCTGTAGGGGGATTGGCGTGGTGTGCTAAGGGCGGGGATAATGGCTGTGAGGGGATTGGCGTCCTGTGCTGAGGGCGGGGCCAATGGCTGTGGGGGGATTGGCGTGCTGTGGTGAGGGTGGGGCCAATGGCTGTGGGGGGATTGGCGTGCTGTGCTGAGGGCGGGGCCAATGGCTGTGAGGGGATTGGCGTGCTGTGGTGAGGGTGGGGCCAATGGCTGTAGGGGGGTTGGCGTGCTGTTCTAAGGGTGGGGCTAATGGCTGTGGGGGTATTGGCGTGCTGTGCTGAGGGCGGGGCCAATGGCTGTGGCGAGATTGGCGTGCTGTGCTGAGGGTGGGGCTAATGGCTGTGGGGGGATTGGCATGCTGTGCTGAGGGCAGGGCCAATGGTTGTGGGGGGGTTGGTTTGGTGTTCTAAGGGTGGGGCTAATGGCTGTGGGGGTATTGGCGTGCTGTGCTGAGGGCGGGGCCAATGGCTGTGGCGAGATTGGCGTGCTGTGCTGAGGGTGGGGCTAATGGCTGTGGGGGGATTGGCGTGCTGTGCTAAGGGCGGGGCCAATGGCTGTGGGGGGATTGGGGTGCTGTGTTGAGGGTGGGGCTAGTGGCTGTGGGGGGGATTGGCGTGCTGTGCTGAGGGCGGGGTCAATGGCTGGTTGGGAATTCGGGGGCTGTGTTGAGGGCTGGGCTAATGGCTGTGGGGGGATTGGCATGCTAAGGGCGGGGCCAATGGCTGTGGGGGGATTGGTGTGCACTGCTGAGGGCGGGGCTAATGGCTGTGGGGGGATTGGCGTGCTGTGGTGAGGGCGGGGCTAAAGGCTGTGGGGGGATTGGCGTGCTGTGCTGAGGGCGGGGCCAATGGCTGTGGAGGGGATTGGCGTGCTGTGCTGAGGGCGGGGCCAATGGCTGTGGGGGGATTGGCATGCTGTGCTGAGGTCGGGGCCAATGACTGTGGGGGACTGGCGTGCTGTGGGGAGGGCGGGGGCAATGGCTGTGGGGGGATTGGCGTGCTGTGTTGAGGGCAGGGCTAATGGCTGTGGGGGGTATTGGCGTGCTGTGCTGAGGGCGGGGCCAATGGATGTGGGGGGATTGGCATGCTGTGCTGAGGGCGGGGCCAATGGCTGTGGGGGTATTGCCGTGCAGTGCTGAGGGTGGGGCCAATGGCTGTGGGGGGATTGGCCTGCTGTGCTGGGGGCGGGGCCAATGGCTGTGGGGGGGATTGACCGTGCTGTGGTGAGGGTGGGGCCAATGGCTGTGGGGGGATTGGCGTGCTGTGCTGATGGTGGGGCCAATGGCTGTGGGGGGTTGGCGTGCTGAGGGTGGGGTCAATGGCTGTGTGGGGATTGGGGTGCTGTGGTGAGGGCGGGGCCAATGGCTGTGGGGGGGATTGTCGTGCTGTGCTGAGGGTAGGGACAATGGCTGTGGGGGGGATTGGTGTGCTGTGCTGAGGCGGGGCCAATGGCTGTGGGGGGACTGGTGTGCTGTGCTAAGGGCGGGGCCAATGGCTGTTGGGGGATTGGGGTGCTGTGTTGAGGGCGGGGCTAATGACTGTGGGGGGGATTGGCATGCTGTGGTGAGGGCGGGGCAAATGGCTGTGGGGGGGATTGGCGTGCTGTCCTGAGGGCGGGGCTAATGGCTGTGGGGGGGATTGGCATGCTGTGGTGAGGGTGAGGCCAATGGCTGTGGGGGTATTGACGTGCTGTGCTGAGGGTGGGGCCAATGGCTGTGGGGGGATTGGCCTGCTGTGCTGGGGGCGGGGCCAATGGCTGTGGGGGGGATTGGTGTGCTGTGGTGAGGGTGGGGCCAATGGCTGTGGGGGGGATTGGCGTGCTGTGCTGATGGTGGGGCCAATGGCTGTGGGGGATTGGCGTGCTGAGGGTAGGGTCAATGGCTGTGTGGGGATTGGGGTGCTGTGGTGAGGGCGGGGCCAATGGCTGTGGGGGGATTGGCATGCTGTGCTGAGGGTGGGGCCAACGGCTGTGGGGGGATTGGTGTGCTGTGCTAGGGCGGGGCCAATGGCTGTGGGGGACTGGTGTGCTGTGCTAAGGGCGGGGCCAATGGCTGTGGGGGGATTGGGGTGCTGTGTTGAGGGCGGGGCTAATGGCTGTGGGGGGGATTGGCATGCTGTGGTGAGGGCGGGGCCAATGGCTTTGGGGGATTGGCGTGCTGTCCTGAGGGTGGGGCCAAAGGCTGTAGGGGGGACTGGCGTGCTGTGCTGAGGGCGGGGTCAAAGGCTGTGGGGGATCGGGGTGCTGTGTTGAGGGCGAGGCTAATGGCTGTGGGGGGGATTGTGTGCTGTGCTAAGGGCGGGGCCAATGGCTGTGGGGGATTGGCGTGCTGTGGGGAGGGCGGAGCCAATGGCTGTGGGGGAATGGCGTGCTGTGCTAAGGGCGGGGCCAATGGCTGTGTGGGGATTGGGGTGCTGTGTTGAGGGCAGGGATAATGGCTGTGGGGAGATTGGCGTGCTGTGGTGAGGGCAGGGCCAATGGCTGTGGGGGAAATTGGCGTGCTGTGGTGAGGGTGGGGCCTATGGCTGTGGGGGGATTGGCGTGCTGTGGGGAGGGCGGGGCTAATGGCTGTGGGGAGATTGGCGTGCTGTGCTGAGGGCGGGCCAATGGCTATGGGATGATTGGCGTGCTGTGGGGAGGGCGGGGCTAATGGCTGTGGGGGGGATTGGCGTGCTGTGGTGAGGGCGGGGCCAATGGCTGTGGGGGGATTGGTGTGCACTGTTGAGGGCGGGGCCAATGGCTGTGGGGGGATTGGGGTGCTGTGATGAGGGTGAGGCCAATGGCTGTAGAGGGACTGGTGTGCACTGCTGAGGGCGGGGCCAGTGGCTGTGGGGGGATTGGCGTGCTGTGGTGAGGGCGAGGCCAATGGCTGTGGGGGGATTGGCGTGCTGTGGGGAAG